>NC_044264.1:1020000-2396422 GCF_003957555.1 Calypte anna
GAAAGCCACAGCAGCGTAGGACAGTGTCCTTTTACATCTCTTAGTGTATATATGACAAATCCTTTTAACTCAGACTTGTTACCTTTTCTCATTGGATGACTGCCTCTGTAAGAGGGGAGTCAGATGATGAAAAGCAGACTAACCAGTTATACCAATGCAATACAACTACTCGTGAAGGGAAAGCAAGCAGAACTCAGCCTTTTATTTGCTCTGGTTAGGCAATTGGAATGAACAGTTTAAGTGTCATCTTTGGAGTCGACATGCCAAGTCATGTTTCATGATATTTCATCTCTCTCTGTTGGCATTATTACCCTAGACACAAAACCCTCACAAAGGCTGCCTTGCAGCACCCTTTCCTGATAAACAAAGCCTGTGCCATCAGCCCGTGAAGTTCCTCTCTCTCTTCAACCTTCTGAAAATTTTTTTAACTCACTGGCCAATTTCACCCACATCTGACAAGAGATTTCAGAGATAATTAAGCTCCTGTGGGTTTTCTGAAAAAGGCGGCCAGTTGGTAGAGAGACCTGATAAGTCTGAAAGAAAGGCAGCAGTGTGTGATCACACCTCGCTTCGTACCAGAGAACGCACACAGAAGAGAAATGTTATAACAACTCCAAGGAAAAAAAAACATCAATCAGAGGTTTCAATTAACTCTCTCTGGGAAAACAGGCTTTGATAAGTTTTTTTGTTCATGGAACTACTCTTATTTATTTTACTACCTATGACTCAGACTTTGAGGTGCCAGCTTTTAACTAATATATAAATTATCTTCATCCTTAAAACCAACAGGGACATCTCTGTACAGTGTGTATTATAATGCATAATTATAGCTTCAGGGCAACATTTTAAATGAAAACGTAACCTATACAAGAAAAGAAAATTCCATTTGTATTATGACCAGATTTTGCTTCTAAATTGATGCCATCCATGTGGAGAACTCAGTAAACTGTCTGTCCAGCCAGCACAGAGATGATGGTCCCACACTTACAGCTGAAGGCCATAAGATTACTAAACCCATGGATTTTCACCATAATTCCTGGCTGACACAGTCTTCTTTAGCAACCTTGCATAAAAAACCTCCTTCCCTCTCTTTCTGAATCCTTCATCTGTAGAACAAGACTCTGTTTGCCCCTTCCCCTCCACTTCATTTTTCATTCTGTTTGTGTTAGTCTGTCTTCTATATAAACTGTGTGACGCCTGCTTTCCTCTGAATGCCTGTTAAACTCTGTTTTCTAATTCAAATAAAGCCAAACACAAACATACTGAATCTATTTTTTGAAGTATTTCAAGTGGATTTTGGTTCTGTTTCATTTAGCTCTTGATCATTGGCCATGAAAAAATTCCAGTGGCTCCAGAAAGCTGGGCCTGTCCATGAGGAGAACTCCAGCTTAACAAACCAGTAGTGACTTCGGGGTACTTTAGGAGATGCAAGGAATAAAATAATTATTTTTCATTATTGGAAAGGATACATGATTAATATACTTGCTTTCACATGTGCTTTGCATTTAGCTTGGCTTACAAGAAGGAGTAACAAATTGCCAGCCCCTGACTAGTCACTTTAAATCCCCTTTAGATTTCATCACTGCTTTAAATGGTGTTTCACAAGGCACACAGGAAAGAAATGTCTTTTCAAAGGGAAGGGAAAACAGAGTTGCTAAACCAGGGCTGTACTCTATCCCTGCGGGATGCAAAAATAGTCTGACTGTGACTTCAATGAATTTAGTTAACTACAGCTAAATTGCATCACAGAGCCTCTCTCTAACAGATCTGCAATAGTTAATGAACGTGGTGGGGAGACCAGATATTTCTTCAAAACAACTCATCAAGTAAGCTGCCTCTACTTAACAGATGTAAAGGCAGGGCCCAAAGTAGAAGCTGGCAGAAACAGATGGTGCCTAAGGGCAGCTTTCTGTTTCAGTGCTCTTGGGGGCTAGGTTAGGCAAGATGGGAGGTGGAGAGAGGTGGGGGTTGTGTTTTTCGGCAGCAGGTAAAATCCATTTGTCACACCAGCTCCAACTGGGCTTCCAGCACAAAAGTTTAATATCTGAAACCAATGAGGCATTCTGCTCTCTGAGTGCAGCAAGGCAGGAGAGCCTCACAGAGCACTATGGAGCCCCAGCCTTTTTTCCAGCAGGGAAAGATGTCAAAGTCCTCATTCGGAATGACTTGCTTTTCCTCTTTCTTTTCAAACAAATAAAAAATGGGTATGCAAAGGCAAATGTTTTATCTTATTATACCTTCAGGGAAAGAACACGGAACGACGAAAGGAAGTGTGTTTTCTTTCTCTGTTCTCCACAGAACAACATCAGTAACCTCATAAAGGCAGCCCCTGCTTCCTCCTCCTCTGAAACACAGACACACACACACTGCGGCACCAGCAATACATTTCCAGTGCCTCCATCTTCCAGCATTGCCAAGGTGTGTGCCACAGAGAGCATTTTTATGAGCTGGTCTTTGACTGCCAGGATTTTACCTTCATAAAGAAGAGATTTTAGTCCATTCTGTCTATTTATTTTGTGTAGAGGAATCAAGGTCAATAAAGCATGGAGAAATTCACTCTACCTTATTCCATTTCACACTTTTGTCATCCACGCTTTATCGAGTATCTGAATGAATTTTTAATATCATGCCACAAAATGCTTTGGTCTTCTATCATATGCTGGGACTCTATAAATCTGATAACACTTGGGAGTTCTCAAATATACTCAGCACTGAAGAAACAGCTTTAAAGTTTAGTCATTCTGATGAAATGTAAGAGCTTATATCAGTGACAGGTTGACAGAAAAAGCTGTTTTCCTTTCCATTTCACAGACTTCCACGTATGAACGCCATGAAACATGTCAGGACTTTCTCTGAGTCTATGAAGACAGAGATGGCATCTGCTCCCAGTGGGGAGCCCTTCTAACCAGTAATACTGTAAAATTTCATGATTCTGAAACCTGATTGACAGCCAAAGGCAGGGCAGGGAGGAGGTGTTTACTGTATTTTATAGGAGAGCATGAATTGCTTGTCTTGGCATATGATGTATATTTTTATGGCATACAATGCCACTTTCAGCATTTTTTTTTTAAATAAAATGTATTCATGCTGGCTGAACAGGTTTATAATTTCCTATTGCTGAGAAAAAATGTGCATTTTTTAAAACCAAGCATTAACCCTAGACACTCATCACTACAGTTTTAACTAAGTGGGCAAAAGACAAGAACTTTGGGGCTTAAAAAAAATCCATACAGATTTACTCTCTTATCAGCCCTGCCCAACAGTACCCTAGCTTCTCACAGCACCAGTATGAAGTTGATCCCAACTTCCAGTGATAGCAGATTAAGGAACTTGATCCATCAATGCTATGGTCTGTGAAATACTATCTCATAATATTGTGGCCAAATCGAGATCTCATTAAGCAACTCAGTTGTATTATCACATTTGCTCTTTTGACAAATACACATTAATACAAAGCCACTGAATTTACTCAGCAGTACACAAAACATTACAGTGTTCAGACACTGAAATAACCCCCAAACTTCAGTTCCAACCCCCAAGCAGTACACTTGCAGGTATTAGCTGGTGTTTGCCTATCTAAGGAACATAACTGATCCTGGGTTTGGTACATGCTGTAACACAGCAGTTTCCACCTTGTGAATTAAATCCTAAAATCCCAACAAATGTCCTCCAAGAGAGATCATAAGGAAGAAGAGCAAAGCACTAGTGGGCAGCTTTCAATTTACTTGATAACTCCACATCTTCAGAAGAAAATTTTTGGACAATTTGGACAATGCAAACAAACCTTGCAAACAGCTACAGGGCTTGCAAGCACACTAACCCCAGAACTCCTTAGTGTTCACATGGTGATACAAAATCTTCCTGACAAAAAGCCCAGTGGAAAAACCCAACATTGTTGCTGTCCTGTAATTTCACTGACCATAGCAAGACTAACTACAGAATTAAAGGCTGGCAGGGACTGTGCTCATTTATAGGAGGTAGGCATCAAATGTGAATTGCTTGACCTTGTAATGAAAGACTCCAGCAAGCACTGTGTAGATAAGGATTGAGGGGACTGATTTATCTGTGTACACAGAGCTAGGGCTCTTCTCAGGTTTAGTGTGATGAAGAACTGTGAAAGTACCCAGAAAAAAACAGACATTTTCAGAGTCTGATCTTCTCTTTTACTTCCCTGAAATCCCTGTGTATCAAAGAGGGAGGAGAGATCCATCAATAATTAGCCTCACATTAATTTGTTTATTTTTTATTTTGTCATGCCAATGTAGATGCTGGTGACATGTAATATGGTATAAAACCTTTATATGAGTTGGGAATTCAGCCACAGTCCATTAATCCACAGGAAAGGAACTACTGGAACTACTGAGGTTAGAAAGACTGGGCCTGCCAGGAAAATCTTCAATACATTTTTTGAAATGCCATCCTCTGACTTCTGGAAACGTGAGTATTTAATCCATGCACTTAATAATGTCCTAGCAGCTCTGTGGGATGTGCATCTACTAAAGCATTTTAACTACTTTGCTTCTGATTCAGATGATATTATGGATAACTATACCAGATGGCACCCAGGATGCTGCTGCTTTAGAAGACAAAGCTTTTCTAGCCAACTGCCACTTGTCTTCCTTCTGCTTTTCTTTACTAAGGGTATGTCAAGGTGAAATAAAGTTCAGGCTTTTACGTACCAGCAAGCACCATCAGGGCATTTGCAACGCCAAATGGCACAGACAGAAAAGGAGAAGTAATTAAATAGAGAAAGGATGAAGCAGAAGTAAAGCAAACTAAACATGCAAACGATGAGGGACACACCCAGAAACCTGAGTGATCTTATTACACAATTAGAAAAGACAAAGTTACCCTTATAAAACTGTTCTTCCTCAATGAAGAGGTTGGCTGTCCTCACACGTGTTTATAGACATAATTCTGTCTGTCTGAGGTGACTTCACTGGGGAGAAGTCTGTAACAAGAAGAGTCTCCCACTTCCAGCATGCACCCACTGATCAATCGAAGAGCCATCGATTCTTGGCTCCTAGGAAACAGCTTTGTTTCCATGTACCTCAAGTACACACTCCACACTGCTGAAAACTTACAATAGCATGGGCATTATTCTTGTAATAATTATGACAATTTTACATTGACGTAATTGTGAAAACTGTGAAGTTGTGCTGTGTTTACCATGCTACTTGTATTGCTGCAATGAGACCACGCTTATTTTAGCAGTTGCACAAGGTAATGTTAGCAACAGTTCAGCTTCAAAGGACTTCCAAGGTAATTGTGGAAGCAAAAAAAAAAAGCTAATCTGTACCTTCAATCTTATAAAACCAAGTCAGAAACTTCAGGAGAACAAAGTACAGCATTTTAAGGGTGGAATTTCAAAGGAGAACTCTATGGGGTTATTTTCCTATTAGTCTGATTAGCATACAGAAATAGTTTACTTCAGGCTTGGCATGGATTTTGAGAGAGATTCAGAGGAAAAGCAATTCTTAAAACTCTTTTCATCTTGCTCTGCTTTAACTGCTTCAACCACAAAACAACCTCAGAGCTGCTCTTCCAAACACAGAACTGTATCAGTTTATAGCTCTGTACTCTGGTCTGTCATTACTGTTCTTCATTAGCACAATCTGCAGTGTATGGGTTTACAGTCAGAGGGTTTGCAAACTATTTGGGTTATTTTATGTGTAATTGACTATCAGTGTAAGAGAAGTTCCATTTTATTCTGGGCCACATAAAGAGCACAGTATATAACATATTGTATGGTACTGAATGCTGCAGCCAGAACAGGAAAATAGTCTGAGTAGTTATTATCAGTTTGATTTATAAGTATGTTATTTACAATACGCAACAGATGTTCCCCGAATGTTAATGGGAAAATACAGGCCTTGTATTTATTTCTTTTTTGACAGACTAAAAAGTGCAGCTAATATAATAACAATCTTGGAAAATCCAAAGATTACTTCACAATTTGGAAAATGCCATGTTGAGTCATTAGTCTTATTATCTGGTATTTTTATAACTCACTAGATAAACACTGTAAATTATGATTTCCTGGTAATGATCCTTTATATGTGCAGAAACAGGCCTCCAAGAAATCTCAATTAGGCTTAAGAATAAGTGTTCTTAAATTAACCCTAGCCCCCCAAATCATGCAGTAATGTGTGTATGTGTGTGTGCCCCACGAATGGGCAGGATCAGATCCCCAGGCCCTGTCCCTCTCCCTGCTAACTGCTAACAGAACGTTTGCTTTAGCTTTGTGCTCTTCAATCTGAGGTCTGTGAACCCAAGGGATACACAGGCACCTGATATGAAGGGCTGTGAAAATGGGACTTGCTTTGTTTTACCCTATTAAGGTCTTTAATTCCCTTGATAAAAGTCTAAGGGAGCCTATCTGCTGAAAAAAGCTTCTGCTAGCCCCCCAACCCCTGCTCTTCAGGCTTGAGGTTCATTCCTGATGTTTGCCATGGAGTTCCCAACTGTCCTGGCGTGCAGTACAAATGATTGCACAGGCAGATAAAAATGAACACAGGATTTTTACACTTCACAACTGCTACGTGTGCTTGAGAGACTCGGGGACAGCATCGTACCTGTAGTGTTCTGAGTTTTGGGGTTTTTTTCCTGCTCTTCGGATGAAAAAAGGCTATGGACAAAAGTGACTTTTCTCTTTCAGTAGTACTTGGTCTGACTTTCTTGCATGAAAACTATTGCACTGAACTGACAACTCTTAAGAGCCATGCAGGAGCACGAGAGGACAAAAAGCTTGATCAGCCATTGCTGTGAGCCTACAGAGTGTCTGAAACACTAGTAACCTGAAATGGTAATTTTTTTCACCAAACGCTCAGGGTTAAAGTGGAAGTTGGTGCCTTTATTATATAATATCTGACACAGATCATAGTAATGAGATGGGTAATTTAATTTTTTTGTTTGTTTGGCTAAGAAAACAAGGTATATGCAAACAGGCTGTCACTCTACCCAGCTCTAGTAATTTTTAAACTCCTGGCTTCCTTTCAGTTAAATTTGATAGAGATCTAAACAGCACCAAGTTATGAGAAGTTTTATGCAAATCAGTAGCTCTAGTAACAGGAAAGACAGATCTGAAAGGTACAGTTCAGCTCTTCTATTAGACAGATGACCAAAACACCCAACACACTGTTTGCTTGGCCAGGGAAGGAATATAAGACAGACCCAGAAACACATTGTGTGTGCCTGGGCAGAGGAAGGGATGATGGTTCCACAACTCAGGACACAAATCTAAGGCATTCAGACTTAATTATTCTCCATGCTTACAGCACGGTTTGTTTTAGCACTGTGAGGAAAATGAGGTGCAATATAGGTGGAGAGCACTAATTAAGTGATGTTCTTTCAAAAAACCAACCTCATTATCTCTGCCCAAAGAACTGCAGTTTATGACAATTTTGCAAGGATGAAATCTTGATTCTTTCATAGTTTTCTTCCCATCTGAGCCCAGCAGTTGGGAAAAATAACATTCATTGCTACTGTACATGACAGGAAAAAAAAAAAAAAAGGAACAGCCACATCTGGTATCATTAATACTTCAGCAGTCTTCCTATTTTTAAATTAGTATCATTCTGCAAGCAGAATAACAGCTCCTCACAGAGCCTACCAATCTGCAGAAACACAGCAACAAACAAACCTGCAGTTTGCTGGTACAGCTGCAGACAGCTCTGACAAGCTTCTCCAAACACAAACTCAGGGAGCCTGATGCTGCAGAGGCACTGAAACACCAGGCTGGCATTTGCCTGGGAGTTTGCAGAGGTGCAAAGTGAGGCAATAAACTCCAAACCACCTCCTGCTGCCAACTGGGCTGGGCACAAACTGCGCAGGCACCTGCGGCTCCGCTCCACGGACCAGGTGCACCCAGAACATCTCCTGGGTGCTGCCAAGGGGACACGGTGACAGGGACCCAGCTGGGTTTCTAGGACAGCTCCAGAAAGGTCTCTGTGGAGCCCTTCCAGCTCCTGTTTCAGAACCCTCAGCAAAGGGCAGGATGGTTTCCTATGAACTCTTCCACGAACGTCAGATGGGGAGGGGGAATCTGACTGGCAGTGTAAGCTCGGTGGAACTTTATTTCTCCTCAAGGGTGAGAATTCCTGAGAAACATAATAACAGGAGAACAAAAATGTGTCTGTAATAGCTGTGCTCAGGCAGGACCAGAACTGAGCCAGCTCTGACCCTGGCATATTGTCTCTTTTGGCTCCAGAAGGCAGTTGCTGCCCAGATCAATCGTTTCTGCAAGAACACAAAGGCACACACACATGAATGAACTGTGGGAATAGACTTCAGGAAATATCAGTCTCCTGAGGTAACCACAAGCTTAAAATTAGGCTTGAAGATGACAAAAAAGTCTGTCTGTCTGTGTCCTGACGTGTTCCATCCATCTCAGGCAGTTACCAAGGCTTCATCTCCCCTGCTTACTTACGTCAATGAAATCAAACAGGCTCTTGAAGCGACCACAGGAAGCTCTCCACATGTTCACTGAGGCCTCTGGAGTTTTTCCCCATTATTCAATTCTCACTTGGTTGCCAATTCAAAACACCAGAACAAAAAGCAGAGACATTTCTCAATCCTTCCTCATGAGGGATTTACCCCTGTAAATCCCATCACAGAATAATGCCTCTGGACAAATTTGAAGACAAAATTTTCCACTCTCGTTAAGCACTTGAATTTTCTCAGGTGCTCCCTTCTTACTGCCCATCTGGTAATACCTACAGCAGTACAAAATGAGCTATCAAATTGTCACTGTTTGTTTGCACTGAGCTTTGTACCTAGAAGCATTGCCCAAACTGATTTCTACTGCTACCTGTAAGACATTTGTAGATAAAGAAATCAGTGTACTGAGGAACATAGTAAGTCTTAAGAAGTCTCTGCTGGGAATTAATCTGCCCAGTTCTTTTATGTCAGATATTGAAGGTCTCAGAACTGAAAAAAAAAAACCCCAAACCAAAGCAAAACACAAAAGAACCCCAACACAAACCCACATAGGTCAGATTTTAATCTCAGTAATGAAGTAATTAAATCTGATCCTTGGTAGGATAGTAGAAAATGGTAGAAAACCCACCATTTACTTATTCCTACCTCTTTTAAGGACCTTTCCATGTCTAGATTTCTCCAGCCCTATACCAAGTCTTGTTGCTTTGCCCAGACTAAAATAACTCTTGTGTAGCTGTGTGTTCTGTGTCCAAGTGAGCCTTTAGATGCTGCTTTTTCATTTTTCCCAGCTTCACTTCAAAGCAGGATATTAGTTCTCACTTATGCACTGAATACAGTGAGAATGGAGGATGCAGATCACCTGCCATAACCCAGGCAGGTTATCTTGTTAATCTTTACCTCTAGACATCTCCATATTGAAAAAGGAGTTTCTCTGCAAGATGCTTTGTGAAATATGGCATGCATTACTCCTCTAGACCTTCCCTATTATCAAACTTGGATAATGAAATGCAAGCCACACTGAGCCTTGTGATCAGGCTGTCACTGAACTGATACTTAGCTGAGTGTTTAAAGCAAAGCAAAATAAAAAAACTCTACAGTAATTGTAATCAGCATGCTGGGAAAAATCTACCCATACCTTAGCTGAAGGAAGGTAGACAGGACCTCAAGCACATCATTGACTGAAGGAAAATGTTATGAGCAATGTAACTACAGAACTCTCCATTTCCATACGAAGACTTAGCACATCTGGACAACAGTATTTCCTATAGCAGGCTATCCATACTTCACCAGCTGTCAGACAAACCATATACTTCTCATAAACAAGTGGATAAAATAACTCCAAATTTGCAAGCTCACATTTGCAGAGGGCCCTCAAAAATGGGGTGGTTTCATGGCTAGGCCTGATTTGCCATGCTTTGTGAATCCAGTGGGTTGGCAAGGAAAGCATCACTCAGGTTCACACTCAAAGCACCTTCCAAGGAGACCAACACAGAGCAGGCCCAGCCTCTCTGGACAGCAAGGCACTGCCCCGAGTTCCCACGGACCACTTATTGGGTCAAAATATTATATTAAGGCTGAGTGTTCTGCTTTTAGGCTGCAGTCCTTTTGATCAGGTTACTCTGGAGCAGGCTGGCATTAGGGGCCCGTGTGATGTATGTTTGCTGTCAGTGCTGAAATAACACTAAATGCATCTGAGCAGGCCCCACCTGCTGAGCAATATGTTCTCAGTCCCTCAGGCAGAGCCGTGTGCCACTCGGCTAGGAAAAACTTCCTCCCACCCAGCACATGGCAGAGCAGTGAGATACAGACTCACGTGCCCCCTGTACAGGGGGTGGGATGGGTCCCAGAACACCCACACACACACACCTCTCTTTAGCTCGCAGAGTAACTCCCTCATGTAGTTACAAAAGGAAAAAAAGAAAACAAAAAAAAGGGGAAAAAAGAAAGAAGAGAAAGAATGGCAGCCTGCTAATCACATCGGTAATTACCACAGTTGGCTGAGAAGCTGGCTTGTTGATGCTTGATTCATGAGCTCCTGTTGCAAGCCAAGAAGAGAGAGCAAAGATGGAAATATCCTTATTTATTTATTTGTAAGTACAGCAGGAGCCTCTCTGAAACACTGGTGGAGACCACAGCTCAGGCTAATACACGGGAGGTTGCTCTCTGCCTGCCACAGGAGCTCACACAGCGACACTGATTTCCTCCTGAATTGATCGACGTGATCACTCTGTACCACCTGCGGTTTTCTCATCACAGACAGGAATTAGCAGGGCACGGAACCAGGACACATCCCTTTTCTTGAGAAGAGGAGGAGGAGTGTTTCTGATGGCACCTCTGGACACACCAGCAGGTTGCATGCAGATGAGTGTCCTGCTCATTCAGGCGTTATCGCTGCCAGCGCCTACAACCTGTGCAGTGATACCTTGGAGAAGCAAAGTACTTCCCAACTCCCAGCACACATAACAAATGGAAAAGGATGAGCTCCATCCCATCTGGAGAGCAAGCTCTCTGCAGGTCACATTAAACAGTGTAATTAATAGTTGGAGACTAAATCGTGCAGCCCTCCTGTTTCACTGAAAATAATGCTTTTGAAGAGCAGTAGAATTTGGGGGTTTTTTATGACTGTGCTGCTGGGAAGAAGTAGTACTAATGCTAAATGGCTTTTTCCTCTCACACCAATATCACTTGGAGACAGAGCTTCACTGCTTCAGAACTGCACTTTGTGTATCACAGTACAAAAAAAACAATTATTGAGCTTCAGCCACACAGCAGCAGACTTCTGCTGTGCCAAGTTTCCTATTAAAGAGATTCTTCTGAACTTCCACTAATTGCTGTCTGCATTAAGTTATATTATCAAACGCATCCAACCTAATAAACATTTATGGATATTTCTTCATGTGAAAAGGGGAGTAATTTTCATGAAAGGATGGCCAGGCAATATGGACAACAGTCTTCCTAATATGAATAACATAGCAGGGTATTTGTAAGTCAAGAAAGCAATACTGTCTGAAGCTTTAAAGGGTTTTAATATTCAAACATTTTAGAGTTCTGTTTCTAGTTTTATTCTTTTACTTCCATATCTATATAGAATGCCTAAAAAGTTAGTGAGAGCAGCAGAGCAATTAACTTGTAGGTAAGGGAATTATGTCAGAAACACAGGGCAAGAGCCTGCTTAGTCCAATTTCTTATGAGCAATGCAGATGGCATTTTATTACCTTAGCAGCAAGAAGTTTTGCACAGCCTGGGTGTTTCTTTCTGCTCCCAGAACTTTACAGCTGAAGAGTACATATATAAGTATGCTCTGCTTACCTTAAGTGTGGATATTCTTATTACTCATGTAAGGAGAGACCTTCTAAGCCATCTCGTTAAGAGCTGACATCCATTAACACATGGAAACAAGCTTGAGACATCTTCAAATCAGCCATAGCAAAAGCAGAGTGTGTGAGAGACTGTGGTGGAGAACCAGCAATCCCTTCGTGTCCAGGGGAGGCAACACCTCAAGGGGAATGACTGTAAAAGCTCTCCTTGAACAACCTGGCTTCACACTGAGCTGGATGGACACTACCCTCTGACTGTAAGGTTTGGGTTTTTGAGATTACATGGACCAAAGCAATGCTGATCATTTCTCCTTTGGAGTCCCCTGCTTAGCATGCTGTAAAATTAAATGAGCTTACTCCCCATTGCTTCCCCAACAGCCCTCACACGGTAAAGACTTCTGGACACTGCTAATCTGTGACAAAACCAGGCAGTGTAATTAGTCCTGCCAAACCATCTGTCAGGCCTGAGAGACTTGGATGATATTTGGGAAAAGCACTGAAACATGTGTGTGCTTGTCCTAAGTCCCAGACCATCAAAACTTGGCCAACAGCTGGGTAAAGAAGGATTTGACACTTCTGTTGAAAAGGCCAGAGAGAGAAAAACGCTGCTAATACAGCAAGGCACTGAGTACTCCTTACTTCAAAATCCTGTTACAAACGATCAGCTCAGCACTGCAAGTACCTGACAGCAATTAAAACTGCCCTGACACTCCCATGGCAAAGACATAAAATCCATTGCAGTCATCAGAAACAAAGCAGGAGCACCCAGCCCGGGACACAGCCTTAAAACCTGTGTGTGTTGTGCTTTACCTCCAGAGCCCCTTCAGATCCCACACCAAACAGCAGCACTCAGAGAGGAGTTCTTGGGGGAGACAGAAAGACAAAGATGGAATGGAGTGGGAAGGTGTTCATCCCAAGGGAAAGGCCCCTCCTGGGAAGGATTCAGCATACACTGCTCCTGAAATGGATCTGCTGTGCTGCTTTGCCAGAACAACTCGAGAGGTCCTCTCACTGCACTTCTCTCCTAGAAAACACTTCTGATACATTTCACAGCAGAACTGTGAACAGAAAAGGGAGAAAGGAAAACATCAGCTTGAGAGTATTTCTGTATTCTACACCCTGCCATGAGAAAAACCACACAGATCTGCTGCTTATCTATTGACCATAATGTAATGAATACATTAGAAAGGTTACAAACCAGTTGAGCCAGGACAAGTCAGAGTACACCAGCATTGCTTCTGATAGACAGAAGTCTTGTGGGGTACACAAAGTGTCTGCTCACCACTGGGATTTGTTGATCCATCTAGTCGGTACGTGCCCAAGGGCCGTAGCCCACAGTTAAACAAACTGCATTCATCATAAAAACATGGTCTATAAACACAGCTACAATGATTTTGGTTAACTTCCTACTTGCCAAAATTTGCTACTTTATCAATGTAGACATTTTCCACAAAAGAACTGTGACACAGTTGAGAAAAACAAATAAATAAGAAGAGTTTTGCTTTTCCTGTAATGATTTTACTGCTCTGGAAGACTCTCAATAGTGACAGTCAGCTAATCCTGATTTTTTTCCTCGGGTGGACATGGGACAATATCACAACCAGTGACCCTATTTCAGTTACAGAAGGGATGATTTCCAAGTTGCTCAGGAAGCAATCAATTTTTTACCCACTCAAATTTGATTTCAAGTACTTAAGAGATCTGATTCAAATCTCTTTGTCATTTGAGACACTTTCTGGATGCTCTGCTCTGCTCAGGCAGTGTCTGCACCCCAGCCACACAACACCACAGGTTCTCACAGACGTGATGCTCCAGGACACAAAACCACACACAGCCAAGGCTGGTCTCAAACCAGGTATTTCAATGCAATTTCATTTCCACATAGAAGAGTTTGTCTTGAGGAACAAAGAGGACCAAATCCACACTTTGAAACCCTGTAAATTGTCGGGGAGCACAAACGCCATTCTCCAGGCCATGCTTTAAGTCCTGAGATCATGAAATTTGTGCCCCAAACACTTGCATCTCTTCATGTTGAAGAAGCAGCAAGGTTAGATACACAAAAGGAGCCAGAACAGCTATCAGACTGTTGGGTTTTTTCTGTTAAACATTCAGACTCTTCTTTGTATTTCAGAGCAGAAATTACTGGTGGCACTGTGATACCAGCCATAGGTAAAGATGCAACCAAGCTTCATAAATGTCACAACCCAAGTATCTTTAATGCAGAATGTATTCCACTGTTCAACTCCTGTTTTTACACATTTGTATTTTTAGATAGCCTTAAAAAAATAATCAAGAGGATCTGATATTGACAATAACAATCTAGCAATAGTTCAGAATAAGACAAAGCTTTTCAATTTTCAGGCATGGAAGTGTCTGCTGTGACCTCTCCAAACACTGCCTGACCCTCAAAGGCCTCTCAGCTCTTCCTTCTACAAGAGCTCTTGTAATGCCAGAAATTAATTGGACAAGAGTTCAGCAGCTCCAAAGAGATGATTAAGATCAATTATTAATACATCTTCCTATGCTTATATCTGTATTAAACTGCAGGATTAGAACCCAACACTAATAAAAAAATAAAAAATAAATAGTAAAAACCTAGCCCTTCAATAAAAAAAACATAATAGAGGAAATAATTTTTTCATGTTCTAAAATGTCTCAGTCAGACCATCCTGTTGCATTTGGTATATATGAAAGAATTATAATTGCACCTTTTCTTCAAAGTAAGAAGATGTTATTTTCTGATTTTTCTTTTAAGGAAACTAAGACAAGTGAAGTTTAAGGGAAGTGCCCTCAAGACATTTGGGTGTAGAAATAAAATGTAGGCAACAAACAAAACAGACAGATGTCTTTGTGTGTGTCTGTGTGTATCTGAAAAAAGCCCAAGTGTTTGCAGCTATACATAGAGGCTGAGGAGGATGTTTGTTTAAAATCTGTATTTGCTGGAGTACTCTGGAGGATGTGAGAGTGGGAATGAGAGATCTTCACATCTTAACCAAAGAACCATGATGTGAAAGACATTAAGCAGGAGTGGTGCTGAGGTGGTATTAACAAACAGGAACAAAGAACAGAAAAAGGTTAAAAATGTTGTAACTAAAATCCTTTTCTTCTTTCAACAGCCTGAGCTTTAGACTTTTATTCCCAAGAGCTCTCCAGTTTTCTTCTGTGTCTCCTAGGAAAACCAGAGAAGCCTGGATCTGAGATTTCCAAAAGGGAAAAAAAGAAAAAAAAAAAAAAAAGCAAGCAAAGAACTAAACAAATAACCTTTCAAAATGTCTTGTACAACCTAACGAAGCAAATGGGACACAAGCTGACCGCTTTTTCCCCCCCACTCCTCCTTTTCAGGTCACCTTTATCCATGACACACAGCAACAAAAGCTGGAAAATGAAAGTTAAGGCCAACAGCCTGTCCTTACCTCGTCCTGCTGTGCTTTGGTACTGCAGGGCACTCAGATTAATGTGGATGTCACACAGCATATGCTGTAAAAACGAGGCACGGCAGGACGTGGTAAGAATGGAGGGATAAGGCTTTGGGCATCTTCTGAAGGCAAAGCTCAGAGACCTGAAATGGTCCAGCTCCAAGGATTCAGCCATTTGTTACCTGGATTTCTTCCCTCACACTTGCAAGCAGCAGTATGATGGTCGTGGAATCACCTGGTTTTCCTTAGCACTGAATCATGCAACTTTGTTAAGCACTGTTGCTTTTATGTTTAAAACAATACACGGGTTGCAGGTGTCATGAGCACACTGAGATTCCCCCAAATCTCTGATCTTTGTAGGCAGGCACACAATACAACACAAAGCTTTTGTATGTGCTGGTATTTTATCTTGCAGAGCTGACAAAAGGCTTTTCAAACAAGGAAAATGTGGAGAGTAATGTGTGGTGCAAATTCTAAAGCAAAGTGCTGGGGGGGGAATGAAAGTCCAGTGTGAAAACAAGGAAGTTTCATGTACCACTCTTGTTCTCCAAGACTTTTAGTAATTATCAGAAGCTAGGAGCTACTGAAGTGCAAGGCTTCATATGTTTCACTTAAAGACAATGGCTGCACATTTAAAACATGTTAAATGACTGGTACTTCCTCCACCTCTCAGTCAAAATCCATTTCAGCAGTATCTCAACAGTTGAAATCTGCTGTAACTACAGTATCAATAACTGAAATACATACACAGTAGCTCTCCAAATCACAAGCTGTGTTCAGAATTGTGCACAGAAGTCACATTTCAACAGCTAAAATGATCCCCAGAGATTAAATCCAAGTAGAATGAAATCAAACATCAAGGGCTACCTTCTGACATCATTTCCATCCAAGTCAGTAAACATCACCCTGCACCAGGGGCTGCCCAACACATCTGCCCACAGGGAAAGCTAAACTCTGTATTTCTTGGGACCAAGCAGCAGCAGGAGATGGTCAGAATCTTAACTTCACCTTTGGTAGCCAGAGAAAACCCTGCAACCCATGTGTGTGTGAGGCAGGAGGCTGGGGATGGTGAAGTGACTGATTGCTGAAAACCCCACCAGTAAGTCCTGCCCTGGGAGCAGAGAGGAGGAGCAGGGAGGGAACTGAGGCTGAACTTTTGTTTCTTCCCCATGTGCTCCCAAGATAACAACTGATTGTGATCTCTATAAACTCGGTCAGCAAAGCAAAAGGTAGCTGACAATACCTTCTCTTTTCTTCTCTGTGAACAGCACCTCTTGGCAGCTTATGAAACCTTAGCAGAATGTATTCCTGTTGCATTGAAGATGTGCCAGCAACCTGTAAACTCCCTAAGCAAGCAAAAGGATGCTCTCTCAAGTCTTAATTACACGACCAGCACTCCCTGTTACTAGAGGTAAAACTCCAAACAGGCTGGGGGATCTTTTTGGAAGACTCTGCGAGGGGAAAGGTGAAACCCTGCTGGAGGGGCTGGAGCACCAGGGTGTGAATTTGCAAACAGAAAAGTCCTAAATAAGAGAGAGAAAAAGCAGTAGAACCAAACTGAACCTCAACCCCCCTCAATCCTTGTTAGCCAGTCCTCACTCTGGAGAGGCTTTATATCCACACACTTTAGGAAATATAAAGGGAACCATAAACCCAATTCAATTTAATTGGGTGCTCTCCTGACAGAACAGTTATTAATAAGATTGCATTGTACAGACCTCTGTGAAATCCCAAATGCAGTCAGATGCACTAGAAAAAACATTTCACACCCAGCAAGCAGCATTCTGCTGGATTGCTCTTGCTCCCCTCCTTTGCTCTTCCCCTTCCAATTCTCTCTCTCCTTTTACCCAATTCTCAAAAAAAAAAAAAAAAAAAAAGCAAAAAAAAAAAGCTCATCTCAACCAGCTCCTATAAATTATTCACATGATATTACAGTGTATGTCAGCAGTCTCACAGTGTTTAAAAAACTTAACTACAAGCCAATTAAAATGTAAACTGAGAAAGACGGATGGGGTTGGGTCGTTCTGGTGTGAACTTGAGCAGCTCATAACAATACACACAACTTCTAGACCTGCTAATTTGACAGCTACTTTCATCAGCAGATGCTTTTTCTTTCTTTCTTTCTGTCTTTTTTTTTTTTTTTTTTTTTTTTTTTTTTTTTTTTTTTTTTTTTTTTTCCCTTAAATGCAGTGTTTCTCAGAGGACAAACCAGTCTATATCCAGCAGATTAATCCCCTGGGTCTCACAGTGCTGTACAGGCACTTGGTGTGTTAGTTACTAACAGCTTCAGATTAGGTTTGTACAGTGGAAAAGGGGGCAAATGGAGCCCTTTCCTTCTGGAGAGACCAGTTACTGAATTTTTTACCACCAACTAACAGCAATTCAAGTGAGAGATTGCATTTCTTAAATGAAGCCACTGCTTTCTCACAACAATAAGAATACAGTATATTCAGTAGCTACAGAAAAATAAAAACCCTTCCAATGAAAACATCTGGGATCAAGCAGTGTGTGTGTCAGGGCTGCAGCACTGGACATCTGCCTAAATTGCTTACTGCTGAATGAGCCAGGCACCAATTAGCTTTCACAGTGATAATGACACTAATTTTAATCTTCACAGGTTAATTACAAGAGCACCATGAAGTCTGATTGTGAACTCGCAGTCAGGAGCGTCAGGGAAACTCAAAATTCATTCAAAAAGTGAAAGCATTATAGACATAATCAATATTTAACCAAGGAAATGTAAGGCATTTCGAGCTAAAATTCTAACCAAGGAATCAGAAACATCTTGATTTCACTCCTGCTGCACTGATGGACCATCATCAATGAGCCATTTCCCTTCCCTGTACAGTGGGGATAATGGTGGCATGATTTATCTGTAAAAAGAGACTGAATGCAGTAAGAGAGAAGTAACTGTTACTGTTAGCAGCCTTTTCTCTCTCTCATCTCTTCAAGAAAGGTGAAACCTCTGAAAGATTCTTCTTTGGTGCCACCAGAAGAATCTAGCCAGTAGTAACAACATACAGGAGGGTTGACAACACACACCTGACCAAATCAATGTGATGTGCCATTCTCAAGTCATCCTAAATTACAGCTTAATTCCAGCCAGATTCCCAGGGCAGAGCTCAAAGGACATCCTGCAGTCAGGTAGCATCAGTGTAGGATCCTGTCCAACCACACGTGCAGGGCTTACAAAATAAGAAGCAGCAGGATGGAGGCCAACTCCACATTCCCTTCCCTCACAACACCAATCCAAGATGAATGAGTCCATCAAGGAAGGAATTTATCTGTAAGGAAGCTGACCACAGGAAAACAGCCCAGTGATAATTGTCCTGTTTCCTGACAGTGATGAAGGCAGAGAAAAAGGCAGCTGGTTACAACAGCCAATGTTTTGTTGTAGTTTTTGGGTTTGAACATATGAAATTTTCCATTTGGGGAAAAAAAGTAGTTACATTTTTATATCTTAACCTGAACCAGTTTTAAAGCAGTCCTTCATTAATGATGAAAGGACTCAGACTCCCCACCAGCTCTCCCCCCAGCAAGAGAGGGCACAAGCAGCTCCATCTGGGGGGAGGAGCACGGAGGAGCCAAGTTTGGATTGACAGCCATGTGCATCTCTCCATCTCAGGACTTGAAGTAAAGCAAGAGCTGAGCTTCAGGCAAGAATTGCTGCTCTGCTCAGAAGCTGTCTTTATGCCTGAGAGTGCTAACCAGAGATGGCAGAGCAGTTTTGTTCCAAATGTTCTGTATAAAACAGGAAATGAGAAGCGAGGCAAGAGCCGTTTTTTGGTTCATACATTACAAGAAAAAAAACCAATATAAGCCAAACACTGTAACTTTTATATATAAACTCATGAAAATACATTGCCTTAATATGTTTTTTATCCCCCAATCCTCATATCTTCAAAAGCTGTACATGATAACTTCTGTAGATGATAGCTGCCTAGAAATTACATCACTCTGGAGATACAGCAGAACTACTTTTTGAAGGAAAATAAAACAAAAAGTAGGAAACAACCTTTGAACACTCCCAAATCCTTCATTTGTAGAATGTGTATGTGAGACAGAAATAAAATCACCTAACAGGATTCACTTTTACTGATTCAAGTCATGCCATGACTGTAAATTCTTTCCTGGTCAGACAGCTGGAGGGATTTTCATTTCAGGCCTAGGAAGCTGGGCTTTATTTCTCCCAGCATTCACTCAGTAGTTTTTCTTTCTGAAGAAAATGAAGGGAATTAGGATGCGTCAGTTCCCTGAAAACACTGCTTTCTGTATACCTAAATTGGAGTTTTTCTCTTGATCTTCCTCACCTTCCCTAACTCACCTCCATTCTTGTGGGTGACTGTGCTGATCCTATCTGTCACCTCCAGTTCTTCTTCATCCTATATGAAAGAATCTGAAATTCAAGACCCTAAATCCAAACAATGGAAGTTCTCAAGGTACAAATAACCTGAAATGCTCTTATGGAATTGGCAGTGCTCTGCCAAGGGGTTCCAGCACTCAGAAATGTTCCTGGTTGAAGCTACACATTATTTTCACAGGTGCTAATTTGAACTGGGCTTTTCCTTTCCTTCTTTGAGATCTTGGCACCCTTCTTACCAGTTTTCTGAATGAAACCCTCTTCTTTTTCTTTCCAGGAAACTATTAGCTTCTCTTTCTCTTCCAGAAAAACTATTAGCTTCTGAAAAGTAACTCACTCACAAAAGCTACCAGTTTCTTGAATCCAGGAACTTTTACTTTCTTCATTCACACTCTTCTAAGCTCTGTTATATGACTTGTGGGATCTGTATCAGCCCCATCATTCTACCTCATTTAGATATCCAGGCCTGACATTTATCCTAAGTACTTCCCCAGAAACACTGGCATAGTTCTGTCCTAGGATTTGTTCCTGATGAACACCTGAAGAGCAAGTTCCCTACTCAAGCTGGCTCATTACAGTAGAAAGCATTAGCTTATAATTGATCCTACCTGGATGTTAAAGACTCCTAGCAACTTGTCACCCTTCCAATATGGTCAATTACTGGATAATAGAGCCCACTTCCACATATCTTATTACTTAAATGGTAAGATCAATAATTAAGAGCACACAGCCCCATTAAGCACCTGATGATGAAACTCTGCTGATGCATGGAATGAAAATAAAGGTAATTACCCCACCTACTTCTTTTGTTGATTCTGAGGATACCAGACTTAGACACACCTAAATTCCCTACTGCTTCAGGAATGTTTTTTCATCCCCAAATCTACCTTCACTGGAATTTCTTGGTGAATAAGAAAGAATATTTAAAAGAAATCTCTACTTCTTGCATATCTGTTATCTCATCACAAAAAAGAAACAAAGTTCTGCCTGTTCTATTTGAATGTTAATGATCCTATGAGTGATCTCCAGTTCCTTTGCTTGTTTTGTTGATAACTGGGTATAATCAACCACCTTCTTTTAGCATTTGTTTTCCTTCCATTCTGGGGGGTATGGATGCATTATGTATCTAGTATGTAGTATAAACATGTGCCAAGATCTCAGCTTGTACTCTTCTATTTCTCTTACAAAATTGCCTTTCAGCTTTGGGACTGGGTCACAAGATATGATTTGAAAATACATCAGCTTTAATGGCTGAATTATAATACTGATTGGATATCTAAATGGGGTATCCATTCACTACCTTACTAATAAAAATTGACACAGAATCCAGAACATGAACCCTTCTCTGAGACAAGCAATGTGGCTGAGTACAATTTCAACTGAATTTTAGTGTGCTCTCAAGGTTATGTAGAAGGTATAAACATTCATACATAAAATATATTTACTTGCATTTTGAAACCCCCTCTCCCAGCATTCATTTTGTGTCTCCATTTCATGTCAAGAGAACTCAACCACTCCAATGGAAGGGCTGTTTATAATCAGCCACTCCACCTGTGTCTAGAGATGTTCAATGCTAACAGGAAATAACACTTTGAGTTTTCTAAGATAAACCCAGAAAACCTGACTTCTATCTTCCCTACCCAGTTACAGACCTTGGCGTATTGTTGCTTTTCATACTGATGCCTAGCAAAATTATTTGCTTCAGTAGAGTTCACACCTCTACAACAAAGTTTCCATAATGTCTGTAGACTCCATGGACTGACAACCAAAGTTATCAGATTCTAAGCTTCTGTGTACTCACAGAAAATATCCCTTAGATAAGTAAATGTAGCTTCTTTCCCTTTCCTTTCCTCTTTCCTTTTCACTTTTTTTTTCTTTTTCTTTTCTCAAGTTAAGAGCCTGCCACGTCCTGGAAAACTTGTGTTCAAGGGAAAGCAACCATATGTATTACTGTAAGAAATGGAAATTATCTCCAAAAATCTCACAGCAATTATCTTATTTTCCCCTTGATATCACAGCAAAATGGCCCTTTGTCTATTCTCCCCTTTGAAGGGAACTGGGCATAACTCTGATACACCCACTGACCTCAATGAAATAAAATGTTTTCCTCATGTCAGCAGCATTCAGGCTCTTTATATAAAAATCAAGAAATCAGACTTAGTCTATACCAGTTGTCTAATGCAGAATTACTTCCCTAAGCCTTTGATCTTCTCCATTTTGCTGTATTAACTCTTATTTTTCTCATTCTGGTATTATTATGAGCTTATCTCCAGACAAGAAAATTACAACAAATGGCCATTCACAAGAGCACTCAGCATTACTGTGTCACAGAGTAACTAGAAATGGCCTAAGAATAATCATTTTTGCTATATCATAGTGCTTCTAGTCAGCCATTGATGCTGAGGGGTTGATTCCTAGATTTTTATGTTTAAATGATTTAATCACACGTGCTAAGCCTTCAGAAATCCCACACTATTCCAAGAGTTGGAGCTTTTTTATTTAGGACTTCAGTTGGAGTCTGACATCCATTGCCATCTGAATTAAAGTACAGCTGAACACCTGCTTTGTCCCATTCCTCCCAAAATTACTTAAGATTTCTTTATTCTGAATACTAAAAGGGGAACAAACTCCCCTCACTACACACTTTCAAGCTGGCTGTTTTTCCCAGAACTTGCTTCACCCATTTTAAATTACCAGCAACACAAATGTCAAAAGTTATATTACAAGAAATGAGTCATGCCTGTGTTAATAACAAAGAAAAGACTTTATGGAGCAGATTCAAGGTTTGCACAACACAGTCTTGCACTCAGATGGTCTTCTTTTTTTAATATGCTAAGAAATTTCTGTAGTTCTGGACTTTTTAGGAAAAGATCAGCAGGGCTTCCACAATAATCATTTGAGACTACATAATACTCTTTCTTATTGCCAAAAAGCTGGGAAAATCTGTTTCAAATCAGTAATGTCTCTCTCAAGGAAAAGAAGGGAGGGAGAAAGGAGAAGAAAATAAAAAGTTATCTCAAAGTAAAGCTTCTGTTTTTGAAGTTCTCTGCTTGTAGCAAGTTCTGTTCTATTTAATAGCTTCTAGAGTCAAGAAGGTCTTGGGTAGACCTGAGTTACCCAACCACATGAGCAATTAGTTCCTCCAGACAGTCTGTCTGTTGGAATGCAGTTCACTTCACTTCACATGGTGAATCAGTTTACTTTGATGGTGGATTTTATTTTTTTCCTTCCCAGCTATTATTTCTCCTCCTCGGCTCTCAGCAGCTGCCTGTCTTGCCATCTGACCTCCACTTGCACCAGGGGCTGGCTCTTTCTTTCAGGCTCTTTTAGGGAATTAAAATCTCTGCCCATTCCCCTGAGAATCTGAATACACCCCCAAGCTCATTGCAAAATCCAGGTCTTCCAAATGTGAAATGAGTGTTGCTTCCTTTGCCTTAGTTTAATGGAAGTTTGATTAAGAATGTGGTTGCTATCTCCAACCCAAAGGGACACATCAGGTTCTGATAGATGCTGCAGAGCCTCAGCTGGGGATCTCAAACACATCTCAAAGCTTAAAAAAACCTGGCAAAAACCTCCCTGCCTCAGAAACAAAAATTAGCCCAAAGGGCCACTCTACATTCTTTGATTTACTTTAAAGCCAAATGTTTTATTTGCCTAACTGGTCAGGGAGTAAAAATTTGAGAGGAACTAACCAGGAAATAAATAACACAAAGTTCCAGCAGATGAAGAGCAACCCTGGTTAACTGAGCTCTTGGCTTCACTGTCAGGGTATGCAGAGCCATCCTGACGTGAAGATGCTGCCAAGTCCTGGCCTTGCACTGGATGAAAATGTCACTTGGGCACTCGAGTGATGTTTCCTACTGACTGTCACTCAGGGTTTCCAACAGATATTACACATCTCAAACCTCAAGCTTCATCCAGTTGTCACTGTATCCTGATTCAATTAAGCATATTTGGGCTTTTATTTTTGAAAGCCATGTAAATGTATTAAATTAGGATTAAGTTTCTTTCCTCAAATATCACCTAAGAAGACTAGGTTAAGGAATGTGTGTCTCCTGGTACAAAGACCCCTCCCAAGCCCAAACTTTCCTAATCTTCATTCTCTAAGTGGCCAGCATACAGAAACAATGCACTGGAAGTCTCCATGCCTCAAATTAGATGCCAACTGTATACACAAACTATCTCTATACTCAACTCTACACACATATACACTCCTATCTCTATAACTACATACTATACTTGCCCAATTCCATTATTACTGATGTGAAAATAACACGGCCCAGCAGAGGTGGCCAGCAAAGCAAAAAGCCAATGATAACTTGATGCTTCTCTTCCCTCTTTGCTACCTAACAATGACACCTTTTCCTCTGGCTTTGTGAACAGGGATGCACTCACCTTTCACACTGCCCCAAAAGGCTCAGGAATGCATCCTTGTCCCTGTAAATTGGCACCACTCCATCAAATGAATGGTATGAGATCTGAGCTAACAGCAAATCTGGCCCTGAGATTTCTTAGTGCTAGAGGTTCCTGGAGATGCCAGTTGGAGGCACATCTGCTCTTCTGTTTTGCTTGCAGAGCCAACACCTCA
This sequence comes from Calypte anna, assembly GCF_003957555.1. Classification (NCBI taxonomy): domain Eukaryota; kingdom Metazoa; phylum Chordata; class Aves; order Apodiformes; family Trochilidae; genus Calypte; species Calypte anna. The sequence continues at coordinate 1,044,121 of NC_044264.1, forward strand.
ACCCTTCTGAAGAGGTGGAGGATGGGATCACAAAGCTTAATAACCCTCCTCACTAATGAAAGTAAAGCAATGAAACAGGTTTTTTTAAAAGGGTTGTCTACAGCATTGGAATGATAGCACCACGTTCATTAAGGATTCTTTTTAATCACTCTTTTTTTCTTTCTTTCTTTTTTTTTTTTTTTTTTTTTTTTTTTTTTTTTTTTTTTCCCTTTAATATTGTATGGGAGTGAAATTCAAAAGCATGCACCTTACAGGAATCCAAATCATGTTATGATTCTGGCACTCCACCCCTAACACATTCCTCATCAGTACAGCCAGCCAAGTCACTTCCCAGTATGGCACTGGTTTTACTGTTCATCCCTGTCCCACGAAACACTCCCTCCCCCTCTTTTTTGTTCTGTTCAGGGATTTCTTTGGGCTGCTGCTCTTCCAGAAGCTACAAGCTCATCCCTTACTGCCAGGAAGCAGAATTCCAAATCTACTTTTAGCCATCTCACAGTGTTCAGCATAGATCATCTTGAAGTTCCTTCTACAATCAATGGAAAGAGAAAGATGGAGAGAACCAGCACTGAGAATCAGGTATTTATCTTAATGGTGGGGGGTGACTGACTGCCCATCACTGCCTGACAGAGGGATGGGCAGGAGGAAAGCACAACTTCCATCCCCCTGGCAGGAGAGAGCTGCTTTGCCCCAGGTTTCCACTGTAATGGTGGGACTGGCCCAATGCCCACTGCATCATCACTGCACTCTGGAGTCCCCATTACAGAGGCCCAGCAAGATCCAATCCTTAGGATCTGGGAGCAGCATGCATGGGACAGGGAGGAGTCAAGGGAAAGAAAGGTCCTGTCAGTGTGAGTCCTCTGAAATCCCACTCATCAACCCAACACGGTCCCAGGACCCTGCATCTTCCTGTCCCCTACATCTGAAACGGGACTGCCTGCCACCCCCTCTGAAGTCACCAGGCACATCTCTGAAACTGCAATCGATAAAGATGAAGGACAAATTCACATACTTGCTTCTCATCTTAAGGGCAATAAAATTAAAGTTTGCCTATAGTGCAGGGAAACTTTGAGTCAGATCTGAAGGCAAATATTCAATATATTGCACTAAAGCAAAGTCCTCATATCTGAATTCTTAAAAATGCTGTCAAGTTAACAGTGCTCTGTTCATTTAACCTCACTGAAGTGTACTGGATCAATTTTCCATCTTGTCTACATTCACAGTCAGTCTATTACAATCACAACAAGAGATTTCTGTCGACCCCAAGAGATGCTGTTTGCCTCATTAGCACATGCAGCTAAAGCCCAGCAAAGGTGGTATTTCCTGGATGTACTTGTTTAGATTTCAATCAAGAGGCCCTAATGCTCATGAAAACTCTTTTCCCATCCTGTCCCCTCCTTTTTCTTTGTGCCACAGCCACCTAACTCAAGACTTAAGCAGTCAGCTGGTGGGTGCCACTGAACCACTGGTGAGAGCTGCCTGCCTACCAGAGCAACTGCTTTCTGAGACAGCAGCTCCAGGACTGGCATCACAGATGAAACAAACAGTTCCTAGGTAAATTAGTCTTCTCCTTTAAGGACCAGTTTCTGGTACTTGCATTAACAATAAGTGGCACTCTTTTCCTTAAAGGGCTGATTGCACAGCACTCACTTCACAAGTAATTGCTGTGGGCAAGGGTATCAGCATCTCGGATTTTATTCTTTGACTGCCATGATGAAAAGAGACAATTTGGAGAGATTATTAAAAACATCTACCAAGAAGGCACTGAATTGCACATGTACTATTTAATTTCAACTACTTTCGACCAAGTAATGCGAGCTACAGAGTTCACCCATATTATGCACTTCTGATACTCTGGGGAAATGCACGATGCCATCCCTGAATTCCTCCAAAGAATAAGGCTAAGACTCCATCTAAAGCTCTTGTCAGAAAATGGACACACTGCTCTAGCTCCAGTGGAGCCATTAGAGAAGCAAACCTGGATAATTGAGCAGGGGACTGACTGTGATGCTTGTGCAGGACCTGCCAGGAGCACTAGGCTAAAAAACCCTTCCACAAACAAGACCAGATCATTGTACATAAAACACGAATAATGACAGAAAAGGGAACACCTTTTAGTAAACAAAAGCACTCCCCAAGAGGGAAAAAAATACCCACAACAGAATTTAGCTGAAGAAATATTTCATAAGATACATCCTGTTCCAGTCTCTTCATTTAATTTCAAACAAATGTAATCCAGATCCCTCCTATACAATGTAATCATTTCCCCAGAAAGAGAAAGGAATTCAAAGGTCATTCTTGGGAAGTTTGGTTGCTGGAAACTAAGGCAGAGACTCCTGTCCACCAGTGATCTGTGAGGAGAGTCTGATCTGTTCCCCTACCACAGGGACTGCAGGATCCTTCCTGCCCAAAGCCCCCAGAGCCTCAGTTCCACCACAGCCTCAGCCCCCACCAGCAGCTCACCCCCAGAGCCAGGCAGAGCAGTCCCAGCACTTGTATTCATCCTCAGACCATCCTTTAGCTTCTGCCTGAAATTCCAGTGAGGACAAGGACCTCAAAGAAAATGGGAGGGTACTGAGAGCCAACTTTCCAATCATTTGTCTATAGCTGTTCAACTTGAGGGCAAATTCTGCAGAATTCTGCCACTGCACATACCCACTGCACACTGTACATACCCACCCTACAATCCATACACAGCTCAGCCAGAAGCAGACATGCATGTCGCACCAAAACCCAGTAATTGCAAGACCACCCCCTTGCCATAGTTCCACCTACCTCCATTAATCAGTTAGCCAAACAAATGCTCCTGGTTTGCTCTAGCTAGGAACCAGGGTAAATTGCAGTGTGGCATTGACAACCACAAGGGTTCTTAAGAAGACAGAAGTGGTGGGATGAAACTCTCGGTGCACCACAGCAGTTTTTCTTTGCCAGAGCACCAAATCCACCCCGAATTCTCGAGATGCCACATTTGAAAGTCTCAGCTGTGTTGCAGCACTGACCAGTCTGAAAAGACTGCAGGGAAGCCTGGCAAGAAACTCCATCTATAACAACAAACCAGGCTTGCAATAAAAGCCATCTGCAAAAGTGCCAATTATCCTTCTCCTCAAATGATTATGTTCCATCCAGTTTTGCTGACAAGCAAGTTATGCCACATTTTAATAGGCAATAAAATGTATTATTAAATAATTAGTAGCTAAGAAACAGAAATTAGAGGGCACTTCCTTTCACATACATCCCCCAGTACTTCAAACTATTGATTTAAAGGCAACTCGATCCCCTGAAGAGGACAAAATGGAACCTGATACAGCAGTTTACCAGGAGACAATTACAAGGCTAATGATTGTTCGCAGAGAAATGAAGCAGGAAGAAATTCTAGAGAATTCCACCCTGCTTTGTTTTGTCTGATCTGTGTCTAAATCCCCCGAAGAGCTAAAATTTCTCCAAACCTGTTCCTTGCTCTGAGCCCATTAATTACAGTGTTAAAGGTAAAGCAGTATTGATGTCTTGCCTCTACTCCCTCCGTTTCCCCCCAGGTGATGTCTGGTACTTGTTCAGCCTTTAAGGTATGGTTGCCTAACTGAAAAAAGCCCCACTAAGACCAATTAAGGCCTTTACCAAGAGGCTGAAAAGAAGACAAATGGAGGCAGAAAGCCCGATTACAAGGAACCTTTGTACAGATGTAAAGCAATTAGAATAGTCTCAAGGGCTGGCCAGTGCAGTACCTCCTAGTAAAGGATTTTACAGCTTGTCTAAACTTGGAACAATCTGTCTCTCTCTCTTTTCAGTTGAGTGTAAAAGTGAGCCCTGTATTAGTGTCATGTATCAGTTGATAGCTTGGTATTGGTTTCCTTGAGCATGTTAAATCTGTAATGCTGGTCTCAAGATCCCTTGTGGATGACAACAGTGTTACACAGTCAGCTCTAACTTACAAGGAAAGAAGATACGCCTGATACTAAGCCATGATAAAAACCAGAACCAGCTCTTTCAAGCTTCTTTTATTTGCCTCATGCTAATCCCTAGAATGTCTCAAATTTACTGCACCGTGCTGCATAATTTGGCACAGAACGTGTGAGAGGTGAAAATGTTTGTACTGCAGTTTTAATAATAAATAAATTCTGCATTGACTCAATTTAAGGCAGCTTCACATCCCAGGTCACACTTTTCAAAGAATAAAAATAAAAGCCAAAAATATACTGCTAAGGAAGGAAAACTGAGCCTTCAAAAGGTACCTCATTAGGTTCTCCAACACCACACAGACCCCCAGATGCCCCTCACCCCAAGACATGCAGACTCCCCTCAGTTTTTTCTCTTCCCCAGCCCTAGATATGATTTCACAAGCCCATCTGCCCCAAAGAAAGCCTAACTCTGCCAGAGCTGACCTCCTCCCAACCACCTTCCTACTTCATCTGGGGGTTGTCTGCCAGACTGGTACCCAATGCCTTGATCAAGATGCTGGCTCAGACTGCATGAGCCAAATCTATCTAAACCTGACAGACAGAAATATCAGCATAAAGTGTGCCTCAAAGACTTGGCAAACATTTCTGTGACTGTACCTGCCCTGGCCAGCTTTAGCCTTTGGCACTGTTAGGACTTAATGCAGTTCATAAATTTGTAGCCAAGTGTCTTTTTTCCATCCACTGATTTCTGAGGCAGAAAAAAACTTGTTTTACATTTGTGCTGTCAAGAGCACCAACACTTGGTATTTCCAAAGGGAACACACCCAAGGGAGCCAAGGGAGGAAAAATCACCCTGACTCAGCCCAAGGCAGAGCAGAGCCCACAGACCAAGCTCTTCTAGGTCAGCTGCTCTGCTTTCTGCACAGAATTAGACTTCAAGGTAATTGACCTACATGAGAAAGGAATTTGAGGTTACTGTCCTATGTAGAATTCCTTACAATTATGTTACTACATCTCAAGGGGTTTGCTTTTTCATCACTTGTTCTGGTGGATCCAGAAAGGACACAAGTTTTAAAGAAAGAGGACACAAGTTGCTGCTAACCTGCTAACTGGGCAGTTCACAAGAGCTGATGAGGAAGCCTCTGGTAGGAAGAGATTTCCTATGGCTGTTTCAGCAAACTGTCACACAATGCAATGCATTTAATCCTGGTTTCTTCTCTTTATCCATATCCATAAATTGATGAGTTATAGAATGAGTTCAAGTGTGCAACTTCTGATGTAAGATCCAACCTTTCTTAAATTAGGAAATGTTTTTCCAAAGGGGGAAGTGCTCAGCAGTCCCTGTGCTCCTAGGTGCTGATCAGTGAAACAATCTCAGTCAGCAGTCTGTTCATTTTTTGGGGGGAAGCTAATCCTTGCTGAAGGGCCTAGATGGACCTGTGCTCATCTAAAAATCTGGTTTCTCCTAAAAATCTGGTACTAATTTTTAAAAAAAGTGCAGTGCTATAGCATGCTAGTCCTTCACACTTAGAATTCAGGTTTAATGATGTCTGGGGTTTAAGTAAAATAATTCTGGACACTTACCATCAATATCCTCCACATCATAGCCACTACAAGTTTTTGTTGTTGGTTAAACCAACAGTCAGCAGAGCTGTTGCTGGCTGGGTTTGTATGGCAGTGCTATAAATCTCTCCTCAAATGGTCACTTCTCTCAAGCAGCCTCTAATTTTCATGGTGAAAATTTTCAGTGAGACAATGATTATTTCAAAACAGGAAGCAAAAAAATCAGTACACCAGGACAACATCTTTAGTAATGAGGTCTGCAACATACCTTTGGTCCTTCAATTATTTAAGCACATTACTCACAGGCTGAACTTTGCACTGAATGGCCAAGAGGAGAGGGCTAACACCCCAGTGCAATGCAAACCAAGCTGAGCCCACTTAAAATCATTTTAGCAGGAATACTGTGCTACATTTAAATTAGGTTCTCCAAAGAAAAAAACCTCTCCATTGCCACGGCTCCTCAGCATGCACTCCAATGTCCTGAATTCAGCTTTCAAACCAGGGATACACAGCTCACACATCAAGCCCAAGCTTTGTCAAGATATTAGAAGATTTCAGATACCTGCTCATCACTCTGTCAAGACTCAAACAAAATTCTCTGTGGGCTGTGTACCCCTCTCTAGCCACATCACTGCAGCCAAAGAGCTGCAGAATTTGTCATCCAGTGTTCTCAGCAATAATCATTTTTGATTCTGTGTGGTTTTCCCCTCTTCTGCTCCCACACACAGAGGCACAGCTTGCCTCAGGTAAAGCTGAGGGCTAAACTGTTCTCACTACTGCTATGTCCATGATCTGGTATCTGTATCTTACCCAGTGGAAACCACTCTCTGAAGCACCTACCTGATCAGCATTGCTATGATGCTTTCTTGCAATGCTGGAGAAAGGTTTTGAGTGCTTTTGCACGATGCTGCAATTTGACTGAATGAATCAAAATTGCTTCTGTTTCTCCAAGCCTGTGCTTGAAAAAGGCTTTCACCCATCCATTTATTTCCATAGTGCCCTGCCAAAGCATCACAAAAAAAGCACACTCCAGATTTTGCTCTATTGATGTATAAATACAGTCCCTTCAGCTAAAGAGCCATCCAGTCACTCTGATGCTTGGTAACTTGGTTAAATCTATATTAAGGCAGCAAATCTTACTGCAGGGCCTTAACACTGAGTCAGGGAATAATTAAGTTTTAAAGCTAGCTGGTGAAAGATAATGCCAAGTCTGGTTTGCTGCTGCAGTGCTGATAAAGGAAGGGGTATACAATTGAACATTAATTAGGTACAAGCAAACATCTTTGCTAATAGCTCATGTTCTCATTCCCAAAATGTCAACAACAGATATTAGTGCCAGCTGCTGGTATAACACCTCCCCTGACTGGGGCTGGGACGTGGGAATAGACTACTGCATTTGGAGAAAATGCCAGTGCTGTCAGGAGGGTCTGGCATGATGTCACAGGAGCAGCAAACTTCCTCACAGGGGATTTCCCAAACAAGCCTCTCTTTTATTAATGATGATTCATGTGTCACACAGTAAGGCCCTGGGAAGCAAAATGAAAAGCCTGAGCTGACAAAACCTGTGAACCAGAGACAATATTAGTACTGAGAGGCTCACATCTAAATCACTGAAGGCTTTGGAAGTTTGTGAGCATCTTCCATCTGAACTGCCTTTAAAATGTTACTCGACCATCTGCCTCGGTTGCAAATATTTTGGTTAATAAAAGGTGTCACAGAAATCATCACAGCACTGCTGAGGTCAGTGAAGTCAGGAGGACATAAAGAAAGGCAGGATCTAGAATTTGACCACATTTTAGTGTATCAGACAGTTCCTGCCACAGGGCTTCCACCATCAGGAGAGTAAAATAAAATAGATAAAGCGAAAAATGAAAAAATGCAAACAGAAAGAAGCAAATTCTAAATCTTATTGCCAACGAAAGGCCCAGAACTAGCATTATCCAAACTAACCTCAAGCCAGAGAACAGTATTTAACAACAGATGCTTTTTTTTTTGTGGGAACTACCAGAAGTGCCCTCCTGAAACCTCCCCCAAGAGCAGGGTGCCCTGAGCAGGGTGCAGCAATACTGAGCACCCAGAGCTGCAAGGAAGCTGCAGGCTGAGCATCCCCACGGCTCTGAGCAGTGCCTGGGAACCTCCCCTTCCCCACAGAGACCCAGCCAGCCCAGCTTCAGTGCACAGATGGGACATGAACACAGCTCGGGATGGCATAAACAAAAGCTCTGAAAAACTTGTAAATAAAGCACCTCTATAATGCCATTTGAACTGAAGTGAAATCAAAGCAAGCAGGATCCTTTCAAATATCACTTATCCTGTAACTGCAATTTCCAAATCTCTCAAATCCTGGCTTTATTTTTAATCTTGCACACAAATTGTATTACCCTAATGCTGTTTACATCTCATTTCCTCTTTTCCATGTAAAAATATCTCTAACTGCATTTCAATTCTCTCCTACTGCTCTTCTGCCATCCCATAAATCCCAGGGGTCTACCCTGGCTCAGTCCCTCTGCTGTTTGCTGCTTTCCAAACAGCCATCAGTCCCTCACCTAAAACCACCTGGGCTGTCATCTCCTCTCAGATCCAGGTCCCACCACTTCCAAGCTGGCCAGCAGCATCCTCAGAGAAATCCATTCCTGGCTCAGGATATGAGTGCAGGAATTTTACACCCCTCCTTGGCTTTAACAGGGATGGACTGAAAACAAACCCTTCTAAAACCTGCAAAATCCAGCAACTTGCATCAGGTTATAAACCATGCCTACCTTCTTCCCTGGCTCCAGCATTTCAGCCTCTCAAGGTTCTTTTGGGGTGTTTAGTGCAATTTCAGTAATTTCTGTGGAGTAATATGTCTGCTTCCATAAAGATGGCCCTAAACCCCCTGCCCTGAAGGGCACAAAAGATCTGGAATGCCAGATGGCTTCTGGAATAGAAGTATCTACTTAGTTCTCCAGGAACAAGGGACACCCAGTGTGGAGCCCACTGTGGACCAACCTCAGAAAGAAGGCAGTGTTTTCAGTTTCCTAAAAATGATTAGGAATTGCTGTATATTGTGTACCTGACTTTCTCTTCTCAGCTGAAAGACATCACACAGATACAGCCTGAGGCCAAACAGTGAGGGAGAGGCACCCACCTGCATCTTTCTCCCCTCTCTGCTTACCTGCATTCAACTGCTGTTGGGGAAAAAAGGCTCAGGGCTACATCCCTCCTCCCTGGGCCCAGGGGAAGACACCCCTGTCACAGCCACTCCAGTAATCCTGCTCTGCCTTTCACTCCAAAACATGAGCTCATTAGCAGCTAAATGCAATAGCAGGCTACAGGATTTTCAGTCAACCCACTGGCAAAAGCAAAACCCCCCACGACAGGGTTTGAATCAGGAAGTTTTCAAAAGAGATCTCTTTAATCACTGTGTTTACCTTCTGATCTGCCAGACAAGAGGCTTTCAAGTATTTAAGGTCTGTTAAGCTGCAAAGTCTTGTCAGGAAAAGAGAAGACCATGCAGAAAAGACACAAATCTGGAGATACCAGTGGAGAGACCTCTGTATTGTGCTCTGCTAACCCACACAGGTCACCAGTGTGAGACTGGTGGAGATGGAATCATAATCACTGCACTGAGGGCCTTAGCTAAAAATGCTCCTGCACACCAGAAGTGACCCAAGAGCTACAGAGCAGCTCCTGGGTAAAACACAGCTGGGATCCTGGGCACTCCTTCTCCTGCCCTTCACTCTTCCCCTGTGGCTCTGGGCATGAAACTGTCTTTGTGCTGTGCCAGCAAAGCTTTGGGGAGGCAGGGATGCCCTTCCCCATGCCACCAAGCAGATGTTTGTTCCTTCCTAAACCTTCCAAATGTTCTCAAATTGTAAAATGAAATTATTATTACTGGTAAGGCCCCATCAGTAGAAACACATTAGTACAACATGGGACAAGGCAAACATCCTGCCTGCACATTCACACCCATCTTGTTCCCAACAAAATAAAGCCAAAAAAACCCAAGGTAAACTCAACATCATGAGAGTTTAACTCTGCTGTGAAGGTTTACAACACTCCACACTCAAAATTACTTCCAACAGGACACAATGTTATTTCACCTCACTGGAGAATGTCTACAACAAAAGTGGAACCCAGATTCTTGGGGGTTCACAGCACCAGGAGCTCCACAAGAAGGGACATTCTGTTTTCCCACCTCCCTTCCTGTGCTCATTTCTTAAACAATCCTCCTACAGGGAAATCAGAGCTTGGGAACAGCAGAACTGGAACTCTGTTCAACAATCACTTCTCTTGTGGATCCATAATTTGTTTGATGACTTTGCCCTTCTTACAGGTACTGCCCCATCTGCCTGGGCCTTTGCATGGTGCAAATATCTAAACATCCCCTTGCACCAGGAGGACTCAATGTTCTCATGGGATTGGTTCCTCTGTGCTTACATGAAATGCAAGATGAGGTCCAAGACTTCTCACTCCTGCTTGCCCACCTTCATTAGCAAGGCAGGGAGGTTGCTGTTCCTTTAAGGAATATCACAGCAGAACCACACAAAATCCTTGGAATCAGTCTGAAAGAGAGGCCAAGGACATTCCTTCCCAAGCATTAGATTTGGTTTCACATGAGATGATTAGACTCATCCATGCTAATTACACTAGAAAGAACTAATTAGAAAAATCTACCATTCAGCTAATGAGGGCTGGGCCTTAACTATCTCAGTGCTTAATTTTTCAGGTTGTAAAATATTACTTTACCCTCCTTCCCCCCTCTCTCTGTGTGCCATCACCATGTTAATTCTTGTAATAGAGTTGATCATTAAATATCTGTTAAAGAAATATTTGTTAATACCTGCAAGTGCAGCAGTTTTAAAACAGCTGCACACTTACAGCTTCTCTATGTAATTAAAAGTATCAACAGGATGGGCTAAATCCTCTGCCAGTGGAGGGGAGCAAGCCCAAGGACCTACCTGCAGCCTCCAGTTCTGCCCTCTTAGAGGAAACAGGTACCACAAAACTGCTCAAGGATTCCATACAAGGCTTCAGGGCAGCCTTTTCCATAAATACTTCTTTTCCTCCCCTTGGGAATAATGCAGGATAAGGGATTTCACATGTAATATTATCAGCGTGGGAGGAGAGTTTATTAAAAAGCAATGATACCACCTGATAAAGCCTGAGATCTCTGCCAAGGGTTATAGTATTTAGCAGGAAGCTGATGGAATGAGTGTAATGAAAAGCTAATAAATCAGAGTCCTTCATTATACAATAAACTCATTAAGTTACTCCTTGAAAATGGCAAGCCAGACATAGCACAACACAGTTAGCCTAGTAATGTTAAGAGCTTTCCTAGAAAATATAAATTCAAAGCCAACCTTTGAGTTTTGCTGCATTTACATACTTAGTGTCCATTTGGAAGTTTAATGAAAGATATTAGGAAATATCTCCGTGAGGCAGCATCCCTTCAGCACATCCACTGTGCTCTTCAAAAGAGGGTTTTCAGACAGCCTGGCAGGAGACCAAACCTTGTCCTGTGTAAGATGATGTGTGAAATTAGTGCAAATTGAAATGCCAGAACTTCTTGGGGTTTGGATTCTTTGTTTGTTTGTTTTCAAAAACCTTAAAAAAATCAGATGCATTTCTGTATTGGATTTGGATTTTATTCATCCCCCCATACCCATTTTTCCCTAAAGCAACCAAACTAAACCTATTTAAATGTATGACCAGCATGATTCTGATTTTTAATAGGCTTAAGAAGACCCTAACTGTGAAATCCTAACTGTGCAACACCACAGAGACTAATGTGAAATCCAAACCATCACAAGCCTCTAATCCATTTGAACTTGGAAAGGAAGATCATTGGTCTCAATCTGCAGTCCCACTTATGTTAACCAGAAGCAAATAATCAGAAATTAGTAGAATTAGGCTGATTTCTGTATATCTTCCATAGTAAAGCCAATGTTTTTTAAGAAAAATTAGGGCTTTATAATCTTTATCTTGAAAATATGGATCACAGGGCCTATTTACAAGTTTCTGTGATCACCCATAATTCTATAAAATTCAAAATTATCATTATAACTATATATAAATGCATAAACAGAAATACAGAACATGTACCCCTTCATTAAGTGGCTTCATTAAAACATGCAACCTTCTAGTTGTAAACCAGAAAACAGGGGCTTTGGATTGAAGAGCAAAGCAACACAGGGGGATTACACAGAGAAACAGAACTGAATGAAAGAGTTCAGGTTGGAGCTATCCTTGTTGGCAGCCTGAAATACCCTCAGGACTAAGTACAATGACCTACACCCTGTGGAAGCTCCTGGAAGGACCTGATTTTCCTTCACAGGAGTTATTTTTTTATAATGAAGTCATGAAGACATCACAGCCTCAGTTACAGCTGAGTGTGTCTGAGCTGTGGTCACGGAAGGTGGACACTGGCAGAAGGCTTCTTTAATAAGGAAAATTAAGAGCTAGGGATTTTGGATGGCTCTTCTGACTGCCTTTGGAATAAAAGCAATTTATCTGTAGGTAGGCCACTGAAGAGACCCCCCCAGATGTGTCTACACATCTGATTTACTTCACATGCTGCATGTGCCAAGAGCATCTATTTAGGAACATCTATGTTGGTCACCTGGAGCATTTCTGTCACCTCTGCCCAGAGTCACCCCAGCCCTTCTCTGTCAGCAAGGAATTAAACAGTGACAAATGCCAACACCTGCCCACCCTGCTCTATTCAAACCTACTGGAGATCAGGTTTATTCACCAGCTATGTTAATGTTCTGACATGTCACAGTTGTAAATCACTGTAGTTTTTCACCACAGCTTGCAAGGAAATGTCCCAACAGGTACCTGGGGGCTTCACTGCCCTGTGCAAGGGTGTGACTGTGGATGTAAGTGCCCACTCTGGCAGGTCCAGTGCTCCCAGCCTGGACTCTGCTGGCACATTCTGGTCCTGAATCCAATGTGCCTGGTACTGGCAGATCAGAAGGAGTTTCTTCTGCTTTGTACAATTTCTCTGGGGAAGACTAAGCAGTAAGTACTGGAATCACCTTTTAAAGTTTGCTGTAGACTACAGATCACAGGAAGAAATGTACAGTGAAAGAGCAGCTTCCTTTGGTGAGGAAGTTACCAATCCACCCACCCTCCTGCACATCATCCCCCCGCGGGCACTGACACAGCCCTGGCCAAGGAAGAGATGGCTTCAGTGTCACTGCTTCCCAGGGCACAGACAGAGCATCAGGAGGGGTTGTCTGTCTGAGGACACTCAAAATACAAAATAAAAACAAGCATTTGACAAAATCTACCTGAAAACTGCCATTCTAAAAAGGAAAACCTCCCTCCCTGCAAAAAGAGGAGATAAGGAGGGTTAGAAGGGGAGAAACTGTGCAAACAGCTGTCAGGAGTGCACTCTGAGCATAATCTTCAGAACAATTTTATGTCTTTAAAGTAAATATGTGGGGCATTAAGACCTTCCCAACTCACAGGATTTAATACTCGGTTTTAAGACTTAATAATAATAATAATAAAAAGCTTACATATTCCACCAAACAGCCCCAAACAGCCAACCTTTATTATCTGTTATGTCAGCTGTGCCTAAAAAAAAAAATCAAGAGAAACAGTGTGTACCCTTTAATAGTTAATCCTCTAACATGTAATTAGGCATTCACATGACAATCAGAACAGGACTATATTTCATGTTTGCCTTCCCTTTCAAAGCCTCTACTAGAGGGCCACTTACTCTGTCAAATCTGCTATAGTAATCAAAACATTGAAATTACTTCTTTCCACACTAAATATACTGGAACTGGTTGTTTGATTAAATGTAGAGCAGAGAGTGCAATTTGCTAAATTACAAGTATTCTGAACATGTAAATATAGTTTAATTACTGCAATTAAAGAAGATTACTGGAGATTGGCAGATGGGAATGTAATGCTGTTTTAATTAGAGTTTTTAATGCACTGTAACATAAGCATAATATTAACCCTTTCTCCTGGAAAGGGCTGGCTAGTCTCTGAAAAAATATTCTTTGAAAAACGTACTAGAGCTAGTGTTTCATAACAAGACTTCAAGTCAATTCACTGCAAAGTGCCAGGATGATTTGGGAGAGTTTCAGATGTTATTTGTAGTACACTCACTGCAGGACAAATACATTCTGGAGCAGAGTCAGGAAAAGCCACACGAGGTGGGCACGTTGTTTGTGCCCTAGATGAAAGGAAATATGAAAATACAGTGTTTGAGTAGATGGATTGTATTTCATAAAGAGTGCGATCACAGCTACATCACCAGAGATTTAAGATTCTTTCATGAAAGTTAAAGCACCTCACTTCCAAAGATTTACAAAACATGAAAAGAGAAAATGTTTCAAAATGCATTAGTTCAATTTTGAAAAACTGCCGCACAGAGACATAGAACAATATTGCCCGGGGCCTGGATTATTACTACTCAGACTCCAGAACAGTATTTGTTTCATAAGGTAATATTCCAGAATGTACTAAGCAATTTTTGTCATCTCAAAAGCAATCACTTGCAACATTTTATCCATTTAAGTCAATAGCCCATTAGAAATTCTAATTGAAAGTTCAATACTCTGCTTGGAATCTTACAATAGAGGTTGCCTTTGGAAAGCCATTTAAAGTCTTAATCTCTTTATCATTTGGTATTTTGAAGCCTAACTTTGTTCTTGTTAGGCAGATCAATGGCATTAATTTACAAAATGGGGGAAAATGTCACCCTTCATCCCTTAAATCTCAGTGCAGCGAAGGCGAATCCGACCGTTGCTCTCCCATATTAGCAGCAAACGGTGCCATGGGAGGTCTGACCTACAAATTTTAATTACTGCATGAAAAATTCAGTTCCTGGAGATGAATAAAGACTTGAGGAAAAGCAGAAGTCCACCTTCTGAGTGACTGCAGAGCTTAACTCTTCAAAGGCAGACTTGGTGAATGAAGCAGCATGTGCTACCATCAATAGGTAATGCCTCTAAGGGGCAAGATGAAACTGGATGGGCAACAGAAGAAAGGAATCTTACCTACAAAGGAGCTTTAGGGGTGTCCAAGATATCTGGACACTGATATCACACCTCTAGGGAAGAAAATGTGGTGAGAATTTGGTTGGAAATGTTCCTGACTTTAAGATCACTTCTCAGCTAAGTGAGTGGGGACTGGAAGTTCACTGGTGCCCAACTCTTGGCTTTGCAGAAACCAAGGAAAGGTTCAGGAGGGATCTGGCTGGGGGGATCTCACCTGGGGTCTTTGTCTCCACCACCACGTGAGCACTATGCAGCAATGCCAAAGGTTTGGAACCAGTGTTTTTACTCCACATCAGTGCAGGAAGGAGTAAAATCCTAAAACTGATCAACCAAGAGCTGCCAAAGAAGAGCTCAATTTAATTTTAGCAAGAACCAGGTGTTTCCACAGATAATTTTGAAAAACCTTAGGTTACACACACTGAAATGTACTACAGTCTACTTGTAATGTAAGTGCAGTAAAATGGCAGTTAATCATCTTCTACATTTAGAAAATCAGTAGTTCTTTCCAATTAGTATTTCTTTCCATTTGAAAGTAAAGGATTTCTGATGTCAAAACATATTTCCCTTTTTTAGAGGCTCTTAGGTAGGACTTCTACTTTTTTGGCATTCTTTCCAGTATTTCTAGCCAAGAAGGAATTTATTTCTAGATTGTGAGAGCTCCATACAACAACCAACATTCCCATGGTTTGGGATGGTTCTTTGGAATTCACCACAATCTTTTTTTTTTTAAAAAAGAAAGAGACCATAAGAAGAGATTGGCATATCCTGGGACTCTGTGCCCAAACTAAAAGGCATCACCAGTTCTACCTCACAAGTGGTTGGGAGCCTCACACTTGAGTGCCCGAGGTGCTTCACAAAGTTCAGATTTCCCATTGCTGCCAGGTAGGGAACACCCAGCATCTCAAGCCTTGCATCCACAAAGAGGCAGAGCTGAAGTCACTGATCCTTCTCGACAAGCCTTGGTGGTCTTTGCACACTCTTGATTCTTGACTAGTAACTTGCTTAAACTGGAGAAAATTCCCCCTGTAGACAAGGCCCTGGAGTTGTACCAAAACCTATCTGCGTGGGAAGGGTTAAAACAACCTGAGTAGCTAAACCCCTGCAGCTATCATATAAGCCAGCAGCTTTTAGACAAATTGAGCAAAATAGTCCTTTCAGCTCAGCAGGCACATGACTAGCTGCACAAAGGAGTCCTTCTAGAAATCCCATGAATACCCCCATTATCCTAAGGATTGAGCACAGAGCCAGGCATTTCACGCCCACTGCCACCTGTGATTAGCTTTTTTACAGTTATTATGGAGTACTTTGATGGTGATGATTGTTTAAAGGCCTCAACAAGCGTGCTAATGTGACTTGAGGACTTGACTCCTTTTCATTCCCTGGTTGCTCCAGCTATCACACTAATTTACTTTAGGCAAAGGGGGACAATAAGAAAAAAAAAAAAAAAAAAAAAATCTGCTCACTTAGCATAAAATTGATTTGGTCTCTTAAAGAAACACATGCCAGGATCCCATGTTAAAGTAAATTAGATATATGATGAAACAACACCAGCAGTCATTTGAGCTTTGGACTCTTGTGTAGCACTTAGAAGTTTTTAACAGAATCAGGCAAAAAAAACCAACAAAAAACCAAAGGAAGAAGCAAAGAGTGGCTACAGCCAATCGTTTTGCAGGGAATTTTCCTTTGGTGTTTTACCTCTGCTTGGTGTTTTACAGTGCAAATGTGAAGCAAGACGTTGGCTTCAGGGAAAACCTATTTTGCTGTTTGTAGGAATCCAGAATGGATCACACTGTACCACTCAGGATGAAACAAAGTGATACCAAGGGAGCAGTAAAGGGGACTGGAGTGCATGCAAGGAAACGAGGGCTCCAGGGGTGATGGACAAGAGAGGACCTGTTGCTTTTTGCAGAGATGCTGTGTTCACCTTGGTCGTGCAGTTCAGAACAGCACAAAGGGGCACTACACCAGAAGTAACTGAACAGCAGTCTATAACTTCTCAAATGGTTTTCTTCCTCCTGTTTCTTACACATGTTCAGTTGAAGTACTCAGCTGTAGCTGTCTGTATCTAGCAAGAGCAGTTACCCTCCAGTTTCATACCAGCTTTACTAAGACCCAAGGTGCCTTTCTTTCCGTTTTCAAGGCAATTTCAGACCTAAAGGCCTAAAAAAAAATATTCAAAGAACATATGTAGCTGGCCTTCACTGTTTTTTTACTGAAACTGGAAATAGATTTACTGTCCTACCCTTGCCATTTTGTGCTGTCAGTACAGCCCAGAGTTAGATCCATGTATGAGATACCACCAGCTGCCCAAGCTGCAGACCTGTGGCTGGGAACAGTCTGGAGAAGAAGTGGTTACAGAGCTGAAGCTGACTGAACTCTGCCTTTAGAAACACTGTTCCCCTGATTTAAAACCAGTCACCAACATCCCCTTTTTAGCTTGTCATCACTACCAGCATAACACAGTGTAATTCATCAAGTCACCTAGATTTAATAACAAAAATGTACTGCTGCAACTCTGTAAACAGGACATGTTCAATTACACAAAGGAACTATTTTTCCTCAGAAGGCATTACTGCTCTGCCCGAGCAGTAACCACAGCTTCCTGATGTAATAGCTAGTGGAATTACATGTGGCACAAGTATTTTAAGTAGTTTCTAGACAGAAAACAAGATTTGTGAGTAACGGAGAACAGCAGATGAATAGGGGTAGTTTTGGCTTTTGGAACAGGGGAGAACACATCACAATATTACACAGCTTTTCTGAGAGGACTTGATGTGTGGTCATATGGTGCTGATTAGCATGTTGCTGCTGAGCCTTCCATTACTGAAGTTTTGGACTCACACTCACCTGTAAAACTCAACGTACAGCACTTTGCACTAAACTGCTGAAAACTGGTTTACTGCTCTCCATTTTCTCAGTGCTACCAAATTCCTCAGGCCTGGGGCTCTGCAAGACATTTCTGGCTGCAAGCTTATTAAATTACTGCCTTCCCGTGGCACAATGCCAGGCCCATCTCCATGGCACAAGTGGGCCACTCAGTTCACTGCCAGGCCCATCTGAAAAGCTGCCAATGTAAGTTGAGTTTTCCCCTAAGTTATGGCACCAGAAAGATCCTTTACATAGAGGCTTCCTTTCATCATAGTTGTAAGAGTCAATGAGACCTTAGATCCCATCAAAACTGCCAGAAATACATCAATACACTTCACAGCTACTGAGAAACCCAGAGCATGATTGCTTTGGCTTTGCTTCCATAGGATTACCAGATCCAGCCTCCTTTCTTTCATCCCTCAGGCTGTCCCATGCCCTCCCTGTGGATGCATGACCATGCATCACACCCACCAGCAGTCAAGGGAAGAGGGGCAAAGCGTCCTCCATCTTCCCAGTACTTCTCTGCTTGGCCAGCCCCATTCTTGCTTGGTTGCCTTAATGAAGATGGCTTTAACTGTGGAGTACATATTAATTCCTACAACATTTGTATCTGCAAAAAGGCTGTGTCACATCTCTGGTTACTGAAGGACACGTATGGGCAGGCAGCATTTGCATTATCAGGCTGCACATTATGGTCTCTGGAGTTTCTGTGGGAATAAGTGTAATCCAATTTGCCTTCCTGAAATTCTAGTCTCCTGTAAGACACAGCCCTCTTTTTCTACTTCTAGGGATCATGCTGCTTGGCACAGGCATCAGTCTCTAGCAGGAGTGGCCAATCTGGGCCACAGCTCAGGGATTGTATCTGTATTTGGTGATGAAAGACAGGACTCTGCTTCTCCAGGTTAAATCCCACTTCCATTACAATTCAGTGGAGTTTTGCCACTGACTTCAAAGGGCCAGAAGGCTCCCCTGGGGTGTCCTGGGAGAGCAACATGATCTCAGCTGTGTCCAGGGGCTGAAAAGAATGGCTCCTTTTGGAGCAAAACTTCACCAAGTCTAAAGCCGTCCTTTCATCAGAGGCTGCAAGGTCTGCTCTTCCCTAAAAATACACCAAATAACTGTACCACTGGAGAGCTTTAGAAGAGCTGTTATTTTATGCCCTAGTCATTTCAAAGCAGATTGGGTTAGTCTGGCAAAAGCAACACCTAAAGGAGTAGCATAAAACATTTAAAGATTTATAGAACAAGTGGCCCACTTAGGGGCTCATCTAAGTTTTCCTAAACATCTCTGGTTATGCCTTGCTATGTCAGCAGAAGAGGCTGAGATTTAAATAAATAAAACCTTCTAGAATGTAATAAGATGCAGTGAAAAAAATGATACATCAAGTTACTACTGAAAGGAATATTGAGTTCTAAGTGATCTCTGTACCAATGGCTGTGTTTGTCTATCCAGCTGAAAAGGAGACAGCTTTGGTCTTGAGGCTGCATGTTATTTAACTAAGCTGAAATTGTTTTCAGTGATGTGCAGTGCATCTACAACAAGATAAAGATCCTGGTTTGGATGTGCTTCTTTTTTTCCTTTTTTCTTTTTAAACACAGAGGGACAGGTGGCTATACTGTGCAGAAAGGTACACAAGTTTGGTTTGTTCATCAACTCCAACATCATCATCGTGTCTAATTGCATTAAATACAATTTTTTTATATCATTTGCAAATGTTTCTTTTTGATCAGTGCCTGCTTAGGAAGGGCTTTACTCAAAAAATGCCTCTAGTGTTAAATAAGCCACCCATGCTCAAGAATAGTGGGCCAAACCTTTATCTCTGAGACATGAGTTAAATCAGATTTATTTGCAGTAAGAATGCATTCCAAGTTCTTTTAGTTCAGAAAGATGTGCCCAGTAATTGCTTAATTAGGCACTTAAAACTTCAAAGGGCAGGCTCAAATACTTTCTTAAATTAATATCAACTTCATCCCAATGTACCATTATGAGCCTCCTCCTGTTTCAAAGCTGACCATGGATGACAGAGAAGGGCTGAAGGGTGATGGCCAGCTTTTTGGTTTACAGTTTGCTTGTTTGTTTTCTTCAGTCTGCATATTTGGTCTATACAAGCATACAAGGAAATTTGTTGCTAAATACCAAAGATTCCAAGCAAACTGGAAGACAACAGTGGTCTTAATCTGCTACTACCACATTTTCCCCAGCATAATGTCTTGTATTAGGCATCAGTTCTACCTTCAGCCAAGGTGGCATTCCAGAACTCATTTCCAAAATCTTGTGCTTTCTTTTGAGAGCAGAAATAAAGCAGAATGCCACTATTGCAGCCCAAGCTTGGACAATGAGGATATGCAGGGGAGCAGAAGACACATCAGATGCCATGACTCTTCATTTCAATCTAGCATGCAGAGCACAAACCTGCAAGGGTCAGCATTTTCTTCTTGGATGAGCAATGGTCTTACAACTTGTACCCCACTGCAGTCACGTGTGTGACCAGTTTTTGAGAGCTGCAATATATGAGTTTGAAGTGAGACCTACTTTTCTGTGCCTTGAGAAACCCCCTAGATCAGTGAGTTAATAAAGTCCACAGGACAGCTTTCTTCCTGAATGCCAGAGGCCCACTTGTACTACTTTGAGGTTATTTGTTCATATTCAGCTCTCAAGGATTCCGAGGGGAAATTCACTGGAGTCAGTGACTTGTTAGGTGAGGTGACCTAAAGCTGAATTTGGGCCCTTTTCATCCCTGGAAAGATGCTGTTGGATAAAGCTTAGGAACCTCAGTAGAAAGGAAGAGGTATTATGGCAGCCCTAATGAATGGGCAGCACAAGCAGACCATGTAGCCAGGGCCATATGGAGGCAGATGGACCATGCAATCCATCTACCTGCCATACATCATTAATAGCCTTCCAGAATTGCTGTGAGCCCCCGAATATGCTGCCTGTGCCTGGATTTTTATTATCCTACTGGAGAGTGCTGCATTAGCTTTGTCTCCCTGATGTCCCTTGGTGCCAGATGACTTTCTGACCCTTTTGCAGGGTGCACAACATGGGGCTTTAGCTTTTGGCTCTCTGGGTACTACCACAACAACAATCTCCATGCTTGGTGACAAAGTGTTGGTAATGTTCACAGGGGAGGAAATCCTCTTGTGGCTCTTGTCAGAGGTGCTGGTTTAGCTTTGCCAATGGGGCATTTACAAGAGGATGAGAGGTTCTATTAGTCCCACCTTTTATTTTCAGGTTAATTTATGCCTTGCTCGGTTAAGGACATGCTGCAAGTATGGAAAGAAAAATGTCACAGAATTGCCACCTGGCTCCTCTATTTTGATCTGGCTGGCAAACACCAGAACCTTTGAACAGCATGTTGCTAAATAATAAACAGACCGTGTCTTTAAAAACACCTGGTACTTACTTAAAATGGTCATTTTGTATCTGGTTAGTCCCTGGCACAGGTGCCAAGCTCAAAGGCATGAGGCTCCCCTTTTCTTCTTCCACCCCTCTAAGTACAACACCAAAAAGTAGAAGACACAAGAGAAATGAAGTGTAGTAAAAGGTTTTAATCCAGCCTAGCAGCAACAAGGAACACGAGGAACAACAACAAAACCTCTTTCTGAGTGTAAAAACTTCAGGGAAGGGAACGAAAAAAAAAAAATAAACAAGGATGAAAGGAAATGCCCAGTGGCAACCATTTTCAGTGTGACCTAGTGAGCTTTCAACTTCAAACCAGTCAGATCAAGAGCTTCCCAGAGGCATCACCAAGGGATCTGTCACTCACACATCAAGTCCTGTTCACTCTGCCTTGTCTCATGCAGACACACTGCCAGATACAGAAATATCACGGCCTTCTTGCACGATAAGGCAAACAAAACACAACAAAACAACCCCCAGACCAAGAGCAATCCTGAAACCCAAGTGCACTGACAAGCCCTGACCCCACTGTCCCCAAAAGGGCAACGTCAGAAAGTGGATCAGAAAAAGGATGCAAACAGAATGATAACTGGGTAACCATCTGCTGCTGAATTTTAGCTGGAGCTTTCCAGTGAGCCCTTCCCCCTCGTGGAGGTGAGGAGAGCTGGGATTTGCTGAAAGGAATCAATAGCAGCCCTGGGTGCTTTGCAAACAGAGGGAGCCCATCTTCTTTCAAGCTCACCATTTGACTCCTGAGCCATTTCCAGTGTGCTGCCAAGCTGGGGTGTTGGTGTTTGAAGTCAAATGGGGAAAAAACCATTTGCACCTCCACAGTTATACAGCCCTGAGTGTACACAGTAACTCACCAGAAATTCCTGATGCTGATTCCTGATGTCTGACAGTCTGAGAAGCTCAAAAGTTCAAGACTGATATTCTGGGGGAAGCACTGAAGGGCAAGAAGTGGTTGGGAAGGCAGAGGTGAGAGTTGCAATAATTTATCAGCAGTAGCCCCAGAGTAACCATGTTTATTGTTGTCCCCTCCATTCTGTACCATATAAAAGTTAAAAACTATCCATGGAGTCTGGAAGTATCCATTAGGAAAATATTTCAAGTATTTAGTGTATAACATGACATCTATGGTCTGAAATAGGGACGAGCAGCACTGATAAATCCTTGGCAGTTTTCTTGTTCAAGATGGATGAAAAACTGTTATTTCAGACCAGTGCTGGGACACTGTATGAACACACCACTTTTTCCATGAGTCCATTAAGCTAAGGAGTGAAAATTGGGCAGACATCCTTACATTTCCAACAGTTCACAGAGCCTCTTGCGGAGGAATAAGGAGACTCAGTAACAAGTAACACCCACTCTCTAACCCAAAGTGAGGCATTTTTCATCAAGCTATTTGTTATCAACCTTTTAACTTGCTATTTTCGAACACTTGCTAATCAGCCATTAGACAAGTTTCATCTGAAAATTACCATCTACTTGGAAAGCATTTACAAAAAAAAAAAAAAAAAAAAAAAGGCAGTTGTGCCAACTTGCAGTATCTCTGAAGATGACTTTGTTGTGGAGTGAGGTGTAAATCATCTCACACTTCTAGACAAAAAATTTAGTCACCAGCATCATCCAAACATCATTACTGGGAAAGAATGATATACCTGATTCAGTACCAGCTAACTGCTGCAGATGAAGCTGTGAGATGCTCTGAAAAATAAATTTGCATCAATGATGTTCCTAAAAAACTGAATTTTTTTCACGGCAATATTAACAGAAAGAGGTTCCCAGGGTGGCTGTAGAAATGCCTGTTTTTATATATATTCAGTAATATCAACCAGGATGGTGGTCAACATCTGTGAAGTGCATCTAGGAGTCATCTGCTTAGATACTATAAAGGATGTTATGTGACAGGTCATGAATAAGAAATATTCAGAACAAGGCATATTCTGAAGAGTTTGTGAACAACACAAAGGCTGAAATATGTTCTTATAAAACCTCCACAGAATAACTCAGAATTACAAAGTTACAAGCTAATGCACTTGTTAGTGTGTGATCTGCAGAGAGCTGACAGAACATATGGGCAGCTAAATTCTTTCAAACAAAGACTCTGTTACCAGACAAGAAAAATGTGCTCAACTTTGACTCAGCTGGCTTTAATTCCCACTCTCTTGTGACCTGCATGGGACTTGATTCTCAGAAGTGATCTTACAGCTCCCACAGGATGGTACAGCATGGATGGATGGGGAGATGGTGCCCAGCATTCCCTGGAAGTCTGGTGTTGGATTCCAAGAGGCTCCAGAGCTGGCTGGGAATGGAGTAGCCAGCTCTGAATGTCCTCCACCAGTTGGCAAACAAACGAGACCTCGTGTTTGTGCAGTTCAAGTGTTGTTGCCAAATTCTAATAGAATGAGAGTTGCTGTAATCCTGAAAAGGGGCTATGTGATCCTTGGAAACAAGATTCCCTTGTCTGGCCTTCCATTCATTTTGTAAAACATGTTAAGTTTAATTTCAGTGCTCGGAGCTGCAGCTGGCCAAGGAGCAAAATCACATTTGTGTGTTAAAAAAAGAACTGGAAATGGATGCAAGCTGCTAAATTTTGATAGTGATCTGCAGCCAACCTCCAGAGAATGCCTGGGTCAGGACTTTGGGGCTTTTTCCACCAAAGAAGCAAACACTACTCTGTTTTTTGTAATCATAAAAGAGGGTTTTCTTGTCACTTCTTTATGTTAATTTACGTAATATCTGAGATGCAGTATTAAAATGTTTGCATTCCAGTGACAAACATCAGACAATCACATCTCTCCCCACAGTTATTTTGATTGGGCTGAGCAATGCCAGCCAATTCTTTCTGCTGCAGCACCATCTGCAGAATTACTCTTTCAGGCAGTAATTTCAGGAATGAAGGAATACCTGGTGTCATTCAAAGCAGCTGAGTAGAGGATCTGTGAATGATGACAGACATTTTCTTTCTATGGCTACTGCCCTCCCATGTCCATCCATCCCCCAGTTCCCTGGCAACAATAAATACCTGGTTTTGGGGCCAAATTCTGAGATCTGGAAGAGGCACAGGAATAGATCACCTTGCCAGTCACTGAACAAGACATGGGTAGGGTAACACAGTTCTGAGTCATGGTGAACACTGCCATTTCACCACTGAACCCCTCACACCCGACTGTTCACCAGTGCTAACCACAACTAACTACCTACCCCTGCACAGCTGCTGGCTGAGGAATGAACACTCTGCCCTTGTTGCTGCTCTCTGAGCTTGCCCTGGCATCTCAGGCTTTTTGGAATTTGACCCAAGGCCCACTCCAGCCCTTGTGTCTTTCCAGAGAGCTGAACAAACCCTTAAATCCTCATGAAGTCAATTCCTCATAAGCAGCCTGATCAAATGAAATTAATCTTTGCTTTATCACAGCTGCCAGGTAACATTTCTTGTGAGAGTGTTTTCAGTTGGTACATATGCCTTCCATGTTGCACATACTCCAGGACTCAGTTACTATTAACACACAATCACTTGGTTATTAAGTATAAATAAGGCAGTTAAAGGTGTAGGTTTTCAGCACTGTGGATATGAGGATCATTTTGCAAATCTTAAAGCTTACTAACTTTACGAGAACCATGGGGCTCAAAGTCAAATTAATTCTCCTATAGCAAGCTGAAAATGAACCCCTAAATGTTATGCCTACCATGTTTATATACTTCAGGCATATTAGTTACTGACAAAACTAAAAGCACTGCTAATATCTACCCCAGGAAGGATGCATGCCCCTGAAATAAAGCAGATCAGGGTATTTCACAGCATAGGATGTGCACTCTACAGCACATAGACAGATAAAATCGTTTTTAAAGCCAAATAAGCAAGGTCTATGGATGGGCTTTTGTAGGTGCTTGAAATTCTGTCGGTGGGTTTTATATAGCTGGTTAGCTATCTGAACACCACACACAAAGGAGGGAAGGTTCTGGACTGAAAAGTATTACAGGCAGAGCCAAATGGAAATAGAGAAAGGAAGAGGTGGTAACACAAGCAGAGGCTGTAGCTCGTCCACCTGGCCCTGGGAGGGGATGTATTTGTCCTGTGCATCTGCCTCAAAGCCCTGGGTAATCAGAGGGACCTTCCACACAGCAAAATCAACTTTTTGGGAAATAGATTTTCCCCACGCAAGACCTGGGTGCTGCTGCCAGCAATGCCAGTAGCACCAGGATCAAAAACCCCCAGCTTTTAAATCTCTAACTGTTTCACTAAGTAAGCAGCCCAGAGCCTGGCAACATTCCTGCCTGTTTCTCAGCTTGCACTCCAATATACTCCTGTCCTCAAAGCTGGATTCCATTTTACATCTCCTTTACACCTTGCCCCACCAGATAAGAGTTCCCTCTTCTGATGCGTTTTCTCAAAGCTAAAGGTGTTATAGTGTTTTTGCTCATTATTGTGCTAAATTAATGTGATTAAAAGAGCTGGCTGAAGTGCTGGTTTTCCTATTATACCCCAAGTACAGACACATTTTCATTCAACTTGCAAGATTATTTTTAAGTATTTTTCAAGTTCTCATAAAAGCTATAAACATCATCTTTTTTTTTTTTTTTTTTTTTTTTTTTTGTAATTCAATCCTCCAAGACATTCAGTTTCTTATCTAGTCACCTAAACATCTCTGATGGCATGGGCTTCCCATGACAGTTTCCCCATCTCACTAGCAACCCTCTAGAAAAAAATGGCAACAGGGTTTATATTTTTGTTACTCAGTTTTTAAAACCAACCACAAGGATAAACCTGTGTGACAATGAGGCTTCATTTCTACTCTGGAATCTAAAATTCCACGACACTGGAGCTATTCTAGACCTCTTAAGATGCTTTTGTTTGGTCTCTTGGCTGGTTTCCAGCCATTCCATCTTTAATTACTGGACATTGCTTAACAGCTTGCAAACAGAGAGACTTCTTTCTGTCTTATTTCCTCTGCTGTTTCAAGAATTCATTTTACTTACTCTTGCTGGAAAGGCTTTGGGGCTGAATTAGAGAAAGATAAATTGTTCCTCTCAGTCTAAAAATATTTAATTGGCTTGAAGGCTGCCTTAAAAAGCCCTAACATTTGAATCTATTAAAATCTGAACCTAGCCTGGGATCATATGCACACCCATAATAAATACAAGATGCAGAAGTAAAACAAGAGCTAAAAAGTAGGCTCTAGTAACAAGGAAACACACCACAAAGCTTATCTTACAGTTAAAATACCCAGCAACTGCCAGGGGTGGGTGTTCTTGGAGTTCCCCCCACTTGTAACTAATGTATTCCTGCAGCAGAATGTTCCAAACAGAAATACACAAGTTTGACTGACATTTGTCATACCATAACTTTTTGGAAAAATACTATTTCTCCAGTCTTGGATGTCTCTAGGACCCCAAAGTATGGCAAACTGCCTCATCCTCACCACTTTTCATCATCTGCTGCTTTGTAACTTCATTTGCCAGTATACACTTCAGAAAAGCAGAACATTTACTAAAGCCCACGAGGTACAGAGTTGTTAAATTTATCACAAGTAAATTTTAGCCTGATTGCAAGAAGGAGGTTATTTCTGTGGGAGATTTGAAAACCTTATTAAAACAAACAGCACATGCTAAGACCCTTGAATTTGGGCATCATACATTGCAGTGACATGAAATGTTTAGACATAAGGTTTCAGTCCAAGCCTTAATTAACACAAGTGCTATCTGAAAAAAAAATACCTGGACCAGATTCTGTACACCTCAAAGTTTACAGGTGGCTGGATGCAGGGATTTAATTCAGGACCATCTCATTTCAGGTTAACAGGTGGAGCTGAGAGGCTGAAGCAATTAAGAGAAGAATATTTTTAAGCAGCAGTTAAGTCAAGCTTTGGAAATTTCACTGGGGATTTATTTCAGAAGCTAAGTTGTGAGCTGACCAGATCTTGGTTACAAAAGATAAAACATGGGACAGGTTAAAAACAACTTTTATTGAACATGTGCCAAGGAATGAGTAGATTTGACTTGATTAGTTTCTTCAGACAGAAAAAACAGAGGCTGATAATACTGCAAAGTTTTGACCTCAGCTATCAAGGAATGTTTGCTGACTTTGGCTGAGTTTCTCCTTTCAGACTGAAGCCCAACACAGGTTGAATGTATACAAAGGAAAAGTGGGAAAAAATAATATTTGTACAGAGCTCTGCAAACTGACCCATACTCACCTCTAATGAGGACATAATGGTTTACTCAGCTGCAAAAGAACAGAAGCAAGAAGTATAACAGCAATGCCTCTTCTTTCTTAATGTTAAAGGTGTGTTTGGACTTCAGCACACAGGAGAGGTTTTAGTTTTCTTCTGGATGCAGACATGTTTACTTTCAAAAGTGCATCACTCACATTTTAAACCACTTGCTTAAAGTAGAATGGAAGGTTGAGTGAGAGAGGTGATAAAAACAAACCACAAACAAACAAACAAAAATCAAAAAATAAAATAAAACCAAAAAGCCAAACAAGAAACCAACCCCTAGGGCTGACTTTCTAAATCTTTGCATCATTCTGCAGCCTCTGGGCTCTCTTCTATCTAGACCAGTGTAACCCACAAGGGGATTAGACTGGAATCTCTTGCTAACTCACTCCTCTGAGCCCCAGCAAACAGAGCCTGAGTGCAGTGTGGGCAGGCAGGAAACCACTGAAGGCAGAGCAGTGATTATGTGCATGCTCTGTGAGACACATGGAGCAGTGAGCTGAAATGTTTGTGTGTGTCAGATCAATCTTGTCACTGACCAGGACAGCTGTACTCACAGGGGGATCACCAATCATCCTGCTAGGAACTGCTTCTGTCCTTCAACAGGCAATTAACGTGAGTCCATTACAGCTCCCTGGAGGGCCCTGGGGGGCTGCAAAAGGCATCGACTGAAAGGTCAGAAACCTCATGAGGACAGGAAAGAAGCTGTGCCTGGCGAAATGGAGTGGAAAGCAGGAGCTATTTGTCACCTGCTAGTAATTTGAAAAAAAAGGGGGGAGGGAGGGGATCGAAGGGGGTCCGAGTGTTGTGCATAATCACAAGCACGTGGCAACAGTCAGAGCATAAATAGAAGCTACAGGAGATTCTTCCTGGGAGAAAGAGTTTGCCCAGTATCAGAGGAAGAGGAATCCCACTCAGCTGATTCGACAAAGGAAGTGGAAGGGGAAAAAAAGTGCAGGGGCTGATTAATAGCCCACTATAGCCTCAAGAAAAATCATGGTAAGGAGTCCCTGGTGGCTGAGGTTCACCACAGTGAACCAAACATTTCAGAGGAGAACCAAGAAGAAGTGAAGTGACCAGGAAGCACACAGAGTGGCATTCATAAGAACCAATATTCTGCAAAGAGAAGGAACTGGGGAGGTGGTCAGGGGTGGAAATCAACAAATGTGGTGGCTTGGGGGATACATTACAGCTTGCTGGCTATTTCTGTTTTAGCCTTCTGGTCAAGACCACCACACTGGTGGGTTTTGGAGGTCTCAGTTAAATGCATCCACAGACCTCTTAAAAGACACCACCAACCAAACTGCCTTGGCAGTTCTGCTATGGAAATGAAGTCAAGATGCAGAGGTGGCCAAAGGAAGGGAAGAAGAATCAGAACATACAGAGGACTTAATTTGCACTAGTGTACAGGGAAAACTTAGCCTAAAATAGTTCCTGGTGTCAATTTGGAATCATTTTCACTAGAGTTCACTAGTTAAGTTTTACCCACAGCATTCAACTGGAATGCTACCACTGCTGCTTTCTCCTATGATGAGAATATTTCACTGAGATCTAACAGTACACAGGTAATTAAAAAAAAAAAAAGTTGGAATATCGCAGCATTAACTTTTAACAACAATAAAACCTCCAAGATAAATAGCAAGAATTAAGTTAGTGAAAAACTTTAGTTGGTTTCTTTGGATGTGATTCTGAGTTGTTTGTTAGCCTGGAATTTTTTTTTGAGGCACAAAACCTAGGGTGCATGAAAACTAGAGGGAGAGGAGAAAGAAATTATCTACAAACCTGTGTTCACATGACTGCTCAGGGGCTGTAAACAACACAGGCTCTGCTGCTCCCTGATGCAATCCATGATAGACTTTGGCTTGATGTGCAAAATCTCCAACACACCTTAGATGATGTGAATTTTCTGTACTCTGCATTCATACAAAATAAATCTTGGTGACTGTTTTCTTTGTTTGAAGAGATATGGAGATAGCAAGTTTCAATTATTTACAGATGTTTGACCTTGCAGAGCACCTGTTACTGACTGAAAAGCCTGGCAGATATTGAGTGGGGATGTGAACCTTGTTTTTTTGTCCCACCTGCAGCTTTACCAGGCCTTTCACCTTTCTATCAGAGGCAAAGGCAAGAATTGCCATGTTTATCACAGTATCTGCAGCCAGTGAACCAAACTGGACTCACTCAACTCACCTATAGTTGCAGCAGAAGTCCATGTCACATTTCTCACCCATTTCCTTGGAGAATTCTGTCATCTCCCAACCATCTCTTCCTCCTGTCACTTATTTGATCGCCTCAAGCTTCATTTGTTTGCTGCCTTCAAGATGTGATGCACACATATGTGCAGATATAACCCTGAACTTTCTTTTCTCCACATGTAGCTGAGTTTAGTAAACACATACCAGGGATCTATTTAAACTGAAATTCCTTCATCTAGTATATTACAGAAATCTTTTGGTTCTAATGTTTACTGCCTTATCCCCTCTCACTTGAGCTTCCCCCCCAAAAAATGCCTCTGACCACAACAAAGGGTCTCAGGTTAGTTTATTCCTGAGGGCTGCCTGACTGTTCTTATGTCCCCTGGCATGGCAGGGCATCCCCCTTTGTGACACTGACAGTATCAGGAGGTTGATGGGTAGCAGAAGCTGCTAATGAGTACCCCAGTTAACGAGTCAGCTTCTTTTAATGACTTGTATTGATGAATGAATTAATTCCACACCTTCTTTACGTAGAGAGGGTACTCATGTGACACCCTTGGGCAGCACACAAACATCTCCACTGAGGGTTGTGTTCAGGCTGTCAACAGGCCAAGAGATGGAACAGGCTACAAGTGTGTCCTTTCACATCCTGCCTGCTGGAAATCCCCGGAGAGATCCCTGGGCACCAGCCTGCACTGCCTCTGTGGCCCAGGGCTGACACTGAGGAGAGCTGGTAGAACAAAGCTGGCAAACAGACAAAATGTCCCATGGGATAAGAGCATCTGAAGTATTGACACTGAGAGGACCTCACTTTGACCTTTGAAATGACACTCTCAAGCTTCAATGGTCAACCTACTTCTTGAAGTGTCCCAGAAGACAGATACTGAGATGAATACACTGAGAGGAGTTTGCTCTACCTGCAATTAGAGGCCCATTAATATCAAGTGCTCCATTTTATTTGCTATCAAGTAAAGCTTCTGCTTTTAAGGACACTTGAACTTTTCTGGGAGTATGAATACCAGCAAGCTGTTAGAACATGAGGTAAATACTTGAAGTGTTACAAGCATTGTTGCCTCTTGAAGCTGGATTTAGCAAACAGATTTGCACACATATCCATCACTTTGCAGAAGGTGCAGCTCTACAGTTGTGCAGCATGAAGAGCTGGGTCACAGTACAAGTTTCTGCAGTGCTGGCATCACCCTGGGTGTGCTGAGGGCTTGGCCTCCTGAGGACACCACTTGGGTTTGCCTGAACAAAACTTAACTTTCTCCCAGGCAGCTGAAGGTGCCACCAGGCAGGCAGAGACTCCCCTCAGCCCTGGGTACCTTCTGTGACACCAAGAGAATTCAAGCAAATGCACAAGGGGGTGTGGGCAGGCCACAGGAACCAACTGTTCCAACTTGCTTTTAGCCAGAAGATTTGAGGGCCAACAATTCTATCAAACATAGAGATCACAAGCCCCGAGATTCCATGCCCATGGCACAGCAGAGTTCCAAGTGAGAGATCCCAGAGGAAGCTCTGAGCATGGTGAGCCATGAGGACAAGATGATGTCCTGCTGCAAGGGGGTTGGAATGAACAGGGCTGCAGCCAGGCTGAGGCAGAGAGGCTGCAGCAGCACTGCTTCCAACTCTGAGCCAAGCTCAGTCAAGGCCCAGGGCAGGGATATTTGTGTGATGTTCCAATATACTGTGTCATCAAACCCTGTGACCAAAACAACCACGAGGATGCAGCAGGATGATGCTTGTTTTATTGACATCAAAAAGGAGGTTGTAAATTCTGTGCCGAAGCTATCAAGCTCCTGAGTGTCACTTTCTGTCCTTGTCTTTCTTCCCAAAGAGGTAAAACAGAGAGAGTAAAACATTACTGACTCAAATCCTTCCTTCACTATTTGCAGATAGTTCCTTATGAAGTCACCAGGCATTTGTTTGATTTAGCACAGATTTATGGGGTGTTTAACTCATTTTTGGTCATGAGAATGAAGTTAACATAGCTCATCTAGCTGTAGAAGTCAGAATTTGAGACCATGGGTAAAGAAGAGAAACCAGTCTACACTGGCTGGGAAGTGGCAGCTCCATGTGAATGGCACAGGGGAGAGAAGCACTACAGCGAAAAAAGATCTTGTGATTTATTTGAGTCCAAGTATTTTGGGTACATTAAAGAAAAACATTTTCACAGTAAGGGTGGTTAACCACTGGCCCAGGCTGCCCAGAGATGTGGTGGATGCCCCATCCCTGGAAACATCCAAGGTGAGGTTGGACAGGGCTCTGAGCAACCTGATCCAGTTCACCACAGAGGGTTGGATGAGATGACCTTTAAAGGTCCTTTCCAACCCAAACTACTCTGATGACTCCATGACTTTGCTCTCTTTCTCAAGCAGGCAACATGTAACCCAGGACAGAACATTCCATGCCATCAGCCCTTTAGCAGAAAGAAGGATGACAGATTTTGCATTCAACTAACTGATCAAATGTTAAGAATTCTTAATTGCCTTAATAGTTTAATTTTATTTGTCTCTAATCTAATTAGTAAAGAGAAGTGTGCATGGAGGGGACTGATTGGTGGGGAGGGGAATGCCTTCATGTCTGCAGTACGGGAAATTGTTAATTCCCTATACAGCTGTAGTGTAGTCAGTGCTGGATGTCAACAGATTATTATTTCCTTCTCATTATCCCACTGCTTGGCTGGGCTGTCTGTTCTTGAAAACTTTCTTGAAAGGCTTTAATAGCAGGCATTTCTTTCTGCTACAGATAAGGTGAAGCTAGCTTTTTATGTGTAGTAATTTAATAGGAACCTAGATCTAATTTAATAGATCCTTTATGTCTCTGTCAAAGACTGTTAACATTGATTGGTGCAATGTCTCACAGAAGTCAGTAAATACATTAATCTCTTGAGAGCTTGGAACAACAACTCTGTTAACAGCATGAGCAATACAGATGGACAAACCATGATTGAATAAATTAGGAACTGAACTGAAAACTTACACTGAAATGAGTTGGAGAAACTCTGGAAATCAGGGCACTGCTGACATTCCCTGGATCAGTCAATACTACTAAATCTAGACCAGACCTACTGAAATTTCAGAAGTACCAGATTGAATTAGTTAATGATGTATCTACTGAATTATTGGATAATAGATGTTGGATTCCCTACATCAGGAGCTCAACATGCAAAGGAATGAACAGAGAGATCTGTCACAGACAGATTCATTTTAGCTATGAAAGCTGGCCCAAAAGAACCAGGAAACCTCTTCCTGGTGCTCAGACAGAGGGCACACTAGTTATATTTGTTATTTATTCACTTTTCTGTCTGTCTACACTTGCCACAGCCCTTCCCTTTCTGTCTGTAGCAGTATGGTACATGAAACAGTGCATGGGACTTCCTGCTGGATGCTGAACATCAACAACTCCAGCTGCTTTCTGTTCAGCCCCTCAGCTCAAGTGCTCAACAACTCCCAGCACAGATTTTTTTCCCTCTAAACAACTGACCATGCCTGCTAAATGCACATTAATAGAAAGAAGATTCATGTAAATATTAATGCTTGACCCAAAGGCATTCCGTGTAGCATATCCCTGCGCCCTTTTTATTTCAAAGCCAGCTCATAACAGAAGCAGAAGGAAAGTATCATGGCAGGAATATCAGTGTATTTTGGATGCAAAGCAGAAGCTTATCTGTTTTACTACTGCAGCACCAGAGAAAATCAATTTTGACACAGAACTGCCACTTTACAAGCAAATAACTATACTTTCCAATAACCTAATCTGTGCAAAGCCTACTGAAAATTCCCTGAAGAACCAGTAGTTAAAACCTCCATTAAATCAAAGGGTTTAATATGGGAAGGGAAGAGAGGATGCAGTTTGACTTGGGAATGTAATGGACTCAGTGGGGAAATAAATATGTTGTTTTATGTGTACAGTTACAGAATTTGAGAACACAGCATTCATTTCAAAGGGAATTCTCTTGCTGTGCAACTTATTCCTAAACAGATGTGATTTTTGCTTATTCAAAAACATTTAGGTAACAATTACAGCATAATAAATTATAATTGCCATCATCTTCCAGCTATGCTGACTTCTATACAAACACAAAGAAAATGCAATTATATAGAACTGTAAATCCTATTTTCAGGTAGCTTAGAGCACTGACAAACACTTGTTTATTTTACTTGGAAAGAACAATACTTTGAAATCTTTTATTTAAAAAGGAAAAGGCTCTATCTGTTAAGCAGCCTGGCACAATTATAAGGTTTGTCTTAGACAACTACTGCTCAAAGAGGGGCCTAAATCTAAGGAAGTCAATGACCTTTTTGGAAGCTTGTATTTTACTCCTATGTGTTTTATGAGGCTCTTCAAACTAGTTTCTAAGCTGATGGTTTAATTAAGCAGGGTATGGCCACTGCTCAAACACTTTAGAAAGAGAAAATAAGCAGAAATTGACTGTAAATCAACACTTTCACAATTGAATATTAGAGGAGATCACACATGAACCCAACACTTGGTATGAATATAAATAATCCTACAGCATTTCAAAGACCAGTAAATGCAGGGGTGAAATTCTACAAGACAAAAAGAATCCCCATGAAGGCTGCAACTCTCCTCTACTTCACAGAGCTTTTCTAAATTCCCACAGTATACTGCTGATTTCCTCCTCTATTCCTGCAGCATAAGAAACCAACTTCAGTGGTTTTGTGCTGTAAAATTCTGCCAGGATCTGCCATTTATTTGTTTTTCCCAGTGTCTCCTGACCTGACAGTTCAGAATTCAAACTCAAACTCTAGGCAGAACTTACCCAATGTTAATCTTGGACTTCCTGCCCATTTTTAAAAAATGTTCCTTTGTGAATGGCTGAGTCCACAAAGGGCTGGCAAAGCTTCTCTCATGCATTCAGCACATTTCAGCAAGGTGTGCACTCTGAATGACTAAGTCTGGGCATGCTACAGGGGATGCCAAGGTTGGGAAATTAATATGACCAGGAAGGATCTATGAAGCAGTGAAAAATTACCCAAAACAGGGAGAATTTGATTTGATGGAGAGCCATGCAAAAATTGAAGCATTTTCATCTGCAAGGAGCTACAAGCCACAAAACTATGGAAGAGCCCAGTGGCTCCAGAAGGGATGGGGAGGCTTCAGGTTTGGGTTTTTTATAGAAGGTTAAAGAGTTCTCTGGAGTTCTGGGCTCTTCTCTGGAGACAGGAAAGGTGTGTTTGCAGGTTTGCTGCCTGGACTCAATCTGGGAACTCCTTTGCTTTCTCTCTCCAATAAGTAGCAAGGTGCCTCAGGATCCTTGAAAGGCTCCTCTGTGCCTCTGCTCTGTGTCCCAGAAAGTGTAAACTACAAAGCAAAAAAACCCCCTCATGTTTGAGTGGGTTTCCAGGAAATATGCAAGAGAATGTTGGGGAAAACTGAGGAAATAACACTAACTTCACCTGAAATACAGCTATGTTTCTAGACACCACATGCCAACAGCTAAACTCAACCTGGCCCTTCCAAGGGGAAGGAGTATGGGATGGAGAGCCCCAAACTCCCCAAGTAACACCCTGCCAAGTGTCAGGCAGGGAGCACAACCAGACCTGCTGTGGTAGGACTCGATTAGACAGATTACATATGTAAGAACTACAAATGGGACTCTTCAAGCAAAAAGAAATAAAATAGAAGCAAAGAGATTTAATTACTGATTGCTATATAACCTGACAATTTCTCTTTCAACAAGGAGACATTCAGCACTGGTATTTCAGTGACTAATATTGTGTTTCTACACAGGCTGAGAGAGCCAGCCTCTGAAAAGAAGCAATTAGCCACTGACCTTATTCAGACATCATCTTGGGAAATACAGGGTACAGCCTCCCAGTGTGCTAAAAAACCACAAAATGAATCTGAAGTTACTGCAGTTCCTGAGTATTTATGCCAGGTGTCCAAAGAGCCTCTGTTGTGCTGTTTAAAGCTCAGGTTGCTCTTTCTCTGCCTATAAGCTCTTAAGCCAGCACTTACTTTAAAGCCAAAAATTCCAGTTCCAAGGCTGCTTGTACCTCCTAAATGGCAGGGCAAGGCACCAACTCCTAACCTGGTTTTTCTGGGTGCTGCTGCTAAAGACATTTCAAATGTTCTGACTGGATTTCATCCCAGCTTAGAATAGGAACATATTCAAAATCTTGACAATTTTTGAGAGACTGAAAAAACATTACCTCCTCATGCCATCCCTCTTCCTTTGTTAAACAGAATAAATCCTTAAACAGACCAAGAATAATCTAAGGATCACTGTGAAGAAGTTTTTTCTTTTCATGCCCTTTGTATGTAGAATTATCCCTCAGTGTCAGACTTCTTGGTGACTCTCACACTAAAACAGGGAATCAGCCACTGAGACTGACTGAGAATACAAACTGGCTGTGTAACAGTTACCAAAGTTATTATACATAACTTGTCATTGCTAAAGAAATTAACATCTTTGTTAGACATCATGGAAGTGTAACAGCAGCTATGTGAGTTGCAGTTCTAAAATGCAACTTCAGTTCTAAATAACCAAACTTAAAAGTGACAGCAGTTTGAAAGCCTGATTTTGAAAAAAACAAAAAAAACCCTAAATAAACCAAAACCAATTCTTTATTTATTTGATAAAGAATATTTTTCCATAAACAGGATGTTGGGGTTTTTTCCTTGTCAAAAACAACAATGGGGTTTTTCAAGTGCTTCAGAAAGTCACAGCCCACAGCTATGCCATGTGATATGAAGTCCAGGCAATGTGACAGCTCTTTTGCAGAAAAATACAGGAACAATTCCAAGACCTCTAAGAGGTCACCTGACTGCTGGACTTTGGTTCTCCCCAGTAAAAGAGGGGGTGTAACATGCCAAGAAAGAAGCCCAAGCAGTGAGAGGCACTCAGGATGCCAGTCTGTCTGCAGATGACTGAACTGCTCTGTCAATTATTTTCTTCATAGAGAAATGTGACCTCCTCCTCTGTTGTCACATCCAAGAAACTGCATATAAAAGAGGTTTCATGCCTTACATGTCCTTTTTATGGAAGACTTACTTTAATGTGACCTAAAAATTAGGAAGCTGCTGAGTACTCTCCTCAAGAAGACAACTTCATCTTGCATCCTCAGTGCTTCAGACCAAGCTGAACTTCAGGAAGGGATTTAAGGCTGGAAAAGGGATGCTGTCAAGGTAAGAGCTATTTTACCAGCATCAGCTTTATATAAAAAATGACTAATTTTCTCATAGGAAAAGGCAAAAGAGGAAGGAACTACCACCACTGACAAAATCCAGCTGTCCCACATCAGCAGTAAGGTTTCCCTTTCCACCTAATCTTTCATCACTTCTTTTTGTTTCTTTTAGAAAAATATTTATCCTTAATAAGATACCTGGGTTGCATTTAACTTTCTATTGAATAAAATGAAAATCAAGTTCACAGCCTGCTTAAATATTTCAAGAAGAGAGGGGAGATGGTAAAATCAAACAAACAAAAAAGCCTTTGAAAAAACACTTATTTTTCTTAAGACCTTGGGGAAAGAGTTAAACTCACAGGAGCCACAGAGTGAAATAAAATGTTTATCACCTGGGCCACCTGGTACTCTGTCTAATGCTCTCAAAAATCCAATAGGGCAGAAGGACTTTCCAAAATTCACTTAAACAGCCTGTTAATTTTGATCCTTTACAAAGGGTTAGTAACCCATGCATTTAGAGGGCACACAGTGGCAGCTAAAGAAAACAATTCTGTAAAATTACACAATGAAAGAATTGCTGTGTATCTTTTGAATTTATTTTTTTTTTTCTGAGACAAGTTAGGAATCACTTCAGGAATCAAAACAGAAGCAGGAGACCATATCAGAAACCACAGTCATAATCTCTAGTTAAAAGGACCAGGAAGTTTTCACTTTAAGACATGGTTCTTGCATTAAAAGCTTCAATGCTGCCATGCACTTGGAGTTTGTCTTGCAGCCTCTTTGCTTTTAATCTCTGTCCCTCGTTTTGTTCATCTGCTCCATTTTTTGACATGTCAGCATTCTGCTTCAGACTTCAGCAGATTGAAAGGTGTGCCCTGTGGGTTACACTCTCTTTAAATCATCCATGATGTATTATGCTTGGCTTAAATGACTGGGCCTCATTTGCACAATAGCCCTATTAACTTACTCATCATTGATTTACACCACTTTTGCTGGAAATCCTCCACCAGGCCTTTATTTTGCATGTGCTCTCAAAAGCTCCGTTCCAGTCCTTTTCTCCCCTGTCATCTTCCTTGTCCCTCTTCTCTTCACTCATCTCCCTTATCACCTTCCTCCCATTGTTCTGTTTTCCTCCTCTCTCTCCTCCATTTCCCTCCTCCTGACAAGTCTACCTCCTTGCTGCAGAGCAGCTAATAAATCTCCCAGGAGAGGCCAGAAAGCCCAGAGGATACAGGTGTAAAGGACTGTAAAGAAATCCAGATTGCTCATGGAGGAGGAGAGGCTGTGACTTCTTTGTGGAGAGTCCTAAGACTGAGAGGTGACCATCACTGTCATTTTTACAAGTATGTTAACCAGCTCTTTGCATCTTTCTGTCTTCCTGTGAGGAGCTCAGACTTAGTTTGGGTTTTATGGTTAGTTTTCAGCCCTCTGAATCTACCACTCAACTGGTGGCTGTTCACCAGTTTGACACCAAAGCCAAACACTTTCTTCTTTTCTTTTTCTAAACAGCCAACAAACTTCTGGGATTTGATAGCTTGGGTATAAATGTACATGCATACATTTTAAAATATAGATAAATGTAATCATATACTGGAGACATTTTCCACCTCTCATGTCTGTATGCTTTGTGTAAAAATAAAGAAATAAAAGCAAATGACTGTCAGCTGAAAGACTCATTCAGTGTTTCTTTCACTCAAAAATGTCAACAGAAAAGGAGGGACCCAAGTGCAGAGGGTTAGACTAAGAGGACAAAGATTTAAGTCTTCACACTGAATAAATAACCCTAATGCAACTAACCAGGG
Source organism: Calypte anna (assembly GCF_003957555.1). NCBI lineage: Eukaryota > Metazoa > Chordata > Aves > Apodiformes > Trochilidae > Calypte > Calypte anna. Next base: position 1,082,215 of record NC_044264.1, read on the forward strand.
CAATGACAAGGAGAGGAGAGAAAAGCAGAAGAGAGAGAGGTTGAAACATCAGAGGACCCCAAAGAGCAGTAAGTGTACATGGAGGAGACAAATTTCTCACTCTGGAAGTCAGCCACAAATGAACAAAGTCTCCAAATGTCCATAAAATGCCCACTCCTGCCCTTCAGCACGGGCTCTGGTGCTGCACAGAGTCTGGCTGGTGGACACCTATCTCTGAGAGCCCAGAGGCAGAAGGAAAGGCTGCATGGGATTAATAGAGCCTGGTTTTATTCTTGGCACACACACAGCACTGGCTTGAAGAGCTGCTTATATTAGCAATAAATATAAATTTGCTACAGTTACCAGTCAGATTGTTTGCTTGAAAGCAAAACAAAAAACCAAACAAACGAAAAACCACCCAACAGCTTTTCCCTACCCAAAATTGAAAAAGATTGAGGTGACAACATTCTCCACCTCCTAAACCCAAATGAATGGCAGGATTTGGGAGTTATGAGCTGGACAAGCCCACAAACTTCCCCAACTTGGTTGTTATTTGAAAATCAGCATGTAACTACAAAGTAATTACAGACTTCTGGAGATAATATGCTGCAATAATAGAGTATGTGAGGTTACCCATTTTATTTTCAACTTAATTTTCATGTAGTTTGCAATTTTAAGATTTAATAACGCAGCTGAGAAAACACAAATTGCTTGTATTACCCACATATTTATATTGAACTGTACATACTGTGTAATTACAGAGTCAATGGTTACTATGGAATTACAGAGTTTCTCCATAGTCCTTTGTGTCCTCCTATGTAAAGTGCCAAAAGAGTATTTCAGAATGATGAGTAACAGCCTCCAGTGACATGAAAAAGAAAGAAAAAGAATGAAACTCCTCTCTTAGGATCTCTGGGAAGCACAAGGGAAACATCAGCAAAAACCTCAGTGCAGAAGCACCCACCATCAACTTTCTTTGGTCCCCAAAGTCCTACAAAAGATCACTCTGGAGTTTCTGATTAATGTTATAGACCTCCACTGAAAGGATTTTTATGCTGCTGTATCTGAACTGCTGTCCAAGAAATTGACTGATTTTGATTGACTCATCCTGACCTGCCCTGTTCTTCAAAACTTCAGCTGGCAGCTTGCCAGCTCCCCTCCAATGCCAGTGCTTACTTTTTGGTTTTCTTTACCACTTTTAAAAACCACACAGAAAAGGCTTACATATGGATGGCTCCTCTGGTGTCTGAAGGTTTGAAGCTTGAAGGTTAGAGCTAATCTTAGCTATGGCATTTTGTGTTGAATTCAGAACACTCTTAATTTACAGGAAAATAAGCTTCACTGAGTGATTAGGGAAAGAGAACATGGGCTTGGGAGAATACCCCAGGGAAAAAAAAAGTGTAATTTGTGTAAAATAAACTAATGAGCATCAAGAACTGTGAAATACAGTGACACTATGCTAAGTACAGACAGCAGACTGTCAAAACAGTGAGGTCCAGAAGACAAGAAGCCAAGTTATTTCTGATTTTGCCATCATTGTGCAATATGACCTTGGGTAAATGATTTCTTGTTCTCTGGTGTCAAAGATTTGAAGGAAGCTGTTGAGCTGCAGGCACTCTGCTCTGTGGCATGCCAGAGAACCTCAGGGTAGTGCCGGGTGTTAGGAAAAACCCCTTTCCTCCACACTAACAACCTGCAATACCAAATTTCACCAGTTCGTTTGGCTTACTGAATAAACCAGCTTGCAAACTCCTTCCTGGGCGCTGCTGAGCTTATTAAACAGGATGCTGAAAGCTATCAGAGTTGCTGGGTACCTCAGCTGTAGGATATGGAATGTTGTGCTTGCAAGTGGTTCTGAAATCAGCCTCAACAAACAGCCAAGTAACCAAGAAATAACTCACTTCAGCTCAAATACTGGCATAACCATTGGGTTCTGAGGGAGAGATCCTAAAAAGCAAGTGTATATCTGTCTACACATTAATACTACACATGAAATCAGCTGCAAAAGAGTCCTCTCTCAACCAGGCAAGAAATTGTTGGGATGATTAAATAAGCTTGTGAGTGTGATCCACTCCAGGAAATACACTCTCGTCTGGGGCAAAGAAATACCTTAAATGAAATGGATTCCACGTCAGGGTGCTCTGGTTTAGGAATGACATCACTACCATCACAGCTGGCTCTGCCCATGCAGTCTGTTCCCTTTGGATCACACAAAGCTACAAACCACAGTTCTGCTGACTGAGGCAGAGCCAGAATCACAGAAGTTAAGCTCCCTCTCTGGTTTTGTGTTGTCCATGCTGGGCACAGTACAACAGGGATAACAGACTCAGGATAAATCTTGCCAGTGCAAACATACACACTTACTTTTTTTTTTTTTTAAAGCCTATATGAGTTTTCAGAGTTAAGTTTTCCTGGGCCATTTTGACCCAGTGGTGAGAGCCCTAAAGTTGGATTCTGTGACACTGCAGCTCAGCCTCACCCACACAAACACTGCCTGAAATCCCCTCCACAGTCAACCCTTGCTTGCCATTGGGGTTCAGTAAGATGAAGCCTCTTCTTGCCCAAACTCCAACTTCATCTGGGCATGACTGGGCCAGTCCTCCACTGTGCCAGTGCACCAATAAATGATCAACTAAACATCACTGGGCTGTGAAATAAACATTTCCTTCTACTTTTTCAGGCAAGTATCAACTACCAGTGGATGAAATCTTTAAACGCTTGAAGGTACTTCAGATGAACTGTAAATGAACAAGGATATTCTACAAAAGGATGTAAATCAGAATGCCACACACTGTTTGTCATCAACACAACACAACAATTCCCAAGCAGCTGAGAGGTGAAAGAGAACTGGGTCGAATGAACCCTCTGCTGTGCTTAGAAAAATACCATGAAAATGAAGATGGTTTTCTCCTTCTAATATTCATCTTACTTGACTGACTTGGTTGCTACCTGCAGAGATTATTTTTCATCTTCATTTATATATACATATATATAAAAGTCACCTAAACAGCTGAGTTCCCATTTCAGTTTCATCTTTTTGGCTATATATCTAAACCATGATGATTTTTGTTAAAAAGATCCTTGTTGTGTTTCAGTAGGGTACACACTGCCCTCTTGGGTCTCACACACAGGTGGATCTTACCTGCAGAACATCTGAAATTAAAACAAATTTTGGATGCAGTACAACAAATGGAAATCAGCACAAACCACAGCCTTCTCTTCAAGTCACTAGACACTTCTTACATGAGCCTTTTTTCAGTTTTTCAGTAACTTTGCCAAACTTCAAACCATTTGGGCTGAAATTTTCTATGCCAGGTGTCTGCCTCAGGCTGAGTAGAATGTGATCATGTAATTAAAGGCTGTATCATAATGCACACACAGAAGGGGGCAAATTAAGGTTGAACAGGCAACCTTAATTCTCACATTTCTTAACTTCCACAGGCTTGACTTTGCAACCCTGGTAATGTTATTTTAATGTACCTTTTTGTCTGCAATATTAATCCAGGGCTATATTAATTTATAGACATATCCCACTGAGTACTGGATGTCTCAGTGGACTGGTAATAGGATACAAAGCCTTTCACCTTTAGGTCATTGGTTTAAACACAGCCTAGGGCTGAAGTGAAGAGAAGTTATTACCACTGACCAGCTGTTTGGTGGCTTATATGAAATAATCTGGTGATCTGAGTGATGTAGGTGTCTACCTTGTACAAATCACCATCCATAACTCCTAAGGGAGAGCCAGATTGCCCAAATTCATCCATAACCCCTGAGGGAGAGCCAAGAACGCCCAAATTCTGATCTAAAACTGCCTCGTGTGCATATGGATGCACCCACAAAATGTGCACATCTGCAAAATGTGGTTCCAGGTGGAGGAAGGGCTGACCTGGGAATATTCCCTCCCTCAAGGAAAACCTTGGGTGGACAGCTGAGTTAGCACAGTCCAGCAGAGCACAAAATCACATGAGTGATCACACTGATGTGGTGGTGCTGATCATACAGGCAATATTGGACCTTAAGCCCAATATTCCTTGAGGATGGATAAATGTAACAATGCTACAGACTGAGCAATGGCTCTGCTTCCATTAAAAGAACAACATCCTGAAAATTTGCTCAGTGATATCCCCCAAAAAATGAGTAAGGACAACATATGAAAACTTATTTACCCATTCTGGTGCTGGGAAACATGAAGCACTGATCACTCATATCACTTCCAAGTGGGATTCTATAGAAACAGGGACAGTGATGCCTTGAGGAGGGAAGTTGAACAATCCTCATGAACTGTACAGCCCCCACTGACCTCCCAAGAAGGGAAATTCTGACACTTAAGCCACTTGCAGCCCTTCCTTTGGGGAACAGGGAGAAGTGTTCTGTGACTGCTCTCACCAGGGGGAGCAGGGGCTGAAAAGAAATCACAAAGCCACTGGCAAAAGCAAGGTAGAGAGATAACCATGAGAGAGAACAAAGAAAACAGAAAAGATCAGGGAGAAGGTAAATGTCTTTTCTCCAGAGCAACAGACAACCTCAGCCTTAGTCCTGCCTCTGGAGCCACAGTAATTCAAGGCAAGAAAACACAGAAAGTGTCCTTCAAAACAACTGCAGTCATCCAGTTACCATATTCCACCCTCCCCAATCACAAGCTCTCCAAGCCCACGAGCTCCAGCCCACTGGTTGCCTTCTCTCACACTCAGAAAATGTCACTGGGACCCAAAGCAGATAACTCAGCCTCTGTGGCCACAAAACACGCTTTTAAAATATTATCAATTATGTAGCTTTGTTTTTCTTTCCATTTACTGCATTCCTGGGCCTTTGGAGAGGGACACAGGACTGAACACTCTGCCCTGATACTCTAAATGGTTTCACCCACATCATTTTCTGTATTCAGCCCTCATATGCCTCCCTTACTACAGTACATAAATGATACAAACTTCTCATCAATAACATAAAAAATTCATACTCTGTCTACAATGCAGCTGCTATCACAGGTTTATGTCAACAATCATCCTGATTTTTAATAGCATAAATGTTTAAAGAGGTAGCAATTCCTGTAAAGGATCTGCAGGGATATTTAGAGCCAACATATGCCAAAACAATCCTCTTCTCATACAGGAGACATTGTTTCTCAGCAGGAAAACCATGTTTATCCTCACAAATGTTTACCCTGCTTTAGTCATTAAAATGCTCCAAATGGATGGCAAAGGAAGGGGAGCAGATGATGTCACTCCTTACCTCACAGTTGCCCCTCTGAGCAGAGAGACCCAACTCATGCATATTCCAGCAGAGCTCTGTAGTCTACTCTGCACCTTGTTGCCTGCCTCTTTTTTTGCCATCTGACATTCTAAGGGTTGGATTTGCTCTTTGCTATAAACACACAGAGACAGGTAACTTGCAAATGCTTTCATGCCTCATAATTCTAATGAGTAGGCTGGCCCTTAATTTTCTCTGTATCATTAAAAAAAAGAAAACCTCTTCAATTTCTTTTCTGGAGGGGTTCCTACCTTATAAAAATCAATGCAAGCCCTTTCTTTTAATTTCTTCTACTTGCTGCCAACTGTATAGGGCCTCAAGCTATTTAAAAAAAAATAATAAAAAAAAGTATGCATACAGGCAGCATAAAATATTTATTTTTAATCTAAGCAGGATTTCTTTACCTGCTGAGCAGCCACAGCTTCTCTTTAAGGCTTGCTTTATCATCTGTGTGTCAAGCTGAAATCATTTCTCTCAATGCTCTTTCATTCGAGCTCTAAAAAGACTCCTACCAGAGCCCAGCTGACACACAACTTGAAATTTTCCTTCTGCCTTCCCCCCCCACACACCCCCCTGAAACCCCACAACCTGGAAGTTCTTCACTTGAACAGATGGTTTACAGAAATCTGGGACATGCTCATCTGATTGCAAATAGGACTCCTGTAAGCAACATCTCCTGTAACAATTACGTGAACAGTTGGTCAGAAGGGTGACCCAGAAACTGCCCTTCCTTTCCACTCCTGCAAGCCCCAGTAAAGCATTTCCAGTGCCCTACTGGATGTCTGCCCTCCTGCAGGCAGGGGCTGTGACACGGGTGACCTGGCTGAGCAGGTTGCCACTGTGGCTTAAGGCTTCTCAAGGAGAACAGTGTGGTGTTGGGGAGGACATTGAGGTTCATGTGAGCAGTGGGTGCCCAGAGGGACCAGAGTGCCCTGGGCCATGCTGCCCATGTCCCATGAAATCTGGGTCAGGTGCAGGATGAGGGCTCCAGTAATACAACTTGTCCTCTTTTTATTTTAATTATTAATTTAAGCTTGTGTCACTGAGAGAACCCCGAAGCTCTCCCCGGCTTCTGAAGGGGTAGGAGGGTTGGTGTGTGTTTACTCCTCAAACTGGTGAGACACTGTATCAATGGAAACATCAAGCAGAGTCAACATCTCCATTACCAAAGCAATCACACTGCCTCGGTAGCTGCTGAACACCAACATATCACTATTATTTTAAAACACTTCAAGACCTTATGGAACAGGGAATTGAAGCAACACAGCACCATTTTAACAAGCTAAATTTCCTGTCACACACAGGCTTGGTTCCTGTCGGTGCAACACTCATTTTAGTCTGATTAAGTTGCTGTGATGAACTTCAGAGTTTAGGCTGCCCTTGAGCCTCACATCTATCTGATCTTTAATTCTACTACCCGCTCATTTCTTGCTAAGCACACAATTCTGAGTCCCACTGGAACAGCCTCATTCAGGCTCTGCATCAATATGTTCAGTGCTGAATTCATTTCTGCAGGGAGCCCAGTAAATCTGAACTTTCCAAAATCATTTGGCCCCTATTACTAGTAAGCACTGCTCTTAAATAGGTTGTAACTCCAGCTAATAGGCTCCATAATCATAGCTGAATTGAACAAAAGGGTCCAGTATGAGCTGCCATCAGTCATTTTTATTCCCAATCCAATGTACTGCATAGAAGGAAACTTTTTTTACACTTCTGGATGCTGAAACTGAGAAACTCATTTCACCTAAACGAAGTTTGTTTCTTAATAAAATGTGAGAAAAAAAGGCTTCCAAAGGTATCCATAAGGTCCAGCACAGATCTGGTAACCTTTTCACCTTGCAAAATGGCAGCAATCCAGAATATAAGGAGAGAGGAAAAAACATTAAGATGCAAAGCCCACATAATGAAAAATTCCAATGCAAAGGGACACATCTTCTGCTGTTCAAAGAGAACTGCCTCTAACTGAACCTCATGTAAAGGAGTTAACAATAGGACTGCTTACATCTTGATCACATTTCCATGAAGACAAGCTTTGTGATATTGTTTCATCTAGTGAAAAAAACCAGAAGCCACCATCTAAATCTTATCATCAAAATTGATAGTGTTTACTTAAAGCTTATTCCAGCTTTGCTGACTTCAACAGATATTGAAGTCTCCAATAAATCTATTCCAGTGTTTCTTTTTTACAGCTCTTCCTTCTCAACATACACTCTGGCCTCCCTGATCCATAGTACTGGACAGAAGACCAGATTTTTGTTTATGAATATCTAGAAGTTTCATTACTGTCTCCTGCAAAGCCTGGTATAAAAATGAATAGGAAGTAAATAAAGCAGAAAAAGAACTTGATTTATCTTCCTCTGTCCTGCGAGGCAGCAGAGCCAGTCCTAGCTGGCACTGTACTGTTCACATCCAAGGCAACCTGCCACAAAAGGTGATGCCAGGAAGCTCCTCCTGCCCAGACAGACCCTGCTGTCACCATGTGGGGTTGCTGCTCCCCACTGCAGACTGCAGCTTCCCCCCAGCTCTAACAAATTGTCAGACTCAGAGCTCCTTGGTGATGCTTCCAGGACCAAACACTGAGGGCTGGGCCCCAGCTGATGTCAACTGCTGTAGCCACAGTTTAACATTTTGTACTCTTCATCAGCACTCCTTGTTTCTCTGGGGGAGTGTGGATTAAAAACCAGCCCAAAGGATATGCTCATGTTACACCATTACACTGTTCTACCCCAGAACTGCAGCTGAAGGGGAGAGAAAAATTGGGCAACTGGCAGGCAGACGATGGAGGAGGAGGAAATCAGACACATATGGCTGTCAGAATTGGTGAATGCACAGTGTGGAGCACCAGCTTTCAGATGTTTTGTAAAGGAACATAAAGTATCTACAGCTGGAAGTATACATTTATACTTCCCTCCAAAAATAAAAAAATTATTAAAAAAAAAAACCCCAAACCATCAAACTAAAATTTTTCAGGCTTAAATCAGGTGAGATAGTATAAAGGGGCAAGATCAAACCCTCAAAACTTACTTTAAATAATTAAGCAAAAAGTAAAGAAAGTAAAAGTCAGCAATTCTACCAAAGTACTAAAATGGTGATGATTTGCTCAGCCAAAAAGTCCCATCACAAAAATGGAGGGGTCTAATATTGCCATCATATTCAGTGGTTTAACCAGAGTGAGAATTCAGGAAAAATCAGAATAGCTGCAACTGATGTAAAGTGGTTCAGGACATGAAAGAACCAGACTGAGGTCTAGGCACTAAGGGAAAACTGCTCCAAGTGGAATACACTGGCAAACTGATAAAGATTTAAATCAAAGTAGCACAATGGAAAGAAATCACTGCTTATTCTCTATTAAGCTGTCCAGATGGTTCAAAACTGTTTTTCCCCCCATACATACACTCGAAAAAAGAGGAAGATTTGGAAACCTTCATGTTCTGCTACTCCTCATAATACCCACCACTTACCCTAGAACTATGCTTTTCCATTCCGTGGTAGCTTGTGCAAGGAGCTCTCTTTTCTCTCCCAAGACATTCCTCTAGATTGAAAAATCCTGTATTTCTCACCTTTCCTCCTAGGTAGCAGCACCACAGCTTCCTTCCACTGTTCAGAGACCATCCACAAGGCAGAGCACAGGAGTCCAGCAGCAGGGGAAGAGGACTTGTTGAACCCCACCCCAACTGCACCACTGGTAGGCCTGCCAAGCAACATCTCCATGGCATGGATGGAGAAGCAGGTTCTCACTTTTATACTTGGTATAGAAGTAGTCAGGGACACTTTGGACTTGGAAGGGGTGACAAAACAGCAGGACTACTGCTGCAGATTACAGTACACTGACCAGAACACACAACTTGCATAGATACAACTCATACTGTTAGTCTCCTGCTCTGGTAAATACTAAAATATAACCACAATTACTACTTCTTTAAAGCTGCAATAAAGGAAAGGTACACTGATACATTTCAAATCAATTATTTTTAAACAATATGTGATGGATTTGCAGACTGCCATTGCATAAAAGACAGGCTCATTTTCTACAAATGCCCACAAAGAGAAATGATAGAGCTCAGTGCTACAGCATGGCATATTCCATCAGGAATTAAATCTCTTCTCTCTGATGGTCCCATCCACATGCTCATTGGACAGCCTGCTGCTTTCATCTACATTATTGTTATTAATTTATGAATGGGACTGGAATTACAAAAAATGAGTCTAAGGTGAGGCCACATTATAGTAATAAATGAAAGAATGACTCCTGTTTACTTTCAAAATATTTCACAGCTAAAACGCTTCCTGTGTTTTTAACTGTGACATACTTCCTTGAGCTGGTTTGGGGTTTGAAGTAATGATATAAAATTCATTTCATCTCTTTTTTCAAGCCTGACTCTTTCATACATAACATCAGGCTTGTCATATCTGAGGAATTATTAAAATAAGACGAAGCCTGCTGTATCTGAGCAGAAAAGCTTCTTTGAGCTGGCGTCCTCAGGAGAGAAGCAAGCTCAATCTCATTAGTTGGTGCTGAGAAGGCGTCCTAGTCACTAGGTTCAAGGTGATGAAAGATTAGGGCGTTTGGCCTGGGCTCATTTTGTATGCAGCTCACATCCCTCCCTGCCCGTGAACACGAAATTACATTGAACCTGGGGAGTCTAACTCCATTAATTTTAAATGGAAGATTAATTTAACAATATGCGGCAGATATTTGTTACAAACCTATCATGTAAAAGTGACGGTTAGCAATAAATTGTGGTGACTCACACTGGCCGGTGGCCCTGGCTCAAATAAATCAGAAGGCATTTACACATAATTGCTGTTTTTAAAGACAGGGATATGGGAGATATGTTTCTTTGATGAAAGATTGGGTGAGTCCATTCAAGGAAACCGCAGCCAATATTAAAGCTACAGCATCTCTTTTGAGGGAGATGTTTTGTTTGAGCGACTGTAGGACTGTAAAGCAGAGGTATTGTCAGGTTTTTTCTTAGATAAATAATTTTCAGTTATTTTCATGAAATGTCTGCACAACCGACACAAACATTTTATGTGAGATGAGGAGAAGATGTGGGGCTCAGGAAAAGGCATCAGTGCACACAACACATTCAGGCTGTCACCCAGCACTATGAGAAAACCTGGAGTCTACACTTAAAATAAGGGTTAATTGTGGACCAATCTTTTTTTGCTGTCAACTTTTTGATTCCTAAACTATATACAGAATTAATAGGTGTCCCTTCTCCTGCCAATGTTCCTTTTCCTCTTGAACTGACTATGCAAAAGTGTGGTCATGTATGAAATGTCAACACTGAAAATATCATTTTCAGAGAAGGATAACCAGAAACTCCATTGAGCTTCACCAGTGCAGGGGGAGAAAACTGGAAGGATCAGATTTTGGGTTTTTTCTTCCTTATTTAGGTGTAAAGAATCTGAGAAACACAGTGGTTATCTGATGGTGTCCATTGCTAGAACAGGGCCTGTCTACCTATGAAACAAAAATATCTTGAAGGGTAATGCAACAAAGCAGAGTTGCCTCCCTCAGGAAGCTGGATTATCCCACACCTCCTTCCTTCCAGTCCAAGTAAAAGGAGAACTCCTTCAACCTAACTTCTCTAAATATGCATGAGCAGCAACAAACCCTGTGAGACTGCACATGTGCATGTTTACTTATTTAAAGAAAAAAATACACTACACATTTTTTTCTTTCTGAACAGCATATGAGAAAATAAATTAGACATTATACCTAGGAGATGTTAGTCACAGTGCTTAACACACAGCTGGGAGATGTTCAGATACACTGCAAGGGAGAGTATCATATGGACTCAGAACAAACCATAACATCTATGAGAGGCCACTGCAATCTGTAGTAGTCAGGGATACAGTGACAGAGCTGAACAGAGAAAGAGCCCTGCATGAAATCCCCTGAAAAATCTGGGATGGCTCAGGCTGGGTATGCTCAGGAATCTGTCCCCACCCCACTAGAGCTGTGTTACTCCTGCTAACAGCTCCAGAGCAGGCATGCAGAATGGAAGGGGTGGAAAGAGTGACAGGATTGTGTACTCTGTGTCAGGTATGTAATTGTGACTCAAGATTTAAAAAAAAAACAAACCACAGCACAACAAAAGGGAAGGACCTGAAGTGCAACTTGGAACACCCAAGTTAGGTGCTGAAGCAGATAAAATTAATTCATTCACTCCCAATCTTCTCAGCCTTGACTCTTTAACAAATGCCCTATCCTCCAAATCAGCCAAGGAAATGAATAGGTCGAGTGCCCTCATTGCTTTAGCATTCTACTTGGGATGTGCAAAGTGAAGGTAATTTAAGATCTCTAGATACTATCTGCACTAGGAGGTGGGGAATAGACTCAAATAAACCCACCAAAATCAATAAGGTTGAGAACCTGACCAAAACCCAGGCACATATCTCACTGCACTGCCAGTACACAACACTTCCCTGTTTATGGCCAACTGCAACAAATATTCATACTGATCAGTGCAGTTTGGTTTAGCTTCTTCCCCTCTTGAACCTCACAGAGAGGGAACAAAATTATTTATTGACACACACATTGCACTTCTTCACAATGCCAGAATCATTTATCCTTCTATCTGAAAACAGGTTTGGTGTTGGATCCTTCTAATACACACTCAGTGCTACATTAGGATTTTCTGAAGACCTAAGGTCTGCACCTGAGATGTCACACCACAAGAGGTGCTGCCAGCTGTGCTGGCACACTCCTCCAAGCCTTCAGCCTCTTTCCCACAGTCCATCTCAACACCTCCTAATTCTGAGTGTGAACCAAAAGTCTAGGAACAAGCCAGACAGCAAGTCTGCCCCTTGCCCTGTGAGACAGAAACTGTCTGAAGGGTCAAAGCGCTGTGCCAGTGCTCCAGCTGACACTGGCAACAGCAGTGGCCCAGAGCTTTGTGCCAAGGAGGGAACCTAACACTACCTCAGCTTAAGCAAGTGTATATCCACACATCTCTATAGTATCTGAACACTTTGTAATTGTTAGTTTATTCAAACAACTTTGGGGGAAAAAAAAATTAATGTTATTCTCCTTTTGTGCATCAAGACACAAGGTACAGGAGAGTTAAAGGATCCATTTTAAAGAAGTCTCCAGGGATATAATGTGCAGGTAGGTGTCTAGAGCAACATGTGAGAGATGAGGTCCTAGATTAAAGAATCCCATCCTGTTTCTACCCCCACCTCCAATACCCATGGGACAAATAACAGTTTTCTGTGGTCTTCTTAAGGAAAATTACTAATATTGTGATAAATTAATACTTTTCTTTTGAGAATGGAGGAAAAGAATCACACGCCCTGGCAGATTCAATAGGGTTAAGTGAGGCCAGGATAGGAGGAGATGATATGTGTCTATGTGGAAAGCATAGGTTGATATTTCCAGTCCTGGCTTACTGCTTGGCTGACCAGACAAATTCTCCTGCAATACTGGGTCTGTGACCATTTGTGCTTTGCAGTTTTAGATGTCTTTGTAGCTTACTCAGAACTACATAAAAACCTCTAATTTAAAGCAGTATGGCCCCCCATGATGTATTCCCATAGATATCCTCCCCATGTTACCACCACACACATCCATTATCACCACTAAGCTTTAGGAACTCCTAGTGACTGGGAAATATTTTCATGAGGACATCCATTATGGCACTGTGCTGTATGACTTAAGGAGAAGGATAACAAGGGATAAACCACTGAGAACTTCCTTAGCAGAAACTAGACAATATTAAAATAAGGCGCCTCAGATCCTCTTTTCCTCCCAACAAAACAGGCAAATGCATGTTCTAAATTGGCCACCGATAATCCTCTCCATATGGTGGAAATGAGAAATGTAACCTCAAGGAGACCCTGGTAGGAGGGAACAGCTTTACAAAATCTGGGAAGGTGGCTGAGCTGTGGGTTTCATGCTTTGTTCCTGGCTCTGCTGCTGTCGTACGACTGTGGGGAAGTTGCTTTTTTATTTAACACTTATAAATTGCTACAAGGTCTTCAGCTTGAAAGGGCCACTAAAAATGAAAAGTTGGACTGGCAGCTTTACTGACTGGTCTGACCTGTAAACACAGAGAGCTCGGGCTGCAGTGGCTACTTCATTGTTTACTAGGATTTCAAATAACTGGATGCCACAGGATAGAGCTTCAAGAGAGCAAAGGAATTCTGAGATAAATACATAACTCTTTACTTTGGAAAAAATAATATAAAAAAAAATTACCACTGATATTTGGATGAATAAGATTGATGCAGAACAACCACACAGAAAAAGAGCACCGTTGCTTTAAATCCAGTGCCAACACCCAGGTTGCCAGCAATTGATGCCACTAACTCATTTTTGCACTTTAATGTTAAATTTCTTATGGGACCACATCACCTAATTAGAGGAATTGATAACTGCACTGTTCCATAATGAGGCCAATACATTTCAAAGTCATTAAAGATAACCAAGGCAATAAGTCTGTGTTTAAGCGGCGCTTCCTTAGATTTCACAGCCCGCGTGTCGCTAGCACAGGAAAAAGCAATCCCTGCCCAGTCAACTGTAAATGCTGGGTTATTGGAATCTTTAAAACAGGCAGCAAGGAGAAAATTACACGGCCAAATCTCCTTTTTCCAGTTAATGAAGAATTAAGACTCCCATTTACCATATTAGAAGGTTCATCAGAGGTCCCTACTCTCCATAGCTTGTGTTTGACAGCAGTGTCAATTTATCCGAGTTGGGACGCGGGAGTGCGTGACAGGGCGTCATTCATATCTGTCACATCTGCTTAGCTCTCTCATTGTCACACTGCTAACGAAATTCAGGACATGTTTTTCCTGATCATGGCCTCTTAAAGGGAAAAGGATTCCCTCATCCCATCACAGCTAACTGACCAAATCGTGGCTCTAAAACCCAGCGTGCTAACAAATGGCCACAGAGTTATAGGAAGAATAGATTGTGTAGCTGTGTAGAACCTGAGGAGGGAAAAAAAAATAATTCTCAAAGGCAAGCCTGGCCCTGGCTTTAGAAGTAAGAGACATTAGGTTCTGGTCATAACTGCTAGAAGGATGGATTTATTTGATATTCTACCTGTAAGATTTGTTCAGGTACATTTGGCATCTAAGTAAGAAGAGTAGAGTGACTTTACTGAAAGTCAATGGTCAAACTTCTGTTGGCTTCAAAAGCCCAGGATGGAAACACAACAGATTAAAAAATTCCATAAAATTAACATTATAGCATTTGTTATCTTGGCTAAGGAAGAATGGAAGTCTATCAAAACTGTCTCAAAACATCCACTGCTTTAAGAATACATCTACTGCTAAAGGTGGCCAGAAATTCTTTTCTACAAAACCAAGGAAGTTCCCCACTAAAATAAAAGTAAATGAAACCAAACCTTGGGCACAACTGAAAAGGTAAGTTAATATTTAAGGAAGACACAGAAACAAAATCACCTGAGAAAACATATAGAACAAAGCAGCATTCAGAGGAAAGGCTATGGCTGAAAAAACCCAAAACTGTCTACATAAGGATTATGAATGTACACAGCTGTATTCTTAAATGAGAATGCAAGAAACAGTCGTGTTTTAAAAAAGAAGCTTCCAGAACTGTCATTCTCTTTGACAAGAAACATGAACCTCCCCCCAAGCCCTAGCTGCTCACACGACCTAGCAGAGGGAGAACCCTAGCCCGATCCAAGAGCAAGTCCCATCCTTCATATTTGTCTTTCCTAATGCATCTTTTCCAGAACGTTTTAGATATGAATGTGCTGACTCAGTGTCCCTCTTAGCTGCACTCACTTCTGGATGGTGACCGGGTGTAACCCATACACCTGCACCCTCAAATGGAAAAAACTAAAAAGCCTTCCCAGAGGCCTGATCTGTAGGTCCATCAAAGCCTTCTGCAGCCCAGAGGACAGTGAAGCTCAATGATTTTCCTTCTAAATTAGACTTAAAACCACAACTCTTTAATGTTACTTAATGCCACTTCTGTAGGAAAAGGAGCACCCAGTTACACCAAATATCCTGAGATTTGCAGGACAATATGGTTTACCAGAGAGAAGCATGAACCTGCTTCAAAGCACAGAGGTTAATCAGGAACCATTCTGTACACAGCCTTTGGCTGCTGGGTTTTGTGATCATGGAAGGCTGTAGTCAGCTCTGGAAGGAAGCACAGTCCTGTGTTTAAGGACAAATACATCATTTAGCCTGTCCTGAAGAAAGCTATTTTCCCCAATCAGAAACTCTAAAATTACAACTGGAAAGGAAAGTGGATTCACACTGAAGCATCAGTTTTTACGAAACTAACACAGCAGGATTCAGGTGCTAGGGAATGAAGGGATTTGAGAAATACTCAAAGAGGCTGGTCATAGAAATTTAAGAAGTAGTTTCTCTTCCAAGAAAACTTTTCTTTCACAATATTTCATGAGCGGTTTTGTGTTGGTTTTTTTTTTTTTTCACTAGAGCTACACATAATAGAGCAGAGGGAAAATGGTGCCCAATTGGATCCAATTACTGGTGAAACAATGCAAGTGAATGTGCATTCAGCTCTGCAGTTCTGAAAACTTCAAGAACTAAAATAAATTGCATGACCCCCTGGTAACTTCCACTAGAACTTATGGGTACAAATTGTTTGCCTCAAGCTGGGTGAAATATACATTCAAATTCAGGCTCTTGAAGGAAATTATTAAGTAGAGCCATATTAGCTTTCTCTGAAGCATACTCGTTTCCTATATTGCCACTGTATAGACCAATTATGTTACCTTTCCATGCTGAGAAATGATTGTTCTGCTAACACAGTTCTGGTAAAAATCAAAAGCACTACATTTTTAACCTTGGGGGATTTTTGTTATTGCTGCTCCCTTGCTAGTTCCTTCAAATGGAAAACATCTTCCATTAATCTAAATGCAAAATTTGTTCAGCTTTCGAAAGTTACTTGAAAAATGTTAAGCACAAAGCAATAAACTTTTTATGCTCTTAAGACCACTAATGCTTTGAGCTTCATATTCATTTTGAAGAAATGAACATTTTATGGTTCACAGAGGAATAGCTACATGAATAATATCTGAGATTATAATGCATCAAGCAGAAAAAGATTAAGTTTATGTAAACTATTTAATCAGACGTGAAATTTTCTCTAGAGGATAAAAAATTCTGACCTTACTTAAGTTTACTTTAAAAAAATACCAATATCACATTTCCACCAAGGGAACCAACCGATTTCCCTATTTCTACTGCATAAATATTCACAGAATCAGGGGCAAACTGGATACCACAGCCTCTAGGAAGCAAAAGTGACTTCAGAGATGTATCACATCTGGGTGCTTTTCCCATAGAAAATTTCTCATATAATGTGTGAGAGTAAGAACAGAGAAGGGGTTCCCCTCCAAGAGCCCACTATGGCCCTGGTGGTGATCATCCAGCTCATCACAAGGGAGATTTGTTCAGCAGAGAAGCTCCAGTTAACATCAAAGTCTTATTTTGTTCTGTGATTTTTAACATTTTTTCAACAGATTTGTTCTCTAACTGTCCCTTACCTCTTAGCACTGCTGCTTGCTACACCCTCATGGTGCAGTAACTGGTACCCAGGATTAGCAAGCCAGGTAGCCTACCAGGAGTAGTGTCTGTTTAGAAATGTTTTGCAAGTAACAGATTTATTAAAGAAATGCAAATGTGTGTATGCTTAAAATGCCCAATTAAAGTGGATTTTATGTAAGCTAAAGTAATTCTAGGAAAGCCAGATGATTTGTACCCAATTAGACTGTACATGAATTTGGCCCTCATTTCTGCTGATATCCACAGTAAAGCTCTTGAACTGTTTCAAATTAAATTAAGGGAAATCTTGGCATCCTAATTGTCAGCCCAGGTGCATTTATTTTTCTATTAAAAACAGAAAATTAAGGAGCTATTCTAAGTACAATATTTTATGATTCCACTACGGGGTTTTGTGTTCCATATAACACACTAATGAAAGAGCCTCATGCAGAAGAATCCTGGAAAATCAATAGGCTGGATACAAAATAGTAATGCAGCTTAAACATAACAGGATTATGAATAACCTATTTTCAAGCTTTGTCACTTGGACGTGGTTTGAGGCCAAATTATGACCAGGCTATGGTGCCTGGTGAGTGTGATGTGATTTTTTTGGGTTTTAACCTGTATCTGAAACCACCTGGGTATAAACTCTCATATCCCTGTAACACACAATACCAAGCTGCTTTGGGAGCCTTTTGATTTTGAAGCAAATGTGAACTACTGAACATTCAGCTTTTTCTTGCTCTCTTTATTCCAGCCAATTCCAATTCAAGTCAAAGAGATAAACAGGAGACACTCTACACTCTCACCCCTTACGGATACACATTACCACCATACCCTGTGGAAGTCTTCCTTTTCCTTTCTCATAGTATTCAGTTCTCTCAACAAAGAACTCAATTATAGGTACAGTAGCAGCTCAAATGTTCACTCCCGCTTTGGTGGCACCTTGTACTTCTCCCACAGGGAAAAGTCCAAAATGCATGTGGGTTCTCTTTTCCTCCCGAGTCTTTCCTGCCTTCTAAAATGTTAGAGAGATAATGGATTATTTTCAGCAGGGACCTCCTCAGCACATTTCCCTTGACGATCTCCTGGCAAGTGCAACTGCTAACACCATGAGGTGTGGTACACTGATATACAGACCTGCATCTTCCTAAGGATTGTAGATTAATCCCCAGTGAGCAAGAGACAGAATCAGAGCAGTCTGCAAAATTTTGTTACATTAATAAGGAGGAAGATGAAGGAAAGGCACAACTGCTCAGAATGACACATCCACAAATGTAATTTTGAATATCTTAAAGCAGAAAGATAATTAACATATCGAGGGAGATACATATCTGGGGGAGAGGAGATAAAAACTACTAAGACATTTTTCAAGAAGGCTGCCCTAAAATTTGGCAAATCATTTGGATGTCACTTGAAACCTTCCATTTCATGACCCTACCAGAGAGCTCCGTCCACACCACTCAAGTTGTAGGAAAACGCGGCCATTTTGCTCCAGCTCCCAACTGTACAAAATGGCTACACAAGGTGGCATCTGCCACAGAATGATTGGTATTAGGCATAACTCATTATTCTGACAAGAATCTGGCAGGCAAGCAAGCGTTCTGGCACGAGAACCGATGAGATAAGGATTTGGCATAACCGTGGGTAGGATATGAATTAAGCTCAGTGTCAACACGATGCACATGGTTTCCTCTCCATGGACATGCCAAATCCTTGACACAATAATGAGTTATGCATGATGCCAATCACTGATTGTCAGCTCAATTGCACATCTCTTTTCTGATGCCATCAAACTGAAATGGGATCCAAAAGTTGAGAAAAAACTTTCCCATGAGTTTTGGCGGGGGCTACAGCAGACACAGAGGATGAATCCTGTTCCTCCTCACCCTCTGCAGACCCACAGGAAGCAGAAGAGCCACTACACAGCCATGGGGGGTATATTTATGTGTGTCTGAGTCTAATGAAACAAACTGCCTGAGAAAACCATCAAGCTGCTGGCCAACAACTGTCCTGTACATTAGAAATCCAGTCTTAAACACCTCTTTACTCAAAAATCCTCAAGCTTGTGCTTCATCCTGTGTGTGCGTACGCGGCCCCCTTCATGTGGAAGGAAACCTTCCCAGCAGTGGAGTGAGGTAAAACCACATACATTACCAGCATGGCAGGGAAAAATCTTCACTTTCCAGTCCTCTGTGGGGCATAGGAGCAGGAAGGAGGTGTTTCTGTCAGCCATAACACACCTTGGCCCTACAGGCCTCCAGCATGTCTCCTCTGCCCTACAAGGCCCTCCACCCCAATTCTACTTCACCCTGCAGAGGTAATACCTCATCCTTCTGTCCAAATCCACAAAATAAACATAAAATACAAACTGCTGCCCTCCTCACAGGCCTCCCCAGAGCCTCCTCTCCCCTCAGGCCGCTGCCATCACCCATGTACCTCAGCCAGGAGCTGCTGCGAGCCTCCCCTCTCCCTGCAACCTCCACACTCTCCAAACTGATTCCCCACATCAAACTCACCCCCACACCTCCAGATCCCCCTCACTTGCCCCCATCCTTATCCCCACAGCCCTTCTCAGAGTCTGTGCCAGCAGCTGAGCTTTCTCCTCCAGCCTCACTGTGTGCCCAACTCAGACAACACGAAGCCGAGTGCCTCAGAGAGAGAACCCCAATCCTCATCTTCCTGGACTTTGAAAGTAGCAGCAACAAATTCAATCTGCAACAGCCCATTAGAATATTTTTGTTTACCTCCTCTATCACCATCAAACCCCTTGAAGGTCAGTTCTCCTCCCCATGTGTTAAAGCCATGTTGGAAGCCAACACCTGCCTTTGCTAGCGCCTCAACCTGGGACCCCTAAAAAAGGCCAGCAGGAACAAAGGAAATAAATGCATGACTTTCCATACTACATCCTAAAACTCCACAGAAAAGGAAAGGCTTACATAAAAGGGAAAGGCTGACGGTTGTCTCAGAACCAAATGAAGCAACAGACAAATCTAGTTTGTTTGCAAAGCGAGCTGGGCTAGACTTGGTCTTGTTATGAGACTGACAGCAGACAGAAATGTCTTTTTAATGTATAATAATATATATAATCTGTAGCAGACAAACCTTTCTTGGAGCACAGCACTTCAAAGTCGAGCAGGTGTTCTTCCCAAGGTGCACAGTTAGTGCTCGGATCTTGCTGCCTTCAGACTTGGCTGGCCTTGTTCAGTACTTCTGCTCCAGACTCAGCCAACCTCCTCCTCTGGCTGCTCCAAAGTGAGCTGAGCATGTGTTAGGAAGCTCCCCTTTTGCTGGTCCCCCAACCCTGCTCATGGGCAGCTGGGCTCAGCCCTAATTGGGACAGGTGGGCTTAGCACAAGCTCACGCCTCCCACCTCGTAATTAGCCACACCTAATTGCCTCATTCCACTACATAATCTGCTTCCAGCTGGAGAACCTTTCTTGGGGCATGGCTCTCTGAAGTCAAGGAGGTGTTCTCACCAAGGTGCACACTCACTGCTCCCATTTTGCTGCCTTCAGACTCGGGCAGCCTCGTTCTGTCCTTGTGCTCCAGACTGAGCTGTCCTCCTCCCTTGGCTGCTCCAGAGTGAGCTGAACGTGTGTTAGGAAGCTCCCCTTTTATTGGCCCCCCAATCCTGCTCATGTGCAGCTGAGGCAAACCCTAATTGGGCAGGGGCTGAGGCTTAACACAGGTGGGCTTCGTAATTAGCACCTGAGTGCCTCAAACATGGGGCTGTGTATGCATGCTCAGCCCATTCCTCTACACATTCTGCTACAGCTTCCAGATTCATTAAAGACAAGGAAATGCAAAAATCCCCTCAACAAGATACCATAGACTAATAAAATGTTTGAAAGTGCTTCACGAAGGCCTAGCCCTTGTAGTAATTTACTCTTTTAGCATATTGTTTTATTCAAGAGTTTGGTGAAAGGAATTCCACCCAAGTTTGGCCTTCCCCTGTTTACTTTATTGTAATTTACAAAGGCAGGTGAGTAAAAATGTACAATTTCCTTATAATGGCAACAGAGGACTCCCAAATTACCTCCTTCCTTTTCCCTTCTCCTCAAAAGATGTGTGCAGATTTTGCAGATAATTTTATCAATTTCTGAACCCTTTTATGTCTAGAAAGAAACACAGCAAAAAAATAAATATAGTATAAGGTTCAGAAATAGAGAGGCAAGACATTTCTGTCTCAGGAATCACTCTGGTTTACTAGAAGGTTAAGCAAACCTGATCTTGTAATGAAAGGACTGGATGGCTTAAATGATCCACAATAGAAAACTGAGCCTTTTGCTTCTTCATTAAATATTGAACCCACCCTAGGTTGATAGAGAGCATCTCGTAACTGGATGTGACCTCAGTTTGGTGGTTTCACCCCATTCCCAGGGGAGAAGTGCTTGTGTATCACCAAAAATGCCACAAAACCCCAGTAACCTCAGCCAAGAGCTGAACAAAGCCTGATCCCTCCTGAATTTCTCACCTGGCCAAAGAACTGAGCATGTGCAGCCACCATCAACTTTTCTGGGGACTTGTGTCCTCAGGACAACTGACACACAAAAAAAAAAGTATCTTTTTGTAGTAGGGAATCAATGGGAAAAATAAAACATGTATGCCAGAAGAGAATAAAAATACTAGAGAAGTTTTTCCCTGCTGCTCTTTGTCACTGCCCCCAGCACAGCCACTCCAGCTTGCCCTTCCTCAGCCCCTGCAGTTGTGAAGAGCTCAGCACAACTGCAGCATCACCATTGTCACACAGTTCTGCAGTGACACCACATCAGCGTTCGGCCACCACCACCAGGCAGTGAGAAACCTGTGCTGACAAGGCATTACAGCCCTGCCATAACCAATCACTGTCTAACTGGAGCAAAATGGCACCTAAATTACCAGGGAATATGTAACACGATGTTTATTAAGCTGGCATAGCTGTCTGCTAAAGAAAACAAAACAAAAGTGAGGATATTGGAAACATGAGACAGAGCTACAAACCTGCAGCAATTTTAATGCCTTTATGTTGGACAAGATCTGGGCTTTTAAATCTTGCTTTTGAAATTCCCATTAAAATCACTCAGTAACAAGAAAATTATTTAGTGGGAAATGATTGAGTGCAAGGAACACAAATTTCAAGAAGAACCCAAATGAACTAAATGGTATAAAACGCAGAGATTACAGAAAGGCTACATTTGACCTGTCAACATGAGAAAGTCTCAGAGTTTTTATTAAAAAGGGGCAGCAGGGAAGACAACCTGCTGTTTAGGGAAGCTGTATATTTAATTTTAGTGCCTATAATGGCATAGCCCATGACTATAAGGTATTATTTAAGACCTATCATGCTATTTCCTTTGAGGATATCTCTCTGCACTTTCACAGTATGCTGCAGCTTGCTAGTCTCTGTACAATTTAAGTACTGTTTACTGATTATTATTGAGTATGGGACAAAATTCATCCTCTCTGGGCCAATAAATATAAGCTTTATACACAGAGTAGCAAGATGTTTCAACTGCTGCTTGCCCTCCTCTGATTCAATGAACATACTCTTTTAAGAAAATGAAAAAAAAACCCCCACCAAAATAGCTAAACACAGTCGCCATTTATTAACACAACATACTGCAAATCTAATTAAAAGTCAAACACGCAATAACCTCATCAAAATCCAACTGTTCTTTACAGAAACATCAAGGAAGAAGGGGCATACAGGGGACGATACCACAGAGGTAATCAGAATTCATCTGCTGGGACTCATACCCTATTACTCGAAGCTCGTTAACAGTACTCCACACAGTAAAGCAACACCTAGAGACCACATCATTAGCTTCCTACACAGACACTACCCCACAGTGAAAAACTGTAACAAAACCCTCAGCAATATATGAGAAAAATCAGATTTTTTTGTTTTGCATGATACAGGCCTGCTGAAGTTTAAAGAAAAAAGATGCTATTAAACAAATTCCTACGAAACAGCATCAGAACCTTGTAAAAATAGGACTGGTCCTTTCCAAATAGGAGTGTGGCCAAGTAATGGATGTACCCCAGCTAAAACACTACTCTAATATCTAGATTATGTCTGTAGATAATTAATAACAGAGCCATGGTTGCTTCCTTTTTCTCTTTTGCATCTGGATTCTTACTCTGCTGATCAATTCCTCTCTGTCAAACTGGCAAAACACAATTCATTAAGTGACTAAAGATAACTGACTTGTCTGAAACACAACACTTAATGAGGTGAAGGAGAATGCTCTCACTTCTCTACATTAACTGTCCAAAAGGAAGACAGGAAGCCTCTAGCCTAGAGGGAGAGAAGACATGAAAACAGAAATGGTCACCTTGAGTTTTACATGCTACAGAGAACAGAAATATTCCCCATCAAAAGAAGAAAACAGCTATCAAGATACCAAAGGAAATAATACTCCTCACATCAAAACATGGTTACAGAAACACAGGATTAAGAATTATTCCAGGTGCATCTAGCACTGTTCTCTGTGAAAATGGTGAAGAGAAAATGGCTACTGAGCAAAGCTGGGACTGAAGGAAGTGGTGAATTTTACAACAATGCTGTATGCTCTTTCTTTCAGAACCCACCTTGCAGTACTCTGTGACCTATAAAAGTCTGTGCTCCCATTTGTCAGGTTTCACTGTCAGAGGTAACAGTGACAGTGACTGATGCAGAGTGAAGAGGGTTTCCATGCTGCTCTCTATCTGTACACCTCAACAGAAGCAAACACTGTGACACACTGCAGTGACAATCACCCTGCAGACCAGGAAAGACAGGAACCTGCAACACCAGAAGCCCTATCTGCTGGTCTAGGTCAAGATAACAGGATCTGGTAACACACAGGAGTCAAAAGCTGTAGGCCTAGGACCCAGGCTACTAATTTGCTGAATTTTCTTTCTGGATGAATCTATTAAGTGGGAAAAGGAACAGTGTTCTGCAGTTGTTCTACTGTCACCCTGATAAATGAGCTAAGAGTCAGGGATAACACATGGCTGGTGCCAGGACAAGTTCAGTCCCTTGTGGAGACAGACACACACTCTGGTCCCTAATGGGACATGCCAGCCCTTTCTTCTCAGCATGTACAGAGAAGAGGCATCTAATACAGCTTGACTTATTTAGAGATGAAATGATTATACCTACTCTGATATTTTTACAGTGAACAGAAATGTTCACAACAGTGTAGAAGTCCTAGATAAAGCTCCAAAAATGACTATTGAAGAAGCCTATCTTCCAAGTTTCTCATCAGCCCTGTTTGCAAGGGGGCTCATCAAGAATCTCAGAATGTCAGGGGTTGGAAGGGACCTCTGGAGATCATCTAAAGCCCAACCCCCCTTCTAGAGCAGGTTCACTGTGAGCAGGTTGCACAGGATGGAGACCAGGCAGGTTTTGAATGTCTCCAGACATGGAGAGTCCAGAAGCTGTAGGGGCAGCCTGCTCCAGTGCTCTCCTACAATTCAAGTAAGGAAGTTCCTCCTCACATGGATGGAGCTTCCCACGTTCAAGTCTGTGCCCATTATCTCTTGTCCTGTCACTCCCACACACTGCTTTAAGTGCTAGTTCTTCCTGAGGTGAGTAGCACTGGGAACAAAAAATAAGAAAGGTTCCTGGGGTTAGGAAAAGATTGTATCTGCTCAGTCTACCCTGTCCCAGCTGCCACATTCCTGAGCACAGCTGTGCAGTGGGTGCTCACAAAGGCATAAAATCAGCACAAGTTGCACTGACAGGAGGAAGAAATTTCATCTGCTGCATTGCATTTCCTGGTGCTGCTCATTACCATCAACTCACCCAAGGGCAACAAGAAGTTGGCAAACCTATGAATGCCCATCCAAGATGATGAAAGCCTTTGCACATCAGGCTGCACTTGGGTTGCCAGGCTGGTCTTTCAAATGAATCTCCTAAGGCACTGGCAGAGACCTCAGGAAAGGATCATTGACTTTCTGCTTCTTTCACTAAGGGAAGATCCTTGTGCCTTTTGGAAGCCACAGGAACCTGACTTAAGCTTGAATCTGCTAATGGCTGATGAGAGAAGCAGACTGCAGCAGGTACGAGGTAGAATCTGAGCATCACAGATCAATATGAAGTTCAGTGGAGCAGAAGACAGCTGCCCTCCTGAACACAGGGTGATGTGCACCCCCAAGAGCACCAACAAATGGTGAAGCAAGATTGAAGCATTGAATGTAAGAAGTCTTAAATTGTTTGGGGGTTCCCAAACCCAAGGGAGCTACAAATTCTTGTAGTTCATCCTCAGGTATGACACCAGCGTGATCACATATACCTTATAAACTTCAAGAGCATTTTCACCTCTCTTGAATAATATCAAAAATCTCCTGAACATTTTAATGTAAATCAGAAGGCTCACACCTTCTGAGCAATTTCAAGAAAAAAGTAGGGATAAACTTAGGTGGAAGCTCAAGGCATCAAAACTGAAGCAGAGGGAGAAGCAGTTGCACTGGGTGGTGCAGAGGCAGACAGCTTGATAGCTGTGTCTGCAAGACAACAAGCTTTGTAGCCAAGAGGAAGCCTTCAGGCCTCAAGCTTCATTTCTCCTCCAGTGAGCTTCATTTACTTGTAAATCAGTACACAAGCCAGGAACTGAAATAGAAATTTTTACCATCAATGGCAAGATGAATTTTAAAATAAACAAAAATACCTTTATTAAGGAACAAAACAACCAATATTTATTCAGTGATATGCAGTTTTTTACACTATAAGTAAGGTCTAAGGCTTTGAAATTAAAACAATAGTTTGGAATTTCACCTTCTACCAGCACCCCATTGTGAGGTCCAGCATTGTTTCAACAGGTCTCAGCATCTTTCAGAAGTCTGTACACATAAAATTTTTGCTTTTGGTTGTTACTCAAGATCAGCCTATGGAATTTGTACTTAGCAGGACAAGCTGACATTTCAGAGCTCCTTGCCTTCCCAAGTTGGAAAGAATTCAAAATTATCTGTGAAATGCAAGCTTCATTTTAACAGAAGCAAAGAAGAAAGTTGAAGGCTGATTATCATTATATAATCATTCAATAAAGCATAAATTAAATTAATCCCTTCCAGTTCCCTTCCCAACCCAATGAGCTTGATCAAATCACTCGTGCAAATTCAGAAAAATATATAAGAAAAATAAAATAATTGACCACCTTTACTCATTCCTTTGGGGCACATACATGTTGTGCTATACAAATGGCAAAATCAAGCACTCTTCTGTAACATTATGCCATTTTTCCTCCCCACACCATGAACTTCAGCTTTCCCTGTTGGAAATACCTGTGCCTAACCTGTATGCTGCAGGCAACTCAACAAAGTGCCAGAGAGGGAAGCAGAGCCCTGCACTGTTTTCCCTCCTTGCCTATTTCCCACCCCCAGCTTCTTACCAAAGAGTTGCACTTTCGTACTTCGGGGCCTCTTATTTTAATTTATGCAACAGCTTAAAACATTTTGTTAGGGCTGAGTGAGACCATCTGTGCAAGAAATAAAAGATGCCTAAGGGTAAAATAGGCAAGAGCAGTAATGCTGAATATGTGGAAGGCAATCGACTGCCTATGGATTTTGTATCTACTGCTGTGACCTTTCAAAGGATGGAGTACAGTCAAGGGTAATTCCCACAGACTGCCTGCTCCAGAAAGAAAAATTCATCCAGAACAACATCAGTACCTTCCAGAAAACTGGACGGCTGCAATTGCCTGTCACCTCCCAATGCCTACATAGAATTTAGCATGACATTTGCATAACATTAAAAAGAAAATCTCCTTCATTGTGTCCTACAAGAAGATCTGCCAGCATGTTTTCCTGAGGTGAACAGGGACTCCAGTTGATTCCAAAACACATAATTTTGTCAAGGATGGCAGTGTTGCTCTTTCAAATGATAGACCACTTCCTACAACTCTTAAATTACCATTACAAAGCCCTGACCTTGTGTGCATTAAGAATTCCCTGAAGATGTTGAGGAATATTTTACGAGTTGTTTCATTTTGCTGTCTTCTTTCTGATTACCTTTGGGGCTTATTAAGAAAGTTTTTTGTTTTGTTTTGTTTTTAAAATAACTTACAGTGGTCCAGGACTAAGAGGGAAAAGGAACGTAAATTGGTGCTGAAATATATTTAAGTTCAAAGATGAAAGTGTTTTATTTACAGAAAACAGTTTGAAGAAAAGTAGTATTTTTATCTAGGGAAACTCCTCTCTTCTTTAGAGTAATTACATGCAAGCAAAGCACACAGATGGCAAGTCCTGCCTCACCATTCACCTTACATTCTGGAAAGAAAAATCAGCTTCAAGATGGTAGGTGACAAGAGGCCAAGCTGATCAATGGTGTAGGCTGGTTTTCAGAGCTTGAGGCACAAAGGTAGGTTGGGACATGTTCAGGAAGAACACTTCAGGCCAGGAAAAGGACACACCTGGAACCACCATCATAAACCTTCAGGAAAGACACTGATAGAAAATCTGTCTACTATTTAGCAGGAAACAGCTCTGCTTGCAGACACAGGATACATCCCTGAGTGGTAAAAAAAACCAAGTGCCTTCATAGGTAGCTTAATAATATCCCACTCCTGAGAAGTTAGAATCTTTTTTAGACTTGTGCTATTCCCATTCCCAGGTAAACATGACTGCCAACAAAACTAAGAACTGCTTCTCTTTTTCCTTTAAACCCTTCCTATGCCCTGCAGAAATCCACAGGATTAGGAGGCAGAAAGAACCCAAACTCAGGCTGGAATGCATTAGTAGGACCTTGACATCCTGCATTACAAAATGACTTAAAATAGAAGCAGCATTATCAGCACCCCAAGCCAGAACCCTGCAGCTGATGTGCAGTGGCACACAGGGACAAGTGGTGACACTGTCACACAGCTCCTTCCCATCATACAAACTTTGAAATATATTGATTTGCTGCAAGTAAAGATACAAACAGATTGCTAAAAGTAGTTCACATGGGGTTTTTACTACTTCTTGCATGACTCCTCCCTTCACAATACTCTGGTGACTTATATGCTGCAGTTATTAAATGGGGGTAGTAAAAATAAAAAAAAAAAACAAACCAAAAAACCCCAACAGTTTTTAACTAACTGCATGGCTTTGTGCTAAACAAGAACAAAAGACACAAGTAATCTGCAATAGTTAAAGTTACTAATGGCTCATGGACAAGGTTGGAAATGGCCTTAGTGGTCACTGCTCTGTATCTGGCCAAGGTCCTACTTGACAATTACTCTCCACATCATAATTTCTGATTTTCTACAGGGCAAGTACACACATGCCTGTGACTGCAAACAGGACTTGCAACAAACAGGGAGCTTGAGGGGCCAAACATGGAGGCTGAGAAATCCTTAGGTAAAAATGAAAACCAAATCCATCATCAGTACTTCAGTTTTCAAAAACCAAACCAAAATAACCTGCAGTGGACACCACTACCATCAAAAATCACTCTGGAATTTAGAATGTGAATGTGAGTGAGAATAAACCTTGAATGTGAAAAGGCATTATGCATCTGTTTTCCTCCGTTACTGGTTGCATCTATCTCCCTAGCAACATATGTTTCAGTGAACTTGAGCTTTGCCATTAGAAACAGGTTCTTAATTAGGAGCTTATAATAATTTAGAAGCTGACAGCTGTGGCACAAATCTAGATGACCAAAATCTAACAGTTAGAACAAATCAAACCCCCACCCCAAAGCCAGCCAAGCAAACAGGGGGAAAAAAAAAAAAAAAAAAAAAGCCCAAACCATCAGCTTCTGATCCTGAATTTCCAGAGCACACACCTGCACATTCTGCATCTCAGCTGGCCAGTGTGGGAAGGGAGCTCCAAATGACAGGAGGGCTGTGGCATGTCATTAGGTGGACTCAGTAATAAGATCTAATGCCAGTGTTGTTTTGCCAGAAGCAGAAAAAACCCAATAGATCTGGGAGATGATTGCTTGTTGCAAGCGATGCTAAAATGATCTTGGCTCCTTCTAATGGGATGGAAAAGCTGGAGTCATCGGGGCAAGTGACTAAAATGAGGTCAGGAGGAAGCCCACGTGCAGGATGGAGTCTCACCATCAGCAGGAGCAGCAGCCTCGGTGCATGCCCTGGTGAGGAGTTATCCCAACCCTGCCAAAGCCCAAATTCTGTGCAGCTCTCTAAGCCTGATGGAGACACATAATGAAATACAATCCTGTCAAGCTTGGCCCCTGGGTAACATTTTCACTTCTACATTCCATTTTCAGTTTAGGTCGAGATTTTTAAGAAGACAGCAAGCAGCACTCCAGTCCCAGGTGACAAGATCTGCTCAGATTTAGTCTTTGAATGTTGCAAATTAAATTCCCTCATCAGGCCTCTAATCACTCTTACCAGATGGGGCTTGTGCTCAATTTTGGATCCACAGGAAATTTAATGGTTATTGTTTCTGTTTAAATAGGAGATTATTGCATTTTAATAAGTTCTCTTTGGGACTTGCAGCAACAATAGAGCACTATGAATTACTGTAGATAGCTGTTACTGCATGCTGGGGAAAAATCAAGTTACTAAGTGTGACAAGTTGCTTTTTCTTCCCTTCCAGCAATCGCTCGGAGTGTATTTACCACCAAATTAAGTATGTGCCGTGGGGATAATATTTTTATCCTGCCGAGGGGGGAAGGCGCTTGTCTGTGGATTTTCATTAAAATGACACATCTGTTCAGCAATTTCACAAAGTAATTCTGCTGAAAGTTTTATCAGCTAATTTTAATTATTCACTCCAGTGGGTTGAATACAGGATTCATCATGTTGAATTAATACATTTGACGGGAATTTCACAAAGAGGGGGGGAGAAAAAGCAATCAACAAATTGAATTGTCATGCAATATGGATTAAATTGAGATTCTTTAATTAGGATAAGCCTGAGATTTGGTATTTTGAAGGTATTAGAAAGCTTAGCAATACAGTGGTAAAGATTAACAAAATGCAATTAAATATTACACTTTGGACACAGGCAGCGTATCATGTGAGCAGAAGACAAGGGTCCTCTTTTTAGCACTGCAATAGTAGTGCTGGTTTCAAGAATTTCTGCATGTTTGAGTTACTGGGGATGCCAGCCAGGGATGAATTCTGTCTGACAAAGCTAAGCTCCAAGGAGAGGGATGTGAAAAGGGCACTGACCTTCTATATGACAGAACTGTCCTTATCTTCTAAAAACTACTTCTGATCTAATTATACAGACCATGAATCCTATGTTAAACTCCAGTTTATATAAACACACACAAAGACTGGGTCTGAAGTCATGCAGACTTTGCTTGGCAGGCAGATTAGAAACCTAGAGTGTACATTTACAAGAATCAGTAGAAATGAAGTCAGACCTCCAGAGCAGTTTGCTGGTGGGTGACCATCAGCAGGCAGACTTCCTTAGATTAAACATCTACGGTGCAGTTTTTCAGTTTCCCTGTTAAATGCCCCTGGATGCAGTTTTGCTTAGTAGTAAATCAAAATAAAATTCAAAATATTCTATTGGAGGAATCAGTGAAAGTACATACAGAAGTCTGTGTACTTGCCAAAAGGTGAGAATTACGTGCACAAAATTTCCTGCGAATTTGAATGTTGTTATTGCTCCCTCCACCTCCAAAGCCACGAGACAGGATTACTGAGTTCAAACCAGAATTCCAGAGGCTCCAATCCTCCCTGGGAAAAATGCTGTGAGTCTGTTGATACACGTTGGTGATGAGTTGGCTGTAAGCAGTATGACAAATTGCATAACAAAGAAATACTTGGCAGGAGCAGCACGCTGGGTTTATCTAACAATACATATTTCACTGTGCTGTTATGGCTGCTTTTTGCCATTGCTTATATTGTATCCTGGATGTACACTGAAGTGCTGTCTGAGCTTAAAACTCACCAGTGTTCACCCATGTTCTCCAGTGACAGCCTCCTATTGTCATGTCCTGCTGCAACAATCTGCATGTTTGCTGTGTATGGAACTGTGCAAGTGCATGATGGGCATGAGAACTCCAAAACTACTTCATTTCAGCAGGTTCTGCCTATCATTTAGCTCCAAAAGAACAGCAATTTCATCAGCCTTTCAAAGTCAGTTCAATTATTTTCCTCAAGAATAATATTTTAATGTACTATCACACTACAATTCAAACTGAGAGGAGTATTTACCCATCTAGCCTCAGATGTGTCATCTTACCATATGTATTTTTTTTTTTCATACAGAACAAACTAACCTTCCTTTATGGTATCATGTAGGCTATAGGGATGAAGTTTTAATTCCTGTTAAATAAAACTTTTCACATATTTCCAGTGTGATCTTGGGCAGGTTTGGAGATTTCTAAATGCATTCATCATTCTGCCATCTGTGCTTCTGAAAATTAATGAAAATTTTACCATTCAGTGGATAAAGCATTAGGCCTGTTCTGAACTCTGGTTCTTATTGAATTCTTACTTTGCTATTTCTCCCAGACACTGACAGATTCTATTTGTGTCTGAAAACATCTCTGAGACTCCTTAAGCACTGTATACCTGAATGACAAACAGTTTTAATTTGAGTGATTTTTAACACTCAGCAACTGAACAAGTTGCACAGTGCCTGCTACACTGCTCCTGGTGTATCATTCTGAGGTTCATTCTGATCAAAATGTCTAACTATTATTTCAGTAACATTATGTAACTTATCAGCTTAACAGCAAAAATCTGAATTTTTCGTGCTTGACAATCTAGGAATTTGAAATCCAAATTAACATTTCTAATACAAGGGTTACTGAGGTTTGGGAAAAAGGCTGCAAGGCTTCGATTTAGTGTAAGTTATTTACCTCAAATGAATCACTTGTTGAGGGACTGGCACACTGCAGTTGTCAGTTTTCATACCAATATAGGTCTCCAATTGCATTTTACACAGAGGTTTGTCAGGAAAAGCTTAATGTGCCTTAAACAGCTCTGCTGGCCAAGCTAAAATGCAGCCTCACAACTGTGGATCCTTGACAAGTAAAGTAAAAGCTTCCAGAAATCCTTACTTTGCTTTTATTAGCAAACCCATTAAAACACACAAACAAAAACAATGCAGATGCAACCAAAGCTCATCTCTCTCTTTCCACATAAATAAAGAATTGCTGGATGAATTGAAAAAAACTGATAAGAAGTTGAAGATTGGGTCAGAACCTGCAGGTTTGTCAGACTGCAATTCCACCCCCAAACTTGGATGCTGCAGAGTTCAAAGACTTGAAGGCCAGGCTTCAATTACACTGGGCTGTTTACACTGTTCTTTCTCTCCCTGCCCTTCTGCTGCCCCTGTGCTCAGATGTCATATTATCCTTATCAGCAGATTAAAAAACCTCTTTGCAGGAACACTTATCTGTATGATACCAGTGATGACACTTAAGCTTCAACTTTCCTATTTAACACTCCATGTGCCTTCCTGATATCATCCTGGACAGATGAAATTTTTTGTTCAAGACTTTCAGGGTCAGAGGAACAGCCAAAACAGGTTGGGATAATGGTCCATCCAGCCTAACCTCCTGCCTCCAATCTGTTTCAGAGGAAAAGACAGAAATACCTCAAAGGCACAGGATAAACCTCCATCCAATAAACTTTCCTCATGTCGTACAAGATTTATAGCTTCATTTAAGTCTGAATTCTTGACAGTTCTCCCCAAAACTCTTCTTTATTTTTAGTATTTACTGCAGCAGCTGCAGACACGCTTCTTCTTGATACGAATCAACAGCAAATCCTGCTGGAGCCTGACCTGAGGAATCATTTTTCTCTTGAGCTTAGACAAAAGAACTAAAAAAACCCCTTGCTTGCTGTTAAGTTTGCAACTTTTCATTTCTTTGAACTTCTCCTTGCTCTCGAATTATGATCCACTACAGTCAATAAACACATCTGAAGGGAAAACTGCTGAAATGCAGAACAGAGCTCCTGAATGCCATCCAAGGGCCAGTGTGGCTACTTCCCTGGCTAGTGATGTCACTGGAGTGACTTAAGGAAGCAAGACAGCAGGAATCATAGGATGGCTAGGACTGGAAAAGACCTTAAAGCTCATTTAGTCCCAACCCTTCTGCCATGGCATGGACACCTCCCACTAGATCAGGAAGGCAAAACCCAAGTTCTCACATTTACCAGTCAGATACTGAACAATCTTTAACATACTTCCTATTGTCAAATATTTAACAGGTATCATGAATATTCTGTCCTGTCATGGCTGAATACTTGTTAACATCTTAAAATGAAGACAGTCGATCTGATTCCATTTTCAAAAAGATGAAATGTATGCCTAATATTTCTGGCTTCACAGCCAGCCAGCCAAAAGAGTAAGACAGATGTTATGAGAACTGCTCTTCTGGATTTTCTTGTGTCTGAGTCATAGTGCCAAATGAGTATTTTAGGCCTCATCTAAGAAAGGGGGAAAAAATCAGCCCAACAAACCAAAACCCCAAAGGATCCAAATGGCTGTAGCAAGGTGTGGTGCTATCATGTAATCCAGGAATACCAATATCTGATAATTGCATTGGCACTCTCTGTGACCTCATCAGGAAGGTAAAATGAGTCCATAATGACTTTGGCTCATTAGAATTTCCTGCAGGGAAACACTCCTTGAACTCCAGTGGGAAAAGCCATCAGGGCCATACAACTTCCCAGCAGACCCTTAGGGGCCAATCACAGGACACTGGACAACTTCCATGCTTCAGCCTGGCATTATGCAGCTCTTTCCCAAGATCAGGAAAGTTTTAGGATATCTGAGGGTTGATGCCATAGAGGTAAAAGACTCTCTGGGGCAATGGAAATAGTTTGTAGCATGAGGGGGGAAAATGCTCTGTAGACCTCTGTGGTCTCAACATTTTGGGAAGCAGAGGGGTATGAGGATGTTGATGTAAAAGACAGGGAGGAAAATGAAAAAGGTAACATGCCAGTCTTTGTTTGCTAAATAATGATTTCTTTTGAATAAAACCCACCTTGCTTCTAAAAGGATGCCTGATGACAGAGCAGACTTCTGCTCATAGCATCCAGGGAAAGAAAATCAAAGATGTTAAGCCTGGTCTAGTGCTGCAGAGGTAGTGACAGCTGATAGATACCAGGGCCTGGTCTCAAGATGAGAAAAATGTACCAAATTCCCAGGAAAAACAGTTTATCTTGTACCTGTAGTATGTATTTTTCATTCCTTATCTTCACATGCATCACATTTGATTAAGAATTAAATATATAGTAAATTTATTTTTATGTATTTATCTTGCATTTTTTCCAACTACTTTGCCCATTGAAGAGAGATTACTAGTGACTTCTGAGTATGAGTTTTTGTTAGCAGGCCCATCTCAATAAACTTCCATTTGAGAAAAATAACAGTAAAATCCATTCCTGTATGTTGTTTCTTTCTTAACGTACCAGTTTTATATTTATGTCTCTTTTACAATAAATAAAACTGGCATGAAAGAAATCAGTCATACTGGGTCAACACTAAACAAACTTAATTTAAAAAAAATATGTGGTGATGATACCTGACAAAAAGCAGATGGTTTAATGTTAAGTATCTGGTGACATAAGCAGAGCTATCTTGAATTTTTCCAGTTAAAAACACAGCTGCAGGTAACAACAGGAAAGCAAAACTCCTGGAACTGCCTCTTACTTTTCTTCCACTGAAGGGAATAAGGTCCCCTTTTAAGCATGTTTCAAAAAAACAAATTAAAAATAACCCAGACAGAGACAATCTCAGCCAACTTCCAGTGCTGGGAGTGTTTTTACGGCCAACCTATAAACTCCTCCAAACAGGTTTTATGAAGTAATGAAAATACAGCCAGGACCTTAACACTAGCAGACATGGCTAAAGCTCTGAGCACATGGAGTTTACATTCAAATCATCCAAACTGCAGCTTACCCAAATCACTAGAAATGGGCCCTCACTCCCTCTGCAGATGGTACATCTATGCAGTAGTCAAATCTGGGTGACATATTAAGATCATGACAAAGCAATGATGACAAACTTCCAGACAGGAAAGAGAAGACCGTAACCATTATTGCCAGAACATATAAAATGAGCACAAAAAAGCCTACCCAGACAAAAACCCCAAGAGCAGCTATAGTCACAGAAATATTTGAAGTATTTGTCTCAAAATGACAAATTGGAATTTTTGTTAGGCCTCCTCTCAGATGGGGTGTGCCAGCTCAGCCAGAGTTCTTACCTCTCCCTTTACTTCCAGGCACTTGGGCCTTAAAATTCTGTGTAATCTCTCCCACATCATCCAGTCATCATACAATCATCTACATCATCATACAATAGTATCTTAGTGGACCTCTCTTATTCATTTATTTATTTGAATGATTGTTTGTTTGCTTGTTTAATGCTGGACAGAGAATTTCTGGGTTTACTTTTAACATAACAAGGATCCCATTTACCCCTGCACCAAGGATTTCCCTTCCCAATTTGAGATGTCTCCAGGGACAGCATTCCCAGGGCTAACTCACCCTGGCTCTAGCCAAAGGGTACAGAGCTGATTTAGGATACAGTTACAAAGAGATTTTATTTGGAACCAGTGTTTCCCCAGTGACTCTACAAGAAGCCCACAAAGTTTCATCCACCTTGGTCAGAATCACCTGCAGGATCCCCAGTGTGCTTTGCTCTTCCATCTACACAAGGATGGCATCAGGACAAATACTCCATGGGATTCTACCCCATGTGGGTAAGGCTCTGCTTGAGAAAACCTAAAGCAGCTCCTGGTGGAAGTCATGACACTCAAACAAACCCATCAATAGCATCTCCCTCTTCAGCAGGGGTGCAGCAATTCATCACCCCCTACTTCACACACATCAAGTTCAGCATTTGCCTCCATGAAGTGGCCAGGGGATTGCTACATAAGGGAAGCTGGGAACAAGGACTCTGTAATAACTGTGCCCCTATCAGTGAATAAAAAGGAAACTGAATACACAGACTAACAATTCATAGATTTTCACTTAAGGCAGGCAGAGTTTTCCTGTTTTCTCCACATTACAGTAATTCACAGCTCTGTGCTCAGCTGATACAGAGGTCTGTTCTCAAACTTCCAGCATACAGCACACATAAACCCCTCAAAATACCCATATACCAAGGAAAGATAAAAATAACTGTTTCAGCACTGATGTAAGAAAGAACCTGCTGTTCAATATAAGGCCTGACAGAATAAGTGGCAAGTAAAGATTTTGGCCATTTAAAAACAATTTTGGGGAGCCATAACGGGTTACTGTCAAAATGATCACTTAAAAGGTACTCAAAAGCTGTTCATTCTGTTTAAGAACTGCAATACAAGTTTCACTTTGGAATAAACATTCCATCAATGACTCACTCCAAGCCTTTTTCTGGCTTACAGGCAAGCACCATGTCTGTCTTTTTAACTTATTTTAAAAACTAGAGGCCTCCCTCGAAGTTTCCCTGGAAATAGAAGAGGGAAGGATACAGCTACTCCTATTTTCTGTCTCTAGTATGAAGCAAGTTACTTGCTTATACAAATGCAAACATTTAACAAGTCATGAATCAAGTCAGTGTACACACTCCATTTCTGTTTACTGGAATAATTACTTTCACTGATTTTTTAACATAAAGTCAATTTACACCAACAACTTATTATATACTGAATATTAAACCCAAAAGTAATCAGCAACCCCTGTCTTGTTTCGTATGACAGGAAACAAAAAGCTGATATTCAAAATACACAGATCTATTGTGTTAGGAATCCCAAGCCTATGGGGGCCACATGATGCACACACAGAAACTCACTGAGTGTCCCATCAGTCTTCCTGTGGCACATGATGTCAGCTCTGCAGGAGGAATGCCAAGTGTCTCTCAATAAGGTATCACCATGGCCAGAAATAACCCAGTGAGGATGACTGTGTGGTTACTTTGTAAGACAGTCCAAGAGGGGGAAATGTTTAATCTTCAAGCTGACAATTCTAAAAGCAACTTAATGTCACAGAAAAAGTGACATAACTGATCTGCTGAGCACAGAAACCAAGCAGGAAAGATGCTGCTATTTCTGTAAATACAAGACAGCATCAAGTCATGTAGTTTCACTGGATTCAGGGAATCTATACCCATTTATGACAGATGAACATCTAAAGGTAGGATAAATACTACTCCACCGTTCCAACAAATCTCTGCTAACTCCACCAACTTAAGGAGATTTCTACCAGAATATATATTTTTCTTAGATTCTCAAGTTGAAAAACTCTGCAGACATTAAAGAATATTTGGCAGGATTAGAAGTAACCAACCACTGGCACTTCACACTGGAGCTTGTTGAAAATTCAGACTACAGGGGAAAATCTCAAATACACATTAGTGATCTAGAACCCAGCTTCTATTTCCATCAGTCATTTCAGCTCTCAGGCAGCCATCAGGCTGACCTCTGCCATCTTCTAATCAAATTTAAAGACTGCACCTTTTGATAAAAGCCTGAGGTTCCTAAGGTCTGAGGCCACAGCTGAATTGGGAAGGTTCAAGAAAAAAATCCTGTCTTCTGCTACCTTTCCTCAGCTCCAATTCTCCACTCACACAAACACTACATGGGCATCACTCTGTGTGTCAGTCTGCTCACCTGGAACTGGAATACGCAGAGAATCAAGAGGTCTTAAAAATTCCCTCATCCTGGAGTCAACTGCTTGATTTGATGACTGAGTACCACTAAATAACTTTTAAATTCCTTCAAATTAACCCAGCAACAATGACAACAAGAATCTCAAGCCCTTCTGGCAGGACAGGTGGTATGTTAAAGTGGCTCTTATTATCTCTTCCCAGCTAACTCATCTGTTCTTCTCTTTCACTGAAAAATACCATCCACATTGTTAGGTTTTGTGTGTAAGTACATGTGGTTTATACAACAATTTGTGCTGTCTAATTAGTTTACTAGCAATTAAAAATAAATCCATGGCAGAGCTCCACTTGCCAGTTTCACCTTGTCACAAATGTGCTTGATTTCCACTGTGTCTTAAATAAAATGTATCACTGGCAGGGAGATCTTTCCCATCCATTTTTTTCCACCATTTGGTATAATTATTCCTGACAATTTGCCCATCACACTGTAAGATGCTTTACAGAAGGAGAAAAATACTACTCTGTGTTCTTGTGATCACAAGTCTAATTGAGTGGAAAACAAATCTGTTAAAAAGAAAGAAAGAAGGGGAAAAGAAAAAAAAAAAAAGGAAAAATGTTTAAAAAAAGGGTAAAATAAGGAAAAGCTAGGCTAATGTTTCACTCAGTTAAATATAATGTAATATGGTGAGCAAAACACCATGGAAATGTGCTACTAGACACTCCTGGAAATCTTCATAGATTTTCTTCCCCTGATTTCCAGAGGAAGTCTCTGCAGCAGATGCTGTTCTCACATCAGCAGTGATGACACTCGGGTCTGTTTGACTGTGCCATACAGCTCCTTTGCATGGTTTTTAATTACACCCAGCACTCTAACTTTCAAGCTGGGGTACAGCAATTGCTAGGGTACCGTGCTGGTGCTGCTGCTGGCTGGTGTGAGGCCACTTTCCCTTTCATCTGTGGCTGCAGGAAAGGAGGTGCCACGTGTGTAATTGAAACTGACAGGAAACATTAGCGTTACCGCACACTTTGTCAATTAAATGATGGTTTAATCAGTACAAATCTGAATGGTCAAATAATGTTATAATTAAAAGGAAATAATGGAAAGTGGTTTGGTGATTAATTAACAGAGCAGCAAGTACCAGCCACACGTCTTGTATGTGATATTACCTCTCTCCTGTTAGACACCGGCCGGGGTGGGGGGGTGGGAGGCACGCTGACCTTGCAGCCTGAGAAAATCCATTTCTGAGCTGCAGATCCAGCAGTAATGGCAATTTTCACAAGCTCAAATAAATGAGGGGGAGCTTTACCTTTTTACCTTCCCTGCAGTGCTCTTCTAAGCACTGCCATATATGCTCACTAGTAACTTTAGACTTTTTTTTTTCCCCCACCCCCTGCCTTTACAAATAGGAGACCGGACACCTTGTAAACCCTGGACACCTTGACATATATTCTGAAACACCAGAAAATAATGCACTGTCTTTATCTCCCACTGGCTGATGTCTTGATCATTACAGCAGCTTGGTCCCTTTCTTACAGCACAAGCTCCAGCAGGGTCTGTACCAGCAGCTGAGCACACAGACTGTAATGCCCGGGATCAAACTCACAGTAATATCGACCACCAAAGTCCTGCAGCACTGACCAGGGAACATTTGCATCACTAACATACATCAGGGGGTACTGAATGGAGCATTACAAAGGTATGGTGGTGATGGGATGAGGGCTTTTATGATTCAAGAAAAAAAAAAATCCAGTTTTTCCAGTCTCTGGATAATTAGCTTCCAAATATTCTAAATATTCACACCTCTAAAGAAACTGAAGACTATCAGAGGTGCTGGCCCCAAATGAAGGCATGGAAAATTTGAAACTTTTTTTTTCTTTTTAGATTGCATAAACTTTCAAAATCTATGCTTAATTTGAGGCAGATATGATCAGACCATAGAACTGACCTTACTGCTAAAGCTTAGTCCTCTGGACTGTCACCAGACCACCAGCTCTGATCTGACAGTCTGGCCTCCAGCAGACAAAGGCTGCTATCATAGATGCCATCCTTTAACTTTGGGTCATCAATCCACCTCATAATGGTCAAAAAAAAAAGACCAGCAGATGGATGTGTTAAAAACAACTAATGGACCAGCAAGAGAGTCGGGTCAAATCCCATTCTACTGAAAGGGGAGAGCTGCCACAGTGCCAGCACCCCATAGTAAACCCAGCACATTTTCTAAGGTCCAGGGTTAGTGAACAACAAAGAGCTGGAGATTCTTCATCCAAATTTGTCATGTTTTGCCTTATTACAGCATATCATACAACAAAACAGCAACATGCACATTCAGTCACGGGTAGAATGAGGGTGGGATGTTATATTTAATATTTATACGCATGGCATACTGGCAAAATTACTGGCATCTGTATGTGTGTGAATGACTGTTTTGAGGAACATGTGTTGTGTGCAATGCTGTTTATTATCAGTAAATGAAGCCAAAAGCTAAGTTGAAAATGAATGCTAAATTAAAAATTATATAAAATGGAGTGAAATGATTTAATTAGCAGATTATAAGTGACATGCTTTACTATTAGAACTAGCTTGGGAGGGATTGAGAGATGGAAGGAGGAAAAAAAACCAACCTTGACTAGACACAGAAGGGTGGAAAACATTTCTTTTTCCTCTATCAACAGAGTTACAAACACAGCAACATATTGTCCTGGTGTTTATAATCACAGGCCCTACTGCCATCACAGTACTTGCTTAATGAGGCAGCCAGTTAGAAATAAAAAGACTTTGAAACAAATTATTCTCACTTCTAAAATGGGAAAGAGAAAAGAGGCAAGGTATTCTAATACAGTGTAATAGGAGGGGTTTGGTAACATCTCTATACTTAACTCCTAGTACTGTATCCTTCCAAAGGAATTTTTGAGTTGAGAAATGTGTTAGTTTCTTACAAAACTAAGGGAAAAGCTCAGAACTGTATTTATCCTCAGGTTTTGCCACTCACTTGTTGCATGACTTCATTAAAAAAGCATCGCTTGCTAAATTAATTAACATGTGAAATGCTTTGAACATTTTTGCTTGGTTTCTATCTTTAAAATGGAATATTTCACTCCTGTAATGATCTTCTATTAAAACTGTCAATATTCTCTGCCAGCAGGAATCGATTTAGCTTCCCTGTGCTAACAGGAGCATGGCTGGAAAGCAACCTGCCCCCACCTTCCTCCTCCCCCCTGCTAAATGGCACTTGAGGTCCCTGGGAAGGTGGGCAATCCAGCTACACATTCACATCATTCCCTGCACCACAGGCAGTGAAACAAGGTAGATTTGCAGATTCTTTTCCCATCATTTCCCTGGACACCCCATCTTGTCCCAGCACTATCCTCCTCTGCACAGACTTTTTAAACAGCATATGGAGCTCCCAGCCTGGCTTGCTCTGTCCCCAGCGTGGGTATCCCCTGGGCTGCCTGTCAAACTCCTACTCCCCTGCTCCCAGAGAGCAGAATCATCTGAGTCTGTTGTACCCTGAGAATCCTCAGTGCTCAACACAGCCTTAAAAAACACATTACCACACACAAGCCCCTCTTTGATATATAAAATAAGGCTGCTTAAATTCAGAACCCAGAAAAATACAGCAACCTTGGTAAGTCTTTAACTTATTCTCATCTCCAAATACCAAAGGAGCATAAATGCAAATCCATTTGGTATATATGGGCACCAACACTTTACTTTGGTAAAAACCCATCAGCAGCTGCCCTAGGGGTATCAGCATTCCTGTGCCTCTGCTGCAGCCTGGCAGAAGTGACTTCAGGCTCTGATCCTGCTGAGCAGACGTCAGTCAGCCTGATCTCTGAAACCTTCAAGCCCACAAAGAGCCCAACCTGGAGCAAACACACCAACCAGGAGCAGAACCACAGGTAAATGTAAGAGACTATTTTGGATGCAAGAATTCTCTGTCCCCCAAGGGACAGAGCTGGGCTGCTGAAGCCCAGCAGCAGGGAGGGAGAGCTGAGGCTGCCAGGGGGAAGCACACCCAGCCTGAGCATCCTCACCCTGCCCAGCAGATGCTGCCTGCTTAGACAGCCAGAGGCTGCCTCTCCCAGAGAACATCCTGCACCAAAGTGCTGAGCAGCAACTGCAGGAAACAACAGAAGGGAAATAACAAGGGCTATATATTATGTGTTGGTTAAAAAACCCAAAATGTTCTACAATTCAGCATGCTCGCACCTTTTAGCTGCTTCTTGGCAGTTTTGATCCAGGAGCAGGTGTTGGGTTATGCAGGCTCTAACTCTTTCTCTAAAAAAGTCAAAAAGGCCACAGATTTTGAAGTCTGTACATAAAACAATAAGCCATACTATTTTCTAGGCATCTACTTTTCATTGACAAGCCTCTGATCAATTTGCTTTCCATACAACAACATTCTAATGCAAAAAAACTAAACCAAACCAAAACCAACCAGAAAAAAAAACAAAAACAAGAGGGAGACTGAACTTAATAGAAACCACTTTAGATGTGTTTGTTTATAGAACAAATGGAAGGCTGGAATGGGAGGGGGGGGTGGGAGGATTTTTTTCTAGTCTCCCATGTACTCCTAAAATGGTCTGTGCATTGCCTGGGAGTAAATCAATACTAAGCACAGTCCAGGCGAGACTGCCATCTTACATGAAGCACTGACTGTAAAATAGACACAAAAGACACATGATCCTCTCTAAGGTCCCCAGCAGCTATAATATCCATCCTTGGCAGCTCGCTTGACATTTCCTTGCCCTGCTTCCCAGTCCTCTCTCTGCCTCCCTCCTCCCGCCCCCCCCCCTCTCTCTCTAACAGCTCTGCTCTGCCTCTCCGGGGCTCGCCGACCGGGTGAACAGATAACAAACCTGTCAAGAAGGGTTTAGCTGGGGAATAAATCCTGCATTCGCCAGGAAATGATGTGTACAATGGGAAAATACAAGGGATGACATGAGCCTTCCCTTCTGAGAGAGTGGCCACAAGATGCTTAAAATGTTACAGCGAGTGCTAAATGGACATCGGGATGGCTGATTAGATCCTATCTCGGACATTTCAAGTGGTTGCTTTCCTCCCCACTTTTCACTGCTACTGAAGACACACAAAGAAAGCAGACAAAGCTCATCCTAATTCTGCTCCTCAAAATGTAGATGTTTTTAGTGGCTTGACCACAGGGAAGGCAGGGCTGGCATGTACTGAGCATAAGGTCAAGGCTGAAATCTTTTTGAGTGGCAGGAAAGGTCACATGAAAGCCACTGGGTAGTTACACTATTTAGAAAAGGAAAATATAAAAGGAAGAACTTTGTCTTGGTCACCTCATATACATCTCTGCTTATTACTTTATTAAAGGGCCTTTTGCACAAATCTGGTTTGCATGGTGCAATAAAGATTCCTTTGACACAGCAGCCTTTGGATTTTGGCTCAGGTTTATGCAAAAACAGGAGCCATCCCATGAACAGGTGTTAACCATAGAAGGAAAATATTTTCATTTAAGTAACAAGGTAGCTTAGGAAGTTGTTTGGGAGTTTGTTGTATCAGTGAGAAGAGCTCCTGGGGAGGGGAAAAAGGAGGGGAAAACTGATTCAGTACTTTTCACACCAGCACACACAAGCTGAGACCCATGTTGGTATTTTAGAGAGCTGAGGAATCTTTCAAAATGAAATTGTTGACAAAGCACCCTCTAAATCCAAGATGCTATTTTTCACTCCTGTAAAATACCTTTTTAGATACTGGTATCACAGTGTAAAATGTGACTCCAACTGATGGTTATTACAGAAAAGCGTGTCCATTAAGTGATCACTGAACAATATGGGGTAGAGACTTCGGTCAAACAGACTGAGAATAAAGCAACAGTAATTTGCACGGAGAATGTTATCCACACAGAAAGTCTTAAAATAGCTGAGTTATCACAGCTAAGTCATGTAATGGCTCCTTAAAGCTCACTTTAACAACCAGGAAAACATGGATTATTGGTAACTTTGCAAAAAGTGGTGTTTAAATACACATCATGAACTTAATTCCACTGTGGAGTAAGCCAAATGTGATTGTCTGTAGTGTTTCTCAGTTGATGAGGAAAGCAGTAATTTATTTAGAGCAGTGGCAGCAAGTGTCTGCCTGGAGAAGCTTCAGCAAACTGTCCTCTTGTCATTGATCAACACTATGGAAAGGTGTGTGAGGAATGACAACTTGTTTCTTGCTGAAACAAGGCCAGACAACAACACTGCCTCTGCATCTTTACATTCGTATATAACATCTGGCTCCTGGTAAACTACAATGACATAACACAGTGCAACAAACCCTGTGTAACATCTTGGGGGAACAAAGCCTCCACTAATGGTATTTTGATGTGGAAATGCATACACTAATTACTGCTGTCTTCTAGCTGGCCTAAGAAAATCCTGCACCAGGGAAATGCAATCTTGAACTCCATTCCTCTGAAGTTTGTACCTTTTTTCTTTGGGTTTGGCTTTGTTGTTACTGTTCTTGGTGGAACAGACAAGACTAAACAGGAATGCCACAAAAAAGGCTTAATTTAAGAGGAAAGAGGAAGAATACTGCTAAGTAAGATCGTATTTCCTGCTTTATCCTTTGTGCTTGCTTCATTTGCAGCTGATATTTTAAGGAAGAGACACATAAATCAGGTAGCTATTATTAGAGGAAGTAGGCAATGCAATATGATCCCATTTTTGCACCAGCAGTAACAAGTGGGGCACTGGTTTGCCACAGACAGCATTTTATTACTGCAGGGCCACATATGCTGGGAGTTGCAGTGACCTTACTCTCAGAGGTTGACATCTTATTTTCTGCTGCTAAGTGTTGCTTTTTTTCCATCTGTGGAGGGGAAGAAGGTCACTTCTCACTATTACTGTTCCATTAACTTACACTACAGCACACACATCCTTAATCCAATAGCATCTCACATTATGCATTCTGCCTCAATAATGCAATACTTTTTTGAAGTCTTGGCCAAATTAATACCTGAGGTTCTGCAGCTATCAAAAGCAGAGCAGAGAAAAATGTTCAGTAAAAGTATTGAAGGTTTTAGGCATTGTAACACCAAATCCATTTTTCTTGTCACCTTTACAGATGTTAGCCCTGTGAGTGATGGGCTCCCACACATCCACCAGCACTTGAGGTTGATTCTCATTCACACTCAGCATCAATGAGAACCAAACCCAATGTGTAATTTTTTATGGCTTTCACTTCCTGAGCACTGCTGATGCCTCACAGCATTTCTTAACACACACTAGACAAGTCAAAACCTGCAATGTTGCATTTTATAAATATCACTGTTTGGTCAAGGTCTTATTTGGAGACAAGGGGAACACACACTGATGGGAGGGCTGGGGATCAGCCTGGGGCAACTTAACCAGGGACTTTGCTCACCTGAAAGAAATGACAGAGCCATTCCTTGTGAGTCACGTATGCAGTGGAGCCTTTCAGTGACACTGGCAACATAATTTTATCTAGCAATTATTTTGGGTGCATTACGTTGCTCTGCCATTTCTAATTTATCCTCTTTAGCAAATAAATAAGGGAAAATGCTTTATTTAAGAAACTGATCCCAGACATATCAATGCATTA
This sequence comes from Calypte anna, assembly GCF_003957555.1. Classification (NCBI taxonomy): domain Eukaryota; kingdom Metazoa; phylum Chordata; class Aves; order Apodiformes; family Trochilidae; genus Calypte; species Calypte anna. The sequence goes on from NC_044264.1 coordinate 1,126,982, forward strand.
ACACGCATCCCTATAGTTTCAGCCTTTTCTGATTGAATTCTAGATCATTTTTATTCAGTGAATGCAAGAGGAAAAGTCCAGGATGCCAAGAGAATAATATACTACAAGCTGGTGTTTGATGACATGCTCCGAATACTACTCTGCCAAAATTAAATTTAATTATAGCCATTGTTTGTATTATTCAAATGACTATTGACAGTAAATCTATCTAGCATGACTTTTCCTCTTTGTATTCATTGCAGCTTTTAGACTGGAAGAGAAAAAAATAAAAAAGGGAAGAAAAAGGAAACGTTTTCCCCCTGTACTCCTTCCCTGGTATCAGGCTACACAAGGCCACTGAAGCCCAGTTGATTTCCCAAGTCCAATTATTTTGCAGTACACAATCCTCCAGAACAGCACTCCTCACCTGGGGACTCTGGCTGCCTAAACACACTGCACTTAATGGAGTCCCTGAAGTTGTCTCCATTTCATTGCTTCTAACTAATAGGCTGTGATATTTTTTTTTCCCCAAATAGACCATGGCTCTTCCCACACCCCTTGCCCATCCTCCACATCAAATCAAAGTGGCTAACGAGGCATTAGGAGACTGCCTTGCCATCTCCCACTGCCAGATCTTCACTACCACCTACTGACTGCAGGTCTTAAAGCCACAACAACCTCGTCCTCAGCATCTCTGAGGTCTCCTCCCACCTTCACACTTCTCATTTCTCAAAAACAAGAGAGAGAGCAGGAGGAAACAGTCTTGTAGTCAGTGCAGCCTGACATGAATGCTACTAGAGCCCTTCAGGCATAAGGCTTCACAGAAATACTCTCTCAAGATGTTGCTGATTTTAATATAATCTGCCCTATTTTTACTTTCCTTCCACTCTCAAGCTCTTGTTTCTGTTCAGGTGCAACAGGCTGTGTCTCCAGCAACAGAGAGAATTGCAACTCCAGAAGAGAATGATGTGACCTGGTCACAAACCCATGATCTTCTGCCTTCTTCTAAGCCCCACGGCTTGTGTTTTTCCTCCCCATCCCACTTCCAGGGACTATCTCAGCCAACCCAGCTCCAGTTAGACAGTGCTCATTTTTGACACATCATCTTGGAAGAAACACATGAACCAAAATACTAAAACTGGCCATGTTTGCAAGGGTTGAGGTTCAAAACATAAGCAGATTTTGAGGGGGAGATGGAGGAGAATATTGCTTTCCTATTTAAAAGGTCCTGCACCCCTGTCAGAGACTGCTCCTGAGGAGCTGCATTTGAGCTGCTCTTCATCTGCCACTAGAAGGGACAGGAATTACCTTGTTTTGGAGCAGGACACAGTGGAAGGGACAGAAATTACCTTGTTTTGGAGCAGGACACAGTGGAAGGGACAGGAATTACCTTGTTTTGGAGCAGGATACAGTGGAAGGTCTTTTACAGTCATTCACAGAAAGCAAAGCCTCATCTTTAACTGGAATGTAAAACACTTAGGGGAGGAACAAGATCTTCACAGGGAGGGAATAACCCTTTGCCAGGCTAAGGGCTGCAGCAGAGACCCCAGGGACAGGAGCTGAGCAGACAGGGACCTGGAGCAGATAACTGCAACCTGGCCTGCAGGAACAGCAATGAACAGGAACAGAGGGAAGCAATGACTTCTAAGCCCCAAGAGGATGAAGCTCTGAGAAAGCTTGTCTGGATCTCACAGCATCCCTGCCTGAGCAGGAGGCTGGACTACAGACTGCCCGAGGTCCCTTCAACCTAAATTATGTTATAATTCTACAATTCAGCAAAGCAGCAGGCTAGAACTGCATCAATTGTGGTTTAAAACAACAATTTACTGCATTTCAAGGCTGCCTCAGAGGAGGTGGCAGGAATGTATGGGCTACAAAAGGCTACAAAGGCACAGACAGCCCTGTTAATGAAGGGGGTTGATTTTGTAAAATCAGCTCCCACATATGAATCCCTCTAAAAACTGGAGACCTGAGGGGAAATGAAAGGCAAAAACCTGATCCTCCTCTGCCCTGCAGCTTTCAGGGTCACTGTGCTAGCAGGACACATGAAGGGAGCACCCTGCTCCCACTGAAAACAAGGACAGAAACTCCAGTGACTTGGAGGATCTCACTCACCATCTGCTGCTGCCTGACAGCTGCCTCTATGCTCTGCTGCACTGCAACAGGGGAGGACAAGATCCAACATTTTATTAGAAAAGACAGAATACTTTCATGGCTCTGCTTTCACTGCAGTGATGCTTTAAGGTACACTTCATTGTTTACAACAGCTTTTTTAAAAAAATAGACAGAAATATACAGAAGTAAAAAAGGGGTTTTTTTCTGACTAGTAGAAAACCCATCCTGAGCCACTGTTCATCTGATTAGCTACTTAAATTTCTTGCTTGATTGAGAATAGAAAGTGAAACCCATTTCCCATTTTAAATGCTCAAAATCATCAGGACTGTATCTTGTGAGAGCTGTCTACTGCAACACAACATTTGAAAAAATAAACAAGGGTCTGGAAATGTAAGAACTCAAATTGAAACAGTGAAGTAAACTAAACCTTCAATTGACTCAACCCAAAATATCTATTTCCCATGTTTTATTCCTTAGTAAAAGACAAAATCCATCTTGAGGGGCTGTGATGAGCTGGACATCCCAATACTCAGTACTGCACCTTTGCTAAGTAGGAGTTTCCCAGGAATAAAAATGGAATATTACATTCTTATGTAGGTTGTAAGGTACAGTAATTCTCTTCCCTAAACAGCACTGAACACAGTAGGGCTTTAGGTTTCTTCAGCCCTTAAAGAACTACTAGTGAAGAAAAATGGGGCAGGAAATTGGGCCCATCTCCTCACTGCTGGAGACACCATAAAAGGGGGAGAAGGGGATAAAGGTCAACTAGGTTGGATGTGTCCTCTCCCTTTCTTAGTTATTAAAGCAAAGAACATCAGCATAAAATTTTCTGTCCCTTTTCAATCTTTTCTGTCCCCTTTTCAGACCCCTTTCCAGTTTAGAAAGATTATGTGCCAAAAAAAGCATTCAAACCCAAAGCAAACCAAATAAAAAAAAACCTTTAGACAACTGAACTTTTAAACTTTCTTTTGTCTGTGTGAGGTTGCTTTCCACTCTCTTTCAAAAGCCTTTCAAAAGACTGCTGGAAAACAGGAACTGGGATGCCACACTGATAAGAAAAAAATAAATGTTTCATTCTTAACAATGCACATCCACAGAAACAAGCAGTGGATATGAACACAGATTTATTCCAAATAAATTCCCTGTCCCCAAGGTGACAGACCTTGGTTATTAAGGTTTTACCTACAGCATACAAAAAATCCACATAATCACACCCATCTTGAAAAATTATTTGCTTAGTGCCATCACAGGAAAGCATTTTAGCTTATTCCTCCACACACTGAATTTCTGAACACTGGCCAAGATGCTAGGAAACACTTCATTGAAACCTGAAGCTCAGTTACCTCAGCCTGGTAAAACCTGTAGAACTGTACAATTTCTAGGTGTTAATGTTGGGATTTGCATAAGCTACCAACAAACTTTATTTTTTGATGCCAAGCATTTGCTACAAGCCAGAAACATTCAGTTTGAACTTTGGTACTTTGGGTGCTCTTCTTAAAAGGGATGCTCTGTATCACTAATCCTATCAGGAAATCTCTGCAAGACACATGGGATCCACTATGAATGCCCACTGGTCTATGTGTAAACTACCATGTGATCAACAAGGATTTAGGAAGAAGGAAATACTTGGCAGCCTCAGTACCTCCCAAGTGCTTCCCTCCTTCTGCAAGGCCCTGGTAACATCACTTTTATCCTTTTGTCTTTTGCATTTTAACATGAAGCTAATGCTTAAGGACATCCATCACTGGGCTTCTCTGAATGTCCTGGAAAGTACAGGTAAGATCCTTGGATGAAGGATGGATGCTATTAAAGGCAAAAAGAGTTCTGTAGAGGGATTGGAGGCAGCAGTCCTTTCTGCCTGCATCCCATCTCCCCAGACCTGGTCCATCTGCCTGGGGAAGAAGAGCTGTGCTGTCCAGGAGTGACAGTGCCACATACAGACTGAAAGACAATCAAACCAGAGCTTTCTAAGAGCTTGCAGTCACTCTTCAGTTCCTGTACTTTGTTACTTAAAGCAAGACAAGATAGTAAAATTTAATCACATTTGACATTTAGCTTGAGGTACAGTAAGTACAACTAAATCACCTTTTTGGCCAAAACTGGCTTTGATGTTCCCACAGGAGACAGATATTGTTGTCTTCAAAGGTTAAACCCCTGACTTACTCTGGTAGGTAAAATGACAGGAGCTCAGGGATGAAGCAGGGAAGTCTCTAGAGGGATCACCCAGATGAACCTCATTTCTTCCACAAAACTTATCATGACTGTAATATGTAACTTGCAAATACATCCTCTGTTTGAAAAGAAATCCTGGAGAAAGGAGCACTCCCCTGTTTTGCAGACACCAGTGTTCCAGTGTGTTTGCTGAGCACATATTAAAATGCATTAAGACATAACCAGGGTTGTCTTCATGTTATGCTGCTACTCTTAAGCTGTTACGTTCCTAAGCCACACTGGCGTTTCTCGACTTCCCTTTGATGTTCTCCTATTATCTTTTTATAGCATAATCACACATTTTGGTATGTTGAAGATCAAAGGGAAGCTGGAGCTTCTAAGGCTAAGCCTGGATATGCGGCCTGTAACTAACTGAATTCATTATATTTAATAATATCCTCTGAGGAATGGCAGGGGAAAGTCAGAGGAAATAATAAACAGGAAGGTAAATAGTGAAAGACTCCTGAAATCATTTTAATGGCAGGTTTGGTTTATGCTTCTCTCAAGCTCCTGCACTAACTCTGTCACCCTCCACTACCTGACTGATCAGGGCTCACTGACATTTATGTCCAAGCTACTTGCCTGTGGCAGGTCTTAATCTTCCAACTTCTTCACTTTGGCTCCTGCTTAACAACTCTCTCAAACAAGATTATAAAATTTATTACAGATTCAATACTCGTACACAGACTGTTTTGAGCAATGCTTAATTGAACAATGCTATGCATTTGATAAACAAATTGAGGCACTTAGATTAAAATATTCTCAAGGTAGACAGGTGCACATAAGAAGAAAACACGTCTTTAAAAAGAATCTAATTCCTCAGGCTCTTTGGAACTCCTGTGTCAAAACACTCATCTTCTGGCAGGCTTGGTAAGATTAAAATTAGTTCTAGCTGGCATCACCAGAAAGCTGTAACACACAGCTGAATGACAGTCAAAAAGGTGTAAAATTTCCTTCTACTTTAGAAAGCACAAATAAATGTGTTCTAACTTGATCCTTGCAGCTGAACGCTTACTGATGAGTGCACCCATATCATTTACCTAAAAAGAGGCGTTCAGGAAATCGCCACTGAATCACACAGCCAAATGTTATTAAGGTCTTGCTTTTCACACTTAGAAATGTGGAAGTTAATCTGAATACACTTCCAAAGTGTGCTGACTGAAGAGTGATACCAGACAGTTATTTTGGTGCAGGATGTTCCTGGGGTGTCAGTCCAGCAGAGCAGGATGCTCCTCACTCCTGCAGCTGAAGCAGTGACCCATGTGCTGGAGCAGCTTCAGCTGCCTTGTTCCAGTGGGAAATAAACCAAGGGCTGAACTCATCCCCCTCCCAGCAGGTGAAGGGAACTCGCTTCACATCACACAGAAAGGGGCTAGAAGCCCTTGTGCTGTCAATCCTTGGAATGCAGCAATAGGGTAAAGAGGGCCAAAACAGGAAAGGGTAGGCAAGAAAGTTCTTCCAGGGCCTTTCAAAAAATAAAAGGTGTAGGAAACAAATGTCCTCTGCTCCTGCAAGTTCCTGGACTGCAGCGTTGTAGGATCAGCACAGGGTGAAGATGGGGCACAAAAATGGTTTGCTCTTGGACCCAGAACAATTTTGAATGGATTCAGAGCCAGTAAATGTCAGCTGGAGAAAGGCAGTTTTTAAAATGATACCAGCTCCACTGCAAGAGAACACCTGGCTGATTTGGAAGCAAGTTAAGACATAAATGCAACTAAATTACAGCACTTTGACTAAGTGACCACCAAAGATCTTTAAGTGATCTGACAATCCACTTCAAATTCACCTGCCTAACTAACCTGAAGTAACTTCCTAGGACTCTTTAAAACCCAGGTTTCTGACCTAAATATTACTCTGCCTTTTCTCTACTGGCATTTCACAGATCAGGAAGATGGCTTTGCTGATCTCTATCTCCTCATAATTGAAATTCTTGGAAATCATTAGAGGGAAGATCAAAAACTCCTGAAACCTTGGCATTATTTTGTTATACTGAATTTTCTACAGAAGCCCTGTAACCAGTTATGAAGACTACACTGACTTAGATTTTAGAAATTTCAGTTCAATAGAAGAGGCAAAAAAAGAAGTATTCATTATCCCTTACACAAGATACACACATATCCCATTTGCATGCATTTCTCTTGTGGCCCTAAAGTGCATTCCAATACCCCAGCATTCTGCATCCACTTGGTCATCTCCCAGCTTAATGCTTTTAAGATTCAGCACTTAAATCCATGCACAGCAACCAACAAATCAGCTTAACACCCTAAGACTGAAACTCATCTCACCTGCTGTATGCTCTGCCTTTTGACAAACCATCAGCTGATTCCCTAGGAAATCCCACAGCCAGAGAGGGGATGTGGGATGCTGAATCCTGAAAACATCAGGAATTCATCTTCAGAATGAATGGAGGATTCAAACCTGCCTGGAACTGGTGGAACACATCTCAATTCCTTCTCCCAGTTTTTCTGTTTATTGAAATCCAAACAATGGATGCAGAGAGTTTATTTTTAGAGTATTATTCAATTAATCTTAGTTCTCTTGATAGACAGCAGGGAGCTAGTAGTGCAGCTCTGCTGTAAGCATGCTCATTTTTTATCTCTATTCATTGTACAATTATTTAGATTTTTTCAAGTGAGAGTTTAAGTCCCCGAGGCAGACTGAAGGGCTGAGTGTGGCTATTTCAGTGTAACAACAGTCCTTGTGCTTGTCCTGGTTACAAACTTCCCCAAAATATTACCTTTCTTCTAGCTCTTTTGCCATCTGTACAGTTTCAGTATTTAAAAGTGTACTTGCTGAAACATGCCTAACATTGAGAAGTTTCCACAGAATGATTTCTCACCACTCATTTCTTTTGGAAAAAAAAATAAAAAATTCCCAAACAACCCTCTCTACATGGCAAAGTCTACGTGATAAGACTGTTGGTTTGAAGGTTATCATCTCTAAGGGATATTGCAAACTGCCATTAGACTTCATCTATGATTTAGTCCAGAGAAAGAATTCCATTACTGGGTTTTTTAAAATCCATTAAGAAATATATAAAAACCTAAACACCTGCAAGGCCCAAATGCAAATGGTGAAGTGTTTGGAGACCATAAGCTCAATACTAAAATTACTAATTCTCCAGCAGTGGAAAACCTAATCTTCCATAAAGATTTTCAGTTCTACAGACTAGATGTTGAACAAGACAGGAAAATTTATTTTAAGGCTTTGAAAAGGAAAGTAAGAGTTATACCCTTGCTCAAAGAGAACTAGGATTTTAATGGTTTTTTTAAGTATTAAAAATACTGATAGTTGTGTGTACTCTAAGCAGCAAGAACATGGAGTAGAAAATAGTAAAAGTATAACAAGAGGATTGTATTACATAGAGCTTTAAGGATGTGATCAAGAAAGACACTGGTTTTTGTGTGACATGTTCAGAATGACAGAGTTCCACAGTGAGCTACTGGAAGTGTTAATAAGAGAAGTAAAATCTCTGTGCTGTATTAGGAGTTCTGTATCATTAGTGAAGCAGTGTGTCCCATTATTGTACACAAGCATTACATAAAATGTGACATGGGGCTTCTGTGAATCTGGGAAAAAAGGTACAATAAGGCAAAGAATGGATTGTCCTCAAAAGTAATAGAAAATGCTACTAAGAGAAGAATATTGCTTTGTTTGTACAAACAGTTCTCAGGCACCTCCTAAACAGGCTGGAAATCAACCAAAAAAAGAGAAATTATTATTATTGTTTATTTTGGTGTGTATGTGAGGATTTAGAAGTCACTTCTTCTGTCCTATCAGCCAAAGCACAACAATCCACTGCCAGCAGATTATTATAAATCCAAAGGGTGAGATTTTCAAAGCTGACAATAGGATTTAGATGCACAACCCTACTTTATTTCAAAGAAGATGTAATTCCAAGCCCAGACTTTGAAAGCCAAGTTATATATACCCATGTTTCTAAAGACACAACTGAAGTTGAGGGAGGGCAGTTTTGTGAAATAAATACTGAAATATGAGAACAAAAAACCTATAGGGAACAAGAAACGCAATGGATTACTGATCATGCTAAAAAGTAGATCCTTCCAGCTAGAAGGCCCTATTATAGACTCATTTACAAGGGAAAAAAGCAGTATATAATATATTGTAGGTTTGGGTTTTGCTGTCTGTGAAAGCAACTCAAGCCATTCAATATTCTACTTGCATTTCATAGTATCACTGGAGGTAAAGTATTAAGATCATTTTACTTGTGAGTAGGTTGAGACATAAATCCAAGGTTACAAACAAAACCTCTGATTCAGCAAAGCACTTAAGCACATGCTTAGCTGTAAACACATGTACCATCCCATAAAAGTAAAGATAATCGTGTGCTTAAGTGCTTTGCTGAACCAGGGCCAAAGACAATAGCAGAGCCAGGAAGAGAAGCCAGGCATCACTAAAACAACTAGACAACTTTCTCTGCAGCATAAACGTTATAAAAAGGAATAGATCATAAAGAAAATGGTTATGACTTTTTAGAAGAGTTAAGAACAGCTGTCACAGGGTAGGGGGTAGAGACTGAGAATAAACAGGCATTTTGGTATTGGTTTTCACAGCATCCTTAAGAAAGCAGAGGGTAATTTGCTTCCTATTTCATCTCATGACACTCTTACAAACCTGCTTCCTCACTCAATGAAAATTACAGTGCATTATCTGGCAGTTCTGCTAATATGATTTAAGCTCGATCATGTTTTATTACTGTATCTTTGACTATTAAAAATAAAGGTGATAAAAGAAAGAGCAGACAGGTGAGTGAAAGCAGGAGCTAGGTGCCAAGTAGGAAACACCAAGGTTTTTCTTTGTGATTTTTCTTCCATAGAAAACAAACATTTCACTAGGCATGTATTTACGTTCAGCAGTAATCAACACAACACTAAGGATACAATCAGTATTTTCAGCACATTAAACACCTGTCACTGAGAATTCAACCATCAGTCATGTTGGGGATGCTCCAGTTCATCCCAAGCCTGTGTCAGGCTGCCCAGTCCTTTCTGCAGAACGTGCATCTGCCTGATGCCACCCTACACAAAGGAGCATTATCCACCCAGAGGGGCTCTGAGCAAGCCCCGGAGTCTGAGGGATGAAACTTGAGGAGAAGAAAGCTCCTGGGGAAAGACCTGATTTGTTCAAAGAGCCTGCTGCATGGTTTTAATAAGTCTTCTGAACATATTAGGGAAACCTTAAGGGATTTGGGGGGGGGGTCATATATTTTCTCTGCATTTCTTTTAGATTGGAAACTGTCTTAAGCTATCCACTTCAATGTTTCTCCTACATAGCCTTGAGTTGACACTCCTCTCTCCTTTCCATGGAGCCAAAAGCATTGTTATCTGAGAGAAGCAGCAGGTATCTCAGTGCTAACTGCACATTTGGTTCAGATTAACTTATCTCCCCCTTGTGCAGGATCATAAAAAGTTAATTGGAATATGCAGCTCCAAAACACACCACAACATGAGCAGGGCCAGCGAGCACTAAAATCTAACCCTGTGGTAGTTCTCTGTTTGGAAACAACCTAAAACCTGTCAGATTTCATTTTGTGAAAGAAAAAGGAAAAAAAAAAAGGTGAAGTAATTTAACTAAGATCTGGTTTCTTCTGGCATAATATTGCAACTTCCTATGGGACACACCACAACGTGAACAGACCAAACTCTGCAGGCAGAGATGGCTGCTGCTATTTTTCTAGCTCTGACCCTCTCTTATGGCAGCAAAGAGATGAAAATGGTAAATCGGGGCTGCCCAAGCTGGACAGGAACATGTAGGTGGACCAGAGCTGACCAAGGGGACCCTGTTCCTGCCCTTCACCAGGGGCTTTCCCCAGCAGCATTCACTGGGCCGGAGTCAGGAGCCCCTGGTCCAGAGTACTGCAAAGCAAATTCAAGTTTGGAACTGACTTCTTTAGTCAACAGTATCAATAAAGCAACCACAGGGATTCAGACAACGTCCCCTGACCCAGTTTGTGTAGTCATTTCCTGCTCAGTTTCCTAAAGAAAAGCTCCCTACTCTTCAATATTGTTTTTAATTAGTTTTTTTTTAAGTTAGTTTTGACTAAAGAATAAAATAATAATTAACCTACCCTTTTGTGACAATGCAATTTATAGTATTCAGTAATCCCACAGTTTGGTACTTCAACATATCTTCACATATCTCCAAGTCCAGCCATCCTCTTGCAGCTACACCTCTTCTCACTAATCCTACCACTAACCATGAGGCTTTCAGGAGTCAGACTGAAAACCTCAGGAAGAAGCACCCTGTTATACACACAAACCCCCACCAGTGAGTGACCACCACCCCAGACAGCCTTTTGGGAGTAAAAAAACACCATTCAAGCAGTGACCCAGAATCACAAAGCAGAAAGAAAACATGCTTCTGGAAGACCCCTTCACAGCTTTTGGCACAGGCAGAGATTTAATCAGTTTTGTACTCTCTACTAATTTGTAGGGCTTGGGTATGGTTTTTGGTTGCTTTTTTTTAATTATTATTATTTTTTAATGGGACTGAAAATATATTTTACATGCCCTAGTGTGCCATAGCTTGCCATGCACACTGAGTTAAGTCACATTATGTATTTCTACCCCCATGTACCTCTGTGCTGGCACATAAGCAATGTACCCTTTTCCTGGCTGTGGCTGCCAGAATGCAAAGTTCTTCAGAGGAACATCTTGTTTTGGCTGAGGAGATATACAGCTCCACACACAATAAAGCAGTCAGTACTTGTAGTGCTACTGAAATACAAACAGGTTGCACTAAACATAATTCAGCAAAAGGCATTTCAGGGAACTTGCAGGCAGGATAAAGAAACAGTAAATAGGAAACGTCCTGACAGAAAAAGAACCAATGAAAACAAAATAAATGGCTGCTCAGCATTGCTTTATAGGCTGGGTACTGACTACTTGGGAATGCTTCTTCCTTCAGACATGTGTTAGGAAAGGTAATGAACAGAGCCAGCATCACTGAGAGCTGCAGCTCCACACTCTGTGCACACAGAGATGATCTGCCCAGAAGAAAAGATGTGTTTTATCAAATTAGCCAGTGTGTTTTGTAATAACTTCCAAAAGCATTTCCTCAAACTCCACTGTTAGCTCTGAACACACAAGGGTAAATAACAATATCCATTATGCCAATGCTTCATTCAACACACAAAGATAACTTTTTCTCCCTTCCCAAGAGAGAAGGCATCATGGTAGAAACTGAAGAGGCCATTAACAGCCATGACTACAGCAACAGGTGAATAATCTAATAACATCAGGTAAGCAGAAAGTCAGCTCATTAGACAGCCCTAGCCTGATATTCTCTTTATTCTCTCACAGTACCATCTACCTCTTAAGTAGAGGATGGTACATGCTCATTTCGCTTTTATTGAGTCAAAAATAAGACAGTAATTGGATTGAGGCTTTCAGAGGAGAAGGTAAAGAAAAAAGATCTTCTTAGACTCCCTAATGCCAATCTTCCTGACCTGACTGATCTCTTGGTAAATGCCACATATAGGTTAATCCTCACAAATCCTCAGGACGACCTTGTCAAATCAAACTGTTCATCAGTTTGTTCAGGGGCTACTAGATAAGAATAAACAAATGAACTCATGCTGCATGTCCTCAGCTGTCAGTTCAGAGTGCTTACAGACCAGGTCTCTTTAGTGGATGCCCCGCTGCAAAAAAACTCTGATGATCTGAAAATGAGAGGAATGAAGAGATGTACCTGCTTAACAGCCAGACCTGCAAGCATACTGCATGTGAGAGCCATCATGCACACTCACCCTTTTTACTCTTAACCATTCTATTTTCTCCTTGGTTTTCCTGATTTTTAATAATATTTATTCATGAAAGCACACACACATCCATACTCAAAAGTACTGTGACACAATGCTGGGGAAGTGTGTTACTAGGACCTTCCTCCTTTCACATATCAAGCAAGCAAAATGCAGCAGCATCACAACTGCTTCCCCTTCACTCCCTGCTCAGCTCCTGAGCTTCCTTTTGGGGCATGACAGGTCATTTACCCCCTTTAACCTCAAGGCCATCAGAAGAGGTCCTAATGTGTGATAATACCTTTGCTGCTGTCTGTGCTGGGATTGATGCCATTCATTTACTCCATGTTGGCCTGCAGCCATCCAACAGATGGCAATGACTTTTAGATGAAGCAGGGCAATTTTGAACTAGTGACCCAAAAGGTGAAAGATTTCGTAGCCCACTGCTTGCCCTCTGGCCTTAACATCTGTGAACTTGCCCTTTCCAAAGACACTCAGAATAGTGCTTCAGGCACTGAAAAATGCACATACCATTTGGTTTGGGCTTCTCCCATTTCTCATAACCTTCAAAACACAGCACTATTATGCCCCACTCAACTGCTCACCTAACTGTATATCTCACTATTATGCCAAAATCCAGCGTACAGTTTTAAATGCCAGCTTGTCATCTTGTCTCTTGAGCACCTTCAGAATTTCTACCATGCTACCTCTTCATGAACTGAGGAAAGTCCAATCAAAATCTGTTATCTTTCCCTCATGTCTTAGGAGACAGCTCACTCCAATACATAAATCACTGCAGTCAATGGGTTGGGCTCTCTTCTAGAGTCCTGATTCATCCATGACTCCAAAATGTTATTCCTTCTACAACTCTGTCCTTGTTCAGATAGTGACTACAGTTTAACATGTATTCTGAAGGTTAAAACTGTGGATACGACTACAGTGCAACATACCTGAAGTACCCAAAAGCCTCTATGCACACATTTTCCCAACAAAATATGATACCTCACTTCACCTCTCAAAAAGGACACAGATCCTCCTGTATGGCCTACCTTCTATATTACTCTCTGTGTTTCAGGTTTGGATTTCCAACCCCCGTTTCTTCTGTGGCAGGAAACATCAGAATTTAAAGGCCTTTTCTTTCATATACTTCATCCTCAAGACCACGTATCACAGCAGTTGGTCCTGAGGCCAAAAAGCAAAAGAAGTTGTGCTCTTTTCTGAACAACTGAAATCTCTCACAGGAGTCAGATGAAGATCCAGTCTTTCAGTAGCAGAACAAAGAAAAGCAACCCCTCTGGTCCTAGGAAACTGCCAATTGAATTTCTAAATTACATAAGGTTTTGAGAATCTTGCTCAAAAAGCACTTCATCAGAGATACAGCATGAATCAGTTAACAGAGTAACAGGGCTTGAGTGCTTCCACTGAAGTCAAGGGCATAACTCTGAATATACAAAGAGAATGATGGGAAGGGAAAGGAGTAATAGTAAAGAGAGAAAAAAAACAAACCACAAAAAACCCCCAACAAAAACAACAAAACCAACTCCAACAAATTGAACGTATTCATCATCGAGTTTTGTGAAGCAGTAAAACAGATCTGTGGAAAAGGCTGCAGCTTCTGCATAACTGTCCCATCTGTAGACATTCCAACTCCATCATTAATCAGTGCTTCTCTCCTCTGCAGGTCTCATAACAAACCCCAGCCACTAAATCCCAGTGTAAATCCTGCTATCGGTTTCAGAGTGTGAAACAGGCAGTTGACTTGAGGATTCTTCTTTATGTTCAGAAACATGAATAAATCACACACCATCAAGTTTATCATTTTTTCTCCTCAGAGAAATATGAAATATTATGGATCATCTTCAGTACATCAGTTTCTCCACACTCCATTAGCAAGCAAGGTCTATTTTTCATATAATTTACCAAACCACGGGACTAATTTCTCTTACTTCATTTGGAGCAGGAAACATACAGAGAGCATGCTCTGTGTATGTCACACACCCAACCTTCCTGTCTCTCACTCTAGGATTAGAAAAGGTTGTTGGGGCTGGCTAGCAGCTCTTGGTTGTCCAGGTCTTAGGTCTCTTTTCAGAGACGCTATGAAAAAAAGACAGCAGAAATAAAACCTTTTATCAGGGAAATAACTTAAGATATTTCAGGCTGGATGCTCAGAAAATTACATACCCTGAAACACTAACCAGCTCTGAAGGGTTAAGCAGGTTTAGTGGAGTGCACATGTGTTCAAAACAGGAAAGGTTAGCAGGGGGTTTCTGAAATGGTGCTGTGCCCTCCTGTTCTTATTCCACAGAGAAACAGATTCCTCATACTGATACCCTGCAAAAAAAAAAAAACCCCATGCAAAACCAACAAAATTCCCCAGACCAGAAAACACCCCCAAACCCCCCAAGAATTTCTTCCCTCAGTTTCAAGAAAATACCCCTGATAGCTGCTTGCCTCAACAGACAGACTGAAGGTACTATGAGAACATAGCATGTCCCTTTGAGACTGTTCCTTCAATGCCCCAAGAAAGTCAGGGAAGCAGAGCAGAAAGCTTTCTATTCCCATGCTGCACCTGCTCTGAGGACTTTGGTTTCCAAGGCCAACAGCTTGGTATTTTCATCAAGGTCACAAGAGCATCTATTCTAATAAAATGCTGGTGGCAATTACAGAGAAGATGGTGCAGTCCTTCCTTACAACAAAATCCTCCTTCTGCCAAAGGTGGATGTGGTGTTCCTTGCTCAGAACAGGACAGAAAGAAATAGGTGGGATTATAGTCAAAATAAAAGTCAAGAAACACAGGCCTCCTCTTGCCATCCTGCAAGTCTGCAAAGGGAATAATTACAAAAATCTACATTATGTTAAAATCCCTCCAAAAAAAGATTTCAATTTATCTCGAGAATCAAGTAGGAAAGAGGCTGACAAGTTCCCACACTGAACCACTGCAATAATCACCAGAATTCCTTCCCTACCAACTGCAGGTTGAAAGGTGACAGTGCACACCTGGGCAAAGGGAAGGACATGGCATTTCATTTTCCAGTATCTGCATGTTGACTGGAAGAAAACCAGGGAAGGAGAAATGCACTTCATGATCTACAGATGGAGAAAACCCTCTAACATCATTGCAAGAAGAAATGCTACTAGTGAAACCCAAAATCATAAAGAGAGTTGCTGTGTATGGATGCTGAAAAAGCAAATACATGTGCAAAAAGCAGTTACAAGGCCCCCAAAATTCAGAATTATCTTCTTCATAAAGCCAAACATGTTCTAAACGTGGAGAAAGTAGATTATAACGTAGAGCATCATGACAACGTGGGGATGACTCTGGTGCCTCTCTTACAGAGCCAGAAAAATCCAGTTGGCAGCTCCTGGAGGGACTGCTGTACTCTTAGTGCTACAGCCTTGCCTCAGCTACCAAACGAACCACTGTTTCTGTTCTCAGGGTTTCTGCTCCTTATAAACTGCAAATCTTCCATTTCTTTCTTCCTCCATCCAAAGGCAGTTTCACAGTTGGATTCTGGTGGCTTTGAAACTGCCACCCAGTCATGTATGCTCAAACCAACAGAAAAAACATTGACTGCTTCTAACCTCTGAACGTGACCAGTCATGCTGCATCTGGAACCAAGGGGCCCTCTGGCTCCTCGGTGGGTTCAATCCACTTCAGCAGGATATGCCAAAGCAGAGGAGAACCACAGCAAAATAAAATACATGAGGGCAGTGCCCTGCATTAAAACATCACTGGTGGAACGATTGCTCTGGGTCAGGTTGTAGCAATCTGAGTTCCATTCATAATATTTTTTCACTAATAATTTCCAATTCCCTTGAAGTGGTGACTCTCCAAATTGTTAGTGTGAGTCTTCTGCTCCCTCTTTGCACAGATATAACCAGGCTATAATATAAAACATTTATTACAGAGCCAAACGTATTCAAAACATTAGCTCCAGCAAAAGAAACAATCAGGCACAAGAGCTTTCTGTTCCATTCCCAACAGTACACTTGCTGAGAGGAGAATGACTTTATCAACAAGCAGCAGAAACCTTGGTTTCCCATGTCTGAAGGAGATTTCATTAAATGCTTCCTTTCACTGGGTGCAGATCATTATATTTCTCATAGACTGGAAGCAATGTGAGCCTGTGTCTGCACAAGGAGACCTCAGCCCTGACTGACAGCTCCAGGAATTGCAGTAAATACTGCGGGAACATATGCAGTGCTTTCACAGGAGTCCGGTGGTAAGGGAGGGCTTCCTCACAGAGGGAGGGAAAAAAACAACTAAAAACCCACAGCAAAAAACTCAGACCTGGTAAAGCTCCATTTAATTCTGTTTCTCAGAAAAGAAATTTAAGAAAAATACTCACCTAGCAAAGCCACTTCCCATTTCCCCACCACAGCAGCATCTGCCCTGAGCTGAGGACATGCTCCCTGCCCCCAGCAGGCACACAGCCTCTGAAGGTTTCTCACCTCCAGCCACTCATCCTCAGCTCAGCCAGGATGCCACAATGGGTGGTCCCTGTCCAACTGGGCCAGTCCTGAGACCTGTGCATCCCCTGCCTGCCAGCCCAAGCCAATCCTCTCACAATTCATGCACTGCACAAGCCTGCCAAAGCCCTCGCACAGGGGATGGGGAGCTGCCTAGGATTTCTCAAAGGGTTTGGCTGTATTATTCATGCACTGACAGACTCCTTGGCAATGATAAAGGCCACAGTGGTGGTGAAAAAAGCTAATTCACAGCCTAAGAAGGATTAATCTTGCTACTGTAAAATGTCTTGGCTACAGAGAGAGTTAGCCACTCATGGGACTGATGTAAGCCAGAATTAAACCAAGTACATGCAGAAAATTATGTTTTCCTTGCAAAGACAGAAGAGGACAAATAACTTCAAGGCAGTCTGTGAACTTCATACTTTGCTACATTTTTTTACTTGGAGATGAGTGATGCCCTGAAAAGTTTGAGGTCATACTTCACTCTTCCTGCTCCATTTCCTTCCACACCCCAAACTGCTCAAAGCAGCAGCCACAGTCCTGATTCAGGCACTAAAATTGCACCATTTCAGAGAAGCTTTTTCACCCATCTGCATTTCTCATCTTGCCACTGGTAGATACAACCATTTTCTCCTACACCTACAACATGGCCATCCCATGACAGTTCCCCCCTGGACTCAAACCTGCAGTCACAGCCACGGGATCAGGGAATATCATTCAGCACTAGACTACAGCTCAACACATCCTACCACTATGTTGACCAAGAGACCCTGTGCTAGCTCACAGTCATGTAGCACACAGGAGAGCCCACACACTTAACCAATTGCCCTCCTCTTCTGAAAAAAGGTCTGTAAACCAGCAGAAGGCAACTTGCAAACTTCTGTCCAATTCCTATTTCCCAGTCCTGGCCCAGTGTGTCCTTTAGCAAAGAATAAAGATACTGTAGGCATGAGAAAGCACTGGCAAGGAAAAGAACCAGCAGGACACTGGCATAAGGAGACTGAAGTCAGTGGAATGTTTTTGGGTTCCCAGAACCAGATCAAGAGAAGAAAATGAAGATGCACTACTACATATGCAATACTCTCATATTTTAGCTTAACTTTTTTTCCTTCCTTAAGGTATGTTTAAACACTACTTTTGAATAGACACTAGTAGAAGTTGGGGGTCTGAAACAGAAGGAAAAGCTATAACCCTTCCAGAAGGAAAAGCTGTATCCCCTTCTTTGATGCCAGCCAGCACCACTTAAACACTCCCCAGACACCCACATTTCAGGAGAAAGGAAAGCAAATGGAAAATAGTTCCATACTGAACTCCTGTGAGTGATCTGCTAAGAGGCTCTTACTGCTACTGCTCTGATTGCCCTTATGCACTATTAGAGAGAAAGGAATGCAATTTGATTGTACATTTGTAAGAGGAAATTATATTCCCTCTTTCTTTCTGTCTTAAGCATTCACAATTTTTCAGAAAAAGGCCTTCAACAGTATGAATTTCCTGGGCCTAATACAGTGGACAAAGTCAGAGTAATCAATTCTTATTTATTAATCAGCCTCTATTATGATGTTCCATAATCATTATACTACAGTTTAGACACTATAATAATGAAGCTAACAGAACTAATGTAGTTTATGGTGAGTAAGATGTTGGCAGGCAATGGCAATAACAGTTCTTGATAATAATACAGTACAGCAAATAGGCCCTGGTCATAAGAAAAGATATTAAAATGGGCAAAAAGACACTAGGGAAAGGAGGGTTTAGATATACATATTTGCAAGATTTTTTCTTTTTTTTTTTAAATATGAAGACAATAACAATAGAGAACCCATCTGCATCATCAGAAGTGAAGGGTTTAGGGCTATATAAAATCACTTTACTCTCAAGAAGGCACAGTAACAGCATCTGAACATCCCTACAGAATATAAATGCAGAGTGAGGTTAGAAGAGTTAGAGGAAAAAATAAGCAGTTCTCTTGGAAGAAAATTATTTAATTGCAAAGTTGTCTGTCTGGGATAGTGCCATGGAATGCCTGCAAATTCTGTGTATTTTTTAAACACTAAAAAGAAGAGCCACCCTCTAAGACTGTGCTACTTGTTTCTTCTTGCCTGTGCAAATACAAGAGCTTAAAAAATAGGGAAGGGAGAGAAGCACAAAGCAAGGAATTGTCTCCTGCAAACAACACATTGCTGGGGGTGCTCCCAGTTCTCAAAAACATCCTTGTTCCAATGATCAGAGGAATTTCTGGGTGAGAGGCATCACTGCACCACAGAGGAGACAGTTCAAAGGGACAGCAAGCCACACAGAATAATTCTCTGGCAATATGACCCCTTGAAATGCTCAGAGAAGCAGAGACCTGCACCTTAAAAATCTCAACTACTAAAAAAAAAAGACAAGGTTGAGGAAAAAAAAGAAAAAAAAAAAAAAAACAAAAAACTTGTTTATAATAAAGACTACATTCTGTAGCAATTTCCTAGATTCCTGGGGTTAGAAATCTAGATTGCCAATGGATAAGTGAGCCTTAAAATCACATCCCTGCTGACAAAAATTCATTTCTTATAACCGTCTCCATTTACCGGAATGTTGAATCTTTCCCATGGGGAAGGAACAAATGAAAATGTTATTTCTCTGCTCATGAACTCATACCTTTCTGTCTGCTTTTCACTGTTGGCAATTTCATTCTCTTCCAAATTTGACTAAAGCCCGTGACCTGGGGGAAATAATGTCTATATAATAATCTTCTGAAACTCTAATTCTGAGTCATGTTTTTTTGGATGTTGCCTCGCACTTTATGAAAATTGCACTGAGCTATGAAATGTAAGTTATGTGATGTCTCTGCCTTAACATAATCATTTTGTCTGGTGAACATGTTGCAAATAATAATAATAATAATAATAATAATAATAATAATAATAATAAAAAGGGAGTTTCCTTTGAAAGTAACAAAAATAAAAATTAGAAAAGAAAATAATCCATGCTCAATAGCAAAAAAGATCTTGTGGCACCCTGCTCCATAGGTTTCCTTTTACTGCCCCAAGGAACCAACTACTCACAACTGGTAGCAAATTAATGGTGTGAAAGAGGTGAGCAGAAACTTCATGGCACTGTGGCTGAGCAGCTTAATAGCCCTAAAGCTCCCTTGGCTGGGTGCTTCAGGGACCTTACTAAATCCTGGCACAAAGTGTCACATCAGCACTTTGCTCCCAGTGTCTTGGCCTGGCTGCAACCCCACATTTGCATAGGGGGAGAAATCAGAAACAAGTTCATAAAACACCAAATGCCTGGAAAGCATAATGATTGGCTGGGGTCTCCTGAGCAGCTTGCTGAGCAAACTCAGCAGTGGGATGTTTGCTGCTGATCAACTCCCCAAAAGCAGAAATAACCACAGTGGCTCTTTATTGGATCCACAGCTACAGATTGGCTGCATCCCTTCCCGGCTCTATAAATCTACACAAACAAAGCTGTACATTACCAGATGTTTACAATACAGTAGATCAAATAGAGAAAATCATTAAAAACTTGCTCTAAACAAAATTGGCACTGCCATATGTTTTGAGCCTTCCTCTATGTGAATCTCCACTCAGCTCCATAGGTGTAAATCCAGAATAACCCTGTTTAGATCAACAGTCATTCCACATCTGCAGAGACTCTGAATCTGGGTGTTGGAACTTGGTCTATGATGTTTCCAAGAAGAATAAAATAGATTTCTTCTTTTTTATATACATCGAACAGAGTAATGCAAAACAAGTGGGGATTGTTTTATTGGTTGCAAAAGACAACCTGAGAAATTTTCAGCTGATACACTGAACATTAGATTTGCAGTGAACTGAAGCAGACAGCACTGCATGTTTGCTGCCAGGTGAGTCTCCTGTAAGTAAGATTTTTACTGTGCATCCTAAACCTGAAAATTGGTAGCTATAAAGTACATCTTGAATTGTGAAAAACGGGGAACTGATGGCCCAGAACTCAGACACCAACCACCATACTCCAGTGTCATGTGAAAATTCATTTTGTCCCTGACATTATCAGAGAAACAATAATCTTTCAAGAGTACGTTCTACTGACCTGGGACAGACTCTGATCTCAGATGAGGCACCATTCAGGATCCCCACTGCCTTTCAGGTTCTACAAATTGTCTCATTTTTCTGTGGCTATCTTGTAACAAATAAAAACACTTCATCTCCCTGCTAATGTACCTGTAACTTCTGTTACCAGCCTAAATATCAGCATGGAAAACATGTCTGTACCTGTGTGTCCCAATGAGGGACAGAAAAAGCATGGCAGAGTGAGGGCTCTTGTGACATAAAAAGCAATGAAAGATGATGATGTAACAGTTACTGAGGAGGACCCTCACCCCTGGGCTAGCACTGAGTTTAAAGGGAGGTTCTGAACTAAAAGAGGAGATCACTGAACTCCTGCAGAGCTCCAAAGAGAAACCAGTCCCATCCCTGCAAACCAAACCATGCAGCAGTCCACCTTCTTCAAGCTCAGGACACTCCAAGTCCTGCCCATGCCTGAAGGTGGCACCTTCATGCAGAGGGTGAGCCCTGTGCTGGGTCTCTCCCATCACTCTGCTTCACAGCCCAATCCAGAAAGAACCAGAAACAACCCCACCAACTTGAGCAGACCTGGGGACAGTGGACCAAGGCCATGAGAATAACCAAGTTCCTCTAATGAATGGCTCAGTATTGACTTCTGCACTTTTCCAGCAGGCCCAGCCTAACAGTTTCTCTTTTATACTTATCATTTCCTCCACTTGCCTTTCATTTTACCATAAGATTAATTGCAATTTTTTTTCTAAAGAACCTTTAGATCCTCAGTTAAAATCCCTTAGAGAAGTACACACTCTGAGTTTGTTGTTAATGGTGGTTCTGTAATGTATTTTTTTCAAAAAACCTCAACAACTTCTTTACAAGACAATGGTAAAAGGTTAATTTTAAATAATCAAGAAAGAAATAATTTCCATTAGATAAAGCAGCCAACAGCATCAGAAATGTGGTTGCAATTACTTGTGCTTTACAATGAAATCCTTGTAGTATAATAACCACAAGAAGATGAAACACATTTTGTCTCCATTTCACATGCCTGACACCAATTTTGCCAAGGACATCTGAACACATTTAACATACTGAAATCTTCCATTAGGATAATGAAAATACACATTATTGAATTCTGTATTTGCTTTATAGTGCTACAAATAGCAAATTCAATCTTTCTTACTTTTGGTGGAGACTACACCTGCATAATTGTTCACATTTCTCAGAGGCTGCAATAAGCTACAAAATGAAGGAAGAGGAAGATGTTGACCCCAAAATCCATTACACAGCACTTACGTGTTTTTATTTCCTGTACGTTTTTAATAAAAAGACTGTATATAATGTAGCAACCTACCAAAGTTACACAACTATCCTCCACAACCTCAACCAAAACAAATCAACTCTGATGCATAGTTAACAACAGGTGCTGGAATGAAATTCAGCTTTGCTTCAAGGTACAAACATGTTATTTAGGAGAGGAAACTTCAGTCACAGGACACTCCTAATAAATTCAGTCACAGCCTGTGCCTGCTCAGTGCTGATGACACCAACCTTGTATTGGGTCCCATGTCTATCTTCACTTTGTATCTAGCAATTTGTCTTAACATAGACTATGAGACAGTTTCATCTCTTGTCTTATCCATACACCTCAAATCACTGAAATTGAAGTCCCATGACTGATATGCCCTAGGCAACACTGACAACTGATTTATGTCAGGAAAAAAAAAATTCCTTCAGGCTTCTGGCTGAATAGATTAAAGATGAGGCCTTTAGACCACTGGATTTGATAAAAATTTCTGTCTCTTTTTTTAAGCCAGTGGCTCAGTATTTTCTTTTCATTAGCCTTAAACTTCACTGCATCATGAGTCATACTTGCAGAGGCCCTAATGTTTCATTTTGCTTCCATTTCAGTGGCTGATACCAGAGAAATCCAACTAAACAGCCAGCTATTGCCCCATTCTTCTCTAGAAGCAATGCTTTAGGTGTAGTCCTTTTTCTTATTCAAGAGTAAGAATCCAATCATGGATCACTGCTTTCACATATATATATATATATGTAATCCTCTGAGACATTTAAATGTTGTGTATTCACCAGCCATTGCTCAAAACAATGTATTAAGTCTGGATGGCAATGAAATTCAGATCATTTATGTCAACTCCTCTCAACAAAAGCTGTGTCCTTGTCTCTCTGCCTCCCCACCACAATTTCAGAATCCCCAACAATGGCTCACATTGCTCTGTCAATATAAGGAATTTATTATCAGACAATTTTAAAGTCTGTTCTCATACACAGAAAGCTTAGATGGTGAAAATAATAACCCATGTCTACTGACTGCAAGCCCAGCATATTTCTGCTGTGCTTTGCTGAAAGATGAGTATGAACTGGCAAGGAAATTCACAACCAAAAACTGGAAATCAGACTTGCCAAAATTCTAGATAACCATTCTGTAAACTGCTAGCCCAGGTCCAGTAAAATACTGCAATATAACCAGGAAAGAGTGATGATGTTAAATGCTGCAGTCCTTGATTTCAAGGCACCTCCACACCAGGCAAAGTTCCCTCAGCTCAGCTAATGGGCCAATCTGAGTGAATACCAACCATGCAAAAGGGCCACTAAGGCCTGAGTAGATTGGTAGTTTGCACTGAAGTTTTGACAAAAGCTGTGTCTCTTGTTAAGGCAGCTGAAGGTACAGCACACTATAAACACTAATAATTCAGTGTACTCCTATGGCAAGATGTTCCAGGTGCTGCTCTACTTGAGGGTGTTTTTTTTCCAGGCACAGCAATAGAAGAGATGGAAAGCACAAAAATGTATGGCTCCTGAGTTATAGTCTCTCCTAAAGAGAGCAGATTTCACTGTGGTTTATCTATAACTGCAGGACTTTGACCTTGTGCAACAACATGACATTATACCAACACCAGGGAGGCAGTGAAAAATAGGAACTTCCTCCCAGAGTCTAATGCTTTATAAGTTACCACAGACAAATGTGTAATTGCAAGCATCTAAATAAAAAGCACTGAAGACCTTGGAAAGCAAATTGCCTTAATTTGTTTTTATGCTTGTTTTGAATCTCACTATCCGACCTCTAATGGACTATTCAGCTTTCTTTAAAAAAAAACAAACCTGTCACTGCATTTAAAAAGTCTTGGAGATCCACTAAAGCTTACAGACTATGGGCTTTTTTGTTTTCATCAGAATGCCAAATTTACCTTCATCTACTTCATCTGAAGGAAGCCGAGTTGCAACAGTGATACATTAGGAGAAGATCCTCTCAAGGCAAAACCTGTTCCATAAAACACATTCTGAGCTGCTACTGAAGTGCTGGCTGGATTTGTGAAACCTTCCAAGTTAAATGGATTGACTAAAGAATAATTTCCACTAAGGAAACTGAAGTTAGAATGGTTCTGTTGCAGTCATTTTGAGTGATAAAGGATGTGTTCCACATACCATTACACTATGTTTTTATTCCAATGCAGTTCTATTTCATTGTTTACTAATTCCAGTTCAAGGGAGGTGATCAAAATTAGAGTCAATTGAGTCTGATATAAAGAAGTTCTCAGATTTCTGCACTCCATTAACATCAATTTCTGCACTCCATTAACACCAGCTTTATTCTGGTGTAACTGGATTGATTTCCAACTGACACCATCCTGATATCAGTTAAAGAAACAGAAAATCAGACCCTATATCGCTAATATTTTTTTTCTGGAAAACATGGCTTTCCACAGACAATTACTGTGAAAGTGATACAGCAAAAAATGCACAGATGAACTTGTAAAATGCAACAGATGAGCAATCCAGCAGGTAAGAACTCTCTCTAGGTTCTGATTCAAAGCCTACTGAAGTCAGTGACTTTTACATCAGACCCTTTAACTCTCTTTAACCAAAGTTAACACACCCAGCAACAAGGATGCTGCAAGTTGCCAACAGCAGCATTGCCTTGCAGTGCTAAATGGATTGACCACTGAACACCATGACTGAACTGAGAAGCACACATCAGCTGTTCCCTCTGTTGTCCATTTTGCCCTAAACCAGTAGTTACCACAGAAATTGGATTCTAAGATGAGGAACTCCAGAGTACAACAATCTATGACAGTACACAAAGTCTTATGTAAACATGTGCACAGACACATATTTGAGGAGACACACATAAATACCAACTACACATATCATAGGAGATGATCTGGTCTATTAACTTCAAGTCACTGAGAATTATATGTACTGAGATCAAGCAGAGATTCTGAAGTGACTTCAATATGCTTTAAATCAGGCCTAAAATAAAGAGATTGGTAGGACTGAAGTACAGCAACTTCTTAAATATTTCAAATACTGAACTTTAACAGAATTAAAATGTGCCATAGTAGTGCTGTTCCTGGAAAACAAACACACCAGTCTGAAAGCACATGGCAGTGAATAAACAGCTGCTGCTCTTTGCATTCATTCTGAAGTAACTGCTCACATAAAAAATTTGTCTGTGACATAAATAATCCAGGAGGGTTAATTCCCCCTGGTGGGAGCCTTTGTATTGTTGATGCCTAATATTTTAAAATAAAATCAAGTACAATTAACCTTCTTGTATAACTTGTAAAGAGTGGAAGGAAAATCACTGACAGAATGTGTCAGCTGTTAGCAAAAACCAATCAGGTGCAGTTTCCACATTTAAAAAAAAATGGGTGGATGCTACTAGTGGAAAGATTAAATAGAAAACTGCTCAGAAGATATGGCAGCATCTCTCTGTTTTTAATAGAAATACATATGAAAATGTATGAAAATTACAACCATGTTGCTAAGTACTAGTACTTAGCAACCATGTACTAGTGTTGCTGAAGCAAAATACATTGGTATTGAAATGCCTGACACAAAACACCAACAACCAACCTTGACATGAGGAGGTTTACTTCAAGCTCTAGTTCTAGCAAATCTTGAAATCTAACAGAACAGTCTAATTCTACCTACTGCCACTAGGGTCTAATATTCCATATACTCTGAATACAGCACTGCTCCTTTTTCAGTCTTAATTAGAGAGTATAGGGCTCCTATGATGGAAATAAATGCTTATCCTAATCACCACTCAAACACCACCACAGAATGAAACAGGTTCCTGATGTAAAATAGTGGCTTTTTAGAGAGCCTGACTACACAAAAGCTTTACTGATGTCCCCAGTGCATACTGCACAGTCCCACTGAAGTGAACAAACCTGCTTACAACATTGTGCAGGGCTGATTTCTTACCCCCTTGCTTTCTGCTGTTGTGGTTGGATTTTAAGCAACCTCTCACATGCATGTGACCCTCCAGAAGAATGCAAGGTAGAACCTGTGGTTGGCCACCACCACAGAGTCACAGTCTGGAACTGGTGCAGAAATAGGCCATGACCAGGCACAACTGCAATAACAAAGCAGATTTGGAGAAAAATGTTCAGGTGATTGTGATTAAATAACTGCCAACCCACTTCAGCCTGTTCCACACAAAATGAAATGGCTTTCTGTCAGATGGGCTGACCAGCTTCAATTCACAGCCAGTTTAATGCAGATTTACTAACTATGCACAGAAGTTGCCAGGCTTACGTATGAAAGCACAGGTCTCCCAAGGCTGTAAAAATAGTCAGAAAAAGCATTTTGCTTTCCCAGTAGAAAAAAGTTTTAAATCAAAATAAATGCTTAATTCACATGGAAATGTCAATTCCACAGGATTAAATTCAGCAGTATTGTATCAGGAATGCAAAAGTTGTGTTCCAGTATTGATTAATGCCAGCAAGGCTTGAATTTGCATGTAATTTACAATCACTTCCTTCAACAAATGTCTTCATTTAGTACTAATATGAGTTTGGCAAGACAAGATTATTACAGATCACTATCAGGAAGAATCAGTTAAAAAGAGCACCATTTATTTGGAAATGCTGCAACAGCCATGATTGGGTGAGAAGATATAAACATGGTTTATGCAGAGAGTGCTGTACATTACTCAAGTGTCCTAGCATCACATGCAGATTGGGAACATTACTGCTTCTGTTCTGATGGTGTTCAGAATGTGCTGCACCCAAATACATGAGAAGCTGCAGTCCCTCATCTCAAGGAGATCACAGTCTGAATTGATTCTCTTGGACTATGCAAGTCCTATGCAAGGGCAGGGTCTCAAGTTGTGCCAGGGGAGGTTTAGGTTGGAGATGAGAAAGAATTTCTTTCTGGAGAGGGTGATCAGGCATTGGAATGGGCTGCCCAGGGAAGTAGTGGATTCTCCATGTCTGGAGAGATTTCCAAAGAGCCTGGATGTGGCACTGAGTGCCATGGGCTGGGAACCACGGGGGGAGTGGATCAAGGGTTGGACTTGATGATCTCTGAGGTCCCTTCCAACCCAGCCCATTCTATGATTCTATGAAGTGATAAAGCCAAGCAAGCATCAGACAGCACTAAAGGAAGGTCAGCATATGAGCCAGAGAGTTTGCAGCCAGCAGTAAGCTTCACAAGCCAGGCTGCCAAGGAAAGGACTGAGAGCTCTGATTTGCATGCAGTGACAGATTAAAATCAGACAGGCAGAGGAGTTACCATCCCCTACACCATCCACTCTGTTCCCCTGATGGCAGTTGTCATCGCACCACAGCAGAGACAACTGAATGGCTCATGAAGCAGCTTCTGCAATGCTCAACTTTTCAGGCCTAGAGTATTATGTCTCCAGTTAGAGTTTCACTTAATATGTATTAGAAACCATTCATTCACCTGCCTTGCAGAGGAGGTGATCTCCATCACAAGGGCAGGACAGACAGCTTGAGGGCCATAATCTCTGCAGCTGGTTTTTGCCTTTAATTTGCCATCGCTTGCAAGTCAGGGACCTCAGGCAGGGCCTGAGTCATATAGATGGATTTCAACTTAGGACCCATGAAATCTGTGGAACAACTGGTGATTAAAGTCAAGCAGGTGCCTAGATGTTGGACTGAGATCCAATCCTAGCTGGATTGAGATCATTTAACCTAGACTAAGACACCGGACTTACCTTTCCAGCTCAGTTGAAATTCATCCATCAAATGAATTCAGTGCTGCCTGCACAAGCTTGAATGTTAATTATTAATGTTCACTTGACTGATTTTAGATTCTTATGTGTTGTTCTGAATGAAAATCTTTAACAACAAATATTGCAAAGATCAGACTATTTCACTACACAAGCCAGGACTGCAAATGCAACATAAATCAGAAGACAATGTAGAATTCTCCCAGCCTTTATTCTCCCCACTAAATCTGCAAACTGCAGATCATGGCAGATACTGAAACATTTTCTCATTTTGAAAGAAGTCCATGCAAGTACCACATGCTGTGAAATATTATCTTAAGGGAATTGTTTTGATCAAAAACAAATGGCCAATCCTAAAGATTAATGCATCATATGATGTATTCAGGTTATTAATCCCACCCTCTTCTTTCCACTGGCCTCGGTAGCAAATGTTTTCTGGAAAACTGCATGGGGCCAGATGGTTAACTATTGGAAATCTATACTAAAAAGATTAATGTTACCCCATGACAGGGATCAGTCATTTGTAGAGATTTTCTAATACAAATGGTGACATTTGTTTATTCAGACTCGCTGGATGAGCTGTACTCTGAGGAGAGCCTAATTAGTTCTCAAAGATTTTCAAAACACCAGGGCCCAGCTGCTGAGCTGCAGCTCAACATCTGAAAGAAAATGACACGTGTGAACAGATACACAAGTAACACACAGACAGACAGACAGATGTGAGCAACTGCTCTTCAAGCAGCCTTTGAGCTGTGGGTTCTAACACAGTATGTGGAAAGGTGCTGGTACCCCGGGTGAGTTAAGTGGCCACTGGAAAGACTCCAGGGCCAGTTGCAGTGATTAAATCCTGCAGTCCTGGGGGCCATTACTTTTTAAACAGAAAAGCTGTGCACAGCCATAGTCTGAATGCCCACCTACACTGCTCAGTCTCAACACCAGCCCACTCTAGTGCACAGGAACAAATTCCAACCATTTCCAGAGCATTCTTTTATGTGTGAAGTAAACATACTGCCAGGAAGACGAGCCTGAAAGAAACAACTGTGTTTTACACAGAAGTTTCAAAGTGTGAACAGTACTTACTAAATTTCACAGTAGCCTTTTTCTAGATGGATAAAAGAACCAGGATGTCCAAGGCCACAGCTATTTCCAAACCACTTAGATTAAAACCCCTGTATTCAGGAAAGCAATGAAGCACATGCTTTAAAGTGAAGCACACACTTAAATCCCATTGACTTCAGTTATGCATGTGTGCTTACATGCTCTCCTGAATAAAATGGATGTAAGCATGTGTTTAAACTTGAACCTATGCTTTGTTGAGATGAGACTGTAAAGAGAGAAGAGTGAAATTTAAACTGGTGTGGGAAACACTGCTTTTATCACTAAGCAACAAGGCCTTTCCATCAGCAGAGAACAGAACAGATCTAGGTGTTTTGTGAGAGAAAAAGATCTATATACAAGTGCTTTTCCTTCAAAAGGACATAAAAAGCAGAAAGCAAAGCCATTTGCAACAAAAAAAAAAATGAAAAGAAAGACCATTAGAATTGAATGGTTTTATATAAACCAAACAAGTGCTTAATTCATCAATAGGAAAACACTGACAACCCTGAGGCTGAGTCCAGGACAGATGCTGACTTTATAAACAGCTGTTGCAGTTGAAGATGTTGCAAACCCCCTCCTGGTTGCTATTGCTCCATCAGAATCTACCAAATGCCCAGAGAAGCCAGCAGAAGAAATCCTTCATTCACCACAAGAAACCACATTAACTTAAAAAAGCAAAATACTGGAGTTGTGGCTAAGTCTATTCAATGCTGGCTAGGGAAGTAGGTGCAGGGGCACTGATGGAACAGGCAGGAGACTTCAGATGGAGAGAGCAACTTATGGCTCACACAGCTAAAGGATTCATAAGCAGGCTCCATGCCAGCACCTGGCAAAACAGGAGCAATTTAAAAATGGTGTATCTCAAGAAGAGTCACAAGTATTTGGATAAGTTTTTGGCTTAAGGAAGGGTAATGTAATGGGTAATATAATGTAATGTAATCTAATGCAATGTAATGGGCTAGGCTAAGAAACAAACTTAAGAGCACATGAAAACATCAGTTTTGCTCACTATGAACTCCTAGAGCAAACCAAGCAAAAAGTAAATCATCACCACAAACAAGAAAAGTCTTTTCCTAGGAAGCTACACAGAAAAATATGATTTGTGAAATGAGTCAGTCCCTGCACATCTAGTGACTGCATCATTCCTTGCCAAATAAGCCAGGCCAGGCCCATCAGATGGACAAACCTGGCTCTGGTGGAACCAATGGAACTAGGCTGGTAAACACAAAACTTGAAAATCTGGCACTAGACTTGTACAGTTTTTCTTTTTAACCCAGTGCCTTTTCACATCCATAAACACACTGACTAATGCCTACAGACAGCAACTGTGAATTGGCTTTTGATTTTTAACATCACTTAGTTATTCAAACATAATAATTTTGTGTGACATACTTTCCTCTCCAGTGGTTTATCTTTTTTTAAATCTCAAAGTTAGCTTCAGTTATGAGCTTTTGGAGACAAGGACTGTTAATGTACATATTAAGAAACTAATGAAAGGAACTCTTAGCCTTTTACTGAGATCCTGCCATAGTACCAAAATAGAATTTATTCTGGTGCTATATAGAAATTCGTGTCACCTCAGAATCATCTCCCCTTTGATCATGTATCAGCTATGCCATCTGTGTGATTCATGATGCAGGAAAATGTTTTCTTCCAGTGTAGATGCAAAAAGCTTCATGAAACAAAGCGTGATTAAGTCAAGTTAAATCAAGTCACCTTAATTCAGAGAAGCATGCACTTTCAAAATAGGTATTTATTAAAAAACTGAATTTCTAAGTAGCATCCCTCTTGGTGGTATAAATATCCAATGCAGAATTAATCAAGAGAGCATCTTGAAGAAAATATTAAAGTAGCATACAATTTGATACCACTGCAAAAAAGCAATCAAAGCAGAGCATGGCAATAAATTAATAGAAAAAGTTATATATCCAAACCAGACCAAAAGTAATTTTGTAAGTCAGCAGTAAAAAGTTAAATAAACACTAATTTAATCTATTTTAGATGCAGCAGTCAACAGATGAAATACTTTAGTGCTCTCTAGCTATATGAACACCGTCAGCTGACAGAAAAATTGAAAAAAGAAAGAAAGGAAAATCACATCCCTATTCATGCCCCAAGCACTCTGGAAAGCACAGAAACATGGGAGAGAAACAGAGCTCCTGGGTCAGGGAAGCTGCTTTTCAGGGGAAAACTGCAAGAGGGAGTTTTGATGCAATGACCTCTTGATAATGGCTGTAACCTGTTTTTACCATGCTGCCTTCCCATGCACTTTTAGGCAGCACAATCATCCTTTTATAGGGAACAAGCATTTCACATTCCTCTGGGGTATGCATGGAAAAGAAATTATTACTTCCTCCAAAGAGGCATCCTGTGTCAAAAGCAACACACTGTGTGGCACTGTGAAATGGGGAAGAGAAAGATGGAAGAAACAGAACAAGGTGTAAGTGAATTTCTAGGGACTACTGCTTCTCAAAACCCTCGTGTTTCAGATGGCCCCAGCCATGCTCATCCTTAGCATCAGGTGGAGGACTCCATTCACCAAGGTCTGTAGAGAGGACCTGGGGAAGTTTTAGGTAACAGGCAACCAAGAGGAAAAGAATAATATAATTAATTTCATATCTGAAATTATATATGTGAGTATACAACAGCATGAGCACCATAGCTCTCTCATATGCTGTCTTAAGCTTTATCTTTTAAACAAGCTGCAGCAAACTTACCTTCAGATAAACATCCTAGAGGATATCTTCAAGACATGAGAAGGACTTAGTTATTATCATTGCAGGCATCTGTATTGCAGATAGGCAAGAAAAAGGACTTCATGACTAAGCCAAAAATTACTGAAGAGCAGATTCATAGCAGGCTTATGAAAATCAGACAGTGATAACAAAGTAGAAACAAGCACTGGGAAATGGACTGAAAAAAGGAACACAAGAAGCAATGACTAACGATGACACAAACAAAAATCTAAAAAATTTAGGCTTTCTTCCAGAGGCACCTTAGCAAATGGCTGTTGTATAAATGAATGCAGACATTTGGACACTGACTGTTTTCTAGTCAAATGCAACAAAAGTTCTACTGATTCCATCGGAGCAATGCCCTTTGGAAAGATGAAGTGCTCTGTAAGAAAGAAGATGGTGAGCAGAGGGCTGCTAAGTGGCCTCTTGACAGGAATTCACAAAGGTGTCCTTTTATTTACTGCTTCTATACCAGTCAATTTAAGTAAGCAATATGTACTTGGTAAACCAAAACCATAAAATAATCTGCAAACTACTTGGCAAAAAAATTATACTAGGGATGAATAAGGAAGGCTATAGAGGAACAGAGTAGGAGTCACAAGGAGGAGGTGTTTTTTTTTCTTAGGGTCAAGGAGTGTTCCTTGAAAACAGAAAAAATACAATTTCATCAAATGTCGTTGCATTAATATACCAGAGAGCTTTCAAGAAAGACATTCTGCTCCTGGTATCATTTGTTGGACTTAATTCTTTTTTATATAACATTAAATTTCCATCAGTTTGGATGGAGAATATGTACAGCATATAGAGACAGAGGGATGAATATTTATAAGCAACACAGTGGAAGACTGCAGAAGGGGTAATTTGAGGGAGCTTGGAAAACAAAAGGAGAAACAATCCATAGTCCTAGATATCTCCTACACAACACACTCAGCTCTCAAGCAAGAATTGCAATGTCTCTTCCCCACCCACACGAAATATCACCCTGCTCTGAACAGCTTTTTGGATCCCCCACTCCTGGGCACTCTGGGGAGCAAACTTGCTTTGGCTGAAGTTCAGCAGGAGCAGGTGGCATCCACCAGCTGCAAGTAATTTTGCTCTTGTTGGCACCACAGTGATTCTTGGACCTCTCACAGTTTGTGTTCAGTGGGGAAGAGGGAATGGGGAGGCAGCAAACAAGTCCACAGCAGTGTTTAACAGCATCCCAGGCTTCAGGGCTGCCTTTTCCAAGCTGGCAGCTCCAAGCACACAGCAGAAGACAGAGTGCTTTCAGAAGGTGCCTGCATGGCTTTGCCAGCACAGGGTTCAGGTTTGCTTGTGCTTCCATTCTCTGCTGTGAGCACATCTCCTCTGACACAGCTGCCACTTCAAGGTGGAAACAATCCTGCAAGCCAGATGTTAATATTGCAAAGGAGGCAGGAAGAGAGAAGAGGAGCAGGGCTTATCACCAGGTGTCAGTGAGCTCTCTGCAGATGGACTAGTTAGCATCAGAGCACTTCAGAGGCCCAAAACACATTCCTTCTCCCAGCATCTGGGCTGCCAACTCTCCAACCTCTCGCTGTGGTGTGTGAGCTTGTCAACAGTTGCTGCAGTTGGAAAAGTTTTGGGGTCACTGCTACTAACTGTGCAAAAGCACAGCAGTACAAGTACTTCAATTACTACTTTTAACATCATATTTCATCAAAGACAGGAAAGCAGAGTCTGGATACCATAAGTATGGTAATGCTATTAAACCATTTGTATGAATTTAGTTATTTCCATCTTTAGAATCCATCTAAGGAATCAAAAGGTAAGCATGGGAACAGGAGAGGAGGAGGCAGTTCCCTTCTTCATTTCTCATCACAGCAGAAGGAACCTGAAATTGTAAGAGCATCTCTTCTAGGAGAATTTTTTGAAGTGTTGCAAAAATCCTTCCATTTTCTTTCTATCTTTCTACCTATTCTTTCAACTGCCCACCATGAGAAGCCTCCCATCTGGTGCCAAAAATGACACCTTGAAACTACAACATATTCCTCTTGAATTTCCTGGTATACCCAACTGTCCAGCCCTTTGTTTGAAAGGTTTCTTTAATTTCCAAACAGCACAAGTGTCAGCACATGCTGTAGTGATGCCACTCCAGGCATGAACATCACTCTCTGAACAAGCCTGGCACAGGCTGAGCAATCTTTTTTTTTTTTTTGTCCCCTCTAAGCTTTCATCACCATCCTTGCCAGACACATCCTCCTTGGCAAAAGTTAACACTTTGCTAAGAAAGTTATTTCATTAACTTCTATTATAGCTGGGGTCTATTCTGCAATTTAACAACCACCTCTTTTCCTCTGCTAAGCTGGAGTGATTAGTCAAAGCTCTTAAAATGAAGAAGTTCTGTTACTGCAATAGGTAGAAATCTGTTTAGCCAATGAACTACACAGATAGACACTGAAATTGCTGACAAGCCCTGCTTTGGGGGTGACTGAAAAAACCCAAAAGCTAAAACATTCATCATAAATACTCACAGATATTACTTTAGTCACAATCAAGTGATTTTCACAGCTTTTTCCCAAGGAATTCTTTTACAGTGATGCTAAGCAATTTGGCCAACTCTACTGACATTAGATGCCTACCAAGTGCTTGTCCCAGAGGCACACACAGTGGTGCACAGAGATCTCCTGGAAAACCCTCTGGCAGGAGAGAAGGGAGGCCATGTTGCAGCAGTGCCAGACAGCAAGCTCCTCTGTAATGAGAACTGCACTGATCTGATTGCAGGAGGCAGAGGACAACTCATCCCAGTGCAAGGCAGCTTGAAACAATAGTGCTTGCTGGAGCAAATGGTGGATGTGGCATCCACAGCTCTCTGTGGGAGGGAGAGTTCAAAACATCAAGTGAGATGAAATTTCAGGAGGTGAACAAGCTACTTCAGCTGAATGCACATTAACCCTCAGGTGCAGCAAAGAAGAAAACATTTGTCCTGATTTTTTTTTTTTTTAACAGATTTACCACTGTTAAAAGAAAAGCTGTCAAAAAAACCTTCACATCCTAACAGTCTGAGAACAACAATAACCTAATAATGGATTTCTTACGGACAAAGTAGCCCTAAATATTTATAATGAGCCATTACAGCATGCACTGCAACTTTACAAGCCTTCATCTAATTATTTCCACTGAAACAAACACACAAATCTTCCAGCTCCACGCTGACACACACAGAGCCTCTCCGAGCACCAAGCCTTCAGCAACCTTGCTCTGATGGACACTTTTTTTTTCAGGAAATGACACAGTGACATAGGTAAAAGGTGATTTAGATAGACTGCTGTGTCACAAATTGTCAGGATCTGATTTAAAGACCTTGCCTTTGTCAAGAAAGACAGTTGGGTGTCTGCTTTAAAGAAGTACTGGGAATATTTTCATCAAAGGTTTGAATTGAAAAACAGTAGGAGGTAAATATCTGAGATGTTGCCAAGAAAGACCGCTATATCCGTGCAATTACCATTAACAGGGGACAGCAGTGGTTCAATGAAGTAATTCAATCTGGTGTCCTACATTTTATCAGACAGCAATTTTGAGTTCTGACATAAAAGGCTGAGAAAGAGGATTGGACTCTTTTCTGTGAAATTCAGCCTTAATTCTTGCAATCAGGAGATGTGTTCTTTGCTTCAGGTACAATCCCAGTAACCCTCCAAGTGACTCAAAAGAATAATATACTAATACTCACCATAACACTCATCGTTCACATAGGAACAAGTCATACTTTGGGCAAGTTTTGGAACCAAAAATCCCTGCAGAATTAAGGGAGTGTTTTCCCTATTTAATCAGTATTTCTTTACTTTTAACTTTAGCAGGAAGAAAAGGATCCCTTTTTCAAAAGATTATGTAGCCTAAATTAGTGAATATATTGTTCCAAAATGTAAGAAAGTGAGGGGGAGAGAGTTTCTTCAGAAAACAGAAAAATAAAAGGTCTGTGGAAGCTCACATCAAAACAATACCACCACATGGCTCCTCATTAGTACATCCTTATTGCACACTTCTATTTCCTTAGAGGCTTTTGCATTATTTTTCTCCACAGTAAACCTACCAGTTAGCCAAATGCCAGCACTGGTGATTGCCAAGGTCACCAAGTTAGCACAGTAGCTCTGCATTTCATCTCAGCAGACCTGAATGTCCCACAGCCCCCACACCAGACACCAGGATGAACTTTCATGCCATCAGCTCAGCACTCAACACACTGTTGTCTCCAGCACAAAGCTGAACAAAACCATGAGGGCAGAGAACTTGCCAGATTTTATCCTTTGAGGTCCTTTCTACCATAATGCTTTTTGCCATAATCCCTTCTTTTTGTACAGATGTGTGCTGTTCTATAAAATCTCAAATAATGCAGAAATCTTGCAGGGTATTCCATCTATTTAAATGCACATAGAAGGAAATTCTAGTTTTTCAGGTTTTGTCTCACCACAAACAATAATGCCAGTAGGTAATGTGCATCAGAAACCATCAAATGTGGCTCTTTCAACTTGGTTTAGAAAGAATTCCACCTAATTCCAAACTTCAGTAACAATGGCTCTTGGTTCATACACAACATGGTCAACCACCTTTAAGTAGGATACAACCCAGGGCTATCAATGAAGCACTCAGCTCAGGGCTTGCAGATCCCTTTTCATGAAATGATATAAAATTGCCTCTAGAGATCCAACACTATCTTTTCCTCCTAAACATTAAACACACAATAAATACATTTATGCTACTGAGCATTCTCTTGAAATGATATGAAACGGAGACCCTAGGAAAAAATGAAGGTTTTGTATATGACAGCTTAACTGCTTGCAATCAAACTAATTTGCAGTACGATGACCTGAAATGAGTTTAAAAGCACCATAATGCATGTTTAGCAATCAGTGAGGCAATTCTTTCTTATTCAGGTTCACATCTGCAATTTGTGTCACATGTTATGGGAAAGAGAAGGGAAATAAAGAGGGGGAACAAAAAAAAAAAAATTATTTTTTTTTTGCTTTGAAAGAGTTGATGAGCTAAACATAACCTACATTAAACAACTTTACAACTTTAGACTGACAGTATATCTTAAGTCTTTCTGCTACTTATATAAATCTTATGATCTCCAGAGGAGGAAATGATAAAATAAAAAATTTACTTATAAATTACCATGCCTCCATATCTTGGTTTTTGTAAACTGATTTTTGTTGGAAAGAAGCATAAGGGATCTACAATGTATGAGGAAATACCATACAAAAATAACTCAGATCTTCATCATTTCTGTTACAGACAATCTGAACAGAGACCTGTCTAGACCAAATTCCAGGCTAGGTAATTTATTTTGCCTGCATTAACACTCCTCAAATACTCTGTCAATAATACATCTTCTCTTAACTAAAATGCAGAATTTTGTTCTCCAAACCAGTTGTGTTGTTCCAGCTATTCTCACCATGATTAGCAGGATGCTGGAAATAAACATGTCCTTGGTTTTGCTGTTCTTGGTTTGATGGCCATATTGTTAGCCAACTCTTTAATGAGTCTCAGTCATCCCTAGGAACAGCACTGCAGTTTATAAATGCCAGAATTAATAGAGTTGGGGTAGATTTTATTACACATAATGTATTTAATTGGCAATGGTGATGCTTTCCTTACAGCAGCTCTTAGAATAAGCTGCACTTTCAATGGCTCCTGAAAAACAAAAGACAGCACCTGAAAGACTTCAGATAAAGAAACACCAGGGTTTCCAGGTCTCACTGCTCCACACCAAATCTGCCCCACTGAGGTCTGCAAAGCCTAATAGGTAATTATGACCCACAGAGAGGTTTCTGCTGGGGATCTGGTCCTCTCTTCTTGAATGGGAATTCACAGAACTATGAATCAGAAGATTCATAACCTCTGCTGTCAGCTCCACTTCAGCAAAGAACGGGCACACAGAGATTTTATAATGGAGCCAAAATGGATTTCAGTACACCCTTCACAATAATAGTTGGTAAAACTAATTACAGGGAGAAAATTGGTGATCATTCATTACCCTCCTAAACAAATTAGGATTTGTTAACAATGATTTATAGTGCCAAACACAGGATAACAAGGATTGTCTTTTCAACTGCATTCAGAGGGGACATAACAGTTTATTAAGTGTGGTGCCATCCACACAGCCACTCCTGCAGGGATTTGCAGACCACCCGGTATTTCAGATAGATACACAGGTTTACACAACCAAAATACATTTAAGTGTTTGGCTTCTAAAGTCAAGCACTGAAAACCACTAAGCAGCTTAACATACTTGCAAGAACAACTCTTTCTTTACCAACATCACTGTGTCCATCATGTGCAGTGTTGTATCCTCCTCTCTGTAGCATTTGCTGGTCATACTTCATAAACTTATTTCAAATTACACTTCTGATCTGCCCGTTTATCTCCTGTGGAAACTAATGGGTCTTACTATGCTTACTCCTCGAGTGGAGTCTTTTAACATGTTAAAATCTAAAGACGGACAACAACACAAGTTTGACCACCCCAAAGAACAAAGCCCAGGCTATGTAGGACTGCTGCCGTTGCACATAGCCCAGAGAACATCTGAAGGAGCATCTACTGGTTTGAAGGGTTCTACTGACAATACAAGGCCAGACAATGTGCTGGTATAACCAATTCCACAGTTCTTCTGTAAGGTAGAAGAACATTTTACATCTTGGGTGAAAAACAGTTCTATTGCACAGTGAAAGAGCTGGCCTTATCTAGGCCAAACACTGGTTTTCCATCATTTCTACCCTAATACCATTGGTGCTCCTCTAATTCTCCTTAGGATGAGTTTTCAGAGCTCTGAGTAATGTAATGCAACATTGCACAACACAGTGTCCCAGTGGCATGCTGTAACTATGCAAACATCTGCTGAACTGAACCCACACAGGGCCAAATTGGATAGCACAACTGATTAGCTAGGGCCTTTGGGAATATGTTCACAATTTATGTTTGTCTGAGTCACCAGCCCACGTGCAAATCACATTTTTGGTTTTTCTTCCCCTTCTTTTAAGGTGGAGCAAGAGCACTGTTTGGAAAAGAAGCATCAAAAGAGATGTTTACAATTGTTTACAATTATTCACTCCCATCATATTCTAAAACATCTCTCTCCATCTCCTAAAATCATAAGCAGCTGGACAATGTTAAAATTCACATAGCTCAAATAACTTTCCCTGGAAAGACAAAAAGGTGGGCTTTTCCCCTGAACTTTCCAAATGCTTGATCTGACTCCTCAATGAGATGCAATCTACCTTATTACCTATCTTTGTTGAGAGATAATGACAATTTGCACTGTAAAAATCATGGAAGACAACTGGGAGATTTTCCAGGATGTATTTAGATACAATTTCTTAGAGTGCACTAATATGAATAGCAACTCCCAATCTTTTTTCACATGCACCAATCATAGCCAGGCAATCTATTCCACAGAAAACAACAAAGTTGGGCCAGTGCAAAAGGCTTTGTAGCACAGGTGGGCTGTCAAAGCTGGCTGGGTGAAAGCCTTCCCCAGAGAATGAGAATTTGTGCTTCACCTCCTGTTTCTCAAGCAGCACTGATGTAGAGGCAAGAGGAATGTAAGAATCCATTTGCCATTCAGAAATGTACCTAGTTACAGCATAAAAGTAGGCAAGATTTCAGCTTTCACCACTACTACTGGAAGTGCATAATTACTAGGATGAAACTATCATCAGAAAAATGGTTTTGTATTACCAGAAGTGTCAGGTTTGGACAAGTTTCTTTAAACACTCAGTGACCTCAGGAGGCTCTCTTTAGAATAAAAGGATCCAAAAGTAATATTTGTTTTGCTGAAGCATGCACAACATCCACAAAGTTTGCAGACCCATGACCCACCAAACCTGAGTGCCTGCCATAAGCATGGTTCCTAAAGGAGATGCTAAGTTTGACAAGTATCCTCTCCATTATGTACATGTGAGGTGACAGAGCCTAAACAAAGATTCCATTAATACTTGGAGTTGAACAGCAAAATAAAGATGTTTAATCCATACCTCAGTCTTCACTCACTTTTGAATAAAATCTGCTTCCATCCTTGTATCTGCTTTCCAGAGGAGATGTGCTGGGACAGTCAATCCACCAGTAACCACTTTAACTTACCTGTCTCCCAGTGTTTCCTTCAGTGTGCTACACTAAGTAATATTTTGTACCCCAAAGTACAATATATATTGATCAATTATGTTCACAAGCAGAAATTATATTATTACCTATTAAACTAAAAAACATTGTTGTTCTATTTGAGACCAATGACCATTGATTTGATGTTCAAGGCAAACACAAAAACTCACTGTCTTTTCTAGTTAAAAGCTCTGGAAAAAAAGAAGTCAATTGAAGTGCCTATTATTTTGCACTTTGATAATACAGGAATTATATTTATTAGAACTGCATGCTAATTGGATCATTCTGGAGCATTTTTCTCATTGTCTGGTACCACAAAACACATCTGGGTTTTATTTGCCCCATACAAGTTAATAAGGGGAGGGGTGTTTTTGAAATAATAAGCAAGATAATCCTAAAAACACTTTTCCAATGTGAAAAAGGAGGAAAATAACCTCCACATTTCCCCCAAGACTGTGCAAGTGTAAAAATTACTCTAAGGTAGAAACTGAAGGAAGTTTTCTATTTACTTGGTTATTAGTGAAAAAGGAAAAACAAGGTTAAAGAAACCTTATTTCTATGAGTATACATAAGAAACAGGGCAGTGAAATGTATCATATTAATGGAACCTAATAAGGGATTTCTCCTCCACCTACACAGGTCCAAATCTGTATGATCTAAAGTGCCAACACATTGGCACTAGAAGATGTCAAGCTTCTTCTTGTCACTAAATCTTTAACTTGGGAGAACTGGAAGCTTTCAAGCTTTATGCTGGAGCATAGGAGATGTTGACACCTTCCAGATTTCACTTTACTGGACCAACCCACAGACAGTATGGTGCAAGGGAACAGCAGATGGCTTTTCTTCTGTTACCTCTGCTTCCTAAAGATG
The DNA here is from genome assembly GCF_003957555.1 of Calypte anna. Taxonomy (NCBI): domain Eukaryota; kingdom Metazoa; phylum Chordata; class Aves; order Apodiformes; family Trochilidae; genus Calypte; species Calypte anna. The sequence goes on from NC_044264.1 coordinate 1,167,362, forward strand.
AAGCTGAACATTGTTCTTAAACCATGCATATTCAGCTCTCACTATGAGGAGAACAAGGCTTACTTATATATGTTACAGCCTTCCATCCCATACTATATTTGTCCCATTCCAAAGCATGTCAGTACATGTTCACATGATGAGAATTTTAAGTGCCCAGACAGAGGAAAGGAATTCACTCTGAACTATGCAAAGACATTCCAGTTTCAGTCTTAGTGCAAAAGAAATGTTGAGCCATTTGACATTGGTTTTTCCTTCATCCCCCAACTCTTAAACATACATAACGGGGAACACTGAAAAGAGGAAACCAGTTTGTTCCTGTTTCATAACTTCCTTTAGACTGATTTGGTTTTTTTTCTAAAGAAAGTGGTACTAGAAAAAGTACCACAAGCATTTTTCAATGGACAATGTCTTTTCAGACCTTAGCAGTGGCTGAAACTTCTGGTTGTGCAGAAGACCAATGCAAAGCCAGCAGAACACAGTACTTCACCAGGTATTAAGCAATTTTTGTGCTTGCATTTTACACTTCACACATGACGTCACATGGACAAAGCTTAAGCCCATAACTTCCTTATAGGACCAAAAGCTTATATGAAAAAAACCCCCTAAATTGAACCATGTACTAATGGAAGAAAATGACACTCTGGGAATCTGACAAGAGAGCAAGGGATTGTAATTGAGATGTAATTGAATGTAATTGAATACTATGGAGTTTGCCCCATAAATTGATGAAACAATAGAAGTAGGCTTTCATTACAAGCAAAGCTGCAGAAAATCTCATTGCATTTTACCCACCTGTTTTGGATATACATAATGCTCTGTTTCTCCTAGAAATACTAAAAGGCAGAAAAAACCTGCTTGCGGAATATAGCATAAGCTTCAACTGAAATAGGTTATAAGCAATTTAAATACAAATCTTGCAGGAAAACAAACAGTACATTGGATTCATTGGAAAACTTTTTTTTTAAGTCCCAAACTTATCTATGTAAGTAAAAGATAACATTGATGAATATGGGAATAAGCAGATAGAAGGGTATGAATACAGACTGTGAAATCAATAAAGGGGCATGTAAATAAATCACAAAAACCCCACTGATCAATTATAAGACCAGCTGGGACCTGATCATCTTCTCCTGACATGAAACGTAGATCTAGCATAAATAACAGCTGCATTTTCCAGTATCATCTGTTAGACATGGGACTTTTAACCAACAGGTAGAAACCACTGTGTCCTGTTCACTGGACTTTGGTACACAGGAAAGGAGACAAGACTGTCATAGTGGGCTCCTTCAATTCTGTGAAACAATGAGAACTGGTACAAGGGGAAATCGAGACCTTACCAATCTCCAATTAGAGAGCTGGTACAACCACAGTTGATTTGATTTGCTATAACTGTAGAAATCACTGTTGGAATTTATGTCATAATTAATATGACACCTGATTAGTTCACAAAAACACTGACCCTCATGTCTGAAATATTGCTTCTAAAGGATTTGTGGAGGTAGAAATAGAAAAAGAGAAGTTAACCTGTTGGGCAGACTGAGATTGGTTAGTTATGCTTGTTTCCATATAATAAGGCACTTTGAGGATTAACGCTATGTGTTTGGAGGCACATGTGTTAAAGTTGAGATACACTTACAAAGTAGCCTGTTCCCAAGCTGGAAGGAGCTGAGCTCTGCAATAAAACACAAAGACAAAGTGGAAAGTCAGTGATGGTTTTTAACACGTTCCAATCCACACAGCTCATTACCAGTCCTTTCCAAGCTTTTCATCACTACATCACAGCACCAATGTGCTGCCCCTTGTCATCTGCTACTGAAACAAACACCGTGTTGCTTAATTTTTCCCTTTACATCTCTCAACAACTCTGAGATGGTAACGTGCTATTTACTGAATTCCAAGCTTCTGCGGTGGACGTAATTGCCAATTTATTTGACAGGCAGCTGGGTAATGAATTAATGATGGCATTTCGCCCTGCACTGAGACTAAACAGACACTCATCAACCAGTCTCCCTGACATGCTGACATTCAATGCCCTGGACTCCAGCTACTCAGCTTCATGGCCACAAAGGGGCAGGCGGGAGGGGGAAAAGAAAAAAAACCGTAGACTGACTTCAAAACAAAAAGCCCGGTGGGTTTGGATGACTTTTTCAGTGTATGACCTGTTTGCCAATTTATTCCCGAAAGGCCCTGTTTAGTACACACAGAATGCTTTTCCAAAATGAGACATTTTGTAAACATAATTAGTAGTTTGAAATGTAAAGAACGTGTGGGCACAGAGAAGCCGCTTCAGTCAATGCACCATTTCCTGGAGAATGCAGTCACGACTAGTTCTCATTTGGATGTCCACACTGTTTGACAAACCAAGGATTTGAAACAAAAAAAACCAAAACAATCAAACAAAGAACAAATATCTTCAGTGTGAAGCAGATTTCAAAGCGCAAACCCATAAAAATAATTAAATCCAATATCATCATCATTGGAATGTAATCAAAAGGTTTAAATGCTTTAAAAAACGCATCCTGAAATTCAGTTTAAGTGGGACATGACCACAACCTCCACATTCACAGGAAATTAAGGAGATAAAGGGTTTTGTTTCATTAGTTTTTCATCTAAGCACTGGGATTACACAGCAGGTTCTCTTTAGAAACATGGTGAGAGACCTAAACATCTGAGTCCTAATCCAGGTCACTGGTTGTTCCATTAAAGGGTGAGCAGTTCCCAGGGCTACGGCCCTATCACCTGGAACACTTCAAGCCAGGCTGGTCAATGGACAAGGAAGAAAACTGGAGGATAATTCTCCATGAGCAGCAGGCAGTCCAGATGACCAGTCTTTAACTCCTATAGCTCAATTCCCATTTCTGTTCCTTAGCACAACCTCAATTTCAGTAATGACACAGCTCAGTGATTACCAGGCATTGCACGGGGGACCCAACCAGCCTTGGCAAACCACTGGAAACGTGCAGAATTTCCATCACTGTTGCTCCTGTTCTGAGACACTGTTGTAGGGAACCCTAAGAGTAAATTATCCCAAATTCTGATCATGGAGTGCAGCATCAACATAAAAAGAAAACAAACCCCCACAAGGGCCTTGTGGTATCTTTTTACTGAAATTGGCACAACAGAAATAAGATTGTGCCAAGAAATTGCAAATTAACAAAAATTATTGCAAATAATCAGAACATTACTGTGTATTCAACAAAGCAACATTAAAAAGGGGTTTAGAGAAGTTATATGTCTATTGGGAAAGTTCTTCTAGTTTAAGACACTGGAATTTAAAGACTTAGCAAGAAGAAGTTACCTTTGTAGCCATAAGGGTACCAACATAATAAAATCAACAAAGTGTTGGGACATCTTATATGGACACATGAAACTGCAATGGACATTTGAAAAGTATGTGGTTCCTGTCCCTTAATACTCTCAATCTTGCATGCTGCAGCTACTGCAGGACTCCAGATCTGCAATCTACAGAGCTGGCTATCCACATGTAAGGGGACCTCCACAGAAATTAATAAATTCTTCAAGTCCTTCTGGCTCCACTCTTGCTGCTCTGGGGCCTCAAGCTCTCTCTGCCACCATCATCCACAGCAAGACTCTCCTGGTCCCAGTGACAATGTCCCTGAAAGCACTTCTGCAGCATTACATTGTGGTGCAGAGCAATGGGCAATGCAGCTTTGGGAACACATACCTGTGAGTGAGGACCCAGGGCTCAGCCCAACTTCTCTGCTCTTCCCCTGTGTCCCCATGACCACACAACTGGGAATAACCTGGTAGCCACCACAACCCTCTAAGTGCACAGCCCAGCCACTGCTTCCAGCTAGGAAGTGCCCTTCATGGGCCACTGATCACAGTTTTGGGAGCCACTGTAGCCTGCAGCTCTGTAACACCTGGTAAAGAGTGCATTTCAGCACTTAGAGTTACACTCTGTTTACTGTCCTGGTACAGAACATCATATAGACTGCCTTTCACTTTACCATTCTGCTTTGTGCTTCATGCCCTTTAAATTCTTTTAATTTAAGCTAGAGATCTACCCACCATGGAAAACACACGCAATCATCATAACTGCTTTTGTTTGAGCTAGGTACAGATGCCAATCCAGTCCCACTCTTTCAGTCATAATTTTTAAAACTTACTTCATAGGCTGAGAGCTCCAAGGTTTGCATTCTGCATCTGTGTGCAATTTTTGTCTGCTTTTTATTCCAAGTTTTAGAAGGATCAAATATCAAAACAAAACAGTACAAAAGGAAGAAAAAAAGGAGAGGCAAACAAAATATTTCCCACTGAATATTCCCATTCCTTCAAAAGCAATGCTGCAATGGCTATGGGAGGACAGTCGAAACACAGCAGTCAAATGACTTTCACTGAAAGGAAACAATTGTGCATTTCCAGGGAATTTGAGTTTGCTGGATGGAAATATAGCCCTTCACACATTGCATGCTGCATATGGATAGTACAGTTTGCAAACTCTTTGGAACTGAAGTAAGAAAGACCGTGTTGCACATGCATGAATGACTAAGTCAGCTGTGTTGTGACCTGTGTGTTGACAGAGCACAAAGGCTGAAGCAAGGGCTATGCAAGAAGACAGCTTCTCACCTTGTTTGATAACTCCCAATAGCGAAAGGATCCCACTACCCACTGCTGAGTGTGATACTGTGTGTGCTGCATCTTTAAAGCCCATGCTGAGTCGTGATCCTGCACTGGATGGTTCTACATCTCCTATATAAAGTGTGCCTATAATAGAGGTAATGGTTTCACTTTACGAAACCCTTGGCAAAATTCAACATCAGATACACTATTTGATATTCACACAACCACCAGCAGAAGCCTGCACCAGGTGCCCATCAGCAAAACACAAGTCAGTCACTTAAAATTAACAGGGTTTTGGTTTTGTTGTTTTCCTTCTGAATTTTTTTCCATTTTTCTTTTTTCCTTCCTTTCTCAACGAGAACAAGTTTTGGCCCAGGAGCAAAAATGTAGTAACCCTCATGTAAACATTAGTTTATTGTGTACCAAAGAAAATTACATCCTTGAGGTCTTGGAAGGCACAGTTATCCCCATTTTGCATATATATTGTGCATTACTTGGGGAGCTGGGTGGGGAGAAAGCCTGTGTTGTACATATTTGTTCTGGCTATTGTTTATGCAGGTCTGACTGAATGAAGGAACAGTGGGTATCATTTCAATTTCTGATGTCAACATCAAATTACTTATTTAATTTCATGCCTGGCGAAGCATTGTATAGCTACACGCAGAATCATTTCACTTCATTTGTTATGCTGTGTTTTCTTGGCGATTGGCTTGCCTTCCAACTGACAGCTTTAATTACGACATGAATTTGATTGCACTGCCGAGGAATTAACATAATGCAACAAAGCATTTAAGCACCCAACCTTAGACACACAAACACATCCACACCCTCACATCCACACATGCACAAAGCAGCAGCCACTGCTGCTGAGCGGCTTCTGGCACACACTCACAGAGCTTTGCTGGGGTTATTCCACTTTAGATGGAGCCAAGAGTAATGGGGATATTCTGGAGAAGGAAAAGAACTCAGGATTTCAGAGCACATAACCCAAAGACAGTTCCTCAATTTGTCTTTCTTTGGGCTCAGAACACGGGCAGGAGGAATGGGAGACAGTACTGAAAATAATCCCATTTATGAGGCTGAAGCCATGAGCTGTGCACAAGATTACCCTGCTAGGGGTGTAGACACCTTTCTCCCCAAGGCAAACAGAAACAGACCTGGTGAGCAGAACACTCCAGGACAGTGCCTGACACCTCACTGTGACCTATTCTGAAGCACAAAGTACACAGTGCAGCAGGAGCACATGGCTACAAAGCACTGGAGAAAGGGAAGCACTCATGAAAGTGTCAGCTTTGATGAGAGCCTAAGACAAGACCTGTAATGTAGGGGACAAATGAAAAAATTCTTGTCCCCCTCCCTGTTCAAGATCTGGAACAGTATCTTAGACAGAAAGGTGCCAACTATTTCTCCTGCCTTGTGATTCCTCATTCAGGAAGCAAGGGCCAGGCAGACCACCCTTCTCTTCTGCAGCAAGAATGGAAGACCTGTGCTACCTCCCAGCTGATGACCACGTGCTGAGAGTCTTTTACTATTCATCACCTTGCAGAAAGCCTGTAGCTTACACCAGGAGCAGCAGGCAGGGCTGAGGGTACCCAAAGCAGCTTACCAGTCCTCTCCCATCAGTGTGGGCTTGCACTGGCATTACCATCATGATGAGGATGGTTCATCTCACTGAAATCAGATTTCTAACAGGACTAACCTGGACTTTACAGCTGAGTGTAAGCTTCAGTTCCTTGGTAGATCAGGAATTTAGAAATGTGCACCAAAGAAGTCAGGTTTTTTGATTTGTTTCTGATTAACCAGGAGTCTGCTAAACCCCTGAACACTCTCTGTTTACTATGCAAGCTAGATGTGACTCTCACATTTTCCTCAAGTAATCTCCCAACTGGTTTGTGAAACATGGCTCAGAAGTACCCCACGTATTCCCACAGTTGGAAGACTCCATTAAAAATACATACAGAAAGATAAGAGGAAAACAAACTGACTGAGCTCTAAGCTAGGGGAGAAAGCACTGCCATCTTGTATCCAAGCAAAATCTCAACAAAATGAATTCTACTACTGGCAAGATTTTGATGAGATTAAATTGACTACAGCACCCTATATATAAAGGAGGAGCAGCTCTCCAGTTTCTCTTTTAGAACCCTGAAGCTACCTCTGCCCATAGAGGAAAAAACAAGTTGTCATTCCCAAAAATACTACATAGGGGAGAAAGGCAGAGAGAAATGGGCTTATGAAATTCAAATAGTGATATGTGTTAGGGCACTGTCAAACACTTGCAACAGAGCAATCATTATCCCTAATCTAGCAGAGGTCAAGTTTTCTGTTAATTATATTCTCTCACAGAATAGGTGTGTGTGTGTGTGTGTGTGTGTGTGTGTGTGTTTGTCCCCACATATTCGAGGTAAGAACAAAGAAAAGAGTTGATGGAAAAGAATCTCATGGCATTGCATCTGACAAGAACACTGGATATTCCTCTTCCCACCATCTGATGCTATTTCAGGCCTCATTATGAGAAAAGTCTCCTGTTTAACATGGTCTTTTCCATTGAATTATTTTCTTTTCATTTTTGACCACCTCTCTTGCAAATGCTGCAAATTACCTGCTTGGATCTCATTAGCCTGGGAAGGAGTCAGCCCTTGTAAACACACTTTGCATCAATCTGTGTTACCCAAGGACTGTAGGTACATTTACAATATGCAGAGCTGAAAGATATCTGACAGGAGAGGGAATGAAGCCACTGACATGTCAGTTTGCAACTGGATATTCATTACACTGTCTCCCTCATTCTGCATCTGTCACTAAGCTATCACTTAGGCTCCACATTAAAGCCCATGAAGCTAACATTTCTGTTTCAACAGCTTACTTACAACTAGGGATTTGAAAATTGATCATCCACCTAGAGTATATGCACTTCATTCATTATACATATTTCCATGCAGTAGCCATGCTTAATCTTGCAGAGCTGTCGGGCTACATCATTATATTTCATGTCCAAAAATTGCTTTCTGACCTGAGGGTTAATCTGCTTGCAATGTTTCATATTTTTCTTCTACCCTTTTTTGACTGCACAACTTTTTGCATATTTCTTTAGAGGAAACTGTTAAAATCAGAATGGGATCTTCAGAGTAAACTTACTCTTTTTTATGTAGGGTTTTTTTTTTCTAATTACTAGATATCATTAGAAAACTCACTCCTTCAAAAGATACAATTTAAAATAACCTTATGAAGCTCTTCAAACATCCTTGTGCATATGTGGACAGTTCAAGGTGAGCTTCTAAGGCCCTGTCACATAAAAACAAGGGTGTTTGTCTTTGGCAGAGAAATGCAGAACAGTATTTACTGTTCTACCTGAAAGAGCCTGGCAAAGGCCAACACACACTCAGGAAAGATGAGAGTTACCTTGTGCATGTTTTTCAAATCTCAGCTGAGCTGGAACACCAGACCACTGAGACACATGCCTGTATTGCAATGAATTATCAAAGCAGAAAGGAACTTACTTATTAAACAAAACATAAATTATGTATAATGATTTTAAAATATACATTTTCACATATATTTACATAATGTTCCTTTTGAGCAACCTGTGAATCCCTTTGTCCTCTCTTGAGTGCACTGGGGAAGTTGTATTTGCTCTCCACTTCCTTTTAATTTGCCAGAGTGCCAAGACAAAGTATTGTAAAAATTTCAGATAAAAAAAACTGTATTTGACTGGTGGAAGGGGAACTAGGACTGCTCTCACTACCAGGTCTGGCATTGCAATGCCATGAGCTGCTGTGGAGCTCAAATAAGCCTCAGAACTCTCCCTCAGTACACTGCAAGGGAGTAACCAGGCGAAATTAACCATGTTTGTAAGGAACTGTGAAGTCTTTTGCAGTAAGGAAATGTGTAATTGTGTTATTACAGTGACTTCGCAGCTGCCACAGGGCACAAAGCAACTTAGGATGGCAACAGTGACAGGCTGAGGGTCAGCTGCCATCCACTGCTACCTATACAGACCATTTTACTTACTATCTCCTCTGGTTTCACTCTCCTCTTCCAAAGCCCTAAAACTGACCTCACCTGAGAGCAGGAAGGGCAGGCTCTGAAGTGTCTAACTGAATCTACCCATAATGGTTGGCTCAGGGGGAGGAATGGACCTCTAAAATAACATAACCAAGGGATGAGGAAAGAGCGTGCTACAGATTTCACACCTTCAAAGAAAAAAATAAAATAAAATCAGGTGGCTGTTCCAGTGATAGACACAATTCAGCAAAACAGTGCTAGCTGTGTGCTTTCAGGCTTAGAGTTGCACATCGAAATGTATCCTTTACAAAAGTATTTCTTCTAATGTCTGCTCAATTCAGTTTTATTGGATTGGCCTGCAGAGGACACCATCTGGTATCTGTCATCCAAATCTACATGGACATGCTATTGATAAAATCCCCATTTCCAAAATGTGGGTTAGTTAAAAGTAGGGCCAGATTGCTGGCTGATACAAATTGGTCTGACTAATGTAGCTATCCGTGCTTTTCCCAGTAAATGATCTGACCTACAAAATCCCCAATTTAGACACTCTTTTGGGGCAGGGCTGTCTATATTCTGTGTTGTAAAGCATGTAGCACAGAGGACCCAGAGCCATTAATAAAACACTCAAGGATTGTGATGGTACACATAATAAATAATAATCTAATTGCAGCAACAGAAAGATTATTGCAGACATTCCTGTGTTGGAATAACTCATGCATGTCTTTCAGTGAATGGCCAGCATTCTCCAATGGAGAAAAACATTCTCCACAGAGCTGCCATCTTAGGATCTTCCACAACAGTTTAGATAGAGCAATAAAGGCAGAGCTTATGCTATTGTTGGCCATGTTATATCAGTTCATTTTATAAAAATTATCCAAGTCTCTCTAGACACTCAAATACTTTTCATATTTAACCCAAAGAAATGCATTCTTTTTCCTTCCCCACTCAGGGTAAAAAGAGGCCATCTCACTTCTCAACTATGCAGGGCATTTTAACTTCATTAAATGGCCTTCAACTAGATGTCAAAATGAATGAGGGTTTTCACACAGACACACACTGGACCCAACTTGAAGAGTTTTATTGACCTGGGGGAGGAGATCTAGGTTACCCCTCCTTCTCTCATTCCCACAAAGGGAGGGGGATTTTAGCAACAAACTATCCCAGAGTCTAAACCCTGCTACGCCCCTTAGAGAACACCACCAGGTGTTACTACAAGGCAGTATTTGGCTGCAAGGATTTTACTTACGTCACTGAGCCTTTCCCGAGAACTGCTTCGCTGGAAACCTTTCGATTCCCCGCTGGCACTTTCACTGTCACTGTCTCGGCAACTGTTTTGACCTGGCTTGAGCTGCAGGAAAGAGAAAAAAACAAAGCAAGAGTTTAGTCTGGTACAGGTAAATCCCCCTGTTCACTGCTCGTCTTTAACCCTTCCCCACATCTACACAAAGTAGCATTTACATGGTGCTTGCAGCACTGCCACCAGTGCAGTGACTGCAGAGAGCAAAGCAAGCTCAAGCACACACCCAACTCACATGCAGGTCAAGGACGCTACAGGTAGAGGGAGGAAAGACACATGTCCCAAGGAAGTCACAGTTTAAGATCTCAATTTTGGGAACTTTCAGACTTCTCAAGTTATTTAATGCAAAGATGCAGTTCTTAAAATCACTGTCACATCAAGGAGCCAACCCAGCCCTCATTCCAGCCTGAGAGCACTGAGGATCCAAACCCAATGGAGTGGTAGGGAGCAGCCACCACTGCAGGAGAGCCTTCTGCTGGACCAGCCCTAACATTGCCCAGCTCTAGAAAAAAAAATCTTGCCTAACCCTAATGTTCATAAACCAACATGATCTACTTAATAAGTACCAGATTGTTTTTCCCTTTCAAACCAGCTTTAATGAACTTATTGGCATTGCAATAAATAAAGGCTAAAAAAAAATGTACAAAGTATATTTTTAATGGAACTGTGTACACATCTGCCTTCTCTTACACTGTGGGTTGTGTAGGTCAGCATGTTGGCACCAGTAGTGTACTGGAAATGAACATTTACCATATACACACATTACAGACATGTCCACAAGCACATACACAGCAAGAGAAAGATATGAATTACATGGACTGAAAGCATTATTTCCCTATAGTCTGCTTGCATGTATTAAAATTTTCTTTTAGCTGTGCTGATGCTTCGTTTAAACTGACTTCCTGTGGAGACTGGTTACCTGAGGTTAATACTGGCAATAAGTCCATTTCAAAAATCTAGACAAAATCACATACCTAAATACTGGCAGCAGAGGTAAATGCAGAGAAAATAGCTGGTGAGGTACCTACTGCAGTATTTTGAGATACCTACTACATTTACTAAGATTTATATAGCAAATAACAACCATTAATTTATTCCAACAACTTTCACAGTGATTTCTATTCACTTTACAGAAACAGATAATCACACTCATCCCTATTTTGCCATTGAAGATCAGAATTTCTTTCTTCATGAACCCTCTCTACCAGCTTCCACCAGTGTTCCCTCTTTCTTCTAACCTTTTTTTCCAGTTCTCTCAGAAACAAGCTGCACACAAAAATTCACACACATTCTCTGTGTGTGAATAGACACAGGCACACAAGACTGCTGTTGTATTGCCCAGCCACACATTCCCACCTGGAGACACTGTTCACACTGCTGTTCTCCCCCAAGATCATCAAGGAGTACAGGAAGCATCCTCATCCAAATTAACATCAGTTTCTACCAACCACTACAAAAGCAAAACGGAACTCTAAGCTTGGTGTGAGTGTGATGCTTTACCTTCATCCCTTACTCCCCTCATTCATGAAAGCCAGTTTTGGGTGCTCTCAGTCAAAAAACAAAAAAAAGAGGAAAGGAGAAAGTACACAAAACTACAGCCTCAGACACCCAATTGAGTTGCAATGCATGACCACAACTGCAAAAAAAATAGCACAGGTGTACTCCCAGCTCCGAGAAAACATAACGTAAGAACTACAGCTATTTGTCAAGCACTTAAAATTCAATAAATAAGCTAAATATTCCACAGCTTAGCCAGAAAAGCTCAAGTGAAAAGGTTTTTATTTCAAATGGAAGGGTCTATCAGTCAGATCTAATAGATCTCAGTAGCATTTTTTTGAGGTGGAGGGGAGGATAGCAAATTCAAGCAGTTTCATACTTCATATATAACTCACAGATCTTATCTAGGACCACTGTGTACTGTAATTTTATGGTCCCAGGCTTAAAATTTAACCACCCAAAGGAAAATGGATCAAGTTTCCCTGACTCAGTCTTTTGTCAACAACCACTCAATGATGGAAAACTTCTTATTGTAACTGGGGCTTGAAGAATTTTTCCCAGTCTCAGATTTTATTTTTAGAACCTCAATTTATTTGGTACACAGTTTTCACACATTAGTTATTTGCTAACTAATCATAAGGGCTCATTTTTATACTTCTACACTGTGAATTCCAGCTATTTACTGAGAAGAAAAACCCAGAAGGTGTCATTTTTCTAGACACAATTTACAATGAATAAGAGAATATGACCAAGACATCTGAGTTTGAAACTCTGTAGGAACAAAGTGAACTGCACAGACCAGACAGAAATAAGTCCAAGTTAAGATTTATAAGCTTTCTATATTTTCCATTCTTTTTTTCCAAGCTGAGTTTCTCCATGTGCCAAGCTGTTGAGGGTTTACATTTTATTCCAAACCCCATCAATCTGTGCTAAATTAAAAAAAAAAAAATAGCATGGCAATGTGCCCACTGTTTTCTTTTAAGAACCTAGCATTACACGCAAATGCACATGAGGACACTCCATGTGGATGGGCAATGGTTCATTTCAATCTACTCACACAGATTCAACCACTTAGAATTAAACCAACACTGAAATAACATAATGCTGCTCCAAAGGTCTGCAAATAAAAGACTGGATCTGTAGTTACATTGTATGTGTTTGGTGCATTACTCTGGAGCACAAGGGAGCCCTAAAGTCAGCTTGAAAATAAAATTTTCTTGGAAAAAATTCTAAGTGCCCCATTGACAACTCTTGTTGTATCATTCACGTCAGGGTATCCCATGCAAAAAGTAAAGCCAGCATCAAACACCCGTGATGTCTACACAAGTGTCTCACTGAGGACCTTCCCATATTAACACAAGCCATGATTTTTCCCATTGGCACCAAGTGAGGAACAAAAAAGGGTTTGCTAAAAGCACCTTTGACTCCACACTTCCATTGTACCATGGGAGTGAATTTATGGGATCCATCTACGGGGTCTCACAAAGAGGCACCACAGAAAATTTCTAAATTGAAAGCACAACCCACTAAAAATGTTGAGTGTCACTGCCCCACAATGAACTTGCTTAGCCTCAAGAACTCCTTGAGTGAGAGATGTGGCAAAGAGATAATCAGCAATCTGCATGGCCAAGGGCTGAGCCCCTGAGACACACCTGTCTCTCCAAAACTTTTCCAGACATTTTTGGTCATTCCTAGTATCATCACATCATGTATCTGGAGGTCTTTTATCACTCTACAGGACTTGTTATTTTTGTAATGCCTTTATATCTACTCAAGGATACTGAAAGTCAAGCAGAACTAGATAACTAGGTAACTACAGTTCTTGTATTAAAAGAAAGGAAAAAAAAAATCTGGAAGAATAGCTGCTGGCTGAAATGCTGGGCTGGGACTCAGCCCTGGGTTTTATTTCTGGTTCTTCACACACCCAGTTGCCTCCCCAAAAAGTGAGAATAATGACGGGTCTTCCACACTCTACAAAACTGGCCTATTTAGAGGGTTTTATGGGCTGGGACTGTTTCCCAGAGGGTGATTGCAGAGTATATCACACGCTACAGGATCTGGTAATTCCCAACCCTTCTCTGGGGGCTGCTGGTGACGACAAAGATTTTCAATACTGAGGTGTCTCCACTGCCAAAATGCATTAACAAAAAATAACCCTGAAGACAGCTGCAAACACTTGAGTTTCCATAGAATCATTAACATTGGAAAAGACCTCAAAGATAATCAAGTCCAAGCACCAGCCTGACACCACCATGCCAACCAAACCATGTCCTGCAGTGTCATGTCTGCAAGGGTTTTTAACACTTCCAGGGATCGTGACTCCATCACTTCCCTGGGCAACCTGTTCCAACACTAGAACACTAGAACACTCTTCTAGTAAAGAATTTTTTCCTAATATCCAATCTAAACCTCCCCCCCCCCCCCCCCCTCCTTGCACAACTTGAGGCCATTTCCCCTTGCCCACTGCCAGTTACCTCAGGTCTCCCCTCAGCCTCCTCTGCTCCAACACCCCCAGCTCCCTCAGCTGCTCCTGGGCAGACTTGTGCTCCAGACGCTCCTCCAGCTCCATTCCCTTCTCTGGACACACTCCAACCCCTCACTGTCCTTCTGGCTGCGAGAGGCCCAGAACTGGAGATGCAGGGACAACCATTTTAGACACGAATCGCCTGACGCCCCTGTGCTTCAGCTGCCCCTGCCCAGGAGCCGCTCTGAGGTGAGGGCGGCTCCTCGAGCCGCTTCCCGCCTTTTCCCGCCGCTCCTGCGCAGCCCCCGGGGCGCTGGCGGTGCCGCTGGGAAAGGGTAAAAAACCCGGGGTACTGAGGAGTGAGGGGACAAAAAGCGAGGTCAGGGATAAAGAAGGGCAAGGAGGTGCTCCAGGAGCTGAGATTCCTGCGCAGCCCGGCAGGGAACGCGTGGATATTCCCTGAAGGAACAGTGCCCCGTGGAGAGCTTGTGCTGCAGCAGAATTTTCCTCAGGGAATTGTCAGCTGTGGGAGGGAAAAGAGCAGCAGGGAGGAGGTGTTACAGACCCACCACAACCCCTGGCCCTCGGTGCCACTCAGGGGGACACAGCGAATGAAGAGGGAAGCTGAGCTGAGGGGCAGGAGGTGCTGTTTCAATTTGAATTTTGTTTCTCATTATCCACGCCTATTTTAATTGGCAAGAAATCAAATTAGTGTTCCCCAAGTCGAGGCTGTTTTGCCCGTGATGTTCTCTTTGTCTTTCTCTCAACTCAGAAGCTTTTTCTTCATTTTTACTCCCCCTTGGCCCTCTGATGAGAGAGCGGCTGGGTGGGAGCCTGGCCCTTCACCAAGGTAAACTCAGCACACCACGGTCTGTAGAAAAGCATTTTCTGCTCATAAATGGACTCAAAAAACCTTCAGATATATGGCTCTTCACTGCCCTGCAGAGTAACACAAAATAGATGCAGAGAACTGCCACAAGGGATGCAAAGAATGAGAAGGTTCCAGAGGGAGAGCACAAGGAGGGGTGGAGGAGAGGAGTAACACAGCATCATTAAGAGTGACCATTTAAGAAGAAAGGAAAAAAAAAGAAGAGTAGCCTGAAGGTCACCAAGAAACTGGCCAGAAACTGCTAAGGTTATGAATAACCCAAAATAGATGCAAAAACATCAACATGAAACTGCTGCAATAGTAAGCACTGTGAGTAATTGTCCTTTCAGGGCATGGAGGGAATTTCAGGTGACTTGAAATCTAATGGAACTATTTCTGCACCAGGGAAATATTCATCCCTATTCTGTGATAACTAAAGTGCAAATTGAATATTCAGCCATGGCCAGGGAAAGTAGCTTTCTGCCATGCTCCTTTCTGCCACTCCAAGGTTAAAGTAGACACAAATATCCAGGCTTAGGAGTTGGACATATCTACAGCAGCAGTGCTGTAGTACCTACATTAGGTGCATTAGTCAGAGACTTCTGTGAAATGAAAGGATAGGGGGCATAAGCCATAAAACACTCCTAAGGATAATCCATAACAATATGGCTCTCTGTTGCCTTTTGTCTCGGAAAGGGAAAGAATTGAGGACAGAGATAGTCAATCACATTAAGAGGTGAAAGAAAGGATGAAAGGGCAGCTGAGCCCCAGACTACAGGGAGCATCATCCTCTCAGGACCACAGTTTGCTTTGCTGGATCACTAAACCACTTGAGATAATTCCACAGTAGTGAAGCCTGGTTAGCAAGTAAAAAAAAAAAAAAACCAAACTGAAAATAAATAAACCTACTGAGAATCTAGCAGAAGCCTTTTTCACAGAGCTTATATATCATGTAAAAAACACCCTAATGCAGCACTTGTGAAATATTTTTTCAAAATATATTTTTATTTAAAACCCCATACCATTTGGCAGCAGTAAATCCATGGTACAGTTTCAAGGCGCCTGAAGTTTCCACACCATATGGATTTAAAGGACTATTTCACTACATTATACTTTCAAGTTGGGAATACCAACACTTCTCCCTATTACAGTGCAGCCAGCAAGCCAAGCCTTTACCAGAGTCCTAGAGGAAGAGGCCACCTGCTCCCCAAGAGATGGCATAATCCCACCGTGGGAGGGGAATTTTAGGTTTTCAGTTCTGCTTGCTGATCTTTATTTGTGCAGCTTTTGCAAGGGCAAGACAATTCAAAACCCTTCTGACACAGCTCCTGCCCGGGTGAATGTATCCGCTAGCTGGTGAACAAACTTCTACACGTGCTTCTTGACTCCAGAAAGACTGAAGCAGTGCAGCCCAGTCCCAAACCCGTGACAACTTTGTCCTGACCATGCCAACAGCTTTGCAGAGTAAGCAGACATTTCAACTTTCTCCTTCACTGCAACAGAGCTTTCCTGCATTGGTGCTCTGGGCTTTTCCCAGCAGCTCAGATTCAGGCCAGGCTCTGAAGACGTCAATTACTGTCCCTGCTGGCAGCCACATACTTCTCCCAAATGCTGCACACATGGATTGAGGCAGGAGCACCAGCAAACCATCCATTGCTGATGACTGCAGGATGCTCTGTGTGGCCAAAGGCCAGGAAGCAACAGCCAGTTCATCCTGTGAGGAAAAGGAAAGCCTGGCAGAACCTAGCTTGATCCTGCTTAAGAGGCTGGACCACTTCAGCATGAATCCATCACTGTTTCCTCAGGGTACAGCAAACAGGAGTTCAGCTCGCAGGAGGGAGAGCCTAAGCCCACTCCACTCCCACATGGTCACAGGTAGGAAAGGAGACAGGCTCCTTGGCATTGTGTTGGGCTGCATCCTCACAGCTTTCAGCAATGGTGTGGGAGCCACTGGTCCAGTGAGGGAGCCAGAGTGGTAGGCACCACCATATGCTGGTGTGAGGTGGGGTGATGGGGAAGGGATGGAGCACTGAAGACTCCTTAGCATCAGATGCCTCTGAAACTGATGCATGGCTCAACATTGGGAGCATCTCCCAGCTGTGGAGCTGGCCCAGCCAACACCCTGACTGCTCTTACTGATTTATTTCTTTTTCCAACAGGAACAACAGCACATGCTCTGAGGAGATTGGTTTTGATGTCCTCTTAGAGACAAAAAGCTAAATGCAGTTCCCTCTAAGCCCCACCCACCAGGGTGGAAAAATCACCCGTGAATTAAAGGGTGTACTGTAGCATTATTCTGCACTTAAATATTTTGCACACATTTCCCTTAAATTTTTTGACTTTGATTTCAAAATACAACAATTCATGCTGAAGCATAATGGTGTCTAAACAACAGAACAACTGAGTATAGAAATCAGAAGTATAACATTGGTGGATTCAAAAGTGGTAAGTTAAGCATTGTCCAGTTAAAGGGTGCTGCTTTTAAAATTCTATCTGGAATAAATAAGAAAACTACTTTTTGATCAGCTCAGCTGTCACAGACATCTCATGGGCACAGCAGTAACACCCCCTGGGTAGGTGCTGCACAAACACAACCAAGGAGCCAGGCCCTGTTCTACCCAAGCAAACACACACATGAAGTGTCTTCCATCAGTCAGAGAAGAGCAATAGCAGATTTCATGTAGGGCTGAGTATTTGATTGCAAAGAAAACATATTTTATCAACGACTGAGAACAAATCTGGCTGTATGAAAACAAATGCAAGGAGAAGAAAAGCAAGAAAAAACCCAACAATGTAAATCCATGCTTATTTCTTGTGATTTAAATAATGATTAACAGCTGTCAAATAATTCCATTTAAATCTGTCTTGCTACTGACATAAGCTAGACAAATGCTGCTTACACTACACTTATATGCCACTCAAAGTTTTAAAGATGGTTCAGCAGCACAGCAGCCCTGGAATCTGGAACAAGACCACTGCACTGCATTTCTAACAAAGCCATGATCAGCACTACGTCTGCCTGAGCAGCTGAACAGATGAGCAAAAGAGGAAAGCAAATCAGAGGTGAGATAATGAGGAGAAAAAATATTTACAATACACAAGTTTAGGCAGTAAATATGAAAGAAGAATTCACACCGCATGGGGACTCTGAACAGAATTGATACAAAGACATTTTTCACACCAGCAAAGAAAAATCTTGTTCCCTAAGAGTTACAATAAAACATTGGGAGAGGCTCTCTGTGTAAGTCTTGCTATTTCATCTTACAACAACCAACGCACATGCTCCAAGAAACTGTCAGCTACTGAGAAAGAGGGCCTACATGCCATTATCCCAGGAGCTGACATCCCTACCAGAAAGCAGAACTTCATCCTGCAGACTTGTATGGTAAAACAGAAGCAGACCAACAAAGACAGGATTTTATCTTTTGTTTCCTTCCTGCCTCTACTAAGGAGAAAAAGTAATTTTCCTCTTCCAAAATTCTATTTATGAAAAACAAGAATAAATACACATATATCTATTTTTTCCAATTTCCTGTTGACAAAATAAATACATAAATTCTAAATCTAATAGAACTTGAATAAATAACCAATTACCTCATTAGCTCTGTGATACAGAACAAGGGTGTCTTAACTTACTTATTCCAAAGCTCTGGTGCTCATTTCCTGCTGCCTTTGAGCTGATCCAGTGTCTGCTGCTGCACTTGCTCAATACACAGGAGCAGAGGAACTCATCCTCTACCACCTCAAATGGGGGGATCCTACTGACAGAAACAGAGCTACACCCCTCATCTCCTGGGGAGAATTTGGCTATTTAGCATTGTTATTACAGAAACACCAACTGATTGTGTTCTGCTCTCAATAGCAACAGCAGAAGCAACACAGGCTAAGAATAAACAGCATCCTTGACAGAACAGGAGTGTGGGATAAAGAGAATGGGCATTTATTTCAAGATGCTCTTCCCCCTTCATTATATGCTTGGGCAACCTTAGATATATAGCTCACAGAAGGTACTCTGCAGTAGCTCTGTAGCTCTATCTTATCTAAGTTACACCAAGAATGCAGCCCATCATTTTTTCTGTGCTGTTTATACAGGAATCAAAGATAAATTTGGCACAAACTCATCACACCCCAGAACCATACATACATTATACAACATAGAAAGTGTAACAGACTTGCTCTGCTCCTCATCTCCTGTTAAAAGTGGTATGAAACAGCAAGCTGTTGGCAATTCCAACAAATGAAGCGTGTTTCAGCACACTTTAAAAGCTGAATTGCAAAAAAATACAGGCTTCCTCCTGACCCTTTGCATTTTGATGGTTGCACAGTGAGAAATACAGCGTTTAAAATTACACCTTGCAAACCTCTCCATTGTACCAATCAATCTCCCCAAGCAGCTCCCACAGCACCAACTCCTGCAGCAGAGAGGGATGAAGAGCAAGGGCCCATCCGGACTGCTTGGAGGTAGCCAGAGAAGTGGCAATCAGGGTGGAATCCATCTGTCCCTCCCAAGATTTACTCAGTTTTGCTGCTGAGCTTGTTTGTATCCTATCCTGGATTTCCAGGGCACTCCCTGGGCTGTGTCTCAGGGAAAACAGCATCTGTACCTCTGAAATGCAACTGCACCAGCATTGTCTGCACCAAGGTAGGTCCACTCAGGTTCTGACCCATACATGGCACGTCTGCCATGTTACTTATTTCAATGATGCACATTTACACCAGCTGAAAATTCTGTGGGCCAAGACATAATCTTAACATGCCTCCCCAAGCCCTGGGAATACCCTACAAGGAGCAGGATACACAGATTTGCTGCAACAGTTTGCACCAAGGACTCTTTTCTGTGGGTCCATTTACTCTTGCTCATTTAAAACAAAAAAACAGAGAACCAAGCAGGCAGTTTTACCCCAATATTCTGTGTAGGAAAAGCCAATTTCAGAGCCCTTGCTGACAATGACTTTCCAGGTCCTTCTTGCTAGACTGTTCCCAGCTCTTGTTCCAGTGGTGACAGACCCAGGGTCCAGCCTGCAGCTCAGGGACTCTGTCCCAGTTTCAGCCCTGGACCTGTGAGGAGTTCTTGTTTCTGTTGTATAGGAAAGGTCAGGAGAGGCAGGAAAGGAGAGGCAAACACTGCCTTTACTCTGAATCTTCAGAAAGGGGAGAGGAGAACAGAAATACTATCCTGTTGACCCTGAAGTGTCTGACATCCAACCCCTTAAGGACTCTGCTTGGCCTCTGGTTGACTTTGAAACGTGTAACTTACTGAAAGGATACTTAAGTAAGAAGATAGGATGAATCACATGATGGAAGAAAAAGCAAACAGGCCAGGTTGAACAATCTTAACAGCACTGCAGCTCTCTGCAAATTTAGCTTGAGAGCCTCCATCTGTTTTAATAAGGGGAAACATAAAACCAAGAGAGTTTCTGCAGAATTTCATTTATTTCGAGTCCACGGGATGGTTGCTCCTCACGTGCAATGGAGATGCACCATGGGATGAGACCTTTTGGGATCGTGTGAAGATATGAAGCAGCTCCATCAATCAAGCCTGGAAAAGACCAGAGTGACTGCACTCCCTGGCTCAAATTAAGTCATGGCTATTTTCACCCTTTTTTTCCTCAGACCACTAACCTGACATCCAGTTAACTTTACAGAAATAAATAAGTTTCTTGAAGGAGGAAATATTAGTATTCACAGATGGACCTCAGGATGCTTGCCATTGTTTACAAAGAAGAGTCCTGTTATTTCATAGTTCAATATAAGCCCAGAATAAATATTTAATAACTCGGTTGCATAAATAATGATACTATTTTAAGCCGTTTAACTGGCCAGCTATATAAATTATTCAAGATTTAAAAGTCATCCTGTGGTCTCTGTACAAGGAGAAAACTAGGAAGTTGTAACTATAATGACAAAAGCAGGGCAAGATCAATCAAACCACATGATCCCTAACACAAACAAGCAGCAATTAAGCAGCAATCAAGCCCAATATGACTGTGGTTGATGTCCTTTTATGCCAATACTCTCAGTCCAGAGAGCAAAACTTAATAATGTTTTGCAATTTATCAAGGGAACCATAACTCTGCTCTCTATGACTTGGCCAAGAGGCTATTATGATAGTATTTCTCTATAATTTAATAATGTGAAGGAAAGGGGGATGGGGGAGTAAAAGCATTTTGACATATAACTCATGTCTCTACATATTGTATTTTCCTCTTGCCTGAATGATGGAAGCAGAAGTCATAATAACATACCTCAGTACCAATTTGTTCCCAGGAAAGGGGAGCTGAAGTATCTGGCAAAGAAAATCTATTTGAAGAAGCACAGAAGGGAAAGGAATGAACCATCTGAATTCATTAGCAGCTGTCATTGATGTGGAGATGAGTTTAGAGATGAAGAGAAGCTAGTCATCAGCAATAGCTCAGGAGAAAAGCAAAGGGAGGAACTGCTGTGTAAATTGTTTAAATCTGGATTAGCTTCTGATAGATGGCTGCTTAGAGGAACCTTTGTGTTCCACACACCACCCTCTTTGGAGGGGAAACTCCTTGAACAAAATAAGCAATTTCAGGCTGTGCTCAGGTTGCTGACACTCCTGGGTGCTGCTCTGTGATGCCAGCCTCTAAGGCACAAACAAGGCACATTTTCCCTGTACCTGAGGCCATAATTTCACTGTCTCTCTCCTGCTCAAGAAGCCCAAGCCTGCTGTTACCTGCTCCCTCCAGGAAAGCTTTTCCCCAGAGCCCTGAGGCTCCCTGAGTGATACCACTGCAGCTGACCCAGGGGCTTTGCAGGGAACTGAGCCAGGTTAGAAATGATCACATCATTTTTTTATTTCTTCATTTCCCGGCTGGCTTCTACTGCAGATGAATTCTTCAGTTTGGCACAATGAAGGAGGTGATGGTAGGAAGGGGTGGCAAGGACTCAGGCACTACCAGGAAAAGAAATGGTGAAGAACTACATCATTAAACCACAGTTCAACTTTGTGTCTTAAACCATGTTGAATTTTTGCCCTGGACTAGCACAGGAAAAGGTGCTTCTGGTTTGAAAAATTCAGAATGCCTTCATTCAGAATTGCTAACAACACCAGCTCGTTGGTGGTTTTTTGCCTTTGTTCTACATTAGCTTTGCTCTTCTTCTCTCTCATCCTGAGAAACTAAGTAAAATATATTGCAGCACTGCATTTTCTCCTTGGACAACTTTTGCCAATTGAAATAAAGAGTCCTCCTATTTGCAAACGTCAGAATATCTCCTGATGTATCTTGGAGTTTCTCCTTTGCCAGCTCTGACCAAAGGTGATTTAACCTTCAATAGGTTTGATGAGCTGGTTGCCTCAGTCCAAGTCCAAAACCAGCTTCATATCCACAAAATAATTCTGCTGGCCAGTGCTTTTGGTTCTTGTGTGGGCAGCCTCAACTGAGAGGCAAGGAACCAGGGCAAAATCCAGGACCCATGGAGATCCAGAGGAACATTTCCAAGATATACAGAATCAGGATATACAGATATGCAAATATACAGAATCCATTTTGGGAACTAGGGGTCCACTAGAACTACCTGACAGACTCTTTCTGTACCTTACACTGATAAAAGATTTAATTACTCTTTTGTATGCTTTAAAATTGTGCTAAATTTGCCATCTCCAAAACCAGCCATCCACCAGGTAAGTGGAGTTTTATCATTTTTGTAAGGTAAGTGCAGAAATTCTGTAATGCAGGATAACTATCAAATTATGGTTACTTGAATTAATCCTCATTCTGGCGTTTAATAATTTGCAAAGTGCTTATTCAGGAAAAGGTCAAAAATCACTTGGAAAGATATGTTAATGGCTCTCTAAGTAATGTTTAGACTTACTGGGTAATTCTCACACTTAAGTCACGTATAACAAGCCCTACAAAATGTATTATAAATTGTGCTCTCCACAATGGAGAGCTCTGTATACATGTTACCACCTCCCCACAAGGCAGCACTTAAGCACTTAGTTAAATTCATCTCAGCTGAGGAACAAAATAAGCATATCTTATATTCCAGTTCAGCTGGAAATATATTCAATGTATGTTCTCACAAAGAAGTATTTTTACCCAAATCAGGAAGCCCATTATTGTCCATCTAAGTGATAAAAAAAAACCCTACCACAAACGAAAACCCAAAAACAAATTAGAAAAACATCTCCTCCAAAACTCAATCCTAAAAAAAAAAAAAAAAAAAGAAAAATAGTTGTAAATAAGTGGAAATTAAAGAAAAGAAAGCCTTGTGCTGATGAATCTACACAGAACCCCTTCTATGCTTTGAAATATTTGGGCTTTAAAATGACCCATAAGACTTAAAAATTAAGTATCAGCATGTGAAAATGTACCATATTACAGTTTAAATCAACCATTATACGGGCTCAGCAAGCATCAGCACACTCCTTCTATGCAGTAAAAAACACCAGCTTCTCCTTGGTGCATAATAATTTGTGAAATAAAGCAGCCATGCAAAATATGGGTGGCAGGCAGCACATGCTGGTGTTTGGGGCACCAAGGTGTTTTAAAATTGTTTTTCACTTTTGCATCCAGCATCCCCTGAAATCTCTACAGATCAAACTTTTGCAGACAACGAAAAAAAAAGCCCACAAAATTAATAACTATTTAAGTATTCTGTTTCATCATGATAACAAACAGATGGTTTTAATATTCTAGAGGCTAATTTCTGAACAATTAAAAACACAGCAAGACATTAACATCTAATGAAACATTTTAACTACCAGTATATGCATCTGCCATTAATTTCCACACAGTAAGGTCTTGGTTCTCTTCAATCTGTTCTTTATTAAGGAAAGTTTTTCCACTCTGAATTTAGTGAAGTAGAGAATTAACAACTGTTTTCAATCAGCAATCAGCATGATATTTCACCAGTGTGCACTGAAACCATCCACACTATCAGACATAAATTTACTCCTATGATGGCTTTGATCTGCACGCTGAGTAGGGATGTTAGAAAGGAATTCATTTTCTAATTCCATTTTCATTTAGAACATATGAATTAACCCCTCACAGATTCTCTCATCCCTTTTTATCTACTTTAGATAAAGGACACCTACATAAAATGTTATGGCTTAAGCATTACTTACAGTTTAGCCAAAAATAAATTCATTTTTTGAAACCAACGAGAGTCTTCTCACACCAACAGTACTGAAGTCAAGTTCTTCAAAGGCAATGTGAATCCTACATTAATGAGCTTCTAATTTATATTTCCTTTGCTCATTGGTGATCAGAATATGGGGTGGTATTCATCAAAGCTGTACCCATGCAGAAAGTAGGTGCTAAAAAAAAAATCTTTATATCACAGAAGAAAAAAAAAATCTTTATATCACAGAACCTGAACTAATAATCCATGTGCAGCTCAGAACTAGTGATGAATTTGCTGCAAGTCTTCACCAGTTTGGCAGGTTATGACTTAAATTAAACCAAGTCATTCTCATTGCTCCCAAGGTATGGCAAAAAGCTGATGTGACTCAGTACAGTGATCAGCAAGCTATCGTATGATTAAAACCTGTAAAAAAATACCTTTGGGAAGAAATTCCAACCCTCTCCCCTGATGGCTCAATAGCATGCTAGGTCCATTCAACATGGAGGCAGCTCAGTAAGTGCCTTTGGTTTTCCAAAGGGTTAAATCAGCAAGTAACTTGGAATGATTTTAACAGAAACCACATTCTGTCCAGGTTCCTGTTTTGCTTTTAATCATGTCATTTCTGTAAACATTGAACTGCAAGGCTAAACTAATAAAGGTTGAAAAAAGCCTTGACAAAACATAGGCTTAGAGAAGGAGTCAGCCGGAGGGCCCTGCCTCTCAGACTGATTTTGTGGTGTTCAGTGGGGACTTTATGGTGCACCAAGAAACATCTGTATGGCAACTATCTATGGCAACTATGTATGGGTAAGGGAGACCCACAGCCTGGTTTTTCTTCAAGTCAAGAAAAACGAGGTGATGAATCTGGGTCTTCTACCTGCCAACTCATGCCATACCAATGGGGCATTAGCTGCTCCAGGACATCTCCCTTCCTCCCTCTAATTTATGCCAGAAATAACATGCAGGGCTCAATATACTTCCAACAATAGCTATGGATTTCCATAGATGTTTCCATAATAGACCACCTAACAACAAAAACACAGCACATCCTTGTCCTGCCTTGCTCTGTCTGCTTGAACCCCTCTCCAAGGCTCAGCCTGAACAAAGCTCTGCCCCAGTATTTGCTAATTTCTTTTGTCAAAATGGATTATTACAAGTTAAGGGCTGAGAACACCCACAAACCCATTTGGAATGCAGGTTTCCAAAATCTGGAACCAAAACAGTAGTTAGGTATGATGGGACATGAATGATTGATCATTCCACTTCGTGCACTGTCAACACCACCAGTTCCCAGCATCAGGGCTGGGGGTTTCAGAGGGGCCTCACACAGGCAGGAGCATAACCCCACTGAAAGACACTGAGCTTTTGGCTCATTTTAGATCCACTTTTGGTTCAATGAAATCTGGCTGAAGCAGTGTCCCTGGGGATGCCATATGGGATTTCAAGAGACTTTTCCAGCCAGTCGTATCTGGTTCAGAGCAATGTGTGCACTGCAATGAATGCACTGGGAGTTTGCCATGTAACCATTAGCTGTGTAACCCCCAGTACTGCACCTCACAGGCACTGCTGGGTTTTTATATGTCAGACAGTTTCAGACTAACACTGTACTCAGTGAGGATAGCACAATATTAAAATGTGACTTTCATACTTTTTATGCTCCAAGTGCCTGGATCTACTCTTGGCACACTACAAAAACAATACTTTTATGAGTCAGGTTTTTCCATGAAACATTTATAATACAACTATTGAGTGATGGAAGTGCCAGAATATTACTATTGCTAGACTTGAGTTCCTGGAGATTGTGAGCTGTTGTTTGGTCTAGCAGTGTCCTGCTAAACATCTGTCTCTCACTGGGGAACCACATGGGAAATAAAGACTTTGGGGCAGCACTGCCTGCAGTATCTGAGTACTCATCTTACCTACTGCAGCCTGTGAGCATTGAAGAGTGTCAGCATCATAAATTCTCAGAAAAACAGAGAAGGATGCAGGCTCCAGAGGTCCCATAGCCCACCCCTGTGAACCCAGGAAGGACCAACTGCACCTGCATCATTCATGCCATGCAGACAGCCAGCTGGCCCAGCCCGAAGTGTTGTTTAAGACACCCACTTATCTCTAAAACCACTGCAGGGGACCCAGTGCAGTGTTGCTCTGTCTTTAAAAAGCTACCTTCACATCCCAGCTCCATCTCCAACCCACTGCATGACCTTGATCCATCTACCATGGATATGCAGAACAGATTTTTGCCTTCCTTCCTGCAGCAGTAATCTTGTCTTTGAAGAATGTTACCAGTATCTCCATTTTCTCTTTTTAAAATGAAAGTGCCCTAATTCTTTCAAGTCCATCTTAAGGATCATTCTTTTAGACTTTCTACATATAGCCAACATATTTCTCTCACCAATTATTTCCTATTCTGAAGGAAAGCCCATGCACTATCCATTAGGGATTACATCATGACACAAATCACATTGGGATGAAACGAGACACTGAGGACAACATGTGCATTAAAAGCTGTGGTTGATGTTTAGCCAACTGCCTATTCAGGCAGGCTTACTTTTGGGTGCCCATCTTAACACACCTGAAAGTATCTGAAGTGACCACCTGAAGTGTTCACAACATAAACCTTTTGAATTCATGCCACTCTTTCCCTCGTGGAAGTGCTGTCAGCTCATTGTACAAATATTAGATCTGTAAAAGATATTTCCTGAACAAAAGAGAAGTAACCACAAGTAGAGACAAGAAGAAAGGCTGGGGAGAAGCTTTGTTCAATGCAGCTTGATTCAGAGCTCCCCTCATTCTAAGCCTTACCTGAAGCATGTCTTCTGCTAAATACTAAGCCTTTTCAATAGAAACTTTATTTCTTAATAGGGTTTTTCTGAGTTGGATCTTCAAGGACAAAGTGTAACTCCTCGTGGTGCTTCCAGCTGGAATTCATTTGCTCTAAGAAGCTGTCACTGAAGTGGTCTGGAGAACCACTTCTCAAATCCATTCTAACAGCTTTCAAAGATGCCCAAAGAGCCCTGTTTGCCTTGCCAGGCCCATCTTCTTCATGCTGCCTTTAGTTACAGCAGGAGCACTGGAATAAAATAAAACCTATTTTGCCGTTAAGTGTCTTGATTAGGCAAGCTGGAACTGTGCAGGTTTTTCTGGTGTTCATAAAACTATTTTACAACAGCTAAGACAAGGAATGATAAAAGGAGATGCTGACATCTCTGTGACAGGCTGCAGACTGACTTCTGGTGCCTGTGTCACCTCTGCATGCTGCTGAGACATTGAGGTTGGATATCAGGAAGCACTTCCTCATGGAGAGGGTGATCAGGCACTGGGATGGACTGCCCAGGGCAGTGGTGGAGTCACCATCCCTGGAGGTGTTTAAGGAAAGGCTGGATGTAGTGGCACTTAGTGCCATGGTCTGACCAATGTGGGTAGTGTTAGCTCATAGGTTGGATTTGATGATCTCAGAGGTCTTTTCCAGCCTCAGAAATTCTGTGATTCTGAACAGCTCCACATGAAAACCTGAGGAAAGAGCAAGGCAGGGAAGGAGACATTGGGGTGGGTGAAAGGGACAGTTATTACCTCCTTGGTAAGGCCACAGAAATGCCATGCTGTCAACCTCTGCCACCCCACAGCAAACCATGGCAACAGCTGCCTGGCTCTGTAGTAATAAACTGCAGCAATTTCGTGGCTTTTATTGTTCTGCTGTGATGTTTGAGCGCAACCACTTCTTTCCTCCCAGGACTCCTGAGCCCGCAAGGGCAGCAATGAGAGAAGATCTCATTTACCTAAAAGCACTTATAAATTTTTAATTTGCTTTAACAAGTAAATTAACAAGTCCCTCATTCAGGCAAGTTTTATGGCCTCTTGCCACTTGGGGAAGGCCATAAAAGTTTTATAGATAATCCAGAGCTACCGAGATTGCTCATAATAAATTGTCTGTTTCCTGTTATTTTATCAAACCACTGGGCTTCTAATGACTTAAAGTCACAGCTTCCTTATATCTACGCTTTTTATGAGCCTGTATTTATAAACTGTAAAGAATATCCTAAATTATACTGGGCCCCTGCTAATCATTACAAAGCAAGCTTTTTATTGGAGCCAACCTTTTTGCTCACGCCCACCTAATAAATTTTAAGGGATTTAAGAGGGAAAAAAAGTCTTCTTTGAGATAGCACACTGATTCTGCTTTCTATTTTAGATGTTGCTTTAGACAAAAATTTATTAATGAACACTGTGAGGTGCCTGGAATTCCCTACTCCGATTTCCAGCAGTTCTGGAAAAAGTTCTCAGGATAGGAAGCACTTGAGGCAACATTAACCAGCCCAGCTCTGGGATTCAGACTTGGGAGGAGACAGAGCTTAGTGGAAAAACACAACCTCTCTTCTAAAAGGGATAATGCTGCCTCCAGTAGGTGCTCACTGTCTGCCCCCTGGAGCACTCCTGATGATACTCACACAGAAGAACCTACACATGAAGATGTCCTTACACCCTGTGCTGTGACAGCCCCACTGCAATCACTGATGGTACTCACACCAAGGACACTCCAGCACAGCCCCATTGGGTGCAGCAACAACCCAGCACTTTTTCCTCTGGAGATACAATGCTGTGGCTACTTATGGCTTCAGATTACTCATGGTGTCAAACCTTGGGCATCCAATTAAGTCTCTGTGGCTACCTTTATATTGGAATGAGTAGGAACCACACTTGAGTGGCTGTGGTATTTTTTTCCTTGTTGAGTAGGGAGATTAGATTAGTGAGAGAGAGGTTTGTCTTCAAGTTAGAAGATCTCACTGTCCTTCCCTTGATTTCTGCTATGGGAATAAGATGATAAAACCATAGGGAAAATCAGTGGGGTCATGTTTACTGATGTAATGTATTGAGGGGTGGGGGGGAGAGGAAGAAAAGTGAAAGATTAAAGCTGTCCTTCAGAGATCTGACTATTGCACCTGGGAATCATTCCTAAACTTGCTCTGAAGTTTGGGCTGGTACAAAGATAGAATAAAGGCCACTGGGATGATAATACATTATAGGTGAAGATAATCACTATTTTCTGTTAACACACAGTCTTATGAAAACCTAAAACTCATTCAACAAAACTGGAGAGCACTGAACTTGACTAACATTTTCCCATTAACTTGCTATAAAATACAAGCCCATGGAAAAGAAACCCCATTTATTCTGAAGGAGGAAAACACTGCAAGATGACAATATCAGCCTTTGCTCAGTACATTGTTCCTGCTAAATGGGAAATTCCAGCAGGATAGACAAGTTTTGAAAGCTCAGAATGTTATTTTTGAGAGAGTTGCAAGAGCTGCTACATCCTGGAATATGCCCATTATCTGAAGTGTTGAGAGTCCTTGAAGTTTTATTTATTGATTTTTCAGTTTGAAAGAGACACAGATTCACGTCTCACAACATCATCCCAGATTAAGATCCATTGTGTAATTACAACTGTGCTCACGTATCTTCATTCTCTGGTGTTATGGTTACCATAGGCCACTAAAAATAGGCTGTTAAAGTGGGTGAACCTGTTGTTCAGGTATCATTGTACATTAAAGAAGAACTTGTTCAATTGAATTTAGCAATAACTGTAAGAACAGTGGAAACAAAATACAGGAAAACAAGCCATAAAACCTTCACCAAATGATTATTATCTTCTGTTTCTTCTTAAATTCACACTCAGACAAGCATATCCACTATTACAGGCACATGCCATGCATCAAATTCAGGTTCTGCTCCTACGAGTTCAGAAATCTTTGGGATGGGATGGAAAAACCTGCAGAGCCCCCAGGGATCACATTTTTCTAATTTTCTGAAGCCCTTCTGGATGACTGAAAGCCTAACTAATACCTTCTAACTAATTTAAGAAGCAGAACTTTTGACTTAACTGTGTAAGAATACATTGGACTAAAACAATACCTCTTTTCTCCCTAGCATCTGTATTTACTAAAGATGCATCCCCTTCAAAACCCAAGCATTAACAACCACTGCTTTATCACTCGGTAATAAGTCCTAAAGAACCAAGGAGAGTCATACAAAGAAGATAAACAACACCTAATGCACATACCCTTATAATATAAGAAGTCCACAGACCCAAATTCCCATTACCTGCTCCCAAAGATAAGAAAACATAAAGGCTTTAGTAAAAAATTAGAAAAAGAGAACAAAAAAATAAGCTTTCTGAGCAAGATTACAAATGACCTGAAGGAGACAGACATGTTTCACAGTGCCTCTGCCTGACTCACATTTACCCAAGCTGGACTCTTAGAAACCTGCAGCTTCTAGTATTGGCAATTGGCAATTTCTAATTTGCAATGGTCAAGAAATTGTGGAAGTAAATGAGTGTTCATCTATATAAAACCAAGAAGAAACTTTGTCATCTTGGCATACACCTGCATGGAAAAGTGTGACCCTGCCATATTTCTGAATTTGTGGGTAAAAATAAGGATATGAAAGCACAACCTGCTGAGAAAGAGCCACATATATAGTCAACTAATAAATATGGTCTTTATTAAGAATGAACAAAAAGATCACAGCTCAGAGAGTTGTATTTTTTCCCCTACTGCTCTATCAAAAGTGATAGTTCTGCTCTGAAAAAAGAAACTTCCTAAAGGATATAAATGGAAGCAGAATTGAGAAAGAAACGCACCAGGAGCACTCTTCCCAGAAATCTCTGGAAAAACAATAACCACACATGACTCCCAGACTTCCTCTGACATGGTTACACGTCTCTGACTCTGGGAAGCCTCTAAACTCTCAGAAATGTCTCTTCACAGAGCTTCTATGCTTTCAAGATTCACCTACCCTGAGCCCCAGCTGTAGCTCTTACTTCTATAAAACCACACACCCATCAGTCCCCTAAGCAAATCCACCCCAAAACACTTGTCTGCCTTTGTTACAGGACAGCAGATATTTCCATTACAGTAAGCAAACTCATCTCAGTGCACCTAAGTCTCGCAGAGCTCCTAAGTTTCAGTTCACATTTCAGGTTAATCTTTTCCTTTCCTAAAGAACAGAACATCCTTTTTCCTGATCTCCCCGAGGGCTCGGTATTTGCAACATCAAACAGAACACACAAACCATCTTGCCCCCTTCCAAAAGCCCATTATACTGTCAACTGCCTTCCTAACTGCAACCAGGGGAGAAAGCTTACATACTGACTCCAGAGCTCTCTTACTGCTGGAAAATGTCCATGATTTCTTCAAGCTACTGCTGCATTTCATTTCTCTGAAGAACTCATAATAAGATGGGCAAAGTTCCAAGAAAGAAAAAAGAAACCCGACCAACCAACTGAACTCACTGGGCAGTTACCCCCTCCCTGACTTTCAGCTTCTGGCCAAGGCCAAAGCCACAAGACTCTCCTGCAATACTTCCAGTGACTCTCCCTCAATAAATCTGATATTAAAATACAGTCACATGAATTAAACTGGGAAGGCAAATGTCTGCTACTACAGATAAGAGTGTATCTTGTGGTGTATTAGATATTCACAAAGTGCTGAGAGAGAGGAGGAAAGTCCTTATGGAAGCCAGGCTATAAGCTACTGGAATGCTAAAGAAATCATCATAGATTTATTAATTTTGCCACAAGAGACCCAGTTGTTATTTACCAGGAGGAACGCCCATGCAATGGCTGTGAATGGGCTGAGATTTGGGTCTCAGTTTCCACAGCTCAGTATGTGAATGCTTGCAAAGCACAATGCAAACCTCACTGGAAGCTGGTGCTGGAGAGTAACATGCTGCTACTCTTACTGAAAAAAAACACTAAAAAAGCAACAAGAGAACGTAATTCAGAAGGTCTCTTCAGCTTTGCTGCATTTGAAAAAGAATAAAAAGTAAAAAATGTTTTGATGTTGACAGGTTTTATCAGCTATTTACATGTTTTCTCTTCTTTCTTTTCAAAGAATTCATATCCCTGTTGGCAGCCTACTCACTGGCCCCAAGCCTGGGATAACAGCAGAAGGGTCTCCTCTCTTGCTGAGGAAACCTCCAGGGATGTAACCCCAGAGGGGCACCAAATCCTTTCTCCAGCCACAGAACGTGGCAGCTTTTCTGCCCAAGCCCTTCACATGCTCCTGACTCAACTCCCCCATCCCACCCTCTCCCTCACCAAAAGCAACTGCAGCTCCCATCCAGAGGTGGTGGGACAGAGCCAGCCTGTCCCACCCACAACTCTTATCCCAGATTTTCCAGTTGATTGATGGTAAACCATAGCTGAGAGTGGCCACGGGTGTAAGGGGTGATATTTACAGCTGAAGTTCTATAAAGCTGAAGGGTTTGTCAAGCCACAGCATCCAAGTGACTGCAAACACAGCCCCGCACAGCGAGGAAATGACTGGAGATTGGTTACAGCCAGAAGTAATTGATCTGCCTGAAAATATGGCCCAAGAATCATAGGATTAATGCTCAAATTCCAGCTGTGTTGCATTGTTCCCTTCCCTCCAGCTCTCCAACAACAAAGACATGCCTCCTCCTCCTCTGGAGACCAGAAAAGTTTTTATTAAAAATCTTCATACAACTGTTGCAGCGGAGGCCCTGTGAAAAGCATCATAGGAAAAAAATGCAGGATTCATAAAGAAACCATCCTACAATTTCCTTTCGATCTGGCATTGATTTCCAAGTGGCTACCTTTGCCAAGTGGCTTTGGCCAGCTCTTCTGGCTGGGGGGACACGGGCTGAGGAGCAGGGGCTGGCAGGGGGGGCAGGGGAAGGGCAGGGGGTGCAGGGGCAGGGGGTGCAGGGGTAGGCAGGAATAGGGGGTGCAGGGGGAGGGGTGCAGGGGGGGCAGGGGCAGCCCCAGCCACTGCCGCACATGGTGAAAGAGCTCGAGCCAACCCCGGCAAACTAAGAGGGGGAAAAAATAATCAAGTGGGAAGACTTCCAAAACTGCAGCTGTGCTGGCCCATTAAAAAGCTGAAACTCATTCTACTGTTCGACCTCATGCTTATCACCACATAACTATTCATCAAAGAAATTTCAGTGCAATTAATTAAATTATTCCCCTGCCTGTGCCACAGCGTCGTTATTCCAATATCAGCTTTCACTCGCACTCTCTTAAGCTCGTGTCTGTGTGCCAAGTGACATCTCTGGGGTTGTCCAGTCTCAATAAAGCTCTGCTCCTCACCACTCACAGAGGCTATCATTTCTCTTTTTTATTGCCATTTATTTTCCACTAGGATTTTGCTGCCAGTATATTGGCAGGACTTCCAGTATATGGATGTAATGAAATCTACCACAGACACTTAACATCGGGTCAGGCTTGAGCTCAGCTCATGTGAAGCTGTAATATGATAAACAAATGCTTCCAGGAGGAGGATTTTATCTGCTCAAAAAGAGAACATGGACTCCACTGGTACCCAGACTAGGAGGGAGTAATTTGAAAATCCTTAAGATAATTAGCTTTATAGCTAAAATGTGCTCAACATGAGAAACCTGAGTCACAGCATAGGTTCCTCTCAATCTGTCAGGACCAACTTCTTTTCTCAAAAAAAAAAAACCCCCAAAGTGTAATAGTTTGCATCTTTTTTTTCTTTTTTTTTTTTTTTTTTTTTAACAACATTAATATAATGGTTCCACACAACAACATGTGGGTGATTTGGTGGCTATTTTAGGGGCCCCATGCTGCAACAAAATTTAAATGCCCCAATGTTACACCTTCCTCAGCTCTTCTAGAAATTATGCAGGATCTGATAACTCTGAGCGTGATCTGTCTGTATCTAATGCCACAGTAATTCATGGGATGGCCCCAAAGCATTGTATCTGCATCTCTCTCAGTACAGGTCAGGACTGCTGCCAACAGGATTAGACTCTCAAAATGTGAATTACACAAGATATTGGTAGCCATGTCCCAGGCGTCTCTAAGGGACTTGTGGCTGGAGATGAGAGACAAAAGAAACACAAAAGGAAACTATAAGATAATTTTTAGAAAGAAAAGGGAAAATCAAACCTTGGAACAGCTTGTGTCTGGCCACAGTACCTCCCACTACCTGGAAGGCTTGGAATCAATAATGGAGGCTTTCTAGCAGAGAGGCTTTATTTCAAATGCAAGTTAATAGACATAAACCTCTACAGGCAATGAATGTAAAACACCAGACTGAATGATCAAAGGTGGGGGGTTTTGTTTGGTTTTTTCTATTTATTCTTTCCTGATAAAAAGAGTGTTTTCTTGTCTAAAATAAACTGCTCCCCACAGAAATGCAATTTTGCTGTTCTTCCACAGACAGAAAAGTTCAGTGTCTGCATCAGCAGCTGCCCTGATGTTTTGTCAGCTTTCCAGTGAATGCACCAGCTACAATAACTTGCAGCATAACATAAAGTGTTGCAAGTTAATTAGGGGGAACCTAGAATTACTACAGCAAAGCATATGGAATTTTTGCCTGATTAATGCCTATCTTTATATCTGTCTGAAAAGTTTTATTTACATACAGATTGAAATGTTTACAGCTTGTCAGCTTGCTCTGAATGAAGGCAAATTAACCCTGCCCCAAACCCAGTCTGAGCCAATCTTTGTGCATTTCTCAACCTGGACTATTGGACAGCAGCAGGATGAGGTAATGGCCTTGCCTTTTCTTTTCTTCCTAAGACAATGCAACAGAGCCATTCTGAAAATAATTTTTCAGGTGTTTGGTTCCTCTGTCTCCCAATGCCTCTGGTCCAAGGCACAGCAAAGCACCAAAAAGGTGCCTTAGGATTCCCCAGCTGGAATCCATTAAATAAAACCCAGAGTGTGGGATCAGGGTTCAGTATGAGATAAGTATCAGAGATCCCAATCTCTCTCCTTCACTTCACCAAGAGAGGGAAGGTGAAAGTCAGTACCAAAACCTGAAACAGTTTATAACAACCCTTCAAGAAAGTGGAGCCCTGAACGTGTCAGGTGCCAACTCAGCTACAAGAGGAACCTCAAGGTGATGGCACCCACGGGCTCACCCCAGACTGTCACTGTGCACCCCCCAAGCCCAGTGGGACCCAAAGGAATTATCACCTCAAATTTCCTGAATTGATAAGAATAGTATAAAATAGATCAACATTGTATTAGGACAGAAGCTGCTTGGAAATACAGTTGCTAAAAATTGCAGTTAATGTGACAGTCTATTTGCCTTCTATTCAAAGACAAGAAATTTGACAAAATAGAGTAGAAAACCAATAAACCACCAGTATGAATCCACACCATTAAAGCTGATTAAAGCTCAGCAGGCTCAGTTAAATTGCAGCATCCAGAAGAGCTGCAGCCAAGCCTCAACAATAAGGGGAAGGTTGTCTAAAGATTTCTTCTCCTCCTTAGGACAAGCAAGGAACGTTGGTTTTTCTAATGTACATTTTCAAAGTACATTTGTTTTCCAAGAGTACTGATTCTTGGAGTTGTTCCTACCCAGATGCAAAACTCTACACTTGCCCTTCTTATAATTCATTAATTTTTGCCCTGCCCAACCCTCCAGTCTGTCCAGGTCCCTCTGAATGGCAGCACAGTTACTTCGCATTAGTCCAGTCTATCAGAAAATTAAGTGAAAAGTCCAACATGAACAGCATGGGCCAAGGTACCAGCACTGTGAAGCTTTCTGGCCCACACCCTGTATCAGTAATTTAGACATAAATATATATATTATCTACTGCATTTGAAAAAAAAAAAAGTACTCAAATTTCAAAATATCAAAGGAAGTTTGAATTGCACTTCTTAAATACTATAGAAGATGTGATTAGGACAATCTCAGTTCATTTTCTGAAACACTTCTTCCCTTTCTAAAAGGTATTACAACATCTTTTTACATCTTAAAGTCTTCTACTTTTCTATTTGTTATCTATCCTAATTTCATTACAGCAAACAGACCAGATTTATTCAGCACACAGCAATCTACTCTAGGACTTCACCTGCAGCCTCCAATATCTAGCAACAAGCTTTCAAGTATTTTAATAAATGAAATAACTGTCTAACAAATATAACTAGATAATTCCTACCTTCTGTGTAACAAGCTCCTCTGAGTGAATGTCATTTTCTATTTTCTAATTTTGTTTTACTTTTAAACAAGAAAAGCATAAGACTAGGATCTCATGCCTGCAAATCCAATTACCTGCTCCCATGGAATAATCTTTTTCACCCCTAGTGCATGCTCCAGCTGGGCAGTGCTTCATACCAAGCTCCTTTAGGGTAGGAACTGGACCAGGTCTGGAGGACATGGAAGAACAGCACCTTCAGGAAGGACCTGTGGCATCTCAGGGAATGTTTTCATGCCCGTGCAAACTTTGTCATTTTTTCTTATTAGCATTAAGACCCCCACCCCAACCCTAACTGAAACACTGCACAGTGCCAGGCAGAGCAGGGGACAGGAGTGCCCAAGTCCCTTGTTGTAGACCTACAGGGAAAGTCCACAGTTGATGCCAAAAGGCTTCCCCCCATGGGGTCAGGCTCCAAAACTGGTTCTGATCACTCAGGCTGGTGACAAAGGCATCCAGAGTCTATGCCAGTCACATCAATTCTTCAGCAGCCAACAAGAACTCCAGTGCCTGGATTACCCAAGGCACAGAAACTATCACCAGGCTTCTGATATGACAGGTTTTGCACCTTATTGTAAAATGCCCCAGGGGTCTCACAGCCTATGTAAAATACCAGCAGAGAAGTTGTCCATCTCTGCGTTGCCCTTGGTGTGGAAAGCCCTTAGCACACTCAGTTGACAAACAGTTCTCTGAAGTGGTTTTCCTTTAAGTCCCTCGTGTCAACAAAATTAATGTGACATTTGCAACTATTCTGAAGATAAAATGAAGTTGCCTGAATTATTCTGCAGAAGCAGCGTGAGGCAGAATTATTCAGCTGATAAAATCTAATTAGGTGTAAATTATTTCAGGTTCTATAAATTATAAAACCTTTCAATGAGAACTCAGACTCAATGCTTAATGTGATAGGGTGAGTTAATATGCTGGGCATCTGTTTTCCAGAGCTAGGTTTCAATCTGGGACAAAGTCACCCAGGTAACTGATGCCTTCCTTCCACCAGCTGTGCCCAGGCAGGCAGAGGGAGGCAGCTCATCCACAATGCCCACATTACTCAACTTGAAAAGCTTTTTTTCTCACAAAAGATAGGAAGAATTTGATACCTGGTCAGTAGATGCAAAAAGCAGCTCTTAGCCTAATCCTGATACAGAGCTGGAGCTCCTGATGCCTGCTGTTAGCAAGAAGGGAAATATTTTGGCAGCCAGCTCTCCCTAAAGCCTGGAGTCCAGCTTCATCCTTCATCCAGAAAGTTTCTGAGCAGCAACACTGTTCAGCACGTGTTTACTAATGACACTTTCAAGCATGTGCTTTCATGCTTTGCACAGTCAGCATTAGCATGTTCAGAACCTGCCTAATTACCACAGCATTTTAGTTCTCCTCCTAGGTTTAATTTTTGCTGTTTGGATGAAAAAATGTCATCATTAACTTCTACAAAGCCAAGCAGGGCATCTTTGAAACCAACCTGTCAGTGCTTTTAACAGCTGAAAAGTAAGATACTGAGAAGCAGGGTGCCTTCTGCTGCTGCTATGGAGGAGGAAGGAATGGTGAGGAGCTGTGCAATCAGGTATCTTGGAGGAAGAAGACAAGGATTTCGTAAGCTGAGGATCAGCTTTGCCCACTTGCTGTCCATCTCCTGCAGTTGGACAGTTTGGGCATTGTGGGGAAAAAGCAGTTTGAGCTTCCCCAGGTTCAGAACTATAGGCTGGGTTTTGAGATGGGCCTTATTTTCCATCTAAATGCACCCATTCAGTATGGATTGGAAGATCTCAGATGAGCTCAAATTACCTTCTCACACTTTGCTGACTCCTTGAGCAAGAAGACACAGATTATTTTGTAGCAGATGAACCTTTCTTGGGGCAGGGCACTTCGAAGTCAAGCAGGTGCACAGTTAGTGCTCGGATCTTGCTGCCTTCAGACTTGGTTGACCTTGTTCAGTGGTTCTGCTCCAGACTCAGCCAACCTCCTCCTTTGGCTGCTCCAAAGTGAGCTGTGTGTTAGGAAGCTCCCCTTTTATTGGCCCCCCAATCCTGCTCATGTGCAGCTGGGCTCAGCCCTAATTGGGACAGGTGGGCTTAGCACAAGCTCACGCCTCCCACCTCGTAATTAACCACACCTGATTGCCTCATTCCACTACATTATTTACCATCCCCTAACACTCCCTCTGTAAGGACAAATGACAATTATTAGAAGCAACACAACACTTAAGGCCCAACTATAAAGAGGTCAGAAATGCCAAGAAAAGCCACAGATAGGTCTGAACATTTATGCAGTGTCCAGTACCCCTATGTGTGCATCTAACACATTCAGAAACACAACAGAGAGAATGTTCATTGGGACCTACACCAGCCCTAAATCCACCACAGTAGGTTTCTTGGTAACAAGAGGTGGTGGCAATGACAAAGATTTGAGGATAAATGCAAATCTCCTATAGCTCACCAACCTTCACTCTGTGCTGATCAATAACTTTACTGTATTTTCAAGAAGCTGCAGGTCTCAGGCTCAGCTTTAGGCTCTGTATCTCTCTCTCTCTCCCCATCCCCCCTTCATATGTTGCACTGTAGAGTGGCTAGAGGGACAAACCAGCTTCTCCAAGACCGTCCATGCCCATGGAAGGGTGGGAGAGGCTGATGGGAGAGGTAAACACACCTCATAGCAAAAGGAGAATGGTTGATGAGGAAAAGAGGCCTAAAAGTAAAGGAAATCAAACTCAAAACAAAGCATAGTGCAGGAAGGGACATTGGTAACTACAAAATTATTCCCTCACTTTTGTCACCGTTCACTCCCAATTCTGTAAGAGTTAAAGGCTGCCAAGTAATAGGCACTGGAGAGTTTTCCCCTGGGCTGCAGCCAAGGCCACTAACTCTGCTATTAGAGGCCTGACAAGCTTTGTCAATGCAATCTGCTGAATGCCGTGAGTGACAAGCGATCAATATTCTCCACTCTCATGGGTCATCACAGGTGACAGAGGTCTAAGTAATAAAACAGCCCTGGCTGCCTCCTCTAACTTAAATGCTTCCCCAGCCACAATATTTCTTTTTTTGTCTAAGCGCCTCCACCTAAATTTCTCAGAGATCGAAGCACCTGATGGGGCAGAGGTTCTGAGGAATTGCAATGTGTCTGAATTGATGCTGGCCACTGAAAGCTCAGTAGACTGGAGATAGAGGTTCAAATAAATGGAAAATGACCAGCTCCAGAGTTGTCATCTGCCCACACCAGGCCCTGCAGCAACACAGTGAGATGAGGACACGGCAGCAGCACAGTGGCACCAGGCAACCTGCCAGCTGCAAACCAGCTCCCCAGGTTCTGAAGACATCCTCACAGATATCCCTTTTTTTCCTTTTTTTTTTTTTTTCCCCTCTTTCCTCCTTTTTTTTTTTTGTGAATGAGAATTGCTGGGAGTAACTAGAAGAGGAGGCTGAGGGGAGGCCTCCTCATCAGGAAAGGCAGGAGCAGGCACTGACCTCTCTGGTGAGCAATGGTAGGAAAATGTGCTCTGGAAGTTTAGGTGAGATATAAGGAAAAGGCTTTTCACCCAGAGAGTGGCTGAGCAGTGGAATGGGCTCTCCAGGGAAGTGCTCACAGCTCCAAGCCTGCCCGAGTTCCAGAAGTGTTTGGATGAAGCTCTCAGGCACATGGTGTGATCCTGGGGATGCCCTACACAGGGACAGGAGTTGGACTTGATGATCCTGATGGGTCCCTTCCAGCTCAGCAGATTCTATCTATGATTCTATGATAACTAGAAAAAACTGTGTTATGGTATTAATAGAACTGCTGTAAATTTGAAGGAAGTTTTGATGAGATTGAAGTTCATGGGAGCTGTTGAAGCACAGAAGCTTCTGTTGAAGCACAGAAACAATAACCAGGCACTTCTCTCCAGTATGAAAAAAGCCCTTCCACCTTTCTAAACATACCACTTGGAAACCAGTATGTGGATTTTAAGGGAACAGGCCACCCCATTAGAACAGCCCACCTTTACCCCTGCCACAATGCAAGGCACCTTTGGTGGGAAGCAAGATGAGACAGCCTGAGTTTATGGTTGTAAAACTACAGCCAGCAACCACAGAGAATCTTTATTTTTCTAAATCCACATACTAACTTAGCATTAAATTACTTGTTCCTACAGCTGTATGCTAAGTAAGAGCTTAGGCTTCCAAAATAGCAGCGATTTACAGTTGAGTACCCAAATTTAAGGCAGACGAGAGGAAAAAAAAACAAAAAACCATGTTTAAGCCCTTTGGAAAATCCAGCCCCAATTCTTACTGTCAATAAGCATTCTGGACACAAGCCATCGATGTCCATCTGGGACCTGAATGTTGTCCAGTTTTTTCAGATGTTTAGAACCAGTTTTTATTGGGAATAATCTCTTTAACCAAACAGCTTTGCAAACACTGAGCTTTGCTACATTCCTGTGAGACAGACAAGCAATACACACCAATTTAGTGGTGAATAAACTGAGAGCCAGAGGCACAACTGGACACAAAACCCAGTGGGTACGT
Organism: Calypte anna; assembly: GCF_003957555.1. Lineage (NCBI taxonomy): Eukaryota > Metazoa > Chordata > Aves > Apodiformes > Trochilidae > Calypte > Calypte anna. Next base: position 1,207,642 of record NC_044264.1, read on the forward strand.
AATTTCACACTTTAAACTTCGAACATCTAATATGTCCTGGAAGAGAATCTCTTCTAGGGGATGACTGTCAGCTGTAAAATTCTGTTTAAACAGGTGGTAGGAAGATGATGTGCTGTTTGGAAATAATTGGTGCCCTGTTTACACACTGCTCTCAGTGATCTAAGCCAGGATAAAAATAGACTATAATGTTAAAGATCTGTGTTTTTGTACATCTTCATCCTCTTTCATTACAAAAAGCAAACCAAAGAGCTAATTCTACTTAAAACATGTATGTATTCTAGCAGCTTGTTATTTTTAATAATTAGAAACATTTTCCACGTTCAAAGAAAGGAGTCTGAGATGCTTGTGGTTCCCCTGGTAAGTCACCATGAGCTGAAATAATACATCTGCAGACTTTTTATATATGCATGGGGCATTTGATCTAGAATGGATTGAAAGAGAAAACCAGAAGCCAGTATATATGACTATATCAGAATTCTTTAGAGAATACCAAGTAAATCATCTTCTGTCCAAGAGAACCTGGGATCTTTTCATGGCAAAGGTGTTGCCACAAAGATAGGAACTCTGTGATAACATCTTTTGTAAGATGTAAAACCAGATGAGGGAGCACATTTCATAAAGGAAAAGTGTCCAAACTCTTGGGATGAAATTAGATGTCTAATAAAGAAAAGGTCAACATTCTAATGTCAGATCTGGTTCTCCAACACACTTGACTACTGGCCAACTAAACCAGCTGGACAAGCAATGGAGAGCAGCATGTGGGAAGGACATATTTCAGACCAAAGTAATCTTTTTAGTCACTAAATCCAGCTGATTTTCTAAACAATTAGATGAAGGCTTGGCTCTATCCCTATCAATGGGGAAGGCTGTAGGACAGGAGTTGTATTCAGAGGAGAAGCAGCAGAAAAACACCCAACCAGCCTGGAGATGGCCCATGGCAGTCACAGTGTGACTGAGTTACTGCAGAGAAAGGGAAATCAGATTGAGAACAAAACAACAACCCCAAGAGTTTTTGGCAAGAGTCAATGCCCAACCAAGTTCTGCCTGGGGAGCAGGTCAGCTCTGAGAGAGTTTTACCAGGAGGTGATAGAAGGGAGAGCCACGTTTTGCTGCACACTTACCCTCCCTCTTCACAGTAAAATCCCATTTTACACTGCACTGTATGAGTTTGCTTAACTCCATCCTGCACATTCTCTCCATGGTTTGTGAATACATTCCTCATCATGCTGGAGTTTAGTTGAAGACACAATACATAACCAGCAGGTGAGAGAGAAATTAAAAACTGTGAAGCTTTATTTCTTCTCTCCAGAAGTTTATTGCTATTCTCTCCCAGCCAGCCAGCCAGCTATTTTTTCCCCTCTGGCCTCAGAGGCTTTTGACTTCCTGAAGATATGACTCCAGATTCATTTAAAAATAGAGGATGAAAGCAGTATGGCTACAGGGCTGTGATAGCATCACATACAGCTGTTAACAGCCTAATTTATTACGGATGATGTAGTCATTAATGTACTCTGAACATGCACTACATGCTCCTCTTTAATGAAAAAGTAACTAGGGAAGCTCATCCAACTTGCTTCAGAAAGTTGAGTCCCAAGAGACTTACATGTCATCAACCCTTAGATTTATCCAAGGCTGAAGGAGATATTTTAAAACATATCTTCTTGTTATTCTTTTAAAAGATGGTTCCCTTGATGCACAGCCTCGAAAGTTTAGCAGATCTTATTACCAAAAATGAACTAAACTAAAGCAACTGGTATAATGGTTGTTACACTATGAGTACAACTTCCTTGCCATGTTCTGTTCTCATCCACTTTCATCTCAAATGTTTCTATGAGCATGGGAAGTTAAGTATTATTTTTCTTCCCATCTAGAGGAATAGAAAAAAAAAATCTCACAAAACCAAACAAGGGAAAGCACAGGGAGACAGAATAGGGAGGTCACTGGGACCAATTCACACGGCATTCGAGGAAGAGAAGCAGCAGAGACAGAGTCAACACGTAACCCATCCAAATTCCCAAACAAGGATGATCTGTAATTGGCACAAAACTGGAAACATAACTAAGACTGGAAAGGAACTTTAAAAGCCATCATGTTTCTTGTTGTCACCCCAGCCATTTGCTGATGCCCCCAGCACACAGTGGGGCTGCAGGCTCAGGGTGCAGCTATGGCAGCTTGAAGGGTTCAGTCCTGTAAAAATCCTACAGTAAGCTCAGGGGTCAGGAACTCCTGGGCTCCTGTACCCCCAAAGCCACCAGAAACAACTGCTTGAAAAGGATGAGGCTTCTTGAGGCACGAGACAGAGGACACCTAAAGAAATAATTAAAAAGCAAAACACAAAATGCAAGAGAAATATAAACTGATTCTCCCAGTAATGGTGGTGAATTGTGCCTCAGTGTGTAAGGAGAAGGAATGGCATCCCTCTGGAAAAACATCTGCAAAGGAAAGCAAGTGAACAATGGGTGAAATTAGTAGATATGAGGGTCTGGAGAAGTGCTTAATGGGAGTGCTGGTTTTATGTCTCAGATTTATAAATCATCCCTCTCCTGCCCAGATGCTTGCGAGCAACACCTGTAGCAGAACCACAGCTCAAAACCTCCTGCAAAGGGAAGAGCCATAGGGATTATCTGGATGTGATGCTCTCTTCTCTGTGCTAATTACAGTGCTAAAAGGCCAGCAGAAATATTTAAGCTTAAGGAAGTTGACACCTCTTTGTTCCTGTCTGGTAAGCTGCTCCCTCATACCTACTGTGCTGATCAAGAGCATATAATTTATGTCCTGGAAGGTTAACTGTACTGTAAGGTTTGTCAGCATTTCCATTCCTGTCCCCTTCTAAAGGGTTTAAATACTCAAAAGTCATAATACAGCTCAAAAAGAGTGTTAACCTGCAGGATCCTAGGCAAGAAGCAACTTTTTTCCTTCTGTGGTCATATAGCAAATCCTAATTTTTCTTTAAGATACCATTTTTAGGGGGAAAAAACACAAAGATGAAAATATTTTGAGCTCAGGAGCTTGGAGAAAATAACTGTACAGCCAGACTCCTCTCTGACTGGAGGCCAATTTTCCTTTGTTGAAACACTTTGATGGCACTTACTGGGGGAGGCTGGGGCTGGAGGGCAGCTTGGAGCAGGCATCACTCCTGCTGCAATTCCCTCTGCGTACACAAGCAGGACCATTTAATGTGCTGTGTTAGTCTTCACTTTAAATGTCTTTCAAGCCCGTGTTTGCCTAAGATAGCATTATTTGAACATATATATTGGTGATCCAATTCACCTGAAGCACTGCTGGGTCCTAGAGGAATAAGACAAGGACATCCCATATGGTGGCAAGGTAGAAAATCTCCTCCAATGCAAACCACCCGGTGACCTCTGCGATAATAAATTCCTCTGCAAAATGACTGAGCAAAGTCCTGGAGCCTGTGTGCAGGGAAGATAAACAGCCCTCTTTGTCCTCAGGGCCAGAAGTGGCCATTGTACAGAGCTTGCCCAAAGGATTAGCACTGCCATTATTATTTGTGTTATATGAGCTATTTCAGGAGCTAATTGACCCCAGCACAAAAGCCGGGTGAGAAAAGCTTTTGTATCTAATAGAATGAGCAATACAGCAAAGGGTAAGGTTCTCTGAGCAATTGGGCCACAGTATACAGACACTGACTCAGTTTTAGCTGACAGCATCAAGCAGGGCAATCTAAACTCCCCAGTTAGCACTAAATCAGCCTACTATAAATGAGCCCGTGACAGAACACGGAGAAATGGGACTTGCTAAAAGGATAACTGAGGATAACTGCCTTGTGAAGCATAAATATTGAAGATGTTCAGGCTCTTTCATTCCTCAAGCTAAGCATGCCCAGCAAGAGCTGTACAGGCAGAACTGTTTGAGACCTGAATCTCCATTCATTTTCTGAGGGCACAGTGCTGAATGTCACAGGTACACATGGTATTCCAACATTACACACATAGAGCCCCTCCTTCTCCCCCTCCCTCCCTCCCAAAAGTGTTTAATGGTGGGGGAAGGAAATGACAGTGAGAAGCTCAGGTAGGATGCTCTTAAACATTAAAAGGTTTACAACAAATTAATGTGAAGACATTTTCTCTAGGATGATGGACATTTGAGAAGGAGGACATCCTAAGGCTGCAGTGTAAGATCATCCAAAAGTAAACTACTCACCTCCAAATTCACTTGAGAAGAAGCTACGTTTAAGGGGGAAAAGTGAAGATGAATTTAAACAATTTTTTAGGCATACAGCCACCACTCAGCAAAGCCAGTTCTATCTCAAAGTCAGAGCAAAACAGACATGAGTAATATACCCAGAAAAATTAACTCACCCTGACCTTTCCAACGCCACTGAAAAAGCTGCTGCAGCATAATTCATTCCAGATTCTGCACTAAATATGGTGCATAAAAGACTGCAGCCTTGTAAATATGCAAACAGAACAGATATAATCATATTCATCATTTATTTATTGAACCTGCATGGACTTCTCATTGCACTGAGGCTATCACAAACAGAAAGGAATGAAAGGGCACAAAATCCCAGGAAGGGAAAGCAGCAGAATTTATAGGTGCTTCACAACTGGGGTAATGAGGCAGAAAAAAGAGAAAGTGTCTGTGGACAGACTGAGCCCCTACCAGAGACAAAGCCAAGGCTGTATCTCCTGAGCCAATACACTTGTAGAATAAGACTATTAATTCCCTTCTGTGCATCATCTGAGCTTTAGTGCCCCTGTCAAGGAGAAGCTCCCCTCCCAAACACATCCAAACCTTCCCATGAAGAAAAAGGCTTTGAAGACCTTTCTGCAACTCTTACAGGATCACCCCATCACCAGTGTGATGCCAACACAGAAGCAGAGGACACGGCAGCCCCAGCAGCTCCAACAACATGGTACAGGTCCCTTCCATCTGCAGACATCTTACCAGGGGTGGTTTCTCCCTGGGGAGAGGTGTGCATTGTAATTTAGAGTCAGCAAATGGCTGTTCTGATTCCACCCCACACCCAGGTGTAGTGAAGTGGCACCTGCATGACAGATCCTACACTTCTGAGCATGGCCTCATGAGTCCTCACCACTGGGAAGAGCTTTGAACACACTCTCACCACCTGCCCTACATCATGTAGCTGGGCCTGAAGCCCACAGCAACCATCACACCAACACACCCCTAAAAGCCATTTTATTTTATAGTGAAGTTAGTCTGTACTTGTAATTAGTTTTAATCACCTGGTACAGATTGGTTGGTTCTGAGTGAGAGGGATATAAAATAGGGTAGTGTAGAGCACACCAAGCTCAGCATGCATGAGCTACACCAACCTGAACACCCCCTGCTCCCTAGGACAAAGGACATGGAATGAGTTAAAATCTCTTATCATTCCTGGGTGTCTTTAAACAATGCAAACCTACTTAGTGGAGGTAATTTTTAAAGCACCCTTATTTCCATGAAGCAAATCCAGTGTGTAATTCCTGGATTAGCCTGGAAACTAAGAAGCTTTCTGCTTTCAGCAAAGTTAGTTTCCATTTCAAAGTTGAGTTAAGAGTGACTGAAGTTAATCAAAACACGTAATTTCACAGTTTCACATATGGGTACACTTAATATAAGCAGACAGATCAACAAAATAAAATAGATACATCTGTAACGCTGAGAGAGGATCCTGTACAATTTCCTTTTACCCAAATGAATGAGAAAAAGGCAGAGTAAAGGAGGAGTAAGTACTAAGAGGTGCACTCCTCCCTAACCTCACTGCAATCCTTGCACCAGAGATTTTACAGGTTCAGGATGCCCAGGCCATGTGGTTTGTAAAGATCTAAGTGGAAGTATAAAGATCTGTATCTGATATCTACAGACTGATATCTATAAGCATTAGATGAGAATGTTAAAATTAGACAAGCACTGACTCATGCATGTATCTCAAACTTCCAGAAAAGATAAGGGAAAGAAGCAAAACTGGATTTATCTGAAACTGGATATGAATCAAGAAATATCACAGTTGTTTAAAACAGAAATGTCTCAAATTGACTGTTAAAGCTAGCTCATGCACAAAACTTAGAGCTTGTTATTTCTTGTTCACCCTTCTATAATCAAAACCTCAGCTTTTAAAAGAACACAGACAGGAGCACTTGTCTTCTGTGACATTCAGCTTTGCACAATTCAAGTAGAAAGCACTGAAATACTGCATCTAGATTGAAAACAAAAAGCAAAAAACTGTTTATGTGTTTTTCTACACATCCAAAAGAACTAAATCACTAGTTACAACCCTATTTGAAACAAAGAAATAAAAAATGCTCGGGATCATTTCTTCCTCCCAGTAGTAACATTATCATAAATTTTAAGCAACTGACAGGAGTTCGTAATGGCAGAAACTTTGGGCAACCAAAGCTCTTTGAACAGCCCCACTGAAGTTCCAGGAATAAAATACAGTGCAATCCCCTTTCCTGCAACATATCTGGTCCATGGCTTGGAGTGATGTGAGACAGCAGGACTGGCAGCACCAGCCCTGGCATCTCTCAGTGCCCAACTCTGCACTGGGAGGAGGTTGCAGAGCAAACCCCTTTGGGATGCACCCAAATTCCCAGGATGCTGCTGGAGGGCCCAGGGCAGCACCATCCCCCAAGCCCTCCAATATGTTGAGGACAGAAGTGCATCTGCAGCAGGCCCAAGGAAGGCAGAACCATCACTACCTGGGGCTACAGGCTCTGGGATGACATTTCATAAAACATGACTATGGCATACACAGAGAATCATGGAATGGGTTAGGTTGGAAGCAATCTAAAGCTCATCCAGTTTCAACCCCTCTGCCATGGGCAGGGACACCTCCCACCAGCCCAGGATGCTCCAAGCCCCATCAAACCTGGCCTGGAACACTGGGGCAGCCACAGCTTCTCTGGGAAACCTGGACCAGGGGCTCAGCACCCTCACACTAAAGAATTTTTTCTTTCTATATCATGGATTCACACAGCAGTACAAGTATTACAGATGGGATTTCCACTAGGATGGAAGTTATTTCTAGCTGTGCTTCTAAATTGCTCACATACTTTTAAACATCCCATCCTAAACAGTGATAAAATAATCAGTGAAGAGAGCAAAGTAATTAAAGAAAAAAAAAAAAAGAATGGAAGGAAATTAGCATCTATTCTGTCATTGGCGCTTTACAGATTACTGCTGGGATGGAACTCAGAGTCTACAGAACAAAACAGCTTTGAACTCAAAGCTTCTCAGAAATGTACTGACCCCAAAGGAGCAGAGCTGTCAGTGAAAGGAGCCAACTGCTCCTGCTCCCTCTGCACTAACCCAGGATCCCAGCCATGCTCTGCTGCTGGTATTAATGTTCCTTTGCTTGAAAGGTCTCCCTGGAAGCTTTTGCAAAGCACCTTCCTCAATTTAGGATTCAAACATTAGATGACTTTTGGGAAAGGCCTTTTTTAAAGCTTGTTATGGTCTGCAGGCTATAAGGCACTCTGCATTGATACTTTCTCTGCAATAGTGTGACTGGGTTCTGAGAAGCTAAAGGCCTTAGTGGTCAGTTACACAAGGTTACTTAGGGATTTTCCAGCTTTTTTTCAGCTATCTTAAGCCTACAGGATAAAGCTCCCAGGCCCAAAGCAAGGCTCATTCATATGAACTTTTAATCATGGCCTGGGCAATGCACAGCTTTGCTGGGGTACTGACTGCTCACTGCATGCCTTGAAAATCAAAGGTATAAGTGCACACTACATGAATGGCTTACATTAGTGCCATTAATTCCTACTTTCAGCATAATCCTTCATCTGGGAGTTATTCCAAAACATAGGAGTTAATGACACTAATATAAACCATCCCGATGCAGCATGTGTTTCTTTAGCTTTTATTCCCATGACTAAATGTCTTTTTAATGCACTTTTATTTACCATGATGGAAATAGTTTTTCCTGCTTTACTCTATCAGAAGTCTGGGTCTGTCACATTAACCCTTTCCTGGGCAGAAGCTCTGTAGATGTATTTCCCATCACGACTCCAAAATTAAACTCTTATGCTGACATTCCAGCAGTGAACTGCAGCCCTTTCAAGTGCTGAAAGACCTGATGGAAATCCTGCAAAGGAGAGATGTTAATTGCCTGAGTAGGTTAAGGAGTCTCCTGGTGCCACAGTGCTCAGCCAGGCTGGGAAATAAAAGCCTGGGACTTAAATCTGGGAGCTGAGGAGCAAACCCGAGCTGCAGAGAGGCTTTGTCCTTCTGGTGCAGAACAGCTTTCCTCCTATTCCCTGGTGACACTTTTAACCAAGTGATGAGGGGCAGGGAATGAAGTGCCTTCAGATTTTCTCAGAGGTGTGAAATATGGGCAGAGGGGAGAAGTGGATTAGAGGGATGGAGAGAAATACTGCTATTCCCCAAAGAAAGCACAGGCAAAATTCCTGATGAAAAAACACTCCTTCATTGGAGTAAGTGGTTGAGGAGGAAAAAAAGCCCATAAAAGGAGTAATGAAAAGAAAACAAAATATATGTTGTTTTGTCTCCATTCTGCTTTCCCCACCTCCCCCGTGCCCTGAAGCAAAACCAATTCTGTGTTGGGCCTTTTAAGCATGCTGTAACTTCAAGCTGCTCTCCTCTCCCTTGTGGTCTGTAATTCCCTTACAGCCTGGCATTTACAAGAATTAAATACCTGCACCCACAGTAGAGGAGATTAACTGCCTGGAGCCAGCCCTTGACTCTCTGCTTCAGCTAAACCCCTCTCATGCTTCCCTCCCAACCTACCCAGAGCAGAAAGCAGTTTGAGCTCCTGTTCCCCAGAAAAAGCCACTTCCAACACACCCAACTCATGGCCTTGTTGTCACTGATGCCACAGGCAATAAATAGCTCTTGGCACACGTGTACCTGCACACCTCCAGTGGCTGAATCAGTGGCTCAGGTCACCACGTTCTGACTTTTCTCTCTCATTTAGGAGACAGAGCACAACCTGAAGACAGGCAGCTTCAGACACATGGACAGGAGTTGAATTTCCAGCTGCTTGGAATGCCAGAACAGGGGCATGCTTAGGTACTGGGCTACCTGCACTTTTGCATTTCTGAGAATAACTAAAGAAGCAGATAGAGTTAAGAAACCAGTGGCATGCACCAAATAATTCTGTTTTCAAAATCCCCTAACTTCTTTAACCCTGTTGTAGACACCAAATTTCTCCTTGCACTGCTTTTGAGTGTAGGGCAGGTGAGGAAAAGCAGGTATGAGAGGAAGGATAGGAAAGAAGGATGAAAAGTAAACCAAAATCAATTTGCCTCTGAACACTACAGTAAAAAAAGAAGTTTAAACATTCTGAAATGTTCAGTTCTCATTCCCAATTTACCAAAAACTACTCAATAAATAAGCAAGCAGTAATCTCTTTGTAAAGAGATTAAGGGAAATATATAAAGCTCACATTAAATAACTCCTGGTGCTTTTCTAAAATGCACCCTTGAAGGAAATACCTTCATGCAGGGCATTGCACTTCATTAACCTAACAATTCACTGGACAGTGCTTCTCCTGAGTTACACAGTATATAAATACACATCATATCAGCAGCATAAACATGGGAGAGTTGCCAAAATAAAATTCTGTTTCATAAATCTGATCCTGTATCCGAGTTTTTCAAAGACACATAAATAATACAAGGGACCAGCTGCCCCCTGAAGTCAGCAGAGCTGGGCCTAATAGAGGGATTTCTTCAATAAATTTAGGTTAAATCCTTGGCACAGATGTCAATTGATACTTTCTGCTAAGACTTCAAAAAGCACAATAGTGTTTTGAGGCTCTCTGTTTGTATTATTGGAGAGATCTCCTTCAAAAATTCCTCCATTAAGTGAATTCCTGCATCTGATTAGTTTCTTACAGTAAAGATCATTTACCCTTTGGGCTTAGATTTGGAGCATAAGAGATTGAGCCTGAGATTTTTGTGGGGAACAGGGAGATCAAGATGAAGTAAGTTTTTAATTTAAATAGAAAATGTTTTGAATATTAACTGGTTGATCTGAAGGTTCAACAGTAAGTGCTGTAGGCAAAGAGCTTGTTCTTTGGCACAGATGCCCCTTAGGGGAGGGGAAGCTCAGAGGGAGGGCAAGAATGCAAACCTCTAAACATCACAGATCTGTCATCACAACCACCAGAAAATCAGTTATCTGCAGTATGATTTTCATTTTGGCAGGGAGATAATAAAGCCACAGTAAAAGTGAACATAGTGAATTCTGACAGAAAACAAGAGGGAGAAAGAGTAGGATGTGAAAGTAAATCTAGTTCTTGTAAACTATGCCTAGCTCCAGAAGTTAATGATAAAAACATGCACTTCTTAGGCACTTTCCTTTCACCCATTGTTACTCATAATGGAAATTACTCAAAAGAAACAGACTTGGTTAGGAACATCACATTATGAACACTCAGATGCATTTAGCTTCAATAAAGCCCCCCTGGTTTACACTGAGCTCTGGAGCTCCAAGGTGTGTTCTCTATTCCAGGTGAGCCTGGCAGAGATGGAAGGCAGCAGTTCCTAGGAGGAAGAAGCACAAGTAAAAAGAGCCATAATAAAAAACAGCTTTGAATTATTCTAGCTGAAGATATCATCTCTCCTTACAACCCTTGCCTCATTATATCCTTGGACCAGTGCAGCTCAAAAACCAGAACTACTTCAGCTATGCATCTGGGCATGCTGCTGATGTGCCTGTACCTACAATGGGCAAAAAGGGAGAACCAACCTACCAGAGGGACCAGCCCAGCAGAGAGAAGACAACCTGCAAGTATGCAGGCTGTATTTTTTTATTATTAATAATTGCTTTTAATTTTTTTAAGACCATGAAAATAGGATGAAGGATTTCAACTCACCAGAGAATCACAGAATGGTTTGGGTTGGAGGGGACCTTAAAGACCATCCAGTTCCCACTCCCTTGCCATGGACAGGGACACCTCCCTCTAGACCAGGTTGCTCCAAGCCCCATCCAACCTGGCCTGGAACACTGCCAGGGATGGGGCAGCCACAGCTTCCCTGGGCAATTTTGCTCACACTAAAGAATTTCTTCCTGTTATCTGAGCTAAGTCTTCCTTCTTCTAATGTGAAGCCATTGCCCCCTATCCTATCACTACACAACCTTGCACAAAGTCCCTCTCCAGCTTTCCTGTAGGTCCCCCCTCCACCACCATGAAGTGGGGATTTATTTAACCTCAGGCAGCGTAGCAATGCTTGGATCCCTGGGATGCCAGGCAGGTAGAAACAATTCCCTTTTTTATGTGCAAAAAGATTTTGAGTCCTTTTGGCCTCCTCAGTTCTTCCAGCTCTCTTCATTGTTGCAGTCTCAGAATCTGCAGTGGTTCCTTTCCACAAACTACTTGGGTGCAATTTAAATGGTGACCACATTAGGATGGAAGATATAAACCTGGGAGGAAAAGTTTCATTAACTTCCAGTGGGGATGTGCTCACAAGCCCTGATGGGACACAGAAAACCTCTACCTTCACCATCCACAAAGAGCCTTGTGGGGTTTTACCAGGATCAATTACACTTCTTGGACTCTTGGGACCACAGTTTTAGACTTATCAGAAAGAAAAACTTCCAGAAGAATAAATGAAAAGGCTCAATTCAACCTCAGGCAAGCACTTTTGGGTGTTTTTCAAGGGACAACACATTAGAATCCAATTTGTCTGTGCCTACTAAAACCCAGGAGATGTTTGCAAAAGGAAAGGAAGAGTCTGCTAGCTTGCCAGAGTACCAGTGCTATGGATAAGAAATATTCTTCTGGTTTTACCCTCAGTGCAGTGTTTCCTCTGGAGGGTGCACTTTTAGCAATGATTTCCAGCCTTTCCATTGCTGTACTACAGCAGGTAAGTATGGACACCTAAAGCAACCAGAGGATGGACATTCATAAGCCTGCTACTCCTTCAAATGATATAACCAGTCATGGAGGGAAGAACTAGAAATCTTGGCTCTATTATCTTCCCAGGTACAGCTCCATGCCTCCATAGTTGTGTGTTTTTAAATCCCCCTCATTACCTGTTCCCTCTCTTTGTATCTTCTTCCAAGTCAGACTTGACTGGGAAGTGGAGTACAGCAGAGTTGTAGGACACAGTATGTAAACTGATCCCTTTTTGGGGTTTGTTTTGTTTCTGTTGTTCCTTTGTGATAGCACTGGGACTGTGATGTCTCATTTCCAGACATTCAAGGAAGCACAGGCTTTGCTTCTAAGGATCTTATAATCAAAAGACAGACAGGTGGCTGGGTGAAAAATAGGAAGGAAAGAGAAACAACAGAGGTAGAAAGGAAACTGGTTGTCCTCTTCTCCCTATTGTCACTAACACCACCTTCTAGACAAGATAAAAAGCAGCCAATGAAAAGCCCTACTATCCATTTTCATTGGTACCGAGATCACAAAGAACTGTTTTATTTTTTTCTAAAAAGGCATAGCAGTAACCCTTAAAACAAGAAAAAGAAGGAGCTAGGATTGCTTTAGGCTTCTCAAGGATTTCCCACAGAAAGCTGGCTCAAAAATGATGGAGAAGACAACTGAGGTGTGCTTTATAAAATATAATGTCTTCATGGATGGTGGTATTTTACACACCACTCACATTCTAACAGAATATTTTAAAAACAAAAAAACCCAAAAAAAAGGGTAAAAAAATTCCTGCAGTCTTCTCTCTAGCAAACACTAGTAAGTGCACAGTCTGTCTTCCTTAAGAGCAATATACTCCCCTATCAATTTGTGCACAGGACCATTTTTCCTGAAAGCAATATCCCTGACCATAATACAGTGTTTATTTAGCTCTACAATTGCATTCCAAGTGTTTCAGAGTTTAAAACAGAATGAAGACAAACCAGGAGACCATGGTAAAAGAGGGCAAAAATGTATTGCATCAGGTTCAGGAAGGCTACAGGAGACGAAGCACAAGGGACCAGGGTTTTGTATCAGAAGAGGTGAGAGATGGCAAAGGAGAAAAGAAAAAAGCCAACCCAAGATGTGCAGGCACAGACTGAGGCATCTATTACTCTGAGAACACATGGACTCCTTGTTCTCCATATGGTAACTCTGCTTTCCTAAGAACTTTACCTGTTTGCAGATGAGAGATCCTGCTGTTTACATCTGATGCAGCAGAGAAGTGGAGCTGCAGCTTTTGTCTCAGGAGCCCAGGGGATGGTTTGATGGAGAGTGGGGGAAGGAGTCTGTAACTCACCCAGGTGTCCTCTTGATCAAAGTTTCCCTCACCAAAGAGGTATCTCCCTCTTACACATGGGAAGAACTAATACTTGTAAAGCAAATTAGAGTCAGGTTTAGAGCTAATCCTCTAGATCTTGGTCTTTTACAGATAAATTCTGCAGCCATCCAGTGCTTTTGTTTGTCTATGGAGCTACAAATCCTGGCACTTGACATTTCACAACTGGTTAGCACAATTCACACCTTCTTTGAAAACTAAGTTTAAATGCAGTGAACAATTCTTCTAAATAAGAATCCCATAGATGATTGCTTTCCTACATTACCAAAACTGAGCTCCACCCAAGAACACTGCAAAAGGCAGTACCAATAATGCTAAGAATAAGTCAGGGCTTCAGTGCATAAACTAAGGCCCAAAATAAACCCAGGGCATGCTGAAATTGAGAAGTTATAGCAAGTTTATTGGTTTTGCATGTCTTAGTAGACAATTCCATTTGTTCAACAGACTTATGCTAAATTCCACTTTTAATTTACGTGTGACCTAACAAACCCTGGGAGGTTTTAAGAATGGCTTCTTCTAATTACAACTACTCTCTTAAGCTCACTTTACATATGCAAAAAAAAAAAAAAAAAGTCTTTTACAAAGTTGGCTTATAGGTCTTTACAGGTTTAAATCCATTAATATTGCAAACACTATGTTCACCTGGAGGGCAGGTTTGCTTTTCCACAAAGCAAACCTACATGTAATTAAAGATTACCTGCTTCCTTCCTGCCTAACAGAGCTTTACCCAGCATCAGATACACAAGTGTTAGGACACAACAGTAATTGATAGAGCTATTGAAAAATAGCATTTGGCATAGAAAACTGAAGCCCTATAATGCAATTAGGCTTATTAATAATATTACTCACAAGGATGCCAACTGTGATGATGCTCTCTGTCATACGAGCACCCTTGTCCTCATATCATACACATCCTTTTACAAATGCAAATGACAGCTCCATGACAACATGGGAAAGTACCTTCTAGGCTTTGAGTTTGCATTTCTATTTATCAACACTAACATATGTCCTTGAAGCAGAAGCCCTATCACTTGCTCACTCCCCTGTTTTAACAGGGCTGTTCCCTTCTCACTGCTGGGCCACTGCTGAATCCTTTCAAAAAGACCACGGACCCTCAGGGAACATTTTGCACCTCTGCTCAGAAACTTATCCATCACTTTGGAACCCTACACACTTCTCCTCATCCTACCCACGTGTGCACCAAGAGGTGACCTCCTCTTCTCCCCATCAATGCTCTGATCTGCTGGGATTTTCAAACACTTGACCCATCTCACCAGAGAAAGGCCATTTCTATTCTGAGCAGAACCACCAGTGCATATCCTTGCTGTACCAGCTCTTACATCTCCCACATTATCTCTTGAAAGTATCAGTTGCTCAAAGTGAGGCTCGGATCTCTCCTGATCTCTTGAAAATGTATCAAACAATCTAAATGACTGAGCTCTCTTGGCACTGGGTCCCAGCTCTCCAGAGCATCACCAGTGCCCGCCCACTTGTCTGGGGCCAGCTGGCACACTGCACCTTCCCCAAAAACACACTAGCAGTAAAACAAAGGCAGTGGCTGGAAAAAGAGGCACACAAATGAGCTTCACGGTGTGTGCACATGCAGTCCTTGCCTTCAGCCAAGCAGCTTCCAGCCAGGATGCCCTCGGGGCAGGGGAGAGCAGGGAGCGGAGCAGCCCAAGGGCAGGAGCAGCTGCAGCCATCATGCCCCCCACTCCTGAGCACCCTGACACGGGGAAAGGGAGCACCAGCAAGTCTTGTTCCAATTGTTTCTAATCCAAATGGCAGTGTGAAAGCCTGGAAGCCTAGCTGGGCCTTTTTACAGAGACATCAGGCATGATGAAAGCACGAAGGAAGGTACAAATGCAGGAGAAAACATGCCCAGTTTGCTAAGTGTGGACATGGCCTTAAACTAAACATGGCCAGGAAAAACCCAAACTGTCACCTTTCTAATAAAGCTTTTGTAAAACGAGCTGGCCAGACATTTATCCTGGCCAGGGCAGAGATGACTTTATTTTTGATGAAAGGTGGCAGGAAGGGAGCCAAGGAGGCTGAGCTGCTACATGTTTGCAATGAAAGAAAGCCGAGTGTCCATCTTACACTGTCCTCTGTAGTTTATCAGATGAGTAATGCTGAATCCTTCACTTGTCAGGACACAGACACACCTTCCACAGTACAGCTAAAGGGACATAGATTATTTTTACCTGAAAACTGTTTCCCAGAGCCTGGAAGATCTCAGCATTTTAAAGCAGTTAATGTTCACTCTATATCCTTCACCTGTTCTATTGTACTGTCCAAAAAATCTGCGCAGAGTTTATTCAGCATGGCTTACATGTCTTAAACAAGGAAAGGAGCTGCACAAACAATTCCTTCTAAGGAAATTTATGGGTCTTATAATACTGGACTACATTAAATTCTGGAAGAGAACAGGGCTATCTGTAAACTCTTACACTTAGAAAGTAATTAAGACTGAGCAAAGGAAAAACGTTCCAAGTGCTCTGTACTTTCAGCAGCCAGGCCTCCTTTTTGGCAGGAGTTCTCCCTTTTTTCAGCCCATCTATGTGACTACTGCACTTGGAGGATTTGAGGGACTGGAAGAGGTTACAGACGAGGTGGGGGGTGCTGTGTGCCCATCAGTAAGCCCTTTGTAAGAGAAATCCACTCCTAAGAGGAGTCCACGATGGAGATGCTGCTCTGCCACGACACCGGCGGCCACGCTGTTGGATCACCTCCCTCCCCACCACGAGCCTATCAATCTGCTTCCTCCCTTCCACCGTGGCTTTGTGGATTGACTGATTATATTTATCACACTTGTAGTTCACAGGGCAATGGTTTAAATTTCATTCAATACACTCCATCTGGGAGAGCTTTTAAAACACACCCACGAGCACATTTCTCCCTCTCACCCCGCACCCCCGCAGCGATCAGCCATCTGTACTCTGGAAACAAATCCTAAAAAATTATTCTAAATTAAAAACTCATTTTAAAAGAAAAGTAGTATTAAACTGTTTTATAAACATAATAAACCACAGTAAGCCTTAGTTGCAATAAATATCCAGCTCTTGCCTACAGCTATTAGAATCCACAAGCGTATTTTTAAGTTTGCTAGCAAACAGTGTATTTATTCTGACCATGATTTGTCTTCTGTGGTTTAATGCTCTCTCATGTTTCTTTCATATGTTTACACATGGGGGGAGGAAGAGAAAAGAGAGAGAAAGCAGGCTGTCCTGAAATATGTTACAGATTCCTGTGAACCATAATGGTTCTCTGAAGGACTGCCACTTCTTCACAACAGGGTCTGGCTCGGCCTCAGGACAACAATATCAAATAGACACAGACTGTTCTCCTCCCCTGCTTCAGTTGTGATTGATTAAGTTTGCTCAAATTAGTCACAGGAAAAAACTAAAAGGAGAAGAAAAGCAAGTTGTAGCTCATAATGCAGACTGTGGAGAAGCACCTCAATGGGAATTTGCTGCCTCTGGCAGAGGTGCCTACCTAAAAAAAAAAGGTTTTCATGGGAGGCTGCAGAGGGGAGAGGAAGCAGGCAAAAGAGGAGAAAGCAGAGGCAGATCAGGAGCAAAGAGTGACTGAAGACAGAGGCAGCCACAGTCAGAAAATTAACAATAAATAATAGTGTCATGTGTGGGGGAGAGATGGTTTAACCAAGTGGCACTGAGATAACACCCGTGTGCTCCTCCATAGCTGCAGAGAAATCAGGATGCTAAGTGGATTTTTTTTAGTATGGGACATTTTGGTTTACTACTAAATTCAGATGGCTGTTAGGGGAAAAAAACAGCCCCAGGCTGTGATGTTAATTCAGAAGGAAAAGGCATCTTGGAGGGTGGGATGCCAGCAGCACCCTGGCCCAGTGGTGGGTGGGCAAGGGTTAGGATGGGTGCTCCACCAGCACATTGCCTGATGGGAGCCTCAGCACCAAGCCAGAAATTAACAGGGTGTGAAAGTATTTTACCCAGCACATCCAGAGGACACAGACACAAGGGGAGGGAGGTGTCTACATTCTCCCCCAAACCACCGATTTAGTAATTTCCATTACAGCTCCATAGATTTATGTCACAAACCTCTGCATATGGCCATGCAATGAATTCAGAAAAGTACAGTTAATTTTTATCAGATGTTTTAGGCAATGGTTTTATAAACAGATGGAACATGCTTCAGCCAAAGCCCTTAAGAAGTGCTCTTGACTTCAGAAGTTACATGTAGAACTATGGCTTTTGCAAGATCTGTCCTTGACATGGTTTGTCCAAAACAAAGTTGGCCCACTCAGGGATACCCAAAAAGGAGAACAACTGTGCAAGAACAGCACTAGGGTTTGATTTGGTCCTTCAAGAGTTTCTTCATGTCCATTAAGAAGAAAATCTATGCAATAAGGTTAACTAAGAAACTATCCCTTCCAATTTTCAAGATAATTATATCTCGTGATGTGTGAGTAACTAATGGAAGTTAGGTTTTTACTGACTGGAGTTGATAATGCTACCAACTCTCACCCAAAAGAGAGGAAAAGGGTGGTGAAGGAAGACAAAGATGTCATAAGAAAAGCCTGCACTGAAGAATTTACAAGCAAAAAGAACAAACATTCTCTTTGGGAATGACTCTAGGCAACACAACAAAGAATTACAGCACATAAACTAAGGTTACATAAACAATCTAATAAAATCCTGGGACTGATTTATGGAGCAGAGACATTTTGTAGTGTGTTTCCATGGACAGCAGTTCCTGCTCAGATGAGCAACCATGCTGTAATTAGTAAAAACTGAGCATCCCATTTAAGAGGGGACAATAAGAGCCAAACATACAAATAAATACCACAAAACAATGAAATCAGTCAAACACTTCTTCCTATAGCCAGATACATAAAGTAGGGGATGGAAAGCTTCCATCTTCCCTGAAAAATAACCTCTGTAAATGAATGTAAACACAAATTTACTTAAGACTTAAAGGAAAAGTTTGGTTGCCTGGGAGTAGTGATCTCTGAAATGAAACACAGGGCAGATCTACACACAGCAACATCCAACATCACCCAGGATGGGACACAACTTTTCCCAATCACAGGGTTGATACCTGCCCTCCATACAGAGTTTTATTCAGGTTTGTGACAAAACTGACTTCAGTACAAAGGTCAGAAGACAACTGCTCAGTGTATGAAGCCCAGAGCAGACCAACATCAGTCCCTCTGCCCAACAGCCAGGCAGCAGCCCAGCCTTTCCAGCCCTATTCATGTGGCTCTGCTCAGCAGCCACTTGAGCTAAGTATCTCATTGACATGGATTACTGTTCCCCTCATCCTGCCCAGCCCAATCACCAGGACAGCTGTAGAAGCCAATCCTTTCTGCAATCTGTCCTACAATTATGGCCAACAGCACCTGAGAGAGAGAGGGACAGGGGGGACACACAACAGCAACGTGCATGGAGAGGCCCTGCAGGTTTCTGTGATGACATTCATGTCACCCCATCCAACCATGGCTTTTTCACAGCAAATCTGTTCTAAGTATCAGCCTTATTTCTGCAGATCAGATACAACCAAGGGCACAGCCTTTTGTCTTAACTCATTTAGTTTGTTGTCACTGTTTCCCCTCCACAATATAGAAAGGCTGGTGGGGACGTTTCTTGTCATCACAGCTTTTTAATTATCTCAGGTAACTGAGAGAAACACCACAATGAGGCTCTGATGCACAAAGTGGGACAGTGGAAAAAATAAAGGTGACTCAAGAAGGTGGAAAAGTTCCCCTTCCCCACTGTGGATGAAAGAAAAGAGAAGCATACTGGAGGAACTGGGTTTCCAAGTGGGCTTCCTGGAGAGGTCAGTGCTACTGACACAGGAGCAGAAGGGAAAACCCAGGGGAATTGGTGCAGAAGTGAGAGCAGCACCAGGGCTCTCCACAGCCTTGCAGCCCCCGTGTGCCACCACCGCCTCCCTCCCCACCTCCACGGCCTTTCACAGGTATTCATGAAGCCTCATGGAGAACAGGGCTGGGATTCAGTGAGGTTAGTTTAAAACAGATTCTCCTAGAGAAATTTCCAGAAGGAGAGGGCTTGAAACAGAACTAAAGAGTGCCATCTGCTGCAGAAAGATGGAGAAACCTCAGACCTTGCAAGAGAGACGCCCGGGCGGCAGCCAGCGAGTGCTGGACGTGGCACCAAGCTCCAGGCAGGTGTAGAGCTGGCAGGGCTGCCCAGAGGGAAAGGGCCATGGTTTAATGTGTTTAAATACCTGCTTCCCATGTGCCAGTGTCCACACTGGCATTCCCCACCCAGCTGTGGGATCTCGGAGCTGCCCATCCCTGCATGGGATGGAGCACAAAGCACTGAGCTGCACTGCCATGGTCACCCCGTGGTCCTGCCTACATCTGGAGCTGCCTCTGGTCTTGCTGGAGCTTTGTGGGGGTGAAGAAGGAAGTTCAACCCCATCTTCTAACAGGAATATGCTCTTACATCTTTTATTCCAGCATACAAGACGAGGCCTCACAGGATGCTTGCTTAAGAGAGACTAAAAGAGCAAAGTTTAAACTTCAGAGGCTTTCCTCAGCACACAGAGGAAAAAAAAAAAGGAATAAAAAGCCTTGACTAAGGCACAGCTTTGGGCTAATTCAGCTGTTTGGGACAGCAGAGGGATGTGTCAGGGAAGAGGGACAGGTCTGAGGGTTAAGGATAAGTCCCAGGCAGTGCCCTCACCTCCATCTCCTCGCAGCAGCCCTGGGAAATGCCACAGCTCTGTGGGTTTCCCTCCTCCCCTGGGCACTGCACTGCTGTGGGATGAGAAAACACCTGAAGCCTCTGAAAAAAACATTATTTGTGCTGGCACAGCCCACCCTGCCTTCTCATTTCTTCCAGGTGCCTTTTGTCCCTTATTTTCCCTGCCAGCACAGGACAGGAGCTCCATCCAGTGCAGCAGAGCAGTGCCTGCCCTGGTTAGCAGCCTGCAGATGGTGCTACCGACCAGCTTTTCCCCAGCTCCAAAATCGCTTCTCTTTAAGGAGAAACAGCCGTGTACAGTCCGAAAAACACACACCAAAGGGAGCTGCTCACTTCCATCTTGCATTTTCTCAGCCCCTCTGTACCCCATAACAGTGCTGCAGCATCTGACTGCTCAGGATGGGGCAATAATTGTCCCCAGCAATGGAGAAAATTTTGTCAAAGCATTTCCTAAAGGTAGGAACAGCAGCTGCCTTGGCGGAGCTATAGGCCAAATGATCCTGGTGCTTGGAGGTGTTTTTCTCACCTGGGCAGAAATTCACCCCTGCATAAAAGCTCCAAGCAAGAGCAAGGAGCCCTTGGTGCACCCACTGTCCCTCTGTGCCCTTCCTCATCCTGGAAGTAAGAGGCTCACAAGCCAAGCCAGAGCTTTCCACATTTTCTCTCCCTATTAAACACAGGATTTAATCCTTATTAAATCAGTTTTTAAGTCTTTTTCTAAGATCAACCAATTTTGCATCCGTATCATCATCCCCACTTTTTTTTTTAGTGACTCTTATCCACAACCCAAAAGATAATCTAGGTAAAACAGGTGCCAAGAAACCCAGCAATAACAACAAAATACCCCTCTTCGACACAAATTTCAAACCAGATCATATATTCCTTTGTTCACAACTAAAAATGACCAAAAAAAGAGCTTGATTCTACTCTAAGGGAAGAAAGTCTTCAAACTTCCAGCACTGAAGGCACTATATTTATGTGAAAATCCTCCACCATTTCACTCAAAGCAACTTTCCCTGAAGTACCTAAACTGAACACTGGTTCCACAAGCACAGCTGAAATACCTCCAGAGCAGCAGCCAGCACAGAGGATTCTCCAGAAGCAAAGAAAATCATTATATGCAGAAATCCTCTTAAAACTTAACAAGAGCTGAAGGAGCTGAGCTGCCCTAATAAACTGGGCTGCTTTGATGGCTTTATCCTGCAAGATGCCAACTATTCCTACTCAGTTCAGCAAGATCCTTCAGGACAAGCTTAACCTGAAATACAGTGAGAGTTTTGCTGAAGTTAATGATGCTGTCCAGGGGCTTAAGATTAAACACAAGCCTCATGAGCACTTTGCTAGACCTGGGCTTGTACTTCCAAAAATCAAGTGGTTAAATTTTGGAGCCTGAGCATCCAATTTAACTGTTTATATGGAAACAACCTTGATAAAATTCAAGCTTTTTTTGGCTTCTGATTATTATTACAAGGAAAATAGGATATAAGATGGGAAATACCCAATAGTTACTAGTTCAAAGATAACTAAAGATAGGGTGTAGTAGAAGCAGAGACAGTAAATACAAATACAGTAAATATAAATTTAATTAAAAGATTTTTTTTAAACATTTCCTATGGAAGTTCAATCAGAGAAAAGCAGCAGCCCAGCCTTAAGGGCAAAGGATAGCTGAGGAATCTCACTTTCAGGAGTAATCAATATGGATAAAGTGAGATGCTAGGGCTAATTAAACTGGCACTGGTATCCTTTTGCCTCATTTTGAAACCTTTTTTTTTTTTTTTTTCTTAACTTCTCCTAATCTCTAATGGTGCTGCCTAATGCACTGAAAAAGCAGGAAAATGCTGTCTCTTAATATTTTTATTTCAGTACCTCAGTGACCTGTACTGATGCTCTGATATAAACTTAAAAAGAGAATAAAATTTGATGCAGAAAAACCTGTGAGTACATTCTGAGCTGTAAACAGAAAATATGTCCTAAGTGTAAATGGAAAAGATGTCCAGCTTACCTAATATGAGTAACAAAAGCCTGAATAACCAGAATATTACGAGGTTGCAGTTGACATTCTTAGCATCTTTCCCAAGTGAATAAATGCCATAATAAAAGATCCCAGAAAGCAGCTTCTTTCTGTGTGGGTTATAGGTTTTTCACAAAGTATTTCCCATGAATTGGGCATGAGATGTGTGGGCAGGACACAGCCTCAGCAACTTCCAGATACAGAAGAACACAATCAATTTTGTATGCAATTTTATTTACCTTGAACCAAACCTGCTATCCTAAAGGCAGAGATCCTTTCACCATTGGAAGTGACAAATCTAAACAAGGCTTGACACTTCCCAATCTATTTTCCTCTCCAGCCCTGTTCTTTAAAGCCATGCCAGAAGCACACTGCTGCTCAGCACTGGGGGGATGGCAAGTAACAACAGGTTTTTGTCTGCAGTTCAGTCAACCCAGGGCATTCCATAAATCATAGTTGGCTCTACAAGCCAAACAGACAGAGCTCCCAAGTATTAATGTGCTTTTTTGTAAAGCCAGCTAATAGCAAGGGTCAAACCTGCACATCAGTTTCTGCAAGCTCACTTTGCACCTCAACACACTTGAGATTTCTCATGTACAAAAGAGACTGTTTAGGAGAGAAACAGCTCTGGAGCCAGGCACACTATCTTAAAGAGAAGCTTTGTAACAAGCAAGGTACCAGTAATCTCTGCAAAAGTCAAGGACATCCCACAAGCTGCTGTAATTCCAGTTCCATGACTTTGTCTCATGGGAGGTCTTCAATTATCTAAGCATGTAGAAACACTTTCTGTAAATGCATCTGTCCTGAGGTCTCATTCCCAATAAACTGGACAAAATGAACTTGCCTAACTAAAAAAAAAAAGAGGATGAGAGCAAGAAAAACAATTAGAGGTATGTGAGAAAATGTTTCTGAGGCTCTTTATGGCTGATTGAGTTAATTTACTGTGGAATGGGCAGCAGACTATCTTTAGATAAATGCTAATGAGGACGTTAGTGCTTTCTTCAGTCTGGCTGCTACTATTATGCTGAAAGGGAAGGTCAACAGCTAATAAACCCAGTTAACAAGGCATTCTGAACTTCACTTTAGCTTAACACTCTTCAAAGTTGCAGTCATTAAATCCATAGGCTATTAGGAGCTGCCCTCCTGTTTTCACTATGAGTGAAGGCAAACTTTCAATGCAGTCATTAATTGAATTAACAGCCTCTAATCCAATTTGATGTCGTGTAAATTGAAATGCACAGAAGAGGGAAGATGTGTGTAGAGGAGTTTTCTCTTCTCAGAGGGCTTTGTGTCAAAGCACTTTTGTTACCATCTCTACACACCTCCCATGAAGGGTGCTCTTATGTATATAACCCTTAACACTAGCTGCTCTTTGATATGAATATAGTTTGCTATCAGAAGAGAGAGGCTGGCAAGACAAAAACATGTCTTACAGCTTATTAAACTCAGCTTTAGCGAGAGACAAAGTGGTAAGTGAGGATCTCAAAGTATGTTGCCACCATTACAATGTGTTACACTTCTTTGAAGTAGGAAGGAAAAAAAAAAAATCACACACACTTAGCAGACAGGGAACCTCGGGTAGGGAGATGTTAAGTGAAGGAGATTAGGTGGTAGGCAAGCAGGAAAAGAGCCTGAGTGCCTTGTTTGCCAACAAGTGTAGCAGCTCTCCTTTAAGCAGTGTGAATTTGAACCCCAGGGGTGCACAGCAGCTTTTGTCCACCAGGAAAGAGCTGATGGAAAAACCACAGCATCAAAAAAATCTGTATAAAAGCTATTTTTATAGTAAGTGTATCACTTTGGGAAGTCAGGGATTTCAGGTGATGAAGGTGTGGTGGGCAATGCCCAAGGGAGAGCTGTCAGCTGGCTCAGGCTGGGAACATGGAATGGAACAGGGTGCAATTCTCAGTCCCTGAGTGCTGGCTGTAGGCAGGGGGACAACACCCCAAACAAAAAGCAGGACAACTGCCTGGTGTTGAAGGAGGACAGCACTACCCTGTGACTGCCATTGGACTCATCCCAGTGTTAGAACACCAGGAAATTAATGAATTTTTCAAGTTTAGACAAAGCAGAGGAAGCTGTAGAGCAGTTCCACCTAGGGCACTTTGCATTCCCTGCAGGACCTGGCAATATGAACTCTGGAACACCCCAGAACCCAGTTCACTGTGCTCATTTTAACATCTTAATGATTTACCTGCCCATGAGGGTGACTAAAGCACCACTGATGCAATTTTAGCAGGGAATCAGAGAATAAGAACGTGTCCAGTCTCTTCCAGACAGGACTGTATTACAGGGGCTTGAAAATATCTAAGCTACTTATTATTCCAAATAAAACACAAAGGTAAGGAAGCCAAGGCAGTTATCCACATACAAAGTAATGGCAAGAGCAGGGTAGAGCTATTCTGAGAAGTCTCCAGAAACCATTTATAATGGCTCTTTAATATTGACCTTCCATAGTTGGCCTTCTCACACACAACTGGTGAAGAAATCCAAGCTTCAATTATCACTGAGATGAAGTCATAAAACCACATTTAAGATGCAATAGGACATCTGGAGAGGAAAATGCATGAATATCCAAATCATTGTGTTCTTTCAGAAGCAGAAAAATACAGTGGAGCTTTAGAAATAACTACAGTAATTTTAGTTCAACTGTAATTAAGGAAGAAAAAAGCATGACTTCCCCCCCACCACCACCCTTTTAAGAGTCATTGTTCAATGTCACAGTGATATTCAATTATTCCAAATAAAGAATATTTACTTTCTTTTCTGCATTATTATTATATTATCCACTATTTGTACTACTACAGAATGAGTGGTAATACAGGCCCCCAGCTGAGACTGACAGCCCCCCCTCTGCTTGCCACTGGGAAGACATATGGCACAAAAGCATCCTCAGACAGCTCTGCTTCAGCACACATCTGAAGTCTGGAGGAAAGGGAAGGCTGGGATTTTTATTTCATGGGTGGGGAAATGAAGGCAACCTGACTAAAAACAGACCCAAGGACTTCATGAATGATTTCACACAAGACTGGTTCCATCTACTGTCTGCAGACAGGTCTTTGTGGTTTCCATGGACATGTGTAAAATGCTTAAACAGGAATCTTAAGCAGAAATCGGAGTGCTCACCAAAAGCTGATTTTGGCCAGAAGTCTCAGCCAGAGGACCAGCCTAGAGACACAGTGCAAAGCATCTTCACTAGAGCCTGCATGGACACCAAAATCCCAGCACAGTGGGAGCTGCAGTGGTAGCTACACACCAACTGAGCCATATGGTTGTATTTTCTGACTCCAACATTTCAGCTGTCACTGACAAGAAAACTCCAATGTGTTCCTTTAAATATGAATATTCTGTCATGCATCACAATGAATCGTTTCCACAAGGAGTTTTATCAAAAAGATCATAAGAAAAAGTACTTAAAAAGCTAAAGTGACAATCCTGGCAGGCATTCTTCTCCCAAGAAAAGCAAGTTGCTTTAAAAATTCAATGAAAACTTGCAGGGGATAAAATCCCTGCAGCCTTTGCCCGATTCCAGCACACGTGGACACCAAGTCCAACAGGAAGGGAGATGCAGGGACATTTGCTGAGAAGCAAAAAGCCCTCCAAAGTCAACATTGCCATCTGATGTCCAGAAAGCTTTTCAGCTCACAGCAGCACAACCATCCCAGCCTGTCTGCTGCCTCTGCAAAGAGGAATGAAGCCAAGGCCAGGCACCACCCGGGCAGCGGCTTTGAGGAGAGCAGCAATGCCAAATCTGCACTTTGCTTGCAAACATTCAGCTTACCAGCTAGGGCTGGAAATGGTATCAAGAGTTTAGTGTCTGTTTGGATTTGGGTTTACTTCCACACTGTGTTACCAACATCCAACTGATAGGGAGCCTGCTCCTAAGAAGAGGGAAGGAAGCAAGGAGCAGCTGCTTTCAAACCCATCTGCCAGGGGATTTCTGGATTACTTCATATCAGGAGGAAAAGGAAATTCAAGTGCCATCCTCATCTGATAAAGTACAATGCAGATCTTTGTTAATGTCAACACTTCTTTTAACACAGTGTAAGCTAGATGAAAATGTACATTTTAGAGCATTTGGTGTGCAGAATCTGGTTCTGTTCTCTTCCAAATGTTTCAGAAGAGGGTTGGTCACAGGAGTCTCTGTAATTGCCAACAACCAAGTAACACCCCAATGCGTGAGGAGACCATAAAATACCCAGTGATGAACATCACTTTTTTCTTTCTCAATCATCTTTGCTGCTGTAGAACAAACAGCTACTCACTTTGTATGCAGCAGTTTGTAAGAAAGGAGGAAGAAGCTCAAAGTGACAACAGAGATAATGTGGCTGACAGCTGCAAATCTCACTGTGGGGTAAGGCTGGGACTCCCCCAGACACACAGTGAGACATCCAACCCTTAACTATCAAATGAGGGAGTTTTAATTCCCCCACAGAGCTGTCAGGTGTTGGTCCTAGAAAAATAAGATCAATATTAATAAAAGACAAAAGGATGGGAGAAGCCCTGCTGGGTGTATGCTGCTGGGAGGTAAGAAAGCTCACACTGGGGAAACAGGGTAATTAATGGATCTTTGTGAATTTTGTACATTGTAGCAATTTTCACCCAAGATTCTTATAAAACATGTCAAATGGAGTCCAACCAAAAAGAAAACATTATTGCAGCACTGTTCTATACACATGGAAAAGAAGAATGGTAATGAAGAAAAACATGGAATAATACTTGAAGAGTGGGCTTTCTTGTTTTGCAGAGAAAGGAGCAATAAAATTCAGTGATTTCAAGTAGAAGTTCGAAAAGAAAATATCAAGCTATAAATAGGATGCTAATTTTTAACTGTGAGGGTAATTAACCACTAGAACAACTTCCCAAGGACTGCAGTGGATTCTCAATTACTGGCAATTTTCAAGTGAAGACCAGATTTATTTATTTTAAAGATATGCTCCAACAAGAATTAATTACATCAACTCCTGCTGCCTGAGTTGTACATAAGCTCAGTTAAAATGATCCAAATGGTCTCTTTTGGCGCTCTGATCAGACCAGAGAACAATCCAGGAGGAATGGGGGAACTATAATGGAAATACACCTACAATTGCACTGCTGCTGGCAGTGAGACACCAGCACTGCTCTTGAAAGGGTCAACAACCCAATTCAGCATCAACAAAATGAAATCAGTACTTGGATAACAATAGAGTAATAGAAATTCAGGCCTTAGTGCATTCAAATTCATCTTTACAGTAATAAAGAACAGAAATTAGATAGGTTGGTACCAAGTTCAGATTTATTTTATTTGTAAAAGGTATAGACATAAATTAACTTTTAACATATAGGGCACATATGGGGCTTCTCATCCTTTTGGGGAATGGCTTTCTACATTTTGGTGTTTGCTTGGTTTCCTACTCCCATATGTAGCTACTAGCTTTTCCCAACCTCTACAAGTTTTTAACTTGTAGACTCAATTTCAACTGGTACAGTGGAATCACCAAAGAATTTACAACTTCTGGGAAAAGGAACAACTGGGTAAAAGCTGAAATTCAGCAAATGCCCAAAGCACAGTTGTGAGCTTATGCTGGGAAATAGAGAAAGAAAAGAAGGGAGATAGAAATAAAGCAGCTCCAGAGCAACACTGCCACTGGGGGAGAAGGAGGGGAAACAGGAGCAAAGATCATCCCTGCTTTCCCCACTGATGCTGAGTGGGTGCAGTAGCAGGTCTGGCTCCTTCTTAAATACTAAACACTCCTAATACTTCATTAACAGTGTTTGAACAGCAGCAGGACAGACAGAGGCACCCCCCAGGTGCTTAACATACCTACAAGATGAACTTGCAGACTGTAAACTCACTTGACCCCAAAGCACATGAAACTTCTTGGATTTGGAACAGTTCTCCCCAGTGCATCTGGTGCTTGCCCACTCAGTAAGGCCCCAGTGACCGGTGCCTTTACAGCACCTGCCCACCAAGCCAGGTGACAGCTGAAAAGCTCCAGAGCAACATGCCAAGGCATTCTGTTTGCAGTTTCATTCTAATTTGATGTAATAAGTGTTGATCTCCATTCACTAAACATTTGTGTCAATTTGCCACTCAGTTTCATTTAGTTTTAAGGCATTTCTGTTGCATAAAAACCCCGACATTAAACCATAAATTAATTAGCTGTTTTACAAGCTTAAGGTACATTATCCTTCCAGCTATCTTCTGAACTCTATCTTCCCATTTTTCCAGTGATGTGCAAGAAACAATTTTCATCATTAAAATGAAACTTTCAAGAGCTCTAACAGGAAAGCCCACTGGTGCTGGTAGGTGGTGGAGCATTCCTAAGTGCATTATGAACTGTATTTATAGGAGCTGTCTAGCCATTTAATGGGTTCTTGAATGATTTGCTTAGGTGTTTACTCTTACTAAAAGCAGTTTATAACCTCTGCTCTCATCTCTGATGTTCCTCTTAAATCATTCTATAAATACATCATGGGGTGAGAAGGACTCGAGTTTTCCACCTTGGGCTTTTTTTTCTCCTTACCCTTAGGGATCTGCAGTCTCTGTGCTGTCACAGGAAAAGGGCACAGCTGATCTCAGTGTGGTCTAACACCCAAATCCCAGATCCAGCTCAGCACCCTAATCCCTGACAGAGACACTCTCACTGTGTTCATGAGTTCCTGGGGATTCTAACAAGGAAACCAGAGAGCAATGCCAACCCCCTGGCACAGAAGGCTCTCAGCTCCCTCTGAAGGCAGGAAAAATCCACTTGGCTACAGGCACTCCTGAGATGCAAACCTGTCTCTTGCAATGTGTATGGACAATGGGGCATCTCTGGGCTTCAGATGCTGGGGCTGAACAAGAGACCAACAAGTGAAGTCACCCACTGGCTATTTCCTCCCACCAGCACTCCCCAGACCTTTGCCAGAGATGTGCTCTGGATGTGGCACCTCTCCTTCCTGCACCAGCAGGAAGACTTTGGGGCTGCTCCTCTTCCCTCTCCCCCATATATTAAAAGCAATAATGTGGCAATGGCAATGCTGCCTCTGTAATCTATCACCTTGAGGCCCTTACATATATCAGTGTTTGATTCCTTTCTATGTAAAGCAAGTCATTAAGTTAATCAGAAATTGACTACTACTACAAACACCTTTTGAATAAGGTCAAATTAAGATAAAAGTCCTTGCTCTTCTCCTTTCTCAGCAACAAAGACCATAACCAGGCTGCTAAACCTGCCATTAATGTCAGTGGGCAGATTAAATGTCATTAAGGGCAATTTGTCACTTACATACACACTTATCTCAATCTAATAATTAGCAAAAGGTCAGACAGATAAACCTGTGTATTTCAATCCACAATAAATTCTAGCTGCAGGAAATGTCAAAATACAAGTTGAACCATATAGACAAAGATTTGTGTTTGAAATATACATGTATAATTAAACCCAGCAAAACAGAATCATCTGTTTTAAGGAGCTGGTATCAAGCCTTACTCTGACACTCCACTTCAGCTGTGAAGAAGCCAAATGCATAACTGGGGCTCCAAGTAACACCCCCAGAGGAACAAGCACAGCAGGAACCCTGTGAAAGGGATCAGCAGGCACTGCCCAGCTCCACAACCAGCATCACTACTGGCACTCTGCTGGACAGTCTCAGACAAGATTTGCAGCATGGATGAATAAACCACAGAGACTGAATTATTTTCTGGGTGATTTCTTAACTTCAAGTGTCCATCATCTGATTTGTGTAAGGAGGCAGACAGCAATAATGCCCCTGGGGACAAGGCAAAACCTCATTCTTTGGTCTGGCACCCCCACACCTCTCACCAAGGCTCAGGGCTGCTTCAGAAGATGCCAAACTGCAGCTCTGCACAGGCGAGGAAGAGCCCAGGATGCTCCAGGCCTGGCCCTCCTTTCCCCTCAGTTTTCAGAGTGAAGATTTGAAGTCAGAACTTTCCGATGAAATTCAAGCCCTGTGCAAACTGCAGAAAATGGAATTGCCACATCTTCATTTTGGAAGTCGTGGACCATCTCCTCTAAAGGATGCTGTGGTTATGTGAAGCAAGGCTGAGAGAATGAATTCTGCACCACCAGTCCTACCAAAGCCAACAGCAAACCCAGGTCCCCATGGGGCACCTGCCTGAGAGCTCCTCCTGCCCAGGCTGGGCAGCAGAAAGCATTTCTATTAAATGTCACCAATTCCAGTGTGCCTGAGGTGAAATATGGGATCATGGGGTATTTTTATGAGGAAAACAACAATGCTTCCTATCTATCAACAGCCAAAAAAATAAAATAAAATGATCATGAGACACCTCTGTCTCCAAAGCAAGGTAGCAGAGTCCTCACTGTCATTTGGATCCTTCTTGTGTTTTTCCACCCAGATGCACAAATTTTTAAGTTCAAACCCTATTCAGAGATCATGCTTCCCTTAAATATTTCAGCCTCTCCTTACTAATGACCATTAACAGTACATTTTCAGTTCCCTCCTGTGAGGATACAGCTGTGATACGGATATTAATAACTAAATAACATATGGAGACTCAGAGCAGTAAAGAACCAGGTTTTTTTTTAAAGCTGTTTCAAATTATTCTCTTCATGTTTTGTTTGTTTATTTGCATATGGGAAGCACTTAGCCCATCTTCAGTGTCTAAACAGCTACTTCATATGGCAGTGTGATGGCAAATTGTCATCATTCAGCCTTTACCTCTGCTTCTAACACAGCAGGGGACACTTAGTTAACTCCACACTGATGTTGTGCTGGTTTAATAGTTGATAGCAAAGAGAGATGGTTTCAAGGAGTCAGACAATTTATCCAGCTCCATGTCACAAAGGTACTTAATGGAAAATATATGTGTGAAACAAGTTTATATTGCATCAAAGCAGAATTTTTATGCTCTTAGACAGCTGGGAGAAATTTTTGGATATCCTATTTGAAAGAGAATATAGAAAAATCACAGAAAGCATCAGCTTTAAAAGCAGTAACAAACTCTACTCAGCACAAGTTTTTACAGCTTGCTGGTTTTTGCTATTAAAAAAGTTTACTTAGGGATTACATTATTCATGTACCATACAGACCCCAAATAAAAAATATGCATGATATTAGGAGAAGAAACATCATCATCTTCATGTTAGAAGATGAATCTGGAGAGAATATGAGTAAATAGGAGATCTTTGGAAGAGCTGAGAATATATCAAGAATATCCTTAGGTCTGCCTGATGAGCAGGGAACAGAACTGGTAACAAACTATGTCCACAGGTGGGCTCCCATCTAACATCTCTGTGTCACTCATACAGGTCAATTATTTTTATAGAGCATCACAGCAAAACAACCCCAAATACTCCTAAGTAGAGGAAAAATGCAGTTTTGAAAAAATCATCTACAAACAGCTTGACAGAGACTTCTCTGGGCACCCCATCTTGTGGATAGCTGCAAGCTACAGGAGAAGGTCTTGCTTTTCAAGAGAACCCTGTGATTTTGGACTTCTCAGGTTTTGGATCCATCTTATTAGAGGATGGACCTCAGCATCAACACTATGGAAACAGCTGTACTGTTACAGATGTTTCTAGCAGCTCTTGAAAAATCAGGTTGGAAGCTTAACATGTCCAGTACAAAGTGCTTGTTTCACCATGCAAGTCCTTAAGCTTTTACTACATGTACAAAACTCACCTGTAAGAGACTGATTCAAAGAAGCATGAGCAGTTTTTCCTGGTGTTTGGTTCCCAAGATCATGTACAGGCTCTAAGTTCTATCACTGTGATCCTAGCGTTCTACAGTACTTGTCTTGGTAGGGAATGCACGCACATATCAGAGTCCCTTCTGTGCCCAAACATTTCTTCCAGAGATTCTCACTTTCTCTGCCAATACAAAGGAAAAAAGCAGCATCCATTGCCTAGAGGCTTACATGGTGACAGAGCAAGACTTGGGAAAAGCTCAGCCCTTCAGCCTCGGGTCCCAAACATGCACTGCAAAGCCATCAGTTTTTCCATTGCTGTCAATAGAGGTTGAGCAAGTACTTCATTTCATCATGAAGTATTATCATTATACTTCATTTTTGAACGAAGTATAATGATAAATACTAGTGAATAATAATAATAATAATAATGTACAATCCCAGCATGAGGATGTAGTGTACCAAATGTGACCACCAGCCTTACAGTTTGCTCACCACAGGTTTAAATCCACAAGGAACAAATTATTTTCCCTCCTCTAAACCAGCTGAAGAAAGGGAAGGTCAGACTGAAGCAGCTTTGATTCACACTCCTCTGCCCATGAGTCCCAATTTCTCTGGAAGGACAAAAGCCTGTGTGAACAATGTGCTACCCTGCAGCTCTGGTCAGGACTGCAATGTTTAAAGGTTACAGTGATTAAGCACTGTGATTAATTTAGTCTCAGCAGAATCAATTCCACTCAACTACAAATCTAATTTACATACTGGAGAGGACCCTGCTGTTCCCTGGTCAGCGTGGGTTTCAATTTAGATTCATTTTTCTCCCAGATGTGTGTTTTGAGGGATCACACAAAGCTGGTGGGACAGTTTTATCTGTGTCTCACTGTTTCCCCGTCCTTTAAAACTACATCCAGTTTCCAGCCACTTTAACACACAGTTTATCCAAGGATCACCTACACAGGACTATGTTCAGCACCTTAAGGTGGAAAGAACTTGAGCCCTCTGGATTTCCAGGGACCTTGAGAGAAATCCCATTGAAAATATACTCAGAAATTATTTTAACAGCTATTCTTTTGGTCAGCAATCTATGACTGGAAATCCCTGGGACATGTGTAACTGCTGATTGCTAGTGATTTCCAAAATTTATGAAGAATTTAATTCCTTCAGAAGAGCACAGGAATGGCAGCCAAAGGAAACCACATGGACCTTTTCTCTGAACAGATCAAGAGGAGCAAACACTTCCTAAACCTCAATGGATTTTGTCCACATCCATTTATATTGCACTGGGAAACCTGAAGCCAGCACAACTCACAGAACACACCTGCTGAGCAGGTATGACATCTTTAGACATCTTTACTGTTGCCTCCTTCACCTTACACTAGAAATACCTTAAATTATAAATACATCACAGAAATCTGATCTGCAGCACCCCTGGACACATCCTGATCCCCATCATGTGCCTCTCCCTTGCAGCCCAAGCATTCTGGTGCTGTGTTTTGTCAATACCAGGCTACTACACCTTCAAATATTTAGCTTAACTTGCTCTTCCCAAACAGCAGAAGAGCATCTCCTAAAACCACTTGCTGAACAAACCACTGATCCCAGCAGAACCCCCTGTCCCCTGGCTGTGTGCTCATGTCCTGTGTGGGCTGTGGGGGCCTTGGGTTGGCAGGCAAAGCCATGGTGGAGCTGACAGCTTCTCTGCTTCTTTTATCAACCAATGTGACTGAGTGACCTTTTCCAGTCTAAGCAGCTGCCTCCCTTCTTTATTCAATCACAGCAGAAAAGAAGTCCCTTTGGGTAAATCTTGCCCTTTTCCTAATTTTAAATGACTGCAACTGTCATGGGGTTTGTTGGCTGAAGAGGGCTGGGGAACTCTTTGGGGAGCAGCACCAGACAGAAACCTGCACTCTTCTCCTCTGGAAGGCTTCAAAACGCCCACCAGCTCCTCACCAAGGTTAACTCTTGCTGATGCTCACAGGGATTCTCATGGCAGCTGCCAGAGACCCTGGGTCACCAAGCAGGGAAATGTACCTGGTTATCTCCAGGCTTTCTGCAAGGAGAAGGAAGGAACTGCAGCAACATGAAAAATTGAATGTATTCATGCAGCTCCACAGACACAGTTTGTTCTTCACAGTGGGAAAGAAGAAATGCCCTTAATTAATAACAGTGACAAAGTAAGGGTTTTTCAAGTAGCTCTGCTTTGCATCCCCTACTCATTTACTGTGCTCGCTGCAGCTGCAGACAAGACAAGACTGAAATTGGTCTCATTGCACCCCAGCGATTAGAGATGGCAAATAATGCACACAAAAAAAAGTATAGAAAAAGCCCCATGCAATAAGCAGTCTGTTTGAAATTGAAATGAGCCTGCTTTGGCTCAGCATTTGTGTTTGCTTTCTACGTGTATTTCAGCAGCTGAGTTTTATGAGCACAAACGTTCAAGAAAAGTGAATTTCAAAGTTGCACACAGATTAACAGAACCATTATTTAAATCCTCCCAGAATTACTTATGCTGAGATACCATATCTAGACAGCTAATCACAACAGTGGTTTATTTTTGGCATAAAGAATGCTTGTCTTTAGCTATTACACTGGCTGCCATTATTGGAGTACGTGAGCCTCTTCCACCAAAAATAAAAAGTAACAATAAGCTTCCTCAGGAACTGTCTCCTTACACTGTGCCTGTATAGTGCCTGCACAAGCAGATGACTCTCTAAGCTCCTACAAACAGCAGACCTACATGATCAGTCACATTTTAGTATCTGTGATAAGCCTGCATATTAAAAAATATTGATAAATCAAAAAGTTGAGGCAACAAACAGGAAATCACCTCTTCAGAAATACTCACACGAACAGAAGAGGAAAAAAAAGACTAAAATTATTCAATGTAATCCTCCTGTAAACCATTTATTCCACTCCAAGGGAGGAAAAAATACCTCTATTGAGGTAATGTAGGAGCAGGGCAGGTAATTGCAGAGCCACAGGAATAAGATGGGAGATCATGATAGGGGCAGAGAGAGAGGAGAAACAGTAACACACAGCATCCAGGCTCTTCCCTGGCCAAAGCCCAGTCAGACATTACACTAAATACCATGGTTTCAGGTGCCCTGAGAAATTCAATCTACCTTCTGTGAAAGCTGGTTTCTCAAAAGCATGACTTGTACTCATCTCTTTCAGCCAATGAATACATATCCTTCCATGCTTTTGACAGATCACTGGCAAGTGGCAGATGATGCTGGTGTCTCTCCTGTAGGCAGGCTGGGCTGGCTTTGTTTTAAGCTGGTTCAGCAGTCACTTCTGCCTCAGCTCCAGGGGTCTAAAAACCAGCAGGTGACTTCCAAGCAGAATGAAGCTTCACTGGCCCAAATTACAGGAAAAGATGAGAGATGAACCCCAGTGGCACTCAGGATGGAAATTTCCCAGTGTACCGAATGCTGCTGGGAGTCCTGCCCCTGCTCCAACTTTGCTGTACCTTGCCATGATTGAGGGATTACAAGGCCTTCTGTACCACTGCTCAGACTGCCAAGTCCTACAAATGCTAACCAAAATCCCACACAAGCTGCTAAAATCTTCAGGGGGTTTTACAAGACACATTTCAATAATCCCTTTAAGTGCTGCTTTAGAATCCAGCGTGAGTTTGCCAAATCCAGGGTAGCTTATTCTTCTTAAATTCATAACACAACCAACTCGTGCTATGTGGTTGAGAAAGTCTGAGTGTCACTTGAATAAACACTGCAGGGTTTTAATATTCCCAAGATACTCAAGGTGAGAAACTGGGATGGAATTCTTGGGATTGAAGACAGAGTGAGTGGTACTACATTTCCTGATTTTGATCAAAACAGAAAAAAAAAAAAAAAAAAAAAAAAGAAGGATATTGATGAATGACACTCAAATTCCATGTTCCCAGCTCTTCAAGGAAGCCATTAGCTCTGATTAACTCTGCAGACCAGGAAAGGCTAGAAATACCAAAAAAAACAGTTCTCTGAGTATTTTTTTTCTAATTCTATCCCAAAAGAACAAATGCAAGAGTAGGGGCAAGAAGAGAATGAACACTGAACAGATGAGTGACAGAGCAGAGCTTGAAAACAAGGGAGGCAGGGAGAGAAATAGAAGGCACCATTAGTTGATGCAAAATGAAGTAAAAATGTTTGAGAGGGAGAAAATTAAAGAAAAGGGAATAGATTTTGAATAGATATTTGATAGGGAATAGATACAAAAAAAAAAACAAAAAACAAAACAAAAAAGACAGGAAAGAAAGACCAACATAAGTACTGGGAAAGCAGCAGCTCATTCTCAATGACCATGATGTCCAGTGGCTCATCTGCTCTGGATTCCACTTCCCAGAGTCGGAAGCAGCCCTGATACAGTTGTGAAGAACCAACAGTGCTTTAACACAGCAGCTGAAAACCTCTCAGCCATGACAGACATTCCCTAAAAATGAAGACATGGGAAGTCATTAGTCACTCCTGGAAAGCTCATCCCCATCCACTTGTCAAACACATACTGTAGGGTCTTGGATGCTGAGAGCAATGGAATGCATCTTTCCCTCTACTCCAGACCTTGGAGGATGGAATTCCCTGTGTACCCCCCAGCAGGGCTGCACCCCTGCATCCTCCCCCCAGCTGCCAGCACACACACACACATTTTAGACAGCCTAAGGCAAGCAGGGGCTGGACCTTTGAAATCTAGTGCAGAATAATTTATGGCACAGATCCATATTTCTTTGAGAGTGAAGTCTGATTTAGGGTAATGGTATGGGCCTTCATCTAGACACTGAATCCCCAGCAGAAGGTTTTGACAGGCACTGCCCCCCCACCCCATACAAATATACTGCATTTGCCCAAGATGAAATCTCTTTCACTTGCCCTCTGGATCCAGCCTGCCCAAACCACTATTTCCATCCTCTCTGGCCTTACTGAAAGAGCTGTGATAGGAACCTGCCTCTGCCTACCACATTTCCAACATAAAGTAAAAGAAGGATGGATTGGATCACAAAAAACAACAAAACAAACAAACAAACAAAAAACCACAAAAAACAAACCAAAACCCCAAACATAAGGAGAGAGCCCGTGGGTCCTTTAAGAAGCCAACTACAGTCATGGTCCAGAGGTGGGAAGTAAAGGGGATGTTTCAGAGGACTCCAGCTTTGAGGTTGCTAATGCCATCATGAACCTGACTCTGCAGGGTTCCCAAAGCTCCACTTTTCCTGCTGACACTTGGAGATCCCAGCACTGGCAGCTGAGAAAATGTGCTCTAGAAGGTGTCCAAGACAGAAAGAGAAAATAAAGAGATCCATGGTGTCACTTCTGTTGTCGTTCTTCTGACAGCAGCCACCCTTTTATAGCTGGCACTTAAGAGTAAACAACTCAGGGCAAACCTGGGGTTGAGATGCTCTTTTCAGATGCATTACAGACCAGACAAACACAATGCAAAGGAAAAAAAGAGCTGGAAGCAGGATGCCTCATTACTACCTGTCCTCTTCCAATTACACTTATTACTCTTGAGGTGCTGGGACCAATGAATGAACAGCACAGAGCCAATAAAAAAGATAAATATTCACTAGTAGTGTTTTCTGAGCAAAGCATAGAAAAATCAAAAATACCACAGGACAAACAGCACTCAGGGACAAAATGGGCTCAACCCCATAAATCACTGACTCCACTGTTAAAAGGACACTGCTATGGTCCCCACTATGTTAATCAAGTTTATTTATCCCTCTAGGCTCCTAATTTTTTAATTTCCATCAATTTTAGTTCATTTTCCCCTCATCAACAAAGTTTCTGTGATGCTCTGCAGTGTTTGATCTCCAATTTACACTGCTGAGAATGGATTTAAACACCCCTGCATCAGGCACTGCTACACACCCCACCTCTCCATCTCCTGCCAGTGCACACATTTCAGCAGCATGGTGATTCAGGACTAATTAATCCTACTAATTATTCCCACTGTTGACAACACCTTTGTGTTGCATGGTGCTAACATTTCAACTCTGCAAGATGGAACCAGAGAGCAAAGCTTGTGAGGAAGAGAAATCACACCAAGTGCTCATCTGTAATTTGCTCCTTGCTGGCTGAAGCAGAGCCTTGGGCCAGCTGGATGGAGGAAGGAAGGGGATGTAATGTTATCCCACTCATTTCCAGCTTCAAGACCTCCAGAAACATCCAGCCAGCCTAGAAAGCTTTTAATCTGCAGCATTACAGAACCATCAGAAGGGCAATTTTCCAACACTGGAAAGCAGCTGGAAATCAAGTAATTAAGATTTTTAAGTACAGCCATTTTATGAGATCTACAAGTTCATTCCTTCCCAGATGTAACTGGAATTGCACTGAAATTATTTATAATAAGACAGGGTTTAATTCCAGGAATATAAAGCAAAATTATATTTTTGTACTATGATCCCATTTTAGAAGGGGATTAAATAAAAAACCTCAAAAAAACCTGCAAAGCTGCATTAAATTCACACAGAGGAATCCTACAGAATCACAGCACCAATATTCTGGAATCCCTCAGACAAGAGTACAGAAGGCTTTTGGAAACAAATGTAACTCTAGCTCCACGGTATATTTTCAAAGCATGTCAGAAGAGAAGAAGAGGATTAAGTTCCTTATACTGCCACCTCCTCCTCCCTCTTCCAGGGATGACACTGCTAACAGGATAAAGTGAGTGACAGGGTTATATGATTGTTACATAAAGGTAGTACACATGCAAAAATCTTCAGAACACAGAAAAAAAATTATCAAAGAGGTTGCACCATCTGTCTGTGGAGAAAAAAACAACAGCTGGTGCAAGGAGCCACAAGATGCCAGCCTCACAAGTGACAAGATGGGAAATGACAGGAAACAGCTTTTCACTCTTCTAACAGCAAAAGGAACGTACAGCTCGTGTTCTCGTGTTTGAAAACCTCCAGATGCTGCCCTCTTCTCACATTTCCATATCTTTGTTCATCCAACATCTGAAAGCTTTTCTATTTTTATAGAAGGAGGGGAAAAAAAAGCACAAAGCCATCAAATGTATATATTTTTTTTTTCATTGTGAGAGATGTTGAATGAATTTTAATCGTGATCCTAAGGAAAAAAAAGAAATATCAGCAGTATTTGATGTGAGAAACATTTGAAACTTTCTCCTCAGAAGAAATTGTGATCTGTTTGGCTTTTATAAAGGCTGTGGATGATAAGAATTAGCTTCTTCTCAGACTGATTAGGCTTTTGGACTGATTCAAGGCAATGCTAATGTTCACCATAAATGTTTGCTAAAGGCAGGAGCTTCCCTGGGACGTGATAACACATCCCTTGTGCCAGGGTTTCCAAACATCTCAGGCTTTAGGGGTTGCTCAAGCACTAGATGTAAAGCCAGGGCTGAATATCCTGACCTCCCCTGTTTCTGGAAAGGGTCTTGCTAAGGTTGCAAAACCAAGCTGCACGTTCCCAGCAAAGCCATCCAAACCCACTCCACAAACCCCAGCAAGCACAGCTTCCCAAGAGGTGTCCCTGCTAGGCAGAAGCCTTGATACCAAGTGAACAAAACTGGGAGCTGTCTGTCAAACATGACCCTGCATGACCCTACAAACTGGAGATGCTATTAACAACTGATAGATCCTTAGCAACAGAAAAGATACTGAGAAGTCAATGTCCCGTGGAGAAAAGAGGCTTGCTACAAGGTGTAACCTGAAGGCAGAGGCACACAGCGTGGGGTCCTGTGCAGAGCAAAGCAGGAGGGAGCAGGGGGTGTATGTTTCCAGCACAAGGTTCAGGGAAAGCTCAGCTTGAGGCTGACACTGATCTGCAGATCAGGGGATGGAGCTGGGCAGCCTCAGACTAATGATTTCTACCTCCCCCAGAGAGATTAGGCCTTAGTTCATCCAAGTGTTTTGCAGCTGGGAGATAAACCAGGATTATTTACTCCAGACAGAAGTGAGCAAAGGGAAAGATGTCCCCCCTCAGCAAAGCAATATTCTCATGTCAGACCTCAGAAGGAATCACATCTTTATGTTACAGCTGCCCTGGAAAGCTGCTCAATGGCTAACACTGCCTTGCACCACAAAGAAGATGCTGCCAGCACAGAGTCAGAGCCATCAGAGCTGGAAGGAACCTCAGGAGATCACCCAGTGCAGCCCCCTGCTAAAGCACAATTGCTCAGAGCACAGGACTGCACCCAGGCAGCTTTCTCACATCTCCAGAGAAAGAGACAGAGGAGGGGGGGGAAAAAAACAAACAAAAAAACCCCAAAAAACCCATCACAGAACTATCCTAGTTTTTTTTTTTCCCTATCCTGATAGAAATCAGAGGTCTGTACTAAGATTTTTGGCTACTGAATGACAAAAGGGTTACATTAGAGTCTAGACTAAGACAGCAATGCCCAGATCATTGACATAACACTCCCAATTGATGGTGGGGAAGTCAAGGTGGAGCAGATCCAGGAACATCACTCAGGGTCAGGATGGGTGTGGGAGAAGCAGAGAACCAGACCTGTTTTCCTCAGCTGAGCCTCCACCTTTTTCCAGCTAAGCCTTCAGCAGCATTGGGTCTTTTGAGACAAAAGTGAGGTTTCTGAAGGGCATCCTTATTGCATCAGCACCAGCCCAGACAGAGCAAGGACAATCATAAAAACCCCACACTTGAAGCACCATCAAGCAGGGCAGCTTAGAGGGAACTTAATAGGTGCTGTTTATTTCTACCTCTGATTCTCTACATGGTCTCTACAGATCAGAGTACTTAGAAAACATAATTATTTTAATTAGGAGTAATTCAATTAGAATATCTCATTGCCAATAGCAACTTCACTAATAAGAAATGAACACACTTGACTTCCCCCCCCATCCCCTTTCTTTTTTTTCTTTTTAATTTTACCTTTGGGGACCCTCTGAATACTCCCCCAAGCTGTGGAAGAATTTCTTTGATGTTGCATGCCCAACTCTTCTCTCCTTTAGGGTCTGATTCAGTGTATTCCTTAAGTCCACCAAAGTCTTTCCTTTGCTTTCAGAGGGCATAGGGTTTCTACTTTGCTTTATCCCAGGAGAAGCAAAGTTAACTCCAGTGAAGAACATAAAACAAGTTCCCTGTCTATGAAAAGGCTGATGTAGGTAGGGTAACTAAAACCAGTTTAAGGGGTCAACACCCCAATGGACACACCTTCTGATGAGTCTTTGTTAATCCAGCAGAGGAATGGACTTTATGCCCTGTCTGTCATAAGTGAGTGGCAAGAATAATTCCTCTAATAGCACAAGCTGGGTAATTTTCCAAATGCAT
Source organism: Calypte anna (assembly GCF_003957555.1). Taxonomy (NCBI): domain Eukaryota; kingdom Metazoa; phylum Chordata; class Aves; order Apodiformes; family Trochilidae; genus Calypte; species Calypte anna. Next base: position 1,248,414 of record NC_044264.1, read on the forward strand.
TCTGTGATATGTAATCTTTGGGCACAAAATTTGCTAAAAAGGCTACAGGTCACTGGAAGTGACTGGAGGGCCACTGGGGTCCCAGAGCAATGTTCAGTGATTCCAACCTTTAATCAGTGCTGGTTTTCAATACAGGAGACAAGTAACTCACCTGCACCCTCCCACTGGGGCAGTCTGGTTATTTTGGCAGACTGGGAAACATCACAGGTGACCTGGGGGTGACACAGATCATTTGAAGGGCTCACCCAGTTCGTGCTCACAGGGCCAAGGCATGGCTGGGACATGCAGTGCCTGGGGCAACTCCAGGCTGGTGCAAGCTGCTGTCCCTGGGAAGCATCAGCTAAGAAAGATTCCATTTGAGATCTGTGCTCACGTGTTCCTCTGCCCTTAACATCCACAGAAAACACACTGATCCCACTGGGAGGACTGTGAGAAACCCGCTTTGGGGAGCAGAGATCAGTCAAAATGTGGACAATTAGCTGCTTCACCCAGTTCATTCTCTCATCCTCTTAACTAGCAGCTGAAGAATATTTTAATGCTGATCTGTCTGAGCCTTAATTGTGGTACTACCCTAGTGAGACACAGCTTGGTTCAGTTCCTATCTAACAATAAAGGGTCCCATTATCCAAGGGTGGTACTTGGAAGCATATCTGCAAGAACAGACCTCATGATTTTAATTAAAAGCTTCCACATACTATTTTCTAAGCTAACAAATATGGCCATAGTTGTAATTATGGAATCACCAAATATAGACTCAAGATCTTGTTAATAATGATATCCTTTTTAAAATCTCATAAACTTAAAAAGATGTTGTAATTAAGTCAACAAGCAACTATATTTGTCTCCATGAAATAAAGCCAAATCTACAGATAATTGCAAATAACTCATTTCCCAGCGGATTCTTTTTTTTTGTATGCCAATTAGGCTCACAAATCTCAAGCTGTCACCTTCATCTCCAGACATGCAGCCAGCTGATAGCACAGCTATAAACAAAACAGCCCCAGTGCCTCTCACTCCCTGAATAAGAAAGCAAATGAAGTTACCAACACACATTTGTAGATGTCAGCCTCCAGAGAATAGAAAAGGGAAAAGAAAAACAATCCTTGGGTACACAACAATTAAAATACTTCATCTAGCTTTTGAGAAGTGTTCTGGGAAAGCTCCCAAAAGAGTTCTGTGATTGCAGCTCTGTGCTGAACAGCTGCCTCATGACTCACAGCCACTCACACAACCTGCAGCCACATCCCCAACCAGAGATGGGGTTTCCCTCTAAAATGCCACCAGTCCTGGGAGCTCTGAGTTGCACACTCACCCAGTGACACCTGGAGGGCTTGCAGGCTTGAAACAGACTCAGCAAAACCAGGGAGCTGGCAGGAGCAACAGCTGAAAATGCTGTTGCCTTCACCTGTGACAATTAATCATTTTGGAAGGCCACAGGTGCCAAACTGTTGATAGAACACCCATCCTCAGGCAACCTGCACAAGCACCTCCTGCAGTCCCTCACTACTCCTTCTACAGTGTCCACCAGAACATGGCTGCTGGGAGCTGCTTAAAACTGCTCAGGGAACTATTTAGGAGGTCAGAAGTGGTGATCTCAGTGGAGTCACTTCTTCAGAATGCAGAAACAAGTCTATGCCATACCCCCAATGAAACCAATAAACCAGTTTTAAAACCTAAAACGTTCCAAAGTGTTTTGCAGCATGTACTTAGACACAAGTCAGAACCTCCTGCCCTCAGCACACAAGCAGCATGCCACAACAGCTCATCCCGTTGCAAAAAGTAAAGGTAGAGAAGCCCAATTCAGAGTCTGTGGGAGATTACATACGCTCACAGAGAAAGGGAACAACTTCATTACAAGCCCTTATCTCGAAAAATACCACAACGTAAAATTCAGCAAATCTGAAATGAAGTTGAACCATCAAGATGTGAGATGGTGGCCCAGACTGAAGATACCTAACTTCAAGCTCTGCTCCTTGGCTGAGCATTTCCTCCTGGACAGGCATCCCAAAGCCTCCAGCCAAGCAAAGTGAAAACATATAGCTCATGTGCAGGCACAGGGTGCCTCTGGCTTGCTTTGAGGTTCCCTGCAGTGAAGATTGGATGGTTCCTCCCAAAATTCCCATGCTGACAATAACCAAAGCATCTCCATCAACACTATCACTGTTCCCATCCTCCAGTGACCTCAGATCCCATGACCCCCTGCAACCTGCATTTTTTCCCATCCTTTCAAACAAATCCCTGAGTTCACTTCTGCAGGTGAAGGGGCTGCCAGGCAACCTGGCTCTCAGCTCTCTCCCTTCTGCTTCTCTATCTGAAACACCTGACTTTGCCACCCTTGTAACTATTCAACCCATCCTTTGCACACCAAGCTGGATGAGGATGTTGCCGTAACCATGGCACTGGTTATACTGGCCTTGCATTTGGTTTGGAAGGAGAAGAGGTTGAATCCTGAGGGAAACTGCACTTACAGTTCAGGACTTGGAATATGGAACTGGGAAACACCCCTGTGACAAGTCCCAAAATTCATGCCAGAGAGTATGACAGGGAAGAAGGTGAGCATGGCTAGAAGTCTAATGCATTTATCTCTCCAGGCACTATTTTTAAAGGAAAAAAATAAAATTTGTACAGAAAGAAATAGTGTGGAAATTAAAATGCTTACGATGGTGAATCTGTATCCATCATCAACTGAGTTTTCAGAAACACTGCCTGATCTCAGCAGCCATGAAGCAGGGGAGTAGCAGGGCTGTCACTTGTCTGAAACCCAGGCCACTAAGCACGTTTGTAAAGATCTACATAGATAACTTCAAATGACTGCCTGAAAAGCATAGCCTCCCATTTTACAGCACCAGCATAGAAAAAAAAGCTCCAAAACAAAACAGAAAGTGTTTGTAACAAAGCACAATGAGAGCCAGGTAGATTTTTTTTTCCCTGAAGGTAACAAAAGCCTGGATCTACCACTCAAATTAAACAGTGTGCAGGAAAGCATTAAGGCTGTATTCAAGAAGTTTAATTACCGAGTAAATGAAAGAAATTATTATTCATTCATGACATTTATTTCAGTTCCACTGCTGGGTGCTTTTATAAAACTGGGACTGGGGGGTGCAGGGCAAGGGGGTGAAGGAGGAGGGGGCTGGGTGGATAATTACTACTACATTTCTTTGCCAAACATTAGTGAACTTAAACAAAAAGTGCTTGTTTTCTCTGAAGAGGAAAAAGCATGTGAGCTATCAGTGATGAATCTTAAGGACGCCCACAGCCTTGACTCAGTGCCAGGCTCTGCTAGGTATACCAATATTTGGGAGGCTGATAACAGAGAGCTTATTGAAGCCTCAGAGCCAGCTCAGGGCTCTGGTGGGTCAAAAGCCACCCAAACTATGGGAACAATCCAAGCCAGCAGCCCCTGGGGAGTAACGGGAGCCACTGTGCAACATGAAAGATAAACTGGCAGCTGATGCTATCAGGGACTGCCCAACAATGCAGCTTTTCTAATGGGTTTTCACAGGGCTTAAACTTCAAACAAAGGAAAGGGAAAATAAAAACCCTTAAGCTGATTCAGATCAGGCATTCTCAAAGTCTGAAGGAGAAGGAGAGGGGGAAGCTGCAGGAGGAGGGTAACATCCATGGTTCACGTGAGCACAAGGCACGTGGTTCACACACATTTCCTATTCCACAGAGTGCTGATCCCAGGAGAACAGTTATTACCTGCTCTGATCCACCCAAACCCTTGGAGTTTTCTGGAAAGTGCTGTAAACAAATCCTAGAGACTAATCAAAACATATCTTCCAAAAATATGCTCTTTCTGGAACAAGTATTGCTCTACTTGCCTAGCCCTCCAACTGCCAGCATTTCATTACTGCCCTATAGGAGAGATTACACTCTGGCAGAAGTGGCCTCAGTTTACTTTAAGGAAGGAAGAAAAAAAAAAAAAAAAAAATATATATATATATATATATCAACCAACACTGGGCCACAGAAGTTGTACATAAGAAATTATAGCTGATGGATTTAGAGAAGTAGAAGGAGCAGGAATGATCCTGAAGGTCAGGATAAGCAAGGGAATAATTGCAGTGGTGTTTCACATCCACATTTAGACATACCACTTATCCTGTCCATCTAGCCAGAAAATACATCCTTTTTAAGAGATGCTCTCCAGAATTGCCCTGGCTGTCTATCACTGCTAAGGCATTCAGGTGAAGTGCACTCAGCTACAGGAATGTTCATTTTTTTCATTTCAGAGTAAAAAATACCAAAGCCTGTTCTGATCTCATTCCCGATTCCTAATGAGTCGCTCTCAAGTTTGTTCCCAATTCCTTGCTGAACCAAATGAAACCAAGTGGAACAAGCCATAATCCAAGCAGAATTCAATGAACTGCACCCATTAAGAAGGCCATTAAAGCTTGTTCTTGGGGTTTAAACCAGAAGGAGATTTAAGGTGGAGAAGAGATTATCCCACATCTGCCTCCCAAGACCTCCCTTCAGTGGCCCCAGGGCTGCTTCCACCAGAGCGACCAGATTCCAGAAGTGGTGGATTTGAGACACTGACCTCTTGTCTCACATTGCCATTTACATTAAAGCTAAGTTTTGCCTGCTGACTGCATCTATATAACCTTGAATTTTTGATGAGGTTCAAATTGAAGGCTCAGAAATCTCCAGACCTTGCTGGTTTGGGCCATGCATGCTGCCAGTTCCCTCAGTCTCAGAGCAGCCCAGGCTGCAGCTGATAAAGCTGCTACAGCTTGATCCTCCCTCCTGATGAGCTGGGAGGGTTTTGAGACACAAAGCACTGTCTCGTGCCAAAACCTGATTACTGCTATACCCTAACAACCCCAATGATAACAGGGAAGGTAACTGCACCCAGAAAATGGGTTACACAGCACAGCCCCTCCAAAGCCAAGTGCTTTGTTTCACAATTGCCCACAATCCTGCCCTTTTGGTTTTGCCCAGTTCCAGCCCCACTGTCATGGGCAGGGACACTTCCCACTTGACCAGGTTGATCCAAGCCTCATCCAACCTGGCCTTAACCACATCCCTGGGCTTCAAAGAAACCCTTTCTGTTCACACTCCTCCTGAGTAGGTACACGAGGTAGAAGACTCAAACCAGCTCCTCAGGTTGAGGAAAACTCAACACTTCTTTGCCACACTGCACACATGACAGAATCAGAGGGCCAGCAGGAACCTTAAAGATCATCCAGCTCCAACACCCCTGCTTTGCCCATATCCCTCAAGTCCTTATCTCAGCTTCCACCCCCAGCCAATCCTCCATTTTCAACTTCCCAAGGAAAAGAATGACCACAGAAATGGATCCATTTCTGTCAATCTGCCATGTGAGGCAGTAATAGCATGTCCTTTAATTCCCATTCCAGGGGAAAACCAACAGGCAAAAATTGGTGTGCTGATAGTAACAGAGTGATTATTTCACTCTTTATATATATATTTCTTGCCTAATTTCAGTGCTTATTGATGCAGGATGTTCTCTGACCACAGAGGGGAACAACATTCACCTGTGGAAGGGAGCTTGTGCCTCGTGAACACCTGATGGAGAAGGGCAACCTTCCCCAGCACTGCAGGCTCTCAAAGGCAATGGCCAACCAGTCTGGCAAGTGCATCCCATCTGTCAGGAGTCATTTCCACAGCCAGCTGAGATGCATGAACAATTCATATACAGCAACACCAAAAATAAAGCTAATTACTTCAGGCTTATGAGAGATAAGAGATTTTTTTCTACAGGCAACTTTGCAAGGTCACCTTTCTTCCTCCATTCCTTTTATTTTTTAATTTTTCTTTTTAAGCAAATGGCACTGAGCTAATTTCAAAGCTTCTCTAGTTCCACCTCAGAGTAGGAAGAGGTTAAGACCTTAAAAAATAGGTACAGATGAGCAGAAAACTAGGGCATAGGATGATATTTTTAAAAAGGGGGAGAAGAAGTCTTTTCTTACAATCACAATATAACCACAACCCCTGTGTTTAAGGTCACTTCCTCTCCTCACAGTGCTGGGAGCAATCCTGTCCATCAGCTCTGTGTGCTGGTAGTCTCAGCTCACCCCAAGCACTGACAGGGGCACAGCAGAAGAGAAACATTTACCCACGGGGAAAGGGGGACAGAGGACACAGCTTTCAAAAGATTCCAAAGGTCCTTTGGGAAAGATGGGGCTTCTGGTTTATTAGTGCTGACACTCACCTCCCAGAGCACCAGGCTGATACCTATTTAATTTACCATTTTCCAGCATGAAAATCTGTTCATCAGCCTCTGGCCAGGGAAGCCCAGACAGGACCAACCCCACCTGCAGAGCCCTCACCTCACCTGGAATCAAACAGGCTGGTGGGGCAGAACATTGCCAGCACCTGGCAGTGACTGGGCTCAGCTGGGGGGATGTTTTCAGCTCCACCAAGAAAGGAGAGCCCTGGGCTACAGGTGATGTGTTCCTCTGCTTGCTAAAAACACTGGTCTAGTAGGGGCTGGGGAAAGAATCCCACCCCTGTGTTTCTTTTGAGAGCTTCTGTCTTATACAGACACATGAACATCGCTGGACCAGACCAGGTAGTGCCTGGTGAAACAGTGGCCCCTCTGAGATGAAAGGCAAAACCCTCCCAGATAAAATCAGGTCAGAACCTCACCCTCACTTCCAACTCACCACATTTCTTTGGGCAAGTCCTTCAGGCTCAGAGAGGAGATCTTACATATAAAAGGAGGCATTCACTTCATTTTAATGATAAATTCATTGTCTGGCATACTGGGGTCTGTCAGGATAAGGTAACATTATTGTCCCCTTCTAAAGTCATCCTAAGACAATGATGTTGATCCAGGGATGTGACATTATGCTGGGATTGGATGTCACAGTTGCATGCAACCACACCACCAATAAACGGATAAAATGATGAGGAGGTCTCATGCAGATGCAGAAAAGATCTGGGAGGTGGACAAGGCCTGTGTCCTTGGATCAGGGAATGCTGAAGCAGCATTTCTACAGTTAAGCCATGGAGCTAACACAGAATCACCCCTCCAATGTCAGGCATTAAAAGATGCAACTACAGGCTTGGTGGAATATTCAGTGTCACATAAGGAATCTGGACATCTGTTTTTCACCAATTCAGCAATACAGGCACTTAACTCACTCATCTGCCTCGTGGAGCTTCAGGGAGGCACTGTCTGTAACCCAACAGACTGGTGGAGCTCCACAATTTCTATCCAAGCCCTTATCCAGTCTAACAAAGCTCTATGGAATTCTACAAAATCTGCCTCTTCATCACAAAACAGAACTATATTTCATAAAAGGTCTCCATGAAATTCTGACAGACTGGTATCTTGTCTTCCAAACTGAGCAATGGTTATTAGAGAGGGCAATGCAAACACCTAACAGCACATTCTCCTCTATACACCTCCCTGAATTATCACAAAGTGGAAAAATATGACATCAAATATACATCAAAATCATAAAGATACCACTATTACTTTACCTGTGTTTGGTAATGCTTGAAACTCCAAGAATTAGAGAACTATAAATGCATGCACACAGACACTTGCACACCAGTCTTTCAAGTCAGGAAGCAGCAGCATGGCATGGGCTGATGGCACTGCTCTGCTGCCTGTCCTGCACCATGTCACAGGAGCACAACCTTAACAGCACACATCCAAAGCACTGGTACCCATCACTGGGGTCATCTCCCATGTGTAAAAGAAGTTCTCTCCACCCACCACCCAGAGAGCTTGTGAGAGAGAACCACAGCACTGTACCCACCTCCTGCCAATCCCTGACAAGCAGAGGGGATGCTGCTTGTGAGTGTCAGGCATCCCTAACACCTCCAACGTACCATATGGATGCCTCTCTCTTCAAATTTCCTAGCTTGACCCCTTTTCATTTCAGCTTCCCACTCCCCAGTTCCCTACTGCTGCAGAAGGCAGTTTATTTCAGAAGGGGCACCCTTAGACACCAGAGCAGAAGCATTTTCTGAACGTGCCAGATAATGAACTCAGAGCCACCAGTGTCAGGAAATCCAAACCAGGTCGTAAGAAATTGAGGCAGAGAGGAAAGCAGCACAAAGCTGCCTCTGAGAGGCAGTGTATTTTCTCTGTCTGGGCAGTGCTGTTAATATATTCTAACACAGTTTCAGCTTTAACTCTCCTGGATTGACAACAGAATTGAATTACACTTCCAAATCTCTCTCTTTCAACTTGTCATAAGATTTTTTTTTTAAATCCAACAAGAGGCACTTCCTTGGCAGAGTTGCAATTGTTATATTTTTCCAGCTTTTCTGATTCATGGATTTTAATCTTTTTAGCCACGAATTGACTTGTCTGTACTTGCACTAGCAGGAAAAAAAAAATCAGCTAGTGCTCACCACACAAGCTGTCAAGCTCCTGGGACCAGATGGAACAGATCCTGTTTTTTTAAAGGAGATCATTGACAATCAGAGGGAATACACTAAACACAAGCAAAGTTTCGAGAAGGCAGGGCAAAAATTGATTGCAACACCAAAAAATTACAGAAGACTAAATAAGGGACTAGAAACACTATCTATTCATCTCTAACATCTGTATCATGTAGAACACTGGAAGTTATGAGTACTCCTTGAATAAAGCTCCAGAGTAATGCAACCCACATGCACACACCCCTGTGCTCCTCAGGAACAGGGATGGATGCACTGGCCTCATCCAACACAGAACATGACCCTACCAAGCTCAAGCTGGTGATAATTCAAGAGCAAAAATGGGGGAGAGCAAAAGGAGACATCTTAAAACATTGCTGAGACCTACACATTAAATATTTGCCTTTAAGCACAATTTGGACAGGGTAAGTTAGAGCTGCCACCAAAGTCACACAAAAGATGCCAAGCAAAAAGTGTGGAGGGGAAAAAAGACCAGCTAAGGAGCTTTTAGAATATTCCTGTCATTATCTCTGAGTGATAGGGAGCAGTTGTACAGAGACAGACCTTAATTCACCTTTATATTCCTCTATCTTATTTCCCAGTTTACATTTGCGTGTTCAAGATAGAAACGATTTGGTTACTGACCCCAGTTTGTGATACAGTCAGTGAAATCCTACCCCATCTTTTAAGCAGATTAGGATCTACACACAGACCTCTGAACCTGCTGTGTTGCCGTGTTAGCTTTCACAGCTCTTTCCCAAAGGAATAAAATGACTCCATTTAATTAGCCTCAAGCTTCCCCCCCCCAACTGCCTCAGAAGTTTCTTGTCACCTCATTCAATTGTGAACATCATTTAGGGTTATCACTTCATACTGATTTTTCACTGGGGCTCTGTAATTTACCCATCTTGAAACTTTTCTGGGCACCCTGCAAGAGAACTGCTGCTTCCCCTCTCTTGGTACTGTATCTTGTCTAACAGCTTCAAGCAAATGCACCCAAAATACTGCATAGATAATAGTCCCAATAACATGGGTTCCCATTCCTTGCCCATTTCATGGGAAGAGAAGATGATGCAGAGAAAGGAGGGGAGATCTTCCAAGACTCAAAGCATATTCAGCAGATAACCAGGAATCCAGCTGCTAAGCTGTAATAATTATGCTATATGCCTTGTTTTAAGGTAACAATCACAAACCCATAGCTGCTAAGCTTAGTGGGTGTTGCAGAACACCAGTTGTATAAAATATCCATATCCCATCACTGAATGAGCTGCCCCAACACCACCAGCACAAAGAACTCTGGTGGGCCAGATCAAAGGCTCAGCTTGTGCAGAATCCTCTTTCCATAAATGGAGGTCCACAGAAAGAGAACAAAAATAGGCCAAGTATATCTAATACTCCTGTCTCTATTTATATATGTACATCTTTCCCCTTTGCTTCCACCTCCAGTCATTTCCAGCTCACTGAGCTCCTGATGTGGTTGTTGCCTGCTCAGTGCCAGTTTATTTCTTTTCTATTAATCTGTTCACTCTCCCAGAGGTGATGTCAACATTAAGCATCTACAATTTCCTCCCATGACCAGTTGCACTGGTCAACACCTTCACAGAGCACCACTTACTTCTGACCCCTTTCAACCTGGCTCTTAACTTGACGACCCCAAGTTCTTGTGTTGGCAGCCAATGAGCAATCTCCACACTCCCCACATCCCACTTCATTTCACAGACCTCTGTCACATCTCCTTCACCTAGCCCAGCTGAAGGACTCTTGTTCATTTAGTTCTTCCTCTCACAGAGCCTGTTCAGCACTTCTGGACAGCCTTACAACTCTTCTCTGAGCATTTACAGGATCTTTAGAGTGGGGAGGACGAGAGCTGCACAGTGTGTCCATGACACAGGTAAATCTGGAATTTTACTCCATCATTGCAGTGTTCCCTCTTCCCTGCTTAGCACCTCTCCTAATATTTAGGTTGTTAGTCTTTTTTCCTGGCACTGAGAGCTGGGCTGATGTTTTTGACAGAAATACCCCAAAATCAAATAACCCCAAGACCTCATTCTTGTACAGAAAAGGACCTGAAACCTCCCTGATTTCACTCTTACATGGAAATCAGCTCAGAGCAGTATTCCATTTAGGATGTTTGGATTGTTTATGGAAGAGTCACCACAGTCCTTAAAAGCAGCAGACAGCTCACATGCTCTGGCACAGATCTGTGAACTCAGACACTTGCACCTCCACTGAGTCCCCTCTGCACCCCATGCCCCAGCCATGCAGCCACCCTACACTGTAAGAAAACCTTATTTTAACATACTCAGTGTTGTTTCCTACAACAAGGATCTTCAAATTTGCTAAAAGCACACATAAATATTTGATAGAGCAGGCAATGCTGCTCTCACATCCAATTGCAAACAAGGTTGTTTTTTTTCCCCCAAACAAATCCAATAACTGGTTTATCTCATCTGGTCTGTTCTTATTCTTTCTGCTTTACAATTTTCAAATATTTGCAGTTGTCAGTCTTTCAAAGCTTTAATTTGCTTAAAATGATTCACAAGCACCTTGTTAATCTTTTATCAGTTTTATTACAAACTGTAAACAAAACCCAGTTCTTAAATAATTAAAGGGCAGAACTAGCCCTCAGGCAAATGAAGTCCAGAGGGAGAGGGGGGAGAAAAATAAAAAAATTAAAAATCAGAGTAAGCCTGTAGATTATTTTCTTCTTCTTATCTCCAATATTGGTGATTCTGGCTTCAAAACACCCACTAATTCTAGATGAACAGATTGTGTGTGACACCACCCCAGCCAGCCTCTTCAATCTACTGTGTCCTGAATATTAATCTCTAAGTACCTACAATTTACTGGTTCCAGCAGTAACCACACCACAGCCTGGCAAGTCCAAAGCTGAGTCCCAAACAGCCACTCACAAAAATCCCTCTGTGTGTGCCCTGCCATGCCGGAACAGTCCCCACCACCAGCAGGTTCTACCACAGCTGATGCCAAAGGAAAGGAGCTGGGGGGGGGTTACCTCTTGTTGTCCTCTGGTGGCACCAGCTCACCTCAGGTGAGGACTCAGGAGCTGACTGCCAGAATTTGGAGAGCTCCTGCCCTCATCACTCCAACCTGAAGGCCACTCCTGGGCTTGCCAGCTCCTGGTGCAGTGGTAAAACACACCCTGTTTGGCTAAAGCCCCTCAAAGCCATGAGGAACAATGATGTTTTCAGATGGCTTCAACACTGGGGGGGTTGCTGCAGTTATGAGAAATTTCACTGCACTGTTGCCCACGGGTCAGGAAGGTCCAGCCCAGAACGTGGGGGCAAATGGGAGATGGAGCCTCAGAGGGGTTTGGGGAGCAGAAAGCTACTGAGATCATTCCTTTTTGACTGGCAGCTACTCCAAGTCTCTCACTCATTGTCCACAGACACACTTGGCCTCAGCTTTGGAAAAAGAAAATCCATTTTGTCCTTGACTTTCAGAGAGTGGTGGTTGGTGAGCAGGGAGACTGGAGGCAAGGACAATACCTTGGCTTCAAACAAGGGGCCTCAGACAGAGGCCACACAACCAGTGATGACACCACTGAGTCTGCTCACCCATTAAAAGGTTACTGCTCCATCCAGGGTCCACATGGCTGCTACAAAATTAACCTCTAGCTTGAAAAGTCTTGTTTAATGTCATGATTACTGCCACTGCAACCCAGACTGTCCCCTACCAACCCTTCCTCCCAGCTGTGCTGAAGAACACTCTGATACCAACCACTCTACAACCATTTGAGAATTTTTGATACCAAGCTTCCAGCTCTCTAATGTATTTCAAATTGCAATCTCTAATGTATCTAAAATTGTATTTCCTTCTTGTTACAAAAGAAATCACTTCTAATGAAGCTCTCCAAAGCACTGCAATCTGAAGAAAATCTAAGAAGCCATGAAAGCAAGACTGTGCAAATTCTAATTACCTTTTGAAGGCTACACTGCCATGCACACAAAAATGGATTTATATGCATTCCACACCTAAAAATCTGTAATGGCTGCATTGCTAGCCTATTAAATGCAGTTCATTGTGCAAAGTTTTCTGGCTGTATGTTCTGTGCACTGGGCTGTAAAAGTTGCTTAACAGAAGAAAATAACATTTGATTAAAAATTTACATCAGAAGAATGTAACAGGGCTCTTCTTTTTCTTGCTATTTTACCTGCCACTGACTATTCCCATCAGTATGCAGTTCTTCTTAGTCTCAAATTCTTGCAAAAAATCAGCATTAAAGATGGAGAAGTTCCAGGTCTAGATCCTAAACCATATTAAAGACAGAATGTTCTACAAGCTGCAGCTGGAAAAAAATACCTTACAAATTCCCATTTATAGGTGAGGTTCCTAAATTGACACTGAGATGCTCAAACAGTTCTGCTCCAGTGATTCCTCTTGTGGGAAACATGAAGGAGAAAATGAGTGGCACTTGGATTTCCCAAGGACTCAGCCCATGGGGCTCCTGACATCTGCCCAGGCAGGAGAAGCCCTTGAGTCATCCTGATCCTCAAGATGCAACAACTGCTCCAGATTCAAGGAAGAAAAAGTCTTTAAATCCCTACCACGTTCCCATCAAAGCTGAATGAACCAATGGACTCTTGGTTCTTCACTGCAAACTCTTACAGGTAAGTGATAACCTCCTTACAGCAAAGAGGAAAACCAGAAAGATTTACACCCTACTTAAAGGGCCCTTAGCTAAAACCAGGTAAGAGATCTCTCAAGAACTGGTCCAACTTGAAGAGCTGGAGAGAAATCCCTTTAAATCAAAAGAAATAATAAACACTATGTAGTCTAAGAGAGAGTGTTATCTTCAGCATTCTCCAAATGCTTAAAGTCTGACTTACCTTTGTGACCATAAGGCCCACAGAACCACAGAATGGCAGGGGTCAGAAAGGATCTCTGGAGATCACCTAGAACCTTTTGCCAGCCCAAAGCAGGTTGCACAGGATCCAGGCAGGTTATGAATGTCTCCAGGGATGGACACTCCACCACATCTGGGCAGAATATCCCCAACACAGAGATGAAGCAGTTTGCAACCTGAACCCGTTTGCCATTCCATGACCCATCTACCACATCTGCTGTAGCAATCCCAGAACCAAGGAGTGGGAGCAGGGACCTGCACATCGCTAAGGATGGAGGAGGACATTCCTCACATGGGGTTCAGCTGAACTTCACTCAGTTATCCTAAGGCTGGAGCAGAAGAAAACTGAGGAGCAGTTCCTGCCAGAGCAGAGGTGCAGTGTGAGCTGCACCCATCACTAGCAAGCACCTGTCATCCTTTGACATCTTTGTCTTCACTAAAATGCCAGATAGAATCACAGCCTGGTAAAGAAAAGCAAAAACATGCAGCAGGGCAATTCCCTGGGACAGGGCTGTAGGAAGAGTTGCTAACCCAGGGTCACCCAGCACACCAGGCAGGGTAAGCAACTGAGCCCTGAAACACAAGGGCATGTTTGTAAGGATCTGTTTTCAGAATTCCTACATCTGCTTTTTTTCTTTTTTTTGTTTAATGAAAGGCCCCACACGAGTGCACAAGCACATAAAGTGACAAAATCTCCTAAATTGCTGGCACTCCCAGTTGCAAGGCTATTTTAAAAAATGCAAACTTTTAATATTTGTAGGCAGAAAGGGAAAAATTTCTGCAGCTAAAAGTGATAAAAGTACTGAGCCAGGTGTCTGTGCAGTGTTCTGTAAAGACACAACCCTTTGCTCCTCATTCCCCATTAGTTTATGGAATAACATCTGATTTCACACCTGCAGAAATCCATCTACAAAGCAAGGAGGAAAAGAAGTAGCAAAACTAAATAAATAAAATTAGCACAATTAGCTTCAGCAAAAACTTCTGGAGAAAAAGCAGGTGGGTTCCCAACTCCCAGGCACCAGGACGGATGGTTTGAATGCCAAGAGGATCACCCTCTCTGAAACAGGGAGTTGCTCTAGGAGCAGACTGGTTAACTCCCTGCCCCTTCCTCTGATGCTTTGGAGCACAGCTCTGACCCAAAAAGTCACTGACTGAAACATTTATCCCTGACTCCATCCAGTCCTGGGTACAGATTTCTGGAAGAGTTTATCAGCCCAGGGAAAATGGATGTTTCTCTGTGCTCAGCTCACCAGCTGGATTAATCATCTTGGCCATCTAGCTCTCTGTGTCCCTGTTATACAAACACTGTGCACATTTCACTACATGGCATAAAAACCCCACAAGCCCTCTGAAAATGCATTCCCTGCCTGGCAGGAGGAGGAAATGGTCCTGAAATGAAAACCCTTTTTACGGGGAATAGAAGGGAGGAGAGCTTGTGCCACACTGAAGATAAATAAATAAATCTTTGCCAAACTGCTTTCTAGGAGACAAAAAACAAGCAAAGTCAAAGAAAAATCAAAGAAAAAAACCCTGAACTCCTTAAACAGCCAAGGCCTAAACCTCCTTGAAGGGGCAAAGCAGCCCCTGCAGGATGCAGCTCTCGGTGCCTCAGTTGCCCCAGAAGAGACCCAGAAAGGAGTGGAAGTCACATTTGATGTGCTATGGGCTGCTCAGCACCAAATGGTTGAATTACTGGGCACAAACCTCATCATACTCTTAAAAAGTAATTTGGAATCAAGGCTTTGATTTAGATTGGCTTTATCCTCTACTTTCAAAGTAGAAGGGGTAATAACGCAGTCTGCAAGATTAACATTTGAAACAGGGCTTCCATTTACCTCTTTGTACTGACTGGAGGAAAATGACTGTAATTGAAATCTTACTGCTGGAAATAAAAGCCCTTCAAACATTCAAACTGGTTGCCTGTCCTTAAGGCTTTTTATTTTAGCTGCCAAAGCTGTAAACTGCCCTTTAAAGTAGCTGGAGTCCTACGTTAAAGGAAGAAATTAATGTACCCTGGATCTTGGTATTGGGTGTTTTAATCTAATTTTCCAGCTAGGAATAACAGCACTTCTCTCCCTTGGGCACTGCTAGGAACAGAAAAATTAAGCTTCACTTCAGCAAAGTCTATCAACGAGCCCCCAACAAGGGACAGGGCTTTTCAAGGACAAAGCAAAAACCTTTCAAGTCCTCCAACAGCATCCGAAAGTTCCTTCAGATACCAGCAGCACCACGTGAGGCCACACTGCCCACTCCTGCTGCCTCACTCCACACTTCTCCCACACTTTCTAGAATTTCATAGATTTCCAAGAGCTTGCTTTTTTGTTGTTGTTGTTATTCCTCAGTTCAAACTGATTTCCTAGTGTCAGCACTATTATTCAGATGAAGCCATTGAATTTTAATTACAGTATAAATGCACTCAGACTGAATATGGGTATTATGTAAAAATGGCTCCTGTCCAAATGACCTTATATTAAACCTTTGAAAGAGTAAACACAAAAACTTTGGGGTTTTTCCAGTAGGCTCCCTTGAACTTTATATAATAGAATGCTTGCAATTAACTTGATAATAGACTCAAGATGAAGTTGTGTAGGTTTTTACTTTAGTTAGTTTTATTATCTGATTCTTTTAATCACAATTAAAAACACACTACTTAGCAACAAGTTTTACGGCAGTAGCACAACCTAACTGGATGACATGAGCAAACCAGCATGTCAAAGTACATCACTTTATCCAACATTTCTCTGTTCTGTTTCCAGTTCCAATGTGTCTTCAGGATAAAAGGTGAACATCCAGAGACAGTTTAAGACTGTTTCTCAGGCTCTCTGTTGCAGCTGCAAGTGCACGGCCACTGAATTTTTCTCTTGCCAGTAGAAAACAGCGACTGCACAAGCAGGTAGATGACACAAGTTGACTGTCTAAGACATTTCCAGGTGCCAGCTGGATGTCTGGAGCTTGGAAGCTCCCAGAAGACCAATGAAGGTTTCATTCCCTTGAAGCTCAGGCAAATTACACCAGCAAACCCCAGTTCACCTCTACCTGAAGATACCCCAGATGGGATGAGGACCAGTCACTATCAGCAGAACAGTTTGTGGCAGTACAGTTAAGTGTAGTGGTGACAAGAAGAAAAATAAACAGGTTGACAATCTACATGGGAAGGAATGTCTTACAACACATAAGCTGCCTGCAGAGTTAGTTCTGACGTGTATAAATATATATATGCTCTATCACAGTGGGTCTTCAGACAGCAAAATCTTCCAAAGCAAACCAAAGACCAAAAGAAAAAAAAATTATAAATTGTGATGGCCAGAGGCAAGGATTTCAAGTTCAACAAAGCCAGCCAGCTAATAAAAATGTCAATGAACTTCTCTGTAAGAGAATTAAGAGGGACTGGCACAGTGTCCACATCAAAGCAAACAGGCAGAGCAGCTCTAGTTCTGATTTAGCCAAGATATTGCACTGACAGGAGAGCAGAGATCCAACCTTTCCCTAACCTAAAATGACCTCCCGTAAACAGGGATTAAAAAACACTTCCAAATGAGTAAACTTTAATAATTTAGTCTTCACGGGCAGCTGCCAGAAGAGACATCACTGTCCTTTCTACTCACCTTTAACCAGGTATTTTCAGGTATGTCCTTTATGGTTGTAGACTTGGGGGGAAGTGGCACACATGCTGATCGGCCTGAAAACTGAGCCAGCCCAAGAAAAGGAATCAAACCTGTTCAGTTCCAGCTGGATCAGCTCCCAGACCATGGTACCATGTGGCTGCACAAGCATTACCACTGACAACGTGGAGCTGGGAGTGGGAACACCGATTCCTGAAGCAGCCCACACTTGTGTCAGCTGAAAATAAGGAACTGCATCTCCAAGTGAGATTTTAAATCCATTCAAACTGCTGTAAAAAAGCTGGTTTGAGAATTTCAAAGGTATTTCAGCTTAGCTAACATAAACCCAATTTCTAAAACCATGACAACATGGGAGAGTTGCAAAAGAATTTGACCTAATTTTACTTTACCCAAGGTGGTCACATTAACACAGAGGCATTTGTTTCATGGAGTGTGTACCCAGGGTGTCCAGCCAGAGAACTGCACCAGTTTAATGAATCCAGCACCAATTCACACCCAAGTCACACGAGCACAACTTCCAGACACAGATGTTCTTGAAGTTAACACAGAATAAGCCAAGCCCCAAGCACAAGAAGAAAGCTGACACAAACCCTGTGTTTAGCAAGGGGGGGACATCCCTGCCTCCCAGCCAAGACTTCCATTTTTCAAGTGCCTTCCAGTAGGAAGTCATTTTCACACAAATGATGGACAGTCTCTTTTCACACTTGAAATTCAATTTTAAAAGGGCATGCACTTGAGTTTTTGTCCTCCTGCAAGTCTGTTTTATGGGCTTGGGGTTTGCTTCTCTGCAACAGATGAACAGACTTGTCAAATTCCCTGGTGATTTAGAAGAAAATCTTGTAAGGAACATGTAAGAAGAATACAGATTAAATGGGCTTCCTGGCTTGCATCCATGTCCAAATTTCCCAAGTTGTAGATCTCAAAAATTATCTGTCTGACAAAACTGGTATGACAGGTTATGTAACACACAGACAGAATCACCCGGTGACAGAAAAGCAAAAACATCATCTGCTCTGCTTGGGGACTTGAGGGCTTTCTGGTTAAACTGCAAGGGTAGTACCACAAAGCAAAAAAAAAAAAAAAAAAAGAAGAAGAAGGAATTAAATCACAAAATGTACAGCTGAAAAAAATATAATTCCCTGGTATTTTAAATAGCTGACCTCACCCACTGGCAGGTGGACTTGAGGAGATTTGTCTTTCCAGGAAGAGTGTAATATGCAGCCTTGATTCGTTTTGATGTAGATGTTTATAGGTCTGATATGACTTTAAATAACATTAAATTATTACAGAGAAACATCAAGGAGATAAAATACTACTGCCTAATAAAGTGGATTTTGCAGTCAAATTGCTTTTGCAAGACTGCCCAAAAGGAATGAAAATGGAATAGTAAAATCTGCAACTTTGTTAAATTTGCTATTTGCAGCCTGGGATAAATGAGAGGACAATCTCTTTGAATGAAATATATATGCTTCCTGTTAAATGAAATATATCTGCTTTCACTGTGAGTACTATAACTGGAGGCACAAAGACAAGAAATAAATCAATGTGGGACTATGCCAGAACAGAAAATTTGAGCTCATGGCACACTCGTGGGTTTTCCCCATTTTAAGGGTAAGAAGTTGTGAACTGCTTGAGAAGAAAAAAAAAAACAAAAAACAAAAAAGTTCTCTTTTCCCTATTTTTCTGGATTAAAGAAAGCAGCAATGCTGCATCCAAAGACTGACTGGGTCTCAGCAATCCTGACAAGAAGACTGATCTTTAACCTGGGGCAGGAGCCCTCAGGGGAGGTATTCAGTGTAAAAGCATCGATGTCAAGCAAGTCCCTACTGAAATCTTGGTCCATCCTCTCCCCATCCCTCTGTTTCCCCCAGGCAGCTGAGTACCAAGGGACAGGCAAGATAAACTGGAAGATGAGCATAAAAGGAAAACCCAGCAGAAAGCACCGTGCTCCGCACAATAGGAAATGCAGCAAGCTCCACAGTAAAACCTCCAGCAAACAGCCTTCAAATGCCTCTCACTACTTTTTGATCAATAAAAGTTTTCTTTTTTCCCAGAAACAATTACAGACAATTAAATATTTACTTTGTTACTAAAGGAAAAGAACTGACTTCCCTGCAGAAGCAGGTCACATCTCATAACCAGAAAAACATTCCTGCCTTTCAAGCTCCACACGGGAAAAACAAATACATCTCTGCCACTGATTTATTGTTTTTTGTGGGTTTTTTTCTTTTAACCAACACAGCACCGTAGGAATTAGATCTGAGCTTTTCTTTTCCACTTGCACCCTGCTGAACTTGCAGCTGTCACATTTCAAGCCCATTCCCTAGGCTGGTACCTATGGAGCCAGGGACAAACCCATCCAGAGAAACTTCTCAGCAGCCTTGGTTCTGCTGGGAGCTGTGGGCAACCACGCAGCAATCCCTTGGGAAAAGCTGCAGGAGGAAAGGTGCTGACTTACCTTCTCTGCATACTTGAACTTGACGTAGAACCAACTCGACTTGATCATTGTCTCACCTCCTGCCCTTGTTAAAAGACCAAAAACAAGCACCCCAAGCCTCTCCTGCTGATGCAAAGCAGCTTGCCAGCTCTCCTTCCCTCAGAGACGGCGATTTTCCGAGGGGAGCACGGTATTTAAGGGCAGCAAAGGGTGTGAAGAAAGCGAGAAAAATTTAAAAACGCAGCAAGCAGCAGCGATGCTTTCCATGCACGGTTGCGGTTTGTCCCCTCCTGCCCTCCCAGCGCTGAGCGAGATCCCGCTCGCTGCAACAGCGCTCGCCGAATGCCTCCGCTCCGCTCTCCCTGTCAGCTTGGCTGCCTGACAAGAGAATTCCTCAAATGGACTTGAGCTGCATTCATCACAAATGGCACATGTCAGTAAAGCCAGGAGGCTGGCTCCAACCCTGGCAGCCTCCCAGGACCATGACCTCCCCCAGTGGGATGAATAATGAATTCCAGCACTTCCCTCCAGACACAGATTAACACCTGGCTAAACATTATTCTGACAATGAGCTCGGCCATTCAGAGAACCCTACACCGCACCATTAACCCCTTGCTCTCCCACCGAGCAGGGTGGCAATGCTTTGGAGGCAGTCCCACGATGCCCTCCCCCCATCTAAAGAAAGATTACAGAACTATTTATAGTTTGGAAACAATAAAGCCTCTTAAGCATAAAGCAAATATCTCCTTTCCGATCCCGCAGCTGCAGTAATGCTGCCCTGTAACCAGAGCAAGGCAGCAGGACTCAGTTTCTCCTCTGTTCCCCCCCTTTGGCAGCCCATACCCACTTGGTAAGCTTTGATGCTGTCAGGCTAATGTTTTAAAATAATAGCTGTAAAGACTTCTAAAAAAACAACCAAGCAAACAAACAAACAAACAAACAAAACCCAGCTACCACCATCAATATGAAACTAATGCATAAGAAGTCTGGGGAATGCTCCCATCAGACCATTTGTTCTTTTGTCCATTCAGAAACACTGCCCAATTCCCTGTCTCTGGTTCAATGAGCCACATTGATTTGGTGCAGCTCGCTGCAAATCTCCCAGCTCCAAGCACCCCACGGAGCAGTGAATATCGAGTTGCAAAGAACAGGATGAATATAATCAGCCTACTGTATTTCCACTGTATACAGAAAGGGCTATACTGGAGCAGAGATATCTGGCCCAGCATCCTGTGTCCAAGCATTTTAAGATGCCCATGGAAACAGCATAAGAAATCTCAAATCCAAAGATGTACCCTATGCAGCACACCTCATAAGAGAGAATTTGTCACCTGAATTTGTCACACAAATAGCTGAATCTCCTTATGCTTCTACAAGATGCTGAATGAGGCTCAGAATTTCACTGCATGCACGAGGGGAAAGTTCCCTCATTTTGTTGTTTTTAACCAGCTGTCTGGCTATTTAAGTGGGAGTCTCATGGTATCCTAATCCCCCCCCCAAAAAAAGAGAATAATTTGCTCCTCATTTTCAGATCAATTACATCCTTACAGATTTTTTTGTCTCCCTTATATCACACCTTTTGGGGACTGGGGACTCCCACACTATTTGTTTCTCCTTGCAGGGAACATGCAATGTCTCTGCAGATTCTCTTCTTCATTCTCTGTGCCTTTGCTGGGTCTAAGAATCTTTTTTGTAGACTGAGATGGATGCACACACAGAGACAGAGTGGATGAGACAAATCCTGAGCCCTAGTTTGTCAATATTACTCACCTAAGAAGTATTATCAATTCTGGAGGTGGTATCAGAGCATCATATGAAAGATCTAAGTGAGAGTCTGGCTGGTTGTTCAGTTACCAACAGATGGTTTTAGAACTTAGAACAAACTAAGGCTTACACAAGAGACCCAAATACCAGTAATGACTTAGAACAGTCCTCTTGTTTCACAGAAGGTACAGCTCCAAGCTCTCCACGTGGCATTGCACATTGAGATGCCCAGCTGGAGATGAGGGTTCTGGGCAGGTCAACCCCTGCCCAGCCAGGGCATGGCTGCTGCAGTCACTGCCATCCACTGCCACAGCTGCCAGGAGCTGCTCTCCACTGCTGCCACAGAAAAGCATCCCACCCTCCTTTTAATTCTGCATTTCTGTGGGATAAATAAAATAAAAGGGTGGTAAAATTCCTTGGCCTTTTTTAAGGTCTATGGATATGGGAGAAATCACATTTTGTCACAGACAGGAGTCTCCTGCAGGGAACACACATCCAAAGCAAATTAAACCACTGGTTTTTACTGACACGTTCTGTTTTCTCCGCCTAAGAAGCTGCTTTTTGAAGGAGCAAATGAATAAAAAGGACAGATCTGGCTGTGTTTGAATGGGATCAGGTCAGTGCAAGACTCTCTCTCCCTTCCCATCTGCTGCCCTGCCCAGGGCTCAGCTGTCACTCCAGTCCCTGCAGAGGGACACTCTGCCTGCTGGCACTGCCCAGCATCCACTGCAGACACCAAATGGGAACCACATGGGTGGTGTGGAGAGCAGGAAGGATGTGGCCATGCAGACACCTCTCTGTCTTGTACCCAGTGACAGGAAACTTCCACCCTCCACTGACCAAGGAGTCCCCGAGGGGACCTGGGGGCAACATCACAGGGCAGAGCCAGAGGAGAGGCCAACTCTGACACTGAGTACCAAGCACAAAGAGCTGTGGCTCCAAGCAATTACCAGGCCCTGGATGTTTTCCATTGGTTCATTAGCATCTGGCAGGACCTAAAGTTCCAGGGTCACAAAAACACAGAGCTATTATTTTCTCTCAGGAAAAGGCACCACGATGTCCCTCGAGAGCTCTCCTTTTTGTAATCAAAGGACAAGTGCAACACGGGGAGCAGAGATGCAGAATTTCCAAGCAGCACAGCCCCAGCGTGGCAGGAAGAGCTGAACATGCCACAGAATTGCTCATTTTTTGTCCCCCCTCCCCCAGATTAGCTTCCACAAACAGCCCCCAGGCAGCACCAGCAGAACCTGGTATTTCATGTCATTTGAATGGCTGTTTAGGTTTGCACAGCACATTAAGTGCACAACAGCTTAATTTTCCACACTGCATTCATTTTTGCAGTTGGACAAAATATACTGTTTATTTCAAGCCCTACAGTGTTAACACTTTGCTTGAAATGTATTTGACTTCCATATTTTATCAGAATTATTGCCTGCATGGTGCATCACACAACAGCTTTGTTTCTGTTCTGCCAATTCATCTTGCTCAGGACATGCTGCCACACAAACAACACCTTGGAGAGGAATTGATCCCTAACTGCTATAGTATTAACCTCAAAAACTCTGTTAACCCACCACCTTCTCTACCAAACATCCTCTGATAACATGAAATAATGTACTATTCAGACTCTACAAGTTTGTATAGCCAAAATTTGCAGTTCTTCCAAAATCCAGACCTGACCTTCTATACTCCCTTAAAGAGAGCAGTATTTTGATAGAAATTTGCAATTCTCCCAGTATAAACACCTCGTGATTTATTCATCAGGCTTTGTCATACTCTAATATACCATTAGGAATGTGAGATATCTATGAAGGAATTGAGATAACCTCCTCTGGAACAGACTATTGGTTCTAAGCCTTTTAATACACCCTAATGTATATATAGGTATTGATCCATGCTCATTTCAATTACCCCCTGGGGACAAAGTTAACCACACAGTGACACAAGCAAACCAAACAGGGAGCAGTACCAATTGGATGTGTAAGTCTCCTGGAAGCAGGGTGTATCACCTCCTCTTTGCTTCCATCAAGGTTGCCAAGTCAGACCAACCTCTTCTCGGTGCCAGGTGGAAGGAAGGAGCAATCCAAGCACTGTTTCTCCTGGTTCAGGCTGTAGCATGAAGACTCCAAACAACCCACATGCAAGGGCACATGGTGGAGCCAAGCTATACTGATCCCAGAGTAAGCTAAAGAGCACCAAACCTTCTCCCAAGGAACCTCTGTGTGTACATCTGTGTGCAGGGGAGCTAGAGCAAGAGGATGTATTTGCAGCAGGGACTGCATCCAAGATGAATTACATCCACTCCTAATGCCTCAGCACCAAGAGAGCAAAAAGCACCTCTTTCCCCACTGCCATAATGGCTTCCATGCTTCCCAACCAACAGAGTGAAGTGGGGGGATGTTGAAAAATGGACTTAGACAAGAAGCAGAAGGAAAGGCAGATTAATAGGAAGATCTCATCTCCAGGAAATGTTTACAGCAATTTTTATAATTAGCCTGGGAAAAGAAAAAGGCAGCTTGGGATGGGTATACATAAAAAGGATTCAAAATGGTTTTAACAGCTCAGAATGGCTTCTAATGGACCCACCAAAGCACTGATCCCTGGAAGGTTTCTGAAGCTGAGACCAAAGCTTGTGAGAACTACAGAGCAATATGGATCACTGTGAATGGAGAGCTGAGGCTCTGTCTGCCTGCACTTCCCAGCACTTTCCCAGCTTTAAACTTGCAAATACCACCTTCACTTCAGAGCCACCATATTTCATAACAGTATTTCTGTTTGAAACAGTAACTCAGAATTACACCAGCTGTCTTCAGACTCCTTTACACCCTATAAAAGGCTGCCCAGGACATGACAGCAAGGAGAAGGGTCAGCATGACCCAACCCAAATAAATTGATGGCTGCACCTTAGAAGTGTCACGAAGAGCTACCCAGGCATCTGTGTTGCTGGACATTGCTGAGACACCGAAAGGCCAATGGGGAACTATCATCTTTCAGCCTACTAGAAAGCACTGTGGGATTTGCTGTCTTGTTATTAACATGATAACAATCCCATCTTGTACCTTATAACCCTGCTCTCCCATCAACACCATCTGCTCTTTCATCTCAAGTGCTGCTGAAAATCTCATCACAAACATGCTGCTGTCAATTCCTACTTCTGTGCACGTTTCAAAAAGAAACTCTCTAGGTCACTGGTTTGAACCCAATGTGGGCTGGCAGTATCTGAGAGCTCTTATGCTTTCCAATCTGACTGGAGCAGGCACAGGAATGAGCTGCATCTTGTGTCCAGTGTACCAAAGTTCCTGGAACTGGCACCATTTCAGACAGACAAGATGCAGGAGGAAGCAGTCCAGGAGACCAAGGCTACCCCTATGGCCTTGCAGCAACCCTGCTTTATGGAAAGAATTTGGTTTTTTTTACAGTGATTGAGAGGTGCAAGTAACATTTTCCTTGCCTGTTTTAAGACCTACCAATTCTTACAGCTGCTTTTCCTTGGGAGTAGGATAAAACCTAATACATAGGTATTAGAGTACAGATTAACTTGAGAAAAAAAACCCTGAAACATCACCCCCAGCAAAGTGCCACTCTCAAATGAGTTGTATGGTGAGTGATAACCCAGCTGAGGATTGTGGTCTGCTTTCTAGGTGAAACCATGGCTAGGAGGCACAACACAGAAGCCTGAAAGGTTCTAAAGACACCTTGAAGAACAGCCCCTGAGCCTGGCACACAAGAAGAGCCAGGCTGACCACAGCCCCCAGTATGTTACTTCTGCCACACTGGGTTCTCTCAGGTTACAAGAAGGAAAGCTCCTGATGTTACATGATCCACATGTAACTGCCAGAAGGCAGTGCCAGTTGCTTCAGCAATGGGAGGCAAAGGTTGCTTAAAATGTCTTTTTTAAACCCTCCAAAAAAGAAGGTACAGAAGTACATCTTTAATTTAAAAAAATAATAGTAATTGCTGTCAGGACAAAATGGCTTGTGGAATTACAAGATCAGATGATGCATCTCTAAAACCCTACACAACGTTTCTGCATTTTGTTCCCTGGCTTTCTGGTTTCTAGAGCTACAGCAGTGTTTGACCAGGGTTTTACTACCTGGAGAAAAGTTCACTTCTGAGAACACACCAGTACTTAAAGGTCTTTGAAATGACAATTCTCAAATACAGAAAGCAGTGATTTCTGTGACACTCCATCATTTCATCTCTGCAATACATTATATAGTTGGCTGAACGTATCTCCCTCATTTACACACGGCACAGGGACAAGAAAGCAATAAATCCAGAGGGAAAAGAGGTAAAGAAATGCATGAGAAAAATACCACCTTTCCGTGCAATGCACGGATACATTTGAGCACTGACACAAGTTCCCTTTGAACATAAAAAGGGATTAGATGGCAAGGCACTAATGTTCACAGTTAAATCAAGTCCTATTAAGCAAAATGTGTTCCTCTGAAAATCCATCCCAGCACAGCTAATGCCTCAGTGCCAACAGCTCCTGCATCTAGCAATGGGTACAGGGTAATTTACACCTCAGCAAGAAGTGCTGTAACCTACTTAACACTGACAGAGGAATAAAGCTATGCACAGGGACTGTGATCAAGGACTAATGAAGGAATAACTGTAAAGCCTTCTCCTGGGCCTGACATCCTAAAAACCTCATGTGACCCCTGCCACGGGTTTTTGCTCGATTCAAAATTCTTCCTGTGTTACATAGAATCAGTACCTCAGCCTGAGTTCAGAAAGGAAGAGAAAAACTTATCACCAAAACCTCCCCAAACATGGGGTTACCAGTCCCAGCTCCCCTTCACCCAGCAGAAAACACTCTGAAAGGTCCTTATTTCTTCCAGCTACCAGTTCTAGAGTGTTGACTTCTCTGAGAGCTTCCTAGGGAGCTGGATACTACCTGGCAGTTCCCACATACAACAGTGCATTGGTCACATCCAAGGATGCTTTCTACTCACCAAGCAGAAAAAGGACCCCAAGTGAACCAGCCTGGAGCCCCCAGCCCATCAGCACCCTTGATAATTCATATGCATACACACACACATCACTGAAAACCAAGTTCCCTCCATTGCAACTTCCATTGCCATTTGATTCTCAAAGTAATTCTAATTCTTAGGAAGTTTCCCTTTAAAAATGAGATTTTGTTCTTTAATATTCATTGACTTCTACTTTGCTTCCCACACACAACACATTATTTACTCTACAGTGGCTCGGTGCATCAATTATGGTAATAGTTTGTGAATAACATTTGCATTATGGGAAAAAGAGCCTGGTTATTTAGCACTAGCAGAACCATCCCTCCGGAAAATTGTCACAAACATACGTATCATATGCCTCCACTTAAACAGAGCTGTAATTACACTAGTTTATTAAGGAAAGCCAGCTTTTTTTTCCCCCTCTATTTTTTTTTTCCCTAAATTCTCTTTCTGAGAGCAAGTTAGTATCTATATAACCCCTTCCCTTACTCAGACAGCCAAAGGCTAATGACTACCATTCCCATGTTCTCATGGCAGGACTTACTTCATCCTGAGCTGTTAGGGGTGTAATGCATCTTCTGCATTGGTTTACTTTAATGCAGAAAGTGTGGCTCAGTAATTGTGGTGTTTGATTAATGCTCCATTTCAGTCCCTTCGGCTAAATTCCAGGCTCAGTTCAACTACTGTAAGTTCTGATTAACATCTGTATTACATCAGCACCCGGAGTTTATATTCCATGAGCAGGAGGACAGCATTCGAGGCACTGTACATGGAAAGTGAGGCAGTCCTTAGCCAGAGGAACAGGATTGCTGCTAAAATTACACTGGACCTTGGTGTGTTTAAAGTAGCAAGGCATAACACTTCCTCAGTGCTTATAAATACCTGCCTAAAAACTTCTCAACTTCAAGCAGCTGAGAAGAGCTAAGAAACACAACAATGGGAGTACAACAAGGGAGTGGGGGGGTGTTCACAAAAAAACAGCAACCAAACCCAAACAGAAAAGTGCACAGCTTTGTGCTTTGAGAAGCTGTAATACCAACACCCCCAGGAAGGACTTGAGGCCTTTTTTAAGCTCAAAACTGCAAAGGTTTTGCAGATAAGGTATAACATCACTGCACAGCAGGTATTGGAATGTTTTCAATGTCCATTGTTAGTTGAGGTATATTTGGAGAAGTAAACCATGGCTTAAACTTATCCTAGAGCACTGGAGATTTCCACAGAGCACCTAACTTCTGTCTTCACACATAAGAAATGCACAAAACTGTCCCCTTGGATGAAAAGGGAGAGCAAATCAGAGTGATGCCAACATGGGCACTGAGCTCCTAAGGTTCTAAACATGGGTAAAGGAAGGTCTCTGTGCCATGAGATCTCTACATGCAATTCCACAATCAGAGCTAAACTTAAAAAAGCCAAGCACACCATAAAGAGCCTTAAAACAAGTAAATTGCAACTGGAAAGAGTGATGTAGGCAATGCAACACAACAGCACCCAAGATTATACACTTAACTGCAGCTGGCAATGCCACGTGCCAGCAGCTCCTCTGCAGGCTGCTGGGCAGTGTGGTCCAGGTCAGTAATGAGGCAAGATAGCAGATATTATTTAACAGCTCTTTCACTGCCCCTGACTTGGTGATCCCAGGCCAACTCCAAAGTTTCCAGCCAAGAAATCATCCCAATGAGCTGACTCAAAAAGCTGTCAAAGATTACACAGGCTATTGACACTTGTCCTACAGCCAGATGTGGAAAAAAAAAAAACCAAACCTAATGTTGGACAAGTTTTAGTTTGCTCTACCTCTATCACACCTTCCACCCAGGTTCCCAACACATGGGAGGTAGCAGGTATTGGTGTGTGCAATACCAAACTGACATTACACCAAGCATAGCACACTGTGGTTTTCCACCTGCAGTGACTAAACCAAAATGGGTCTGTCTTCTGTCCCAGCATGGGGGGAAAATCCCCAAAATAAAAGCTTCAGCAATTCCCCAACACACAGAACCAGCATCTCCTTGGCAGTTCCTCAGGTTTTTGGACATGCTATAAAGTCTATACTGAGCTAGGAAGTAAATATAGGCAAGTAACTCCTGCTAGTTCTTAGGTGGCAATGTCAGAGAGGGAAGGACTGTCCCTCTTGCAGCATTTTCATACCAGCATTCCAGCCTGTGGCTCTGTACAGTCTGGCTGTACTCTGTACCCACCACAGAACCTGACTGTGACCATGACAGATTGTACCATGTCCAGCCAGGACAGGGGATCACTTTGAACTTCCTGGTAGACATGTTAGTGACTGGATGTGCAGAGAATTAAGAGGTAGGAAACATTCAGTCTCACAGCTGACAGGAATGACTTCCTAATTCAGTTCAACATACCCAGGACACTAAAAACACCACATCAGAAAAATCACACCAGAAAAGTCTGCCTGCATCCAGATGGCACTGTGTATTTTGAAATGCCTGCTCTAATATACTGTTTCCAGCTAGGTGAGGATGGATGTCTAAAACAGAACTAAGTTTTTCTTGTGATATACTTGAAATTCAAGTATTAACAGCGGGCAAACCTTTCTTGGGGTACGGTGCTCCGATGTCAAGGAGGTGTTCTCACCAAGGTGCATGCTCAGTGCTCCCATTTTGCTGCCTTCAGACTCAGCTAGCCTTGTTCTGTCCTTCTGCTCCAAACTAAACTGAGCTGAGCTGACCTCCCCCTTTGGCTGCTCCAGAGTGAGCTGTGCGTTAGGAAGCTCCCCTTTTATTGGCTCCCCAACCCTGCTCATGTGCAGCTGGGCTCAGCCCTAATTGGGACAGGTGGGCTTAGCACAAGCTCACGCCTCCCACCTTGTAATTAGCCACACCTGATTGCCTCATTCCACTACATAATCTGCTTCCAGCTGGAGAACCTTTCTTGGGGCATGGCTCTCTGAAGTCAAGGAGGTGTTCTCACCAAGGTGCACACTCACTGCTCCCATTTTGCTGCCTTCAGACTCGGGCAGCCTCGTTCTGTCCTTGTGCTCCAGACTGAGCTGTCCTCCTCCCTTGGCTGCTCCAGAGTGAGCTGAACGTGTGTTAGGAAGCTCCCCTTTTATTGGCCCCCCAATCCTGCTCATGTGCAGCTGAGGCAAACCCTAATTGGGCAGGGGCTGAGGCTTAACACAGGTGGGCTTCGTAATTAGCACCTGAGTGCCTCAAACATGGGGCTGTGTATGCATGCTCAGCCCATTCCTCTACACATTCTGCTACAATTAACTTGCACTGAAACTCTACATCTAACAAAGTACTACCAAAACACCCCACAGCAACCAACCCTTGCCCCATCCAATCTAGGCAATGGTACACCCACCACAGCAATACCAAATCAAACCAAACCTTTTCCCTCTACTTCGGGCAACTAAAAAAGCACAGCATCATATTCACCACAAGACTCAGAAGTGAAACTGTCTGTCCTGTCTCAGTAGAAAAGGTGTGCTTGTTTTACAGCAAAGAGAACAGGCAGCTCTTGACAAGTCTGAATCAAAGTGTCTGCAAGGAAAATGGCAAAGGTCAGGCTGATGCTTAGAGCTGGCACTGCAGTGATGTGTCACAAGCTCCCATCTCTGCTGGAAAATGTTCATCTCTCTTTGACACACTCTCCCTTCCTACAGGTTTATCTTCCTGATCCTAAGAAAGGCAAGATAAAAATAGACATGTAAAAAGGATGAGGAAAAGAAAGGGGGAAACTCTGTAGAACAGTCCCCTCCCTCATTTTAATTATTGATGCAGACAGCCTAAGCAATCTGTAAGCCATATACATAATGTATTTACTTGAAAATCCTAGCAAATCCACATGGTATTACAGAACAAACTACAAGCTGATCTGGGAGCACTGTCTTAAGAACTGGGTAAGCTGTCTCCATGTACTCAAAAATCTGTTTGACAAACGGAAAGATTAGATTAATGTTAATAATCCTAACATGCTCAGCAGCACTCTTCCTACCCTAGCAACTCAGTTTGGGTGTCCAGGATCTTGTCTTACATCCCTACCAGATACTTTTTTTCAGCACAGACTTCCTTGTTTAGAATGACAAAAGGCAAAACTGGTTTACATTCTTCAGGACCCCCACTTTGATTACATACACCATCAGCAGTGTTTAGGGATCAAGCAAAAAGCACCAGATGTTTTACATCACAAAAAGACCACCTTTTTTTTTATATTAAAAAAAAAAAAGTCACTTCTTGAAACAGCTGCCTTCAAGTTTGGTGCTAAGGAAGATGGATGGGGGGCTGGGGAATGAAATGGAGGCAAAGAATCAGACTGCAGCCTGGCTTTGGAGAAAGATGTTCTGTCTGCTCAGCTTTGTCATTGACTGGAACCACCTGGACAAGGAATACATTCATTAAAAACAGTGTGCACTGTGCAGCCCAACAGACAGTGTAAGCAGCAGCATTTTTTATGGGTGGAAATGCAAACTTGTTGCTCACTCCTTGTCCCTCAGTTTCCTCCTGCTCAGTAAGGAAGTGCCAACAGCCAACGCTCTCCACATCCACACATCAGAGCACTCCATGAGCTTACTGCCTACAACAGCAAAGAGGGAGAAGAGAGAGACCCTTGCTGTCCCCTGCAGCACCCTGGAGGTGCCCCAGCAAAGCCCCAGGCACAGGCTGAGCTTTTGCTCTGGCACCCACAGCCCCGCAGCTCCGCAGGGCCCAGATGGCTGCGAGTCCCTGTAGGGCTGAGCCTGTTTGCAATTTTCTTCTCAACCACCAGTATGAAAACACAAACCTTCAGACAAACGGATCCTTCACTTCCTCCTAGCTGCTTTTAGTGGTTTCTTTAATCTTTTAAGCTTCTGGGTCTAATCCAGCAGCTGCCATCAAAAGTACTTACCCAAGTGCAGGGGAGGGAGGAGGGGAAGGATGGGGTATACCAAATGGTGAGACCCATTTCCTGAGCTGCTTTGTTCTTGCAGACACACAGGGGCAGGTGTGTTTGGAAGGTATATGCTCACAGATCAAAGGTACAGGGGTGTGCACACCCCCTGTGATGTCCACTTCACCAAATGATGATCCACCACCAAATAAATGACACACCTGAGCTGGCGTGCTGTGGCACACGGGTGGGCAAGGAAATGGTGTCTGCTGGAAGGAGCTCATGCATGAACATTACATGAGCAGATGGTTCCCAAGATGATAATTTCTGCTCTTTGTCTGAAACCTGAAAATATTTAGTGTTTTTTCTTCAAGGAAGGCTCCTGGAGCGGGCAAGCATACAGAATGCTTGTTCTCATTACAACAACAGAAAGCAAGTTTCAGCTCTCCTGGTAAAAAAGAGCTGAAAATACAGAAACAAAGAGAATCCAGATTTGTTACAATTTCTTTAAAAAACAAAACAAAACAAACAAACAAAACCAAAAAAGAAAACACCAAACAACAAGACAACAAAAGGACTCTTCTAATTTTGATCACCAGGATCTTGGTATTTCTGTTAGATCCCCATATGTGCACAAACACAAGTTAAAGGGGCTGGAGCATGGGAAAGGTACCTGCTGGGCAGATTCTCTACCCCTCCTAGGACAGTGTTTCTGGTTGTGATACTCCCAAGACACACCACACAAACCCACCCTGATTATGCTGTGAATTTGCTGGTACATCCTTCTCTTTGAGCACAAACTCCATGCATACTGGTATCTACATTAAGGTTCTAAAAATAGCACGTCCTTCTTACATAAACATGATATAAAGGAATTAGATGACAGCTGACTAAGAATCCCTTTAAAGGCAAAATTCTCTGTGCACCAAATGTTACCAATACTTAAAAGCAATGAAGCATTTTTGTATTAACTAAAGAAGACAGAAGAAAGCTTCTAGATCAAGTCACAGTCTGCCTGGAAAAGAAACACATTTCCTCTACACACTGTCTCAATTACTCCTATTCCAACTTATTTATAAGAAGATGGAATTTTACCAATGGTTTTCTGCTCCAGATAAATATCTGCTAAGAGCACCCTTCCAGGTGGAGGTCCCATAGGAGTTCTGGAATTTCCATTGCCATGGAAGAGTTTGCCATTCAAAACCAGAGGCTTTAAAATACAGTTTAAAAGAAAACTTGCCTGGAGTTTTCTTGAAGGAAAAGCTTCTAGAATTTCTGGAGTGCCTAGTCTTTTTAAATTACATGACAGCTGTCCAAATACAAACCAAAGCAGCATTAACTTCCTGCATCTGCAGGCGTTTTGAATAATTCTTCAATGTCTCATAGCTTATCCCTCCTAGCAACAGGATGAAGTTCACCAGAACCAAATCAGCACTGCACAAGAAAGTTAGCATGCAAATCAAGTCTCTGGAAAAAAAAGAAAAAAAGTTTTTTGCATAACCTGACTAATCCCTCAACATCAGGGTAATATGAAGTATTAGCTCAGGATCAGTCTCTCTGCCTGTGGTGATACGGGGCAGAGCCTGACACGGAGCTGCCAGGAGGTCCCTATTGTAGAATGGGAAGGGAATTTAGTAATAAACTCTAGAGACATTCCTTTGAGAAAGCCAACACCAGCCACCCCTGACACTGCTCAGGAGGGGACACGGTGCCATTTGCTGCTGGGGACAGACACAGACTCAGCTGTCTGGACTGGAGTCTGCAAGTCGCTGCTCGTCCCCCTGTGCCACTCGGCGATTTGGCTCTCAGCTGTAGCTCACAAGGCTCCATTTCACCCCGGGGGTCCCCTCTGGATGTCACTGGTTGTGTGGAGCTTCACAGGACAGGGTGACACACGTGGCTGTCACCCGAGGATGCCCGCAACACCGTGGGGAGGGTTAGGAGTGTGTTTTCCCTGGCAGCTGTCACCATGCAACTGAGCTCTGTATTAGAAGTCTGAGCTATGTTGAGGACAACAGAGGGCTCACAGGTTCAGGTCCTTTTCTGTTGATCCCCAAATTACACTCCATGTTGCCAGGTAACAGGGGCTGTAGGCAAGGTTTTTCCCCCCTGCTGGTGCACAACCTGCTGCTTGAGGGCTGAGCAGACCCAAAACCTACTCCCATCCTCCAGTTCCTGTTTAACTGTTCAGTGGCAGCAGCAACAGAGAAGACTGAGGTCACTCCTGACTAAGGGAATGTCTAGGCCATGTCTTGGAAAAACTCATCTGCAAGCTCCTGCAGAGACAAATTAATTCACACAGGTTATACCCCCTGCCCACAGACCCTTGCAGACAGGAGTGTGGGACAAACACCATCCTCTCTCCTGGTTTTGGTCCCCCCAAAGAGCACCTTCCTCCTCCATGCCATCTCCTCAATGCTAAGACACAAAGCACAGTACACAAATAACATGCAACTAAGCAAAAAGCTACACCATCCTCCGAGGGCACGAGCCCAAAATGCTCAGTGGTAGGACTCAAATATCTCTCAGTAAAATTAAGAAATGGAAACATGATTTTTCCAGTCCTTGGCAAGCCACACTGCTGGATTTCTACTCACCACCAGAATTTCTAAAATTTTCCCTTCTGCTGAAAATCAATGATATCTAGCTTGATCTGTGACTGGTTTTGGAAGATAATCAGAATCAGTTGTTTGCATAAGCTGGACTCTACAACACCTACAACTTTTAAAATACCTTTTGAGTTTTGCTTCTGCAAGTGTAGAAACCTTGAAAGCTGCAAGCTGTTCTCCACACCTTTACAAAGTCTGTGCCAAGAGAGGAAACTACTTATTTATTGTAGCAAAGCACATACCAACCCTTCAGCTGTAGGTTTTATTCTTGTGCACAATTTTCTGAGGCATATTTTAAAAACCTTTGGAAGTTCCTATCTCCCACCCAGGACAGTCGATGCAACAGCAAGCTTCTGTCTAGTCTTTCTGCACAACAGAACACATTTAAATGCAGAAAAAAGGAATCCAGTAAAAGGACTGATGTGTTTCAGCATCACTACTGGCATTAGAGTCTTCCTCAGCCACCCAGCCTCGAAAAGCAGGCAGGCAAAAAGCTCTTTACAAACGACTCTTGTTCCCCCCTGAATGTTTTTATTCATTAGCTTCAGCACTGTTGCAAAGCACATGGGATGGATGACCCAAAGTGATGGGGTAACATCCCCACAGAAGCTGCTGCTAAGAAAAGCAGCATTCAACAGTATTACCACTCAGCAGTCACATTTTCCAAGGAAAAGACAAGGAAGAGAAACAGCAGAGTGTGTAAGCTGGGGCTGCATGACACGCAACTCTGTACAAATTCATCAAGTAATTGGGTTTCAATAATCAGGCTCTTTGTGAAGGACAACGTATTTTGGGCACATCTACACACTTGATCCACAGCACATATTGTATTAAACCAGCCAAGTAGTGAAAGGAATTCTACCAGTTATCTGTGGTGAAGTCCAGTTTGAAAACTGCAGAATTGTAGCTCCCTTTAATTTAAGAAAGAGGCAACGAGTCTTCTCACAGGTTATCCAGAAGGACTGCACAGTTATGGTTGAAGAAAAAAAGCAGCAAGGTGAATTACTGGACCCTAAAGCTAAATTAAAGAGAAGCTTTTTCTGATATAATTTCTTCTGTTTATCTCATTAAGCACTGCTGGGTTTTAGCCAGATAAGAAACATGATCTAGGTCAGTGCTTCTCCACCCTTTTTTTTACTGAAGGACCAAGTTTATTTGCTGGGGGGAAAGAAAAGTCCTAAACCATATTATATTCTAAGTTTTCACCTCCATCTGGGAAGAAAAGGCTGGACCTACTGTTTCTTTAAGCAGAACTGGATTATTTTTACAAAACAGCAACCTTATACCTTCATTTATTTTAGTTAGGAAGGGACAGCAAGCAAAGGCACATTGTTACATTTCTTCAGAACTTCTGAGGGCACAGAGAAGGAGGTGGTGTTATTTTCTTTAGAACCAGTTGCTTTGGAAGCCTTTTGTCACCTTAGAGACCTGAGGTTGAGCAAAGCAACCCCAGTGGAAAACAGACCAGGGATTCAAGAATCTCACTACTCATGGTCAAGCCCAAGTTCTGCACTGTGCAAAATCTGTGCTATTCACACTTGCTTGGAGTACTGATCCTCAGGGAACACTGTACCACATTCCCTAGAAGATCTGGATGGTTGCCTCAAGTTGATTGTGGATTTGGGCTCAAACAACGAGCAAACAGAAGCAAAGTCATGAGGCTGCAATGACACCTGATCAGGAGGAATGCTGTGATATGGAAATAGTGTGAAAAAAGGGAAGACTGCTTAAAAACAGAGTTAAAAAGCAGAATTATGCCTCACTGTGTACTTACTGAAATACAAGTCTATAGGTGGAGAAGTCAGAGGGATCAAGGAAAGGAGGGAAATGTTGCAGCGGGTGGGTGGAAAAAACCTGAAGAGTAAACTAGTCAAATACCTTGTTTCCAGCTCCTATGAACTCCCCCAGCAAAGAGCAAAGCAAGGTAGCAACAAACCCAAGCAGCTGCACACAGTGCACAATGGCCTGCAAAAAATCTCCTCCAGCAAAGCCAGCATCACATGTATTTTATGTATTCTGTCAATACTGGGAAAAAGAAAATAAAAGCACACGCTGTGGCTTTCCCTGTGTGATCTGACAGAATGTGAGCATCAGATACTTTCTCCACTTCCTTCCACATCCTCTGGTTGTCTCCTCGAAGCATGCACACCAGGAATCAAGGCAGCATTCACCATTTTGACAGGAGCAGACTGTTGCTTGTACCATCTGCAGATACACTGCAGATAAAAAGAGCAGTGTTGAGTAATAGCTCCAGTCCATAACAGAATGAGAAAACCCAAATCTGGATCAATGTGCTGCACAACCAATGAGACTGTCTGCATCTATTTCCAAAATACATGCACTTAATTATTTCAATCCTTTGTGCTTAAGGGGGGGCTTCTGCTTTCTTGGAGTGAAGAAGTCAAGAGGCAGCCCTCAGTAATTCTGTTTGCCTGGCAGCCTGCAAGCAGCCAGGGGCTCTGTGAACAAAGAAGGTTAACAACAGCTGCTGCTTTGCAGTTTTAAAGGATGCCATCCACAATGACATTACACTGGCCCTTTTACTTAATAAGCACCAAATTGAAAAATCAGCTATAGACTTCCTTTGATTTGTGGAAGCTCTGGAGGCTGAGATGAAGGGTGAGGGGAAAAAAGGGAGAAAAATGGGTACTTTTGTTGGGCCGTGATTGCAGAGCAGTTGGCAGATGGACTGAAGACAATGAGACCCTGCAGAATAAATGGAAACCAATGTAACAAAACCATCAAAGATTGGGAGATGACAAGTGCTTCACAGAATCTTCTTAAAAGTAAAAATAAAAATAAAAATCTCTAGATCCAAAACACAAGACATTTACAGAAAGATTCTCAGCAAGGCACTTTGTTCCAGACTCACACACTCAAGCCTGCAAACATGAAAAGCTTTTCACCCATGTACTGTGCCCTGGCCCAGAGTATTTTTCCCTCCCATTGGGCAACCTCTTTTTGTCCTAAGTGAGGATCAAGTAATACTGGAGAAAAGAGAAACTAAAGGTAATTGTTCACATGTGAAAAATAACAACAGTAAAACCAGCATGTGCAGAGAGCAAACTCCCCTGGTCCTGGTCCACATGGAAACCTGACTGCTGGAGGCTTTGCTGCTTTGCATTTGCCTTGAGGGTATAAATGCTGTAATAAGGTCAATATGTACAGAACCAGCTCCCTGACAATAATTCAATGTGCTCAGAGCCTTGCCTATTCAGGAGCCTCTCAGTGGAGCAAGGAGGCAATAGTTCCTGAGGGACAACCCTCCTTCTTCCCTGCAAGCATCTCTTACCTGCAAACACTGGGAAATGCACACAGAAAATATAAACAAGAAAATAGGTCACACTTCAGTGATTTCAAACTTCAAAAATATGGAAGGGACTCAACAAAGAAGCAGGGGAGATGACAGGAAAGTGTATCACACACTTCTGATTAATCCATTTGATACTTGTACTTATCAGACTTCTTCAGTGAGAGCACTTTATGCTTTTAAATGGAAAAAAAGACTTTGAACTTACTGTGAAAATTATGCAGGTAGATCCTTGAGACAATACTTCTATAGAAAACACCACTGAAGTGCAAAGACAGTAAATTAATAATGCAAACATTGTACGTGTATCTGGAGTCATTCTGAGGATTCAGCAGCTGTCAAATCCTCTGGTAACTCCTGCTCTGTCATTTTGACTTCAGCAGTAATTGGAGATTTCCTTAAACCCTCCAGTCCAGGTGCCCTTATCTTTCCTGAAGAGGTGTTTAAGATGCTCCCTGTTTGCAGAGGAGGTGTGAGCTGTCCCCTGCCACTCCCCCTGCATTTGCAGAGGGGGACAGGAAACCAGCAGAGCCAGGAAGCTGAGCCCATCTCCACCTGACAGACTCCAAGCTGGATTAGCTTGCTTCACACAATGCCAGAAAATGTCAATGTGAAGGTTTGGTGGAATTAGGATCACTGTTAGATTAGTTAACAGCTGTATAATTAGCTATGCTAAGCCTGGATGTTTCCCCTTGAAACCTAGTTTTTACAGTTATAAATAGCAGTGTTAATGATCTCCAGCATCACTGGTTACACTTGAAAGCTTCGGCCCCTCCTGCCTCCACCAGCTCCGCTGTCACTCCCTGAATGTCACATTCTCCTGACTTTCTTCCCAGAGTTATAGAAGACAAAACACAAACAAACAAACAAACCAAAACAAGAACAGAAAAAGGCAGAAAGCAAAAAATAAACTCCAAGCAGAAGTGGTGCAGAAAGGACTTTTTTCCATAGGCACTTTAAAGCCTTAGCAAATATCAGCTCTTGTACTTCAACAATATTTGCAAGCATCAACTTAATTACATTTCAGAATAGCAGCAGGAGATGGTACCAGCATCATACACAGGTAAACTGAGACAAAGGAGTGAAATGGTCTGTTTGGAGTCACACAGCTGGATGATGAATGAGACTGAGAATGAAACCTGAGTGCCCAGCACATCATCTTCCTATTTACCAAATGGTATAAAGCACCAGGGTACTCCAGCAGGGAGATGTCTTTCATAACTGTCATGGCACACTGCAAGCTAATGAAGGTTTATGAAAAGCATTTTTCTTTATTTGGGAGGTATCTTTAGTTAAATTCGATTTGCCCAATCTATGAATGAAGCAGAACTCAGATTTGTCATTGCTGAACTCTGAAGCTCAGAAGATGCAATTCTTAAGTCCTCTCCATACTGTTAATTTATCATCTGGAATATTACCACCTAACCAAGATAATCGACCACTTTCAGCACCAAAGATTAAACATATTTTTTGTAAACATTTCATCTCAGCAGAGGTTTCTAAAAGTCTGCAATGCGGCAACACAATTACTGGAAATGTCCACAGCAGAGATTACAGACACCACTGATGTTAAAAAAATGACAGTGCACAGATATTTTAATCTGTTCCCAATTCCTCACCGTGGCTAGCATGGCATGTTTGAGAGTAAGAACATTTTTGGAGGTAAAAAAATAATCAAGTGAGAACTTGAAAGGCTGTTTCTAGGAAAACTCTTAGGGCTCTAATGGGTTTTAGAAATGAAAATGTGAGACAGTATCACAAAATGAACACTGCTGCTCACAGTTCCACCTGCAGTTACAATCAGAGCTGGTTTCTTGTGCTTCTTGTGCTCCTTTCCATCCTGGTTTCCAAAGGTATGTTTTGTTTTGGTTTTTTTTCCTCCAGCAGCACACAGAGCCCTGAAAATAATTTATACAGCTTGAAACTTCTCAGCACTTGGCTTGCAGAGGGATGGCAGAGGGAGACCTGAAGCAAAGAAATAAGCTGCTATGATAGACCCTCTCTACACCCCACAATATTCCCTGTACCTGCTAATTGCTTTAATGCAGGGAGGAAACAAATCCCAAGGCTGAAGGGAGCTTCTGAGAGCAGAGCAGGGCTCTGCCAGCATCAGCCCCACTAAAATACCCATTACACATACTTACACCTGACACTCCTCCTGAGTAGCTTTTAGGACACTTTCCACAGGAAGGAAACATCATTGTTGGTTGGTTTTTTTTTTTTTCAGATGGGGAAAAAGCAGTGCTGGAAGATGAAGTGCCTTCCCCAGATCACCCTGAGACACTGATCACAACATCAGAGCCAGGCTGACCCCTGCCCTGTGCACTTTCACCCACGCTGCTGCAGCCAGAGAGCAGCCCCACACGCTGTGATCCCACCAGGATTAATGACCCAAGTCCCAAAGTACTGAAATCCCTTCCTCCTGTTACAGCAGCAGCCTCTGCACACAAGAGCACTGCTCTCAATGTTCCTCTCAAGTAAAGAATTAAAACTCCTGCAGTTTGGGATGATTTATTAGCACCCCTGTGGGACAGACTTCTCCTGGCCCAGAGATTTGCTCAGTTCTTGATCAGCTGAATGGGGAGACAAGTCTTGATCTGACACCAATAAAACAGGAGAACATGTACTGCAGGGAAAACTTTGTAAACAAAACACAAAACCTGTAAAATATGTATCCTGTATTTCAACCATTTCACCCCTCAATAAAACTGTGAAAATCTGAATTAAAACCCCAGAACACTGCCTTACCACCAAGTTACTACCAGCTCATGTTTTCCAAATGTGCCTATTGATTTTGCTGTCCTTGTTTTCTGAGCTCCTCACCTCACACACACTCCAGCCTACACTGGAAAGACTTTCAGGCACAGCACTGCTCCTTTGAGCAGTCAAAGGGGTTCATCACAAGTTGCCACACCAGACCCTCAATAAAACTTTGGCTTCTATTTCACAGCGAGTGGCAACTTTCCAACTGGGCAACTGTGCCCAGACAGTCCATGAATATTCCCAAATGAAAACAGTCTCTGAGGAACAGAGGTTGTTCCTGTGAATAAATAAAATAAAATAAAGGGGAAGGAGGAAGGTTATAAATGAGCTTCCTTAACGATCTGAAAGCCATGGTGGTCCTGAGCAGGATGCAGTCACTGTTGTGGACCTTCTGCTTTGAATACAGCAATTTTTTCCTCTCCTCCCAGCTCTCACTGTGCCATCCCAAAGACAAGCAGAGACATCTTAGAGGAAAAGCCATTAGAGAGGCAGCAGGCCATTACAATTACCTGGTCAAGGGTGATTACCCTAATTAAAATATTGTAAATAGAAACGAGTGACTAGAAAAAAAACATAATCCCCAGACAAATCCTCTCTGTTCCCTCTTCCAGTTTCCCATCTTTTAATGAGTAAGTGCTGGGACCTTTGGTTTGCTGGCAGGGTGGCAGCTCCCTGTGCCCTCCAGCCTGCAGAATCTGCACAACACTGCCATGGAGAAGCTACTGCAGCCACACTAGAGAAAGGGGCTACCAAATAAAAAAATAGCAGAGTTCCTGGGATGTGGCTTAGCAAAGAAACAGTGGAAGAGAAAGTATGAGAGGCCTCAGGAATAAATTCATGCCATGTTCAGAGAAACTCGCCATCCTCATCCTCCTTGTTTCATCCAGACCCCTGCCACAGTTATGCTTCTGGCTGTATTCCAAACACAAAATAACCAAATCATAGAATCCCAGACCAGTTTGGGTCAGAAGGGACCTTAAAGCTCATCCACTTCCAACCCCCTCCATGGGCAGGGACACCTCCCACCAGCCCAGGGTGCTCCAAGCCCCATCCAACCTTCAACACTGCCAGGGATGGGGCAGCCACAGCTTCTGGGGGCAACCTGGGACAGGGGCTCAGCTCCCTCACAGTGTAGAATGGGGGAAACACCATCCTGAACAAATCCCTGTTGGCGTTTCAGCCCTGTGAAGTCACAACAAAATGCCCATCTGTTTGACAGGCTCAGGGTTTCACACCCAAAGCCTGTGGGAAAGACCTGTGACTGTTTGCATCACTGAAATTTCACTCTGCTTTAGATCCTCTTCATGCTGTGTACCACAGAAACACCAAGGCATTGCTTCTGCTCTGTTAAGCTCACAAATCTCCAGCAACAAACCCTACAGAAACTTGGCTGCAAAAAATCACATACATTGTGCCTGTGAGAATTTCTGCACAAATTTCTCCTCTCTCACGCAAAGAAAGGGGGAGCAGAGGGCATCACTCCCTCCTCTCTCAAAGCCTGCAAGGATGTTGCTAAACAAACCAGTGATCCAGGCTTTGGCAAAAGCATCAATCTGAAGCTTCCTGAGCCAAGGAGCAAAAGGGAAGGACTGATGCACAGGGCCCAGCAGAGACAGCTCTGATTTGTGGTACACAGGTAGCTGATGGGTATAGGACAAAAACCTTTCAGCAGGGGAAAAACACAAATCATCTTCTTTCCAAGGCTCACAGAGGGACATTCTGTACTGGGAAAACAAGCAAAGAAGACAAGAGGAATAGAAAAATGGTATTTGTTTGAAATCATCACCAGGCCAAGTGAGATGGCTGCATTGTGTGAAGCAGCTGGGACACTTTCACAGAACATAATCTTAAGAAACTTCTCTTGTTGGGGTCTCTAGTAAAGCTGCACTATGGAAGAGGATAACTGCAAATATCAGGTATGTAAAGAATAGGGAATCATGGGGTCTCCATCCCTCCAGCTATTCAGAACTGAGTTCCAGGGTTTCTCATCATGCTGATGCAGGGCTGGCCAGTGATGGGTGCTGCTGGGAGCCCCTGAGACACAGCCAGAAAAGCATTTGTAAGGACTCACACAGGGACAAGGATCTGCACAGAGATGCAATGCAGTGCACCAGCATCTGGCTGGCACAGAACCAAGGCATGCTTCCACCCCCCCTGGGCAGGGCTAGAATCATGGTTGTCTATTTTTAACATTTTTAATTGCTACCAAAGCTGAGGGAGCTGCAAGGAACAAGTCAGTCCTTGCTCTCTGCTGCTTCCCCAGCACAGTGCCTGTGCCCAATCATTGTCCTGAAACAATGAACCTCCCAGAGCCAAACTAATCCCAAACTGCTGAAACGTGTTCTCCTGCTGTGGGGGATGCCAGGGAACAGTCAGGAGGAGGGCAGGAGGTGTGCTGGGATTTATAGATGTACATGCAAGGTTATCTTAATCTAGGGACAATCCTCCTGGAGTTTCCTAACTTGTGCCTGTAAGACACATTCAGGTCACTGAGCTGAGCTTCATGGCATTTTGTCCCCAGTGTTTTCCCATTGCTGCCTTACACTGACACCTGTTGGGAGAGCAGCCAGGATGATAGGGAGCGTGAAAAGCACAAACAGGGCATTTCTGTGTAAGAAAAGGGGGGAAACCTGTAGTGACTCCAAATGGCCCAACACTTAGAATCATAGAATCATAGAATTGGCTGGGTTGGAAGGGACCTCAGAGATCATCGAGTCCAACCCTTGAACCACCGTTGCGGTTGCTAAACCATGGCACTGAGTGCCACATCCAGTCTTTTTTTAAATATCTCCAGGGACGGAGAATCCACCACTTCAGTGGGCAGCCCATTCCAATGACGGATCACTCTTTCCGTAAAGAAATTCTTTCTAATATCTAACCTAAATTTCCCCTGGCACAACTTAAGTCCATGCCCTCTTGTCTTGTTGAAAGTCGTTTGGTAAAAGAGCCCAACCCCCACCTGGCTACACCCTCCTTTCAGGTAGTTGTAGAGAGCGATGAGGTCTCCCCTGAGCCGCCTCTTCTTTAGGCTGAACAACCCCAGT
This sequence comes from Calypte anna, assembly GCF_003957555.1. Taxonomy (NCBI): domain Eukaryota; kingdom Metazoa; phylum Chordata; class Aves; order Apodiformes; family Trochilidae; genus Calypte; species Calypte anna. The sequence continues at coordinate 1,291,004 of NC_044264.1, forward strand.
TCTCTCAGCCTCTCCTCGTAGGGTCTATGCTCGAGTCCCTTCACCAGCCTGGTTGCCCTCCTTTGGACCTGCTCCAGGACCTCGATATCCTTCCTGAACTGGGGGGCCATGATGGCATGTAACCATAACGAGTGGACACTTTGAGCAATATCCTCTCCATACTGTGTTGGAAGGATGAAAAAAAAGCTCTCAGATCACTTCATGTTTGGGAAGAGTGCCCTCAAAAGATACCGATTTCTGCTCATAAAAACACTCCAACAAAAAAAGCTGTGGAGTCCTTCCAAAGAAGGAGGTGGAAGGAGCTCGTGTCAAAACGCAGCAGCATAGCTCTGATCACACCTTCTGCCACAAAGGGAGCAGCCATACTCTGAAGTCCTAAAACATGCTGCCTGACCAATGCTGCTGGCACCAGGGCTGCCCAGCTGTGACTCTGCAGGTATTCAGGGAGCCAAGCTAGAGGAAGGAAATTCTGGAGCCACCAATCTGTTAGTTAAAAAAGTTAAAACTGCAGCATAGCAGCAGTGTTCCTCTACAGGGTTTTGTTCCTGCAGGTACCTGTGGCTCCCTTGTCTCCAACGTTTAAATGTATCTGCATATGTAAAGGGACTCCCTACTTGTGTTCTGTGAGGCATCAGGTACTGATGAAAGATGTGGCTGACACCAGAAAACGTCAGCACTTACTCTCAGAAATGCTTTTATCCACCTGGCTTGGAACAACACCATCAGGTACAAACTGGCCTCATCCCACTGGTTTTAAAGCAAGTAAATCTCTATTTAACCAAGCAGTGGCCCTCAGTGCTCTGCAGGGATGCTCCTCCCAAGCTGGACAAGTATCTGCTCAATCAATAAAATGCACACATGCAATTTTTCCCCAACACAGGGTCAATAACTGAACTAGATACTAAGTTAGAAGATGCTCTCACAACATGGAAAGGATTAAAACACTATTCTTATCTCTGTGTTCTTTTCCCTCTCACATCACAGCAAGTGACTGACCTTCAGAGAGCAAAGACAAAATAAATATATAAAGATGAAAAGACCAAAGATCAGCCAAGACTGACTTTACAAATTCACAATTCTGATAGCACTGCCCTTGAGTGCAAGGTCCAGGAGTTACAAGAAATGGGTCTCTTAACCAACCACTGCAGAAACTTCCTCTGAACTTCACACTCTGATCTCCACAGGGAGTGTGAACAAAGGACTTTTATTAAAAGTAAGAAATTACAACTTAGGACTGTTAGTAAATCAGTATTTGTAATAAAATGCCCCTGACATCAGGTTCATTCACAACATCCCTTGTTTTTGAGCAGGGTTTGCATATTCACAGAAAACTGTTGGTTCCTAAAACACAAAACTAAAGGGACTTTCCTCTGCATCTTTCATATTTCCATTGTAGTCTGCTGTGAAACGTCACTATAATTTTATTTTTTTCAAAACTCTAAAGAATCCAAAGGGAAATCTTTCCACACTCTGACACAGTAAAGCAACATTTTAGTGTTTGCCAGCAGTAAAACACTCTCCTGTCTTATTTAGAGTGTTAAACCTACAAACAGGACACTTCTAGATTAATACCAACAAGGCTCACACCTGAAGTTCTACGGTTTTTGTGCTGTTAATGTAAGACTGTTTATTCATAGCATACAAATATGTTCTACATTATTTCACCAAAAATGTTACCTGAGTGGTACAAACTGCTTGTCTCTTTTAGAGTTCAGCTGCCTTCTGTTTCACACTGAGCTGAAGGCTATGGAAACCACAGGACATACTTGAGATACAACGCAGAACAAATTATAAACCCAGCTGTATTTATCACAAATACCCATTATCTACTGCTGTAGCCACTGCCTTTATCTTATTAGCTATTATTATTTGCCCATACATAATGGAAAACAAAATATATACATTTTCTGCTAGGCTTGCATCCTGTCATAAGCATATTTAAGCTGATGAAGTACAGCACAAGCTGGTGAGAAGCGTGCTGAAGAAATACCTCATTATTTTATAAGATTGTTCCAGTGGAAAGCCCTGACCCATTCGTAAATTTATCTCCAATTATTCTGTTGAAAATTCTGCTTTCCACAAACACCCATGTATGTGTCTGTGGGAGGGATACACACCCCAGCTCCCACTCTGAAATGAGTGCAGTTTGCCAGGGACAGAACTTTCTCATGTGTGTGCCTTGTAGCCTGACAAACCCACACATTTTCCCCAGGATTTCTGAAGGGAACTTTAATGTAAAAGGCCTAACATGCAACACTACCTTTCTCAAGCAGGACTTTGTTAGAAACAGACATTAAACACAACTTCCTCCTAGCAAAAGGCCCCCACACTCATGCTCCTCATCTTTAATAAATCTAACATGACACGGGCATGGCAAATTAGTCAAATACACATCTTAAAGGTATGTTACAAAGCCTTAGCTTCTGACAGTTCACATTGTATCTTCCAAACCTAATTCTGAGCAAACTCTTTCAACATAATTACCACTAGCATATGGGCATCTCTGCTATTGTACTGTTTCTAATTAGGAGTGTATATGTTACACATGTTGGGAGAGTTTGCAAATATGTTTTGTGGTTGACAGTTAAGCTCAGTATTTAAAGTAATGTGAACTTTTATGTGTTTACATTACATTTTCCGTAACGAATACATCATGTGTATAATAAACATACATATGTGCACATCTACATGCATACACACTACTTTGTTTTAGCAAAATAAACATAAAACAGGTGTCAAAAATGTTAAAACTTATAACTGGAAAAACATATTCACCAGAAATGTATTTTCAACGCACTTCTGCTCAGCTATTGGCTTCTCAATCCAAGATTCAGAAGTATTTCTGCTTTATTACTAAAATACTTCCTGGGACATATGTATTTCCAAATGTAATCTTGTAAATGATACTTAAAATATGTAATTAACTTCTTGGAGAAGTTATCTGTAAATCTATTTACATGTAATTTTTGTCACCAAAAGAACTGTAGAAGCAATTCAAACACAGAAAATAAAATTAATTAAGTTAAAATCTTGGAATACTACAGCACAAAAGCCATTGAGGTAGAGGCACAGAAAGGCAAAGTACCAACTACACCCAGGTAAAGAACAAAAGTGAATCCTTTAAAAGTCCAAAGCCTGAGGCAATTAATTTTATTCTAAAACCTTGGCATGAAGATGCTGTCTGTGAATTGCAAACAGGAACTCTGCTTTCAAAATCATTATTTTATTAGATGTGTGTACATCTCCCTTTTGATTTGCAAGAGCCTTACAAGATGTTAGAGTAGTACACAGATGCACTTAATTGCTAATAAAACTGTGCTACCTTTCAAGTCCCAGCATTAGCATCTCAAGGTAGAAGAGCATTACAACCCTTTCAAAGCTTGAAAATCCACTTTTCACACAAACACATTACTGAGCTTCCCTGTTGAGCCTTTTGTCTTGTGCTCACCCTTAAGGTTCAAAGTAGTAAAATAACAAGATATTTCAATATTAAGATAACTCATGATCCTGCCTTGAAGCAAGAGGGATAGCAAAGCACCATCTGCATGTTCACCTTTATCAATAAGCCACAGATGTCTCGGGAGCACAACTCCTTGGCTGCTCAGAGGTGTAATACACCACACTGTGCAGTTATACAAAGAGCCCTTTACTACTCTAAGGCATCTTAAAAATGGATGGAAACAGTTGCTTTAATATTCCTTGCTGAGAGACAGCTACCAGAAGGCAGGTCTAAGGGCTTTACACCACCTCTGCCCAGGGCAGTATAAGATGTGGACCCTCTACTACACCCGGGAGCTCCCCAGGGTGAGGCTAACACAGGCACCCAAAAGCCACTGGTATTGGGTTTTGATTTGGGGGTTTTTTTGCTGCAGAACAGAACTGGGGAGAGTGGAGATGCAACCTGAAGGCAACCTGAAGGACCTGGTGAGCCAGCTGAAGGCCAGTTAGCAGTCATTGATGCACTGCATGGAAACCAGGGCACTTCCAGAAGCAGAATCCAACCTTTGGAGTCCTATTTTTAGGGCAGTGAAATTAAGTACTGACAGACATTCAGACATTTAAATGTACCAATTTAAGCCTACCAGTCTACCTGGAAGTCGTCCATTTCAATAGGCTGAAAGGAAACACTCAGCTCAACAAATGAACTGTCAGTCTCCAGGATTTCAGCTCACCTGCTCTATAAAACTTCATGCAAGTTCTGTTGATTTTGCACTATAAAAGTCATTGCAGCCACATCTGACTGATGAGTAGTGATCCCAGATACTGGCTGACTACTGAGTCCTGAAAGGAAGCATCAAGATAGAGGAGAAAAGCAGAAAGTGTTTCTACACTGCAACATGAGCTTAGTCTTTATTAGACAACAGAGGATCTAAGCAGCAGATCAAAGTCTCCAGGCTGTGCTGGGTGTGTGTCAGGACTCTGCTCCTCATCACTAAAGAGGAAATGGGAGACAAGGATGTGAACCAGCTGTTCTTTAGTTGCCATAGTTATAGCAGGCTGTCTGAAGAGAGATGTGCCCTTCACCAACTTTATGGCATTTCTCTAAATGCTTGCAGAAAAAGACAAAACCCATTAATACACATCACTCACTAGACTCCATGCAGCTACTTACTCCACTAGAAAAGACACATCATTTTCAGCCTTCAACTTTACTCAGATTTATAATGAAAATGTGATAATTAGTGATATCCACCACTCCACACTGCAACGTAGCTGCACTTCAAAAAATAATCACAGCTGAATAATACATTAGTAAGGCTAATTATGGGCAAAACATAGTTTGTCAGTTCTGCTACTGATTTTTTATGGCACTGTAAAGAACAAGAAGTGTGAGATTTCTCAGAGTGGGACCCAATACAATTGTAGCTCCACATTTCAGCCAGTCACTGAAAGCTGGTATCAGAGGTGGTGACACCAGTGCTGCTTTTGTCAGCATCACCCCTACCCAGTAACACCCACAGATGACTGTGAAGATGCTGCATGCAGTCACATTCCCTCTGCAAATTCCCTTGCTCTTCTGCAAAGAGGTTTTAATAGCCAAAGCTCTCACAAGCTTCAGAAGAGGAAGAGTAGAGGGACCTCAAAAGCTCTGCCAGCACCCCAGGACTTCCCTGCTCCTCCATTTCTGTCATTTCCTGACAGTAACCCAGAGAGATGCCAAGACAGGCAGTCACTCATACCAGACCTTGCAGATCTTCCAACCCAAACTCTTTTCTCCATTCTTTTCCTCTTCCAGAAAAGCAATTAACAGTATTGACATTTCCACTCCCACTATTGGCCACACGAGTTAGAGCCCAAGGGAAGAAAGGAGCAAATGACACCTTTAGAGATGTCATTTCTGGTTCTTCAAGAAAGGCTCCCATCACTACATCACAAATGTTAACATATTTATTATTTACTAAAGTCCTACTCGAAGCAAGAAGGATTCATCACTTGTTCTAAGCCAATTCCAAGTAAATTCAGTCTGAGCAGCTGGCAGAAAAAGGGGAGAAGCAGCTCCACAGGTCTTCTGTTTCTTTCTTGCAGATTTTCTATTTTCAAATAGCAATGTAAAGCACGTTTGACTCCTAGCAAGTCATACTTTCAGCCTCTTGCCTGCCAATAAATATTTACACTTCTAATTCCAATCCTACAATCAGAGCTGTGTGAAGGCTCTGAATGTTTTCAGATTCTCACCGACTTCAGTGCATGGAGTCAAACAGCTGCAATATCCAATATCCCTCAAGCAATGCCAATAAATGCAAGAGCAAGAGCTGCAACATCTCTGTCCTACTGTGCTGAGCTAGAAGAATAAATTTGGGATATTTTGGAGCACTGATTCCTTGCCAGCTGATCCCATTACTGCCATTTCTATCTGTTTGCTTTTTTCCTTAGCTTGTTCAGGTAGCAGGAGGCAGCCAAGGGAGCTCAGTTACTCTCTGTCTGATCAAAACTAAAATCTGCTTCTTGCAATGTTCCCGCAACGATAGTGGGGAAAAAAAAGAAAAAAGAAAAAAAAAAAAAAAAAGAAGAGAGAGAAAAAAACCCTTCCCTAAATGAGTATACTTTGGCAAAGGGAACAAAAGGTGAGGGGCAGAATCAGTGGGGTTGGGATGAAGAAAAAGGAGAGGGGAGAGGGGGAAAAGGGAAAGAAGAAAAGGGAATGAGGAGAGGGGAAAGGAAGGAAATCCGCCCAAAATAGGGCAGGCAGGTGAGGGCTGGAAGGTTTTGGGTCTCTCTCGGAGCTGTTCCCCGCACTTTGCCGCTGCGGTCCGCAGAGGGAGCCCCAGCGCTACCGAGGAGGCGGCTGGAGCAGCTCCCGCAACCCGGACCGGCCCGGCCCAGCCCAGCCCGGCCCGGCCTCTGACCACGCTCCCACCCGAAATTCGCTCTCCGGTATCGGTTTAAACCGCTGTGAGGTCACTGGAAGCCAAGCAGAGGCCACATGAGGGCTGTTAAAGAAGGAGCAGAATGAGGAGGAGGGGCGGGTCCCGGGGAAGGGCACGCAATGCCCGGGAGAGCTCTGAGCATCCCCATGCACGCACCCCAGCCCCGTGGGGTACAGCTCCCCGGGGGTTCCATCTGCACCCCGACACACACTGCAAACCCAGGGATTTGGCTGGAGAAGCAGAGGAGGACACTGGTCCCCCCGGCTTCACTGGCAGGGGTGAGAGCAGCACCCTGCAAGTAGGAGAGCCATGGAATTAGGGTCCCAGACTTCCTCAGGTCAAGCATCTTCTTGAAGTCCAGGCTGGCACAGCAATTTACCCTCCTAAGATCAGATCACAGCACTCAGATTTGGTTAATCAACTCGGGGCAAAAATGATAGAAAGCTGGGCAATGTCCACGTATTCCTAGATTTTCAGTGAAGCTCAGCTGAAGAGTGTAGATTGTATTATGGATTAGGTTAGGACAGGAGAGGAGCCTTCCCACTGCCTTTACAAACTGGTTTTGACTCCAAGTCTCTACAGAATGTTCCAGTGGAGCCTACCTGCTGGCAGGGGACACTACCTGCAACTCAGCTTATTCAGGGAATTCATGTTGGAAGAACTAATTGCCCCAACACAAGTGGAAATACATCTTCCTCCCTGCTCCAAAAGTCCACTGAAGCCCTAGGAAACTGATGTCATTAGCACAATGCTTTTCATTGATGTGAAAGAGCTAGCAGCAATTCCTGTGTTATGAAGTCTTGCATAAAACAAAACAAAACAAAAGAATAAAAAAATTAAACTCTTCCAATTATAGATAAAAAGGGCTCTGGATAAAAAAACACCAACTGCTATTTACCATCTTCTGACCCTAACCCATCCCAGTTAGCACAAAGCTTCAGTTAGGACATAAAAAGAGCAAAGATAGAGCCCTTAAAATGGAATACTCTAAGCACTGAAGTAATTTAAATAGATTAAAAATACTGTAAAAAAATCAGACTTCTGGAGTATACTGGATGAACAGAAATGTCCCTCACTCCCCACACATGCCAACACCACTCTGTTTGCTGTCGGCAAAAACTTCCCAAACACTTTAACAACCACTCCTTTTTCTTAAAAAGCCTTTCTGGATAGAAAACACACAAAAAAATTTCTTCACTTTGCCTACCAAGCTGTAAAAGTCTCAGTTCAAGGGTGAAAGGAAGGACAGAGAGAAAATTGCCTTTCCCTTCCTATCCAAGTCAAACATTTGAATGCATTCCAAGCAGCTTTTAATTACAGCCTGTATGTTGGTACTGCTGTACCCATTGCAAGGCTCCAGCAAAGCCTTCATGAGTTTATCTCACTTCTGTGCTCATGCTACAAGTAAACAGTAACTTCATGGTCAAAATCCTCAGCTGGCATAAAACACCCCCAGCTCCCTTGAAGTCAGCAGAGCCATGTTCACCAGCTGAGCCACTGGACCAAACATTCCTTCCAGTTGCACCTTCTCCCACCACGCTTGGGGATGCTCCAGCCAGCACATCCCATTGGACCAGGCTGGGGTTTGAAGGAGAGCTGAGAGAAAAATCTGTGTATCTCCATTTCTCTTTGTTTCAGGAGAACCTTTTGATTTCTGTGTGCTTGGCTCAGAGTCACCAGTTTTATCTAGCATTTCACACTTAAGGAAACCCAGCCAGGCCTGCCAAGCACTGCAAAGTTTTCTGTTAAAACTTGGACAAGCTGAAAAGTTTCACATTCTTTTAACCATAAAGCCTAAAGCAGCTCAGACCTTTATTTTACTTGCAGCTCAAGTTAGAGTGTTTCATGACATTCAGCCAACCTGGCTTGAGTTTTCTGTTTGAGCTTTCATTACAAAATCCTAATTCCAGAAGTGTAATACTTTTATTAATAGTATCTGTAGTAAAAGATTATAGGACTTGGGAGAATGTCTCCAAGAGCATTTTGCTGCCCAGACAACTACATGCAGTCCAAAAAGGAGATCTGTCCTTCAATTCAACTTCCAAAAACCATGTGCTAACAATGAAGTGGAGGCCTTTGGAGACCCAAACACAGGGACCATTTCCCAAGCTGGCCTCAGAGCTGCTTGTTATACACATTACAATACCAGCTCAATAGCAGACACCAAATAACTGTAATAAATGGCAGCTGCTGTTCCCAGAAAATGCATGACTTGCTCAGTGTGACACACAACAGTTTTGGTTGGAGAAGCCCTCAGGGGTGACCATGTCCACTCCCTGCTCCAAGCAAGGGCTGAGCCAGCTCAGGAGAGACCAGGCTGCTATGGGGAGATGCAGAAATCTCCCAAGGATGCAAATCCTACAGTCCCTGGACTGAAGGGACCTGCCTGAGAAGAGTCCCGATCTCAACAGCTTTGTTACCCTGTGCTCCTCAACACAGCTCTGTTTGTCTGTAACACAACAGCCAACAGGCACCACACTGCACCAGCACAGCCAGCCACAGCTTTCTGATCACAGATGCCAAAATTTGGAAACAATTCTGATGTCCATTCCCCACATTTTGTAGTCTGTCCCAAAATACAAGCTTTAGAGTTTGAAGATGTAAGACAACCTTTAAGAAGCTGTGCTACCTTTCAGGTCCGGGCAGCACAGAGAGTGAGGCAAAGCTTTTGAAGAAGGAATTGCCAACACCTTGCCAGTTGGGCTGCAATTCTGTCAACCCTCTCAGCTAGATTTCAGTGGGACTAGTGGAGTGAGGAACTGCTACACATGCTTGTTATGAAGCTCAAATGTTTTTATTAACATAAATGAGGAGAAGTTCAGGTTAATAATCTGAACACACTGACAGATGTTCAACAAATACTTGGCATTGCTGCAGCAGAACAAGAACCAATTAAATGTTATCTTGGAACAGCCTGCAGGACAACACAACCCAAAGCAACAAAGCTCTTGTACCATGTTAGACAAATACCCAGGCAGAAAACTCAGGCTCTCTCCTAGCACAAACATGAGATGGATCAGGATACAACTCAGGATTGTGTAGAGGACTGAAAAGTTTGCAGTTGATAGCAGAAAAAGACATGCACTGCACTTCCAGTGTGAATAGATGCCACAAAAGGTGGCTTGAGGAGCAGGCTGCTTTTATACCTGAAGGAAGGGAAGGGGGTGTTGCACATCTTTACATTGGAAGACACAAATTTAAAACATCTCCTGATTTTTTTCTTACTGAATACAAGTTCAAGTTCAATCCAAGCTCAAGTTCTGAACACAACAATGGGCTCTTACTCCCCTCAAAAGGTCATTATTTTTTAAAGATATGGAGTTAGTAAAAATGGTAAGTTTGGGGGGGAAGCAAAGCATGAAGGCATTCTGGTCAGATAAAGCTAAGAACTGTTAAAGTCTCATGCAACTTTAATAGAAAAGCTCAGGAACACTATGTGTGAGAAGCTTCATCAAGACACAAGCTCAGACTCACCCAGAGGCACCATATGGTTGGAACATGTTACAAAAGACTCTCTCACCTACAAAAGACTCAGTAAATACTGTTCTGAGGACTTTACGCAGAAAAAAAGTGTTCCCATTCCATCCTAAGGCTTTAAACAGCATAAAATCACATAAAAACTAAAAAAAAAAAAAAAAACAAAAAACCTGTGAGTGGGGACTGGGTGAGAAAGGCCAAGACAGTGGTGAATCTAAGCTCAGGATGGCTTTGGACTTGTAACCACTTTAGGTCAATAGCATCAACTTTCAAGTCAAATATTTTTCTTAAAGTGCTAATCCAATCTAAACAAGGGTTTGTTTCCCAATTAAACAAACTCCACGTTTATTGGTATTACTTAAATATGAAATGCTAATTTCAGCAGGTATGCACTAACAAGCACAGCTAAGCAGGCTCTGCTGTTCTCCAAGGCAAAGAAAAAAGGACATTAATATTCCCTTTTTCCAAAGAAAATGCATTGTATTACAAAATCCACAGTGAGACTTAAAAAAAAAAACCAAAAAAACCCAGCAAAACAAACCTCAACATTTCCTACACATAAATGTTTTTGAAGAGTCATTAAAAAAAATCCTTTTATTGTATCTCCACTTCCGATTCAATTTGCTGTCAAAGGTCAGGAGCTAAAATATAAAGTTTATGCTAAAAGCAGGAAGCAGGGTAAGTAATTGAATAACATCAGGAAATGGAAGAATACTGCCATTTTCCTAATGGATATAGTACAAGGTTTACCCTCTCCAAATTGAATTCGAGGAGCTACTCTAATAAGGAGTTTATTTTTCTTCAGCTTGAATTTTAGCCTACAAGGTTTAAAGGAAAATCCTCCTGCAATCAAAAGGACAAAATGCTACAGCAGCTTTGTTTTCTAACAGACAGAGATGATCATTTCTGCAGGAAGAAGAAAACCCCCATCAACAGTGTCTTAAACAGAACTGGCATAGCAGGTTGGCTGTTTAATATACATGGGCTGGAAATAATTCTACTAAATCAGATCTCTGAATTATTCATGAAAAACAGATTTTCATGATTTAAATTAGAAAGATTTAAAATTACAAGCCTAGCATTGCTATTGATAGGTAAGGTCTCTTCCCCTCAAAGTGATGCTACAGTCTCATACAGTTCTACTCCAGAAACTGCTTTATGAATGTTCCAAAACAGTATGCAAAGTGCAATGCCACTTACTGCTTCTGGAAACAACACACCCACTGGTACCTTCTACAGAGCAGTAACAGCACCAGTAATCATTACACCAAAATGTATCATCATTATGAGGGGAATAGTTTGAGAGGGTGCTTTTCAGTATTTATTGCATACTAAAGCACAGGTTTGCTCAAAACTCTGGAAGTACAAGCCTTAGGACTGAAAATAATATCTATTCATCACCAAAACCACTTCCCTTCTTAAAGGGAAGACCAGACTGGAAATTTTACATCAAATCTCTCAATAGCATTTTGTCCTGACAGACCTTCCACGTGCTCCTCCTTCTCATATAGTTACTAATTTATAAATACAGTGCCACTAATAAGCTACAGGTTTTATGTCCCCTTATGACAGGTACTCACCTGCCAGGTCTGGTTCACTCTTTCAGCACAGCTCTGGTTTTTGACAAACTCCAGTGTCAGCTGAAAGGGCTGCAGAGCTTTGTTCTGGAAATGATTAATATTCATTTATCACACAGGTACCAAACCTTTCATCTGAAGATCTCCAAACACTGCACAAATTCTCTGATTAAACCTTTATGCCTTGATTAGAAATTGGTAGACAAGTTCTTTATGATTAAACACCATTTACATACAAAATGAACCCAAGGAACTGAGGCTGTGACCTCCCAGAGAGCAGAGGGCACCCAGCCACAGCTGGAGGGTTGTGGTGGATCCCACCCTGTCACCACTACCTGGTACCACCCCCTTTAGGGCTGTTATTGTCTTGAATTTGACTGATCAATTTGGATTTAATTATGTGGCAGTTTTATTCAGACTGCTGGAGTTGGTTCCAAATTGCATCTTTAGTAAACCCCCAACTCTGAGCTGCAGCTGAAATGTTAACACCTCATGACTGCAACAGAGTAAATGTAGCTCAGGCTGGACCAGAGTCCAGAGCAGAACAAACAGAACATCTGGGAGAACTCAAGATCCAAAGGGATATTTTATAGTAACAAATTCTGTGGGCTAAGGCAAATCCCTGCTTATTGAACCTTCTAAGTTGGCACAAGAGGTATTGAAACTCAGCTCTTGTGACAACTGCAGGGATCAGCCCTCAGCACTGTACCACCCAGCTCCAGACTTCATTTGCCAACACACCACAAACTCACCAGAACCTCATCATTTTTTTCTCCAGAACCAAAGCACAGGGCACTTGGAGACTTATTTTCTTAAATATAGGATCTATTTTCCTTCCCCTAGCAAGCTCTATTGAGTAAGTTCTATAGTTAATATCAAAGCAATCTGAAAGCTGCTAAAAGCTTGTAAGCAAGCAGGAAGAAATAAGGTGCTTTATAAGAGAAGAATATGTGTTAGGAGGAGGGGAGACTAAAACATTATTATAAAATGTTACACAGATTGATCAGTAATTTTACCAATTTCCACTTTTATTAACCCTCTGCCTGCTTCGAGCACTTAATCATTATTTTTATTTATATAAGTATGAGGGGGTATGTTGAACCAGATTAGAGTGAAACCTGCTCAGAAGGAAATGATAAGCATAGTTGGCAAAGATAAAAGTACCATGGAAAATATTCAGGCACCAAACATTTGCTGCTTTGTATGGGTAGCAGAGAATCCACCTGCTCTATGATTAAGTATTTTCATTAAAGTCTTGACAAAGCCAACCTGAAATCTCTTGAAGAAACAGAAATAAATATCAATTTCTAGTTCTACACCTTGGGAGACTAAGGGAGGGTGAGCAGGGTGTTCCAGGCAGAGGCCTCACTGCACTTTATGAGCAAATCTGAGTTTTTCTCTCTCATGCTCCTCTGCTCATGCAGAAGAGTTGTGTGAGAGGAAACTCAACTCTTCCTGAATCATGCAGGCTGCCCAGTCTATCTGTAACACAACTAACTGGGATGGCACCTGGGCATGGGAACTTTGAGGTCAGGGATCCAGCTCGCTGCTCCCAGAGACTTTAATGCCATAGAGCTCTTTCTTTTTATACAATCTAAATCACTTTCTGCCTGCAAAACAGTTATTTTCCTGCCTTCTCCTCCCACAACTTCTTGCAGGATATCACAAGGCTGTTGAGTTGAAACCTTAACTTCCTGCTAGCATCTATTTTACCCATGTCATCTTTTGCCAAAATTTGCCTTTTCCTTAAATAGATCTTATGCCTCATGGGTGTTCACACATGGGACAGATTCAGAAAGCTATCAATCCTCTTTTTTTGTCCTCATTTTGTGGGGACTACAGAGTGAGCATTCTTCTGATGTCTTCCATATTAGGATTCACTGTGATTAAACTATAAGAGCAATTCTTCTTCAGTTGGAGAAGCCAAACTCAATTTTCCTGAAAACAGGTCATTACAATTGCTCAGAGAGATCAACAGTAAAAAAACAGACATCTGGAAATCAGCAATGGCCAAGCACATGCTCCTGCCTTTTCCTGAGTGAGGGTGGACTTCACTATTACCTTGGGATTTCTTCAAGTAAGTCCACATATTTGAAATCTTTCCAACAACAAATCCAATATAGGATATAAATCTGAAGCTGGCTGTATATAGACCATTAAAAAATGGAAAGTTATAAGTATCAGGAATATGTATTTTGTAATAATCTGTGTGGTGTTGCTGATATTAGAGGCAAATTTCCAACAGCACTGGCAAAGCAAAGCCACAGTCACAGTGCAGCTGAGCTCCTCTGACAGTATTTTATCTTTTAGCAACAGTAACTTTCACTTGGGGGTAAATTTTGCTTATATAACTTTGCTGTATTTTAATACTGAGCAGAGAGAATTGTTCCAGTGAAAACTCAGGACAAAAGGCCAAGTTTGTTCTGCCTGTTCAGAAGTCATGGTCTTATGTAGTTATGGCCATGCTGAGTTCTTTAACTGGCAATGGAACTGATTCAAAACAGCCCTTGGAATTACTCAAGAGAACAGCAACCTACTCAGTGTGAAAAATTTGTTATGTCACACTTTTGCTACTAACAAAGGAAGCTTTCCCAGTGCATGTGGTTCATACACTATGAAAAGGATTAAATATAAGAAATCAGGGCTTATATTTTAAAGCTTGTTCTGTTTCCACGGGTTTGGGCACAAAGAAAATATTAAATGTCTTAATTTTATATATAAAAAAACCCAACACTGCAGCTCCTGAAAACACACAAAGTAGAAACTAACTGTCTCAGGGCTGAGGAAGATTATCAGTCAGTGTCCTGAGCTTTAGACACAGGTCATTTTTGCTGAAATGCAATAAAAAGCAGAAAGTATAGCAATACTGTGCCACAGCAATACTGTGCAGGTGGCTTCTGAGGTGACCAGAGCTGCCCCTCCCTGGCCACTCCCCAGAAGAAGGCCTAAAACCTCTGCCACAGCCCCACAGAAGCATTGCAAACCATGAAAGCAATCATGTGAGCTCAGGACCTGAGTTTCCCACTGCTGAATTATAGTTTTCTATGCTGGGGTTAGCACTGCAACTCATGCTGCCCTTGACTTTCTGCTTCTAACACCTCTTGGCCAAGAAGCAGCTGTTGAAATTACAGCTTCCCTCCTCTTCAGAGTGGCTGCAAGAGCAGGAGTACTGCCTTGGGTTTCAAGTTAATACAAGGGCAAGCCTATGGGTTAGAAGTCTTGGCTTCGGTTTAAGTTATTTGTAGAATACAAAATAAGTATTTTAACAAGTGCTGGAAGATTTCTTCTGTTAATTCAAATGGTCACTTTATTACACTGTCCTATAGTACTTAAGCTGCAGCTTAATTCATCTCCAAGTAGCCTCAGTCAAAATGAATTTTTTGCTGAATTCCTTATTAGTAGCATGCTTAGGAACTTCTAAGAGAGCAATTGATTGCATTGCACAGTTAAAGTATGGTTCACTTTCCAATACAGCACCTTTAATAATTAAGCTTCCAGTTAAGGGGGGTGCCAACATTAAAACAGAAAAGACAATCCTGGGAGACAATAACTGCTTCACACACAGTAATTTTTTATTATTTTTTACTATTAATCTCAAGGTATCTAATTGATTAACCTAGTTAGGTTAACCTTTTGTCACTTTGGAATTTGCTGGGAGTTTTACACTGGATGGAATGGCTGAGAGGGGCACACAGGGGCATTTTCTCCCACCAGCATTACCTGGCTGATGACAGGGTGGTGACATCTCTCTGGCAACTCCATTTCACAGCAGCATACACTGGAGCCAAAAGATGAAGTAAGGTGCAGCAGGGCAGAGCACAAAGCAGTGGCAAAATTTGCATTAGAAGTAAAAACATGCCAACATTGCTCATTTTCTTTCAAGCCTGATCACACACAACACAAGAGCAGGAGAAAGCAGGGGAGGCAGAGAAACCCTTCTTCTGCCACATCCCAGGTACACTTAGCTCACAGCATCGGCTGCAGAGAAACATAGGGGATTTAACACCCCACTATTTATTCCTTTTTCCATGTTGCCTCTGCTCTTCCACACTCTTCCTTGGCTTCCTACAAGCTCCAGGTAGACATACCCCTCTCACTGCTCACCATGGCAGGTATTAATGTTTGAGTCCTGGTTAAGAGGAAGGCCACATGGCCAAACAAATGATGTTTTAGCCAGAATGGGCAAACAGCAGCAAATAACCAACTTCTAAGCTTATATCCTTCTGCGTGTACAAATCAGGACCCCCTGTGCCTACACCAGAGCCTGAAGACACGAGGCACAAATGCCTGTTTGCTCTCACAGGAGCCTCTGAGCTGAGTATTTAATGCAAGAGCATACAGACAGGATCAAAACAGCAGTATATTATTAAACAATTCTCATGGTATCAAGTCTAAGATACGGGCATATTCTAATTTGGCTTCAATAAACAATACCTGGATAGAGTTTTTCTTGCCTTCAAGTACATACACTCATTCACAGCAAAGGGCCTTTGAAAAAAAAAAAAAAAAAAAAAAAGCCCTTTCCTTCCAATTTCATCAGTCCTGAAAGCAAAGCTCTCCATGGGGGAAGCCATTTTGAGTCCATGGGATTTCCCAAGATGTATTTTTAACCCATCTAGCAGGGATAACATCCTTAGTAATCAATTTGACTCATGATTACTATTTCAAAAGCAGGCTCATACCCAGATAAAAAAGCCCACTTTACATGGCAATATATACAGAACAATAACACTGCCAGATGGCAGAATACCGAACAGAATTAATTTCACACATGATGTTTTCAAGGTGTTAAAATATGTCACAGCTTCTGCTAATAAAACATCTTCCTCTTCCCTCCTTTTAAGAAAATGTTACATTCCCACCAGCCTGTATTTTACATTATATGTGTTTTCAATTCTGATAAGGGCAGCTGATTGCTTGCAAACCTAATTACAGTCAAATGAAAGTCTTTCAGAACCATCATTAGCAATTAGGACCCGCTGGATTTGCAGTGTATCATTTAGAGAGGTATAATTCAATAGCTTATTGAAAAATTGCAGGTGAAACTGGTGATTATAAGGAGGGGGGGGACGGGGACTGCCTGTGCCACGTCACTGCAGGCAAATCTTCAGCAGCTTCTAGGAGCAGCTGATCAATGAATGCAGGTGTTTGCTTCGGCGTGCTGCCCAGCACAGCTCCCAAAACATTAGCTGCATCCCATCAGCTCCCTTGGCCTCCTGAATGGCTCTGGATTCCACCTCATCTGCCTGGTTTTGCAAGGAATCCAAAGGGCCTACTTAGGAATTTCATTAAACCTGGAGGGGGAGCGGGGTGGGGGGAGATGTGCAGCCCATAACAACAGGCATGCCAAGCAACACATCATTTTTCAGTCCCTTCTTTAGAGAACAATGATTTCTTCTGTGCCCATGGAGCTCAATTATATATTATCAGGGCCCAGAAGTTGTTTGGATGCTTCTGAGCAGCTGGGGGCCTTCACAGATGACACACTGGATCTGGTGACTGCAAGTTAAGTGCAGCTGGAGATTTCTGTGGCCTCTGATCAGAAGTAAACAGCAGTTGAGAATCACAAACCGCTTGTAATTCAAGCACAGTTTGTCACCAGTGGTGGTTTCTGAGAGGGAAACAAGAGGGGCACCTGAACAGCAGCCCAGCTTTTACACACAATCTCTCTCACAGACAGAAATCCATATTCTGTGCATGTGTGCAAAATAAAGCCCAGTTCCACTTCAAGGATGGAATTACCCAATGGCCAGCATGAAGCACAGAACACTTGAACAACACGATGGTACCACAGCTAACACCGAGCAGGACAGCAGCAGGAACAATGTCCCTACACACACACCCCCCCCCTCATTTAACCCCCTAAAAAACCATGCTGCCCACCCTGGACCTGCACACAGCCCCACCACCTTACTTCTTCCCCTCTCCCATAAACATGTTCCTCCTTTTCCAGCCTCCAAAAGCTTCTCAAATCCCAGATAAACCCATCTTCATCACCCAAGCATACTCTCCCACTCATCACTACATGACTCACACTGCATGCATAACTGTGCAAAACACAGCTACCTGTATATGGCCAGTTCTGTATTTTAAGAGTTGTAATTTGATTTTTTTTTTTTTCAAAATAAATGCTGTTAAAAAAGCAGACTGACAAATTCAAATAAACAATGACCACAATACTAACACAGAGCAGACAAAGTTTCATCAAACCAGTGCCCCCTGCAAAGCCCTGTTGTTTGCAACATTTGCTTTGGGATGTTTTAATCTGTTACCAAGACTTACACACATCAAACCATGCTGTGCAGCTTGCAAAACAAGCAGCACACCTAGGCATTTCAAAGCTGTTGTGCTGGTATTTTGAAATAAAAAGAACCTCTTCGAAAACAGAATGGAAAGAACCATGATCTGGGTTTCCACTAAGGCAGTATCAGTGCTGCCCTGATGCCCAGCTGCTGCCTCGCTCCTAAGGTGTGTGAGTTTGTCCCACACTGGGTGAGGCAAGAACTATGTTTTCACTTCAATCACACAGAGCCAGACATCCAGCAGTGCAAAACCAGCCCCACAGCTTGCAAACCCCTCTGCTGTCCTGCCTGAGCTGTTTTCATGGCTTATGTTCCTTCCCCATCTTCAGCAGTTCTAGTCCCTGAAATCCACTGGCTGCCACTGAAGTAATCCCAAATCCCAGCAGCTATATAAAAGGAGATTCAAGCTTTTTATCACCCGTGATGGGTGTGTGCATGTTGTATGCAGTATTTCCAAGGGCTCTAACCTCACACTGCACAAAAACAGTTTGTTTTCTTTTCCCTTGCTGCTGCACAGAGCTACAAGTTGGAAGTCAAAGAAATGAAACAGTTCTCCATGGCTGTATGTAATACTTGTAAGCTGCTATTGCACTCCCAAAGCCCACCCACAATTTCATTTTCAATTAACAGCTCTTAGAAAAGCAGCAATGAAAGCAGTTGCTAAAGAGCACTCAGATGTCATTGAGAGACTGCAAACCCAAACTGTAAATAGCACATTGTAAATGGCTTGTCACCACACAGCTCTCACTGGAATCACACTGCCACTGACAATCAAACCCATCTGCTCAGCTCCCCAACCAATGTCACCACAAACCATGCAGCTACCACCCACCTCCTGCTCTGCTCCCATCACCTGTCATGCATGGGCTTGTCTACAAGCAGGCAAAAGCCACTCCTGAGAGTCAGAGTGATTAAATGCAGATCACACAGGGGTGATTTCAGCCTCCCCACCCGAGGTTTGCTGCCCTGAAACACATGAGCACCTCTGCACCAGAGAACAAATGTGCTATAACTGTATCTGCAACACAATTAACCACACGGTGTGAGCAAGCAGTGGGGACAGGGGACAGCAGTGGCATCCAGATCAGGCATCAAAAGCCTGGCAGCCTCCAGTTTAAGATGTATAGATTCAGGGTGAGACTGACAAGGGGACCGTGGACCAAATCCTGAGCAGGAAAAGCTTCAATACTTCCCTCCCTCCCCTTTAATTGATTGATGTAACAGACTACAAGGTTACAGCAAATACTTTATAATGCTTGCAGCTGATGACTGCTAGAGGCAGTGGTGTATTTTGTGACATTCTTTCCATTTTTCCTTTATCTCATTAAAATTTACCTTCTAATCCATCTCTCCATCATGAGTTTTCTTCCCTTTATTCATTATCTGTCCCTTATTTATTACCAGTTTATCTTCCTCCTTGAGCTTTCATGCTATCTGGGATCTGATATTCTGCACGTGTGTTTGGAATCACGCAGCAGGAGCAGAGCCCAGCAGCAGCTGGCTCTTCTCTATACCTAAACCACCTCACATGCCACTTGCCCAGCACAGATTGCTGGCTTAGAAACATATGCCAAAGGCAATGTTTTTCTGCAAGAAGGCAGATAAAACTCCCAGCAGATCAAGAAAACAGTGCAGCAAGTAGCAGAGGTAGCAGAAGTGTCCTCTGCTCTTTCCAAAGCACACACCCAGTGAATAAAGGGAAATGGTTCTTCCCTCTCACTACCAAAATACTCTCAACACTCCAGCAATGAAAACTCATTGCACTGAAAGCTCATTGTTTCCCAATATGCCCCTGGAGAAGGCAATATTCCAGAGTATTACAAGATTCCAGAGTACTTATAGTAAGGCCACATCCAAGATGGAGACTCCCTGGTTACAAGGAGTCCCATGGACAAGGCAAAGGGCAATGGACACAAGGTGCTCCTTGGGAGATCCCAGTTGAATACAAGAGGAAATTTTTTCCCCATGAGGACAGTGAGACATTGGAATGGTCCCCAGGGGAAGTGGTGGATTCCCCCACTTTGGAAAGTTTTAAGTCTCAGCTTTATGGGGTGCTGGGACATCTCACATGAACAATAATATTAGAAGGGCTGGACCAGGTGATCCTTGAGGTCCTGCCAACCTGACATTCTGTGAATTCTCCTTGAACCTTGAGGACCAAGTACTAAAAAAATGTTGACACACTTTTACTAGTTTAAAAATGCTCACTTTAGGATTTCCAAATGATTTTTGTAGAAAACACCTAAAAACATGCCAACACCAATTAACGTAAAGGAAATTAAATCTAAAACACTGGAGAACTATTCTAATGAGTCTTATGTTTGCTTAACACCAACTAAAATTTCCTTGAGGCACTTAATAAGTACATTTATAAAAGCTCATAAAGCAGAGTTCAAAAGTCTACTCACTAGTAAAATATGAGCCTTAATTAACCTAAAGTTTCACATTTTCTGGATTTCAATAAACCTGTAGGCATTTCAGCATAGCTGGATAAATACCTGCAAGAATACTGCAAGGATTGTCTCTGAAAACTAATTAGCAGTCCTTCCAATAGCTGACTGCAACTAAATCTCTTTGAGGAGGGAGCTTCATGTTGTAAATCCTGCTGGTGAAAGTAACTTCCAGCAGATAACAGATTTCACAGAAAGATGTATCAGGCAGGACTGTTAACTACTGGCAAAACAATGAACAAGATCTCCAGCTATAAAACATTTCCCAAAAGGGACAGGCAGCAGCCAAGGTCTTATACCCCTCTGTAGGCATGGAAGTGAAAGCATCACCACTGCATCCTGCCATGCAGTTCTGCTACTCCCATACCAGAAATCAGGATTCCTCTGGGGACAACAGGGCTAAGATACAATTTTTACATACAAAACACATTGCCCTAACATGGCAAGGACTCCATATTTATCCAGAATACTGAAAACTAATTGGGTTTGGACATCCCTACTTGTCAAGCACAAAACACCAGTGGACCCAACTCTTGTTTTTTGTCATCTGAGAAGGCTGAGAAGCAATTGCACTTCCCATTGGGAGCCCAGGAATTCAGTGGGAAGGAGCTGCATGAGAAAACAGACCCAAGGTATGCAGCCAAGAGTAACCCTAGGAATAAAAGTGGCGTATGGTCTGAGAAAACCATCCTCAGAACTTACCATTTTTCTCCTTTTTTCAAGGCCTCCATGATTTGTCTTAAAAGGAGACACAAAATGCTTACCAGAAATACTCTGTATAAAGGCTGTGGGCAAATCTTTTCAAATAAGCTTTACAGTCTTTTCCATTGCATCTTTTTTCCACATCTAAGTGCCAAAGCCACTTGGATTTGTCAGCACCTAAACTGTTCATGAGACTAAAATGTTCTTATCTAAGAGGCTATACCCCTATCAAATGTATTACATTTATATTGGGCAAGATATTTTATTTCCTCTCAGCCTTATCCCCCAGGAATTAAGCAGAGTACTCAGATTTATCAGCTAAAAGGAAAACCATTTTCCATGACATTTGTCAACTCAATACCTTCCAAGCCACTGTATGCTTAAAACACAACCTTCCAAAAAAAAAAATCTCCAGCAGCAGTAAGGCTTATTCCTCCACTGCTTAAGTACCAGCAGAAAGGTTTCAGGGGAAACCAGGGGAATCAAGCAGTGCACAAAGCAACCTTTACAAGGACCAGTTCCTCCAGCACAAAGCACCTACATTGACCATTTGAAGTACTAAAAAGGAACAGAGTGAAGACTGCCCAGGTGAGCACAGAAGACACTCAAGGAAATGCTTCGATATCTACTTATAAACATTGCATCAATTATCCTGAAGAGTTTCCCCACCCCCCTTTGAAATACAAAGTAAAAGTAAATTACAGTAAATACCTTTCATGGATGTGGTAGTGTAGAATAGGCATTTTACAATTTGTTTGCTTTGCTGAAGCACTGTATAATCCCTAATTTTATTTCTACAATCAGTATAGGCTTAAAAATAATAAAACATATATTCACCACCTTCTGTTACTCTGAATATCAATACAGAAGAAAAGTCAATGTTCTTTTCATCCTTGATGTTCCTCCCATTTCCCTGAGTTCACAAAATGAGAAGCAGTGAATTCTCACTGTTTTCAAAGTTTCTCTGCAAAGCAGTGTTTGGCTTGCACCCAAGAAGGATAAAGACTCATTTAATGAATATCAACCAACTTCATTAGACATATACAAATTTTGATTAAAGTCATTAATATCATTCAAATTGCATTCAAAGCTCATCTCTTTATTGCTATTTTAGACAAGTTTTGCAGACAATAAGCCAAATGACCATATAGGCACATTCTTGTCTTAAAATGCCCACCTTTAACTCAGCTTTTTTATATATACTAAACATAGAAAGGACACATTCACAAAAAGCAAAACATAGCTCTTTTGCCTGCATTCTGCTCACCAGAGAAATCACACTTGTCATACTTTCTTCTTTTTTAAAACCAAGGAAGGTTAACACTGCACAGCCCAAGATTTCCAGCCTTAAGCTTTGTAACCTGTGATGCTATCTGCTCACTTTTGTCACACACCCCCCAGAGCTGCTGCAGGGAGGAACACCAGCACTGGGAAGGCAGTCAAGTCTTGCTTAGAGGTAGGTGATTAGTAACCCAAAAGAGCCCACACCAGTACCACTGACATCCTACAAATGAGCTCCTTGCACTGTAATCAGCCTTAGAGCTCTGTCTTGATTAACAGCTGCCCCTCTCACAATTACCTCACCTTTCCCTTGATGTTCTCAAGGGGGTCTTGTGCTTCTCTACCAAATCTAAAGACAAACCATATTTATAGCTCACAGTTGGCCTAACAGTGTAATAGAGAGACCACATTTGTTTGCCCTGACAGTTTCCCAACCAGCCCATGGAAAGCTCTTCCAAACTTTGTTCATTTATTAATCAGCTCAGCTCTGGCATCACCACACCACTTACTTTCCCCTCTCCATTTCTTCCAGCACCAGGACATGGGACCAAGCAACACCCAAAGAACAAATCTACTATGAAAGGGTTAAAACAAGGGGAATGCCACATAATGAGAAATCTGCTTCTACACAGCATATGCCACCAGCCAAAGCCCTCCCTCCCCACCACAAGTAACTTGTGTCCTACCTGTCTGAGGCCCTTGGGGATTTTCTTCCTTTTCCCAAGGTGCTGGCAAAGATTCCGATCATTTTCCCGGTCGGAGCTGTACTGGTGGTGAAGTCTGTTCTTTTTTGGAAGATAGGAGAGCCCATTGGTGAGTGCTTCCCGTTTTTTCTTGGCGAGAGGATTCTGTCGCTTCTCCACCCGTTCCTGAGGTTTCAGAGCTACGTCCTTCTGCAGGGAAGGGAGAGAAGAAAAACACAGGGGTTAAAATATGGCTCTGCTTTGCTCAACCTCTTCAAGCAGCCATTTGGAGCCACCAGCAAAGCTCCCTCCAGGCAGTGCTGCAGTCACCAGACAAGGACAACATAGTCTGGTGTTTACTGCATCAAAAGAGGGAAAAGCAAAATAAAATTTAAGCTGAACCATAGAACAGAAGGGACCTTAAAACTCATCCAGTTCCAACCCCTGCATGGGCAGGGACACCTCCCACCAGCCCAGGTTGCTCCAAGCCCCATCCAACCTGGGCTGGAACACTGCCAGGGATGGGGCAGCCACAGCTTCCCTGGGAAACCTGGGCCAGGGGCTCAGCACCCTCAAAATAAAGAAGCAAGCACAGAGAAACAGGTACATGCTCCTGTTGATACTGCCAGCCCTGTAGTTCTCCAACACATCTTGTGTATCACAAGTAAGCATGTGTTCAGAAGAAAGCATATGTTTATAGTCTTTAAATTAACAATTGTCTTTGATTTCAACAAGGCTTGGCTTTGAACACTTATTTATTATTGTTTGTATTTGACAAGGCAAGAGCTGACATAAATCCAATTAAAGCCAATGAATCTCAATTGACTTCAGTGGGCATTCCCCTCAAGCCTTATCTAAGCAGATAATTTCCCAATCTCAGGGGGTGAAGAAAGCAAAAGGGGAGGGGGTAAGGTGGGGAGGAAGAAAAAGCTTGTGTTTGAAAACTTTGTTACTGACTTTAATCACCAGAATCAATGTCTGTCTATAAAAAAAAAACCCAAGACTTGTAATAGAAACACGAGTTTTGTCACTTAGCCTACAGCTATTTTATTTTCCTACTGATAACGTTCAACACACAGAATTAATGGGTTTGTTTCAAATAAATGTTACTTGAAAACCAGTATCTCCAGTTACACAAAATTAAAGTCAGAGGAAGAAGAGGCTGGGTGGTCATTGGGAGGAGAGAATTAGAAGCTATTAGAAAGGTGTAAACTACAATGCATATTGTGCATCTAATAAATACAATTTGCTAAGTCACATCTACTCCAAGAAATCCTTATGCAAGAGTACAGTATTGCCCTATAAGGGGCATATTACTGAAACAGTGTAATTCTTTAAGCATATTCTATTAACATGCCTGCCAGCTTTGATCACTTAATATTATAACTGCCAGCAGGAAAGATATTAGGCTGTTGGACCCTGTCTCACAGAAAGATTTAGGTTTAGGAGAACAGAATTCAATTTATGGCATCTTTCAATGTAAAAAATCAAATAAAATAAAGAAAGCCAACAGCAACAACAAAAAGATATGCCTAAAGGCAAAAATCAATTTGGCTTTAATTAAAGTATGCTCCCTAAATGCCCATCTAAAGCTTCACATAATGCATAACTAGAAACAATGAGCACATTAATTAAACTGGGACAGTCAACATTCAAATTTGATATTTGGTAAAAAGAATAATTTTACAAGCATTAAAGAAGGGAGTACAGAGCAGAAGCTCTAAGACATTTTTTTCTACCTTTTCTTCAACTAAGACACCATGGGAAACATCCTAAGCCTTTCTTCCCACAATGGTACTTGTATCAGAAAACTCTTCAAGGATTTATCCAAGCTCATGAAAGAACTCTTTAGCATCATTAGCTACAAAGCAGGATCAGTATTTTAAGATTGTCTTGTCCCTCTTCTCTGGCTCTTTCAGCTATTAAAAAAAAGAGACAGCAGTAACATGTTTCCAGATCTCCTTGTGAAAGCACTGTGTGCAAGCTGAGAGATCCCACAGAGCAAACCCAAGGAAAAGTTGGAGAGAGGAGAAAAAAGAGGAGAATCTCTTCTCTAAGCACACTTTCTGACTCCTTTCCAGGAAGGTTTTTCAATCAGATTTATGCCACAAAGGCAGGGAGGTAAATCCTCAGGTGTCACATATTACAGTTACTATTTTACCAATACTCATCCTTAATAGCTTCATAAAATAGCAACTCCAGCAACACAAAGACACTGTGGGCTCCTGGGCAAGGAATGCAGAGCCCATCCTGCAGCCAGTGCCATGCTTTGGCCTCCAGTACCAACTGGAAAATGCCACCATTCCCACCAAGCAGCTCCAGCCTGGCAGAGCAGCACCACAGCTACAACTTGTTCAATGCACTCTGCTGAAACACTGAGATATTTTATCCTAGAACAGGAGGATGCCTTCATGAGAACCTATCATCACTCTGCTCACAAGAAACACAAATGCACATGTTTGTCTAAATAAGGAGCAAAAAACCCCACTGCTTTCTGAACAGCACATTACACCAGCACAGGACCTCTGGCAAAACACAGAACTATTATTTGTAGATAGAAATGCTATTAAGAGGATTCACTCCAAGTGGGAAAGGTTGAAAGACTGAAGGGAAACCTTCTGGAAAAAAATGTCCTCCTAATGACTCAATAGCTTTTGTGAAATTGTTCTTCTTTTTTCTTTTCTTTCAGCTAGGGATCTAAATGAAAGAGTGGCAGGCTTCCAGAAACTTATAAAATAACTAATGGGGCTAGCACTGCCATCAAGAAATTACTACCTGCCATTAGCTTTAAAGAGGGTGTAAGATGGGTCAAATTTTGCAGATCACTATGGGCCTATCTGGGATAACCTCCTCTATAGGAAGTCCATTTTCTAGCCAAATGCATCAAGTTTCACCAATTGTCAAAGCAGACCTAAAGCAAAGTTTAGCTTATGTCAGAAGTGGGATCAAAGAACCTGTAAATACCTAAAGCAAAGATTATTGACAGCAGCTTCACAAAGCCTTTTGCAAGCTCTGTGAAAAGAGATCTTCCAAGACCAAAGGAAGACCTTGCAGAATCTCAAAATATAAGGTGCTTCTCCAGCTCATGACCAAGAAGAAAAGGTGCACACAGCTTGCAGTTCTGCAAATTGTAAGAGTGGGCCTGAAATCCAGTTTGGCAGGTGGGCTTACTATAAAATGTAGACATAAAGACTGGTGTTTAGACAAGTCTGTTCCCCCAGAACAGCCCTCTGCTTTTCACTAGCATCACTGCAGAGAAAATTACAGAGTGCTGTGGGTCAAACCCCTGCATTATTGAATTGTATGGCAGAACCTCCCATTGCTTTCAACAGCTATTGATTGGTGCTTTAACCATGTACCTATATAGAAATATATCTATTAAAGTCAGTCTGCAGACTGGAGTGAAACAGGACATGTTCAAGAACACAAGATTAGACACAGGGGGATAGGATGCATTAACACCAGCTGGAACAGAGATCACAGGGGGTGTCAGTCCTCGTGTCTGAGGGTGCAAACTGCCCAGGCTGTGGGCACAGCAGTGCAAAGGAGGCTGCAGAGGACACACAGGGATTTTGCCCCCCTGGAAGTCGCTGCCTTGGGCGGAGGCGGTGCTTGGCAGGAACCCTGGCCCTGCATAAATCACTTCCCCCCTTGCTGCCCTTTCTCCCTCATCCAATTTTTATCTTTCTGTTGTTTAGATAGGACAATAGCTGTACCATGCTGCCTGCTAGTACATTAGCCAGCACAATCTTAATTACAGACTTCAGGCATCATCATGATTAGAGTAATAAGTTGTAATTACTCTAAGGTGACAGGACTGCACAGACCTTATCTCCACAGATAAGGAGATGGAGCAATATTTCATGTCGAGACGGATTTTTCAGCAGCTACCCATGGAGGCAATTCAAACCAAGTAGCAGACTCAGTGAACAGCACTTTGAGACTTCAATGGAGGTTTTTCTCCTCTCCTGCCAGCATACAAGCCCACACATTATTAAATAAATCCTACAAACATATTAGACATGGTTTAAAACCATCTTATTCGGAAATATCTTCCATCAGTAAAGTGCCTTAAGTGTATCAGGAAGGTGACTTAAATGTATAAATATGTAATTACATGCAATTTGATACAAAAGTGCATTAATATTTATGAGTATACTGTATAATCTAAAAAAATTTCCATTTGTTTTATTTCTATTGGGCACATTAATCAACCTGATACTACTGTACATGCCATAGCAGAGAAGAGCCACCCATGCTGAACAGACTCCTGCCACGAGGCCAGCAAGCTGGAGGGCTGCTGAAACCTGATGGGGTGGCAACTGCAATTATCTCAGCTCCAATTAACATCAACATTTTCAATCCAAGCCCTGCATTAGGTGAGGGGAGGAGAAGCAGCCTCCGTGGGTACATCAGATAATTTCTCGAGGTAGGAGGCTTGAGGGATACACCACATTCTCAGCAAGTGTTCAGCTTTCAGTGCCCAACACCTGAACTATTTCATGAGTCCATCTTGCTATGTAAATGACAGCTCATCCGTTAGAAATCAGATCCTTAATCAGATCCAAGCTGTGCTTCCCAGTGCTTTGCAGGGTCCACAGCAGCCCCATGAATCTCATCCAAGAACCAGTCCACTGCTGCCAAGCTCTCCTCCTGCTCTTGCCCTTCAGCTACCTGATGACATCAAATCTCAGGTCACCAACAGGAACTCTGCTCCTCTCCTTATCACAGGAGTAATTTCTCTGTGAGAACACTTGGTGAAAAGCAAAGCTGCAGAGGCACTTAACTGGATGAAACTTCCAGGTGCTGCTCAAGGATTTCAAGCCTTGATCTTTCTAAATCAGCCCCGTGGATCAGAATTGTGATTTCAGTGTCACAAGAACTTACTTTCTGAATTTGCACACATCATGACACCACTGAAGTGCAACTTTTTAAAGACAAAAGTAGGTTACAATGCAGGGCTAGTGAAACCAAACAGCAGCTGCATCAGTCTAAAATAACTCTCCAAGAATTTCCTCCCCAGGTTCTTGCTAAAGCCCACAACAGCTTTATATCAGAGCCCAACAAATTTATCTTTCATTCCAACAAAAACATCAGGTATAAAGAAATCACACTTCAAAAACCTAAAATGATTAAACAGTCATGAAATGTAAATGTACTGCTCCACTTAAAACTCAAAATGTGAAAACCAAGCCTGAATCTACCAGTTTGCCCTTGTCCACTATTCAGACATCCAAAGCATCCTTGTCAAGTATAATTGTAAGAAAGGTACTTCTGGAGCTTTCAGTCTGTTTTCAAGATACAAGCAATTCATAGTTGATCAGGAACACAAGTGCAGAAGGAAGGAGCCAATTAAGGGGAAAGAAAAAGAAAATAAAATACATTTTCACTAGCTACAGGAGTTGATTTGAAATTCTTTCCAAGTTATGGACAGAGCTGTAAGACAGCCCCAGCCCCTCAGCCCTGGCTGTCAGCTGCAGAAATGCTTCATTTCCCAGGGACCTTGGATGAGGTGAAGCAAGAAGCAGCCAAAGGGCTTCTTGTGGAAACAGGCACAGACAAAACCATCACCTCCTTATTCTATTAGAGAATCTGTAACAAAGTTTAGCTTGCAAGAAATTAAGATGCCAAGAGAGTACAGCTGAGGGAAGTACTGCAGCTTGGTTAGCATCATGCTTGAGCTGGGAATCCATTAGAGCAACACACAGAAAGAGCTGCACAAAATACCCCCAGAATCAGGAAATGGTGCCAGTCTGAGGGTACCAATTTTGCCATCACATCTTGACAGTCTCCATCAGCCCAGACTGCCTTTTCTATTACATCCAGAAAGAATTTTTATAGCTGAAGGATGAAAATGCAATACCTCTCTCCTGCACTTCATAATTCATTATTTGAGTTCTGGAAGTCACAACCAGATGTAAAGGGCTGAAAACAATACACTAAGACCTGCAATCTTTCAAAAGCAGAAAATAAAACATGTTTATAATAGTTATTCATTTCCCTCCAGATAAGGCAGATAAATGCACTGGGTGTTCTTCTGAGAGCACAATTAGTTACCCAAAAGCATTTCACAAGCCAAAAAAATTGCAAACCACCTTAAAAAGAACCCAGAGATAAAGTAAGGGTATGAAGTGAACTACAACAGAAAAGGATTCTCAAAATAAAATGATGGTATTTTAGGATACAGAAAACCAGAGAATAAAGTCATGATGTCAATTACAGTGGGTGCAGTAACCAACCCACTAATCCCAGCAATTTCTTCACGTCATGAGAACTCTGCAGGAAGGTCTAATCTTGTTTTGTTTGCTTTGTTTTCAGAAAATTGCAATCTGTTGCCTCCTGCCTCTCCCTACAATCTGAAAACAAAGCGGTTCATTGGCTTTGTAAAACAAGTTGTGCAACAGCCTAAAGATGAAACGCTGTACCAGGCTGCAGGACACCGTGGTGCTCAGAGACAAGGCAAAACAACAGAACAGCAACTTGCTGTCTGCTTGAGATACGTTCTGTAAACACACTTCTGGTGCAAAGAGATTGCTTTGATTTTTCCTCCCTAAACCATTTGTTAACAGTATCATTGATAAACAGCAGGTTTCTTTTCAGGTGGTGCTGATTTAAATAACACACAAAAGACTACATTAAAGCAACATTATTGAGGTTACATAGTCAAAGACTTAGAAGTTATGAAAGGCCAGGATTAGGGCTGCAACCACCACCTTAATTCAGCCCTCTTGTGCATATAAGTCCTGATACAATCTTTAATTACCTGATGGAATGGCTCTTACTTCCCTCTGCAGAAAGGAACATATTCACCTAATGAGCAGCCACTTAGGACTTTGTTTTCTCCTCTCTGTCCAATATGTAGACCTAAAACTTGTTTCCATACACTCCATTCACACCCTCCTCTGAACACACAACTATTCATTTCCTCAAGGGCTTTTGTGTCCAGCTTCTCACTGTAGTATCAGATGCCCAACAAATAGCAATGATTTACTCTCCAGCTCTTTAGCCAGAGGAAGGTATTCCACTATTCCCATTTTACAGGTGGCAACAACATTCCTGTCGTGCTCGGGTCGCAAATATCTGCTAATTTAAAGCACCCATCAGGAAGCAGCTAAAATTGGATTTTACAAAGACTGTGGCTCTCCAGAGCCCCGTGTGTAATGAGGCTCAGCAGCTGCTGGGAGTGCTCAGCACTCCTGCAAGTCAGGCTTTAGTAAGCACCAAGCATTATAAGGACACAGATACTGCTTCCACAATGTGTACAGCAACTCCTCCCATACCACACACCAAATAGGAGATGGAGGCAGAGAAAAACTGGATTCTAATTACACTCCTTACAGGAAGAGGAAACCCTCCTGTGATCCTGTCCCTGACTGTAATAGGGCTCAACAAGAGTCCTTGATCCCAGAGTAAGTGGAACCTGTTTGAGTAAATGACTTCAGGATCTTCAAAAATAAAGTAGACCATTATATCATTAACAGCTGCATCACAATTCATAAAAATAAAGGGGTCAAATAAAAAACAAACCAAACCCACAAGCTTGGAGGAACTTAAATATGTGGTTGCCAGCTCCATCCACACAGCAGGGAAATGGAAACGAGGGCTGCTGTACACACAGCTACTCAGCTCAGCCATGGCTACACACTTGAAATTCCATTCTCCCTGGCATGATTTAAATACCTGACTGTCAACTCTTTCCTGCTAAGATTTTACACTATTTATTGCTGCAGTGGTACAGCAGTCACTCTTTAGTCCAACTGTGACAGACTTCCAGTAACACACCAGACCTCAGTAATGTAAAAGAAGTATTTTACTTGGCAAAATAACTGTCCTTCTCTAAGTCCAACCATGCCTCTCTGCAGCATACTGAGTGTTTGCATGCACACACTCAATTTCTCAACAATTTCTGATACTTGATACCTTAAATGAGAGCTGCACTGCTGCTTTCTGATTATTCAGAAAGACTTCATAATATTGTTTCTGTGCCTTGCTTTCTCACACTTGATTCCATGCAGACATGTGTCCAAGTCTCACTGTGTCCCATGGGATTTTAGCAACATCTTTCAAGTTGCCTTTACTGGCTTTGAGACTGCTGAATATGGGTATAAACTCAATTTTTTAACTTGACATGATGAAAATCATGTTTAAAAGGAAATTTTATTCATGTATTTGTACAAATATTAAAACTTAGTCCTACACACCAACGTTGACAACAGCAGAATGTAACTGAGCAAGATTTCAAGTTCTACAAAACAGCAGCAGCAAAAGGTAGAGCCAAAATGGACACTCTTATACATTTTACATACATAGCAGCCTATAAAGATGCTATACAAAATAAATGTTTAGCTGAAAGCTAAGACTACAATGGCAGCTATTGAGCCCAAAAGACAGGCTGAAATTAAATATGGCCAAAAATGATGTCATGAAACTGAGTATCAGAGCAATTGATTGCCAGTCATTTATTTCACCTTTTCAAACATGAATATTCTCAACTTTATTTTCCCCTCTCCCATCTCAGTGTTGTCAAACTACTACACCATACCATGCCAGAGCTGTGATAAACAGTCATCCACATTACTGGAGTCCATGCAACCAAAGTTAGGCAAAACCCAACTCTTGCTGAGAAAGTGCTGAGCAATGCCAGGTTAGACTGCAGAGCCACTGAACTGGGGTTTGGGGGTTTTTTTGGAAAAATACACACAACTGATCCTGCTCAGGCTGATAATAGCCAGAAACCTGTGTATTCCTGACAAAAGAGATCCTGATGCTCTCACTCCATCCAGCTTCTGCTGCCCTAGAAGTATCCTGTGCTGTTGGTTTTTTCCTAGAGATTTTTCTAGCTCTTCCACAAGTTGCCAGGAAAGGCCAAGGTTACCTGGTTACCTCTTTCTTGAATATTTGACTAAATCATCCTCATTACACCTCTGACTCTTTGAGTGCATGCTGTGAAAAGTACCAGCAAGAACTGGACTCTCCCAGCAGGAACCTGTCCCCTCTGCTGGCATCATCTCAGCTACTTTCTATCCAATGCATACAGTCTTTCAAACGTTTCATATCATCTTTCCTAAGTACCTTTCATACCCCTACAACTTTTTTTTCACTTGGTAAAAACCCAGGGCAGCTCTCATAGCAAACAGGGCTGTGCCTGCCCCCTCTGACTGCCCTTTCAGCCTCTCCACAAGCACCAGCTCCAGCAGAAACCAAGGCATGACTCCAAGTGCTTCTAAGGCAACAGGCATGTTACTGGTGAGAAAAAAATCCATCCCAGCCATGCTTTACATATCTGACATCCCCCAGGCTGCTCACCAAGTATGCAGCCCTTGCAACCAAGGGAAATCTTATTCCCACTGGGCCTGGGTTTATTTCACGGTGCTGGGCCTTAAATAAATGTGCTTGATAAACCCTGTGAGCAGCACAGCCACATTTCTCACAAAGTGTTTATTTTCTTTGTTTGAGGAGTGAAAAGAAATGGAAAAGGGGTGTAGAGAGAAAAAGAATCCCTAGGGATGCTTGTTTGCTTTAAATCTTCATGCCAACAAAGATGGCTTTGCTGCTCTCACACTGCTCAGGTACCATCAGGCAGAGAGTGAGGAGCGTTAAGGCAGCTCCTGAAGAAAGGTGAAGTTTTGTTCCCTTTGCCACAACATTGGAGTTGCACACTTACAGCCATGATCCCATATTTCTATATAACCAAGCCACACACAGCAACACCTGATCTGATGCTGGGACTGTCCCGATTCCTGTGCCTGAGTTCAAGCTTCTTGTCACAGCACGGCCAAAATTTTTTCTCCTTGGAAAATGAGCTTTTCATGGCAAGGAGGATCCAAGTAAGCAGTTACCAAATATCATACTGAGGAATAAGAAACAAATCATTTCAGTTTGTCTAAATAATTGAGAAACTTTTCAGTTCTACAATGAAACATCTGGAATTTCCTTCCCTTTACACAGGCTTTTTTTTTTATTTTTATTTGCACTTTTTGCTCTGATCTGGAATGGAAATAATTTTTAAGATTTAAAACTTTCTCCCCCAAAAACCAATTTTGTATGTTCCTATCTGCAGTTAAACAAAAGCTGCATACACTGACCAAAATAAACATGCAGTCTTAGGACCAAATCACATTGGGTTTTTTTAGCATTAAGAATATTTCCCCTTTTAACCATGTTTATTTCATATCCCAAAGCATCAGTTCTTTGTTTTGCCTAGCATCCTGCCAACTTTACCAGGAGACTGCTGCAATGAAATCATCTTTCCTTCCAGCAGAGCCTTTGGCATGAAGCTGCCCATGGGCTCCTCCCCAGATCCACACAGTGTTCACTGAATAATTCAAATGGCACTTTGCTGGCAGGCCACAGACTGAGGCCAAGGAGTTAGAGGGCCAATAAATCTTCCATTTAAAGGGTATCCCTCCTTATTGTTAGGGTTAGATTAAATGGATGTGGGCTTTAGACAGCTCTCATTCCTACTATCCCAGCACTAGGGCTAAAGAGATGACTTCAGCCTCCAGGCTCTCATACTGGCACCATTCATTAGCCCAGCACTCAGCATTCATAAAAAATGTATTATGGTTTGTAAATCAAATGAGAAGCACCCCTGTACTCTTGGCTTGCAGGAAGATGATGCAGCACCAGGAAAGATCTATTCTAAAGGTCTCACAATGCTCGCTAAAATATCACAGCCACAAAAAAGGAGTTGGGACCCCAGAGAAGAGGTTAACTTAGCTGCAAGGCTTGAGCAAAAAATCTGCTCTGTAGGAGTCAAGACAAAGAATCCACCTTGAGACAACACAAGTAAAAAACAACTGGGAAACTGCACTATCTGGGGAGAGAATAGGGTGAGATGGAAGTATCTATGTCATTTTTTTCTGTAGCACAAACAAAGCCTTACAAGCACGCAGGGAAACCAGAGGCATCCCTCTGCTCATGCAAGCAAGCAGGACAAACCTGGCCCTTTGGACAGACAATACAGAAATAACCAAGGAAAAGGACAGAGTTAAAACCACCAATACATTATGTCAGATGGTAAAAGTTTCAACCTGAATATTTTTTAAACAAACCAAAAACCTGCACACAATACCAGGTTATAATCGTTGAAGCTTTTCAAAATAAAAACCTATATTGAAACAACTCTTTTCCATCTTGTGGGTCAAGAAGTTGAACTATTGCTTTTCTGTCTCTATCTCCCATTCCTCTTCATTTTTTTTTCTCCTTCTCTGGGAACCACTTAACTCTACATCACTGGTTCCTGGCACATGGCATACAACAGAAGGCAGATTTTAAAATGAAAGCCCAGTGATTAGAAAACAAGGAGTGTGCTCTCAGGATCAGAGGACTCCATCACTTAAGACAAACTTGATAATATTCTTCACTAGAAAAAGGATCAGAACCTTTGTGCAATTAGAGGAGGAAAAAAGAAACAATGGTTAAACTTGCCATCTGCAAAAAAATCCTCCTTCTAGCATTCAGGCTGAAAAAAAATAGTAAAGAACAGAAGTTTAAGAAATGGTGCAATATGTAACCTTTCCATTTGCTGCCTTATTCTTCCCCTAGGAAACAGATAGAGTGAAGATAAATTTGATGATCAAAACAGCAAAAGGATTACGTTCTTGTACAGCACTGATCCCCCTCTCTGCAGTTCAGAAGCACAGCTTAGCATAACAGACAAGATTTATCATTGCCTTGTCCTTCGCACCACTTACAAAGTAGATATAAGTTGCTCCTATCTCAAGAGTCCTCATTCACATCCACAGATGAAATAAATACCAGAATGATTTTGCTGTTACTTTACAAAGGTATAAGCCACCATACCAAATGCAGAGAATCAGAGCTATTGGATAAAAGCCACACATGTTCTCCATCTTTATTTCTCCACTTCTGCAAATGCATCACATCCTGGCAGCAAAGCATTCACTTCAGCTTTAGGCCAGTAGATGCTCCAAAGTCTATGTGGCATCACCCAAAACCCATCAGGTGTATTCAGCTCTTCCTAGGAGGGAAAACATAAGTTCTTCCCTTTCATCCTGTATTTAGAATATGGAGTCTCCAGTTAAAGGGACACAGAAGATAGCATGAATAAATAAAAAGGGAAAACCAGAGATGACTGCTTTCTTCAGTTTTATTACAAGGAACAGACTCCATAAAGCTCCCTCGTACACCAGAGGAAAAAAAAAGGAGAAAATCTCATTTTCAGTTGTGCTGTGGCTGAAAATATTAAATCTTCTGTAAATATTCAACTTTTTAAAGCTACTTTGTGGGAGATCTTTTAAAACTGAAGTGTCATCTGATATTCAGGGCTATTCAGTAGCTGGAAAAGCAATTTCTGTAATGTTTCTTGTTTATAGCAACCTAGAAGCTACACATTTAACTTAGTAGAGATGCACAGTCAGGGGATCTGCTTCCAAAACAGAACATCTCAAGTCAAGAGCTTTCCTAATGCCTCCAGCAAACTTGTGATGAGTTACAAAGGCTGTGAATCATACCACTTGAGAAATACTTACATTCCAACCACACTTGATAGACCTGGCTGTCTCAACTGAACTTGTAACCATTTCTTCTGTAGAAAGCATCCAAACTGCTGTCTCTCTGTAAAAACTTGCCTGGAGCAGAAAGCAGATAAAGCTCTGCAATGCATCTCTGGAGAGCTACGGAATATGTTGAAGAGAATTAGAACCTTAAGCAGGAATCAGGCTGCACTTGGAAGACAACCTTTCCTACTAAAGATTTGTTTTCTAAGCTGCTTGCTGGTGCCAGCATCCAAATCACTCCCGTCTGATCTTATCACAACTTGTACCCTGCCAGGCACAGGATTAGAGCTGGCTGGACTAAGATGCTAAGTTATTAATGTGGGTACTTGGAGACATCTGTTGAAATTCCTGACCTTCCACTGACTCTCTCTGTGACCTGCAGCAGTGAGCTAAACCCCAATCCTCAAAGCAAGTACTCAGGGGCCTAAAACTATTTAATTCCCACTGACTGCTTTCCCAAAGGAAATAAATGGCTCTGAATTTGGGCCTTTAGCCCTTGTGTACAGCAGTGCTCATCTGTAAACTGGAAGGAGAGCAACATCCTACTTCATCTGTGCCTCATAATGGTAAATACTTAAAGCAGTAAATGGATTAGGTACCAACAGGACAAAGTGGGCTGTGCACAGGCTTAGAAAAAGCAACCAAGACACTGCCAAAGTGCTGTGGGTTCATGGCAGATCTCCATCCCATCAGACCTAGATCAAGGCAGACATTTTCTGAACAAGAACTACAACAGTTTCCAACTGCTACACACCATAAAACTATTCACTGATTTATTTTGGGAACAGGAACAAAGTCATCCTCATCTTCCAAGCCCCTGCAGCCCTTCAACTTCCTCAGGCCCACAGCCCCCCCAGCATGTCCCAGAACTGCACCCTGTGGGCTGGTGCCCTCTTCACTGTCTCTTGCCCTTCCTCATCTCCACAGCGAGGGGCTTGCTGATGAGTGGAATAGATAATCCACATCTTCCATCTCTTCTCCATCATCCATACTGGGAAAGGACAGCATCTACATCTCCCTTTCTGTGCCCCTCATTCAGAACAGTCTCACAGCTATCACTCAGCAGCATGTACATGCATTTGGTTCTTGCTCTCTTATTTTTCTCTCCCAGACCTCTACACTCCCTGAAGGTGTTCTTGCCCTTCCTGACACAGAGGGGTCATCTCTCCTTCCCTGTTCTCCACCCTGATCCCAGACAACTCTCAGTCTCCCGATTCCCTCACCACCAAATCTCTGCATCATCCTCCCCTGACCTGAGCCAGTGCCTCTGCTTCCCTGAGAACACTCTCCTGCTTCCCTGGGAACACTCTCCTGCTACCAATTCCCCCTGCCCAAAACTCTCTCCTGTGAGGAGTGGTGAGAACTGGCCTTAAAGGAAGGAATTTGAGAAGGTCATCCCTTTTTTTTCCAATTCCATCACCTGTCCTCTATTCCTTAGGCTATTTTACATCTCATGTAACTAGGGCACTTCTCATAAAAGAAGCTGAGGACAAAAAAATCCAAACCAATATTTCAAAAAGCCACCCAAAATCTGCAGTTCTATTATGAGGCAAAAATGACCTCAAAAAACCTGGACTAAACAAATGCCTGGAGTGAAAAAGATGGAATAAATTAAAGGATATAATTATGGCTGGGAAAAGAGGGAAGGAGGTCGCCCAATAGGATGAAAGACAGATTTGAGAAATAAGAAATGAAAGGATGTGTCAGCTTGAATCAGCCAGGCTGAAAACTGCTGCTGATTTTGACTGACATACTGAGACTTTCCAACTGCAAACTCTTTCTCTAATAAGCTGCAAATTCACCTCTATACTTTTACTTTGATCTTAATGCAAATGTTTTACAATGGACAGATTTAATGGTGTTCAGGTGCTTATTGGTTCCATCAGACTTGATACTGGAATCAATCTCCCCCTTTGGAAAGCTTGGGTTAATGACAAAGTTTATTAAACCACATGCAGTCATTCAGAGAAGATCAATAGCGACATGATTACAGAGCAACCAGAGGATTAAACATGAGATTTATCACAAAATTAAACTGAATTAAATGTTCTCTGATAGCACTTGAAATGCTGTCGATACTCTTAACTGATAATCTATGCTTTCTGTGTTTACTGAACAGGGAGCAGGGATGTCTGACTCAAGAAAATTACTATAATGTAAAAGCATAAGCTGCAGAGATTGGCTGAGAGCATTAAGCCTCACCTGGAAAACCTTCTGTTTCTGTTAGAACAGCTCAAAGATTTTGCTTCTTTGCCCACTGCCTATGTAAGGATGAGGAGGATACAGTGTTCTCATGTCCCGTGCTTCTGCTATCTCCCTCTCAGGACTGTCGGATGATGCATTGGGGTCTAAAAGATACTGTACACATTTCCAAACAAATGTTTTGTGGCTTGCTCCCATGGCAGTCTTTACCTCATGCAGAATTATTTTTCCTACTTCCTAGCTTTCTGAATGACCTTACTAAAAGTTAACTCCACACCCTGAGAAATTTGCCAGCCTTCCCAACCTTCTCACTTCTACTTCCCCTCTACCTTTGCCCAGCTCCCTGCCCAGGCTCTGACACTCACACCTCTTTGATTAGGCTGTCATACACTGTGCAAAAAATTCAGTTCCAAGCATAAAAAAAATAACAACCCAGGAGCACAGTACTGATGGGCTAAGAAACAGAAAAGGAAGTCCAGAATTCAGGACAATTTTACAAAGAGAAACAACCTAAGTTCAGACACTATTTTTCCAGGATAAGAACCATGCCTGCAACAGAGCTGGAATCTCCCAAACCCTGCTGTGTCCTGAGATCTCTTACCAGAGTCACACACAGAGATTATTGCCATCTGCACTACAATAATGTGGTTGGCCTGGTTTTGAGGACCAAAACCTCAACTCACAGCAGGAGCATTGGGGGAAGGAGAGGAGGGAAGGGAAGAGCAGGAGCTCCTGAGTACACAAAGGACCAGATGCAAAGCAATAACCAATCACAACCTCAGCTTTGATACATTTTTATTGTCTTCGTGTTTCTGTGGCTTTCTGAAACAGTCACAAAATAGAAACTCAGTTGAAGAGCTCCTATAAGAACTAATGCTTTGTCTTCAATAAGCAAACAGGCCTCAGTTTCCAAAAGTGCTTTTTTCCTTCCTCTGTTTGAGAGAACAGTTGTATCCCACTACGCTTCCACCAAGACCTTAATAAACCTTGATCAAACACCACCAAGGAAACATGACAAACCAACAGCAAATAAACCACCCAAAACAAAAACCACTGAAAAATCCCTCATCAACTATCATGAATTGATTTTTTTACTGACTTAGAGGGGCTTAGCTGCTTTCTAAACAGGCTCAGCTCTCCCTAGTGTACTTTGCAAAATTCAATCCAGTAATCCAATCCCAGTTGCATTACGTGAAATCTTATTTCTCCAAGCTCTAGAAAAGAACAAGCAAAAGAAAGTCTTTAGGAACACTAATTTGCTAATAAATACTGATTGAGCCAATTTTGCTTTTGCTTTTTTTTTTTTTTTTTTTTTTTTTTTTTTTTTTTTTTTTTTTTTTCCAGGGAAAAAAAGCTGCTGAGTACTACACCCCCTCATTAAAACTTCACTAGTGGATAAGAAAGATACCATGGAACACCCACCCCAAAATTAGCCCAGCATGTGCTGCACCATATAAACAAATCCTCTGAAACTAGATTAAAGTAATTTCCAATAGGTTTCCACTGCAGAAATCACTACTAGTTCTGTCCAGAAAAGGAAAAGCTCTGTAATATCTAATAAATGGACCAAAACAGCTAAATGAATAGCAGGACAATAGCACAGCATGTTATAGCAGCAGCCAATGAAGCTATAGTCAATACACACAGTGGCTGTTAAATTTTTACATCAATACCATCACACAATTAAGTCACTGAATGCCTGAGCAGAGCAGTAAAGCACTCAGCATTATGTGAGCTGTGAGACTGAGTGTGAGGAAGGGCAGCTGATTCACCATGGCACTCCAGCACCAGGAGGAAGCCCGTATTTATGGCTTCTCTTGGCTTTATGGGCTGCTCTGCAGATGACACAGATGGCATTTGTAATACATGAGTGCTGATGATCACTTGGGTCCACAACTCTGATACTAACCCAAAATGGCAGCTGTTTGTCAGGAGAGCAAGGACCAGGTTAGCAGCTGCATGTGACACTGCACATCCTGCTCTGACAGCATCCTTCTGCCTTGACACTCTTGCACAGGACCCCAAATTTCTCCCCACCCCAGCAGTTTGCTCCCTGCCTTACAGGCTCTCCCCAGCACTGTCTGGCTCCAAGGGGACACACTGCCCTTACAAACCAGGATTTATGACTTCTTGATGTTTTCATATGGAAAAAAGGGAAACAAAACCCACATGACTGCAGCTGACTCTCTCATACCTAAAAGGTAGGCTGAAGCAAAGCAGGGAACAGACAAACACTGAGTTAAACATCATGTACTTCACCAGGCAGCCATTGCCTTACAACTGCTGTTCCCTCAGAAACAAAGACCATTACTGTAGCCCCTGCTCAGCTTTGGTGCTGATAGCAAAGCAGAGCAGCAGCTGAGGAGCAGCCCATTGGGATGCCCTGGGCAGAAGCAGTCTGCTCCAGGCAGCACTACAAACTACAGCTGGGCACGGTGCATGAAGGCAAGTGACTTCCAACAGGAGCCTCATCCCTGCCAAACAGGCTCCTCCTGTCCTGTTCCATACTTAGAAAGATGCTGGACCTTCTTCCCTTCACCTACCCTGGACATTAGGCATGGAGATCCAAGGCAGCAGGTAGATGACAGCTTGGGACATGGAGCAGGAGGTGCTTCTGTGACACCAAAAAAAAAAATGCTTTGTTGCTTTGTGCTCTGTATTTTATTAATTTAATGGTCAGGATAATAAATTCATCAGTAATGGTAAAGAAATTCCCTAGAAACTGGAGTGTTCAAGTGTCATTGAAACTACATCTATTTAGCAAATAGATAAATGCCTTTCAGTGAAGACTGCTGTGTGATGAAGCATCTGTCACTGTCTGACAGAACAGCAGCTCCCACATCAGCAGCAGCAGCTTCATGGCTCTTTTTCATACAGATGTAGAGATGGGATTGATGTGAAAGATGATCAGCAACTGAAAACCCAATCTATGAAGTGACAGCTCAGTAGTGGGTCATTTCTGCAGTTTTTACCCTTGTTGACTTGTCAAAATTCACATTTTTATAATCAGATTCATTTAAGTTGTACAAACAGAAGAGAACACATTGTGCTTTTTATCTGAGGGAATTTGAGTTGAATGGACCCAGACTTTCATCATAGGTAAGCTTTTTTTAAATGGGATTTTTCTTTGATTCTGAGGTGTTTAAGTTTTTGCAAGGGCTGAGATTCTGAATCTATGTTAGCAAAGGGTGATAAACCAGTCAAATCTTCTGCTTGTTACATTCAGCTTTCCAACAGAGAGGTACTTAACACATCTGTGCCCTGCTCAGCAGTCACTGCAACTGAAGGAAGCTTTCCAAGGAATTTCCCATGTGTTGTGCTTCCTGTCACTGACTCCAAAAGGTTAAGAACAGAAACCACACTGGTTAGTACACAGCTCTCTGCTCTCCTGTCTTCATTCATGGGAAGTCCCAGGGAAAATGTGTCTAAAGACTGCACCAAACAAGGCTGCACCTCAAACAAAACCATTTGAAAGTCTCTCCCCACAACAGAAGGTAGAGAAAGAAAAAGAAAGGTAGTGGTCAGTAGGCCAGACATCCAACCTGGAGACACACAAACGTGGTTATTCTTATTTATGCCAGCTGAGAATTTACTCTAATTAGAGGATATATTTCTGCACTGATGAAAATCAAATGTGAGATGCTCAAGCTAAGGCCAAGCAAGTGTGAACAGATACATTAGCTGCTGAGGGTAACAATTACAGAGACCACTGAGTATCAGCTGTCAGGGCACAAATGGATCACCTAAGGGACCAAGAAGCAATAACTTCTTCTTAACTAAATGACTGCAGTAAGTCCATGAATAGCTTACACCTTATTAGAAAAAGCTTTGAGCTGTATGAGACAAGATTATCTGGAATTCTTCCATTATGGATCTTAAATGTTTAGACCAATATGTTTGAAAGTCTGGTCTGCTGACAACCATCATAAAATCAGAAAATAACTGAGGAAGGCAGAATAGTGGTGATGGAAGCCACGGGGGAGGTGAGGCCCTTCTCAGCACATTCCCAGCTGAGCACAAGCACACACAGTCCCATTTGGGAGGGAACTTTATGTGCTCTTAGTAGTAGATTAATGAATGTAATTACCTAACATTGTGGCTGTGAATGCCACAAAACTGTAATTTATAGCATGCTGTAAAGTTCTAATGTGTTTTTATGTCCATAAGCTGCTTAACCATAATCTAATGCATTTGTACACTAACACCCTCCTAAGTGGCTCTCAGCTAAGCAACACACACGAGTTCCCTTCACCTGCAAGCTTCTGTTTTATGTCTTGATAAACCAACCTTTCATGCTGGGCATCTGAGGAGAAACAGCTGTTAATGGTATGAATAATTTTAAGTGCCGTGGCAAGAACTTCATTCCCTACTTGAATTAAGTTCCTGGCTGGCCAAAGTGATTTTAAAAATCACCAGTCTCTTCCAGAGCAAAACCAGAGTGGTGCAGATGTTCTTGGTGAATGAAGAGCTGAAATACAGACCACTGGCCAAGTGGAGAGCCAGGACACAAACTCACTTCCACAGCTTGGGCTCTCAGGCCCCTTCTGTCCTTTGGCCAAGATGAGTATGAACCACATATCTCCTCAACAGTAATAATGTTACCAATCAAAGCACCATGCCATTTCCAGGGAGTATTTACAGTGAACTACCTCAAACAGAACACTTCAGCTTCTTTCAGCTGCCATGCTCTTCTGCTTGCTGCTGGCAAGATGCTGTGGTCACCTGATACCTTCTGTGGTTGGGATTCCTGAAGTACATGCTCATTGTTGCCACTAACTCATTTAGGCAAACCATTTAACTTCTTTATGCCCTTGCTTAACCATCTGTAAAACGGGACTAATAATAAACCTCAGAGGAATTTACTAAGGCTTAATTAAATGGTTTGTAAAGTGCTTTGAGATCCTCAGGAGAAATGCGCTGTGCAAGTGCAAATTATTATTATTGTTACAGTGCTTCCTATTTCCAACACAGTTAAATATTAATGATCCAGTCCTCCTAATGCCCAGTGATACAACTTTCCTGAATAGTAATTTTCTCAGCTAAAAAGATACAGGAACAAGTTGTAAGACATCAACTTTTTTTTTCCTTGCTCATTCAGAAATAGTCTGGACCAGCAGAGTAAATATTTCAATGGGTGTTAAACTACAGATGTGGACCCCAAATGCAGGTGGTGTACATGCAGTCAGTTCAGAGCCAAAACATAATATCAATTATGATCCCCAAATCAGACAACGTTCATATTACACTGTACCAGAAAGCCTTTCAGAAAGTCAGTGTCATAGCTAATATGTATTAAATGCTTTTTCTAGTTAAAAATGAACCACTTTGCAGAGATCGTGGCACGAGTGATTTGATTAACATTCAAGTAAAAGCTTCATCCTGTCAGAAAGAACATCAGCACCCTGTTAGTAAGACTGCTGTAGCTTTGGGGGGCTAGGGGGAAGTACATCTTGGATTTTAAATGAGGTAATTGTGAGCTAGCAAAAACGATCTGTAAACTGCCTACAGGCAAAAACCAACCAGCCACAATTCCTCCTCTTCTGTCAGCCTCTTTTAGGCCAATCTAAAAAGAAGAAAAATGAGAAAACTGGGCTTATGACTTCAGGTCATAGCAGTTGAGTGAATGTGACCTGGTTTGCAATGGATTGCTACTTGCTTACCCTTTCATCCCCCTGGGTTGCATGTCATAAACTGCAGCCACAGGTACACCAAGTTCTTTCCCAAACGATGAACTCTTACCCTGCTTGAACACAGTAAAATCTGTTGAAACAGAACCCCAAATCACCACTGGCAAGGATTTTTGTCATATTGCTCAATATGTAGTTAAAATATCCAATCATATCCAGAAGCCAAGTGAA
Source organism: Calypte anna (assembly GCF_003957555.1). Lineage (NCBI taxonomy): Eukaryota > Metazoa > Chordata > Aves > Apodiformes > Trochilidae > Calypte > Calypte anna. The sequence goes on from NC_044264.1 coordinate 1,334,425, forward strand.
AGATAAAGGAAAAAGGAAAAAAAAATGTCAAATTTGAGGGTATTCAGGTTACTCATTCAGTTGCTCTCTGCTTTGGAACTGCAGGATGATGCAATTTTTAATCATACAGTGAATTATTATTTTTTAAATTTCATCTTCAATAATTATGCACACTGTACAACTCAGGTATGCAAACTATTGATAGTGAAGGGAGCAATAGCAATACACCAGGTAGAAGTGTAGCAAACAGAAATGCATGAAGTTTGCATGCTCAGAATTACAAAGCCTATTTCACCTAGCACAGGTTCACTTTACTACTCCATGTAACAGAAGACAGACAACACACCAACTACATAGAAAGCTTTCATAATCATGGTGCAATATTTTCATTTTATAGACCTTGATTCTCCCCACTGAAATGAGATGGATACTCATGCCTTGCTTCCTCTTTAGTCAACAGATGGACTGGACTAACTCTCTATTCCAGCTGAGGGAGCCAGCTGAGGCTGTGGAGGTGTCCACCTCCTCCTATCAACTGGGGAAGGAACAGCCATCAAGTTCCCCAACTTTGGCAGCCTGAATCCTATAGAATAGGAACCATAAAGCCCTCAATCTAAGTGTCCCAAGCTGTTTTCCAGGAAGTTAATTCTCACATAGCCTGTGAAGTTGGCAACAACTACCACTGCAGCTCAGTGCTGAACAAAGCACACAGAGAAAGGAACTTTCCCAGGTGCATACAAAAGCAGGGAGAGCACCAGGACTGAAACTGCAAACTGTTCTCCTTCCTCCTTCACCGTGGAGCTGAAAGCACTTTCAGTCACTCCAGTTTGGTCCACCTGACTCATCTGATCAGGCTGTGCATTACCTATTCATGCAGCAATGCTGCACACACTTCATTCACTCTATCTGGAACTGCAGGCCTAATATATACAAAACCCCATTGTTCAGAGCCTAAATATCCTTCCCTCGACACAGGATCTGTCAATACTTGCAACAATGCTAAATTTCCAGAAAAACATCCCTGAGGAACTATTTTCCCAGCAAACAACCTCAAGGTGACCTGTGTAAATCTTTGATGCTCTCAAACCCAGCCAGAAGAGCTGTTACTGCAGCACAAGATCCATTAGAAGATGTCCACAGGCTCTAAAACAATTGGCTGAGCCAGTACTGAACAAGAACTTGCCCTTATGGATAACCCTTTGAAATATCAGCCTGAAAACACCAATCAGGCAACTGCACAGCCCCTAAACACAAGGGTACAGTCACTTCTGAGCAAATAAAAAGCATTGGGTATTGCTGAGGGGGGTGACAGGAGTTCATATCACACCAGCATGATGCTTCTCAAGAGCTGAAGCCACTGGAAAGTCAGTTTTGTCCCCCTTCCTTAATACAACTTTTGCAGCTAGAGCACATTTCACACAGGCAATCCTACAAGCCACAGATTAAAAGAAGAATATTTGTGACAATTTTAAATTCCTCAACTTCAACATAAGAATTTCTATGTATTTCAGTACTTATTTAGCTTTAAAGTGTTCTTAAATTAGGAAGACACTGTCTTGCTCTGGTTGATATCTTTATGACAACTGAAACTTGGTTTCATTTTTTAAGTAGAATTTCTGCACCTGAAAAGCTGATCAGTGCTTGTGTCCACACTAGAAATTCAAGGGCAAAAAAAAAAAAAATCATGGGCAAAAAAGCAGACAGACAAGAGCTTTACATATGTGGTTTGCCTAGGTGGAAAGATGAACATCCTTTTGAGAACTTGTATATCTTTACTATGTCTTTGTCACCACAATAAATACCTAAGATCCTAATCTTTTCCTGCTACTCCACAATTTAAACCTGCATCTGTGACCATATACTACACTCAGTAAATTTGCATTTTCTCCTAAAAAAAGGATTTAAGAATTACTTTGCTACACAGACTGGCTGCCAGTTACTATATTAATACACTCTTATCTTTTCTTACTCTGGTTTTAAACTGTGAAGGAGAGCAGAAGTGCTCTGGCAGCCTTGAGCTCCATTCTTTTTGCCTTCACCAGCTCATTCTTCTCAGAATAGAAATGTTAGCATCAGTCAGTACCTGCAAACAGCCTGACTGCAGGTAATGATGATATACCTGTGTGCCTCTACCAGGCCACCTGCTCACAGCCTCCCAGGAAGCCTTACAGATAGATAAAAAGCTTCCACTATTTTCTCCACATAAACTGCAAGCCATCTATCAAGTTGTTTACATCACACTGAGATATATGCACCTTTATCATTAGAAGAGCTGTCTGCAGAAATGGGATGAACACACAGACATCATAAATCTCTCCTTTTAAAAAGACTTCCTAGGTTGCATTCTTTTCCTTACCAGGAATCCCTCCCACCAGCATCCCCAGAGCTGCCATTAAGGGACACACTGCACTGGCAAAGGACAGAAAAGCAGAAGGTTTTTAAAACACAACCAAAACACTCAACAAAGGACATGGCAAGGTCTGCACCAGGGGGATTTTGCTCAGATAAAAAGCCATTCCACAAGCACTCATGAGGCCAGGTAGCTTCTGCCAAGGCTTTCAGCTACCTCCAAATCCCCCTGCCTGGCCCACAAATGTTTTCTATTTGCACAGGCAGAACACTGCAGTCTCCCAGTATTTAACATTCTTCTGCTGCTGGAGTGAGCACAGTTCATCACACCCAACAACCTGCTCAGGTTCTGAAGGAGAGCTTCACATAGAACACCTCAGCAGCACTTGTCCCCATCCACCAGGGACTTCACACATTCAGCTAGCTACAGTCACCTATCCCCAGCAATGTCACCATAGAGATTTCTGCTTGCCCTGCCAGCACAGAACCACTCAATGCTGCTCAGACCAAGCCCTGAACTCCATCCACTGAGAGGGGAAAAGGAGGAATGAATTACCACAGTCTGCAGGGCACAGGACTCTTTTAAACCAGAAAGCCAACTGCACTGGATGATGTGCCATGGTTGTAACTGGTCTGCCTTCTGAGTGAGTCTCTAATTGCTCCATTGGTTTGGCAGCTCTTTGGTTAAGCATCCCAAAAGAAAATGACATGGCAGAGAGTAACCTGGGAGAAGGTAATCAGCAGAGCCTCAGAAAGGTGTCCAGAAAGGAAGGAGCAAGTGTGGGAGGAATGAAAGCAAGCTCATACCTGCTCTGTCTGAATTGATGCCCAAAACACAAAAAGAATCTATGCTGTGATCATGCTCAAGGTGAGAAATAAGAGAAGTCTCAGCTCAGTGAGCTGGGACTTTGGCAAGTATTCAAAATGGACTCATTGTCCAGCTTTGCAAACTGTTTTCCTGCTTACCCACTAAAATCAGTAAGGAAACCAGAATTTGCTGTTGTAAACTTCTTTCCTTGAGACATGAATTCTCTTACAGATGAATATTTCATTTTAATCACAGTATTTAGGCAAAATAAACCACTTGAGAAAAACAGGAACAGGCAAAAATAACAACAGGTTATTAAATAAAGCCTAGATCTTATCATGAGCTACACAGACAATTCAACAAAAGCATCAGAAGTGGCATGGGAAATGGTAAAGTGCATTGCTAGAGGGGTACATGAAATACCAAAGATGATCAGAACACAATCTGCTGTCTCCCCAAGGTCTCCCCCTTTGCTGTGACCCCTCCTGAGCTGTGGCCTTGGGACCTGGGATCCATTTTGTTTTCACACCCAGAATCCTGCAACAAACACCTGCAGATCCCAAGCACTCCACCATAGCAGAACTGAGCTGATTTCTCCACTATATGTGATTAAGTGCAGTTGCTGGTTGTCAAAGCCTGAAATATAATAAATTGTTCAGCTCAGTGAAAAAAACGAGCACAAAATCATTTTCTTTTCTTTCCTTTTTTAAATTAAAAAAAAAAATGCAACTGGAAAACTACAGCATGCAGTTGCTGCTTCAGTCAGTCAGAATGTTTTAAGCCATGGCAAGCTGACAAGACAAGAAAGAAGGATTTCAGGGGGAACTAACAGCTTTTGTGAGATCCACTGATACCAGAGAGAGGAAAGAGAAGCTTCTGGGCACAAATGTCCTCTCTGAGGCCTGGGTAGCTGAAACCCTGCCTAGCTTTCCAATGTGCCACATAACAAGGGCTAAGGATCAGAAAGATGTGATGAGAAGAGGCTCCTGAATTTAAAAGAACAATAACAGGCATTCCCTCCACTTCCATTTTCTTTCTTTGTCAAAAGCAAATCATCTCCTGAGTAGCAGAGAAAATAAACCTCCCTTGTAGGTAACACCAGCACTGAAAGCATCTTTGGTACTTTCTAAAGTCTTTTACTGGAGCACTGATAAGCAGAATGATAAAGACCAAACACACAAATGTCAATGAAAGACAGTTCAAGGAAGAGGATAAGGCTTTATGCACCAACCATGTTTCTTTTTCTTTTTATCAGATGTTCTGTTCTGTGCCTGCAGCTTGTTCCTGTGCATGAAGGCACCAGGCACAGAGAAACCTGAACTATTTCTATCAGTGGCACATTTGAAGGTCACAACCTTCTAGAGCTGTTATGGAAAGCAGCTGCACCTGGAAGAGCTGAAGGATTGGATGTTCCAGCTTTGGGGAAACAGTTGTAATGAGATGGAACAAAGTACTCAGCTCTGATAACCACATCTGCAGAAATGTAAGCCCAAACTTAGTTCTGCCTTTGCAGGAAAAAATGAAAAATTCATTTTCACTATATACCATACAGGCCAGTTTATCAAACTCTGATAACAGCCACATATTTCATAAAGTGCCTATGTTTAAAAGCTTTGTGTTGTCATCTGAAGTTATAAATTGCCTCTTTAATCTACATGGCCATGATATTTTTGTGGCATTGACATTTTCCTTTCAGACATATCAGTTCTTCATTCATTTCAAATGACAGTTGCTCATTTTATCTGCCCTTTAAATGTTTAAGAAGATTCAAACTGGATTTAAAAAAAACCAAACAAACAAAAAACAAAGCAAAACCCCACAGTCTTTTCTGATTTATGTGTTTTTCTGATGTGTTTTCCACACTGTAACCAATCAGATAAGCTCCTTAGCTCCCTCCAGTGAGGCGTTATTGAGTTTTTATTTAAGTTTCTCCTTGTTTAGCCTCCCAAGCACTAATACACTTGTACCAATGTCTCAGCTTCAACTCACATTAAGGAAAGAAAAAGCCTGCAAATGTGATCAGCCTTGGAGATTTTCCAGGGTGAGAGAGCTTCTAAGCCTTCTCCTCTGCCCTGAAAACATTTGGTCTGACTTTGCAGGTGCAGTGCTCTCCTCCCAGCTCTGCTCCCCCACATGGCTTCAGTTCAGTCTGAAGATCCCTCCCTGAATTTCACACTCACATGTTGACATCTGATAGACGGGAGGAAAATCAGGGAAAACAGCACTGAGCAACAAAAGCCAAAGAGAAGTTAAGCAGCAAGAAAGATTGCAACCACCAGCAGTCAAGACAGCCCCAAGTTCCATACAAAGTGTCCCTCCTGATTTACCCTCACTAAGCTTTCCTTTCCCCTCCCAGGGCAGGGAAACACACTCCCAAACTAATGGTCAGCTTCAGATGAACACACACTGGGTTTTCTTGCATGGGAAGGTTCCAATTCTAGTGTTTGAATTATATCTTAAAATATTTGTCCTTTTTAATTGGGGCAGAGTTGCTCTCAAATACACTGCATCCCCAAAGAGCTCACTGTAAAAAGCTTGAAGGTATTTGGAGTGCTCACAGAATGATGATCTCCCTTCCAGGAACAGGCCAATTCCCTGGCCACAAATTCAGCTTTGCAGAAGAGTGGAGAGCTAATCACTGAAGCAGCTGCTGGCATCAAGTAAACCTTGCTCATACCAGAAGAGCCTGAATTGCCATCAAGCAATCTGCACTGATCCCCAACAAGAACATGCTGAGATTTTCCCTACCTGAAGGGCACATTCCATCAATATAAAGTCTGATTAATTCAACTGGTAATGTTGATTTATCTTCTGAGGTATTATGCCTGGTACAAGTTAGATCACCTCTGGCTGAGTTGGGATTTTTCCCAAGGTCAGACAAGAAAAAAGGCTGAGCAATAGGTGGGGAGCACAACTTTTCATGAGTTGGAAGCTTAAGTTTCCCTGCACAGAAACAGAAAATGCCCATATACTGTTAACTTGCTGGAATTAAAGGTCATCACAAATCTCACTGCTCTGTACTCTGGGTGGAAAACATATGGATTCAAGCCTAAATATAGAATGTGCCCTACAAAAGCAAGAGACCTGCTGCATGCACACAGCTGCACTTAAAGCTGTGTCAGTGCCATCACCTCATCTGAGCTGCCACAAAAATCTGAGCTGCTCCAACTCCTTAGAGCTGAGACCAGATTATTAGAACCAGCTTGCTTCCACTCTGTAGAGACCTGTTCTCTTCCTACCCCATCTAATCTTTCACACTCTTTACTGAGCTGTGTTCTGTGCATGGTAATATTATGCCACATTCATCATCACAGTATCACTGAGGTCAGCTTGCCACTGACAGGTTCCCAAAAGAAAGTAAAGAAACAATTTTACCAGATTTTTACCTGTCACCTGTGCAGTTCTATAAAGAATGGGATAACATCACAGAGCTTCAGCCTTGGGATTCATCACTACAAGACAACAGAGACTCCTGACTCAGCTGCTGGCTGTTGTGACCTGGAGCCCACTGAGACAAATACAACATTTTCAGCAACCTAAATCTTGCAAAATTCATACCAGAGCCCTTAAGAAGATACACAGAGTAAATCCTCTCATGCTAGTGGCCACTTTTATGACAAGCCATTTGATTTCTCTAAATTCAGCATGGTTCTAAGTGGCCATTAACATCTGTGAGTAACAAACACTAAGAAGATATTACACTGGCAGCTAACAGTCCAGCTCCTCTCCCATTTATGGACACCCATTTCAAAGAATTGCTTTACCATTTAAGATAACAAATCAGCTTTAAACAAAGTTGTTTATATAACCCAGGCTGAACTCAGGGGCAAGCACTCAGTTCCAAATCTTTCAATCACATGCATGCAAGATCAAAGCAGGACTTTCCATGGTCTGGGGGCAAATAAAACCAGGCTGTTCTGTCCTTGCCCTCAGCCCCCTGCCAACCAAGTAGTACACATTCAGTGTACAGAACAAGGGAACACTGCCCATCCAAGTGCAAGTTTACACTGCATTTGCTTGTATTTCTGTTATTTGTTTTCATCCTACAAAGGTATTAAGGCACAAATATGTGTTTAAGACTAGGGCATAGGAAAAAAACCCAAACATTCCTCTCAGTACATAACTAATGGCAATGCATGAACATCTTCAGGTTAGATTCTGTCTCGTTCATATCTGGATAGATTATTATATCTGGTATCATATTTGGTTAGATTAACTTTGGGCTGAAGGCTTGGATCATCACAAAAAAGCAACACAAGAGAAAGGCAAGCAAACTGTTACTACCAAAATCATGCAGAACATCCAAGTTGTTCAGCCATATATGAACTGAACTGCCTTTCCATGGGAATCCAAGACTCCAAGTCCCAATTTATAAATGTGAATACACTGGATGACTGCAGCAGAATCCACCTAAAAACCACTCAGCTATTGCCAGCAGTTATTATTAGGTAGGCAGGCTGGAGACCTGGGTATTGGTGCTTCCATCTGCCTACAAGCAGAGGAGAGACCAGGAAGCAGAGAACAGGGTGTACACTACCTGAGCTTAGTTTGTATTCAGCTGTACCAGCAGAGGGAAGTTAGTTTTTAGGAGTAATAATAATGACAAAAGGTGTCAGGTTGGTCTCTAGTGGCCACGTGGGCCCAGAAATTCAAAGGTGTGAGCATGACCTTGTCATCAACAGCTATTAAGCAGACAAATGCAGCTAAAGGTTTACCAGAACAGAGACACTTCTTTGCATAGTCCCTTGGTAACAGCAGCTGAACTCCTTAAATAACCTGTTGTTAAAAATTTAGGAAAACCTGCTGGTACACTTCATTTTGCTTTAAGTAGGTCTTTTGTTTCAAGCAACAATTTTTGCCTTTCCCTTCAGTTAGCAGTCTTTACAAGGAAGCACATCTGTGTTGCAGTGTTTTAGCCAGGATTTTTTAGTGACATTTTATAAGGGACAAAGACCAAAGTCAGGTGAGGCCAGCAGGAACTGCTGCAGTTCCACCACTTGCTGCAGCCTGAACCCACACTCTTAAAGACAAGATCAAAACATGATCTAAGGCTAAAAAGAAGAAAGCAAAGACAGAAAACACAGCTTCCCCCCTTACACTACAACTGGCTGACACCCACACCGCTGCACATGTTCCACCCAGGGCCACAGAGACATACCCTGCCTGCATCAGGTTGTACTGATTTTTGCCACTGCAAGAGCCAGAGGTGAGATTCTCACTGAACAGAAAGGAAAAAGCAGCAGCAAAGTTGGGAACAGAAATGTAGAGCAGCACTGGAGACAGATGGTGAGCAGAGACCCAGCCTTACCGTGCTGGTACTGCATGTATGGGCTTCCTCTGGTCATCCAACATGTTCAAGATATGCTTCAGGACCAAGACCACAGTGACAGGCTACTGCAGCTTCCAGAAGACACTGAAGGTGGCTGGTCTGCAGAAAACTTCTCGTTTACTCCTTTTCAAATTTCTGTTTTGAGTCACCAATCTTTAATGACCTTAAAATGGGACGGCAGGCAAACCAACCCTACTCCCCCTGCCTGCCAATTATGTCCACTTCCCAGAGGGGCCCTTCCCAGCTGTTTATTTTCTAACATAATAGCAACACAGTTGCTGGAGTACATCAATAGACTTTCAATACCAAATCATGCAAGCTTTCCTTCTGTAATCTCCAAGCAGCAGTTTACACTGGACCCCTGTTAGCTGGGACAAGTTCAGCAGTGGTCAAAAGGCAATGTAGCATCAGTAACTGAAAGGATTTTCATATCAATTCAAAAGCAAGCTTAATCCTGGTATAGTTCTCTGCTTTCCTTCATTCCTCCACACATTTGGTAATGCACAGGAATTCAATGCATATCTGCTAAAAGCAGATGAATTGCACGGTCCTTCTCTTCCCTCTCCCTTCTGCTTCCATGCAGAAAATTAAAGATCGTGGGTTTCACAGCCTATAGTAAAACCACTGGCTCAGATGATGAGTGAAACGCTTCTTTTGGAGGATTAACATGAAGCAGATGGCAAAGGAATGCAATTACATTTTGGTTTCAATGACATTAAGCATGAGGAGCATCCTTAGTTTAAAGAATGTGGCACTATCAAAACTCAGTTGATAATAAAGATGATTAAGGAAAAAAAAAATGTTAACTGACTTCTCCCAGAAATATGCTGCTCTTTACAAAGGAAAGACTAAAAGCTGCTCAGGAGGCAGAGGAGTGCCATCTCAACTCAGCAGTGCTGGTACAGGCAGCTGGAGCAAGATGGCAAGGGTGGGTTCCTGGAAACAGAAGGCACAGTGGGATTTGAGGGGTTTTCAATTGTGAATTCCAGGGAGAAGTGCAAAACTGAAGTAAAATGAGTGTGGGCTGAGCATCAAGTTAAAATCCTCTCAGAGGGCACAGGGAAAGTATTAGGGACAGCCAAAAATTTCATGGGGAATGAAAGATGAGCAGAAAAAGAAATGACTGAAGAAACAAAAAATAGGAAGACAAATGTCTGCTGAGCAGAGAGGAAGTTAAAGTCACCTCATGAGGCTGGAAACGGCCAGGAGAGGTGAAAGGAAGGAACGGTAAAGCTCTAGAAAGCCTTAAGCATCAGGAGTGGCATGCAGAAGCTTTAAAGGAAGCCTTAAATACCCTGGTGCAAACAGACAGATAAACCTAAAGAAGCCCTGGGGCAGCACAGGGGTTGGGGAGCTGGGGAGATACAAAAGAGCCTGAAGAAGACAGCAGGGAGGAAGGGAATGGGAAACAGCACAAACCAAAACAGAGAAAGAACTGATGGAAAAGTAAGAACTGAGAAACAGTGGCCCGTGGGAACAAAGTGCAAATAGCCAAAGGATACATGAAAGGCTAACACAGCTTAGAGAAGGACAAGGAAAGAAAGGATGCTCAGTGGTTTCCAAAAAGCATCAAGCACAGGGGCTGCTCTGGCAGAGATGACAAGGAGTCCATCCTACCTACTGCTCTCCCTCCAACAGGGATGATTGCAGCTGCTAAAGGAGGAATTAAAGATACTTTAAGTAGTAATGCTAGGTAATCCACAGCAATTCATAGCAAGAGGAATGTCTTAGTGACTCAGCTGCTGTTCACCTTCACATACCCACAACACTGCAGCAAATTTTAAATAGTTAGAGCCAATACTCATGGCAGCAAACTGGAACAAAGAGTCACTCCATCAGAGCAGCAGGTAGAGCATCACCTTGGCATCTGTGTGCATGGAGTGCAGCACTGGCTCCATCCATTTTGAAGAAAAAATAAAATATTCCAAAAGAGGAAGCCTCACCTAAAGCAAAGACTCCTGCTATTTGTAAAGACATGATATACTTTTTGCAAACACAAGACTAGGAAACATGATTAAGATTCACCTGTTGTTTTCTTTCCAACTGAACTCCATAGTCGCATAGATATTTAAGGTAACAACTGTAAGCAAAGATACCTCATGGAAAGTACAGGTGGGACTGTCTCCTAACTTGACAAAACCTTCACAATTTCTATCTGTGCTTCACCAGTGAGGAGGTAAACCATGCAAGGAATCTCCCTCTATTGTGCCCTTGTACTCAGTCTGTACTACAGGGTCCTGATCCAGCACTGCTGCTCTTTGAGCTATCACCACCCTGCTGAGATAAATAGTAGTGAAAAAGCAGCAAACTACCTGCAAAAGCCATCAGTCAGGCAAAGGCCACAGCTACCCATGAAAGGTCAAAAGAAGCAGAATGACATTTATTAATTAGTTACGCCACTTCTCATTGAGTACAATAGTAGGATTTAATGAATGCTGACATACTAATATTCTAGCAGTCTCATTTTATAAAAAAATACATAAATTTTTAAAATGTAACAATCATGCCCATCAATTCAGAGGGAGGGGTTTCTGTTTCCTTTTGTACATTTGCAAATACAGTCTCATCAGGGGCAAAGGCAACTGCACAACTAAACCAGTCAGGAGTCCAGCAGAAATGCTAGCATACAGAAATTTAACTCTTTTTTGTTAGCATCTTTCCAGAAGAAATACAAGTGGCTACCTGTTACTAGTGAAATGTCCCAACCTTTGGGTGGGGGTGATGTTCCAATTAGATTCATTGCTCAGCTGAGGGGGACACCCTCTGCACACCCAGCACCCCCACACTCTCAGCCAAGCAGCCCCTAAGTAAATGGAGCCAACACCTTGGAATACCAATAGCAGGATTTTTTTCCTCCTTTCCACACAAGTGGGTCATTACCTGCTTTCCTCCTTAGTGAATCCCAAACTAAAGCACACATACTTCCTCAGTGGAAGTCTCTGCTTTTAGGTTTTACCAGCCATGAAATTGCTGTGACTAACGTGCTCCCTTACTGCAGTTGATGTGTCAGCCCAGAGGAAGAGGATTCACTTCTCGTGGTAGTACAAAACTTTATCATCCCTTTGGCCACACAGGCTTAATCAAAAGGAAGTACCTGGTTAACGTGCTTTCCACTGTGCTTTCAGCCCCTTCTAAAGAAAAAAAAAATTCCTATATGGCAAACTATTTGCAGGTCTGGCAAAATACATCACTGACAGCAAGGCATCAGGACTGGTCTTGAAGACTCACTTTCTAACCCAGTATTTCAGAAGGTGCCCAGCCTCCAAGTGCAGTCAGTTTGCTGTATCTCTCCACCAGACTTAATACATTTTCTTCCTTCCCTGCATTTAACTCTGTGAAATATGAAGTACTTCAAAATACCATCACTACTACTAAATTTTAAGTAGATGGTAACTAGCTTTAAAGAATCACTCCAAGACAAAGCACTACATTTTGGCATACCACCTGGTAAGTATCTCAACAATCAAGCATTTAAAACTTGGCTGTAATTTCCGAAGAGCCACTGAGGGGCTGTGCATGAAAGTCATCACTGAAAATCTGCTATTTTGAAAAATACATATATATCATATTTAAAACATAAGCCATAAATCTGTCATTTATTCCTACCATGAAGTCTACAAGTGAAGAACAGATCAACGCATTATAATGAACTTTTCACACAAGCCACTGGATAATAGTCACATCACTGACCTAATGCACGCTCAGAAAAGCAAAGGGGACTCCATCAGCACTGACTACTTCACAATATGGAACAGTGTGTAAACTACTGACAGCCTTTTCTTCTTACCTCTTTGTAATTTACTATGCACTACAGAAATTTTATTCAATTTGCTGCATGTAGGACACCATTAGAAGCTACACATCCAGCTAAACACATCTTGTCTGATTTCAGAGATGACAGATTTTGAGTGATTTAAGCACTAGTGATATATACACACACTTTCTGAAGTTTAGATGACTCCCATTTTGACCATGAACAGATAATCCCAGAATCAGAAGCAAAAACTTGTATCTTGAACTCCAAAAAAAAACCAAACCCAAAACTCTTTTTAGGCAAGGAACCACAACACACCACCCATTCAGATGGTCAAAATGAACAAGATCTCCAGAGATGCACCTCTGCAGTGCCAGCATCCAGGCCCATTGGACAAAGAGCCTGGGGGAACTGAGTGCCAAGGATGTAGAAAGAACATGGTCTGCATTTAGATCTTTCTCCTACAGAACAGAGAATAATTCCACAGAATAATGCCACTGGGGGATGGTCTCCCTGTGAGGCTTTGTTAATGCTGTGCTGGTTGTGTTCAGACACTGCTCATCACACGCAGCAGCACAGTGTAAAAGCAGTCTGCTGGTTTGAGAGAGGCACCTCTTGCAAATGTCAGTGGTTTTTTAAAGGTTAAGTAAGCATCTTGAGAAAGGCCTCCACGCTCTTCATGTGCTTCCCTTTAGTGCAAGCTGGTAAAGAATTACTGAAATTAAAAAAAGACTGTCCACAGATCAAAACCTCACAGCTTGCTGTTTAACAACTGAAACTTTCTGTTCCCAGCATACAGCAGCAGATTACCAATGGCAGTTTTACCACTGTTAATTATCAGAGCCAAGTCCTAAAGACTGTTTTCTTTTGCCTAATTAATTACCTCATCTACAGGAGAATGTTAATTCGTATACATGATAATTTCTTAAAGCTACAGAAGTTTTTCCTCACACGCCCCTCTGAAACCTTTGTGTTTAGGATTAGGCATTAACAAGGACAGGGAAGACCTAACAACCTGGAGAATCAAGCCTGAAAAAAAGCCCTAAAACATTATGGGAGCTCTGTGCTGTCCCATAACCTTTATTATTGAGATTATCTGAAGGGAAACAGCTGGAAAAACAAGCACTAAGAAAAATCCCTGCCCAGTAAAGACATCCCCAGCAGCACACCTCTTCTGGACTCACTGCAGGAACACCAAGGTGGAAGTCTGCTTCCCTCTCCTGGCATTAAACACAGCAGCCAGGATGAGAAAGCTGGCTTCAGAGGGGAGGACACACCTCTACCTACCTTCTCCCTTTCTCCATTAGCTCTCCATCCACCTCACTATTCAAGGACCATAGAATTAGGACAAATTAAATGGATGCCAACTATTGTACTATGAAAAGAAGGAAAGGGTAAAAAAAAATTGCTTGATACCAGTCATCCCCACTTCCTATGTCTAGAGAGCAGCAGAGGGGACTAAGAAGTGAACAAGGGATAGAACCTGGATGTGAGAACATCCCATGAAATAAATAAATAAATAAATAATGAGGAAACAAAATAAGCTGCAGAGAAGAAAAATACACCAAGGGAACAGAGAAAAACAAAAGAGCAGGAGCAGAACAGAATCAAGAGGGGGAGGCTGGAACAGGAATCACTGAAACAGCTCAAAAAGCTCAGGTATCTCAAGCAGAAAAAAGCTCCTAACCAGAAATAGAAGGAAAAGCGAGGGTAAAACTGTACAAGATTAATGGCAAAGGAGAGACCAACTTTAAAGATTAACCTACAGAAAGCTTGCAAATGTTATAATAAGAACATAAGGCAGGTTATCACAAAAAATGTCAACCTCTGCTCAAAGAGGAGTCACAGTGTGCAGAAGTCAACCAAACCCATCAGCCCTTCCAGGAGCACAGCACCTTTCACCAGAAATAAACCTTTTCTACAGAGGTCTTTGATTTTAGTAGTAGGTGACACTGGAGATGCTCCAAAAGGGGCAAATGGCAACATTTCATAGCAGTTCACTACACCAGAGTTAAAATGAAGCTTGGGCATAACCATTTAACCCACCTGCTCTGGCTTTCTTCTGCAGAAAACACAGATTCTGCCACAGAAATGCTGGGAAGGAAAAGGGCCATGCCCCAAACTGCTAATGTATGTCCCACCATCCCTTTGTGGCTACAGCCACACCAACAAGCACCTCCAGCAGGTGCCTGCCAGGGGATGTGTCCTGCAAAGAGGTGTCAGGTCCTGTGAGGCTGGGAGTCATCTCAGCATCCCTTGAGTCCTGTGAGAACTGAGCAGAGGGAGGCACACAGCACTGACCCCTCCCTAGCCCACACTCCATTGCTTCTCACATCTCTGCACTCCCTTCACTGGCAGCACAGAGACACAAATAGCCCAAAAACACAGCTCAGGGAGCTGCTGCTTTTTTAAAAATGTAGCTGTTAACAGAACAGCTCAGAGTACACCATACACACAGCATGGTCGATGTGGGGAAAGGCAGCTGACACGACCTGAATGACAGGCAAACAATTTCCAAATCAACACCAGGTATCAGTGAAGGCTTAAAAACCTGAGAGCTTAGTGACTTAAAGCACTCTTGCCACCAAAGGCTTGCCTAGCAATTTGGAATGACTTCCCTGCATGCCTTCTCCCTCCTGCACCCATCTGAAAGGAAACTGAGCACATGAATCCCATTACCAACAGGAATGAAGTCTGGAGCACATCAGCATGGCTTATCCTGCAGCTACTCCTGGAGTGGGACTGCTTCCATGGAAGATGTTTCCAGTCACATAAGGCAGGAAAAATACTTCCCAAGTATTTTGTGGCAACTACCTGTCCTTGAAACAGTGTCAGAGGCTGTGGTAGGTTCAGTATGAATCCAAACAGAAGACAAAACTGCTTTTGGATCCATTTCCTCTCTGCAATTTTTGCTGGCAGCTATTTGTAAGACAACAATAACAAGAGATGATTTTTGGAAAAAAAAAAAAAGCGTTTTGTAATTTGAATGAGTAAAAATCAAACTACTCAGTCAGATTTTTCAGAAGGGGGGTTCACATTCTTTGCATTAGTATAATATTTCACAAACCCTCTAAAGTGCAGCAGCACACAAGGATGTGGTTTGTTTCTCTTTCAAACAGTCATCTGCAAGCAATTTCATTCACTTAAATATCAGAATTAAATTTTAACCATAGTAGTGCTTCTGTGCAAAGGAAATGATGTTTTAAATAGGCATGCAGATGTGATCCTGCAGATTTGGGCTTAAAAATGTAAATAACTAAAGGGGAGAGAAGCTGTCTACACTGGCACTTACTCCTGAATTGTTATTCCCAAGTAGTACCCTGAGGAGACTATTTTATTCCAAAAAAAAAAAGAAAAAGGAAAAAAAAAAAAAGGAGTCCTTTATCCTGAGCTAAAACCACTTCAGATAGAGAATCAAAGTATCACAGAATAAGCTTCTCTTACTCAGAGAGAAAGATGAGAAACTGGATAAGAAATACTCTGCTTCAAATTCTAAGGGATTTCTTTTAATTCCTACTAATTTCACTGTTCAGATGAGGGCAAATAAAGTTGTGATAATAAAATATTCTCAGCAACTCTGCCTTTGAGACAGAAACAGCAGGCAGCACTTTCACAGGCACAGCAGCAAGGCTTCCCCTCCACTGGGGTTACTGCAGATCTCAGGCAGCTATCCAGGACTTCTGCAAAACTGTGCTCAAAAACTACTGCTGGGAGGTGCCCCCCTGGATGGAGCTTGCTCAAGTCAAGCTCATTGGAATGCACAGACAGAGGACGGAAATACTTTGTACCCAGCTTCTAGCATAATTTTGCATGAAGGTATCTATCCACCTCAGAGAAAAGTGCTTTTTTTTTTTTTTTTTTAATTTTAATCTCTTCCAAGTGAGCACAGGATGCATTCCTGCTCCCCATGAAGGATCTGTAGTCAACAAGGCTGAACGTAACTATTTCCCACATGGAAATACTGAGAGGATTTAGGTGCAGAATTGTTCCCAGAAAGACAAGAACTTAAATGCCTCCTACAGCTCCTCCTCAACCCATCAAACATCAAATACAAGACTTTGGAGACTGAGGGCATCTATATTCTTCATGCTTTTCCAGCAGCTATTTTCAGATGTGAGAAGACTTTTAAAAGTTATTTCAATGCTTTGGTGGGAATTTTTTTTCTTTTGTCCTAAGGCATGATGGCAACATTTTGGTACGTCAGAAAAAGCCATTTGCAGAAGTACAAAATCATTGCTTCTTCATTTCAGTCTTGTATCCAGCTCAAGAAAGAGGAGCTCTGCTTGTCATGGGGGAATACCCCTGAAGGAAAAAAATCTTCCAGGACACCCTCAGTGTGTCCCATTACCAGGGCTGTGCTCACAGGCACAAGCTAGCTTGACTTCACCTGGAAAATGAAAAGCTTTGTGTTGCTCTTAAATATTTTATTATTATTGAAAAGGGATCATATCCAACTGAGAGCTTTGTTTACAACTTGGCAGAGTAAATGGAAAATATCACATGTTGGTATTTGCATTTATCACCTCTGTGCATTGGGAAATGGGTAACCACATGCACCGAGATTAAATACTGGCAGCCTACAGCCAGCTAACCAACCCCCTCACACTCAAACCTGTATCTTTCAAAACCATTCAATTCCCAAAATTTGAATGCAATGCTACCTTTAAATGAGAAACAAACTCCGTAGTGTTCTGGGAATGAAATAGTGCTCAACTATGCAGTAATGCCAAGTAAAGAAATACCTCCCTCTCTATAATAAGCCCACAGGAGACCACAGCTCCTTACACAACTATTTGCTACTGTGGGATTATTGCTGAATTATTGCTCAAAAAGAGTGTAATAAAATTTGAGTAAAACCAGAACCATTCCCATTGTTGTTACCAAAAGCCTTGTCTGTATCTGCATAAATAAACTCTATTACAGAGAATGGAAATGAGAGTATAAAACCCCACTCTGATGAACGTCTTCCTAATGAAAGTAAAATCTTTATTACTTAGCAGTTCTTAGTTATTGACTGAGTAAAATATTTGGGGGTTAGATGCCTGATGACTACAGAATTAAAATGTGCCCTTTAGAACTTTGAAAATGGAGAGGTTTTTATTTAAGTAAAAACTAAAACAAGCCTTGGGACAACAAACAGCATTTCTGTGGTCCACTAATTCAAAACACTGCTTGACATGTACACAGATCAAATCATCCTCTGCCAAAGGCTAAATACTTATGCCATACTTTTATGCTTAAAAAAAATTATTTGTATTAAAGCAACACATGAATTAGTACTGTTATGTACTATTGCTAAGACGTGTGTGAATGCTCTAATTGCAGATGATTTAAAAACAAAAAACATGGACAAAACTAGCATTTAACTCTGTGATACAATGACAGCTTTATAATCTAGAGCCTTCACAGCTTTGCCACAAGAAAAGTGGAGAGAGGAGGAGGGGGGTAAAGAAAAAAAAAGGAACAAAGGAAAAAAATGAGAAAAAAAAATACAAAAATGGAATTCAGTCTATTTCATAGAAGACAAATGAAGGCATACAGAGACCAAGTGGCATGGCCAATGTCATATGGTTATTATGAAAAGAGCCAGGAATGGAATTTAAGTGTTGATCCATTCATAACTCCCGAGTTTTCTGGTCCATAACAATTTTTCATTTTCCTTCAAGTCCCTGCCACCCCCCAAACACATTACTTACAGCAGTCCTGAATTCCAGTTTATTGATTATAGCAATGGGCAGAGAGTTAGCATTAAGCCTTGGGCTCCTCTACCAGCTCAGGGGCTGACCTCTGAGGTGGGTGTTAATCTCAGCACTCTGAACTCCTCTGTTAAAGGTGCTCTGAACGATAAAGGTTCAATTTTCATCCTCTGTTGAGCACCCACCCTTCCCAGCAACATCAAAAGAAGCTATAGGTGCTGGGTTTCTCTACAAGCCAGGCCATAAGTTCAAAGCATAATGATCACTGAAGAATGGTTCCATGCTAAGTGGAGTGGTAGCTGCTAAATGAGAGCTGTTACAGTTGATGAGGTCAATGTAATTTTACTGCTGTGCTGTTACACTGAGAACACTTACACTCAGGTGCTTGCAGTGTTTCCTGGGAGTACAAAATGGATTCAAGGTTTCCTTTACTTTGTTGTTCTGGATGACAATTAGCAAATGAGACATTCCTCCTGAGGACTGGAGGGGGTGTGTGTGTGTGAAGTAGACAAATTCCTTGGTTTCATTAAAAATAAATAATCTACTTAAGGGGGAAAAGCAGTATTACCAAAGGTAAACATTGCAGGAGTTTAAACTAATGTTGACACAGCACAAAACACATGTCAAATATTTGTCAATGAACTTCTTAATGCTATTTACAGGTACTTTGGTTTGGTTTCCTTGGGTTGGGTTTGTTTTTTTCTAATATTTTGACACATTGTCATTATTTATTCCTTTTACAAGGTAGGCTTTGTTTTTAGCTGTTTTTTTTTTATTTAAACCACACTACTCATGTACCAAATCTACAAAAAACATTTCTGAAAAGATCTTATCCCCAGCATTTAGCCACCAGCTTGTCATCCTGCTGAGCCCTCTAACCTCAGCACTTTAATAATAGACTTTACAGCAACCAGTGGCTTAAAAGAAGAGGGGGGAAAGGGCAGATTTCTGATGATAGAAAGATGGCAGTTTTATACTGACAGGAAGATTTATGGTATTTAAATTATTCAGTCAAACTACTACAATGCAATTACTGAAGTTCAGATGGCTATCCTGTATTTAAATGCATAGATATACTCCACTGCAGCTACTTGTAGATGGGCTAATTTACAACAAAAAGTAAAATTACAAGGAAGAACCTTGAGGAGTCAAGTAGGCTGATGCGTTGCTTAAAATATAACTGGTTTCTCTTCTAGCTATATTGATTTTGTTAGCTGGTCATGATACCCAGCCAGTTTCTACACCTCCAGCTAAGCTACTCAGCCCCTGTTAAGCTCCATGAAATCTCTCATAACTTTTCTTGGTGATGTTCAGGCACATCACACAAATATCAGCTATCAACTGACAAGATTTTTTTACAGTAAGAAGCCCCAGGAATACCCACATCACCTATTTGGAAGTCACATTCATGTGTTACAGGGACAGCCATTGTCAAAATCTGCTTTTAAGCTTCTTGAAAGCTGGTGGGAATTTCAAACGTAAGTCAAAATGCCAAACTCATGTCTCTCTTAACAGGGTTGGGAATCTTGCCAGAAAATGTCCCACACTAAATTGAACAGTGTTAGTTCCAGTTCACAGCTAAACTGAAAAACCCCTCTGAACCCTTCCTGCATTGCAGCATTTGGTGGGAATCGACCCTGAAGCTACACAAAATTTAAGAGCAATAACTGCCATTTCTGGGAACCCAGCAAGGAATGTGTACTTATGTATGTATGTACACATAAGCCCAAGCTTATGTTTTGGGCCAGGATTCAGCTATTGCAGCAGAACTGCCCTGTCCATGCTCAAAGCTGAGGAACTGAAACTGCCACCGATTTCTATTAGTCAGACCTGAGATGATGCAGAACGATTTTTCCAGTAAGTCTTAATGCAACAAATAGAAACACCTTAAATACCAAACCAAATTCTCCAGCCACAACTTAGATCTCCATGTGAGAACAAGTTCAGCCAAGTTCCTAGGGGGAAGTTAAAAAAAACAAACCCACAAAAGAGAATAGAATCTTCTGTAACAGCTGACAGAAGTTCAGATACAGCTAGTCAAGTGCAGCCAGTTATGATTCAGTTGTGTAATAGCATTTGCACTGACAGACAAGACAATCTTTCTTACCACTGTCTGTAGCTTTTTGGCTTGAAGAATCTTGATGCTCCTATAAATTGCAATTTCCCATCACATTCAAAATGTCTATATATTTTTACAGGACACAAGGCATTTGTATGGCATCTGTTACAAAATATATATTTCCACAGCCTAGAAAATGCATTTCAAGTCTTCATGCATTAAGTCTGATTTATTCAAGCTCGTGGAAAAACTATTTCCAGCAATCTGTCTTGAACAGAAGATGCACAGTGATATGAAGAACTGGGGTGCCAGAGACTGGCTTCTGATTCTCTGCCCTTCGGCAACAGGATAGAGAAAAGTTACCTTGACCTGAAATTAATATAAATTGAAAGTGCTGCAACCTAAACTACTCCAAGAATGTAATTCTAATCCCATTTACCTGACATCATTAATCTGTAGAGCACTGATCATCAGTCAGTTATCTCCTTGCCGTTGTCAGAGAGCATCCCTATTTAAGGAGACATTACTCTTATAAGCACAGAGACTGAGTTTTTGCTGAGACCACTTAAGATACTATTTGCAGATCATCTCCAGCTGAGGAGGCAGAGTGCACTGCAGCTCTCAGGGCTTGACCAATGCATTCAGACACCCAGTAAGAGGCACTGGTTATTCAAGTGTTACCTGTGGCAGTTCATGACTGCAGCAAATGCCAGGCACCAAACACTGAGAAACAGTTCCCCCAAATTCAGAGGCTGTGACAGAAGTTCACGGGTGTGTTTAGCTTCAAGAACCTTTACAGTTTGCTACTCATCATATCTCATGGTCTCTAGTGACAACCCAGCACTGTCAGAGCTGGCACCTCCCTGCTGGGTCTCAAAGCCCAGTCAAGGGCACCAGTGGATTAAGCCAGAGCAGCACAGTGGGAACAGCAGTGGTGGGAACAGCTATACTGAGAAGAAGAAATCCAACCACAACAAGGGCATATCAAAGACAAGAGAGAAAAACATGGCATTGCACTGGACATGTTTTCTGAGCTCCTTCTCCTGAGCACGGGCTCAGCGGGTGACTACAGAGTCCTGGAGATGGTGTGAAGCAGTCATGCTGTGCCCAAGCTGCAATTGCACCTACCTCCCCTTCATATCCCTTGCCCAGATGCTATACAGGTTTCTTATAAACACCTAGAAGCAACAAATGAGAACTTCTGGGTCTCTGTTGAGATCTCATGCTTACTAATAAATTACCTTTATTATTATTATCATTGTTGTTATTATTGATACAGACCCTCATGTGGCTTCCCACTTCGGTTTCCATTTAGCCTCTGCACCCTAATTGTCATCCCTCCTTCCAGAGCACTGCACCAATCTAAGCCTGCAAAAACCATACACAAATTATAAGACAGAACAAGCAGGTGATGCCCTGCTGTGGGACCACAGACTGCTAAGGCACATGCCTGCATTCAAACAACCTGATGCTGCTGGGCATTCAATCCAGCAAAGAGAAAATCACTTAGGCACATACACAGTGTCCCTGCTTCACTCAATACAACAGCAGGAAAAGGCAAACAACAACCTCCACACTTTAAATGAGAGAAAAAGCTTCACCATGACACCAGTTTGGAAGAGATTCACAAGACTGTGTCAGCAGCAGCTCTTTACAGGAGGAGGACATGAGGCTGCCTTTTGTTCACAGCTCAAGTGGGCAGGCACTCCAGGGTAAGCACAGACAAATGCCAGAAGAGAAACTGCCTGTGAAGGTAGCAGAACGAAGCAAATACTCTGTCTCACTTCAACTACTCTCTTTATCACAGCACACGTGGGCAGGAATCACGCTGCAGCTTCACAGCTCCTTCATAACGGGTGCCAGAAACAAAGCAGCCCGAGCAGGAGCACTTGAGCACACAGGGCCCCTCCGGAGCTCCAGCAGAGGCAGCCAGACACACAGCACTTGGCGTGTCCCTGTCCCAACCGACTGACTTCAGCTAGAAACCCCAGTCCAGGCTTTGCTCCTCAGAAACCACAGCCCACACTTGTTAGGTTTTTAAATAGAAAACACCAGTCCGTGGAAGGCTGAAATACAATCATTTTAATTCACCCTTATAAATTCGTGGCAGAGCTCATAAAGTGTGTCTGGAGAACATCAGCAAGTCAGCCAAGCTAAGCCTGCTTGGGGAGAGTGACCCACTCCCCTGGGCACCTTCCTGAGATGATGTGTTTTACAGAAGGAAATGGAATGGTGCTTTACAGTATCAGTAAGCTTTAACTGAGAGTGCATACTGGACTAAAACCTTCCGCAAAATCTCTCCCTGTTCTGGACTGGAAACATACTGCAACCTGTATCCAACAGACTTCAGTACAACAAAATTCTTTTTACACTACAGTGGGATAAAAGCTGGAAATTGTAGCAGGTCACCAAAACCTGCAAACTTTAAATGTCATGACTTGAGCAAGCCCACAGTCTGATTTGAGCAAAGCAGTTTTAGATTTAATGATGCAGAGCTGAGCTGACCAGTGAGAAAAAAATCAAACCTCTGCCAATAGATTTGTTCTGTACTACTGACATGTGCAGGATTTCAGCCATCAACTTCAGCAGGAAAACTGAGATGGCCTCTGGCAGTGCTGCACACAAATCCTTAACCCTTCCAATTCAATTGCTGTTTATTAATAAATCATTGTTCCAAGCTGAAATTTTTATTTCAAAAGGTATATACCACTGGCACATAAACATTCTTAAAATTCACTGTCTTCAGTGTGGCAGGAACATATCTGAAGGTGTGTTACTGGTTTGACTTTTAGTTTCTAGTAACAGGAATAGATTTATTCTTAAAACAAATTATTAAAAAAAAAACAACCAACAAGCCACAAACAAAAAAACCCCACCAAACAAAAAAAGAACTTACTACTAAGTGCAGATTTAAGCTATCACAGTAGCAAACACTCAGGGCATTCTTCTGTCAGTCAGTATCACCTTCCACAACACTTGCAATTTTAAGTGGACAAAAGCAAGTCCTACTAACATGAAAAGGTTTATTCCTCCAAATTAGATCTGCAATGTATTACAAAGTGCAACCTAGCATGGAAGGCACCCTCAGAGAAGCAAAGAGGTTCTGCTAAAACAGACCACAAAAAATACAGGAAAGTATTAAAAACCAGTCTCAAGGGAACAGTATCCACGTCGACCACTGCAATTATTTGTCCTTTAAAATATTAATAAAGGCTGCATATATTTGTGATGTTCTACTTGGATTGCACTTCCCAGAGGACACATTGCAAAAACAAAGTTAACATTTACCTGTGTTGTTCCTTCCCAGAGCCTTTAAACTGAGACAGGAGATACCAACAACCCCAGCTGAACTGAAGCTGTGCATGGAAGCATTTTCTGGCAAGTTGCTTGAACTCCAAGCCCGAAGCAAAGTCCATGTGAGATTGTCCTTTTTTTGCCAGGGGTTAATTTTAATTCATGCAAACATCCCCAGAGAGATGTAGCTGCTTCCCACTCAGCAACTGTGTTGCCACACTAGGAAACGTGGGTGCTGCTGAAGCCAGGAAAACATTCAGGAACAGAGGCCCCAGTTCTGTGTTGCATTTTAATTTCATTATGTAGCAAACCTGCTGCCACTTTGGTTCTGGATACACCAACACAGTTGCAGCGAGAGACAGAAGAAAAAGAATGACTGCCCTCTGGGTTTTGTGGTGATAAAAATCACAGAATGTCAGGGGTTGGAAGGGACCTCAGGAGATCACCCAGTCCTATCCCTGCCACAGGGCAGGACACACAGGAACACATCCAGGTGGGGTTTAGGAAGTCTCCAGAAGAGACTCCACAACCTCAGGACACACAGGAACACATCCAGGTGGGGTTTAGGAAGACTCCAGAAGAGACTCCACAACCTCAGGACACACAGGAACACATCCAGGTGGGGTTTAGGAAGTCTCCAGAAGAGACTCCACAACCTCAGGACACACAGGAACACATCCAGGTGGGGTTTAGGAAGTCTCCAGAAGAGACTCCACAACCTCAGGACACACAGGAACACATCCAGGTGGGGTTTAGGAAGACTCCAGAAGAGACTCCACAACCTCAGGACACACAGGAACACATCCAGGTGGGGTTTGGGAAGTCTCCCGAGGAGACTCCACAACCTCAGGACACACAGGAACACATCCAGGTGGGGTTTAGGAAGTCTCCAGAGGAGACTCCACAGCCTCCCTGGGCAGCCTGGGCCAGGGCTCCATCACCCTCAGTTCAACGCCGGGTCTGGCACCAAAACCCAGAGAAAAGATTTACTGTTATTGCCCTCCACCTTCCCGGAGGCAAGATAAAAGGGGAATAAGGAATGAGATTTCAAGGTTGGAAGTTAAAACTAGAACGTCTTTGCTAGGACAGGGAAAGGACAATACCGCGTGGGATACTAATGAAAAACATACAAATATATACAAAACCCGATTCAATGGTCGCCAACAGAATTGTCCAGCAGCCGCTCATGGTAGAAGCACCTCAGGAATAGTGTCCAGGGCTGTTCCCAGCAGCCGATGGAGCCGGATCCTGCAGCGGATCCCTCGGGCTGCAGGCACTCAGCCCGCTCCAAGATGGCGCCGGAGCAGCAAAGGGCGGCAGCAGGGAGGGGCGGGTTTCCCGCGCTCCGGGGTGTGAAGGGAATGGCAGGAGACAGGAGGGAATCCTGACCCATCTCTGCTCTGCCCATGGATCCCTCGGGGTCCTGAACAACGACCTTGCTCTAGGGGCTCCGTACTGACACCAGAAAATCAGCCTGTGGCCTCTCACAGCAGAACAACCACGTTACAGTAGGGAAACATTTTATGATCCAAAGAGCAAAGCCAAACCTTCCCCCACCAAAGAAAGAAATCACAAGTTTTTAATATCTCCTAGAATTCTATTTAAACTAATTCAGACTACTTCCCACCCTCCTGTGTTTACTTAGCAATAAGCGCGGCACCTAAAATGAGGTTAATTTTGCCATACTGACACTTGAGACATCGCACACAACTTCTGGAGGGGATGAAGCCGAGGGATGCAGCACACAGGATGGCTGTGGCTGCACCATAACTCTGTGGTAGAGGAGTGCTTCAAAGCCTCAAACCCATGGCAAGAGGCAGCTCTGGGCTCTGATGCTTCCTTAGACTCAGTTAATAGCAGAGATTGGGCTAAAACACACATTATCTCAGCCTACTGCCGCTGCAAGCACTGGGTTCTGATCACCACCTGTAAAGGAAACTAAAACACCTAATTCATTTTTAGTGACACATCTGTAACACCATAATCAGCCCAGAGTCCATTCCAGAGAGTCCTAAAAATCCTGAAAAAGCTTCAGTGTATCAGGCTGGGACAGTGCATGGCTGCTCCAAACCAAAACCTCCCTACTGGAACTGCCCAGCAAGGAAATTACTTCTTCAGCTCAGCCCTGCCAGGTTTGTGATGTGGGTCCCAGGATGAAGTGCTGCTGACAACCCATGAAAGAAATTGTTACCCAAGCAAAATCAAATGAAACAACCATTGCTTTGGAGGAGACACACGGAGCTGATGTGCTGCAAGGATTTGGATCTCCCTGCAGATGCTTTCCCTGCCACCCCAGACAGGCACAGAAAGAGCAATGAACTGAGGCTCATGCACAATTCTGATGGTATCAAAAAAAAAAGAGAGAGGGAGGGAGAGGCAGCAAGAGAACAAACATTTAATTCCCTTGTAAAACAGATGACTGCATTGTAATTTACTAGCAGCTGCTGGCAACAAACACCACACTCTCATATTCCTATTAACCAAGCTGCAGCTGATTTATTAAAGGCTCAGATACATCAAAACAAATGACTGTAACATCATTTATATTACTATTTACAGCTCTTTAATAGGGTTACATGAAGGGGCAATGCAGCACAAACTGGAATCTGGCTACAAGTCTGTCAAGCAGCAGCAGAGTGGCTTCTCATTGCACCCAACCACAGCACTGAGCTCCTCCATCCCATCTCCATCAGCTCCCCATGTGCCTGCAAGGCTCAGGTGTGCTGGAAATCTGGGGTGACAAAGCAAGCAAACTGCACAAAGACTCAGTGGTTGGCTGCTAGTCAATGTAACACTGATTTTAGAAAAAACACAACAACAAAAACTGAAAAAAACCAACAAAAAAATCCAAAACAAAACGCCCCACACCAAAAAAAACCAAACCCCAAAAACAACCCTCTGCCCAGAAGTGTGATCAAATACTGTTGCAGCAGCAAGAAATCAATGTTATCACTGCTGTACAGAGCACAGGGCACTTAGAGCTGCTGCTGAAGCCAAAGGCAAGATGCATGCAAACAGCCTGTGGCAAAGAAGCCAGGGATCAATATCATCCCTGGGACAGAAGTCAGGTGGTTGTTCAGAGCTCTCTCCTGGGCTGCCTGCTCTGCCCATTAAGGCAGGATTCCCAAATTCAGGTGTCTCCATGATAATCTGGGAACAATGTGCAGGTTACAGGGCCAGCAGCAGCTCCTGGCTCTGTGCAGACAGCCCCAAACCCTCTCCAGTCTCTGCTGGGCAGGATTGGAAGGAGGTTTTTATTTCCTTTGCTCATGCAGTTCAGAGTTAAGATATGTAAGGTCAGTGGCACAATCTCAGCCTCAAGTCACTAAGGTTAAACCCAAAACTACTAGGACTGGAAAATATGAGTGCCTGAGTAAACAGACCCTGGGTGGAAGGCAGGAACTGCTCAGGGCACTTCAGGTCCTGATTTAAGTGACCTGCAGGATCCTCTTTATGCAGATGGGCTTCACTCTCAAAATCATATGGATATTTCCATGCACCCACATGAGATCTGTATTAGGCATTTGATGAAACCACAGCTCCAGCCAGCCTGAGAGCTGCTGCTGATCCCCACTCACTCCTTGTCAAGTGCTTTGAGGGCAGGGTCCCCCCAAACCCCTTCCCCTGCCAGCAGCACAGAGCACCTCATCTCCCCCATTCCTTTCAGGAATCACACTGAATCATTGCAAGCCATGGATCTCTAGCTACCAAGATTATATTCTAAACAGTGAAAGACTATCTCATCTTGAGACTCTTTTCCAGCTGACACGACACACTTAAAAAGATCTTTAAATTAAAAGCAAGCTCTGTATTAAGAATACAAACCCTTTATCAGAGGTGTCAATGAAGGCAAATGGAAGACTCTTTTCCTGTATAAATTTCACAATGAATTCCCAGGCCACCCCACGAATTTTGAACCAATGTGTTCAAGCCTCTGGTTCTCTCTAACCCATAAAAGCTCCAGATAGTCAAATATTATGCTTCTGCTTTTTAAATATTTCCATTTAAATGTAGATTTTGACCTTCTTGGCAATGAAATATTAATAAGAGAATAAAATATATATTACTCTTCTTCTGAGGGAGAGGTCTCTAACTCTCTGTCATGCTCCCCATTGGTTTTTAGAAGAGGATTTCTTCAAACCATGATGATTTTATTCCTCATTCCTACACTTTTTAGGCCATGGCTGCTAAAAGCAGGTAGGTGATCCCTTTATTTTTAACATCCAGGGAGAAGTGGGGGGGAAACGAGGGAGAAATTCTATTTCTCTAGATCAATGAAAAATAAACAAGGACATCAAAGAAACTGTATCATTTCCAGCAAGATCCAAAAGGCTCATTTAATTTGAAGTAACTGTGCTCCTAAACAAGGAGACAGTATAAAGATTAACTGAGACCACCATTTCTTCTTATAACTGCAGCCCATTAAGTGGGATAGAGAATAAAACTCACAAATTGCCTTGCTTATCCATCTTTATCTTCATCATTGTTCAAAGACAAATACCCCCCTTCCCACAACATTATTTATCTTTCTTGCTCCTCCTCTGTCGTTAGCAGAAGGGAAAACAACAAAATACATCATGGTGCTGCAGCACAAACACACTCCTGCTTAAAGGGGATCAGCTCTGCTCCTGCTGATTTAAATGAGAGCCAGGCTGGACCCCAAGAATGCTCTACAGCCCTAATTACATCAGGAGAAATGTTTCATCAGTGTGTAAGAACACCCTCTTCAAAAACCATGATAGGATGCACTCTAAAAAGGTAGGTGGTGGCAAATGCTGTTGGTATTCAACATCATGTTCTCAATTCCCTGTTGTTGCTCTGGGTATTTGCACTTTGGGTCCTGTCTTAGGTAACACTGCAAAGCTACTACAGGAGCAGGGGACAGAAATCACCTAGTGAACGATGGAAAGATACATGACAGCTGAAAAATCTGAACCAGGATGGACTGAGACCTTGGGAACCTGAAACAGCCAGATAAGAAATGTCTTGTGATGGAGGAGACCCTGGAAGGGTTCTCAATCACTGCTGAGTGCTGGCTGTGCTGAATGCTTTCTGGAGAGAGCCATAAAACAGAGATTAGCAATCCCTCAAACTTTACTTACCAGCTTTTGCTGTTAATTCTCATGCTGGTGCCCCTCTAATCTAACTCCTGGAATGTATTGATCCTGACTTTCCAAGCATATCAGTCTTATCATTTGGCTAAATTACAGCCTCTGCCATCAGCCTGAGTACTCTCTCCACCTCCACAGCAAGGCAGAATTTATAGAGGGGGGGATTCTGAAAGGCAGCCATGAGAGCTAAGCACCCAACTCCAGGTAAACCTCAATAAGCACTGGGTACCTAATTCTGTTAGGCTCTTTTCAAAGTCTAGTGCTTTTTTTTTTTTTCCCCTTGTCTTTTTTCAAGATGCTAGCAAGGAAAGGTCAACCTAATTTGTCACAGCAGCAAGTGAAGGCAAAAGATCAGCACATGCTGACAGGCTGTCTGAGAGGTTTCATTATAGAGCTGTTTACAGCATTTATTTCTCCTGTTGTTGCTACTGTTTTCAGGGTCAAGGAACTCAGATCCCATTTCAGTAGCAGAGATCACTGGCCAGGCAACAAAATACTTGAATTTTCCCTCCTCCCTCACAGGCTACTTGACTCCTATCCCGGGATTTTTCTGAATGGCCACATGGTTGTTGATGTTGCTACAAATGTGGCAACACTAAGCCTAAATTATAGTACTAGCATCACCAATTACTACTAATAACACAAGTGGAATTTTTAAGCTACTGTGAATTCTGCTCTATTTATCAGCCATCAAGTCAAGTCCATTCATTGGGAAGTTTATTTCCTTTGGAACATATAATTCCTTTTGTGAAGGAGAAATGCATTAATGTAGGATAATTTCTGAAGCTGTCTTTACTCACAGCTTTTTATATTCTGCAGTTCATAGCAAAATGGCCTACAGGTCTGTGCTGTCACTTACACAAACACCTAAGTACAATATTCAGCACAGATTACCAGCTAGGTAAGGGAACTCCCATGAAGTATTCAGTATTAATGTTCTTCCCAGCTCCTGCCTCCATGAAAAGGCCAAGTGTAGGGTCTGGCAAGTTCATGTAAGACAGAGGACGTTCAGGACTGTCCCCAGGAGCTGCCCACTGAGCTGAGGACCCAACAAACTCTGCTCAGCTGGCCCCAAGGATAAAACTGCCCAGGTAATAAAGTGCTCTTTACAGTCTTGATTTATAGCACAAGAACAGAGAAGCAGCTCTGGGGAGGCTGCTCTGAAATTTCTCACAATTCAAAGAAGATGACTGAGAGTCAAAGCAAGCAAACTGAGTGCAATGTGGCCAAGAGCCAAGCCTCAGAGATAAAAGACACTAATAGAAGACCTTTGGCCACAGCCAAAAGTTCAGCTGACGATGGAATTTCTCTTCCAGTAGCAGGAAAAGAAGAACCTTTAGGTCAAGTAAACCGCATCTCCTGACTGTGCCTCCAAAGACTGCTCGAAAGGTCAAGAGATTTTGTGTCTTCCAGCTACATGATGAAAGGCTGTGCCACATACCCATTTATTTCATATTGTTTTTGTCAGGTGGTGGCAATATTCATGTGTGATGAACAGATCTGCAGGCAAAGGAATTGCACATTTGGATCTCACACATCCACATCACCTGAAGCCAAACATAACAGTACCTTTACTTGATCTGTTTAGCTGATGGAGGAGCTGGGAAGAGATAAGTTTCTCAGCTCTGAAGAGGGAAAATTACACCAGAAGACGACTATAAAAGCTATGTGACCATTTCTGATTCATCTACAAATTGTTTTGCTTGGAGAACACAAATGACATTTTAGATGATCTAAAAGCATCTTCTGCATGGCCAAAATCTCTTGTTGCCTCTCACTCACACAATATTTCTTTGTGTTATGAAAAGTAAAGAAGAAGGAGCAAAAACAATACTAACAACTCCAATGTGTGGTGTGTTGTTTTTTGTTTTTTAATCTCCCTTTTTAAAAGGCTTTCATGATAAGCAGAGAGATGCAACTTCCAGGGAAGAATGCACAGAAACCCACAGAGTTAGGGGGCAGAGAAGCACTTTCTCCTGGGCAATTAAACATGGCCATGCACACAATGCTATCACAGGGCTGCAGCAGCATTCCACACCAGTACAAGATGCAAGACCAAAGAGATTCAGTGACAGAGTCACTTTTCCTCCCCCTCTGCACTGAGCAGCCACAAACCCAGAGAATTCTTTTTCAGGTAAGAGTGGAAGCTCCACTGGTTTTCCATTCTGGATTTTTTTTCTTCTTTCAAATGGCCAGCAAGAGAAGAAACCTCCCAACCCAATTTATCTAAGTGTCTTTAGCAATATCCCTTACAGAATTTCAAAGAGTTCCTGGCAGTTGTTAAGCTGGTGCTGTTTAACTTGGACATCTGTCCACCATGGCTTAGATGACCAACTCACTTTACATCACCAGCTAGCAATCAAATAATAATTACTTTGGGTTACTACAGGCTGGGCTGGATTTGAGCAAATGATCTCAGAGTACTGGAATCCATTACCAATAACCCAAACCATCTGGGTTCTTGTCTCTGTTACAAAGAAAGCAGCAACAATTCCACACATTAATTCAGACACCAAGTACTGGCTGGATGCCCCATCCCTGGGAACAGTGGCACGTATTTTGATGGAATTACCTCAAGATGGAAGCTACATGGACATGGAAAGTGGTTCAGAGTTTACCTTCTGTGCCACGTTTAACACTCTGAAGTTATGTGGAAAAGGCTTGTATGACATTAAAAGCTCCACTTAACATTATTTCCTTGCAAAGGCAAGCTAGATAACACTGGTGGTAAGTGAGGATTTGCAAATGCAGCCTCCCAGCAAAAGGGAAACCAGCTGCTGAGCACTGACTGTGATTTCTGTAACAAGTAAGTGAGGCTGTGCAACCAATTGGTACATCCAAATAAACAAATCCCTGAATCCCCTCCGTTTGCCTTTATGAAACAAATGAGTCAGTGCTGACTAATCGTATTATAATACTGGGAAGCTTGTAATGGGCTTACAAACCATGTGTTTACAGGCTCATTATTGTTCAGGGCTTGCTGAGATAATAAGGAAGCTATGGGAGGAACAAAAATCAAAATCTTATCAGATCTGTTTTGGAACTAAAATTTCAGACCAAGACTGGGTAAGGGGGAGAAGGAGTGAAACAACTGAAGAGGAACAGTGTTTCCCCATCTGGACCAGACAGCTTTTCATCAAAGCTACATCTAACCAATGGGGCCTGAAAATGAGAACAAAAGAGATTCTTCAGTTTCTACTGGAGAAACCAGGGCTGAGCACTCTCCAGAGCCAACCACTCCTCTGAGAAACCCCCATCTCTGAAGGGCCCATTTTACTGAAAAAAAAAAAAAAAAAAAAAAAAGAGCCATTTCTTCACTACAGCTTGGAAAGGGCTGAGGCACATCACCCCTCAGTTTTCTTTCCCCTTTGCTGTTTAAAGGGCAGCTTTCTTCAAGGGGCTGGCAGAATCACACAAATAAATTCTTAACATCAGACCAGACTGTGAACCAGCCTATGGAATGGAGCACAGAGCTGCACTTCCCCTTGATAAAGGGATCTGTGAAAATAAGATAATGATCTCATTGTCTACAGATTTTATTGTTAAAAAACTCCAAAATTCTTCAAGTTTTGTCTTTTATAAAAGCTACAAACCTATTTTACTAGGGTGTGTACATCTGTTTCATTCTTATAATTACTTCACGAGCCATAAAACATTCCTCTATTCTATCTTCTGACTGCCCATAATAAATTAGAAATGTATTTCCCTTAAACACATTCACCTGCAAACCCTGAGAGCCATCATTCTTGCTGTGAGAAGAGAGCTGATCTGCAATAACACTGCCAATACCCTTGGAGGTATTAATTCTCTCCTGACTTCAGTAGCCTGTGTAGGAATTCAGTTGTCCAGTGCACTCAGAGAACTCAGTGGTTAAGCAGGACAATGTCCTCTTAGCTTCAAGAAACCAGGTTCTTCTACCTGCAGCAAGTCAGGGGTCTTGCTTACCTCAAGATTATCAAATCAAAGTCATAGCAGAAGAACTCTTTGGTGGCCACCCTCCTCTTTTTCCCAGGGACAGTGGGGTTATATGACAAGCTGACACAGTCTATAGGGAAATCTAGGAATCCCATAATAAAATTTTTCTATCAGATAGTGCAGAGTGGGAAGCTAAATACCATTAAAATTATCTTAAAAGCCCAGTTGAGCCCTTGAGGCTCAATTATTACTTTTGTATTTAAATGTATTTACCACATCAACCCTATAGTGGAGCAGGATCTTCATTAAGGTGGCTGCTGGTCTGTTCATGGCAGGGGTCAGCATGATGCCAACATCATGAAGGACAAAGAAAGCCCAAGGATAGGCCTTCTGACCCTGCTGTCACTCAGGTGACACTGAGGGCTACAATTATCTTTATGCACTGCCATTAACCTCAACTTCTCCTGCACACAACCAAAACCCAGCAGCACAGCCAGGAATGCTGCCAGGGAGGGACCCAAGGCACCTCCTAGCAGGATCTGGGGCAAAGTGTTGGGCTCTCCCCAGGAACATCAGACATGGCACTAACCAGGATCAGCTCATGGAGTCAAGAAATCCTGGAATGCCACATCAGCACAGCGTGGTACCACACAAGAACATTGAGGGTGAGATGTCTGGAGCATCATAAAGCCAGTGAGAACAAGGACACCTATGTTCTCCTCCCAGATCCAGCAGGGCAGACACTGGGGAAGCTCTATCCTTGGAAATTTTGAAGTCTTGGCTGAGCTAGCCTTGCTCACAGGACTGAATGCCCTCCAGAGGTCGACTCCAAACACATCATGATTCCATGAACTTCTTGTCTTTTGTTTTCAAGAGGACAGCACCTCCTGCTTGGGGCTTCTACTCCCAGCAGCTGCCTCTCCTCTCCTGGAAAGGCTTCCCAACAAACTGCTCTACAGAGCAGCCTCTACCTTCCCAACAACCAGACATCGAGCCTTCCAGAGGGTTGCATCCTTATTCCCTGGAAGCTGCCAATCCTCACAGTGCCACCATTCCACATTTTGCTCTATTCACAGTTACTACATCAACCCCTGTGCCAGCCCCAAGCAAGCTGAGCATCCTTGCCTGTCTGAAGAAATCTGCAGAACTGCACCAAGCTGGTAAACTTCCCATTTCTTCAGCATAACCAAGGGAAGATTTTGCCCAGAGCTGCAGGCACAACATCTCGAAACTTTCTGATTATGCAGCTGGGGAAGCCCTCTCCCTCTGAAATTATCAAATAATAAAAAGAGAGCAAGAGAGAGAGCATGAGAAGAAGAAAAGGGGTGGGGAGGAGCCAGAATATCTATGGCCTTCTGCACCCAGTTCTGTCACTCTGACATTTCTTTCAAATACAATTATTTAAAGCCTCCTGATGGCAAAACTGAGGAAATGGACTAATGGGAGCTTGTACAGTACCTCTCCATCAGGCAGTTCAATAAATCCTGGCAGAGCTGTGATTTGTGTTAGGAGAATGAGCTTTTCAAGAGCAGAACTATCACTTTACACCGTCAATAATCTCACTGTCAAAACCCCCCCAGTAACCTGACCAACACTTCAGAAGTTTAATTTATAGATGCATGATTTGCCTTCAAGGTATTTTATGCAGCTAAATAATGGAAGTGGATATTATCCCAAACTACTCTGCAGCTTTCACAAGCAGAGTCCAAGAACATGCAGGAGGGTAAATTTTCTGCTAGTTTAGGGCTAAATTTTTCCCTCTGTGACAGCTGTTTGATACCACCTACCACTAAGAGAGTTGCTTCTGAATTACACTCTGGGAAATAAAACCAGAATCAAGCACCTCTTGCACTTCCAGAGGAAAACTGACATTTAAATAGTGAAGCAGTGCACAGAGAAATTCCACAGGTTTTTCCATTTGATGTGGATCACTTGTATCCAGGTTTGCAGAAGGTTTGCACTACTTCTCTTAACCAGGACACCTACAAGCTGCAGTGGGAGTGCTGAAAGCTGAAATACGTGCCCCAAATTTTGGGATTCGGATCCTCATTGCTACACAAAAGTTGCAAGGATCTACACTGATAAGTAAATGGATTGCCTAGAAAGATCTGGGACCTACTACTGATTTTTAGCTTTAGGGACATACCCATAGAATCACCCTACCAAACTGGAAAGCAGGATTTATTTTTTTTCCCCTGATGGAACAGGAGATGGGCTTTTTTCTCTCTCCCATAACACTGTTTAATGGAAGAGGCTGGATTTCATTTATTCCTGGCTCTTAATGCTGATCGAGCAAGAATTAATTCCTTTAATGGGAAAGCATCTGTGCAACTCTAACAAAGAATACCAGGGAGAGACTCCAGGCAGGCACCAAACATGACAGTGCCATTCTATCCTGAGAACTCCAGGCTGTTTCAACCAAGAACAATAAAAATTATCTTGCTGCAGAGCAGGCTAAGCCCTTTACACAACACACCAGCAGCACAAGTGTGGAAGGCACAAGCATTTGCACATGTTTGTGGTTCTTATGAGTCCCAGAGAACATTCAAGGAGCTGATTACCACAGCCTAGGAAAAAAGAGAGATCTACACCCCAATTTTGTAGCTTGGATTTAAGCTTTTTTTGTGTGTGATACATGCACATTCCAGCCTGCAGAACAGCCCCAGTACTTTTCTTGGTCAGTCCTTAATTAGACTGTTCCTTTTTTTCAGTTCACAACTGAGCCACTGTCACAGGTTTTTGCCTTTAAAGCTGGGCTTGTGTGCCCTTGCTCTGACAAAGAAGAACTGAGCTGCCCTTCATTCAAGTTATTCATCAGTCCACTTTAAACAACAGCATTTCCTTGACTAATAAGTCACATGCCAACAAATCAAGATAATTAACCAAAGGTCAATACATCACAACATCCCTCTTTGCATATTCCTGTGACTCAGAAGCTGGCACAGCCTCTGACACTCTCCTGACAAGGATGGCAAAGTCAGCTAAAAGCTAGTGGGTGTCAGCAGCTCCCTCTTCTTGTCTGAATGAAGGAACCCCCCCACTGCCTCTGTACACAGAAAGTAGAATTGTGCTCCCACTTACAGACAGGATTAAGACCCCAAATACCAAGCCAGAGCTCTTTGTCTCAACAGACCAAAGGAACCTTGGCATCTAGTACTCTCCCCCATAATTCCCTATAAGCAATTCAGTTCACCAGAGCCTGCCAAACCCACAGAGTAAATTAATCTTGGCTTACTAACCATGCAAGCACATGTAACCTCTCCTGGATGGAACTGGAACAGCTTAGCTACACAACATAGATCCTAGGCCCACTGCTAGCAGCTAATAAAACACTACTCAATTGGTAGAATTCCTTCCCCCTCACCCTTTCTTTTAGTAACATAAAACTCAGGATCGTTTCTCCAGAGTTCCAAAAGCAGCTTAGCAACAACAGTGAAAAGCACAGCTGCCTTGTCCTTACTCCAGTGTATCGTGGTGATGGAGATTTAAATTCTCCATCCCCACCCAGTTCAAACCCATCAAACAGTCCACTTCACCTACCCAGTAACTCCAAATTTAACAGCTTTACACTGCTGGCTCCCCCTAACAAAAGCCATTTGATGGCTCTGAACTTGGCAGTGACTTCTGACACTAGGAATAAGCAAACATACAGCCTGCATGATGGGCCAGAGAGCAGTTAGGGGTTTTTTTTTTTCATCATGCTAATGGAAAAAATTAAGATTTTTTTTTGCCCAGATCTATCCTGCAAAAGACAGAATGATAACTTGGTATTTACCTCAAAATCTCTTTCTTTTTTTAATACTCAAACTGCTTTAGAATAAAGTCAGCACCATGCAGCAAGCAAAGCTCTCCACTAAGCCTCAGCTGCACAAAGATCTCTCTGGGAATATTGACAAGATTGACTTCTTCTGCATGTTTAAACCAAGTGTCAAAAAATATTTATGCAAGCTTTTTTCCACCCTTTCTGTCCTCACTCCTTAATCCCGGTACAGTTGGAAAAGCAACTCATGACAAGCCTACAAGTAACCTCATCCAGGGGAAATATTTACACTCTGCTCAGATCCAGATATCCCCAGGGTTGGGAAAGGGCTCCTGGAACAGGCAGCTTCAGTCTCCTTCCCTTGTCAGTGCTTCCTCATTCCTTCCCCCTGCTCCCTTCCAGCTTGGTCTCTCTGATCTCTATTTTGCCATCCACCCCCCCAGTGAAGTCATTCGGAGTGTCTGCACATTGCAGGATGTTGTACTTACTGTTAAAGTTCAAGTCTGGAGGTTTTCCTCCCCTTGTATACCAGGAATGGTTGCCTAAAGGTTGCCAGTACTTCAAGGACCAAATTTTGCCCACGGTCACAGCAGAACCACGTAAGTTAAAGCACAAACCCATGGCCTTCCTGGCAGGACCCCTGGCACAGAGTGTTTACCTGATGGGAAACCTGCAAAATACACCTGAAAGCTTGATGCCCCTGTGCCAAAAATTCTCTGGACAAATGAAAGATGGCATACAGTTGGGTTCACATACACAAATGCCCCAAAATGAACTTTCCCTTTCTTCCCTAGGACAGCAGAGATAAAGGGTAGAGGAGGGTGCTTGAAGCCAATAGGAATTACCTTACAGAGATGTATTCTTTACTTCTGCTGGGAGGCACCAGCCAAGCCACAGCCATTTCAGACACAGAGACACTTCAGACACTTCCTATTACTTTTTTTCTCTTAGAGTTTTATTCTCTTATCACTTCACATAGCTTCTGTTCCTCATCTTTTCCCACCACACTGCACATTGCTCTGTCTACAGCCAGTGTTCCATGCTCCCCTATCCAGAAAGCCATCCCACAGACACACACAAATGCATGCACACACTGGAGTTTACATTCTGTAGCAATACATTTTGTGGAACCTGGGAGATGCTAATCCCTCCTGCCATAATATTTAATCTTCCTGCTGCTCCTCCTGCCCATCATCCCACTTGAACTCTCACTTCTTTAAGGTACATGTACATTGTCTCCCTAAATGGGACATTGCTCTCAGGGGGGTTCCTCACTCAGTTGAATGCTGTGGAAGAATCACTCAGGATTACCTTGTGGGAGCAGGAGACTTAAATCAGACACTTTAACTTTCTGGATTTTTGACAACAAGGCAGCAAGCATCTGATCAGGCAGAGTTGGCTGAGAGCCCATGTTGTAAGAGCAACAGAGTGTGGTGAGTGACCTCCCGGGTCTTCACCTCTCCGTGGAGGGGTAGAGCTGCCCAGGATTCATCAGGTGAGTGAGAAGACAGCCACATGCTGCTGAAATCCCAACCTCTCCAAAGGACTGGAAGCAGAGGCTGTGACACAGCTCTGCACCCATGAGCTGCACCACTGAGCTGCCTTCCCTAGCAGGGAAGCAAAGGAAAGTGAAGGAAGCCACTGAATGACACATGAGAGAAAGAAACCTTGGGTTCTCTCCCTGTGATGAAGGAGTTCAGCAAACTTGCAAAGTGCAGCTTCTTGTAGGGAATAGGCTGGAATAACATGTTTATTTTAAAGTATTTATCACACCACCCCAAAGAGGAGTTTAGGAAAAGTAAGGACCTTGGTCACCTTCCTGGAATCTCAGCTGAGGACAAGAATACCATTAAAACACCTCTAAATTACTTTTAAAATACAGCTTTAATTCTAAGTAATCTTTAATCTGACAAACCTACTTGAATCCCAGAATCTAAACTGGGAGTAAGATAACCCTGTTAATTAGCTTGTAGAGGAAAAGGTGTGTTTGCATCCTTTGTTTCCAGTGCATGAGGATTCCAGTGGGTAACTTCAGCTTTGATAGGTACAAGTTAAGTTCAGCTCATTATCACATGAAATAATTTACACCTTATCAATTTGACAGAAAGGCATCTTTTGGCCCAGGTTCATGTGCTCTGCCACATGGGGCTGTAATTTAGTTCAGATCCAATGGAGCCTTAAATCTGGAGAATCAACATTCAGGTCTTCATGAATAACATTTTACTGAAATTAAATTCAGACTAGGTCTTAAAATGGTTATGTTTAATATTTGATCTTAAAATAATGAGGCTGGTGTCATCACAGAACTGACGTGAGGTCTAGTGCTGCTTGGTAACCAGCAAACATACAGAAACAGGATGGACCCAATGCTGTACAAGATGAATTAAGTAGTGTAGTCCCAAGTCTTTTTTTTTCTTCTTTTTATTTTTTTAATGAAGTAGCTAAGTTCATCCATTGCTCTTTCTGCTGCACCACAAATGAAGTATCTTCAAAATTTTCATTCCATCAATAATACTTTTCATGGCCAGGACAGTGCATGAGCTAAGACTCCACAAATGAATTTAGTCACAAAGCATCACCAAGATGTGTCTTCATTTATGAAGAGCCACTGGCAAAACCAATGGCCTTTGGATCATAAAGAAAAACGATCACAGAGGTTCCTTTCTTCTTGGAGCTTTTACCTGTGAAGACTTCAGTACTTTTAAATCCTATTTTTGCAGCACAAGGAGCAGAGCAGGGGGGGCTGGTGCCTGTAAGCAGGCACACATCACTCTCCCCCTTTCACCACTATGTGCTGGGCCACAGAATGAATATTTAGTTTGGAGAAGTCCTTTGGCTGAAGAAACCAAAGTTTCTTGGCTGGCAATAACAGAATAGTCATTTAATACCCCGTGCAGAGCAATGACTGTTGTTATTTCATTCTGATATTTTTAGGAAGAGGTAATCCTGGAGATTTGCATCTCATTCCCCAGAATGCCTTAGGGCTTTTCCAGCAGTTGGAACCTTACAGGATAAACATCTTTCCCCTGATTGTAATTGCATTATTAAATATGATTGCTCTTCCCTTCCTTGAAATTTTTTTTTTAAAGCAGCAACAAAGAACACTGGAAGCAAGCATCCCGTTGACAGCACGGAGGAGAATCACACAATAGAGAGACAGAGATGAGTATTTCACCTTTTAACTTCCATATTTCACCTTTTAACTTCCAGATGCAAGAGAAGACTTTTCTAAGTCAGGGAGAACCACACCACCATACAAAAGCTCAGTCTTCTAAATAGCAGCAACCTCAGGAATCCTTCAGCTATCAAAATTGAGGCCACCACAAATAGCTGTCTCCATTCTGAAACACGTTGCAAGAGTTCCAAGAAAACCCATCAAAGCTCAGGGTTCTGTTACTGTAAATGCTACAAACAGAAATAACTATAATCATAGAAAAGGCACACACTGCAACAACTGAAAGGGGAGTTTACAGAGGCAACAAATCTCATCCTGACCAACACGAATGTGCCACTCAGTTTTCAAGTGACACTGAACAGCTCCTTACACCTAGCACAGAGCAATTAGCTCAGCCCCTGCACACTCCAGTGGTTTGGCTGGTTAAATTCCCTTCCCTCTAGAAATTTCCCTGCTACATCTCACAGCACCTTACAGAGCCAAGGCCTCCACTTTGTTGAAAAGCACTGGAACAGAACCCTGAGTGCTGAGCACCTACTCTCAGAGATAACTGCTACTACGCCAGCCTTTCTGCTTAAAAAAAATATATTTTAAAGAATCAAAAGATATTCACTAAAGTGTGCATGCACACTGCTTCACAGGAACTCCTATTAACTTGAAAAATATTAATGCATATAAAGCATGCTAACAGCTACACAAGCATAACACAGTACACAAAATCAAAGTATGAATGTGCTGCTGCCCTACCTGCATCATTTTGGAACCCAAACCAGAACGTCTGACAAGAAAATGCATGAAGGAGCACACATTTTCAGCACTTCCAGGGGAGAAAAACAGCTACTCCTGTAGTTCATGGCACCTCTCCAGCTTCAGAGAAAAGCCATGTCTTGACTGAGAAAGCCCAACTCCTCTGTAGCCCAATCTGTTTTGCAGCACTTTGCCAATACTGTACACCCCATATTTATATTGATATTTCATGAATATTTACACTTCCATCTCATGAGTATTTACACTTACACACACATATACACCCAAGCCATCCACATTCAGAATGCACTGTACCCAAATCTTGTGCTCAGACATGTGCCTTGCCATATAGTGCTGTGATAATTCCCCACAGAAACCCAGCTGGGCTGGGGGTAGGTGGAAAAGAACGTAGGAAACTGCACACTCCAGGCAGCAGTTAAACTGCTTGAGACCACTTTGCTGCTTTCAAGAGCCTCAGCTCAAGTGTTTTCACTAAGCTTTTCATATCTAACAGCTTCATGGCATGGGAATCGGTAATGCTGCTTCAGTCTGCTCCTAATGATAATAATAATATATATTTAAAAAAAAAAAAGTTAAACATCTCTAAAGCAAAGCCTACTACACACCAGATGGTCCTACCTCTTGAAATGTCAAAATCCTTCTGTGTCAGGCAGCCCAATTAAAGTGGCATTTTTAGCAGCACGGTGCCCTCCCTCCCACTTTAGCCTGACTGTCCCAAGGGCTCCCCACACAATTACAAACATCACTTTACTGGAGTTCTTTCTCCCCAATCTCTAATTGGGAAAATCTATGATGATGGCTAATCTAACTCCTGGGTCTCAGTGAAGAAAATATTTAGAAAGGGAAGACCTTAGAGAAAACATGAAAATCTTCAGCTAATTATCACAGGTCCAGATCACCTCATTAGGGAGCATTTTGGTTTTGTCTCCCCAGTTGTAGCAAAGGTCTCTGGAATTCACTTTGCCATTCCAAAATACCAAAAAGCAGGCATGGCTGATAAATAGGGAGGAGAAAAACAAGTAAAGGAGTACAAGAACCCACTGTATTCCCGTGGCTTGCTGTCAGCTGAGTAGGATGTCTTTCAGTATGAAGGGAATGCCTTGGACTCTCCCAACCTTTCAAACACATCCATGAAACGCATCAGCAGCCCCACGTCCCCCCAGCAGGAGCAGCCACAGCCTGTGACACGAGTGACAGGTAGCCACCAAACTCTGTGTCAGCCAGGGCTGGTGCTGGCATGGGAGCTGCCAGATGATCTGAATTGTGTGCAGGGGACACAGATCTGAGCCTGAGAGCAGCAAGCCAGCCCACAGGATGCATCCCTGAGGAACCAGGGACATCTCCTCATGGATTGCTCCCCATCCTGCATGGGATGTGTAAGCTCACTCCAGCTATACAAAGGTTTTTGGCATGTGGTCTGTGAAGCCAGAAAGGTTGGCCATCCCTATTTCATAACCTGTTGAATCTCTCCAATTTCTCCTCCAGCCTAAAGGAACCTAGAGATTCTTCTGTTCCTGATATCCAGGTGGGAAATGGTAATATGGAGTTTAAAATATGCCCAGGAACTTCGCAGCAAGTGTTACAAGCATGAACAATGTCTCAAAGCCTTCCTGAGTGAGAACATCCCCATAACTCAGTCCTGGGTCTTTTTCTGCCACTGAAAGTTGACATAAGGATGGCCAGGCTAATTCTGAACAAACCTGAGATACAAACCCTCACAGCTTCTTCCCATCCACCATGGAACAGCCTCAGAAGCTACAGCATTTGCAAGGAGCCATGGCTTTGAGGAAGAATTGCTGGAAAAGACAATCAGATACTAAGGAAAACATAATCCTGTCCATCCCCAAGAGCGTGGTTTGCAGATGATTTCCTGCACTATGATGAAGTGAATCTCTCATTCAGAGTCTGCAGGCTGGAAGACAAGAGCATTACACACATCACAGCTCTTCTGATGCTGCTTCAGCACGAGGAGGCTGTTTTCTCCCTGCTGTTCAAAGGAAACACTGGCAGCACAAGCAGGTTCTAAGACATTGCCTCATTCTACAGGGCTACAAGATCTAGCAAGGCAACACTGAAAGCAGATAATAAAAACAGCTGATTATTTTAAACTGCCTTCAGCCCATACTCAAGTAAGGTAACTGACTGATGAGTTTCTTCCTACACTTCTCTCACATTTCTGCTTGCTGGTGGGGCAGCAATACTTGGAGACTGGGATAAAAGACTGCATGCTCCTCATGAAGCAAGGTTCATTCCCAGCTCAACATCAATTTAGTATCCTAGAAAAAAAGTGACTGAAAAATTTAGAGTGCATTCTTTACCAAAAGCACAGTTTCTGACTATAAGCTTTACTATAGTATCAGGTTTGTTGTTTCCACCTATGCATAATTACTGTTACACAGGCAGCTGCAGAGAGTTAACTGGGAGTTTCTTAAGCACTCTGGAAAGCACAGACTCCATTTAAGTGCAGTGTTGTTCTTGTTATTACTCACTATTAAAGTTGAAAATAATGAAGTATTAATTTAAAATGTGGGATACACTGAAAAGGTGTGACAGGTGATTGCTGCCTGTCAGAAAGGGAAAGGATAACATTTTCTTAATCAGAGAGATTAAATAAACTATACCACTATGCCAGGTATTAGCTATTTTTTGGCCTCTTACAAAGCAAGGAAGCTTATTGTGTGTCTATAAACCCTGCATCACAGAAAACCTGTTTTCATCAGCATTATATTCCCCAGTTTCTCTTCAACATACCCTGAAAAGCTGTTAAGAGCAGGTTCAAAACAAAGCTTTGTAAATGTGCAGCAGCTAAGCTGCTTCCACACTGATCTCCTCTGACCATGTTGATAAGCACGATGGCATTTAATATCCTAGCCCTGAGCCTGTGAGAAAACCATACAACTGGAACTTAGTTCTGCAGGTTCAGTCTCCCCTGAAAGCATTCACACTGCATGAAGCTTTTAATAATTTCTAAAACATTCAACTTACACAGAAGGATCAAAAGACAGACAGAATAAAAATCTAGTCTCCACTACCCTGCCTTCCTTTCCTCTACACAGATGAGCTCCACCCAACCTATCTTTTATGGGGGATGCAAGAACAAGAAGTAGGTTTTATTTTAATCAGTGGGGGTGCATGAAGGTTTTCAGGAGGTGCATTTCCAACAGCTTTCTTGACCTCCATCTGCCTTCTGAAGCAGCCTTCCTGAAATCTGGAAGACCCAGACACAAACCTCACCAGCAGAGATTTCCCTTGGGAGATCCATCACCTCCAGCTATGCTCCGAGCCAGAGACACTGCAGGAACAATTCCCCGTGGGACTGAGCATTTCTTCTTCCCTGCTGGAAAGCACAAGTGCAGACACACAGAAAGGATGGAGGGGGAAAGCGTCTGCAAGGCAAGGATGGGGGATGGAGCCCAAACTTTTTCAGTCTTGAAGACAGATGCACATTTCCATGTCTGAAAG
This sequence comes from Calypte anna, assembly GCF_003957555.1. Taxonomy (NCBI): domain Eukaryota; kingdom Metazoa; phylum Chordata; class Aves; order Apodiformes; family Trochilidae; genus Calypte; species Calypte anna. Next base: position 1,377,884 of record NC_044264.1, read on the forward strand.
GAGTTGTGGGAGAAGGCAGGAAGGAGTCTAATTGCATCCAGATTGTTTTGTCCTTCTCCACTGGCAGGTTTGACTGTCAGTACCTGCAGTGCTTCTGAGCCCAGAGCCAGCTAATTGTGGTCCTTATATCCATAGCCCCAGATCCAACTTGACACAATGCTGAATAATTGGCAGCTCAAGAGAAAGGGGAGGGATGGGCACTGAATGTGAATTACCTCTCACACCTCCAGCTGGAAGATCCTCTGAGACAGAGCCTGAAGTCACTGGCAGGGAGTTTGCCCTGTGCCCACGGACACAGTGGGCAGGTTTACAGACAAAATGACCACTTAATTTTCCAGTGCTGCCAGTCTGATGGGACCTCAAACCAAATACACTCTGACAGGGAAAAGGAGAAGAAAATGAAAGCAGGCTTGAGCAAGGGAAAAGGGGGGGAGGAGGGCATTGGAAATAGATGCTTAATAGTGGAGTTTAGACTGGAAGGGAAAAAGAATCACAAATTCTCCCTCGGCCTCCTCGAAGGAGCTGGCAGTTTGTCTGTGCATCTGTGGTGGATGTCATATAGAAAAAAATTAGTGGGATGTTTTTTTCTCTTGAATCAATGTTTATTCAATAAGGTCAGTGCCACCTAAACAGGTTTCAGTCTCAAGTGTAGGAGGAGATTCTGTATTGCTGCATCCAAACAATGGCAACAAACCTGCACCTTCCCATTCCCCCCAGCTTTCCCTGCAGACCCAAGGCACAGCCCCCCAGCCAGGGGCTCTCCATCACCCTGCTGACACCCCTGCCACCTGCATCAGCACTGTCACCTACCTGCATCAGCACTGTCACCTTCCTGCACAGCTAGGTAAGGAGTTAGGAAGGGCTCACTGCTCACTCCTTCATTAATTGCTACAACAAACTGTCTTGCATAAAAGAGTGCAGTTGTTTGTTTGCTTAGAAGTATTTGCTTTAAGTGCAAGATTAATCAGCACAGCCCAGAGCATGACAGCTTTATGGTTTTTCATCTCTAGCCTCCACATCTTCATATTAACATCTGGCTGCAACTCCCTGGGCTCCATCTACTGCTCCTTTTGCCTTCATGCCTTTAGAGAAACCAGACCTTTATTAATCATCAGATGCAGGATGTGAGCTATAAAAATAGGAAAATGTTGAAAACAGCTTAAAATGTTGAGAGAAGGCTGAAACCACCCCTTCTCCCTAGGCAGACTGACACACAGCTCTGAACACCAGAGCATCCACTGAGCCAGGTAAGAGGTGCCTGGCTGTTTGGGTTTTGGTGCTGCTTTAAGATATTTGTCTCTAAGGCAAGACAAAGCCATCCTCCTGCCTGGATCATAGAGGACTAACTGGAATTAACCACACTAACTGAAATGACTTCATTTTTAAGGCAAAATAGGTCTGGGTTTTGGACAGATGTCCTCAGGGTAAGACAGACAGGGAAAGAGCAGAGGATACCAGTTTTAGCATAGAAAGCAAACCAACACACAAACAGAGGACACAGTTAAAGGAAGAGAAATAAGGGGAGTTTTGGTGCTGGTCAAACAAGGAGTAAATTTTCCCTTTGAATGTGACAAAATAGCTCTGAATAAATAAGAAGAACATAGTTACTACATCAAGTTCATGATCTCTGTGCAAACCTCCTGCTGTCATCAGGAAGAGATCTGATACAGACTGAGATTTCAGGAGCACAAAATCTGGTTGTTTCCTTCAATCTCTGGCACTTTACTCAAACCACTACCTGTTAGTTAATCTTGCACATTCCCTCTGTCCTTGTGGAAAGTTCCCTATTCTAAAGTGATGCCTCCAGTAACAGTAAGTCCCTGGAAAGCAATGGCAAACACTTGCTTTCAGAGAAAGAGATGAGATTTTATGTTCTAGAAGGGTAACAAGTCTCAGAGAAAGACAGCAAGAGATGGCCAGTCACTAGGGCAGAGTATTTCAGAGCTGCTTCTATTTTCCACTGTGATTCTGAAATTTTAAGATAAAAGTGTGTCAGAAAGTCTGTGGAATGTTGGTTCTTAGAGGTCTTCTATTCCATATTTGTCAGTCCTGGATTGAAATCCTTGGAGAAGGTCAGCAGCAACCACTTAGAACCAAAGCTGTCCCCAAAAGACACCCTTTAACACAGGTTGCTCTGTACTATCACACAGAAGTTGTTTCCTATTCTTTGTTACTTGCTTTGGGGGAGAAAGATTTTTCCAAGCAGACATCTGAACTGGCCCAATGATGAAACCAGCATCTTAAACCCTGTCGAGGGGGAAATCCACCACTTTCAACAGCATGGTATATTTTACCTCTAATAACATTTATTATTTAGTGTCACTACCCCAAGCTGCTTGCTAAGAACCAGTGCTACCTGACTTCTAAAAGCTCACACAAACTGCATCACATCCAAGAGCAATTAACCCTGCTGGGTAGGAAAGTAAGTTTAATGTTAAATGCCTCTGCTGATAGATGTGGCTCACATAGGCCTCAGACTCTGATAAAAAAAAAAATTCAGCAGAAAGGCCTCATATTGAGTGACTTCTCCACGTTGCTAAACACATCCCAAAGCTGGAGAGTGATAAATTACACCCTTAGCATTCACTGGGCTGGATGGACTCAATTGTTTGTAGTAGTAATAATTAAAGAAGAGCAAGATGTAAAGTGATGAAGCCTTTGATAGCTACAAGAGGAGCATTTAAAGAAAACCAAACAAGAACAGACAAGAATCTCTTTGTCTGCATTTAACCCAAGCTCGTTGCAAATTTCTTTTTTTTTCTCAAATCTCTTTACATAGGTAGAACAACAAATATTTAGTCTACAGTCATCTGCATCTTCCTTAGATGCCAAGAGAACACATTAACCTGTACACTGCTGTTCAGCAGACCCCAGGGTGCCTGTAAATGCTCCAGCCACACCAACAGGGCTTCCATCAGGCTTCAAGAAGGAAAACTTACAGCAAATCCCTGATTCCTGATGCTCCAGAAGATATTTCCCACCCAACAAAGCTGCAATACAAGGGAACAGGAGCATTACTACACACACCCTGCAGCTCAGCACAGCCTCATGCAATCTCAGCAGCAACTGGAGAGCAGAGAGGATTTTGTTTTGGCAGGGGTCAGATTCCCTCAGCTCCACAAACAGGAGTGTCTATGTTGTTAAATCACTCCCTTAAGGAGAGATCACAGAATCACAGAATTGGCTGGGTTGGAAGGGATCTCAGAGATCATCAAGTCCAACCCTTGATCCACTCCGCCCGTGGTTCCCAGCCCATGGCACTCAGTGCCACATCCAGGCTCTTTGGAAAGATCTCCAGACACGGAGAATCCACTACTTCCCTGGGCAGCCCATTCCAATGCCTGATCACCCTCTCCAGAAAGAAATTCTTTCTCATCTCCAACCTAAACCTCCCCTGGCACAACTTGAGACCCTGCCCTCTTGTCTTGCTGAGAGTTGCCTGGGAAAAGAGCCCAACCCCCCCCTGGCTCCAACCTCCTTTCAGGGAGTTGCAGAGAGTGATTGCTGAGATGAGTGATGCTCAGATATAAACAAAAGAAATCAAAAGCCACCTCTGTCATAAGAAAAGCAGTGTCTGCTTCACTACCACCCCCATGCTCAGGTACTTGTGGTGAGGAGGAATAAAGAACACTGCAAGTTTGCAAACATCCCCCTGTGCCAAAATGCAGTTCCACATGAGTTCATCAGTTAAGCTTCACAAAAGGTCCATGGATATGTAAGGGTTCTGGTAACTGTTTTACAGCTGGAGAAGTAGTACAGCAAGAGCAAATCATTTCCCTGATGTCAGGCAGGGAGAGTGTGGAGAAGGAGGGAGCTGCACACATCTGGCCAACATCAGCTCCAGAGGTGAGGGTGGAGAAGGTAAGGAGATGCCTCCATGCCAGCTGGATGAAGCAAACACCACACAGGAGTTGGAAAGATGACTGCAGTGAATCACACTTTGTATTCAGAGACGTGTTCACGTTACAACCACAAGCACTTATTTAATTAGGAAGATGATCTCATTGAGATGCACCCAAAATTGCCTCCAATATGACAAAAGTAATAACAGACGTAGGGAAGAAAATATGTTGGCTGCAAAGGTGTGTGCATTTGTGTGCATGAGGGAAAAAAACGAGGGGAAGTTGTCAGACTTGCTCTCCACCAAGCTCAGCAATAGCACTGAATACATTTATTAAATGCAATCAAATTTTACAAGGCACTGAAGTGATAACTCTGTAGTAGTTGAGAGTACAAGCTGCAATAAATATCTTGTAAGCACAGAGGTCACAGGCCCAGGTGCTTACAGGCATGGGAAAGGTGGGTTCCTGTAGGCAATATGCTTCATTGCCTCAGCAGTTATTTCTTCCTCTTTTTTTTTCTTAGAGGAGGGGTAAAACAGGACAGAATGGATTATTATTTAATTTACTGCAATGAATCAGAAGTCAAAGCAATTCAAAGGAATTTGCAGCTTATCAGTATGCAAAGAGAAATCAAACCTCTATCAGTTCAGATCTAAATACAATTACAGGAACAAAATAGCTTTATGTTTAAACCATCTAACTGAGCCTGACAGATGGATACTGTTTATATCCATTTGTATTTATTGAACATATTAAAAGATTGCAGCTGCTCTGTCAACACCTAGGTGCTTCCAGGGTGCTTGGAGCTGTATATAAATATGACAGACTTTTATGGATAAATATATTCCGTGGAATAAACGTGTTGGAGGTACTATGATATAACATGTATTTACATTAACAACCATAATACCTTGAACTAGTTTCTATTGATCTTTAAGCACTTCACAAAAGTATGGATAAAGCATCTGCACTCCCATCCTACAGACACAGAATTAAAGCTCAGAGATTAAGTGCTGCTGAAGGATTTTTATAACAACTCAGTATGAGAGATGGGATTAGAAGCCAGGCCTATTGCTGCAGGCTTTGTCTTCAGTGCTTTAAATCACACTTCCCCCATCCATATCCACCTCTCTGCAGCTTTGTGCCCAACACCCAGGAGCCTGTTTCATTGTAAACTTGCCTATATTCACTGCTTAATTTTAATCTCATGCAGTGTTGGGTCAATCAAAGCCAAAGAGCTGCAGACACTTAGGGCTGGCTGCAGCCTCCCCCTGGCAGAGGGCTGGACACAATCTGCCCATCAGCTCATTCCTGCCCTTAGAAATTCAACCAAACCTCCTCTGACTGGCCAGAGGATCAGAAGGAACATTGGCATTAACAGGAATATAATCCCCTGCTCCTCATCAGGGAGGTTTTGCATATACATAAGGAAAGCTCAGTGGTGAGGAAGGATGACTGCTCCTTATGTAAATCACACGCTCGACTCAGAGGGCTTTCAGGCATGGCATGTGGGAGATGAACACACACAGACTTTCAGGTTTCCTTAGGGTTTTTTTTTCTTCTGTGTTCAGCTCTCAAGCACTGCATCCTGGTGGAAAAGTGACCAAGTGCATATTTTGTCTGCCTATTGCATGGGTTTTGAAATAAGAGCACCCCTGTACATGGGAAATCTTCAGATAGTTTTTATTTTCAATTTCACAAATAACTGTAGACCATGCTCCATCCCAATCATCTGTGTTTGCAGTACTGGATTTTAGCAGGACTGAAAGAGAATGACACTGGTTGGGACTGAGCAAAGTTTTAAACTGGAGGTTGTGTAGAGCTGGGACATGAAACAACCTAAAGATAAGGTTTAAGGAAGACAAAAGATAAGACTAAAGATAAGATAAGGCTTTTGTGGGAGTCCTCTGTAAGCAGGGATCTATCTTGGGATGCTGAGGCTCCTAAGAAGAATTGTAGGAGATGGAGCATTTTTCCAGATAAGAATTTCTCCCTTACCTCCAGAGCTCCTGCACCACAGGCTGCCAAAAGCTGGGTTACCTGCTTTAATTCTTTTCAGAGGACACATCCAGGAAAACAAATTTTATGGAGCATTCTGGAGAGGGGGAACAGAAAGGCTTGAATGAAAGGGAAGGGCTGTTTACCTGGCAATGAGAAAGGCACTGGACCACACTAGAAAACACATCAGGAAGAAAATATAATTTATCTGAAAGCAAGGATAGTGACAGAAATGAGGAGATGGGAGAGAAGAGTCATTTCCCAGGGGGCGTGAGGGTGGAAATTAAACTTCTTTTCTGACTAAATAGGTGAACTCTAAGTGGAAATCACAAAGCTCATTTTAAAACCATCCATGAATTGATAGCAAAAATCTTCTTTATTAAAAAGGGATACCCTCATCTCCACTCTCTGCCTTTGAGAGAGGCAGCACAGGGAGAGAAAAATGGAAGATAAAGGAGAGCTGGCCTGCTGATACTGCATGGCAAACCCAGGAACTGAGGACAGGCTCCCCAGTTCCCAGAAGAGAGCCAAATCCCCACTGGACCCCCATCACTTTTCATCTGTAAATGTGCACGTGTGTACAACACAGCCAAGGGCAGCAGAATCATCTGTGCCCTGCCTGGCCACTAAGCCCTGAACTCTGAGATGAGAGCCACCATCTCAGCCACTGCAAGGGCTTATTAATAATGTTGTCAGTTAAACTCTCCAGAGAGGAGCCATCTCCTCCATGTTTATCCAAAGCCAAGAACAACAGGGCCCAGGGTTGCCTTTAGTTCCCTGGGAAGGATCCTTATCCCGGTTCTTCCTGAGCTGTGGTCAGCCAACTGGGGCTTTGATAATTACCCTACAGAAACTCAAAGCTGCTACACCAACATCTTCAACACAAAATCATACTCTGCTGCCATTTTTTTCCCCAGAAACATTTTTATAGCAGACAGCAGTTTCTACTTAGGCAGCAGACGGACCAGAAAATACGGCTTGAAAGAAATGCTTTTGAAGTGGAGATGGGACCATAACACCAGATTCCTACCCCTCCCTCTAGTGAGTGCAGATGTGAACAGGATTCTGGTCCAGAACTCCAGGATTAGGTCCTTTGTAAACACCCCAAGTACTTCCAGTAAGGGCTGGGAGCATTTGGGGTTGCTTTGAATGTCAGAGGAGAGGCTTTAAGCACTGCTTTGTCCTGAACCCTCAGCCTTAGCATCACAAGCCCAATATGCCTATTAAATCTGCTCTGGGAGGTTAAGCAAACCTCAGCAGAGCAGATGGTGCTCTAGCAGCCTGCAGAGTGAAGATCTGCTTTACAACCAGAGCATGACATCAGAACTCATTTACCTGGATGAGCAAAGCAGAACAACAGTGCCTACACGCACCAGCACGGTACCCATGCAAGGACTGAGGTGTGAGAACAACAAAAGGCACAACAAGCCTCACAGTACCTTTGGAAAATAAAACTAAACAAAACAACAAAGATCTTTGGAATTGTTTGCTTCTGCTGTAAGTTCTGCAAATAACACACAAGGTGCCTGTACAGAGGTTCCTGCCAACAGCTGCCATGAACACACCTAAATCTGATGTTCAAAGGCAGCATCCAGCAGTCAATTTTTCTGTCTTAATTTGAGTTTTTTGACTTTATCTCTCCTGTCTGTTTCCATCTTCCCTCATTAAAAGGATTTTTTAACAAAAGGAATTTTTTGAAAAAGCCAAACACAGCTAATTATTTTAATGAGCTACCAAAAAATACAATTGCTTTCTCCTCTGAATATAAGCAAATGTCAACATTGCATGGGGAGCAGAGGTAGCACAGCATCTCAATACTATACTGTCAGCTCCTGTATTTGATTAATATTACTCATAGGACTAATTTTACCCTGCTTCATTAAAAGCCTGGGGCAATTAGCATAAAGGCTAGGCTACTACATTATTATGTTGGGGTTTTTTCAAACAAAATAATTTGCTTCTTTTCCTTTCCTTTGAGGAAAAAAAAAATCACACTGGATAGACAAAATGAGCTATTGTCCTTTTCAACTTCATCCATAAAGAAACTTGAATTGCTACATCCCTCACCAAGGACAGGGCAAAGCAGCTGCCCAGTGCCTACAAAAGGGCAAAGGCAATGCTCTCCTGTAAAGCTACCACACAAAGGAAACTGCATTTCTGTTCAGAGGACACAGAATGGTAATAAACTTAAAATTCAGCCAGCAACTAGAGGGAAGGATGAAATTGCTCATTCCAAACTGCATCCATTTCTCACCCAACTAAACCTGTCTTGCAAATTTCTCCAAATGATGATCAAAGGTAAAACTGGATATATGTAACATTGCAAGAGCTGAAGTGTACATAATAAAAAGCAGAGGCATCTCCTATTCTTTGAGCTTTTATGGAGAGAACACAGAGAGAACAGCTTTTGAACTTGCAGGTGAGTAATTCTTTAAAAGCACAGCACAGCCATCAGCACCAGGATGGACAACTCAGCAGAGCAAGGTCCAAGCCCCACAACCATTTCCTGGCCTCCTTCTCCTCCTTCTCCTTCTCATTCTTCTCCTTCTCCTTCTCCTCCTCCTCCTCCTTCTCCTTCCACCCACCATGGGAAAGCAGCTCTCAGAAAACACCCTTCCTCCCAAGCCTCAGGAATGGAAGAAAAACATTAAAAAAAAAAAATAAAAAAGCAACAGCAGCAGCAGCCCTAAGGAACAGACTTGATGAAAAAGAAAAGCTAACTGCCAGACAACGTTTCAGTCTACTTCAGAGCTGGTTTACACGTGGGAATACTTGCCAAAACTTGCACAAAGCACTGCTCTGCCTTGCAGCACATGCTGGCACTCAAGGGGTTAAAGCAGTACAAGCCAGGCCTGCTGGAGAAGCACTACAGCAGGAAGAAAGAGTCACAAATGATTTTTCTTGGCAAAGGCAGCTCACTGCAATAGTAGGAGGATTGTGCTTACTCCTCATATATAAATGCCAAAATGAGGCTCGCTGACACTTTCCTGGCATCCCCCTGCCCTTCCAGTGGCCCAGGACTTCAACACAACTTGTGGAGGGACAGGAGGACACACAAAATGGTTTTTCCCCACCTGACCAAACCCTCCTCTCCTGTGGCATTATATCCAGCCTCGATGGGCAGTGCCCATCCACCCATGTGGCTCAGCCCTTCCCTTTCCACACCAGTGATGGATTTTGGAGGCCAGAGTTTGGAGCTGGGGGTTGTACAAAGCCACAAGCCTGCCTGAATTCTGAGGGGTTAATGAAGACCCACAGGACTAATTTCAGGTAAGATGAAGTCTGCTGTAACATGAGGATTTAGCAAGCTGCTTAGCCAACAGCCCAGCTTTTCCTTACCCCATTCTTCCACACCCAACTCTTGTCTAGGTGAGGCACTGGCAAGGAGTTTAAGGTGACCCTTTCCTAGGTCCTCCCTCTAGGGTTCTGGAGAGCAGCAATTTATGGACCTTGAGAACAGGAAGCTGCATCCAAGATCATCATGTTTAATAGACACTAATCTTCCTAGAGGTCTAATCCCTTTGTACTGCTTCTTTAGACTTACACTTTTGGCTTCCCACAAAATCCTTTCACATTAGTTTTGTAATTTCACTTTGCCTTGCTAAAAGAATAAAAAAGAAGAAAAAAGTCAAGAAAAAAGAGAGGCTTATCAATCCCTACTCCTACCAGACTTACCCAGACTGTTCTGATTTAATTATTCAGTGTTCCTTCTCACAGAAACTGGTTCCATAACCATTCAAGAGGTTCATGGTAGGGCTTTACGAAGATGAAGGTCAAATGGCTATTTTGGGAGGGATTAGCTCCTTCAAAGGCACAGGGCACCACATGTGATGCAACTTTGGCTTTTGCCTAGGGGCTGCTCCAGTGCTGTGCAGGGCAATGGTTGAGCTGCCTCTGCAGCAGAGGAAATAAAGTGATCACTTCCAGTGCCAGAGTAACTTCACTTGCTTCATGCCAGGATCACTGAGGCTCTGTGGTAGGTGCCTGGTTTTATCACCTTCTATCATCTCTTTCCAAGTGTAGCTGCTCTCTGGCACATTGGTATTTAAAATCAATCAATAGCTAAGATTTTGGGTTCTTTTTTTTTTTTTCTTTCTCTTCCTTTAGTCTCTTTCCCTTGTAGAGGTGGCTTTTTTTTGTTCCCCACAACCTTCAGCCCCAAAGCATTCATCTTCTCTCCTGCCCTCCAACAGGAATGAAAATAGTTCCCCAGAACCCACAACAAGCAAGAACACCCCTGCTCCTTTGCTTCTCCAAATATCTCTCTAGATGCTCAGATTCTTACAAAGGCTACAGAGAACAACTCCTTGCCAGAGGATTTACAGCAGGCTCCCCAATCCCATGGGGGAAAATTTACATGTTTGAAAACTGAAAGGCAGAAATTAGTTGTTTAAGACATCACCCACCACAGCCCTTTGCAAAGAGAAGCAACAGTCTTCCAGTTAATTTCCTGTTTCCAGAGCCCCTCGTGATGCCAAAGATGAAACCCCAAACCCTGTCACTGCTCTCCACATCCCCTGAAAAATAAGATGGGCTAAAGCACATTTTATGAGGCTGTTATAAACTTCACCAGTAAAACCAGGAAATCTTTACCACGGTTTTTGATTGGTTTCTGTGTCAGGATTCCTATCAGCAACACCTACAGTTGAGATTTTTCTTCCTGTATTCATGTCATCAGAAATCCATCCTGCCTTCAGCAATGCCCACTCAGACTTGTTTCTCATGAAAAGTTCATCTCACCTACTTGGCCCACAAGGAATCTCCTAAGTTTGACCCCACTCTTCCACGACTGCCCAGGGAGTTTCAATGGAAGTGTCTGCAAGGCAGGTAATGTTTTCTGTAAATGTATACATAGAGCATGGGGCTTCCAGGATTGCTTTACAAAAGACAGAGACATTTTCCCTGTCTGCAGGCTGGGGAGGCAGAGAGACACATTCTGAAAATATCACAAGGCAAGACACTGATGAAGATGAAAATCACATTAGCAGAAGCAAGGGGAAAATTAAAAAACAAAAAAAGTAAGGACTGAAGAAGGTTCCCTGTCCTGCTGTGGCAGAAAAGAGAAACCCAGTCTAATGGCCTGGCTTGTTCTGAGAAGAAGATGGCATGTTGGCATAACAGAGAAAACAACCAGAGAGATCATCAGCATTGATGCAAATGTTACCTCCCACTGAAGAACACCTCAAATTGCCCTGATCTAACCTGGCTCTTTTTAAAATTCCTCTCCTGGGGCTGGAGGCTGACTAATCAGCCTTGTAAATTATCAGTTTTCCAATCTAGACAGAGGGTTTGTTTTTCTTGAGCCATGTGCCAAGGCTATTTCATGCTGCACAGCTTCCAGTATTTTCCTAAGTGCCTGGAGAGGTTTGGCACCAAGGGCAGGATGGAAATGTAGGTTTCACTGGTAGCTGATAGGGGTGCTCCTCTCCCTGCATCCAACATGATCTGTTCTACCCACAGCACATGCTGTCAAGTGTTTCAGCTGAAGGTGGAGTTTGAGGTGAGCAACCCAACGCCCCAGTCAGCACAAAAACCATCCATAGACCTCACCACAAACAGCACGAATTTAAAACAAAACCCATATATTACAAGCCATGCCAGACATTCCTCTTTCAGCCAGGATTTACAACATCCCTCCCCATCACCAGAGTAAAATACAAAACAAAGTAAGGGGAAGAACTATTCCAGTTACCCCCAGAGGTCAGCCAGAATCACAGCTGCAAGTTCATTAGGAATTAACATACCAGAGTTCACTGAAAAGGGTTAAGCTAAACAGAGATGTTGTGGGATGACTAATTCAAGGTTAGTTATGGCCAGGCAAACTTCTTCTCTACTTGCAAAACTAAGTGCATTGTCCCCAGCTGCCATCCTGACCTGCAGGTCAGATTCACAGCATCATCAGGAGCAAGGAGCAGGGATAAAGGGAAACCAGTATAATGCTTTCCCCCATTAACACTTGACTTTGCCCCCAGAACAGCACATTGTTCCTTGTCCAGCACTTTTAAAGACTCTTTGAAAGAATAACCTAATTAACCTGCAGGGAAATTCAGGCAAGCTTTCTTCTTTAAATATTTTCAGCTGTAAAAGGCAGAGTTGCCACGTATTTTCCCTTTCTCTATTTCACAACATTCTCATGTGTTTGAGGCTATTATAGAGGACTATAAAGTATCTGTAATCCCCAAGATTATACAACAGCATTAAAATACATAATATTTTGGGCCTTCAGAGGATTATTATTTAATGATGGTAATTTGCCTGCCTTTCATCCAGAAGGATCCCCCAAAATAGAAGAGCCTGTGAGACAGGACAAGGCACAAACCTTGGCTGTGACTCATCAAGGCAGAGGAGGGAAAGACAGCTCTTCCCAGCAGATCCTCAAGTTCTGCTAAATGGAATGAATCAGGAGTTCACCTTAACAAACAGTGCTTGAGGATTTTTGCTTATCAAAGTGAAACACAGACAGAAATCCAAAGAAATAATAATAACCAAACAATTAATAATTAAGTACTCAAATAATTAAAAATAATAATAATCAAAGAAAGCCTTCTGGGCATATTGGCCTTGTCATTTCCAGTGTATTGCTGCACCTCAGTGTTAGCCCTACCCACTCCCAGACCAATTCCCATCCAATTGTGTCAACATGCCTTATAAATATTAATTAGGTCACAGGACAGTTTTGGATGGTAAGATAAGAAATATTTTTCCACTTTCTGTTGAACTGTAAGAGAAACTGGATCAATTCTTCATTGTTCAAAACAGCAAGACAAAAAAAACCCACGAAGAATAAAAAAGGAAGGAAAAACCCAGTTCATAGCCAGGCAGGGTAATCTATGAATGACTTGATCTTTGGTTCTCCTAGAAAAGACAGACTCATCAGGTTTCTAAGAAAATAAGAAGCAAGTGATGCTTCTCCTAAGCCAGAGGCACACCAAAGGGAGAGGAGCAGACAGGAGGATGCAGAGCTGTGCAGGGGAGGATGAGGGATGTGGAGCTCACAGAATCACCTCTGAGAGCAGCCCCAAGCAGGCCTATTGCTCTCTGTTTGATAAAAGAATAAAAACACCTGTCAAGAAAGGGCACTTCATTTGCACACATAAATACACCCCCACACAGTCAAGAAAGGAAAACCTGTCCCTACTTCCCTCCTTTTGCTTATTTTTCTATCAGTCGCACCACAAATTAAATTGCCAAGGCCTCCAAGCAAGTCAGCAAAATTCAGTGGGGGTACAGCCATGTTCCCTGGCAACATCAGCCCAAGGAAACCCTCAGGACATCACCCCCTGACCCAGCCCCACCAGCTGCAGCTCCTCCTCTCTCAGATGTGGCTCCTCCAACTGGGAATGGCCTCCAAACACACCAAGAGAACCACCAACACCTCTGCTGGCTTGGGCTCACAGAAAGGATCATCCCAGCCCAACTAACCTACTGGCTTTAGGCTGTGTAATGTCCAAAAGTTCTCAGGCACTTTAAAAAAAGAGAGTTTTCGACATTAAATTGGGATTTGCTACCCAACTGCAAGCATAAAGTTCTATGGAAATTAACATTTTACTCATCCGGATGGGGAAACTGCTTTGGATGTGATTCAGCACTGCTGATATTTGCTTTAGAATTTATTTAAGAGTTACATAGAAATAATTTGGCCTTCAAAAAGGAGCTTGACTCTTCCCTCTGAGAAAACTACTGAAGTTATATCTTAGTATTGTATTATTGCACTGAATCCAGAAGAGGAGAATTCAGTTTCATAAGAAATAAAATCAAGAGACTAAATTTCCAAGTATTTGGGCTTTACTCTCATCTAATTTTATCACATAAACAGACACAGATCTCTCACTCCCTATTAACTTCTAAGGGGTAAGAGAATCTTGAAACTACTACTAAAGAGTCACCTTAACATCATTTTTATCTATAAGATAAGGAGCTCTAAAGCTGTACTAAATCATGTGACAGTTAATGCATTTCATCTTAAGGGAAAATAATTACTTCCTAAACTAACTCCTATTCAGATGAGTTTGTAGAATATGCTTAGAAATGAAGAGGAGGAGAAAAAAAAAGAGTCTTGCAGACTTTGCTGTCCACAGTTTCCATCTGGACATTTGCACTTTTCAGCTGCTCTGTTAATATCAGAATCCCCAAGTTTCCCCAAATTCTGCCCACACACGTCCTCACAATTTACCAACATCACCCAGCACATCAAAAGAGGTTGAAGATGACAAAATAATCAGTTTTCTTCCAGTGTGAACTTTTCCTCCTGCTTTTCCCCAATCTCTGAAACAAGAGCTTCTGTAGACAGAATCACCTCAAAGCAAACAAACAGGAAGTTTTAGGGGTTTCCTAAATTGGTCAGATTTACACAAGGAAAAACCAAACCATTCACTCAGACTCAGCTCACTGGGGTAAATCTGCATTTTTGGACACAAAGCAGTGTCAAGGAAGACATTACAACTCTGGTGGAAAGAGTACTGGAGGGATGACTCCTCTCAGTTGTCCACAGCCAGGACAGTGAACTCTAAAATCTTGTTTCAGTCTGTATCTCAGTTTCCCCAAGTACATAACATAATCAGGTTCTTCTCTGAAGCACTATGGGAGCTATCAGTGACACTGGCACAGAAAGAGAAGAATTACTAAAAAGGTACTGTTTGACTGAACATATTTATCTGAAAACAACTTTTTTTTCCACACAGATCTAGTATTTAAGAGAACGAAAGCTCTTTCCCCTTCATAGGCACACCAGAAGATGTTACAGTTGAAATAAGATTTTATGCATACAGCATACTGATGTGTTAGAAGTTATTCAGAAAATTATTCCACCTGACTGGTGCAGTTCCCTCCTGTAGGAAATATTCTTTTATCTGAGTATCTCTTACATCAATTTAGCATTAGTCAGTAACAAATGTCTTTAAGACTTAGGTAAATTACTGTGGGTTTCTTGTCTAGGAAAGAGAGTAAGAACAGAACTGAAAATATCATCAGGAAGAAACAAAAGAATCTGGCATGAGCCATGAAATCTAGGAACTATTTCCAATTAGGAACTCAGCTAAAGCAGCAACAGTTCTGCTTAGGGTACCCACACATCAACAATCCCAAACCACTGGGAAGCACATGACTGAGGCAGAACAGTACAGCATACAAGAGATCAGGTATACCAAGATAGTTTTGATGGGATAAAAGTATTTTTTAACCAATCTTACATAGGGAAAGTAGTTTCTTTCTACAAGCTACCTGAGTGCAGTAATTCTGCCTTGTTACTGGCCAAGGAACTTCTCCAAGGAGCAAAGCTGCACTCTAGACTTAAGGGGAGTCTGGTCCAGTTCCAGGAGAGCAGGTTCTTAGGCAACCTGAGAAAACAAGAACTCCTTTCCTGTGTCATCTGTAACTCTTATGAGAGCTCTCCAAAAAAACTTAGATTAATTCTCTAAGACAGACAAAAGAAAAGGGCAAAAGGAATGTGAACAAAGACTGGAGGAGAGCATTGGAAGCTGGTCCAGCCACACAACTACACAAGCCTGTGAGATCTGGTAACATCTCAGCTCTTGCAGCTATGCAGCTGTTGGTGGGAGCAGGTTGGGACTGGAAGCACTTGTTGCTGCAACTTGTGTCATATTAAATCAGACTAGGGGTGGGCAGCCCAGCTCTCTAATACCAGAGTCTCTTTAAAGAAATTACCTTTAGATCAGCCAAAGCCCAGAGGAAGACTCAAAAAGCAGGGAGGTCTGGAGGAAGCTGTGTTTTCTGTTTACTTCTTCCTAAGAAGATACTAATGAACTAGCTAGATCTATTTCATTTGGCCACAGACTTTCTTGTTATGTTGGCCCTGTGTGTGTGTGTGTGTGTGCACAATATGGGCATCCTGGTGCCATGTACAATTATATCATGAGCTCCAGAGGTAAGAATTTCATTTAGCTACAGAAATGTGCATGTTTTTAAGATTGTAGGCTTCCTCCTTACCCTGCTCTCCAAGAGATTCCCCCATCAAAATGAATCAGCTCTTGAACTGCATGGGAACATGAACACTGAGAACACTCCTGTAAAGCTCAAGTCCCTTTCTACATCTCTCATCTGGTTTAGCTCAGTGTTGCTGGGGTATGAAATTTAAAGAGCTCTGAAAAAAAAAAAAAAAAAAAAAAAAGATGTTAACGAGCCCTAAAGAGGAGAGTGCTCTTGTGCCAGTCATTCCCAGGAACACCTGTGAACTGTTGAGTTTAATTAGTCTACAGCTGGCACTGAGTGTGTGGGGGAAGGCAGGGGATTTATTATCCCATCGCTACTCCTTAGGCTGTTTCTTCCAGTGCAGGTTTTTTTCTTGTTTGTTTGTTTTGTGATAAAGGACACACAGAGAGCAAGTGCAACTGTTTAACTAAGAGGGAATTCCTTTCTTGGAAAGGATGCCAGAAGCTGTAGCACTTGGAGGATCCCACTGTGGAGGAAGTCCCTGTGGCAGCATCCAGGAGAGCCCCAGCAGTGGCCAGGGGCAGGCAGAGCAAGCTGGAGTGCAGCCCAGGCCTGCTATTTATTGTGTGCCATAATTTACTACCAAATCAACACGCTGCAACTACAGAACAGCTAAGGGACCAAATTTTCATTTCAGTAGAACATTACATGTCTTTTTGTTGTTTCTCAGGACTCCACTCAACTCAGCAAGCATCCTAAAAAAGAACTAAGAGGTGGGAACAGCTTCAGCTGCCACTTTACTCTGCCATCTACAACAGATACTTTCAACACAGCTACCTGGTTTAGCATTAATTACTTCACCAATACCACACAGAGACACATTTCCATTACTGACAGTGAATTACGTCCTCAAATACCTTCATCTCATCCGACTGAAGAAATGGCTGCACTCCCATGTAATACCAGTTTTCTCCCCTGCTCCATTATTTGCCCTCATATTCACCAGGCAGAGTTTTTAAGAGACAAATGAAATTGTGCCTCCCATATTATGCAGAAGCCAAGCAGAGCCACAACTCAGGCCTTGACTGCAGTCCCTGGGGCAGCCAGGAACATGGGCTGAACCTCCTGCCATTCTCACAGAAAGCAGCCACAATTTGGAGGCTTTTCTCTTTGAAAGAGCATTCCCCTACCTTGTGCTAAAATTCTAATTACCTCAACAGAAACAACGGCCTACTTAAAGCACAATGTGCAAAGTAATTACCACCCTGACATCATCTGTACTGACAGTAGCTCATCTCTGCAGTCGGAGCAGGAGATGCTTCCCAAGTTGATCGGACTTCATTCTGCCATCACCTTGACATTGCCAAGTCAGTCGTGCTGACATTTCTCCTAGCTGACAGTGGAAAGCCTTCAGTAAATCTGTACTGACAGTTTAAATTCTTTCCCCCCACTCCCCCCTCGTACTTTCCTCCTGTCATGTCATCTCCATAAAATTGCCCTGCCCTTGTTTCACTTCATTTTGACATCCTATTGTTATCTCCACAGATCTTCTGCAGCCTGGCACGCTCCTGTCACGGAGGCAAAACATCTCCAAAGACCTGACACCAGAGCACCTGGAGAAGTGTACCAGGAGTCTCATTAAAATTAATTAAACAGCTTTGCTACTACCTTTACCCCTTCCCAGCAAGTAAGTTACTTCTCAAACCCCAGCCCAGCACTGCAGTGCTAACAAAGCAACTCCCTCACCCCGACACCCATGAGACCCCAATTTGTCAGAGCCTGAACTCCTGGGGAGGCCACACAAAGCTGGCAGGGTAAAGAGCAGGGACTAACTAGACAAAAACCTGTCCAGCAGCTCCCCAGTGTCAAGGTTTGGTCACAAACTCAAAAAATTTCACACAATCTAAGTCTTGAAAATATCCCAAACCAGACACTGTGGTGAGCCCTTCGCTCAGGCCGGAGCAGCCGAGGCCATTGCTCTGCTCTGCACCAGAGGAGATGAGGGATTTAAATAGAAACACAAAGCTATTGCATCAAAAATTGTTACCTACATGCTCAGCTGCATTTGAGTACCTTACAAAACCTAAAATTCAAAAGTGGCTCTAACAAAAAGCTTCCTTTTGCATAATGAGGACAGTGGGTATGACTGATGAGCATCTCAGCGTCTTGCAGGCCCCACATCCCTCATGGATTCAGCACTTCCCCCGAAGGAACTTTCAGTTTCACACACACAGATTTCATGATAAAGAGGATTAAGAGCCAGATATTAAGAGCAGGCACCTCAGGGATCCCAACAGGAGCCTCCCCCCTGCCCAGGCCCACCCAGGAGGACTCACCCAGCCCTGCTCCCCAGGGTCCCATCACCCCTGGGGGGTACAGACACAAGCTCTGAAAGTGTAATTAAGCTGTCCCTGCAATTAAAAAGCACATTTATTTGTATATGATTCCATGTAGCCTTTTCTTTATGGGCAGACAATGAAATACAATGCTTTCTGACACCAGATATCTTCTCTTTGCTTATTGATCCATATTTCTTTGAGCTGTAAAAAATCACTTAAAACCCAAGAAAGCCACAAGTGCCTGCACTGATCTCTTGAGCTCAGATTCTGACACGGATTTCACACATTCCAAAATCCAGACCAACAAAATGAATGCAACACAAAAAAAGAGAAAAAGAATCATTCCAGCTATTCCCTGAATCCTAAGTCTGTGGTATAGTGTTCACTCAGCAAAAAGCTAGGCTAGGAGAAAAATAAGAAAGACAAAACAAACTGAGGAGCAGTAGATCTGGAGATCTATGTTTAAGATATCTATTAATAAACTTCTGATATGTGTCTTCTATCTACTAATTAACCAAAAATACATCTGCAACAAATTTATCATTGCTGTATTTTCTTTAAAAACTTTACATAACCTGTTCTTCCCCTTGCCCAGCATGTCTGCTCTCCCTGTGTTCCACAACTCCCACGGATGCTACAGGCTCTGGCTCACAGCTCTGAGAGAGATTCAGCTAAGTTTTAAAAATGAAGTTAATAATGTAGTTAAAAATCAGTGAAACTGGCCTACCATGGGATACATTTACACCACAACAAGGGAGCTCCCATCATGCCAGGTTAGTCCTATTTATACATGGAAATAAACTACAAGTTGTATAGAACAAGTATCTACACTCCAGCTGAAAATCATTAGATTCTGAATAGATAAGCTCTAATTGAGTGTGTCTGTTTAGGTGAAACAATTAACCCACATGTGTCCCTAGAAGAATTTACCCATTTTTGCTCAGGGCACCTCTGTGTTTGACCTCCTGCATCCACTCTGTTTGGCTGCAAGGCCTTGGAGAGATGCTGACTGGGAATGGCTGACTGCACATTCAATAACCAAGGAAATCTCTGATGCAAGTGTATTAGGGATGCCATTACCACACATTTTGTCATCAACACTACATCAGCAGAACATTTTGCTACCATTGCTAACTCTCAGCTGTGGTACAGAAACAAATGCTTCAGGACACATCCTACCACCCTCCTACTGTGTAGACAAGAGATGTGCCACTGTAAGGATGGGACTGTCAGCAATTAAAATTAATATTGAAAAGACAGAACAGGGTTTGTGATGCATTTTCCTGGCTTTTGTGAAACATTTGTTCACCAGATTTGCTAACTCTCCAAATGTAAGCAGACATGAGAGGTTGGCTGATCCAGGGAATTAGCAAGGTATTGCTCCTACAGACTGCAAGACAACAGAGCTCTGTTTCATGCAAATGGACTTAAGGCAAGCAATGGGCACACTCTCTGAACAACTCACCTGTTTTTCCTAAGATCTACAAAAATATCAGGTGATCAAAAACAAGAGGAAAAAAAAAAAAAAAGAGAGAAAAAAAATGTAGGCTTGCAGCCTCTTGAAGCAAAAACTTCTGAGTTAGGAGGTTTTTTTCCTCTCCCTTCTGCACTCTGATAGCCTGCAAATACATAACCAACCTTACAGCACAAGGAAATAAGGTTTAAACACATCTTAAATAAAACAGCCCTGTTGCTATCACATGGTGATTATCAGCAATGCTGCCAACCACCCACACTGGAGCCAGAGTCTCTTTGAACACCATAAATTCCCAGCTGCCTTAAAGAACATGAACCTTCATCTATCTCTGAAGCCCTGCAAGGTCAGGGGAAGACTCTTGCTGTGCTGCATATCCAAACCAAAAAAAGTTCTGTGCAAATAAATAAATAAGTAGCAACACACTCAGATTTTCTGAATAATTCAAATCCCATTCCTGGTGGTGACAGGAATACAGCAGGGATGGGGAACCTGAGACAACCCATGGTTTATAATCCATGTGAACCTCTACCAGGTGGGGTCCTGTTGATGAAATATTCCTTTCCAGGCAGAGCTATTGGAGGTCTGGATGTTTACAACAGATTTTCTACCCCCCACCACTGAATTTTTCATATCCTTTAACAGAGGTATTAATAGAATACATGTGTCAATAATTTGTCCTTTCATGTGAAAACCAAACCAAAAGAGGGCAAAATGCTCAGCAGCTTTACACACTTCCATGTGGACAGATGCAAGGCTTGTACATGTGTGTATTTGTGTGTACAAACAGAAATGTGAGGAATTGATTTCCACACATGTAATATACACGTTTTTAAAGCAAGATGCCAATTTTTATCACAGGAAATATTTTAGAGGTCAATTCACAGCAAGGGGAATTCTTCTGCTGTGCAGGAGAGTACAGATTAAGAACATTTATAACCCCTCCAGTTGCAATTCCCAGTATTGACAATGCAGTCACACTGAAAGCTCAGCCCAGCAATTGAGTCAACAAACCAGTCTCACAAGGCCCTTATGTTACAGCATTTAAGACACTTTTCTTCCTGCAGAGACTTTACTAAACAGCCTGCCAGAAACTGTAGAAGAAACCAAGAGAATGCAGTCTTTCACTCATGAAAATGTGACATAACTATAGAATTCCACCCTCGTTCAACATCTAAAACTGGAAGGCAAACTTGAAAACCCTCAAAAACCCAAAACCAGGACTTGGAGCCCACCAATACACAACGTGGAGCTCTTAGGAAAAAAATTGTATCTGCTTGCCCCAGGAATTCTTCCTACACAAATCCAGGGATACTGTTCCTGATCCTGCTGTTGCCAGCAATATTAAATTGCTGTTAGTGCCTGGCTTGTCCTGCAGATCTGACACGATGGCCCCAGTCCTTTGGGCTACCCCCCAGCCCAGCTCTACAGCTGCACACCCAGGCTTGGTGGTGCAGTCACCCCACACAGCCACACACTCTTTTGCTTTTGTCTTCAGGGCTCATTATCATTAATTATGATTTACAACCCAGAAAGAAGCCATGCAAACTCAACTGACAGAGCTCCTGAACCAGCCCACAGTGTCAGTGTCCAGGCGCAACCTACACATCAAGGTTTTTGGTCTAAACACCATAAGACAAGGTGAGTCTGTGCCCATGTGTTATAGCACTGATAGCTTCCAAGCTCTTTTCTTGCTCATCTGTGCCAGGACTTGCTTATTACCTTGCTCATCCCCTGCACCTCCAGTGGTCCTTTCCAAGTTACCAGCATGCCTCCTGAATCCCCATCTTCTCTCCTAACTAGGTGGGGAAACAGCTAGTTGCAAATTCCTCTTTCTAACCTCAGCTGCATGCCATTAACTAATAAGAAAGCAGGGCTGGAAAGCAAGAATATCATTCACATAGGGCTAGCTTTTGCTGGAAGAGCCAAAATGAAATAACTAGATAAAACCAAAAATAAAACCCTCCAAAAATCCCGTCTCTCATGTTCTCACAGCTTATACCTTCACTCAGCATCAGTAAGCCAGCAACTATATTGCATGCCCAGACTCTGTACCACGGGGATCACTGAGGCTTGAGTAGAGGAGGAATTTAGCCAGCACCTATTTAATGCCAAATTCATTTAATATCTCTATACCCCCTTGACAAATAAGCCTTACAACATCACAAGTTAACCAAGCCAGGCACCAGAGGAATATTCTTAAATACGCCTGAAATCTAATAGAAGATTACTGCACCCAACCATAGAAACAATTTTAAGCCTAACTTTGGCAAGACACATTAGTTTTATATCAAGCTAATTACTTTCAAGTGTCCAGGAAACACAACTCAGTAATTACAGCTGGAGTAGCTGGATGCAAACTAAGCAAGAGCCAGAGCTGCTTTACCACGGAGTGGCTGAGACACCCTGGGCATCCCACACATCCCAGCCCTGCTTCCCAAACAGACTTTTCACTGAAGACTGAACCAATCTCCAAAGGTGCTCAACACAACCCTGGGTTGACAACATAGAGGGTTTGAAGGCTTGGGAGTAGTGATGTGTGGGCGTATCTGCAAGGTTTCTGCACTCAAGGTGGAAGCCAGGTTTACAGGAGAGCTCATGGAAAGGGTTCCAGCACTAACACACAGGTTCAGTTTTCCAAAACACTTGGTCACCAGCACCTACTGGTGTGATGCTTCTGGCCATGCTGCCCTGGGGGGCCAGGCACTGGCTGAGTGCACAGGGCTCCAACTCTTCTGCATCCCTGAGTGAAAACACCAATCACAGCAGGAGCTCAAACACTGCTGACTTTAGCATCATGCTTGAATTTAACATCAGTAATATCACACCCAATTCAGAGAGGTGAAACCATGTGACAAAGTTGGCTTGAGGAGCAAGCAAAAAGCCCATGGAGAGGGAGCTGAGCAAGCCCTCACCACAAACACAACTCCAGTCCCTAAGAGCTTACAGACCATCCCCCCCCTACACCCTCTCACAGGATGCATTCAAGGCACAATTTTTACAAGATATTTTCCTGCTGGCTGAAAACAAAGCTCCCACTAAATTAAATGAAGTTAAGTCCTATCATATGTATGCCCCACAGAAAATATTCCATCATTGTTGTCAAGAGCAAACCTGTGAGCCAAGCAGCAGGCAAAACAACCTCTGCTTCCCATCATGCTGCTCTAAAAGGGCCTTGCCCAGCTTATGGCAGAAATGGATTTGATAATGCAGCAAGGGAAAAACATGTCAAGGGACAACATTTCCAGTTCACCATTCTCCACTTTCACATTTTCCACAATAATTAATAACCAAGGCTGTTAATGTTTTAATGATCCATGTTCTCTAGCGCAGCCAGCAGTGCCTCAAGAGGCTTTCACACTATTAACTGTGTGGATGCCTGAGGACACATACTGCTGAATGGATGAAAGGACACTTCTGTACAGTCTCCAAACATTTAGTAACTCTCTTTTAAATCTGGACAGCTTAAAAGAGCATTTAGGGTTCCCACACCTTGCGCAAACGTCCATGTTTTACTCAAGGGTTAAAGGAATAAAATGTTTTTCCAGAGCCTCAAGGGCTAATAGAATCTTATCTATTGCTCTTCCCCATTCCAATAGTTCCCTTCCAGGCTGGAGAACCCAACCTAATTCCCCAGTCTACCTAGGAAACAGCTATCCAGGGAAAGCAGGGATCAGCTGGCCCTAGGGAAGCTGAGCTATGGGCACAGAAAAGCCTCCTCCAGTTTAGACAGTGCTAGAAACTAAGTCACTCCCAACTCCAAATCCAAGACTCTGGGTTTTTTTGTTTATTTGCTTAAGTCCTTGGGAAATTTTTCAGTTACCAACACACTTGTCAGCACTTCAGGCAAGAGAGAATATTTTAGCATAGAAACACAATCACAATAATCACCAGTTTTTCCTGCCCTGCCTTCTCCAACCCCTCCCCATGGCCTCCCCCATCCTAGGATGATTACAGCCAAAGGAAGCTCTTAAGACCAAAGCAATTTCTCAGTTCCTTTTTCTCTTTAAGCCTATTTTCAAAGAGCAAGGGGTACAGAAGTTCATCCTGCCTGTGTGTGTGTTTGCCTATCTCTGCCCCTTTCTAATAACTTTTGAAACCCACTAACTTCAAGCAAATTTGACAGCAGGGCAGAGGTCTCCCCAATACCAAGTTCCCGTAGGGTCGGGGCCGCGCAGCGAAGAGGCGCCTGGCTTCTCTCACCTCCCACTGCAGGGAGGGCTGGCGTGTTAGCTCACACCTCATTAGACAGCACAAACCCACAGAGGAAATCAATTATGAGATAAAAGTCCATTGGAAACCGGCCTTCAATCATCCTGCTGCTCCAGCAACTACTTGGCTCTTAATTCTTCTGACAGCCCGATAACAAGGGCTGCTGTGGCCCCTCCTCGGGCAGCAGAAACGGGGGGATATGACCACCTACCAAAGACATTCCTGCCTCCTGCATGCTCCATGGCCTTGGCATTGAGAGGGAGAGCAAGGGAGAATTATCATGAAAATGGTCACCAGGTACCAACACAGAGACTTAAAGGATTTGTTTTGAAACTGGACAGATCTACTGGACAACACTCATCTGGAAACGCAAACCAAACTATGGATGTTTCCCCCCACCAGGCAAAGTTCAACCCATTCAAACCAATACCTTGGAAATACTGAAGATTTCCTGGATGTTATGGTCTCCCACTCCTTTCCTTTATTGCTTCAGATGCCAGGGACATCCTTAGGATCACTCCCAGGCTTTGTGGTCCTACCCAGGGACACTGCAGTGTTCTCACTGCACACCCAGGCAAGCAGCCCAGGGCAAGGTTCCCCCAGCCTCACCACCCACAAGGTGAGCTCCCACCCAGACCACACAGATCCCTCTAAAAACCTCAACAACTGGCTGTATCAGCTACACTTACCAAAAAAAAAAAAAAAATTATTTGGCTTTTCTGTTGGTTTAAGTGCCTTACTAACAGCTGGGCTCCTTCTTTTTCCACTTAAGGAATCGTTTCTTTAAAACAGACGTTTCATTCTTCAACCTAAGACTTCAAATACATGGAAAATCTGATCCAGACCTATCACGCCAGGCTACAGTTTCCAGCATGATGGTTTAATGGGACTTTTGAAGGCATTCTTCACATGTTTCATTCCTACCATTCCTCTCCCTTCATGGTTCTTCTTTATGGACAGATGTATGGGATATGGGGTAAAAATGGGTCCACAAGGATCAGTCAAATATGCCTGAATATGTCATGCATTCTGTGCATTATCTGCAAGATTGCAGACTGATTTCTTTCTGTATTTTCTGATGGACACTGCACTTCTCCAGGATCAATGGATGATTCTTTACCTTTCAGGCTGCATGCCTGAAATCATGCACTCCCATCCTTCAACTAAAATCATGGAGGACAAAAAAAGACCCTTTCAGAAGCATAATAGGAAACAAGAGTTTCAGCCAGATGTGTGAAGCATTGGAAACCATCTGGTTGTATCCCAGATCTTGAGCGTCTCTTCCCAGATTTAGAGTTCACAGCCATCCAGCCAAAGTGCACACACATAAGCATCAGAGAAGGCCTCAGGAATAAGCACTATGACAATGGAAAAATCTTTGTATGCATAATCTGTAAGTCTGATCTATGTGCAAAAGCTACTAACTATGAACTCAGTTCTCTTCAGCACAGTGAAGACATCAGAACAGAGCCATCAGCTCTTTACAGAGAAGCCTGAGGAACTGCTACATGCTCAAATGCTGAGATTCAATAGCAGGGGTGGCTCTGCTTACCTGGAGGCAAACTACACATCCTCAGCACCAAAAGGTGAGGGGTGGATCGAGAAATGACTGCAGCTCTATGAGGACTCTACCTTAGCAGATCAAAGGCAGATTCTTAATCTCACAATGTCATTTTCTCTGTAGTTCAGTGTCTATTCCCACCAAACATGTTGAGAGGACCAGGAGATGAATACTGGAATACAGGTGGAGAAGCTGAAGGTGAACTACATTTCAGTCTGGAGAAATCACCTTGTCTAACTGGCAGTAAAATTGGCTTTAAGAGACATCTCAGCTGGCATCTGCATTCCCCACTGAACAGTGATACCTATTCAAATGATCAAAACCTGTCAGTTCTTAAATTCAGGATAAATCTCAGATCTCAAAAATTGGCAAATTAAAAAAACCACACACACACAAAACAAACAAACAGAAACCAAACCAAACAAACAAAAAACCACACAAAGGCAGCAAGTGTTACTCTCAGGACCAATCTCTCTGATATGCCTCAAGCTTGCTCACAGCATTCTAATGCCACAGGCATCTCACTTTCCTTTGCCCTTGGTATTCCATTCCAGCAAAGCCCTCTCCTAATAACAAAACACCAAACAAGCTGCAGGGTTACCTTCCTAGGTGAAAATATTTAAGTCCACTGAAGTGCCATGCCAGGATGACACTGCCTGTATGGGCTGCAGCAGTCTGGAAGAGGAATTCTGCATTAAGAGACAGGAATATCCCACTGAGACCCATTGCTCAGTCCCAGGAAGTGTGAATGCCCTCTCCCCAAAGCAGTGTGCTGTCCTGAGAGGATAAAATGCCTCCTTCCCATTCCACGTGGGAATTACCATTCCCCCCCAGTCACAGTGAAGGAGGAAGCAAAGTGCCAGCTGACCAGGCTGACCTGAACTGCTCACCTATATAAAAAGGAACATTCTGCAGCAGATGACAGAGCAGTGAAGCAGCTCAGGAAGGCAAAGAGCAGCAATTCCAGTCCCTTCCCTGCCCCTTGGCCAGGCTGCTGTGCTTCAAGGGACTGCAGTGGGCAGAGGACATGGGACCTGCTGGAGAGAGCCATGGGTGACAGCCACCTTGGCACATGCTGCAGGACACAGGAAAGGCTCAGCCTTCAGACTTCAGGAGCCAAAAAAGAAATGCCCTAAGCAGCTGCCAAGGGCACAGATATATCCCAAGGTTCTGGCAGCCCATGCCCAGGCAGAAGAACCTGGTACCAGTGAGGAAACCTCAATCCCCCTGCTCCTATGGGATGAATGATGCCAATGTTCCCCCTGAGAAATCACCATCCTGCCATTAGGCTAGAAAATGTGAGGACTGGATTCTTAGTAGCAAGGGAAAAAACACCACAAAACAAAACAAAACCATCACCCCAGAAAAGGTGTGTTTACTATTTTGTCTATCTCAAGGGATACAAACGGCCAACCCCATGCAATTCAATTCTTCAGGAAGATGCAAACTGCGATTGGATTTTTTTGGGAATACTGTCCACTTCAGAAAACAGAATTTAGATCTCTGGGATACTAACAGACCCATACTTCAACAATTCCTAGGGGTATTTAGAGAAGCAGAACCACCAAAGATTCCATCAGCAACACCAATGCTGTTTCTCTCCATCCAGGGCTCCACATGCCTTCCCCCTCCCCTCTGCACGCTCAGAGCTCCTAAGGATCTACAAGGAGGGTGGACAAGACAATTTCCAAAACACAGAAGCAAACCAAATTTCTTCCCCACCCAAAGCAGACTAACAATGGAATAGTAAAATTGGCCCTAAACTGTTGCTTGCTTTCAGATTGCAAAACCTCCTTTGGGTATGGCAATGAGGGTCTAAAACAGCTTTCAAACATCAGTTCTTGAAAGTTCATCTGCTCAGGGTTTGGATAAGCATCTAAATGTCTAGAACCCAACACTCCAAAGCAGAGCATGAGACCCCTACATGAGTTTCTTTCTTTATAAATTGCTATGAAGTGCATCTGCATGAAATGTCAGTGTCTGAAGCTCTGTGTTTGCAGCTGCTGCAGGACTGAAATGATGGCTGATTCACAGCCTACTGTTCTTTCAGCAAAGTCCTCCTTGGTCTTTCATGTGAGATAGATAGTTCTCTTTGACTTTATTTGCATTGTGCTTGCCAAGACCTGTGAATTGGGAATTAATGCTCCCACTGCTACCACTCTGCAGCCAATTTTACTGTATTCACTCCAGCAAGTTTCAAAGCACAGAGGTCAGATGCAATTTTAATGAGCACCTCTACTGTTCTATTTATTTGAATACCTTTATTGCCCCATCAACTTAATAATAATTAAGCATATTATAATTACAGTGATTTAAGCTAAGGCTCCTTAGACGTATCCCCCCATTATTTTATAATCAATTAAAATGAATAACATTGACTGCAAAATCTAATATCTGGTGTACACTAAATGTCTGTTCCCATCATTACACAAAGGTCTACTTAGGTCACAGCCAACTACAAAGATTTCTGTATATTAGAAGGTCTGTAGTAATCTATTTTCTTTACTGAGCTGATGCACAGATCCCTTCTGCAGAGCATCACTTAATGCCTCGATTTTCCAGGCTTCTTCCAGAGCCATCAGGAAGCTGAAGTTTCCTTTCATTCCCAGTCTAGATTCCCCACCTGCCAGCAGAGAGGAGTTATCTCCTAGAAATGTAGCACTTTCCCAATTAAATCAGACAGCTGTTGTCCAGCACTCTCCTATACTCCTCACTTTCCATCACCGACCCATTTTGTGCTTTCACAACTGCAAAGCCATCTCCACTTACACCCTGCAGGTTTGCTGCCTTACAGTCTGGGCATTGCTTTATCAATTACATCTCTTCAGTTGCTAAAAGCATCCAAAAATGACCCCAATAGACCTCGGCAAGAGCAAAGAGGAGCTGACAGAATCAAGAAGGTAATAGAATTTTTGGTGTAAGCACGTTACCTTGGAGAGCTTCTTGCCACAGGGTCCAACCAGGGCAAACAGTCTGACAAGCACTATTTTCAGGGAATGACAAAGAATGTAACTTATAACTCTAAGAGCCAGGCTGAACATCACAAGATAATAAACTCATCAGCACTCCAAATCATCTCATGACTTTCTGCAGTCAGGAGGAATCTTCTGCTTCAGTTTACAGTGCTGGTGTCTATAATGCACCAGGGCAGAGAAAGGAGCTGGAACAAATGTCATCCACTGAGCTATTCTTACATTTGCTTTTCCTATTTTAGGAGAGATGGATCTAGAACATGAACTGCCAAGACAAATGATGCTGTGATCTCTGGGAAACCAGAGTTACAAGGTGAGGACTCCTGTCTCTGACTCAGCTGAAGCAGAACATGCTTGGAAAGGGGAGTGTGCAAAAATGAAGAAGCTTGAAAAGCTTCAAGGTGGAGCTAACCAAAACTCTGTTCCCACTGAACTTCCCTGGGAGAAACTTTCCTGATTAATCATACAAACCAGAGCTGACTTGCTAAACCTTGTGACCAAGTGGACACAGAGCTAGGCACCACTTCTTGCACTGATTTTGCCTTTGTTGCCCTAGACATACCATTTGGTTTCTCTGTGCTTCAGCTTCCTTAGCTTTCTGTCTTTGGGGGGTGGTGGTGGTGATTTGGCCAGCAAGTTCCTCCGGCCAGGCAGAGGAGAAGAATCCTTTTGGTTTGCTTTTGCAGCACCTGATACAGCAGCTCCTCAGATTTTGATGTAACTCATCCAATTCCAGCCTAACTTCTGCAATGCAAAGCACGAAGTGGCTGTGGGCTCCTCTAAACCACCTGATTTCCTGATACATTTGAAGGCCCTGCAGTCAAAGGCTTGATGGGGCTGGTATTATTTCCATATTTGCATCACCAGCTAATGGCAGCCACTTGAATTATGACACCAGGCAGATTGCAGACCTTTTAGCACTTGTCAGGCTGCCTTGCTCCAAGTCTCCACGCTGCTTCTCTCTTCCTGACACGGCTCTCCACTGAAATGTTCTCTTTTTTTTGTCAGCTTTGGGGCATGAGCTGAGCTGCTGCCCATCAGAGTCAATGAGTGAGAACTTGCCCTGCCCCACGGGGCTTTGCCACAAGTGTCTCAGCGTAGGAGGTGGCACTTGTGGGCACTGTCAGCTCAGCTACAGCCAGCAATCAGCACAGCTACACCCCCTCCCCGTGACACTCTGCTCCATGGCATTTCTCCAGCTGAAGCTCTGCTTCCCGCAAGAGAAGGCAAAAAAAAAAAAAGAAGTTACATCACAGCAGTCTCAGAGGGAAAGCAGGCAATCTGCTTACTCAGAGGAAGATTTTTATTTTTAGACTCGATGGAGGAGGCAGTGGGTATATAAATAAAAAGGCTGCTCTGAGTCTGAGTAAGCAGGGTGCCTGCATGGCTTGTGTCATCACCACGACTGAACGAGTCTCTACCCAAAGGCTGCAGTGGGAGCCCACAGCAAACACTCTGAGTGCTGCCCAGAGGGGTGGGAATCTCCTTGGAAATGCTCTGACCTCAGAGCTGGACACAAACACAAGCAGAACTACAGAGACTCATCTCCTGCATGGTGCCAGCACCCTGGGGTTTGGTGCTTCCAAGGAAAGAAATCAAACCACTACAGCCCTACACAACAGGATCCCAGAAGAGCCTCCATGATCCAGGTGTTTTCTCCTGCAAAACAGATGTTCCTTGAGCCTTTAGCAGTCCTGAGCACTAAATTCACCCTTCTAGCCAGTACCAACACCATCTCCTCACACAGTCCCCTCTGACAGTAATAACATCCTTCAGAGAAAGCATAAAAAGTCCTGGTGGACTCCTTGCTGCTGGGAGGAAGGCAAGGTTTGTACCTTGAGGGGTCTAAAACTGAAAGCCAAACTTTTATCTGTTATCCTAAACAAATCTCCAATCACTTCTTTCAGTTTGCTTCTTGATACATCTGGTTCCTTTCTGCAGCAGGAGGTATTGCTGCTCTTCAGCATTTCTTCTGGAGTAGTAACTGGATGTGGGAAGAATAAGCTGGACTGTAACTAAAAACTATTTCATCAAGCCTCCCAAAGAACAAATTCATAAAGTAGCTGGAAACATCATCCCTGACTGCAATCTGCCCTGCTGTTAATCCTGAGCACACAACCACCAACAACATTTCCCATTTATGGGCTCAGACTTCTATTTTTTTCTCCCTGGCCCTCCCTGCAACAACTGCATCCTTCCAAGCAGCTCTCCCAGCTGAGTCAGCCTCAAAGCAGCACATCCCTGCTTTCCATCTGCAGGGACATGCTTTATTGTTTGAAGCATTACCATTCCTCTGAGCCTACTAATATTTGGAAGCAATAAATAAATTCATTGTGTTCAAAACGAGCAGGCTGAGGAGCATCTGTGATGCTGGGTTGGCTCCCCAGCAGGCAGGGACATTTCAGGGTTTTGCATGTTTTGCTTGAAACCCTGCAGATTTCTGCCACAGCTGAAAAGGCACTCAATACCTGTTTCCAACATGACAGGCTTTATTTTTCCCTCAACTCCCCCTTTTTTTTTTTTTTTCTAGTGGATTTTTATTATGCTGGCCAATCCAACTGGAATCCCTGTTCATCTGGAAACAAGAAAACACCAGGATAGGGTCTTGCAGCCTCTCTGGCAGTTTCCATGGTATGTGCAGCTCCTACAGCCAAAGACATTTCTCCTTAGCAGTCTTTGTTCTGCATTAATGGCTATAGGAGCCTTCATACATGTACTTACAGTGTACCCTAACACATGCTTCACATCTAACCACAGTCCTCTTACACACAGTCTCACTGACAGGAAGGCTCCAGTTGGGAACACTTTCAGGAGAATCATTAAGTACACTCATAAATCTTCTTGAGAGTCAGGCCTACATTTTGAACTCAACTCACTGATAGTTTAAATCCAAATTTGCAGCACTCCCAAGCTTCCATAAAAGGGGGAAAAAAAACCAAACTCTGCAATAAAATTAATGAACACTGGTGTTTACATTTTGGTGGTGCATTTCAGCAAGTAAGATTATATTCACATATTCAGAAGTCAGAGACACATTATTCATAATGCTACCATGCCTTCCATGCTGTACATTTTTGCCCAGTTCTGCACTTCAGTTTATAAAATACTTAAGAGTGTGACTCTTCCAGAGAGTGACACTGACAACAACAGCAGAGAACAGCCTGATAAGCAGAGCCAAAGAGACAAGTCACCGGCAGATGTGTCAGCACCACCTCAAGACATCCATCCAGCAGCTCCAAGCTTGGCTGTGCATCTTTCATGGCAGACTGAAAGAATTCAGCTGCTCCTAAGCTACCAGGTCAGACAACCAGAGCTACTCTGAAACAAAGCTGTACTCCAAAAGCAACTGATTATCCCCACAACTCTTCCTGCTCTACCATTTCCTGACACCATAAAAGAAGGAGGAGTTCAACCTCCATCCATCTGGGGAGATGTTTCACCCTTCCTTATGACATATTCTGTTGATCCCACAAGTATTTATCCAGCACCAGAATGAGATTCTGCTTAGACAGATTGTTCCCAGATTTACGTGCCAGAGCAACTGGTGTCCCCTTCTTGTTTCTTGTCCTTCTTTTACACTCGCATCTCTGTCTTCTTGAATGGTGAAGAGGCATGAAAACCTGGCCATGTTCACCCCCCAGACAAGCTCTCTGTCTCTTAGCTGCCCAAACCCCTATCAAAATGCAGAGGTGCTGAGGGTGCTGTGCATACCAGCAAGCCTGCTCTCATTAGTGACACTTCAGATTGCAGGCAAGCTCCTTGACTTCAACTTGGGGAGCTCCAATACACACTCAATGGCCACAAGTTTTATGGTATCTGAACTAGGTGTCCCCCTGAGCAAGGGAGAAGGAAGGATTAATGACCACTTGCATGAATTATTCAGCATTCTCTGCCACTCCAGGCAGTTGAGACCAAGAAGGAATATAAATATTCCCTTATTTATCCACAGACTTTTTGTTCATTCTTCCAACAGTAAAGCACATGAGAAAGAGTAAAGCTTTCTATACCTGACGAATCACTTCTATTTCTTAAAGAGCCTCTATTCCTTTCCCTGAAAATGCCAAGGCAAATACACTAATAGAAGTTAAATCTGTTACCATTAACTTTGTTAAAAAGATGTCCTGACCTCTTGAGCTGAGATACAGACCCTATGAAATACAGCTGAAAATACATCCATCCCAGTTGGGCAGAAACATGTTTGTCACTTCTTACCAGCCAGCATCAGAACTAAATTTATGCCTCAGTTACTTCAAACATTGGACAGAGAATGAGGCAGGGCTGTATGACGAAGATAAAATCCTGGCTTTGCTGGAGCTTCCAGGGAGCTCCACAGCTCCTTGAGTTGCAGTGAGAGCTGAAGAGCTCCTGCCTGGAGATGCTGTGGGCTGGGGGCAGTCCAGTGCTGGCTGCTCATTCACCACAAGGTGTTCACAACATATGAGGAGCAAGGAAAGGCTTTGAAGATGAGAAAAACTCTCTGGGTAAGGGTCTGACATTGCTGTCAGGAAAGACACACTCTGCCTGTTGCAAACTCCCTGTGCAAACTTGGGAAGCTCAGTTAATGCCTTCTTCCCCGGGTCTGTACTTCTAAAATGCTTATGAAAAAAATTCATACAAAGCAGTACAGTGTTGGTAAGTTATTAAAACATGACAAGCAGCAGAATGAAAAGGAATCAGCACCAAGACCAGGAATTGTCAGTAGAACTCATCTCACCTAGGTTCCATCACCAGTGGAGAGAGGGGGCTGCAGAAAGGGTTCCACTCCTCAGCATCAGATGGGAGAAATCTCCCTCCACAAGTCCTTAGCTACACAGGGACATCAGCTTTGCAACTGCTAGAGTTAGGTGAGAGAAATCCACCTTAAATAATCAGGATGACAAGAATGACTTGCTGGTTCCCAGCCTACAAAGCACAAGCAGATGAACTCCAAGCCACCAGAACTGCCCAGGGCTGCAGCACTGATTTCCTTGGAGCAAGTCACAAACTCAGCATGGAAAAAACAGGATAAACAGAATAAAACAAAGGCCACAGAATAAAACAAAGGCCACAGAATAAAACAAAGTTCATGTCCTGTGCACATACAGGTGGAGTCGAAGAGGAAGCCTCAGCTTTCCCCTCCTTGTTCTGCAAGGCCTGGCTTTGCAAGCTTAATATTTTTTAAAACTGTAAAGGTGCCTTTATTTTTGTTTACCCCAAGACAATTAGTTTTTAAAATCACTCTTTCAGCATGTGAAATTTTTTAATGGCATGACCTCCATTATTAATAGGAACAGAATGCATAATGTCCTAAAGCAAACCTTCTAAATAGCAATGTTTATCCACTCAAAGAACCAATTAGGCAGGTTCAGGGTTGTAAAACCACCGACCTCCTCTTTCTAGTTAAATGCAAGGACATTCATTACAACTGTCATTTTCTCAAGGAGGTTTGTAGCTAATATTGTTGGACTTATAAACCTGTACTGTGCATATCAAAGAAGTCACCTCTCAGCCCTGCACATCCAGGGCAGCAGGAAGCCCTTGGAAGCCCTCCAGCCTCCCCAAAAAACAGCAAAAACCCGGAGTCTCAGCACCACCAGACGAAAATTCACCAAACTTCCCTGATTATGAGTTTATCTCCCACCTAATTACAGCTGAAATAACATAATAAGGTTTGTGCTCCCTGTTTGAGCTGATGCATTTAATAGATTTCTCAATATTGGCTTACCCAACTCTGTCAAAATGACAGCCCCACTTACTGTTAATCAGAGGTTGCGTGTGAGCGTCAGCGCGCGGCTCCGCGCAGCTCAGTGGAATGATCAGAGCTGGGAGATGCTGTCGATATGTTTTGATCTCTGTGTCAAATGAATCTGGTTCCTTGTTAATTTTTTCCCTTCATGTTCCACTGCTGTTTAATTGTTTTGTCAGCTGTGTGTATGCTGCTCCATCTAATTGCAATATTGGATGTTTTGGCAGAGCAGAGGACATGGTGTGACATTCATTGTCACTGGGGATCGGGGTTTTTTTCCCTTTCCTTATCTACCAGCAGCACACAGAGTGCACACACCTGGAAAGTTCACCTCCAGTTTTCAAGAAACATCATTCTGACAGTTCTCCAACATCACTCAGCTACCGAAAAGTACAACTGAACCCACTGGGATTTTTGAACTTAAGCCATAATATAGCCTGTGAACTCCACTAAGCACACAAGTCAGGGGTAAAGGGAAGGGGGCCTTGAGTTCTTGTACAGAGCTCACCAAGCCCATCCTTATGCTCAGAATGCATAAGTAAATACAAGGGGCTGGAAGGAATCCTCCCCTGTCCCAGCACACAATTACCTGAAGGACATGCTAGGTAGACCACTGAGTCAAGTGGAGCTTTGCTGTCCCTCTGAACAATAACCTTCTAAGTGCACTGGTCCTAGAAGTGAGGGATGAGCAGCATGAAAAATCCCTGATCCACTCCTGGATGTCACTGGGAAATTCAGGGGTCTATTCTAATTGCAACTAATCTTTTCCTTGCCTCCATGGACTTTATTTAGAGCCTTCTCACTTCCCAAATAAACCCATACCACATGCAGCCTAAACCACAAGATCAGGGCAATGGGATAACAATAATTTTTCCATCTCTAAGTTAGAACTTTCCAGCAGGTTGATTTTCCTTCAAATGAGTCTTTCCTCTGTCGACTTGATTCTTATTAAGGTCACCATAAGAAAGCTAAAACAGGACTTCATTTAGATCCCTCTTTTATCAAAATTCAAGATGTAGAAACAGATTTACAACTGTTAGCACAACAGACCCCATCACCCAACCTTCAGCAATTGCTGTCTGGATGCAAACATAACCAGCATTTGGAACCTGATGCTCCAAATTGGACCCATCCCACAATATATTACAATTTAAGTTAAACAAACTGGCAACAGGGAGCTGAAGACAAAGCAGCTGAAAGACAGTCCTGTTTGATACATCTCACTGTCACTATCTTTGAGACGTGTCAGACAAGCCAACACATGGTCTATCCATCATGAGACTCCCTTTGGATTGACTGACAGATTGGATGAAGCACTTGAAGTTAACTTGGGTTTAAAATATTGTCGGTAGCTTCTTAAAACTCACCTATCACACCTGCTGATAGGTGATGTATTTGCCCCTTATTGCCAAATCAAATTGTAATTTTGATGCAATATCTGAATGTAGCTGAAAGGTTACAAAGCAGACAGGTTAAGGTCAATTATCAGAAACACACCAACTTTTTAAATTGTTAATTTTAGTCACTGCTATAGCTCTGAGTTGGAGGATACTTGCTGGGGTTAAAAGGCATGAAATTAGTCAATGAATTTTGAGGTTGCACGTTTTCTTCCCTGATTCCAATAATTAGCACATCCACTGCCCTGACATCTGTTTCCAGATGCTGATTGAACACACAACTTAATTTTCCCACAGGCTGCAACCCAAACAGCCCACTCCAGGAAAAATCTGTGAGTCCAGCAAAAGCTTCAGCAGCAGGACCATGTTCAGAAAGCTAAGTAGGAGCTGCTGGCTTGGTCCTCAGATGCCCAGGCTTTCAAGCAACTTGGTCTCAGAATGAGTGAAACCAGAGTGTTGGGGAATGCCATCAGCCTGTTTCTGAAAAATAACACCAACAATGTGAAGAAACAGGACCAGATCTCAGATGAGGGAAATGAAATTACATTTTATGCAGCCCCTGTCCCGATTTTCCAAACCCCTGGTGAGAGGAGAGGAGCTCAATTTAAATTGTCTTTGAAAAGCCTCAGTTCTTGGAAAACTTTGAGCACTGATTCCATGAGTTCAACCACCAGTCCTCAAACTGGGCAGCCCAAACCAAAGAGATACCTCTAAAAACCCCAGCCCTGACTGAGGCTTTCCTCTGAAAGCTTTATTTTTACACATTGCTCATCCAAAGACAAATCCCAAACTGCTATCAGCAACTCTCACAAGGCTTTGCTGGTTTACTAACTCACCCTTTAGACCCTCTCCTACATCCTCAAGCCATATCTCAGAGCCACATTTCAGGACCACACACTGCAGCAATACCACCACCACCATGCCTGGATGCCAAACAAAACCAAGACCCATCGGCTCCCCCCAGCTACTGCTGCACATTACCTTGAAGAAACCCAAGATGTTGTGTGACTTTGTCGTGCTTCCCATCATTTGCTGGATGAAGGGAATGTGGTTTGCACTCTGTGAGACACAGAGCTCTCCACGTTTCCACGTCTCAGCACAATTGGGGCTGATTTTGCAAGGACTGCTGCCAAGCCGGCACATCTGAACCCTCCCTGCCTCCACTGACAACAAGCACATTTGCCTCAGACACACATGCTTGGGTTTTTTTTCTCTCAGAAGAACCTATATTTTTTTTCCATTAACAAAAAAGAGGAGGCAGCTCCTCTGATGGGAACACATCTTTGCTGGCTGCTGAAGTGGAATCCGCTCGGTGGCACGCTGCACGCAGGGAACCATCTCCTTGGGAACAAAACCACTACAAAAGTGCCAGCCTGGGAAGCTAAGTGCAGAGCAAATATTTCCATACCTTTCTCCAGATGCAGGTGTATCCCTTTTTATACCAAATTCGTGCTAAATAACAACCCCTCTCCCATTCCTTTTTTTCCAGGGGTGAAAATTGTCACTCTCCCCCAGCCCGTCCTGTGGCAGCCACACAAAGCCATGGCTGTGCCACCACTCTGCCCATTTGTTCCTCATCACCCCACCACACAAACCACCTCCCTTCCACTCCCCTGCATCCCAGGAGGTTGCTGCCCAGCCTCCAAGGAGAGCAGAGCTTGCTGGTGCAGGCAGCACTGCCTGGCAATGGCAGGGTTCATGGCTGAGGATATTTGCACCCAGAAGCACTGGGGGAGAGGACACAGCTCTGCTCTGGGGTCCAGCACAGTCAAGAGGATGCTTTCACCTTGCATTAACAGGTTTGGGATCAGCTGTTAGACAAACAGATCAATATTAATACCAATAATTGCAGGTGCCAACCAAGCATGGACCTATGCTACCAAAAGGGGCAGTCCATGGGGCAGGTGTGTGCCCACAATATACCAGCAAATACAGTTTTACTGAGCTTCAGAAGCCCAAGAAGATTAAATCATGTTGCCTGAAGTGGCTCAGTAGGTGACCAGCAGTGTCAGGTTAATTCTGCAGTGCCTTTGCCTTCATTTGCCCCAGAAGCTCAAGACCCACCAGCTCCCATCCCAGGATTAAACATTCTGTGTTCTCCTGAATCAAAAGGCAGTGAGAATCCCTCTCTTGCTGCTTTGCCCTGTTTCACTCAGGGCCCTTTGTAGAATTTCTCAGAAGATTTAAAACAAAAATCATTCACTGAACTTCCCTTCTCCACTGGCTCTTTTGCATTTGAGGAACAAGGCTTTACCTATTTGTATTTCAAATGGAATTTCAAATGAACATGGCTGTATTTAATTCCTTGTATTACACCAGCAGTATCAAGGGACATCACTGCAGCTGCTGGAGTAAGTTTGCTACCAAGTCAGAGAGCACAGGCTCCTGCTGCTCCTGCAGCCTCCACAGGCACCCAGGGTTCCTGCTCTTCCCAAGAAAAAGGTGTGGAGATGTGGATGCTGGGAGGAAAGGAGGGAGATGGGACCCAGAGCTCTAAGTCTTCCCAAGCAGCATTTTGATCTGTTTCAGTTGTTTAAAATGGCACCTTAAACTTTCCACCATTTCCTTGGTTTCCTAACCATAAAGGATCCCCCACATCCATACACCCTATGTGCTGCCTGTATACACTGTGCTGGCCTTCCTCCATGTCCCCTTTTCCTATGGGGCAGTGCCAGATACATCCTGGCCTTCCCAATGAGCACCATGACTCTGTTCTATTAAATAAAAAAAAAAATAAAGAAATATGATCCCTTTGTACAGGAAAGAATAAAATCTGATGTTTAAGCAATCCAGTCAGCAGGCAAGACAAAATACTGCCAGGCTCCAACAGTGGGACCAGCCAGGCTAAGAGTCAGTTCTTGCAGCTTAAACTGGTATTTTTATTTGTTCTCTTACCATATCCCTCACCATACCCAAACTACAACAGGCAATGGTCAGCTGCCCATTCCAATCCCACTGGGAAATATTAATTAGAGTTTTAATTACTGCCAGTGGTGAAAAAAGATAGCTAAAAATCTGGGAATATAAACCTGAGCTTTATAACGCTCCCAGGAAAGCCCTGGATGGGGATTTCTTCAGTATGCAGGGTTATGGTAGCATGTGCATCAGCTCCTGGCAGCCTGGATTCCTTCCTGTTCAATCACTAACAGTGCTTGTGCTGCCCAAACTTGTGCTGCCCAAACCCTCTTTAAATCCATCCACCACTGCATCCCTCAAGGCCACTCTGTGAGCAGGACAGGGTATGCTCTCTCCTCTACTTCACCTCTCCAAATGACTTTAGGAGAGCAAAGATCTTAGTGACAAAAAGATCTTTGTGTATCTCTTTTTTTTTTTTGTGTATCCCTTTGACAAAGACTAAGATCTTTGGGAAGATCTTAGTGAAAAAAAACAGGCCCAAATGTCACCTCAAAACCAAAAAGATCACCTGGGTATTTTCATTTCCATCTGCTTAGTGTTTGCAGTTTTTCTAATGTGGTCTTGTAAGAGGGTGACACTGTCACATACATTCACCTGGCAGAGGAGCTCCATATATTTTGTAGATGCCAACAGCCACAGAAAGGAATGTTTCTTCACTTACATGCATAAATAAAACACTCTAGAAATGGAAAAGCAAAATATATGGGTTGCCTCTTCCCTGTAGAGTTTATGTTTTTTAATCTAAGCATCCTTTGGCTCTCTTAACACCAGAAGGCAGAACCACATCCAAGAGCTACAGGGTTAGAGGAAGCCCTAAAACAAAACAAAACAAAAAAGCAAGCTACCAGTAATAAATCCACATCCAAAACCCAGGATTTTTGTGTGCTCAGATGCTGAGCTAGTAACCCAGCATCACTGCTGACAGTGGTTCTCAGCTCCCACCTTCCCCTGAGCACATCAGATGCAGCACACACCAGGCAGTGGTTACACACAGACCACTGATATTCTTTTCCCTCCACTGAGCAGAAGATGTGATATCTGCAGAGGACAACAGCCCATGTTGAAGCTGCTGGGGCTAACAGGCAATGCAAACTCCACTCATCACCCTTTGCTCTCAGGGACTCCAGTGGATTTTGCAAAGCACCCTCAGGAAGACAAATGGCTCTGAGGATCAGCACCGTGTGCTGTAATTAGGAAAAATACCTGTTCCTCCCAAAAAGTTGTACAGCTCACAGTCTGTGACCTGAGAGGCACAGTCAGAAAGTTTGATGTGGTTTGAAAATAAACTCCAGAGATGGCACTGAGTGAGTTTAACCCCCACGTCCCCTGCCATCCATGCAAAGGACCACATCTGGCAACTAGGAGAGGACAGCCAAGTCTGTGGTGTCAAGGAAAAGAAGAGAAAGAGGCTCAAGTGATTATTCAAAACAAACTGAAATTGAAATTTCAGCCTAACCTGCTGGGAAGAACCTCACAAACTAGGGCAATTAGAAGAAGCAATTATTACAGGATATAAATAAGAGAGAGAATTTCATTTCTCATTGAAGCTTTGGGACCACAGCTGACAAGAGAAGGTTCCAGTAACAGAGGGGTGGCTATTGCTCCTCCTCTTCAGTAATGGCTTGTGCCTCATTCCCACAAGCAAAGAGAAACCTGCACATCTGGTTACACTGTGGGGCAGAGATTTTGCCTTTCAGGCCCCAAAGACCCCAGCCAAGGCATCCAGCACATGGTGCTGCTGCTGCAGTGCCAATGGGAGCACAAAGCAGCCCCCTTTTTGGCACCAGGGAAATGGAGTGGATGGGGAGCTGAAGATGACTGAAGGTTTCATGCAGTCCCCTGTGAGAAATTATGACCTATTTCCTTCCTTTGGTTGTATATCCTTCCTGAACTGACTTTTGGGCTCATTCAATATTAAAAATGCTTTGCCCAGGGTAAAACAGGCAGGGTAAAGAAACATCTTTTGCACTTTAAATCACTCTGCTCGAGATTACATTCAAGCCTCATTACTCTGAAGAGACCTGGGATCCTCTTCCAAATGACTGAACCGGGGCAAACATTTTTTCTGACAAGATCCTGAAAGTATTCAAGTCCATCCAGGCAGCAACGTCTGGCTTTTGTTTGAAGGAAGAGATTTCTTGTTCTGAGCAATGCTACAAAAGCAATGTCATGTCATGTTTACTACTTCCCCTCTATTGACTTCTGCAGCTGGTGAATTTTTTATGATAGAAATTACAAATATTTAGCCTGCTGATGGCAGGATGAGCCAAGTATTCCCAAGGCTCCTCCACACCAACCTCCTTTGTTTCCTGGTTTCAGCTGCCCATGTTAGAGCTGCTTACATCCCTGCAGCTGCTGGCACAAAGATAGGGAGATGGCACAGAAGTCACCCATCCCAGGCAGCATGGACCTGCACCCAGCACCCCCCCAGCACCTGGGGGGTTCTCCCCATCTCTGTAGGCTCTGAAGCAGAAGTCCTGCATGGTTCCAGCTTCAGCCTGCACTGCCAGGGAACAGAGAGCCTGTGCTCTGTACTTGTGTCACACAAGTGACAGCCCTGAGGCTGCAGAGACCCCAAAGAGGGGGTCATGGTGGTGGCTTTGGGGCTGGCTGAGCAGCAGGCTGGGGGTGAAGCACCACAAACTCATCCCTGGGAGATGCTGCCAAGTGTCAAACAGTGGCAGCTGGACCGAGGACACTTGCACTGTGTACAAGGCTTTGGTTTTAGTTTAAGTAAAGCCTTAAGTAAGGCTTTATGAGCCTTAAGTAAAGCTCCTAAAATAAAATTCTTAGAATTTAGTTTTCTTTCTTCTCTAAATAATAGCTGTGTGATGCACCACAACGTGCAAGTTGAACAACTCAGGGTTTTTATTTCCTCCACAGCGTCTATGGAGTTACTAATGGTTTCTCCTCTCTCTGCAGGAGAAACAAGACAGCTTCTGTTTGTTACTAATGGGAACATTTTAATCTTCTTGCCTACATGGCAATTATCTGCCATTTGCATGGCAGGGAGAGCATCCCCAGGCTGGCAAAGGGCACGTCTGCATCAGGCTCCAGAAACATGACAATAACATGAATTAACATGCCTGAAGCAGCTTTAATCCACCACCTCCAACAGCAGAAAGTAGCAGAGGCCATGGTAGTGCCTCTGCCAGGCACTGAAAAAGCCTGCTGAAAGCCCAGCAAGGTCACATCTTGATGTGTACCTGAGCAGCCACCCAGGCAGAAGCTCTGTCCTCACTGGCACCCATGGGAGACAAATCCTTGGAGATGGATATTCCAGATCTCAGCTGTTGCTGGAGCAGATGGTGCACAAGGAGAGTCTAAGGGGGAGGTGTTTGCTCCAGAGGAAGCTGAGAGGCACCTTCTTGCTGTCTTTAACCTAATAGGAAGTTGGAGAGCAGCTGGAGCCAGGCTCCAGAGAAGCAGAGCAAAAGGACAAGCAGATTGCAGCACAGGACATTGCAAACCCAGAAAACAGTTCCCACAGCAGCAGGAGGCTGAGGAATTGGAGCCCTTGGGTGTATTCCAGACTCTGCAGGGATGACCTGGGACAACCTGATCTAACCTTGAGCCTGGCTTTAAGGAGGGGGTTGGAGCAAAGGAGCTCCTGACCCTCACTACTCACTGATTCAATCCATGCTTCCACTCCACTGCAGAAATATCCAAATATCACATATTCCTATTTGGTAATGAAACACTCTGTCAGCAGGGGTTTCAGAGTATACTAAACAGCAGCTACCCTGAATGATTCAAAAAAATAATCATGTGTGTCTAAATACCTGTGTTTTATGAATGCAAATAAATACATTAGGTAAATATCAGATCACACCATATTATGCGAGCTCAATCATATGATTTTTGTATTACAAAATGCAAAAAGAACCTTATCAGAGAAACAGGCACACACAGAAAACTCCCCTCCAAAACTTCCCAGTTATATTCTGGCATTTTCTAGATCTACATATTTTTATTTCCAAAATATTTCTCCATGGAAATCATGTTCAAACTGACACATTTTTCTAAGCAACTCCATTTGTTAAAAAATGCTTGCTTTGGGGTTTGATACACATGGTTTTTTTTTTAATAAAAAACCTTTTTTTCCCAGCCCTGAACGTAACATCTTCCCTAATACAAGAACAGCAGAAAGAGGAAACTGGGAACCAGCAGCCAGCCTGTGCCTATGGGATGTGCTCATCCCATTTATATGGGACAAGTCCAGATTAAGCAATTGCTGCCACAGCAGAGGGGAGACCTTCAAAGACCCAGTCACACACAGCAGCTGTGATGCTCCTGCCTCTTCCTCTCTGGCAGCCATCAGAGCACAACCAGAGCCACCCTTGGCTCCTGGGAAGCTCCCAGGGGATGAGCACAGCCCAGGGAAGCTGGACTTGCCCAGGAAAGATTTATCTCCTCCATTTCCCTGCCAAGTAAGCCTGGATTATTCTACAAGCTGTACTGAATTACAACACAAGAGTGGAAAACACACCT
The DNA here is from genome assembly GCF_003957555.1 of Calypte anna. Lineage (NCBI taxonomy): Eukaryota > Metazoa > Chordata > Aves > Apodiformes > Trochilidae > Calypte > Calypte anna. The sequence goes on from NC_044264.1 coordinate 1,420,699, forward strand.
TGTCAGACCTGAAGGTGATATAAATCTGGACTTTTCCCTGGAAGCCAAGCAGCTATGCTGCTTTACACTAATGAGGTGTTTAGCTTCTATTTTAATCCTAATATCTCACTATTTTCCAAATCATCTAAGTGACAGAAGTCCCCAGTTAGAGATGCAGCATCCTACAGGTTGCAAACTGAACAATGGGGACATGTCAATGAAGATCCAGCACTTTTAAACTTCCAGGTAAAACTTCCAGCACTTTTACCATACATAATCCTTTCATCCTCTCCCAGTTTGTTTGGCTTTTTAAGGACTGAGGGATTGAAACTAAATCAGTGTTTAAATCACCCTGTGCTAATAAACCACTGGGCTCTTTTCTCTTTCCTCACTCATTATAAACAAAAGTTTGGGTTTTTTTAAGAGAAAATCTCATCAGCCCAAGGATTCAGTGCATTAGGAACCAACTACAAATTGAAATAGCACAAAATGATCCAGTAATTGTTTCTTCTAAAGCCAGCACCACAGCACCCTGGCTACCTGGGTCTGTGGGACACTTTTTTCTCTTCTGAGGTTAAGATTCAACACTGGATATAACTCAGGATGGGGGAGACATCCCCCTGGCCAAGCCAGCACCCCCAGCCAAACCTCCCAGCTCTCCAGGCTGAGGTTGCACCTTTCTCTGGAAGTGAAGATGAGCAGCAACCTCCTGTATTCCTGCTTGATACATTCCCAGCACAATTAATCCCTTCAAAGGCATGAGATGCATGGCAAGCAACAGGCTTGTTTCTCAATAACCCAATGGATGGAAAACTTCTTTTATACCTAGCTACATCCAGATCTCTATATAAATATCTATAGATGTGTATATAAGCACCCTTCACACAAGACATTTCCTGAGAGAGGCTCACAAAGGACCTCTCCATCCTCCTGCCTCCTCCCTGTGCCCTCCCCTCCTCCAGCCTCCCCTTTCTGTTTGCCATCTGGTACCCATCAAAGGCAGTTAGACCCATGACACATGTGTGCTTCCCAAATCCTTTAAACCTAACTAGAGCCCTGTTTTGTTTCTTCCTCGTCAGAAGCCACAAGGAACCCTGATTCAGTACATCTGGACCTTCTAATGCAGTAACAGCCTGGCTGTGCCAACTCTGCTTTCTGTCTGACTCCATCTTAATCACTCACAAATCACAAAAGAATTGGGAGGGGAGCAGAGCCAGCACAGCAGCAACACAGCAGAGAACAAAACAGTGGCCAGGGCAGCAAACTGACACATCCCTTATTTCCATCCCTTATTTCCCAGTGCTCTGCTTTAGTGGTATCCCAACAGGTCTCAGTAGCAAAGCTCCCAGGTTTGCAGACCCTGGAACTGCATCCTGATATTCCCTGTGTGAAGATGCCACAAGGACAGCAAACCCCATCTGGCTGCAGGAGCCTCTGCTGGGTGAGACACCACATTCCCAGGGCACTGTAAGGAAATGCAAACAGCTCTTCCCAGCTTTAATCACCACATTCATTTACTGCACTGCTGGTCATGCCTGTGATTTTATTGCAAAAGCTTCCACAACTACTTTATTCTGGCCATTTTTTTTTTCAGCTGCCCTTCCAGAAATCGTGTGGTTTGGGATTCCCAGCTTCCAATAAGAAGCCTTTCTAAATATCAGAGAAGGACCTGAAAATATGATTGATCCTTCCTTCCCTCTCTCCTTCCTTCTTCCCTTCCTTCCTCCCCATTTTTATGATTTTCAAAGTGGTATCACAGCTTTACTTGAGGGTCTCACTCCGGAGTTTCACACCAGAGGGCCAGGAATACTGCAAAAATCAACGAGCTGCTACCAGGTATCACATCCAGTTATCCCTCAGCCAGCAGAGAGAACCTCCCTGCTGCACAATTCCAACTCAGTGCCTCCACAACTGTGCAGAAATACAGAATAAGGAGCAGCTTTAGCACATACACTGAAGAGATCCCCAGGTTTTCATTTCTTTGCTTGCTACGTGACACCTTCATCCCCCAACCTCCAAGCACATTGTGACCCCATTACAGATCCCACCATCCCTTGTCCAGCAGCACAACCTAACACAGCCTGACACAGCTCTCTCCCTCTTCCATCTGACCCTGAGAGCAACACAAATGGCAGATAAAAAGGTTTAGAATACAACCCAAGAGCTGCTGCTTCCCAAGGGCAGGTGCTCAGCTTCCCACCCCATCACTTGTCCTCCTCACCCCCTAAAAGGGCCACAGTCTCCTCCCTGGACACACACACAGAAGGATGAGTGGGGTTGATGTTTGACCTAAATAGGTCAATAGGGACAACCTGTCTGAGAAAAAGGGGGAAAAAAAAAAAAAAAAAAGAAAAAGAAAAAAGAGGGGGAGGCTGTCTTGACTTCAGGCCAGGAGTTTGAAGCTTGTATTTATTTATGCTTTTCATGGGAATGCTGTTCAGAGGCAGTAAAACATGACATCTGGAAAGAGCAGGGAAGGCCCTTTCCTGCAAGTTGACATGTATTTTATCAAACAAAAGAGGGGAAAAAAGCTCTAATTGTTGTTTCTGTAAGCTACCAAGGCAGACAGGAGACCCTGGCAGACTGCGAAAGCAGATTTAAGGCTGGGACATGGGACTGTCCTCAGAGCTGCCCCTCCAGAGAGCAGGCAACTCCACGGGCTGATCAAAGCCAAATCTGAGGTGATGATGAAGAAACTGCACAATAGGGATAATTACTCCTTCTAAACTTTTGACTGGAGGGCTGGGAGCGTGCCTGCAACTCTCCTCATAGAGAGCCTCCAAAGCAGCTGAGCTTCAGCCCAGCCTCTCAAGCTGCTCACTGCCCCATCTCCCTGAGCTTCCACCTGGGACTCTGGTGTCTGATCCGAAGCAAATAAACCATTAAAAAAAATTTCTTTGTCAACCAACAGGACAGCTGAAAGGGATGCACAGCTCCACAAGGCCAAATACACCTCAGCTCAAAGTCTGAAATGAATATGGAAAGTGATTCATGACAGGAGGAGACAAAACAAGCCTATTCGTGCTACTCCATGTCAAACCAGCTTAAGAGAGATTTTGGATCCAAATCCTCTCTTCTTTTCCAAAACCACAAAGAAAAGCAAACAGATGTCAGCCATTTCAGATTTGCAAAGAAATTAACTGAACAGCTCAGAATACCAGTGGTTTTCTTCAGCACTTCCTACCCAGGGATAGAATCTGCAATGTCAGATGGGGAAGGGATGTCAGGGCCTGAGGGAGCAAACCAGTCCTGGACCAGTCTGGGACCAGCAGCAATCCCACACCAAGCTCCAAAGGCTTCATCATATTATTCCTTGCTAAGACATTATGGGAAGGGAACAGACATGCTGTAAACAGGCAATCTAGAAAAATACAAGTGTTTCAGAGTTGAGGGATTATTTCAAAAGCATATGCAAGGCTCAACCCCTGAAACTCCATTTTCAAAAGCTGCTTTGAAGCATGACAGCTTTGGCACCACTGGAAGTCACTGAGTGAGACAGAATCCTAATTGCTTTACAAAATGTTATCCAGATGCAATTAATACTATTGTGAAGTACTTTTGACTTATTTTTTTTTTCCCAAATGCTGGGAGTAAATATTGCAGCACTAAAGCCTGTCACTCCCTTAGGTGCTTTAAGAGTGGTATTGATTTCTAAAAAGCAAATGTAAACATTGTCAGTGTTCAGACACTCTCAGGTTATATGCAAAGGGATTATTTTAGCAAGTCCTTCTCATCTCATCTATTTCATGGCAAACTTGGTGCCACTCAGTGCCAGTCTCAGAGACAAACCCTCCAATGCAGCCCAAGTCCAGTGAACAGAAGGGCTCTGAGAATTCACTTTCTTCTCATGCTCTGTCTGCTTCTAGAGCCAATGTGAACAGCACACCAGAATCCAAATTACTTCACTCAGCTTCTGCATTTTCCTTCCTTGTGCTGCTCTTTATTTCTGTGAACGTGTTGAGGTGGCACCCAAGAAGGTGGGAGGCTGCTGCACACAACACCATGGGCTGCAAAGGCAAAGAGAAGTTGCCACCTAAGGGTCCAGCCAGGCAGAACAACAGCTGGATCCAGCTATCAGCAGGTCCCAGAGATTTGTTTAGCAGAAATTAGAGGTTAAGAGCTGTGTCAGGAGCTGCTCTCCCCCTGGGGACCACTGATTCCAGCCAGGAATTCCAGCATGGCCACCAGCCCATCCCCTCCACACACACCTCACAGCCTCTGCCCCAACCACACAAGCATCAGAAAAATAAACATGACCCAAATCTAGATTTATTTTTATGGGGTTTTTCCCTCCACTGGAATCATTAACCTGTTGTTTGACTCCAAATGCATTCAGCAAAGCCAAGAGGCTGGGGGAGACAGCCTTGTAGCAATCACTTCTTCATTAGCAGCTATGGAGCTAAAAGCCATTTTAAACCCCATTTGCCATTCAGGTTGCCTCCTTTTTAGAGGATGTGTATCTCTGTATTACTAAAATGAGCAGGATTATCCCATTTGAAAAAAATATAAATGCTAGATTGCCTTTTTCCACACATCTCTCCCCTGCATAACTTACTTTAATTTCTAATTTACAACTACAAAAAATAATTGTACATTGGAATTTGCATAAGAATGAACAGACCTGGAGCAAGATATTAAATTTTTAATTTGCATGCTAGGGTGGCCAAGGAATATTAGTCTACCCAAGAAGTTGGTGCCTGTAAACTTGAGAGCTGGTAGATGTAATGAGAGGAGAATTTGTACACTTCAGTGAAACCAAGCTGATTAAAAGGCTTTGATGCAGTCGTTACAGACCAAGGATACAATTTGCACATACTGATAGCTGGGTTGCTACACACACAGACCAATGTACCCTCTAATCCAACACTGTGTGGCCAGGGCCAGCCAATGCAAGCAGTCTGAAAAAAAAAATTAAATAAATTACAAATCAATGCTAATAAAGCTCTACAGCAAGCAGCTGCCTGGAAAGGCTTGACACAAAACCACCAGTAAAAATTTCTTCCTATTTCCAGCTTCTGCCCTTCCTCCAACAGGAAGATGGGCAGGCAGGGCTGTCTGCTCACTGGGCATTGCTGCCTTTTCCTTATCAGATTAAATACCTTGTTTGGAACTCTGGCTTTGCTGAGTTACACGTGTCCATGTGAGAGGTTCATGGTCATGATGGATAATTCAGGAGCTGCTAAGCAGAAGTGACAGAGCAATGGCATGAGGAAGATGAACAAGCAGGACAGGGCTCCTCGGCTGCCCGGGCTGTGTCATCACTGAAGTCTCTTAACCCAACTTCACACAAAATCCTCCCCCTTGGACCCCTTTAGACAGTAAAAAAATACAATTCCTGCTCTGTCCTTTCTGAGGTCAAAACCTCAGAGCTTCACTGGAGGGCTTCCATCTCCTCCTGGCCACCCACCAGGCTGGAAGGAAACCAAAGCCAGGGCAGAGGCTGAGCAGATTATACACATCCTATCCAGCCCTTAAAATTATCACTTGGGATCTGGCTGAGCCCCAGCCCCACAGCCATGTGGATGGGACTGAACTGCTGCCTTCAAAGAAGTGATAAAGCCAAAGGCTTTCTGCCCCAACATCAAGGAGAAATGTCACCTTCCCCAAAAGCAGAGCTGCTGGAGGTGGCCCTGGCCAGGGGACATTGGTGCCCCCCCACACCCTGGGCTGCAGCTTTTCCTCCCCCTCATTTCCCTTTCTGTCTCAGGGCTGCTCTCACTGCACATCCCTCCTCAGGGTGACCAAAAAGGCTGAAAAACCACTGCCCAGGCAGGCAGGGCTTCCTTCTCCCCAGCCCATTTTTTTTTTTTGCCTTTGGTCCGCAGCTCCACAGCCTGCCCTCCCTGCCCATCACCCCAGCCTCTGGGCTGTGCTCAGCTGCCAGACACACAGCACTGTCCTACCAGCTCCCTGCTTTCTTGGCAGCTTTTTAAAACTTGGTTAGTTCAACTGCACACTCCAGACAGTGATTTAACTGAAGTCTCTCCCAGAAAGAAAACCAAAGTTTCACAATCCTCTCCTTTGTTACACGGTTATACTTTGGAGGACTCATTTATTTTTTTAAGCTGTAGTGTTCTGTAGCCCCCAACCCAGGATACCTGACAGCCTTAGAGGTCACTGGAGTGATACTAAAAGTTGCTTTGCAAACCAGCAAAAAGATGAAAAGCAAACACCCTGAAACTGGGATGAACTGTCTCATCCTCCAGGATGAGAATCCAGGATGAGAATCTTTCAACACTTGGCCCTGTCTGCTCTCTGGGCAGCTCCTGAGAGGCACCTGGGAAGCTCAGCACAAAGGATTTTATTCCCTGCACCAGTCCCAAGCTGGCTGACAGCAGCAGATCCAGGCATCACACTCATCACGTGGGAACAGCCCCCCTGACCTTCCATGGAGCAACACCATCTCTGGTGTGAAGCACTGCCCTGACCTGGGGCAGCAAACACCACAGGTGCTTGGTGGAGAATGAAGGTGACACAAACATCTGTCACTTTGCAGGGGACAGGTACTGAGCACCAGACTCAAAAAGAGCATCCAGGGAGTGTGATCAGCCAAAGCTTGTTCAGCTGGAGACAAGCCAACCACCTCCTCAGGTGGCCTCTTGGTGCAGAAGGCATTCTGGGACAGTGGAGCCTGATCAGAAAACTCCCTAATTTAAGATACAGTAAGACAATGAGTGAGAGGAAAGAATCCAAACCAAGAGCCAGTGCAGGAGAAATCTGGTGTCCTAATGTCACTCCCTGACTTGTACAGCAACAGCTTCTCTACTTAGATAAATCCCAAACAAATCAGGAAAAGCCCTTGGCCTCCTCCAGTTTTAACCATAATCCTGACCAGTCCCACCCCAACACAGGACAGGTATGATGTCCATGGATGTGTTTCCCCCCAGGTCCTTAGGATGTCATTCTTAAAGAAGAGCTTGCTACCAGGAGAGGTGACCAGCAGAGCTCTCTGATGACCTGGCTGCTCAGGACACCCAGGGTATCCTTTGGAGGTCACCACCACCACATGGTATTAACAAAAAGAGTAATTTTTTCATAAAGAAAATGATTCCTCTAAACCAATACCCAGCGAGTGTCTTCTTAAAGACAAGCCCTCCAGCCAGAACCTATATGTAAATTAAAGACAAGCCTCTTTTAAAATATTTACACAAATATTTTTGTGGTTTCTTTCTACTTGAAAGAAAACCTTCTGCCACATTTATACATTAAGCCCACACCCCCCTCTGAACCAGGAGGAAACCGAACTAACGGGGAGCATTCACTGACAGTGGAATTCAAGGGTCTGGACCCTTGAAATCTATGGACAATTTTTAAGAGATCTCTAAAAGGTAATGAAAAAAAAATCAAGCCTGTGGCCAGCAAGCTTAAACTTGCTACACAGAACCTTGAAAAGAAAAATAAAGGCAGGAGCTACGTGTTAGTGAAGCTGAAGTTGGAAAATACCATGAAATTAATACACTTAGCCCAGGCACTCTGGGCTCAGCTTCTGGGGCTGACTTGTTAGTAGTCCTCATCCTGTGAATTTAAACAGTCTCCACAGAGACTTCAGCACAGAAGGACCTGAGCAAGGCTCACACTCCTAAATCCCTTTGAGCATCTGAGTCTGAAACCCTTCAGATACACATCAACAAAACAGGGATGTTAATATTCCTTCTTCCTTCTCCCCGTTTGAATGGTAACTCTGTTAAGATACCAACCACCCTTGTGTGCATGCAGCCCTTCTGAGCTGGGTTTACTGTCACATACATGTTTGTAAATCCCCTCTGCTGACACAGATCTGAAGGAGAGCACCCTGCCAGCACAAAGTACTCGAGTGAATCTGATTGCTGTCATCACAACATTCAGCTTGAGTGACAAGTTAAACATCTAAAACTGAACTGCAAAGAGTTCTGGACTAAAATTGAAATCCTGGCATAGGGTAAAACACAGGCAAGGGCTTAATTTTCCTTTTGACTTTTATCTTCACTGTGATCTTCCAAAGTGTGAGAAGGAAAGGGGCAAAGAAGCTGCTCAGCCACAAGATGACTTGTCTGACCAACAGGAAGAGGGAAAACCACACCTGTGTGCACAGCCACTGATGGGGGGACACTGAACACAAGCAAGTACTTTCAAATTTCCTGTCCTTTTATTCCCATACTGACCCATATAAATCAGAAGCATTACTGATCATTTGGTAGGCAACCAAAGAAGGCTGGGCACAGAGTTGTAATTTTCAGAAGACTCGTTTAGTTCACCTAGATGGTGGCACCACCTGTGCAAGTAAAGAACAAGAACAAGCATGCCAGAAGATGCCAAATGCCAAAACTCATCACCAGTTTTCACTTCTTGTAGCAGTGCTCCATTTTTTCACCTGCCTGAGGTCAGCAGCAGGTTGGAGGTTGCCTGCACACCAAGGTTGGCTCAGCCTTCCCACCCTGGTGAGCACAGCAAGCACCAGCCTGGAAGCCTCACAGCAGATGAGGTTGGATTGGAACCTGCAGCTTGCAGGCCTGGTGCCAATGATCGAGTCAGAGCAGCTCATTTTGTAGCCCCCCAAAAGTCCCAGCCTCTGGAGGGTCAGCCTCATCCAGGATGGACAACAACGCCTGCATCTGGCACTTGCTCATGACAAACAGAAACCAACTCCTGCTCAGGGTTAATATGAGACTCCTGCACCACCACAAGTGCCCATCTGCCTTAGAAAGCAGACAGAAAGTTCTGTGCTGCTGGTACAAACTGGTGCCAGACCCCTCCAAACTGTCCCACAGGAGGGAAAAGGCTACTCCTGGCCACCAGCAATGCCTAAAATCAGCATGGCCCTGCAAACCACATCCTCTGTGCTACCCAAACTACCTGTTGATCATTTGTGCACAGATCTCCATGGGGAGCATGCACAGGAGGAAGGTGGCTTTGGGAATGCACATCTTGCCCATTTTTAACTTGAGTCACAAGCACACAGACTGCTCAGGAAGGGGAAGAGCTGACCATGGCCATGGATCCATCCCAGGGGGAAGGCTCTGTCTCCTGCTCCACCTCTGCCTTAGAAAACCCCATCCATATGTGATGAGACAGCAGCAGAGCCTCCTGCCCATCCCGCTCCACCTTACACCATCCTTACACCCCCAACAATGGGGGTTAACCCAGAGTCCTCACCAAGAATAGTCCCAACGCTCTTAAGAAACCTCTTGGCACAAGCTCTCATCTGTATTTTTAAATCCATGTTTAAAGAGGCCAAATCTGCTTCAGTGCTCATGTTCCTTCAGCTGTTTATTTGGATTTTCCTTTTTGGACAAAGTGCAGCCAAGACTTGGAGCCCACAGCCCGGCACAGACGTGTGGGCACACAGCAGGCAGTGCCTCTCAACAGAGCCATACAGGGTTTTCTTGAAAACATAAGAAGAAAAGCTGTCAGTCCTGAATGCATATTATCTCTAATTAATCCTATAAAAAAAAAAAATTAAAGGATGGTTGCTTGGTAGCATTGCAAGAACTGTTTTGTAATTAATATGACCTTCATCTCCATATGGTAATTAGCAAACATTTATATTACCATTAAAAAGACCATGCTCATTACACAGTCTCACTTTTCCTATTAGCTAACAGAACCACTCAAACCAATTTAGTCAAAGCCTTGACCTTTCACAAATACTCCAAATAAATACATTCAAAACAACTTTTATTTTTAGCTGACACTCTTGCTGGCTGATTGCAGGAACCACCAGAAGAGGTTTATTGAGGCTCTGGGGTGATGCAAACCCTCTCTCCTCCCAAGGGCTGGTACCCAGGTTGCCAGGAAGGACAGGAAGTCCCCTGCCTGAGTCCCTTATGTCCCTCTCCTGTCCCACAGCCCTGTGCTCCTGGCCCCCAGGATCCCACCTGGGAAGTCTCCTGCCTTTCCAAGGGGATGCAGAGGGGCAATGCAGATGTGCCAGCAGGGACCCAGCTCAGCCACTGCCTCGTGGTCCCCTGTCCCCCCAGCTATAAAAAGCAACAGTGATGGCATCTCCTCTGTAAAGGCCAAAGGGAAATGCCTACAGTAAAAACCTAAGATGTCACTACTAATGCTATTATAAATCTATTTTCACCTCCTGGAAGCCAGAGCTTTCCACCTCAGAGAAAGAACCAGTGGTCAGCGATTCTATTGATAGTTTCTCTGCTTATATTAATCCAAATTTCCTACAGTGTTTTCTGCATGCTGCAATCACTCCTACTCCCTGGAGTGACTCACCGTTTAACTGGTTTGCTAACAGAGAGCTCCATGGATCTGTCAACAGCAGCAACAAAACCCCATTAGCACAAAGTACTTGTTTTTCACTGAGGCAGGAGAACTGGGGCTAAGTCATCCAACAGCATCCTATCTGAAAGTGCAGGGGATAAAGAAGATGGAAACCAAAAAGCACACTTGCCCACACACTTTCCTACTCCTCTCACACATCTCCGACAGTAAAAAGGAAAAACAAACCTGCCTGTATTTTGAATCCTGCTAATAACAGTTACACTTTACAAACATCCATTTCCTGCTCCTGATGAAAGTTGACAGCTCGTGGGCAAAGGTACGGGGGGAACAACACCAAACAACTCGTGTTAATCAGTGCTTTCATCAAAGAGTATGACATGATGGAAGCTTAATCCAAGATAGAATCCTCTTTTACTTGCAAGCTGTACACCTCTTTTAAAAAAGAAGGGGTTACTAATTGGAAAGATGATATAAAAATGCTAATAAGGCTGTTAACTTGACAGGGATGGGGTATTTTATATACATGTATGTAAGTACGTGTCCCAAACGAGTCTTGCACTATAAATAAGTTAAGCAGGACTAACAAAAAATAGGTAGAAATGAGAAAAATATTTAGCCAGCCTGACTGGGAACTGCAGAACAAATTACAAGGTCCCCAGCCATCCCTGGGGCTCACCAAAGCCAAACACCCACCTCTCGCCATCTTTCTGCAAATTCTAGCAATTGAAAAACTAAAAAATGCAGGAGGTTAAAGAAATACACACACAGGTTGATTAACTTGAGCAGTGGGATGTCTGACTGCTGATAGCCAGCAGCTTGGAAACCCTGAATATTCCCACTTGACACGTGCAGCTGTGCACCAGGAAGGTTACATTCAGAATTTAACCCACCAGAAACACACATCTCATGCATAAACACAACACAAACCTTCAAAGCAGTTGCCTTTTTTTTTTCTTTTTCTTTTTTATTTTTCTGAGGCAGCCAAAAAAACCCCATGTAGGATCGAGGCTGATAATAGCAGTGTACTGTAGACTTATCATAAAAGCAGGATGGAGAAACCAGCCACCAGCTGTGAAGAATATTTACAACTGTAAATATTATATTTCAACTGTAGAGCAAACAAACAGCAGGTTATGGAAATGCTGCCTTTATCGATCAGCTCATCAGAACTAGGAAATATAGAAATAGAAAGGGAGAATGTAATTCTGCACTTTGCAGCAGCACAGCATTTTGGAGACCTTGAAAATGTATTTTTGAGATACTGACCTCTGTGAACAGCAACAAAAAGATCACCCTGCTGCTGAATGAAAGCAGCAGCTCCTGTTCCAGCTCCTGCCAAGCAATACTGGGCCACCACTTGCTTCAGGAAGAATACATCTTAAATAAAGGGGGAGGTGGGGACAAGAATCAAAGAATGATAAAGATATTCTTCCTGTTGGCTTTATTTATTTCAGCTGGATGGTATCTTTAGGACACCAATCCAGAGCAATGTTCACATGTGAATTTTGAAGTATTTTCCATCCTAATAGCAGAACAGCACTGGAAAGAGCACCCACCACCTGTAGCATCAAGGAAGGGGGAGTGGCAGTACAAACTGTATGTACAGTGATGTCCTTCATTTAAAGGTAAAATGGGATAATAATTTTCCCATCTTTTTCTGCTCAAATGGGATAATAATTTTCCCATCCTTCCCTGCAGTTAACCCCCCCAGCAATAACCTGTGCATGGAGATCAATGCAAATGCAACTCTTTTGTCTGGTCCAACTTCTAGTAAGACCAAGAGAGATTTGGAGTGCTTAGTTTAGGATCTCATCCAACAGCCACAGTGGTCTGACTCTAAATATCAACAACATCAGCATTCCCACCAGCACACCCTACAGCTACTGCTCTATAAATCCTCAGCCCAATTGAAATACTGGGTGCCTGAATAAGATTCATTTAATTTAAAAAAAAAAAATCACCCTCCCTGGGAGGAGGTAGTAAACAAACATCAGTGTTATCCTGTAGCCTACCAACTTGAAGGACACTGTAGAAATGTATCAGAGCCTCAGAAGCACCAGGAGATATAAGGAGCTGCCAAAAAACCCTGCAGTACAAATGAGACTGTTCACAGCTATGGGTGTGACTGCACAACAAACCTCCCATTTCTCCCCAGCCCCCTTCCAAAAGCAAACCCATAGTCTATACAGATCTGAGCTCCTTCTTGATGGCTCTAAATGCAACTTGAGTAATATACAGAGCATTTAACCTCTAAATTCCCAGCTTCCTCTCCCCTCTGACAGCAGTGACAAACATTTATACACTTGCTGCATAACTCAAAGTAAAGCCAAGTGGAAGGGAGTAGAACCTGGACTGAAAAATGCAGCACAATCTTCTTTAGATTGTTAGAAAAAAGCAAGTTTGGCAGCAACATCTTTCATTTCATGAAGATCTCTAGAGAGCTGAAAACTTGGCAGGTAGTGGGAAAGGCATCAGGTACCTCTCTCAAGCAAGGCAAGTCTGAAATCTCTGGTCCCTTCTCATCAGAGGTGGTTCCACTGCTTTGGAACACACCACGGTCAACTTGGCAGAAAACCTGGATGCTAAGAGGCATCCCAGGCAATTTATTCACTCTCCAGTGACACTTCCCCACCTATAACCAAAAGCAGAGCAAGATGGGAGCGAATTTCACCCCAAAGCAAGACCTGATACCCCCTACACGAGGAGCAACTTCTTCCACATGAGGTCAGTTCAATGAGTGTAAAAGCAGAGCAGAGTCCCAGGCCAGGTTCTCAATCAGGAATATTTTGTCAATGAATCATCCTAAATTTGTGTTGGCTGCACAGATCTGTCAAACAAGCCCAGCAGTTCCAGCAGGCAAGAAATCAAAAGACAAACCAGGAGGAGACTTAAGTGAGAGGCTAAGGGAAAAGCTTGCAATGTGTGGCAGCATATATTAACCAAGAGAACAGCTTGAGGCATGCCTGGAAAATGCCAAGTAAGTGGAATTCAATTTCTGGCTTAAGAATTCCTTTCTTTATACGTGAATTTTGCTTAAGAGAACATCAAATCCCATTTTCATTGGGGATGGTTGCATTTAATCAGCGAGCTAAATGGTAACTGTGTAATGCAGCTCAACAAAAGAAAGGGGTTTAGTTCTGCAGCCCAAGGCAAGAGCATCCTCTGTGTGGGTCAGTCCCCCATAGTCTATTCATAGAATAGAATCCTGGCAGGCTTGAATTCCTTATTTGCAATTTTCCAACTCAGCTCACAACTCACCCAAACTAGAAGACTGCCCAGAAAATGCTTTTTTTTTTTTTTTATGGCTTTTCAATTCTATCTCCAGAGAGTTTAAACCACCCTCATCTGTAACCTGGGACAGAGCCAGGTTCCAACTAACCTCTGCTGGCTCTGGGTCTAGCACACAAATGCTTTCCACTGGTTTGAGGTCCTCTGGTGAGCCATCATTATGCAGCTCTGAGCTGGATGCTGCTGCAGATCAGCGATTTTGCAAAATAAACCAAAACTGAATAAATAGCATCAGGCAGAAGCAAGCAAGGCACAGCCTCCTTGCCCAGCCAGCTCTTGGAAGTGAGGGTTCTTCTCAACCAGTTTTCAGCCAGCTCAGAAAAAACTCACCATTATTTAGAATTTTCTTCTTGTTGCTTCCAAACAAAAAACTGACAACAAAGACGTTTCTAAAAAACCAAGCAAGACAAAAAGCCCCAAAAACACAACAGCAAAACAGAAGTGGCAGAATCATAGGACGGTTTTCTTCTGCTTTAAACTAATCAGCTTACCTACTACACCAGCTTGCCAGAAAGCTGGAAAGAATGAAGCTGAATTCCTCACTCCCTAACATTCTCCAAGGCTCCACGATCACAGGTAATACAAACCCTGCCAAAAAACCAAAACTGTAAACACATGAGCATCTTGCTGCTTCCAAGCAAGACACTGCCCCGACTGCTCACTGCTAAATCTAAATCACTGATGGATTTTCCATGCTGGTAGCACTCAGAAAAACCCTCAGAAACCTGGTGTTCATCTGAAATTTTACCATCTTGAAGCAGACAGATACCAGTCATTTCCTAGTGAAGATTTTCCTAACGCTGAACAGGGAAGCTGAGATTAAAGGTATGCTATCCTCGACTGAAAATTAATTTTCTACAGTTGTTAAAAAAAAAAAAAAAGGACTCACTTGACTAGAAAAACACTTCTATCTCCTCTAGGAAGCCTGTTTCCTTGAACCTTGTGACCTTGCACATTATACAATTCAGTATCATCACAGAACAGTGTTTGGCTTTTCAAGTGATTTTAGGAGGTAAAAAAGCAGCCACCAAATTGCAAAGGCATTTGAAAAGTTTTTTAAAACTGCTTTAAAAGGAATTAACACACTTTTTTTTCCCCTCCCAAACCTGTTACCATCTTATTTACACACCAGGCATGTTTTGTGAGTATTTTCAAAGTGGAGGACAAAAGAATTGGGAGGAAAAGGACTTTACTGATGCAAAGAACATCTTGGTGAACAGAGGTGGTTTTTCACTTTTAAAACTAACTTGACTTTTAATTTGTATTTCACACTTCACCGTGGACACAAATTATTGTCACGGGCAGAGCAAGCTGCAAGATACAGCAATAGCCAAAGCCAAACATGCTTTTGGATAATCCCTGGGCTCTTGGAGCAGGTCCTGGAGGACCAGGCAGAGCCCAGCTTCCCAGGCACCCACCTGAGGACTCCAGCAGATGCTCCACATCTCTCAAAAACTTGGACTGCCCTAAGAGGCAACCAAAGCCTCTTGAATATTTCTTTCTTGAGAGTCTCAGTGCACTATGGAAATCAAAGCCTCAGCACTGATTTCAAAAGCAGTGTGCCACCATTCCAATATTTGGCTGATAGATCCATGTCTAGCAGAGACAGAAAAAGTCCTTTAGAAAACACAGTGTTCAGTTCCCTTTACATCTCAGGGCTGCAAGCCAGGCTTAGCACCTTCAGAACCTGGTACTGCTGGTTTTTTGGTTTTATTTTTTCCTTTTTCTTTTTTTTTAAATGATGGAACAATGCTTTCATTTCCCTATGAAAGGACTGATCTGAGAGTACAGGCAGTGATGACACTAGTACTGCAAAGATGTTTTTTGAAGGAAGCCAAAACCAAAGTGCAAGAGATTAAAGAGACAACTCCCTTGCAAGCCCAATGATTAAAGCTGTAGCTCTTTGGAACAAGCATTTCCTTGAAATAATAGGAAACAAAAGGGAGACTAACACTGCTCCAAGTCTCCAGCAGTTTACTCTGCCACAAGCCAGGCTTTTTTTGGAGTTCTCCATGCACATTGGACACCCCATGGAAATCACTTACGGATCCAGCAGGATTTGAACAGGCCCACAGCTGCAATGTATTCTTTGGCATTTCCTTCACACGCAGAAGGGATTAATAGGAGCTTTCTTTGGGATCTGGATTATGCCCCAGAGAAGCAGAACTATCAACAGCCTGCAAGAGCCAAAACCTAAACCTGGTCATTCAGAGGGAAAGTTCTTGGGAATCTGGGATACCTACGGTGTGCAAGAAGGGCTGTGGCTCCAGAAGCACACAAGGAGATCTGGCACCTAACTCCTGGACCCAAGCTTAAAATTAAAATCTTCTGTTTGATACTCTGAGCACATCTCCAAGTGCTTATTTGCCACAGGACAATTTCTGGTAGTCTATAAAGGTAAGGTTAATGTCATCCACCTCCCAAGCAGATCTGCTCTTTTTATCCCAGACATGAGAGAAAGGCAAAACCAATTCTCATGCACCAAGCTTTTGTTACATTTCCATTCTGAATTTTTCATCTTTGCAGAACTGCAATTTTCAGGAAAAATGTGTTTATTGTGAAAACACCTCACAATCTGAACACCTATCTTGCAAAACCCAGGGAGGGTTTAAAGAAGGAAAATAAAGAAGGCCAATCTCTATTTTGTAATAAAACCAGATGACAGTCCTCTCTTCTGCATAAGTATGTTGCCTGGTGAGATCAATTTTGTTCTTCTCTTAGTACCATTACCCTGTCTTTTCTAATACACTCTTCATCCATTAACTTTGACTCCCTATGTGTCTAATTCACAGCTACACACCAAACAAATTATCCAGAATTAAAAACATCTCACTCATTTCCTCTTTCCCCACCTCCACACTCAGTCTTACAAAATCATTTTGCCACGACATGTCACAAGGAATTACTAATTTCTCTGTAGGGGGCTGGTGGCAATGCAGATTCCCTTTGCATGACACAGGTCCCACAGCCAAGCTTTGCACTTCAAGAACTTGATCCAGTGAAGCCCCCCCACCTAACAGGCAGCCCCCACTTTCTGCCTACACCATCAGCAGGGACACTGCTGCTTTTCCTCCCCCCTGCTAGCACAGCCTTCCTTGTCTAGCCTAAGAAATGACTGGAGGAAAGTCCACTTAATGACTTCCAAACTTCATCTACATTTCATATTTATATCTCATCTAGCTGCCTCCTCCTCCTTCCAACTTCTCAACCCATCACCTATTTTTTTCCCTGCAATCATCACTTCTCTTTTCAATTCATGCTGCTTTCTCCCCTCAGGAATTCTGTTTGAGGAGGGCACATGCTGAAGGAATGAACCTTGAGGAATAACGAACCTTGAGGATGCAGGTTGATTCCTGAACCTCTTTGCTCCATCTTTGGTGGCTCTCACACCACCAGCCTGAAGCCTTTTCTGCCCAGCCACCAGCCATGCTCATTGCCCTTCAGGTACATGCTGAACAAAAATGCATTTCTACTCAACTTGAGCATGCCTAAATGACTTCATTTGCTTCCTGCAGCTCCAGCTCAAACCCTTCCCTGGCTTCTCCAACTCTACCATTTCATGATCACCAATTTCTGTGGCACTTTTCTTTAACTGGATCCCATCCAGCCAACTGGTAACTCTCCTGCTCACCACAACCCAGTGCTTCACTGTTTATGGATCTCCAGAACCCACTGAAGCTGCTTCCTGACTGATACTGGTGAGTTATTAAAGCACATAGCACACACCAGCACCAACCAGGCTCCCACTCCTGGTGCTGCACCCAGCACTCTTTAACTCTGCATGGAAGGTTCCTTAGAACCCTTAGACATTCCCTTCCCCTGGGGCAAGGGAAGTATCCCAGGAATGGAGATGTTCCTTCAAGTTTTACAAACTGAAGGATAAATCACAGAGAGATCAAGGACTAAAAACCATCCCAGCAGAGCCACAAGCAGCTGCACCCAAATGATATTTCTTCTTCAAAATGGACTCAAACCAGCAAACCCAACCTCATCTCCTTTGGAATATCATATGGATTTCACTGAACAGAGACCCCAAACACAATTCTCCCATGGCTCCACATGACCATACAGTCAAAGTCTGGTTGCAGTTCAGAGGGGAACATGAGGCAGACACCAGCACTGGAAGTGTAATGGGATCCCAGCTGATAGCAAGGCTCAGTTCTGATTCTACCACTTGCTCCCTGTGCAGCCTTACAGCAGCCCCATAACCTGACAAAGAGCACAGGTACCAGTAGGATGAACAGATTCAGGAAAAAGCATGCTGGTCTGCCTACCAGTGCTGAGGTCCTCAACTCCCACTGAAGGTTTTTGACCCTGACTGAGTATAAGACTAAGCAAGGAGGTGGAAACAAAAGAGAACAGAACAGATCTTGACATTTCAGCTAAAATGTTATAAGAATTTTCTAAATTCTCTGAATCTGAACAAGGCAGCCTGAATTCTGTTGAGAGCCTGGTCTTGCTCAAAACATCTCTGCTCTAACGTGGAGCCAAACAGAGGAACCCATCTGAAGGGAAGGGCTCTGCAAGGAATTGCAATGCAGGACATGCCCATCATGCCTTCAAGAGCAGGGAAATGAAACAGGCTTCCCTGGGCTTGAACAGAAGTCACCCTGAAAAGAGAAAGAGAACAAATGACTTAACATCTCCTACAAGGCAAGAAAGAGCTGCTCCTAGGAGGCAATTTTCTGAGTGGATAGCAACATTGTTTAAAGCCAACCCATGGGGATATTTTGGCGTCTTTATTTTTAATTTTGGACACAACTTTGGTGGCAACAAACATTCTCCTTGTAAAAGCATAACCTTTCTGTGACTTATTTTCAGCCAATGCAGAGCATTAGTGGAGATTTATGTTTAGTGCTGAGTTAAAGGTCAGGAACAGAGGCTTCCTCCCTTCCCCATCTCTCCCCTCCTCTCCTCCACCAAGAGACTAAGGCTGCATAATCTGCTGCGTTTGTTTTCATACAAGAGCTGCCTTTAAGCACTGCCCTGATGATGGCACAAGGGTAAGCAGATGAAATCCAATCAAGTGGCTCTACAGGACAAGACACATGACGAGACAGCCTGCCAGACTCCTGCTCTAATGTACATGCTGAAAAGAAGCTTATGCAGAGCCCGGGTAAAGAATGCTTTGTTAGGGAACACAGGCAGCTCACACTGCAGGGTCTGTTCTCCATTAGCCAGCCATTTCAAAACACTTCTGATTATTTTGGAAGTACTTGCATTGCCCTTTCTCCAACTCAATATTTGCAGTTAATTGCATAGCTAGTGCACTTGCTTCCAATTTAAAAGCACATTAAGCCAGATTTTTATTTAAAACAGCCATGTTTCCACCCGAGCCCTGAAAATATCAGATAGGGTTTGAAAGCCAGACACCTCCGTGCTTCTGAGTGTGCACACAGACAGTTCCCTAAGTTACTGAAAGAAAGGAAACAGAGGGGATGAAAATGAAGACAAGTCCCTTTGAGGTTCAGGTTAATAAGGGAACCATCATGTGCTTTTCTGTACAAACCTCATCTAAGAACTGAACTGCACAGCAACCAGAGCCTCCTCTTAGGTGGATGGAGCAGCCCCTGTGCTCATCTAAGCACTCTTTCACACTTTTAGGGCAGGCTGTCTTCATCATGCTCATTTATCCTGGGGGAGGCTGGATGGCAGCTGCACTGAAAAGCAGAGCATGGGAGAACAAACCCTTTTTTTTTTATTTTTACATGTCCATTTCTATAAAACATAACTATCCAACCTATCAACAGGATTTATGGGCTTTATTCCTTCCTTTTATGACAGTGTTTAACATGGACAAGGCATAACCATGATTCTGACAGACAGCAGACCCATCCCCTCTGTCTGACACACATCTTCATCACCTGGAGCATCCACCATCCAGAGGGGTTTCTAGAGCCAATGCAGCTCCCTTGGCAGAACCTGCAGTCCCTGCCCCCCTCTGCTCTCTCCAGCCTCATCTTCCAACAAGTTTCTCAGCATTCAGCACCCACAATCTTCCACTCCAGCAATTCCTCTCTCCTGCAGGCTTCAAAAAACACAGCCAAACAAGTTTTACACAAGCATCATCTCTCTAGTCATAAATCTCTCCTTGGAAACTTGACTGAAATGCTGACATTACTGCCTTGCTGGTATGTTTTATATTCACTTGTGGCCTGGTTGTCTTCTCTTTAAATAAAAAGTGCTCAAAATGATCAGTTTTCTGTATCTCTATTAAGAATTATTTGTTCAGCCAGTTCAAGCTCACTCAGCCTGTCTAGAACCACCAGAGGAACTGCATCAAATTCCACTCTGTTCAAACACAAGCAGGATGGACCAATGTTTATGACAACTAGCACAGCATTTTTTCAAACACTCCAGTATTTAATTTGGAAATATTTGTATTAAATAAATATATACTGGCCCCCTCTCCCCTCATAATAGTGGTATTTAATATTTTGACTTCCCTCTCTTTAAATACTCTTTAAAAAGCTCTACAGTAAGTGAGTATAAATGCTTAATTATGACACAGGGTATTTTAATTCTTTTCAGAAGAAAAAGAATAGCCTAGAGAAAGTCCAAGTATTGCATTTCAAAAGGATGCACTCCCATGAACTAATTAAGATTTAAACCATGACAAGCTGCAAGTATCTCTGTGTGCCCTCCAACAGAGGAGGAACAGAGAAGGCAAAGTACCTAAGAACAATTTGGAAATTCCTTTTGGGAATTAGGGGAGCTGTGTAATCTGATTTAGTTGTTGCTCTTGTCAATAGGAAGATAGGAAATACCTTGAATTTCCATGTGAGTTGGGGAGTGGGGGGAGGAAATAATCAATACATTAATCTCTAATTTCATTGCTGGTGAGGGCCACAGCTTGTGCAGGGCAGGTGAGGGTTTGTTGCTGGCAGAATGATTTGGTCCCGGGGCCCAATGCTATCTCAGTCACAGCACATAAAGCTCTCAGTCAATGCAGAGAGGCTGTGTGTGCTTTACCAGGGCTCAGTTTGATCTCCAATGTCCTGAAAGGATAGATTTGCAATAAAAATACGTGAAAACATTCAGAGACATTAAGTTTACAAGATGACTCTGATCCTGTGGATTAGTGCCGAGTCTGCAAGTGTGCTGCTGCCTGCCAGGGAGAATAAAGCCCTGCACTGTCCTTACACTGAGAGCAATTTAATTTGTATGTCCAGATGTTCATTTCAAGATTTTTATCCATTTTGAAGAGTTATATCTCCATTGGCTTGGAATAAAAACATAATTATGTGTAAGCCATTTACAAGATTCCTGTGGCAAATATTCCCAACCCTGCTGGGTTATTTTAGGGCAGTGAAGCCACAGTTAATACAAGGGAGGAGGATTGTTTGACAGAGCTACCGAAATAAATAAAAGGACTTGCTCAAAATGCATGTCAAAGCTTGTGAAAACGTGAAGGTTACTGAAGCCCAAGAGATCCCTCCATCTCTTGCCAGGCCCCAAACTGTTGGGAAATGTTTCTAGCAGCAAGCTGTCCCACTTTGCATTTCTAAGAGGCTGAATCCCAAGAATAATAATGCACAGAAGATTGCAGCCCTTGGCTTTCCAGCCAGACAGTAATTCAATGAACAATGCAGCCAGCCCATCACAGCATCCTTGCCAAGTTACACAAGTACCACTTGTAGGAAAAGCTTTCTACTAGAAAAAGAGAGAATATGCTTGGCAGGGAGGGAGCTGACGGGAAAGGGCTCACTCCTAATTGGATGCTTAATTACTGCACAGCTCCCAGGATGGTTTGTGATGGTGCTGGAGGGCTGGGCAGGGGGTTACAACACCCAAGCAGCTCCTACAGCAACACAACACAAGGCTGAGGGGGCCAAGTCTGCTCCTGGGAGGATGTGGCCATCTCCCACTACCCCTAAATGACAGCAGGGTCAGGGCCAAAGGGTTCCTTGAAGAGCTCCACTTGGTCCATGCATCATGAGGGCTCACAGATGCATCAGGACCCCAGTCCTGGATCACATGGAGTAAAAAAGACCCCAAAGAAGCTGAAAATGATAGTCAAAGGACTGAAAGCAAAAGGGCTTTGAATATGCAGGGCACTGATCCAAAGGCTGATAAAAAGCCTCCCAAGGATAGAGGACACATTTTAAAAGGAAACAAAGTGTCTTCTATTTTAAGTTTCTCCTGCCCCACCAGGTCAAGTCACTAAACAGTTTGGGTTTGGTTTTTTTAACCTGGAGGCCTTTACCCAGCTCAGGCAATGGCAGCGTTCCTAGATTCCTTCCTCATTTTTGGCTACACTAATGCATGTCAGAGCAAAATTCCTCAGTAATTCTGTAACACTGCTTCCTCGGCAGCAGCCCTGCACTGAACAGCACTGTCCTGGAGGTTTTTAGGGCTCTTTTTGGGGGGACTGGTGGGGCTGCACACAGCTTTTCACCTTGAGATTAAGAGACCTTTGCAGGGCTGCATCACACCAACAAAAGTACCAAAGGGTTTCCCTCCTTGCAGGAGTTAGCTTAGGCTGGACCTAGCTGGTGGCTGTGTTAGCAGAAACCACAGGAAGAAAGGGATATTTAGGAAAATGAAGTGAGGGAACTAGGGAACAGTTATGGGATGTCCAGAGGGGCTCCCAGAACTGCCCAGCAATGCAGAGGGTGATGGGCCTTGGGACTGCTTCACTGGCAGGGCAAGAGCCTCACCATGAGCTCAGCTCCTAAACCACACCAGGAAGGGCTGAAGCTCCAGAATGGGGACATCTGCTCTGCCACCTCCTCCAAGAGAAGGGGATCCACCATGTCCACCCCATGCAAGGGGCTGATCAACGCCAGGGGGTGGAACAAGGCCATCAGGCTCTTCCCATGGAAATTTCCCCTCTGATCCCAGCTCTCTGCTGAATCTGGGATCAGAGGGGGAAGCACAAATAGCAACTGGGCAGGAGGGATCCACTGGCAGCCACAGTGCTGGGAGGAGATGCCAGGAGGATTCCCACACCTCCTCAGACTTACAACACAAAGCCACTGCCCACAGTGGCCCCATACAACCTGCAGAAAGGGTACTGGAGGTGGTGACAGGTTCATGAGCCCCAAAGTGACCCACCTCTGGCTGCCACCATCCTTACCATGCTCCAGGTGCTCTATGAACAAGCAGAATGGTTTGTAACCACTGACAGAGACACCCGTGGTGTCTCTGCTCTGCTGATTCCCAGAGGGCAGCCAGCTCCGTGTGGGGATGGAGAAAAATAATTGGGAGGGAAAAAACCTGAAAGATTGGAGTAAGCCTTGGGCAGTATGCAGGAAAACTGGGGAATGAGGCATGGCTGGAAGCAGGTCCCACACCACACTGCCCTCACACTGAAACAACCAGAGAAAGCCAACAGATGTATGGGTGAGAGCCAGAGCCAGCAGCAGAGGGGAGCTGTGCCCCATGAGGTTGTGGTGTTCATGATGCAGCTCCAGCCACACCATCTCCCCCCTCTCTTTGTAAGTAATGATAATACATCAGCTACACCACACATCTTACTCCATAACTGCTACAAGGCTGGTAAAGGCACCCTGATCCACGGATATTAAGGTTTCTGAAAGCTATTGCACAGTATGGTTACCTCTTATGGTCTCTTTCCAATGAACTCAAAGACCCAGCTGGGAGGCACCAGGCTCCCCAGAGGTAATTCAGTGCCCATGCCAGTCCTCCTGTGGCTCAAGCTGCCAGCACCTCAGTTTACACTCGTTTGGGTGTTGAATCTAACCCCAGAGATCCTCAGCTAAATGCACAGAAGCTGCTGGGGGCTGGGGTTCAGCTGAGTCTCCAAACATTGTACATCATTTGCTTCAAGATGATGCCATTAAGTTTCCCTGCAGGCTCCAAGTGTGTATATTAATCACTTTGTCTCTGCTTGCCATTTGGCTAATGATACTTCATGCAAACTGGGCCTCAGGTTGCCCTCAGCTCTTGAGAAAGGTGTTTACTTTGAAGGATAGCTTGAAAATCTGCCAGAAACACCATTTGCTGAAACACAGAGTTGAGAGGAAGGCAGAGCAAAAAAAAAGGACACTGTAGCTACAGCTTTAGAGAGACTGAATGGACTGAAATGCTACAAATACATACATTGCATTTACTTGCTGTTCCACTTGATTTTTTGCTCACTTTGGCTAAGTTGAAAAGAAGATGCCTTGGTAAAGGAGACTGCAGAGGCCTGAGCTGGCTCTGCTGCCCAGGGCTGGATCACCCAACAGGAGCCACTGGAGAGCAGGACACTCCTTGGTCCCTCTGCTCTTCCCCTCTTGGAATTCAGTGCCAGGAGCCAGCTGTGCATGCTACAGTGGGAGAAGCAATACACATAACATGAAGGTTTTGATCTTGTATTCAAAACCAAACCCCCTCAGTGCAGCAGATGCAACCTTCCTGCTTTGCTGAGCAGTCGGGATGGTGAGGACTTGGAAGCTGGAATCTCACTGAGGGAGAAATCACTCAGATGTCAAATTGGGTTTTTTTTTCAGGGCAACTGTTTTTTACATGATAAGGACAATTCCCAAATAAAGGTGTTCTCAAGGAGTTTCTAGGAAACTTAGAAATGTCAGCCCCAAACAGCAAAGTTTTGATTTCAGGGTCAAATCTGCTTTGATCAAACCAATAAATTAACTCTTCTGCTACTGCCAACACCTGGAACACCAAAAAAAAAAAAAAAAAAAAGCATTCCAAAGTGAGTGCAAGCTCCTTTAATAATGAAACAAAACCAGACTTGTGCTAACACAGGAATAAAAATAACTTGGGAAACTGCAAAAGGAACCATCTGGAGACTCCCACCATGGCAGCAGAAGAATGCAGAAGGAACTCAAAGGTGCAGAGCCTTTCTCCAAAGCACTCAGAGCAGGGCAGAACAAACATCAGCGTGTTCTCACATGGCAAAGAAGAACCCCTGTAAGTCACACACCAGCCATTGGTACCTCTTTGTACCACCAAGCCATCCCCTGCAACACAGCAAGAACAGCTACCAGCAGAAATGCTTTTATTTCCCCAAAAAAGCTGGATGCTCCCTCCACCAAGGAGCACCCAACTACCTTCAGACAGCACAGCTCACTTGCTCTCTTCCAGTGCACAGCCCCCTCTCTTCCCTACACTGGGATGTAAGTGATACAATTAGGCCCAACAGCTGCAGTTTACAGCTGTTCCTCTGTAAAATACAGAAGTCACAATTTTTTTTTCCCTTTTAGAAGTGGGATTGTGGGATTTTCTTAATAAATATTCAGCATCCTCACCAGAACAAAATGGGAGTGAAAGCAAGACTGCTGGCTTTTGGATCTGCTCCGTGCTTCTATTTTTCTATGTAACCTGCTCTAAAAGTATAATGATCAGCATTAAATCCAAGCTTGAAGGCACAGCACTAAAGCCCAGGACAACATTTACATTTCGGTGAGGATGAAGCATGAAAATTCACTGACAAATCCATTTTTCTTATGCAGAGTTGCAGGCTTCAGAGAATTTGTAAAGACAGAAGAGGCCAGCACTAGGGGATAATAAAACTGTTGGTTACACACTTCTCTGTTTCTTATAGGTAGCACTCCACCTCCTCTAAAGAAACAAAACAAAAAGGGCTCCCAAACCAGAAAAAAAAGTCTATAAATTACTGCAGCGTATTTTCTGTAGAAATGGACCCACTGACACACAAAATAACAGAGTAATTCACTGCAGCTGTAATCATCTCAACTGTTAAATCACTACAAAAAGTGCCCTGTTGCACAGCCCTTCCTGATGGATTAGGAATTTCAGTGGATCTTCACCAGCCAGACTCCAGGACAAATGGCTCAATATATGGGTGACATCACATGAAGAGAAAATTGGAGGCACTCCAGCTCTGGAGATGACCACAAGGCCCATCCAAGAAATAATAAAATTCCTTTGTTGATGTATAGAGAGTATTAGAGTTTCCTCCTTCCTTCTGTATCCCTTGTGGGGAAGGAATCTCCAGTGTCCCTCTGGAACACTGCACTGGGCTGCACACCTTTGATGAACTTGCAGGGTGTTATAAAAATACAAGATAAATACAAGAAATAACAAGAAAGTCTTCACAGCACAGCAGCTCCATGGACCAAATAATGCAGTAGCTCTTCTGCTCCTCTAACTTAAGGATTTAACCCCAGCAAATGCTATGGGAAAGATGATTCCCTTTTTTCTCAAACGTGGGCATTTTGTAGGTGACCCCAGCTGATCTTCCTATGCAATGCTGAAGCTCTTGACTGCACAAAATTTAGGCTGATGTTAGGAAACATCACTGAGAGGGCTGTCAGGCATTGGGATGGCCCAGGACAGTGGTGGAGTCACCATCCCTGGAGGCATTTAAAAGGCATTTGGACCTGGTCCTTAAGGACAGGGTTTAGCAGTTAGGTTATGGTGTTGGTCAAAGGTTGGGCTGGATGAGCTTGGAGGTCTCTTCCAACCTAAAACATTCTGTCATTCTGAGCTAAATCATTTTAGAAAGCACAGCTGGGCACACAAGGGTCTTATACTGTACCTGGTGCCACCACAAGTCCCAATTGGACAGCACTGCCCACAGCCTGAAGAGCAGAACCCCTGATGTGCCACTTGGAGACATCAGTGCTCAGGGTGATCCATCTCTTGGTTTCTGCTCATGAAGTGCAAAAAGATGCTCAGCAAGTAAAAAATCAGACTTTCCACGGCTAGATAGGATAGTTCTGAAGTAAAGGAAGACCTGGGAGGTTCAAGAGTCACTTCTCAGCTCTGTTACAGACTTACTCTAAGGTTTTACAGAAACTGCATCCTCATTTCTACCAGGGGATAACCTGACCACATCTGCAGCAAGCACTTGGCCTGTTAGAAACTGTGAGAGCAGAGGGAAGAGACCATCTCAGACAGGAGGTTTATTGACAGTGAGACAACACAAACAGCTCAGTGTGAGCTGGGTCCACACTTTAATGGAGACTGGGCACTCATTAATGGACACATTTGAGAGCTCTTGCCTAGCATCTTCCACCAAATCAAGCAGCAAATCAACAGCAATTAGAGCCATGTTACAGAGACAGGGTTTTAACGTGCTTTCCATTATCATTTAGAGCTGTCTACAAAACACAAAGCAGCACAGAAATCCCACTGGTTTTGAAAGAATGAAAGCCATCTTTCCTTTTAGAAATTTCTGATTATTCATTAATGAATACTAACCAAGAGATTGAGTGGAAGGATATCTTCCACAAGCCTGAGCCCCACCGGCATCAATGGAAAAACACTGAGTATCATTCTAAGAACTTCAGGTCAGGAGCTACCCAGAATAAAATAACCCCAAGAAAGTCTGGAGAGATTTAGGGCTTTTTCTCTTCATGACATGGCACAGAAAAGCCACCTTTGTGCAAACTACAATGAACAGGGCCCATCTGTCCAGCCTGAAACACATCACCCAAGGAGCAGCAGCACCACAGACATAAGTCTGGCATGGAAAGCAAAGAGAAAGCTGAAGTCAGGAGCCAGCACAGCCCCACATTTCTCCTTCCCTAAAGATCAGGAAGAGGGTCAGTCTGGTTCTTAACCTCATTTGAAACACTTTGCTTTTCCTTACTTCAGATATCCAAACATGCAGCTTCATATTTAGAAGAAGATCCTATTACAGGGGAAGGAAGGAAGGCTGCCTACAGATGAATTTACACTGAAGAGCTGTTTATAAAGAATTTCATGTGTGCATATTGCTCAATACTGAGCCAAGAAAAAAAAAAAAAAAAAAAAAAAAAAAGCCTTGTTTTGGTTTTCTTTAACCTATCTTGGAGGTGAGAGACCAAACTCTCCCCCTTTTTTTTTTTCTCATGCATTTTCTACTGCCACTGCTTTGGTGAGTGCAGAACCACTCCTTTAACCAAACCCAACAGCACACACTGGTCTTGAGCCACACTGGAGCACAGACCAGTGCAGGTTGGAGTCCCTGGCACAATCTGCTCCAGTTTAAATCACTGCTGCTTTTAGCCTGTTAGAAATAATCCCCCAACAGAGCTGACTTCACCCTTCAGTCACCTCAGCATCAGCCCACAGCAGCTGTGCTGAGCTCAGCACTTGTTCCACATTTCAGATCACGACCCTGAGAGGGTTTGTGCCAGTGAGGGGGGGGTGCAGCCCCATCAGTCCCCCCTCCATGAGCCAAAAAGAGCCCTAAAAACCTCCAGGACAGCCCAAGGAGCAGAGCTGGAGGAAATGCTGCTGCTTCTGCCACCCAGGTGTATTTTTGCAGCTCGCTTAATCCCTATTGAAGTAAGATCACAGTTAAGGCTGTTGAAATGAGGACATCTTAAAGACAGAAAGCACTTCTTCAGCCCATCTTAGTACCTTAATCAGTGTGGCTGAGATCAGAAGACTCCATTTAAGAGTTAAAGCCTTCCAACAAAATGTCTGCTCCACTCCAGAGGTGCAGCAGAAGATGCCCCAGTCCCTCCTGGCAGAAAGTCCTATTATACTTCATGAATTTTTGAAGCTGCCTCCTGAATTAATGCACTAAAATAACTTTAATAGAGTCCTCGTTTACAAATGCTCCCTGGAAATGTTGCTAGTATTTAAAACATAAACATAAAAATAAGCAAATGAATATTTAAAACTCCCTTTTGGAAACAGCCTGGAGAAGGATGCTGGTGTTCACAGAGGCATTCAGCACAGCAAGAGCAGTGTGTGGTGGGAACAGGGAGCTCCAAAGATGCTCCCAGTGCTCCAAAGATGCTCCCAGTAGGGAGTTCATGGGGGACAAACTTTACAGACCCGTGGTCTCCCTCTCTCTATGCATGGTGTTGCCTTAACAGACATACCCCATCCTCACCTCATCCCTGTGCATAGTGCTTGCTTCCCTCTGCTAAGGGCCTGGAGATGTCCTGGGTAAGGGCTACCACACCTCAGTCCTAGAGACCATTAATAAAAACTCTTCTGAGCAGTTTAAGCAGTTCACTGATTAGAGACCACCTTCCCTCGTCACCCAACCTTCTGTTAGACCCCTAGAAACCAGCATAAAATCATCTCAGCCTCTCCTGTTGTTGTGGATAAAGCACAAGTCCAAAGTTCCCTGCTTGTCCCACCTTTCAGATCAGATCTCACTCACTATATCCTGCCAGGGATGGAATATCTGAGCAGCTTCTCAGAAATACCTCTTGCTCAAGACAACCAGGCAATGTTCAGGAGCAGTTTTCCTGCCTGGCTGGTTCACAACACAATCAGCCTGAATTGCTGCAATGAAGCCATAGGTATTTTAGTCTGTGAGGCACTCTGAGATCCTCAGGGATGAAAGGAGCTATATAAATGTAAATCATTCTCATTAATGTAAATTGTGAGACAATGTGATGTTTACAGTGAACAGTCCCAGGGCTGAGCTTCAGAGTCCCTATGTTTATGTATAATTTCATCAACCAAGAGCAGCCATCCCTGCCCAGTTGCTGGACACCAGAAGGACATCTTCCATGGAGGAGCCAGTTGGGCTATGAGGGCAGTGATGTGCCCACAGAGTATTTGTCCCCCTTGTGTGCTACTGAAAGACATTTCAAAAACCCTGCAGTCCTCTTGCACAGTTGTCTGCAGCAGATCTGGGGTTCCTCTGTAACAGCAGGAGGTGAATTAACATTTTTAAGACCAATTCTTAAAACCAGGGTGACCCCAACTCAAGCAACATGATTGCTGAAGAGGGGGAATTCACGTTCAGAGATTTAAATGTGCAGTTACAACCCAACCCATGATGCACACTCCAGTTCAGATCTAACCCAGTACTCAGGAATCATTTTACTGGTTTGGGGGAAATTTTGAACCAAGGACTTCTCTGCATCCTTTTCCCAGTCTCTCCATGTTAAGAGAGAGCTCCTGGCAGCACTTGGCAATGTTATGCCCATCCAGACACCATTTCTCTGCCATAGGCACCTATGGACCAAAAATAAGCCTCAACAATTAGAAGAGCCAACTTAAGACCCAACTTAATGGTGTTCACAGGACACAGAAAATATGACCTGGACATTCAGCTGAAGCTGTACTCAGGGCAGAAAGTGTGAAAATCTGCAAGCCAGAAAGTGGAGGATCAAGGCTGCCCCACACCATCATTCTGCCAGGCCACCTGCAGAACTGTATTTTCCTCAGCTGTTGACTAATACCAGGCTGGATCCTGTGCCATGAACTCTGATGGGACAAGCTCTAAGGATGGCCCCAGATCTGTGCTCACCCTGGCAGAGTCTGCAGGAGCACACACACAGGGGTACACACAAAACCACAGAACCACAATGCCTGCACAGACTGAAAGGCACCAGCTCCAGTTTGATCCCAAACTCTGAAGCAAGTATAAATTGTCAAGTTTAAACACCAGCTTTTTTTTTTTTTTTCTTTTTTTCCCTGTGCTTTTGTTTCAGTATTTAGAACTCCAACTAACAAAGCAACAGACACAATGCCACCTCCTCGGGAAAGAAGCACCCAGCTCCCTCCATCTGCTTCCTCCCCCAAGCCCCTTTTATTCTGCAAAGCAGATTGTGCTCTGAAATATTAATACTTCACTCCTCTATCATTACTCCTGATCCTGAGTCTCACAAGCTTGTTCCCAGCTTCTCCCCCTCTTACATTTTTTTTCCAGGGATCACAGCACTCAACGGGTTATGTTACTGCACACTGTACCACGTCTGAGTGGAGCTTTCATAAAAAGGTGGAAGCAGTCCAGAAGCAGTCCAGCTTCTAGGGAGCCTTCCATCTGCAGTGGCATTTTATTTAGACAGCAGAGGGGAAATTAGATCCCTATGCTGTTGATTGGCTTTGGGAGTTGAATCTTCAGCTCTGTAGGAGGAGTTCACCCAAACCACCAGAAGGAACCCAATACCCAAACTCCCACCGGAGTGATCAGCACCAGGGGGGAGGATGGGAAAACAATGATTGTTCAGTTTAAGGGTTATGCTGAGTTGCCTTTAGCTCACACTCTGCCTTCCCTCTAAATTTCTTTGCGTTTGACTTTGTTCTATTTAATCTGGATTTCTGCTCCATCTGGCTCCTGAGTAATGATGCCAATTTATTTCATGTGCTTGCTGGAGAAGCTTTTCCTTAGCATGGGGGAGCAGCTACGACTCAGCACCCTTCAACAAGTCTATTTCAGTCCAGCTCTGAACCTCCTTTCCCCAAATGTTCTAGCAAATACGTCTGTGAGCAGGAATTCCTGTAATTGGAGATAATTTGGATAACAGAAGAAAAAAAAAACACATCCCATTGGAAATACCCTGAATGAGAGTCTCACCTCACATAAATCAGCTTTGCCATCCATGGTGCTAGGCTGAGGTGTGCAACCTGCTGTACAGCTGCTTGTGCCCAGTGGTGGGGACAGCCTGCTCTTCTCCAAGACTCTGGACTCAAGGACAAAAGGATATTTCCTCTCCTGAGCCCCTCCCTAGACCTGACTGATGGCTTTCCAAGCCAAAATTCGCTGAGTTTTTAAAGGCCAAGATGCAAAAGGAACTGAAAGAATGACTTCTCGGTGTCATTTCCATGTTTCTTTGGATCTGGAGCTAAATTAGCAACAGATTTTCTCTCCTTCCACCAAAAGAACATGTTGGCTATCAAACCCTTAATCAAACTTCACATCAACCCTTTATGCTTTATCTATCAAATGCTCAGTCGTTCAGTTGGGCAAGACAGGTGGCACCTAAAGGGTAACCCCTACATGAAAATAAAGTTTTCCCTCCTAACACATTTAAAGAAAGAAGAAACAACTACCAAGCCTAAGGGGAAGAGCTACAGACAGCCCCCTGTTCATGCCAGAGAAGCCTGGAGGAGGCAGAGAACCTCAGTGCTTGGAGAGATGATGGGCACCAAGACATCAAGACATGCCACAGCCTGGCCAGGCTCCTCAGAAATACCTGCTCAAACCCCACAGGAGTGACCCCAGCTCACCTGCTGGGATCCACATAGGAGCTGGGGAACAGTGGCAGTGAAGTTGCAGTGAAGTTCCAATGGCCCAGCTGTGGAAAAAGAGCCCGAGATCCCCAGGGACATGACACCCGTGGGAGCTCATCTGCCATCACTCCTATTAGCTGGCCCAGACATGGCAATCCCACTTCTGGATTGCAGCAGGGATACAGTTACAGATGTTTATGGGGTTTTCAGCACCATAAGTCACCTTGCAAGTGTCTGGCATTAGGCAGGATAATTTAGCAGGCTTTTCCAACAACTCCCTGATTCTTCACCATGAGGTGCAGTGGCCTAAGTCTCACACAGCTATATTTTTTCCTATTCACCTAAGGTCAGAGAGGACCATTTAACCTTATTATTTCAGAAGGCTCAAACCTTTGACAACTATAAATAGGTGAGGAAAAAGGTGTGCTAAATTTCTGTAATACATTAGTCCTTATTTCCCAGCTTCTGACTCCAAACCAGAAGGTGAAGGATGGCTCTGAGACCAACTCTCTTACCTAGAGCCTTGAGTAGGACCTGTGGAGCTCATGGCATGAAATTATGAATATCACAGGCTGCTTTGTGCTGTGGGTTTGCCCCTACCATGCTCCTAGACTTGACAAACAAGTCAAGACAGACCTGATATAATAGGGGGGGGCAAGTGTGTAAATGCATTAATATTGGAGAGGACATCAGATTAGCTGCTGCTGGCACAGTCTCAATGACATTGTCCTAAGGGTCCAGTATCTCCTGCCAACAAGTTTTTACTGCTCTTGTTGCTGGACTCCCATTCCACCTCACTGCAGACCACATGTCCCACAACAAACACTTTCTGCTCCAGCCTTTTCAGAGTCTTCCTCACACTGAGGAATTCCCAGACACTGCCAGCCCTGGCACTGAAATGAAAATACTTGCCAGGCAGTGGCTTGCCCCTTTTGAGCCTCCTCCTGCTTGTTAGCTGCCAGCATCTCCTCCCAGGAAAGAAAGGGCTGAAGAACACAATGCAGAAATATCCAAACCAGCTGGGGACACATGGATGCAGACCAAGCTATGTCCAGCTTGTACAAAGGCAAACAGAAAGGAAAAACATCTCTCCATTTGATGAGGAATTTATAAGATAGTTGATAATGACTCCAAACCTCCAGTCACACCACAGGATCTGAGGAAGCACTCAGGCAGGCAACACTCTCTGTACCACTACTGCTTGGGCACAACAGCAGGAGCTTCCTTTGGACTAAAGAGACAGGCAGAACAAATCCCTTCCTCAATGCAACCCTGCAACCCGTTCCAATATCTAGTGCTGGAAGATGAAGCTTCCGTCAAGCCAACCAGGGCTGAATTATTGTTTATTGTACCTGAAAATTAATTTCATACCTTTTGAGGCATCACCAGATGCCTTGAACAATCACTGACTGTGCACACAAACCTGCAAGTTTAGTGGCCAATTTTCTTGAGGCATGCAGTAAAGTGCACCCACGTATTTGAGATCAAAATTCAACCCGTGGTGTTCAAACATTATGGTACATAACTCAACTGAAATGTCAGCCCTGCGACTGTTAAAGCATAATATTTACTATACACCACCACAGATTTACACAGTGCAACACTGCAACCCTTTGTAGGCATACAGCAGTCTGGAAAGCCAGGAGAATTAATTCTGCACCCACTGAATGAGGAGCTGGTGTGAACTCTTCCCACTGTATCACCCAAGGATCTGTTACTTCCCAAACCCAGCAGCATTTGAATTCAGATTTATCACCAGTGCATCCTGATCAGGTGGCTACAGCTGACCCAGAAACAATGTCTACTAGAGGACATCGTGTGAACTTTGCCAAAATGTCCCATATTTAATCCTCAGGAACAGACCTGACAGTGTCTGCTGGTTGCAGTCCCAGTAGCCAGGAGGTCACAGTGACTCTGTTGGGACACAAAGGGCTGTGAAGAGAAGAGGTCCAAGACACTCACAAATCTGCATGGTAAACTTACTGACTCCCCACTGTTTCTTCTGGGCAAACATGTCTAAAAGCAGGTGCAAAAACTAAGTCTTTAAAAATAAAGATCACCTTCCACATCAAAAACTACCAAGGCTCATAAACCACAAATTTACCACGTTCCCTTTTTAAAGTAAATATAAACACTAAGAGTGTTTATTTAGGACTGCTGCTTCTCTGCACCTCCATCTGCATTTCAGGCCTGGGACACGAGAAACATCAGTGCTGAGGAAAGAAGAATCCATGGGCTTGAGACACCAGACCTGCTGCTTTTTGCCAAAATCTCCCACAAAGCCATCGAGTCAAAGCACTGAAAGTCTTAGGAGAAAACCATCATCTCCTGACACATGTGTGCCTCAAAACTTCTCCTCAAAGCACTGTAGCACTGCCAAGAGGAGGCTGAATTTCCACAGAATGAGGACTTTTAGTCCAGCTGACCACCAGGAATGAAACCACTGCCTTGCTCAGGCTGACCTATAACCGTTTGGTGACAATGATTTTTGGTCACTCAGACCCACACAGTGAGAATGTACATAACACTTGCTCAAATGGGTATTTATATAGAGCAAAGTAATAGCTCCATTACACCTTTACATTCTATCAGCCAAATAATATGAGTTTTTAAAAACATTTAGTACTTTAAGAGGCATTTTAACAGCTTCCATAACTCAACTGCATCCTTGCCATAAATTGACAGCTGACTACCCTATTACACAATCTAATGCCCTTTAGCATTTTAGAAAGAAGGAAACACCCTTCCAAAGGTTCTTTAGGAAGGGGAATAACCTTGCTAGGTGCTCCATCTCTTCTGCTTTTTTTAAGTAGTAGTGAACTACAGAGAACCCAGCTACCAAGGGTGAGAGCAAAGGGCTGAGGTTTTATAACAGGAGAAAAAAGAGCAAGGCAGAAGTCAGTAAAAATCTATGTGTAACCTGCTTTGGTTAAGCACCAAGCCCAGTCCCAGAAGGAGCTGGTCCAACACCACACAGGACAGTCCTTCTGGCAAAAAACCCAGCTCAGGCCCAGGTGACATCCAGCTGATAAGCAGGGGCATTGCCACCCCTGGTCTTGTACTTACTGAAAGGAACCAGCAAGTCCTGTGGCCCCAAGCCACCTCACACCCACAGCAACATTTCACCAAGGACAGCTTGTATGAAACCTGTCCCCACAGCCTGCCAGACATTTGGCTTCATTTGGGAAGAGCTGGGAGGAGCAGGAACCCATGAACCATCTCTGGCAAACAGGGATCAGCACAGCAAGGACCCAGCTGGGCAGAGGAGAGGAGCTGAAAGGCAGGAAAGGCAGAAGAACAGCCAGCAGGATGTGTGAAAAGGAGGTGGAGGTAGAGGGGAGAGCAGAGAAGAAAGGGGAAGATGGGCTCAGCTCAAAATGGATAAATGAGGTGTCACAGCCTTTCAGAGGAGGATTGCAGGGAGGAGGAACTGCAAGAGCACTTCCAACAGGAGAGATACACACCCAGATGGGAAGCAGAAGAGGTGAGATAGAAGATCCACTGCTGAGCAGGGGTGTCCACGCAGATTTGCACACACAGGCATGAAATCACTTTGAGGCACATGAGCCTCCATTTCACCCTCCCCTCTCTGGAGTGAGGGGTTGGATCCTGACAGTCCCCATCATGTCTCCTGCTCCTGGAAGGCCCTGTTCTCACATTTTCCCATGTATTTTAAAGCTCACTGGAAGAGGCAGGAGAGGCAATTAAGTGTAGATGCAGGTAGAAAGGGACTCCCAGGGGAAACAGTTTAAGAAATGCTGCCTCTAATGGGAAATTTCACTGTATTTCACTCTGGGTTTATGATCTACTCTGATGAGCTCTTTAAAAAAAAAAAACACACATACTCTTGCTATATATATATATATATATATCTTCATCCAGATGAATGCTTTTGATCACTTAGCATAAGTTTTTCTTGGCTGTAAAAGATGGCAGGCTGGGGAGACTAAATGAGAGCAAGGAAAAGCCAAGGCAGTTGGATCCCAGTCGTGTGGAGTCTGGACGAGCTCCGTGAAAAACATGGACAAAGCCAGAGACAACCCTGAGAGATTTACATCACGTGGGGCCCTGCCCAGAGCACCACAATGACATAGTGGGTACAAAACTCTGGCCAAATTCCCTAAATATGTGCTTGATGAAGTTCCCTGCAAGCTTTGAGTGAAGATTTATTCCTTCCTCCAAAGCACGTAAAGCCTCAGAGATGAAGATCTCAGCTGGTTCATTTGCTTGTGGATTGGACCCACAAAAAATTCCCCCAGCTCTTCATAACTGCAGAGTTTAATTCAAGAGGGGATGGGACTTCCCAATGGGTCTGCTGCTACAAGCCTGGACAAGAAAGCCTGGAAGCATGGTGGGGATGAAGACACTGTGTCCCTGTGCCAGCCGAGGTGACCAGGACAGGGGGTGATGGTCAGGCCATGTCCCCAGTGCTGTCCTTAGGGCACAGCTTGTGTTCACCATCCAGCAAAATGATCCCCAGGTGTAACCTCCAGCCAGCTCCACACTTCCTTACTAATAAACACCCCTAAGGCCTCTGACAAATCCTCCCTGCTGTTTCTCACAGCAAAGCTTCTCTCCAGGCAAATTCTGCCCCCATTTCTCCCTTGCACTTCTGAATATAACATGGGCAGGACAGTGGCTGGAGAGCTTTCCTTAGCTTGACCCTAAATCCCAGTAACACCAGATCATCACATCCTGATCAATCACGGAGGAATAAACAAAGGAAAACAGGGAAGAGAACCTGCTGGGAGACAACAGAAAATCTTATCCAGCAGGCTCTGTGAGGCAAAGGGAGCAGGTGAAACAGTGAAGGGTGGAAGAAGTAAATTATCAGAGTTAAGACATTTCAAATGACTGTTCCCTGCTGCGTTCAGCAGTTTTTCTTGATAGAGTCACTAATCACTGTAGTTTACTGAATGACCTTGTTGTGGCCATCTCATCTTCAGGGGACAATCAGGCTGCAACAATCCCTGGAGCTGGGAGATGCCTTTTCAGCTGTGTTAACTCTCAGCCATCAAAGTCTGACTGCAGCCTGTCACGACAGGGCAGAGGAACTGCACATTTCAGGGTAAAATGTCTCTGCAGAGGCGTTCATCATGTCTAACACACACAGCAAGCTTTGTAATCAGGAGAGAGATTAAGGGATTGGGGCAGAAATTATCCTATATATACATTTACTAAAAAACTGGCTGGCTGCCACAAGCTGTAAAAAAAAAATGCTACAGAAACATTAAATATTTACTTCTTCTGTTTGTTAATATCTTTCATTAGTTACTCAGCTGTAACAGTCATTAAAATGCTGAAAGGGAACTTCATGTAAATTCATCACTAGCCTGGGAATACTCCTGCATTTGTGAGCAGGCTGCACACTGCAGCAGAGCTCGGAGACTCGATTTCCCCACAGGCAAGGCCAAACGTCTGGTTCACTCACAATTTACAAATGATTATTTTTCTAATTAATCATTCATCAAAAAAACACAAATAGCAACAGGGCATGAAAGGCAGGGCTGGCGTAAACAGAAGGCAGAGTCCATCCATCAGCACCTCACCCTGCAGCCCCTCGCAGGGGGAGACCCTCAAATGCTGCAGCTCAAGTGACTGCAGGGAAGAGGGCTGGGGAATACCCTTTCTGTTCTCTACAGCTACCATAAGGAAATAGATGACTCGTTTCTGGTGTGCCAGACCTCGTCTGGGTAAACTGGAGTTACAACAGATCCATCAAACATATTGGGAGCCAAACATGATGCTGCTGCTGCTGCTGCTGCTGAGCAGGCTGGGAGGGATGAGGAGAAAACTAAACCACCAGGGCTGGAAATGACACACAAAAACAATCTGAAGGAAAGAGGCCATAGAGACCCAGAACAATGAAGAGAGACTTCCTAAATAACTTTCCTTGGCTCTCTGTAGTGACTTGGCTGCAACTACTCCACTGTTGCTGCAGCCTGGGGCCACCTGGGCCCAGGGGAGGTTGTTCCTCTCATCTCTTGAGCTCCCAAACCACTGAACCATGACTGCTAGTGCCAGCACACTGACCCCTCTTTTGCCTTAGCTTGAGTTAAGGAATTGTGCAATCACAAGCAAATCCCATGGTTTCAACCCATCTGGCTATCACCTCTCCCCAGCTCACTTCAAGGTTTGACTGCAGCCCTCTGTGCTACATCCTTGCCACCTCCCTGGCAGGAGATGCCACAGCCACACACATGGAGTCTAAAGCAAACTCCAAATGCACATGATTTTCACCCTTTCAACACTGACTCGCTGTTCTCATCACTATTAATCCAGGTTAGATATTTCCTGCACTCCAAGGACAGATGTTTGAAAGGTCTAACTATATATCAGACACCAGCCCTCTCCTTACTTTGGACTTGCTGGATCAGGCTGCTGGTCAATCTCTTGCCAAGCCAACAACTCTTCAAAAGGTGGTATGAACTGGTAGAGGCAGGTGGCAGCATGATATTTCAGCCTTGTTATAGTCTCCTGTTGGATTTCATTTGATTTCATAGAGCTGGGCTTGAAACATATAATCAGATTTCAAAGAGGCTGGAGGATTGCTGGCAATCTGCTTCATTCTTGACCACAGAGATTGTGAGATCTATCCCTGCTGCTCCAAAAAAAAAAAAAAAAGAAGTTTTCCTTCTTTCAGCACTTAATTAAACAAATACAAAAGCTACAACACAATGAGCAGGATTTTTGCAGGACTGGCTATACCAACCTCCAAATGTTGCTTAGAGGTGAGAAGCCAAAACTAGCCTGAAGCAGGGAACAACTACTAGAGAGCAAATATACCCCACACAATCCTAACACACACAGCACCCCAGTGTCCTAATGTGCCCAGTGAAACAGTAATCTCTCCTGTGAAGAAAGAGAAAGGGTTTTGAGGACAGAAGTAAGATTAACAAGGCAGCTTTCAGAAGTTACAGAGTCTGCAGACATTCTCTGGGAGGTGTAGAGGATCTGTCCTGAAGAGCAAACCAGATTCAATCCAAGTAGGTTCTCACACTGGATGACCAAATCTTGGACTTAAACTGATTTCAGGACACTTGAGATACTTGCCTCATCTTGCTGGACACACCAGACATGCCAGCAGTGGGAAGGAGGGATGGTCACCAACCCAGCATCATGGCCAGCACTTGAGAAGCCTCAGATCAAAGCCATGACACATGGCAAGGTTTTGAGCAAGCCACTGATTCCTTCACCTTTCAGCTCTTTGGTTACACTGCTGGAGACATTACAACATGATGCAGACTGTAGGACAGGCAGGTCTCATAGAAATGAAACCCCCCATAAGCCTCTCAGAGCCAGGAAGGGATTTCCTGAGGAGACAGGACAGGAAATTCTGACCCTACCAACATGCAGGTCACGACCTCCAGAGACAGGATTTTACTTAATACCTTGAATTTAGCAAAGGGGCAGCAGGGACAGTGACTGAAGGGAAGATGGAGCAGTGGCAGACACCCCACCTTGTCCCCATGGCACCTCTGCAGGACCTGAGTCCCTGCAGCAGCAATCCCAGCCATGCAGTGAGCTGCTTGCAAGTCACTGCTGCAGTGGGTGAAGCTGCAAGAAATTGAGAGTTTGCCTCCCAGAAGCAGGTATGGGTACAGCTGGGAGGAATAGCCAAAAACAACTTTCCTGTGGCCCAGTAAGAGGTAAACTGGGCCTTCAGATTTGCCACTGGGGGAGAGAACCACTATCTACAGCACTGCTATCCATTGTGGGCAAGGCAAAGAAGAAATTCAATCCCATTGCCTGCATTTCACCAGGGATGTCCCATAACAGCACACCAGCAGTAAATGAGGGAGGAAATCCATATTAACAGAAGCCACTGATAAGAAATCAGGTGGGGTTCCAACTTTTTCTGGTGGTTGGCCTTTTCTTTCCAGGCCTCCCAGTAGTGATTCTGTAAAGCAAGCACTGCAACAGCTGTAACTCCATACACTTACAGCAGGTAGAACAGAACCCAGAATGAAGTGGTTCCCAGCTACAGGTTTGGGGCCACTTTGACAAGTTTTCTTATTAGGCAGAAATCTCAGAGGAAGGCTCTGACACAACTGACATGGTTTTGAGTATTTTTTCAAAGTGAGAGTAAAAGATTGCTGATCTGAGGTATTTCCTGCCATTATTTCCTTGTGTTTATATTCTCTCCAATGTATCCTATTATAGCAAATCTGTTTGGAAGGGCTCCTCTCTTGAAGATGATGCATCCTCCAAGAATGCCTTCTGCCCAAGTAATAATCCTAAAGAAACCAGCTGTATTGCTCATGGACTTTGGGATAATCAGCAGCCCAAGAAAGCAACCAGGCAAACCCAGAGCACCTAGCACATTGCAGCCAGAGCTATAAATGTCCTATTATTTCATTTTCTGAAGCAAACACTTCTTTCTAACCAATTTAGCAAGACCTACATTTACAGAAGAGGTACCCCAATTCAAATTTAATGCACAAGGACAGAGTTGAAACCCACGATGAGTTTTCTGTGAACA
The DNA here is from genome assembly GCF_003957555.1 of Calypte anna. Classification (NCBI taxonomy): domain Eukaryota; kingdom Metazoa; phylum Chordata; class Aves; order Apodiformes; family Trochilidae; genus Calypte; species Calypte anna. Next base: position 1,460,507 of record NC_044264.1, read on the forward strand.
TCTCCAGAGTTCATTGCAGTTCTTCAAAGATAAAGCTAACCCACTCCCTGAAGGAGGACATTAGTAATAACTCATCTCCTTTATTTTTAGCCTAGCTCTTCCCTCAAAGCCCAGCAAGATATGTGGAGTTTTGCAGCGTGCAAAGAATCCCTGCTCATGATTAACATCTATGTGAATAATAAAGCTTTAATCTGGTTTGAGTCTGTTACCTACTGCTTCAGCAAGTTTAAAATCAGATGGGAGAAAGAGTAGCAAGGGTATCCAGCCGGCTTTTCTATAACTCAAAGCAGTACTACAAGGCTTGATTAATTGAGATCACCACATGAAAAAACCTCATCATGCATATAAACTCTAAAAGGTAAAAACATCTGTGGATGCTCAGACATTATTGAGAGGGGATGCTACATGGGAACCTCAGATAAACTTCAGAGGAAAACTGAGACCCATCTGCATATCAGAATTATGTTCCTCCTCCTGCCTCAGAGTCCCAACCTCAGCCAGATGCTGGGTCTGAAAACCAGGAACACAAGCCAAGCTCAATGTTTTCATCATGGACACTAAACTTCTACTTTCTCAGGCAAGCTTTCCATTAAGCCCAACATGGATTGAGTTGCTGTGTTTAACACAGCCCCAGTGTGAAGGCAGCTCAGACAGCAAACCAGCCTCCCAGACTGGTGCACACTGGAGAGGGGCTGGTCTGAAGTCACTCTGTGAGCAAAGGACAACCTGGCATCACAAAGAAAGCAAAAATCCACTGCTCTAGTTTCTGCCCTGCAGCAGAAATGGAGCAAGAGAAACATCCAACTACCTAAAAATGCTTTGAAAGGGCAGCTTGGTATTTGCCAGGCCTCCTTGGAACCCAGAGAAGGTGTCTGGTTGCACCAGCTTTTCAGAAGAGAACATTTTCAAGACCTCCCCAAGCCCCTTAGCAGTGAGTCAGCTGTGCTCAGATCCTGCTCAGACATCTCCTACCCCTCTGCTCAGGTAAAAATCCTTCAAGTGAACCAATCTCCACTGGAGCAGCAGACAGATGGCAGAACTCATTCCCACCTCTCTCCTCTCATCAGGTCACCCAAGCTGGTTTCTACAGTCTTACTTCTTAGCTGTCACATCATCTCCTCATTGCCCACACCCTCAAATGCTTAGAGACAGGTGGTTGCTTTCTATTAAACTATTCTGATTCATTTCTATAAGCTCTACACAGAGCCTCAACACCCTGGGGGGCAACCAGAGCTTCTTCAGCTCTCACACCCTCCTAACAATACAGAAAAGCCATAACACTGATTTTATGAAGTCAACACCCCCAGAGATGCACAACCATTCAGGGAGGATGGGATCCTGATCCCAGGCTGCCCAACACCCCATAACCCAGGCACCTGATTGAGATAGAGCTTTCCCCACCCTTTACTGGGTGATGTACATCTATCTACTCTCCAGTTTGCAATGTAAATGTGATGTGGATTTTCTGTTTCCCTCAAGCATATATTTTGGCAGAATATATTTTAATGGCAAAAAGCTGCTTTGTTAAATAGGGGGGTGTATATATGATCACTGTGCTTCAAACAGATCCAGGAATGGAATTTAATACATTTATAAAATTAAGAACAGATGCTGTGGACTGTTTAAGCTAGCAGAGAAAATATTAAGAGGAACACTCCAAGAAAGGTGACATGAAAAATAAGCTGAACGTTGTGGGAAAATGGAAATGCAGTAATGACTGCAGGACTTCAGGGTTACATGGGTCCATGCCACAAATCCCTTAGGAAAGAGCTGCCAGCTTGGGCACAAAGACATCTCTTCTACATGAGCTAGAGAGAGAAAAGTAATAGGTAACACAAGCTGGAGATAGAGCACATTTGTCTTCCAGTATGAGAGAGATGCAGTTCACCTTAAAATATAAATCACATTGCATGCAAACAGAAATCCTTTGCTTTTCTACTAAGTTTACCTCAAAATATTAAAGACAGTAAGAACTTAAAGGTCAAGTTACACTTCACAGCTTTTACTCTCTCTCATAATTTTCTTTTCCACAGGTCCCTTGGCTTGGACAGTCATGTTTCCTGGGAAGCTGATGAAGGGGCTGTCTGCCAGAAGGCTCCTGGGGCTCCCTGCAAGGCAGAACTCCCCCCAGGGCCATTTATTTGTTTGGTGTTGAGTATTTCCATTCCAGTTTTCAAAAGGGATGGAAACTTCTCCTGCAGGCCTTCGGTGCTCTGGTTGATATCACAATATTTATATAAATGGCTGAACCCAAGTCAGCATCCTGTTGGAAATGAACTGGTTTGGAATGAATGCCTGCATCTCTTTCCCACACTGACTTAGAGGACACCTCACTGGTGAGGAATGGCACCACATTTCCTTAAGGAAAGGTCCTATCCAGAGTGTCAGGAGTGGTTTCAGCCTCATTTAGCTCTGGGCCCCTCAGCTCAGGAAGGATATCGAGGTCCTGGAGCAGGTCCAAAGAAGGCAACTGGGCTGGTGAAGGGACTCGAGCACAGACCCTATGAGGAGAGGCTGAGGGAGCTGGGGCTGTTCAGCCTAAAGAAGAGGAGGCTCAGGGGAGACCTCATCACTCTCTACAACTCCCTGAAAGGAGGTTGGAGCCAGGGGGGGGTTGGGCTCTTTTCCCAGGCAACTCTCAACAAGACAAGAGGGCAGGGTCTCAAGTTGTGCCAGGGGAGGTTTAGGTTGGAGATGAGAAAGAAATTCTTTCTGGAGAGGGTGATCAGGCATTGGAATGGGCTGCCCAGGGAAGTAGTGGATTCTCCGTGTCTGGAGATATTTCCCAAGAGCCTGGATGTGGCACTGAGTGCCATGGGCTGGGAACCACGGGGGGAGTGGATCAAGGGTTGGACTTGATGATCTCTGAGGTCCCTTCCAACCCAGCCAATTCTATGCAGCCCTGCCTGATGTCAATGGCATTGTCACCCTCATTTTGCAGGGAACTATCCTGGGTCAAGTTCAGCAGCTTTTGCCTCCAGTCGCAGGAATAAGCACAAGAACTGGAATTCAGAGTCTGGGCTTGGATCCTGCCTCACTCTCCTGGTGCACAGCAGAGCCCACATTTTGCAGACCACACATTTGCTTTGCAAAGCACAGAGCCATGTGTGTAGCTGCCTGTGTGTACAAGGATGTGCACAAGTACCAGCTGGGGAAAATTCAGTGTGCAGAGTTCTGCCTGTGAGTCAAAAGCCATCTCCAATTGCTAAAACTTCAAGAAAAAAATAAGTTGCTTCAATTCATAAGTTGCTTCAATTCATAAGGAGCTTGATATCTGGTACCATGCACTGCAAGCATGCAGCTCTGCCTAAAAACTCCTGTACTGTCTCCAGTGAATATTCAAGGGCCAAGGAAAAGAAAGCAAAGCCCCTGCCAGTAAGAGAAAAAAAAAGTGTGGTGAAAACAATGTATTAAATCCTTTTCACAGCCAAGAGGCCAAGGAAAATACTATATATTTATAAAGGAAATGAAAACCTGTCAGGAACAAAACGAACTGAATAACTGAGCCTGGGCTGAATAGAGACAAGAAACTAAAGAACCAAATCTGCTGCTGGGGTGGAAAATAAAGCAAGCTCTGCATCCCTGAAAAGAGGGATCTGAACAGACACAAACCTATCCAGGTACAACACAGGCAGGAGTCCCCATCCATCCCTTCTGCTGATGATCTGCACGCAGGAAACCAAATCCCAAGTGAGGTCAGGAAATCCACTGTTCACAGGAGGTGTAATATCCAACCTCCTGAAGCATCTTCTATGCATTCCCATGACAGGGACACCCAGGGAAGAGGAATGCTGCTGCTCCTCAGGATGGATGCATGGGCACTGCCGTCCAAACACCACCTGGTAGCACAGAGCTCTGCACACAGCAGGGTCTGGTTGCCACATGCTGGCTTTGTAGCCCCATCCTTCTGCTGAGCCCCATCCTTCAGCTGCCTTTGAGGAGGAGGAGGAGGCTGTGAAGGCAACCATCAGCTCCCAGCCCACCAGAGAAGATACAGTCTTGGGGATAAAACAGTAGGAAACTTCAGGTTTGCCACAGAAAATGAGCACAAAGGCCAAAAGATCAATTGTAGGGACTGGTCTAGGGCCTAACTCTGCAACTGGAAGAGCTGGCCTGTCATGCTTCTAGGTTCTTAAAGTTGGAAGAGTACCTGAAAAATCACTAGGGAGCTTAACTACTCATGAAAAGTCAAAAAAGCCCACAGGTACTGTAAACCCAAGTACTGCTTTCTTGCTAGAAACAAGGCTTTTTAGGGTATAGAACTGGTAGTAAATAATTTAGCTTTGTTGCCAATTGCAGGAAGTTTGTGTGATTTCAAAAATACACAACATAAGTATTTCATTATTCAGATACTTAATTACTATTACCATATTGATTACAGGAAACAGGATTAACCACATATTATATTTTGTCAGAGGATGTCAACAACCTTGAAGTGATGGCTACCTATGAATAAGCTGTCTGTACTTCTATCAGAAAGGAAAATTCTCAATACACTGGAATTCCCATCATCCAGTTCCTACAGAAAGATTTGCTGAACCAACAGGAGCTCTCTGCCTGAACACATTTCCCAAAGGAAGCCTCAGTGCAGCAAGACCAAGACCTTCTCCTCCTGCTCCTCCCAAAATTTGCTCTGCTGGACATGGCTGCCAGGGAAGATTGTGAAGTCACAGAGGGCACAATTCCAACATTTAATGTCAAACTCACCCAGAGCTCTGCCCTTGCTCCCTTTTTCAGTACCCACACACAAAGGTCAGGTGTGGGAGATGCCCGTGGTCAGTGTGAGGAGACACCATCAGGTATTTTGCAGGGAATGAAGCTTTCCAGAGCAGCTGGTTTCACAGCCCTGCATGACAATGCTCCTCTACAGCCAGGAAGTCTGTGCTGAACTCCCACAGGATACCATGAAGTACAGCCTGGATTACAAAAACCTGGAATTCGTTTCAGCTCTCTCAACACAGACATCCTTATACTTCAGATGGGATCAGCAGAGGTTAAGTTGTGCATTAATGAGAAGTAGTGGTCTGAAATCCAAACAGATGCTTTTTAAAAGAATAAAAACACAACACCTTGATGAGACCCACTGGTTTTGCATGTTCCTCACCACAGACTGCAGTTACTCCTGCTGTACATCTACAGAAGGGAAGGAACACAACAGGAATATAGCACAGGCCTCTTCATGGTACATGAAAGGCAGACTGAAAATCTCCACAGAGGCACTTAAAGATCTCTTGCTGCATAAAAGGCAATGCCAGGTACTCCTGCTGTTTGCTTTCCATCATCTTGAGGAGTCAACAAGTCCTCAAATGTCCTGGCAGCTGTTGGACAGGTTCCCCATGGGAAGGCATGGAGGGGGGGAACTCAGCTGCATCTCAGGGGTCGGCAGAGACAGCCACACCAACCACTTCCCAAGGGACATCTCCAGAAAGAACACCGAAAAACCATCACAAAAAAACCACCTGCAGCTTTCCTCAGCCCTGCCTCAGTCACTCTTTCCCATCTCCAGGCATAGCATCAGAGGAGTGTGAAATACAAAACTCCATAAAAGAGCTTGCACTTACCCTACTGCAAGGGTGAAGCTGGCCCAGCACCCTGGAGATAAGGCAGTTGCCTCAGGGCAGCTCTACAAGCTGGCCAAGAGAAATTTCTCAATGCCTTTTAGCCTTGAGAGCAGAGCAAATCCCTTCAACCCTAACTAGCATCCAAATTACTAACTGAAGGGATCCCCAAGGATAGCCCCCAGAGAGGGCTGCTCCAGCAGAAGGAATTAACATTCTGCTCCTCCTCTCTGGATGCTCAAGCAACACTTGTTTGCACTCACAGCTATCACACTGCATGAGTCCAACACCTGGGTGTTGCTCCTCAAGGGGACAGCCCTCAACAACACCTGAAGGCCACCTGTCCCTTTGTTAATGCAGGGCTTCCCATAGGTCCATTTGTCCAGGCCCTACCACCCCAACCTCACAGCCCTACAGGTGCATTCAGTGCTCACAAGTGTCCACAAAATTCCCCCCACCTGCACCCTGAAAGATCCATTACTGTCATGTTTGCACCTGCAAATGCCCACAAACCACTTTCTCAGATGGACTTTGTTACAGGCTGATCCAAAGCCCAAAGGCACCAATCTCAGGCACCAGCAAACAGAGGCTACAGCCCAATTCCCAGCAATGCTCAGCATGTACAACAACTGGAAACAACAGGCAGCTCTGGGCACTGGGGAAAACTGTGGTCATTAGCCTTTCCTAATTCCATATTACTTGATTTAGCTACACAAACTCTTCCATCAGCTGTGACAGAAAGGAAAACTGCTGTATTTACATTGAGTAGCACATACCACATATGTTTGTGTGTCTGTATGCACCCTCCGTATGTTTTCCTAGGAAGCCTACAGGAATCAAACCCCATCTCTGTTTGAGATGGATAACCCTCACAGACTTCCTTGAAAATCCTTCCATTTTTCATTCCTCCATGTGGCAAGCTTATCCATATATCCTAAAAATGAAAAAAAAAACCCAGCACCACCAATTCTGCCCTCACATCACCTTATCTAGGCCCAAAAAGCATTTATAAATGTATTAACAACTATTAGAAGTATATCCTTGTTTCCCTCTAATCCAGCAAACCATGACCAACTGCTCAATTTACCTCAGATCTTGGTAATTCTAACTTAGATTTTTAGTTTTTTTTTAAAAAAATGTTAAAATCTGGAGTTCATGCTGAAGCCCAGCCCTTCACAACCATTCTCCCACCAGGAGAATGTCTGGTGTTCCAAAATGATGGCAGACACCCCGTGTGCTCCACTCAGGCAAGCACAAAGAGGCTCAACAAGAATCAAAAAGCAAGATATTTTATGTGACCCTTGAAGCCCAGATAGCATAACTGAACTGGAGGCAACTGTATTTGAACAAAAGTGCTTCTAAGGAGGAGCCACCAGCAGGAGATTTCAGGGCTGTGCTTAACATTGACAGCAAAATAAGCTGAGGTTTTGGATCCTACACAGCCAGCACTTTACTCAAGTCTATTTTTGGCATACTGAAGGATCACAGAGGCCATCAACATACTGACTATTTCACCCAGGGCTGGTTTAGAAAGCAGTAGAAAACATGAACTACCACCAAAAACCTTTGGACCCTCTTCCACATCAGATGAGGATCCTCTTTCCCCACAAAGCCCCACAGACTGGGGCCTGACACCCACATTGCCATGCTTGAATATCACTCCAGCCTCATCAAAACCATGCCCCTGAGGAGTTAAATTTAGAGATGAAATCTCAGTCACATTTAAGTTAGTAACAGCTTTGCCATCAGTTCAAGCAGGGCCAGGAGTTTAGGCCATGGCTTGGTTGGTTTTTAAAAGGAGGACACCAAGGTGCAACCCAGCAGCCACCTCAACAAAGAGAATCCTGTCTGCAATATCATGGGTCAAAATATTTCCAGTAAAACAGGTAAAGCATCATCATGGGAGTGCACCCCCATCCTGCCAGATCTAACAGCAGAAGGTCAGTCAGACCAGGTCAGGGGGAGATAAAGATCTCCCCCAGGCACATCCCAACACCACAAGAAGTACTGATGGCTCCTTACATCTTGCCCCTCTGCCTCTGCTAACCTAACATCTCAGAACTGCATCACATAAGAGAAAGATGGGAAGTTCACATTTCCTGGTAAGACATGTAAATCCAAATGTAGCTGCTTGTGTTTCCCAAAATCCCAGGGTATGTTTCCTGCATGGAGGTGACTGAATATCCATCAGGTTCAAGCACAGGTATCCTAAACCCAACAGCTGCCTAAACCACACAGCTCCAACTGCTCCATCCCCATGGGACTTTGGCACTTCAGAGCTTTAACAGCTTCTAGCTTTTCAGAAGAGCCACCAAGGAGCAAACCTTGTGGTGACAAGGAGGCCACCCATGCTTGGCCCACCAAACAGCAGCTGGCCTCAAACCTCCATTTCTCTTGTTGCCCATTTTGCAGGAACACCTCTTAAAATCCCAGTCCTTCTGCAGGGTAAAGTGGGGGATTAGATGCCAAAGCTCAAAATTAGCAGTCCACAGCAACCAGACAACACCCCTGATTAGGGGTAAGAGAGTTACCCTGGGCAAGTGACCCCCATCACAACGTGACCACCCTCCCGTTATCACCTGGGTGCAGCTGCTCTGCAGCCATCCCATCTTTGCTGTGTCCATCACCACAGCCACCCCCTACTTCCCTCTGTCCCCCTCCAACAGAGGTGCAGCAGGCAGCACCCTGCAGATCTGGCTCTGTACAGCTCCATGGGCTCCTCTAGCAAAGCCCCAAACTCCACATCAGGAGCTGATGCTGCTCCTGCTCCCTGCAGGACAATGAGCACCCCAAGCCAAAGCCCTCAAGAAGACCAGAGGCCAGCACTGTGAGGTCACCTCTCATCACAATGCTCATCCAGTCGTGGTTATTCCAGGTGACAAACTGCCCAATTAAGGGTGTTTCCCCCAAGCAGGGGGCACCAGGGAGCCCCCCAACCCAACCTCCTTCCCCAGGGCCATTTACTGGGAGTTTATGGGAAGCAAGCTGCTCAGAGAACCCAAGCACACTCTCCCCGGTTAATGTAAAATATTAATGTCTCATTTGTTCAACAATTTTGTGGAAATTAAAACTTTTAGGTTAATCATACACTGAACAATTTTAATTAAAGCAGTTATAAAACAATTAATCCATGAGAGCAGGCTTGGCTCCTCGCCAGCCGTATTGGTTTAATACTTGTAGGCAAAGCTTATTTCTCCCCCTGTTTGGCTTAATGAATGCTAATAAGTGACACAAAATATGCACGCAGGGCTCCTAATATAGCTAGTCCATCTGGTTTCACTTGCATTCTGTATTTGTCACCTTGCTTTGATAGAGAAATTGAAATTGTATTCTCTGGGCTAGAAATTAGAAGAACTTTGTACCCCGCTTAATTAAAAACAGTTTTTGAAAAGCTTTTGGGGCACAGAAGGCAGTGATTTGGGACAGTACTGCAGAGATCAGTATCTTTTTGGTTGTTCCAAGGTTGGCAAAGAGCAGAGAAACACAGGACTTGCTAAGCAGCACCACAGCACTGAAGGAAGGAACAACACTTGCTCAGCTTTTTTCTCCATCAGTATTTCAATATTTTTTTTCCTTTAATAGGTGGTCATACAAAGGGGGTGAATAAAATATGATTTTAAGCGCCTGAGACAAATCCTCTACTACTTCAATTTGTTCTGCATTACAAACTTGTTTGATCCATTTGGGGATGTATTTGTTTGCCAAAGCAAGTGGAGCTCAAATTCCTTGTTGAATATTTAATGTACGCCAAAAATTTTTACCTTTTTAGCACTTCCATTTGCAGTTCATTGCTATGTTACTTCAAATAATGCTCAGGACCACAACCCCCACTCCACTTTGCCATTTAAAAGCCACCTGCAAAGGCCTCACACAGCTGAACTCATTTGCCTGCAGCTCCAACTGCCCTGAGAAGAGCCTTGCTTTTATCCAAGGACATGCCAAAAATGGGCTTTTCTCTGGGAAAAAAACCCATACAACACAACTCGTGTCACAAGGAGATCATACACAATGGGATCTATCACCAGGGCAGGTGGCCTCTGTGGAGGCTCTAGTCCCCAACACACCACCAGCACCCTCTCTGCTGGCTTTTCAGAAGGTCCCACCTGCCCCTTCACAACCCATGAGGGTTCTTCCCTGAACACCACCAGCTCTAAACCACCTCCTCTTCTCAACCCAGTGTGACACAGCAGGAGGAGCAGCTGCACCTGGTTAAACTGTGCAGTTTTCCTTCTCTGCCCAAGGTCATTGCCCACTTCTGCTGCTGAGATGTCCCAGATGGTGACAACAGGAAGCCTATGAGAGCTTAAAACTAGCTCTGTTCCCAGAGGGACAAGTGTCCCAAATTCAGAGTGAAGTGGGAGGAAGGGAATCACACATATGCTGAAAAGTGTGTGCAGGACAGGGGAGAGCAGAGGAAGAAAGCAACATCACTGAGCACCTCTTGTATCCTCATGGGGTGACAAAGGGAAACACTTTCAGCACTTCAGAAACTCCAAAGTGAGTTTCTGGGCTCCAGCCACTGGCATTATCTGCTTAACCAGTAATTGTTTATGAGCCACCCTTGGGCTCACCTTGATCTACAAGTTTTGAGTCACCTTCCACTTCTCCCACTGAGATATTTCCTGTGGGAAAGGTTCTCTGGCCATGCCAGGAGGAAATCTGGGTGCAGACCTGCACAAAGGTGACAGCTTGTGCTCTCCCTGTCCTCCAGCCTTTAGTCACAGATGACCTGAAGGCAACAAGACCTGCACACCTCCGAGGTACAAGATGCAACCTCATCTGCATCAGATTTCCTGCTGCTCATTAAAAACACCAGCCCAAGGCAGCCAAGAGAAGGCAGGAGCACAGGGAGTACATGGAAAAGACAAGGAGGGGTGAAGCAAACAGGAACAGCTTCAGGCAGAGGAACAGCTGCCTTAGAATGAACTTGCTCACTGTTGCTGACCAAAATTTCATAGAATCATTGAATGGTTTGGGTTGGAAGGGACCTTAAGACCATCCTGTCCTAACCCCACTGTCAGGGACACCTCCCCTCAACCCAGGTTGCTCCAAGCCCCATCCAACCTGGGCTGAGACACTGCCAGGGATGGGGCAACCTGGGCTGGTGAAACTCATTTGGAAAGTCATGACTGAAATGAAGTCCTCTAATGGTGCCAGACAGCACCATGCTCCTCCTTAACCAGGGCTCAGAGCCCATGAATCTCTCAGCCTGGTTAAACCCCTCCACATATTCCCCCTGGGGCAGCATGATGAGAAGCAGCTGAACCCCCTTTGCTTACACCCCACTACAGATCCCCAAGCTTGGGAGATCCTCACCTCTAGATTGCCAGCTCAGATCTCAATCAGTTTATCCCATAAAAGCCTCTTCAATGTTAATATTGCGTTTTCCTGCCAGAAGGATCCCAAGATTGCTCAGAAATCACACACACACTGCTAGAGCTCATGCTCCAGCCAGCAGAGCTGGGCCCCCTGCTTGGGGTGATGGCCAAAGAAGGTACCAAAAAGCCCTGGGAGATGAAGCTGTGACACAGCAGCAGCACCTCCTGCATGGCCCAGCAGGGACACACAGTGTTATTGATGCCAGCACCAGACAGATGCACTGATTCTGTGAGACATCTGAGCAGAAAGTGAGATCCAGAAGCAAAAATTAAATGAAATTCAGAGACAGGTCTGACTCTGTGTCCCTGGAACTGAGAGCTCGCCAGCAAGCTCTTTGTAAGTGCTAAATACCTTCCCTGTGTGTCACATAGAAAAATACAGATGTGGCTCTTCTGCTCTGAGACACTCTGGCAAAGCAGCTTTTTTTTTTCCCCTTTACTTTTTTTTTTTTTAAGTGTTTAAACATCCTACAAACACTGTTTTGGGAAGTCAACAGGAGGTCAAATAGAAGCCTTGTGTCTCGGTGGATAACAATCCTTCTGTGAAATCATTCCAGCAGGAATTGAGTCACTCTAACATCTCCCTCCCCACCTTTTTTATATTTTATTTTAAAGGCATTTTAGAAAGCTCACTTTGAAGTTTAAACCTTCTGCAGCAACACCGCTTGCCAACGAGATAAAATATTTAGTACTGCTCTACACTAAAATCATATCTGTAACAATACCTCCCATGCCTGACATAGCACAAAAGTTAATTCAGCCAACAAAGCAATACCTGCATTTTGTGTCTCAAGAAGCAGCCATTTATCTATTTTGTATATAGAAATTACATACACTATTGTGCCATTTAAACCTAAAACCTCCTGTTGTTGAATAGAAAATAGAAAGATCTTTAAATACAGACAAAAAGATCAGAGCTGTGGGGAGAGCTGTGTCAAATGCAGGAGAACATTACTAGCCTGGAAAAATAAATGCAAAACTCACCATGTTCCCCAGCACACCCTCCCTGCTCAAGCCTACGTGCATCCTTCATCTTGTTGGGATGTCTGGGGGGTTTTTTGGCGGCAGCTTCTCACTTCAGCATCAATGGCACCAGTCTCTTGCTATTGCTTCAGCACATGTGCCTTCAGAGTACCTGCAACCCAAAGCTGCCAAGTGCAAGCCCATCACAGAGGTCACCCAGGCATCAGGGCACCTTGGTACCTGCATCCCACCCATGCTAGCAAAAAGCCTGTGAGGGACAAGAGCATTGCTAGGGCATGCAGAGGTACCTCCCCAAATGGGCTGGCAGGAGAAAAGGGGGGGTGTTCAGCAGTTTATCTTGCACATCTTTACACCCCCCCTGCTATTTTCCAGTTTATTCTGCTTGGAGTGTAACATTTAATGCCCATGCCCAGGTCTCTCTTGGAGGGTCTCTGAAGAGATGATGGCAAACACTCAGCTCCATGGATTATGGGCTTCAGTGGGAAAAGAAAACACTGCAGGTGAGGCCAGTGACAATGGTGCATGCACAATATCTTGTAGTTACTTAAATCCCTATCTCAGAGCTGCTGTGCTCACTGCCTAGCACCAGGCAGGCTCCCAACCATTGGGAAGGCAAAGCTTCACCTCTGCAAACAGATGTGCTCTGAGAAAAGGCAGGAATAGTGCAAGGGTTGGGTAACAGAAGGGAAACACATCTCACAATCTGACCTTTCAGTTTGAAAGAAACAATGGAAATGTTGCAGTGACCTCAGTGTTTTGTTGGCAAGATTGTTTCTTCTCAGTTCTGTCTCTTCTAGAGGTCTTGCCTTCCCTAGTCACCTCTTAAAAAAAAACCAAAAAACACTTATCAAGCAGTAACAGCTACCTCTCCCCAACCAAAATCAAACCATCTGTTCCCATTCCTGCTCTTGCTTTCACAGCCTGCTCTTTACCATGCAGAGGCATCACCTCAGTGCCTTGTGTACCACGTCCTCCCTCCTAGCCTAACACGATGCCTTTTACTCTTCCATATAAAATTAGCTCCAACAGTCCCCAAACGTCTGTCTTTTCTCATCTCTTTGCTGGTACCTCGAGCTCACAAACTTCTCTCCAAGCAATTCAATTCCCCTCTCACATATGCTCAGCATAGATGCACTTGATGCCATCTCCAACAGGCTCAGGGCTCCCAGACTCAAAAAGGCAAAGTGATTTCAAACAAACACATCAACAAATCCCCCTTTTAGCTCTGCAGGGTAAGAACAGTGCCAGTCTGAAATCTGCCCTCACTTCCTAAAAGCATCTCCATAGGTTTGTTTTGCCCCAGCTCCCTCCACTGGTCCATGATGACAGCTGGGATCCAACCTGCTTGTGTTTCTCCTACCTTTTTCTTGTTTCATTCAAATATTGTCTTTAACCCTTCTATTTGTGAGGCAAAGAAAATCCAGACACTGCCAAACCAGTGTTACCTGCAGCATAAATAACTGCTTCCTATTGGTTCATTATTTTTTAAATTAACAGTGTGTGTATACACATCCATGGATGTGTTTTCATGTCAATTATTTTATTTTGCTCTTTGAAATTCAGGGCATTATTCACCAAGTGCAAACTTCAGCTAGGAACAAGCATTTCCAAAAAAATTCATCTGGTGGTTTCTCATTTCCAGTTACACCACAGCAAGTGTCTTGATCTTTATCTCAGTTATGCCTGATGCAATGCCAAAGCCAGAAGCAGGAATATGACTGATTTAATCCCCTGTAAATGATGGATTTGTCTTGATGACACTAAGATCAATGGCACAGAATCAATCCCTCCTAATTTGAGTCCAACACCAGGACATCAGTACCTACTTGAAGCTGGTCTAGACAAGTATTTGAGCAGAACCTTTTTTTCCTCCTTGCCTTTGCTGCTACAACATGTTTGGAAAAAACCTGGACTTGGGGATCTGATGGAGCAACCTGAGGAGTAAAGCAAGAGGCAAGATTCTGAGGTCAGAGGAGGCAGAAACTTGCCCTTTGCATAGATCAACACAGAGACCCATCCCTGGGAGAGCACCCCAAAACTCCTGGGGAGCATTGCTGTCTGTGCCAGGAGCACCCAAAGAGCCACCCCCACCCCCCCTGTATCCCCCGTGGCAGCTGGACAAGGCAGAGGAGAGAGGCAGCTCTGCAAAACCGATCTATGAGAAAGAATCAAATAACAGTAATAAAAAAGCACTCCATCTGTGAGTGATCATACTTTTTAAGATGGATTAGCAAAATGACTGCTTATTTATTGAAAATAATTAATGGCCTAGTGCTTTTAGTTGGGAAAGATACACAGGGGGAAAACCTGCATGTTGCTGCAGCAAATTTTTACATCAACAGAAAACCCATGGAGATGTCAGGTATCAGGGCCAGGAATGAACCAGCCCCATGATTCCTCTGAACATGACTGATGGCAGCTCTTGGAGAGCACACCAGGAATATAAGCAAAACAGGTAAAGAAGTCAAACAGCAGGGAAGAGAAATGTGAAGAGGGAAATGTAGGCTTGCTCAGCCTGGCTCCAGATTGATGCCCCAAACCAGGATTTTGAGGAATTCAAAAACAAAGGGAAGGAAATGCTGTCTCTGTCTGACTGTGCCTCTGGGCTCCAGCCAAGCCCCCACGTATGAGCATCTGGAGTAACACAGGAGCTAAAGCAAAGCTCCCATTCTGGGCTCCAGGATCTATCAGTCAGATTTTTAAAAAAAAAGGTCAATACTAAACCCTGGGAGCAGATTTCTAATTCTGGATGCTTTACCTATTGACTATCTAAGCAGCTAAATCTTTACCACATCTTTCCTCACCACCTAGGAGTGGAGCAGGGAAGAGCTATTCCTTTTCCAGAGCAGCACAGAGGAGGCAAGGGATCAAATTTCTGGATCTGAATTCCCCTCCTGACACCACATGCTGTCTTTATTATACTTTGGCTAGAGATCTTCAGAGGTGTTTTGCCATAAGGAACCTGATGAGTGAGGACTTAGCTCAGATTTAGCTGTTCTTTAACTGACTGCAAGGGACCAAGTGCCTTGCCAGAGGAGAAACTGAACCCAAGTTTCTCAGCCACTCCTGCCTATTACATATCCTCCAGCAAAAAACCACTGCATCAATCTCTGATACTTTACAAGGGTGAAAAAAAAAGAAAATAACAAAGGTTGACATGGTCAGAATTCTATCAGCCAATGTACACTGCTAGGCTTTTTAACCCCAAAGAGCTGTGTACCACTGCAAAAGTAAAAATGCCTTTAACAGATGGAGTCTGTAAAATTCAATTTTACACTTCTCTTGGGATTTCTTTATGCAGCAGTGAGACACAGGGAAAGCCAAGTGTGACGTTTCAGCAGGACCATCATGACAATGAGATTAGGAACACCCTAAAGGCAACAGAGCATCACCCTGGGCACAGTCTGTACCACAGCAGTGTGAGAGGAAAGTGGGGTCACTCAGGACAATGGGATCTCCAGTGCACACAGGGGGGAAAAGGTTTAAGAAAAAGCAAAAGGCTTCCCTCTGGATTAGCTTCCTCCCCAAGTGCACCCAGTGATTCATGGAAACAGATTAGTTCTGGGTGTTCATTCAAACTGTAATCCTCTTGCCCCAGTGCCACTGCCTTCAGTGGCACTAATTCACTGAAACAGGAGATCCCATCCAAAAGGCCTCACGGCTCATCTTGATCCCTAAGTGATGACTGATAAAAACCAGGAGCTTATTCAAATTTCAGCTGCCCCAGTACAGAACTAGGGAGTACTTCACTTTCCCACCAACACTGCTAAATAAAAACTACTTCAAGGATTTAAAAATTCTTTTTAAAGTAAAAAAAAAAACGAAACAAAAACCACCACATATTCTTGCTTCTTCGCCTGTCACATTCCTATTTGGATATCCAGGAGATGCAAAGCACTGAGCCAAAAAACACCAGCATTCCTCACTGCTTGCTGCTATACAAGGGGAAGAGTTAGAAGAAAACTGAACCTCAGCACCCATGCTTTTAAGAAACCAACCCAGCAGATTGCATGCAAACTTTCTTGGCAAACACAAACGACAGCAGCTGAATAATACATAAAAATATACTATTAACAGAACTGCTTCTGCACACACTACTTTCAACCTATATGCTGGGAGGACTGGAGGATCTTTATGGAAAGCCTGCACTGACTTGACTTGAAAGGCACCTTAACAAACAAAGGAAGTACATTTAAAAATTGCAGGGCTAAGACATTATCAAAACATTATCGTTTATGAAAGCCCTTTGCAAGTGAGTGCATCTGCAGAGGATTGTGCAGAGCACTGATCTCTCTGTGTTCTGGGCACTTTTTGGGTGATGCCTGACCACAGTTTACAAGGGCAAGCCCATAGGTCTCTGTTGTTTATTTCTCTGCAGTCTTTTACTTGTCACCAACAATAGTTTTCCAGCCATCTAGCCTGGGAGGATTCAGATGGAGGTCTGCCAAGGGTGAAAGTTCAAAGCAATCACATGCTGAGCAGGGTCAGAAGTATTTCTCTGCACCAAAAAGGTTCTGGATATTCAAATAGTTGAAAATTAGTTTCATAATAAAGCTTGGTATTTGGATGTTCTCCTTACACAGCCTGAGCAAGGAGCAGAGCCCACCTGTAATGAAGGACACTCCACAATTTCTCCATGTCAAGTTCAGGAATTCTGGCATGGCATTCTTCAACCTCCTCCTGCACCTTCTGAAAAATCCCTGCCTGCCCCAAAGCTTGCTGGGGTGCAAGGGTTGCAGCCAAAAGCTTCAGGGCTCAGAGGATCTATTCCCAGGCATCATTCAGCCTGATGCTGCAGCCACCAGAGCTCCCTCACCACCAGTCAGGGATATGGGGTGAAGGTTGCACACACAGCTTGGACTAAATACCAACCTGAGATTGCTTCAGAGTTAGCTAAGAGTTAAAACCTCCTGAACAGATTTTAAAAAAAAAACAAACCCAAACCTCAAGTGCAAGCTCATCTGCAGAGCTGTACGAAGAGAACAATTTGTATTTCTGTCTCCTTTCTACTCTTGCCACCTATTTTTTGTTTCATGTTTACCAGTAATGCAGCAGAGCATCAGCCCCCTGGATTTCAGTGAAGTATTTACTGACTCTGAAAATGGAAAACATTGTTCTTGTTAAAAATTCCCCTCAGACTGGAGCAGATCTGCTCCTGAGATAATATAATGACACTGAGGTCCCCAAGAGAACCCCCTCCAAAGCTAATAAAGCAAAAACAAATCCAGTTACATTAGGTTAATTTAAAGAACTTCTCTTTTTTAAGTGTACGTGGAAAGAAAATGGAAGAAACCCACTAAATTAATTCCAGCATTATAAATTTGATTTAGCAAGTGCAGCACACACCACTGTGAGAGTAATAACAATATAGGAATGTTTTAAGCAGAGAAAATGAATTATTTCAAGGGAGTGATGAGGGAAGAAATGACAAATGCATGAGAAAGAACCTGCTCCAGTATAAATTAGAGATCTGCTTTTCTGTTTGCATTTGGCTTCTTTCACCAGGAAGCAGAATTAACAAGAGGCTCCAGATTCAACAGAGAGGAACAGCTGGGTTCTCAGCCAACCCCCCTCCAGAGGTGTCTACTTCTTACCCCCAGCTACAAGGAGAGCTCTGGGTGACCACCTCAGATTCAGGCTCCCACTTCTGGCACACCCCAGGCAGGACTGGTGAAGTCCATCTCTCTGGAGCAGTGGCAGTCCCAGCTACTACAAAAGAGCAAGGAAGATTTCACACTTAAAATCAATGAGCATACCCAAGCTGCTGCTCCCAGAGAGGTTTTTAAACCCATCTAAAATGAACAGTGATCAAGAAATCAAGTGCTTCAGCAAGCAGGCAAATTAACTGAGGGTAATACTAACTAAATGTGGGAGCAATCTCCTTGTGTTCCCATGTCTAGCTCCTCAGGAGCCAGACAGAAGCTGACCATGACATGGTTTGGACACCTCTTGCTGTGACTGAGCCTTGGGCAAACCCTCTGGCCTTGGGGTTAGAGTGAGAACCCTGGAAAAAGCTGAAGGATCCCAGAGCAGCATGCAGGGGGGGCATCTCTCCTCCCACACAGGATGCTCCCAGACAAACCAGGGACACACTGGTTTGCTCTGCAGAGGAGAGAGGAGAGAACTGAATATTCCATGCATAGGTACCCAATAAATTATACTGTAATTTCTTTCGTTTTCCCAAGAAAAGGATTTTTTCCTCTAGTCCCTAGAAATACTGACCCAAACCACACCCCTTTAAAGCAATCCCAGATCTCCTCTCAAAGTAATTGGCACGTTTTCCTTTGGCATCAAGCACACTCACTTCTCAAATGCTGGTAGCTGGCAAGCACCTGCTGTGCCTCTATCACTTCCCCCAAACTCAGGGGAGAGGCAAAAGAAAAACAGACACTTGCCCATCCACAAGGACTTGTCCCTGGCTCCCAGAGAAGCTTCACTGCTGTAGACACTAAGTTCTTGCTCCTCTGGGCCAGCTCTGGCATGGGGGGGATTTGCTCCTCCACCTCATGGCACCATATGGAAAAGCAAATGTAACAGCAATTAATCCAAAGGAGGTAACTCCATCCACAGATGGATTCAATAATGAAAACAAAAGGGACAATGCAAGGAACAGCAAGTTAATACACAAGCTTGGCTCTTTTTTTATATAAAACATCTGTAGAAATACTGCAGTGTTCACTTTGTTGTATAAGCAGGAGGTTATGTTTTTGCAGATAGTCATAAAGCAGGGCAGTATTATAAAAATTAAGGATTTGCTTCATTGTCTCTACTGGTTTACAGTTACTAATTATGAGACTTCTAACTGCCAAATGGTCACCTAGCAAATCTAATTGTCAGGCAAGAGCAGCCAGCCAGGTTGGGTATGCACTCACATTACAGGGCTGCTTGCATGTGCTGGGGGGGAGATGAAAGGGAAGACAGCACCAGGCCTCCCAGCCCTCTGTTTTCACACCCTCTGCCATCAGGCACATCAAGGCAGCTGAGAAAGAGTCAAAAAGTGTCCCTCTTTGTTCTGGCTCAGGCTCCTTATCACAGGAACCAAGCAGCAGAATACAGAAGCACAGAATGGTTTGCTTTGGGAGGGACCTTCAAAGGCCACCTAGTCCAATCCCCCTTCAACAAGGGACATCTTCAACAGGATCAGGTTACTCAGAGCCCACTCTAACCTGACTGGGAATGTTCCCAGGGATGGGACATCTACCACCTCTCTGGGCAACCCAGGCCACTCTTTCACCACTCTCACTGTTGTAGTTTAAAGCCATTACTCCTTGTCCTATCACTACAGGCCTTGCTAAGAAGTCCACCCCCACCTTTCTTTTTAAAAGCCCCCTTTAAATAGTGACAGGCTCCAGTAAGGTCCCCTGGAAAACTCTGCATTTTGTTTAAAGTCACAGGAGGACACCCTTGCAGTGCAGACCAGTTATCCCCAGTGAAGGTTTTGTTATAATCTTGAATATATGATTTAACTTAATTCCAGAATTCAGCCCCTTTCCCACAGCAGGATATGGGGGGGGCTGGCTCATTATTTCCAGAGGTTGGACAAGGTGTGAGAGATGGGGATGGTGCAGAGGTAACTCTGGGGTACATCCCCCAAAATAACACTGTTGTGGGGCCAGCTCAGCCACTGGAAAGCCCCCAGAGGCTCAGGAAAGGGAGGAGCAGAGATTGCTGGGGAGAAACCAGATCCCACAGGGATGAGCAGGGAGGGAGTGGGGACTGGGATGGCTGCCACCTCACCTGGCACTCCAGAGCAGACAGCTGTGTATAAACCCAGATGATAAAGCCAGGAATAAGAACAGGGAGGAGGAGATGAAGCAAATCAGAAGCCAGCAGCAGCAGTGGAATTGTCAGACCTATCCCCATAGCAGCACCCAACCAAGGCAAGGTTGTATTGTAGGCCATGCTTTGCCAAAAATGGGACTTTTTGCCCTGGGGGAGGGAGCTTTGAACTGGGGTTTCTGCAGGTTTCTTTTGTTCCCTCTATTTTTTTAAAAACTGTTTAATTGCATTGTTGTACTGAACATTTCTGGGGCAGCACATTAGGATGCACATCACAGAGCTTGGCTATGACAGTTCACCTTAAAGGATTAGGCAGCCACAGAAAGTATTATAGCAATGCAGTTTATGTAGACCTGGAATGTATTCTCCAACAAGATTAACCTATCTAATAGGATTTGGGGAAGCTTTCAGGGCCATTAGGATGCCCTGTACATGCTAAAGGCTCCAGATGCTGTAACCATTTGATTTAATCTAATCAAGACTGCCTAGGTGTATTTTGTCAGTGGATGTTTCTGTCATTTTCATACTACATCTCAATAGACAACTTCCATCCAAGTTCCATCCTATGCAAACAGACAGCAACATTTGAGGCTAATCTTTAGTTATAAGAGCCACTAATTATTAAAGTGTGAGTTTACAGCTCATTATAGTCTAATCCTGCATGCTATGGAACGTTCCCCTAAATGGTGCCAGAGGGATGCTCAGCATCCTTACTTTCCTTTATTTTACCTTATAAACCATTTCACTCTGTCATTATTTGTCATTCCTTTTTATGAAGAACCCTCAGTGTCAGTGGGTACCAAGTGCTGTGCAGATCAGCAGTGCTGAGGATGAAAAAGAAATAAAACCCATTCCTATTCCAGGCACTCTGGCTGTGCAAACACACAACTGGAGCCAGCCCCAGGCCAGAGCATAATGGGAAAACGTGGCTGGAAGAGGGATGGAGAGGAGGGCTCTCTACAGACATCTCATTTGAGAAGCAAAGACCATGCTATAAATTGCACTGATGAGCACTTGCTCTCTGGAAGCAAGCAAGACCCCTGGGAGGGACAAGCAAGTGCAGGAGTTCCATCTGCTCAAGGAATTTTAGCCACTAACAAACCCATTTCCCTTCTCCACAGGTTAAACCAAGACCCTCAATATTCATTTCTTTAAATCCCAGCCTGGAGAAAAACCCACAGGCCACCTCCCAGGCTCACAAGCATCCTTGGCTGACAGAGATGTAAAGAATTTGTCCAAGAGCCACCCAAAAACCTACATGAATTAACTGACCTGCACACACTGCTTCCACCAAACAAGCAAAGCACTTCCAAGCGTGAGGGGCTGAAGCAATATCTGGAGCTTATATGCCACCTCTATCCTCACAAACCAAAGGCAAAGTAAGACCTTCAGGGATCAAGAGAATGCACTGAAGAAAGTCCTGACCCCCTCTTGAGGTGCCTCTGCTTCCAGGTCACCTTGGCTGCTGGATGCCCACCCGTGGCATTTAAAGCCCAAGGAGGAGCAGCTCTGACACCAAGTGACTTTAATCTGAATGGGGCTGGCTCAGCAATGCTGCAGATCTGCTCAGTTCTGCTTTATGTCTATTTTCAAGGACTAGTTCAGGCATCTCATCCTCAATGATATTCATCAGAGGAAAGGAACACAGAAGAAATCCTGCAGCAGTCTCTGAGGAGGATTTGTCCAGCCCTATAATTCATCCCTCCCAACAGATCAAAATGTGAAGGACATGAGCAGCCCAGGAATCTATTTCAGCTGACCCTGACCTTAAGGAAGGAACTCCTTATTCCCCAAACACCATATTGTGCAACTTACTTTTGCTTAAAAGTGTATTTTTCCTATTATCTCCAGTGGAAACCATTACTTTTTAGAATGAAGGCTGAAGGACCCAATGTACCACCGCTGAGGTCAGAAACACAATGTTCCTCCAAAAGTCTTCACCCCTATCCCTACAGAAACCCCACTGTCAGCAGCCTGTCCTCTTGGCTGACCCCTGCTGCAGAACAAACACCATCATTTAACCCATTGGGCTTGTGTAAAATCAAAACACACCACAGGCACAGCATCTGCTGGATTTCTGCTTTAGGGTTTGGCTCACGTGTAGCAATTTCTGGTTGTGAACAGCCAGTGGAGGTTACAGACCCAGCATTTCAGGAGACACCAAATTCAAGTCAGGATGTATGCAAGAAGGCAGATGCTCAGCTCTGAGATGTAGAGGAGTTTCACTGATTTCAGCATCTCAATATTCAGGTGCAGCCATCACTCACCTCTGGCTTGATGTATTTTACCCCATACCAGGTGTTCCCCAACCCCATGCCAAGCACAGGAGATGCAACAACCACTGAGCAAGTCAAGTGGAACCCATCACTGGCACACAGGAAGAACTTCACATGCAAATTGACCAACTCATTCTCTTTTCCCTAGTGTCTTCATGGGGAAAGACAAGTTTAGGTCCCAAATTCCTTCAAAATGCTTAATTAAACACTGCATTAGTTTTTAAATAACAATTAAGGCTGCATTGAGCAAGTGACTCTGGACTTAGACTGGTGGCAACTCAAATTACATTAAGAGTTTTGGGTTTGTTAAATAAACAAGTTTAGTTCCTTCTAGAAGCCCTGCCAGAAACAAGAGGCCCCACTGACTAAATAAATCCATGGATTCAGGTCATGCAGCTCCAGGTCTGGCTCTGCCACAGCTGCTCCAGGTCACTTCATAGCCCCAGGACTGCCACATCCCACAGGAGAGCTCTCACTGTGCTGTCACTTATGCTGGGTGAATCCTTTAGGTCTCTGGGAAGAAAAGACTGGAGAACTGCAAATTGCTTCATGCTCTTTCACACTGCCAAAGCCTTATATTCTTTTTTGCCTTAGTGTTTTTATGGGCTTTTTTAATTCAGTTTTTTCCTTTCTCCTTTCCTGTGCAAAGGGTGTTTGTATAATGACAGCAACACAAGCTGCTCGAGGTTGTGCCCTGGTTCCTTTGGACTCTCTCCTGCTCAACATTGCCCTCTTCCAGGATGCTCCTTGGGCTTGGACAGAAGGGATTTGGAAGGGGAAGAAGCTCAGCCCAGAGCCCACATCTTGATGGAGATTTAAACCAACTCCTTAACCTGCCATTTGGCAACAAATTCAAAGCCATCCCAAAGCAGTCTGTGACACTTATGCAAAGTTGCTTAATTAACCAAAATCTGAATGTCATTCCTGTATCAAATCCAGCTGCTGCTTAGAAAAAAAAAAAGACAACAATCTGCCCTGCCCCACACAGCCTCATCACTGACTGCTGAAGCACCAAGCATAACACTCAAGGAAATAAACTTTGAAAATTACTGGGAATAGTCTTCAACTGAATGGATGACCCACTGCTAGTTTAGACCTTAAAAATCTTAATTTTCTTCTGAGCTCAGTCTTCTGTGTCAGTTTTGCAAACTCTGCTCTTTAACAAAGCTGACATTAAAAAAAAAAAAAAAAGAGGAGCTATATCTGATCTCATCAGCCATTCTGTCTTTAAAGCATTTGACTACAATCCACACCAGACATACTTAGCAAACTTTAAAATACAGCCTCTCAACATTGTTACAATTAAGTCACTCTGAAATGTCATGAAAAGCAATCTAGTCCCATTAAAATCTTCACACTCTCATTAAAAAAGCACTTACAGACTCGAAAATGTTCCTAATACATTATTTAAAGACACAAGATGTACAGTGACTAAAAACCTTGTACAGAAAGGGAATAACAACAGTCTGCTTTAAAAAACCCAGTGTGCTTGTAAATTTGTGTGATAATTAGGTAATTGGGAAAGTGCAGGTAGAAGGCAGATTCCAATATATTGGCCTTTGTCTGGGATTTTTTTTTTTTAAATCTATTTCAGTCTTTTTATTAAAGAAAGAAGGGGAAAGGGTGCTTTCTTTTTATGGATGTAAAAAAAGCCCATTGTAGGCAATTTATGTTGATTATGCAGATGACATGTGCCAAAGCCACCTCTTTTCCTGGAAGGGCTGGGGAAAACCACAGACATCCTCCACTACCAGACAGACTGAAAAGGGTCACTGAAGTAGTGTCTGTAAGGGCTGGAATAGCAGGAACAAAGACAAAGGAGCTCATGCTGTCCTCTTACAAATGCCATACCTTTTTTTTTTTTATGTTAACAGCACATGAAGGTGTAAAATTTGCATCTTTATTGATCCCACTGTAGATGAACTGTGTCCCTCCAGGGGCCCAGAGCAATGAACCAACAGCACAGGCTTCTGCTCTCACTTCTCCCTGAACCTCCCCTCATTTAAATATTACTTTTAAGTAAGGTTTCATGCATTTTGACCAGTGCAAGAAGGGAACTGGGCTGCAGAGAGGCCTTCAGATTGCAGAAAAGAAATATCAGCCTGTTTTCAGCAGCAACAACACAAACCCTCTTATTTCACTCACTTAAATGTGGCATAGAGGAGAAAAGAAACACATTATCATCCTCGTGTCCTACAGACATTTCCAACCAATCAAAAATAAAATATTCAATCCAATTCAACTTTCTGAAGGGCCTCTTTCTCCTCAAAAAACAACCCCTTTGGGAAGCAGCTCTGCCCTTTGAGACAGCACAGTTCAGGAGGAGCAGAAGGGCTCAGCCCCACCTTCCAGGTGTTTCCAGCTTTCTCTCTGCCTTTTCCACAGCCAAACACAGGGCACACACTGACCCAGCTGGAGCATCCACCTCCTTGCCAACAGCCTGTACAGAAGGCCTGAGGAAGAGCAAAACAAGCTGAGTGCACAACCAGCCACCTGCACAAGTTGTGACCAGGGACCTCCTGAATCATGCTCTTCACCAGCCTGGATCTGTTTCCACAAATCCTTCCAGCAGATTTCCAAACCCACATCAGCTTCTCACACCCACCCAGAGGTGATGATTTCCACAGCTGACTGCCCACCCACAGGAAGAAATATCATCATCATCTCCTGCCTCTCCTGAGCCTCCTCACTTCATCTGACTCCTCTAGGTCTTGTAGGAAGCAGAGCTTGAGCAGTCACTCTCCAGCTCCCTTATTGATGACTGGATCATCCTTCAGCACGTTCCTGCTTAATCATCCCTTTCCCACAGTGAAGAGCTCTGTGCTGCTCACTCATTTCTTATATTGAAGCTATTTTCTCTCTCTCAAATTATCCTCTTCACACCCCCCTTCCTGTACCTCTTCCAGTTTCATTACAACCTTTAGAGGTGGGGGGCACATTTAAGGTGTAGCAATCCAGGGATGGGTACAGCAATATGATGACATTTCCCCTCCCTATTTCTGCCCAAGTCTTAATACTCCATTTATTCTGGGAATGCTCCTGAGCCCTGAACTGCTGTTTTCTTAGGACTGTCCTCAGAGGGCAGGGAAAGAGGTGTGTGGAGGTTCTCTATCAACCAGGGGAGCCTCCTTCCTCTGCTCATTCACAGCCTCGAAGTGCTCAGATGCCCCATCTGGCATGGGGGGGCCAGAACAAGACTGGAAACACACACCCAAACTGGGCTGGGATCCATCCTGCACAGTTCTTGAGCCCTGACCAACATGGGTTAAGCCATTGGAGCTGAACCACAAAGAGTTATCATAATGCTTTGTTATTCATAATGTTGTTACTCAACATCCCTACCAAACCTGCACAAGGGACATCTAGAAAGCAGGGTCTGGCTCAGGCTGTGAACCCCAGAACTAGAAGGAATAATCATGCTCAGCTCAAGGGTCAGAATAACATTCAGCTTTTTGACACCTTCAAGAGGGCACTGTGAAAGTGAGGAGTAGACTGTGTGAATGTGTTTATCTTAGAAAATAACAAGTGTATCTTAAGGAAAACCCATTGTAGGCAATTTATGATTGTTATGCAGGTTGGAGAAGGGCAGAGGGGAAGCACAGGAGAAAAGCAGATGAAAGAGAGCTGCATGAGCATCTTTTACAAATTCCAGAGACATTATCTCATGTCATTTTAACTGCCAAATGCACTTAAGCTTACAGGAAAAGCAGTCATGACAACAAGCAGCATCTGAAGCCATAGACAGCACAGTTGCTGCTCAAATAAGCTCTCCTTAGCTCCACATCTTCACCTTGTAAAACCTGCTCCTTCTCTCCAAGGTGTCCCTGGGCCTCTGCTGAACAAAGGTCACCAATTAAAGGGAACAGAATGACCCTGTTCCAACATGCCCCATTACCCACTAGTGACCCAGTCCACAACACTGCCTGCTTTTCACTCCTGACATGACTGCAGCTGAACTTGGGCCTCTAGAAGCACAGGTCTCTTACAGATCTTATCCTATGAACACTCCAGCCTGTGCAAAACTCCTCTAAATATTCTCCCTGGAAAGCAAAAGCTTCTGAAATAATAACTGTCCTTGTACACAGCTTATCTTTCAACAACATCCCTCTCAGCTGTTCTCCTTCCAGCAGAAAATCCCATTCCCACAACCCCATCCTCTCTCTCACACAATCTGGCCTGACCCATTTGGTTTTGTTTTTCGTTTTTTAAATACTTCTTAATGCTTGATGCAAATAGAAAAATGTTACAAGGCATAAAATAGATAAGAACAATCTGGACATACTTTATTAGAGTGCTTTATCATTTAACAGACAAGAGAGGGATGTATTGTGAAATCCCAGACACCCCTGAAGGTGTGATATTCTATTTTAGTACAACCCAACAGCTACCATGGGAGAACCAATTGTTTTCATCTTGGCTCTAATCATTTCCAAAAATGCAAAGATAAAAGCTAGTCCCTGTAAAAAAACATTCTGCTGGGAGTTTTGAACAAATTCAATACTCAGTGAGTACCTGGGGAACTAACTCCTGCCAGTCCTCAGGTGGCTTAAGCACCCAAAGCTGAATCTCCAAACAAAAAAGGAGGGGTTGGTAAACATAAGAGTTGTTTCTGTCTCTGTCCTAAATCCCTCCCAGGGCTGGGGGATTCCCACAGCTCTAAGACTAATGTTGCAAAAATGGCTCTAAAGCCAAGGAGGAGGTTTAACTAATCAAGGCAAGGGAGCATCCCACCAGGATAGGAAAATGGGGAGTGTGTAGACTGCATCCATCAAACCCTGAACCCACTGCTGCATGACTTGGTGCACAGGCAGAGTCTGATGCACATGGATTTGTGTGTTAAAAGAGCACCAGGACCTGCAGCTTGGCTTGGAGCTAAGGCAAAGGCTGGGAATTGAGCATCAAGGGCCCACAGCAGGGGAACTCCCAGCCCTGGGTCACCTGGAGCTACCATCCTCAATTCTGCACACCCATTGGGATGTTAAAACTTGCCATTTACAGACAGTTGTCCCAACAGGAGGAAATCACCCATTTACTTTTAAAAATATGAATTGGTCAGCAAACATTGCCAACAGAAGAGGGACTTTGTGCCTTCTGAGCAGGCAGTTGCACTGGTTCTGTCTTGTGTGTATAAGGACAAGGTCACAAATTTGCTATAAATCAGGTAACTACAGAACAGAGGGGGGAAAAAAGACTTAAATGGCATGTCAGGGCATTTGGTCTCATCCTGATCTCCATTTCCCCCTTCTCCAAACACATTTCCCCCTTCTTCAAACACATAAAGGGCTCTGATACACATCTGGGAAGGCAGCACAAATCCTGCCTGTGATGAATGCCACAGGAGCAGGGTTGGCCCTCCGATGACTTGTCTAGCTCTCAGGTATCACAGAGGATATTCTTTAGCCTTATTCAGGAAATCTTTAGCCTTTAAAAGAGCACCAGAGGTTCCTGCTCCTGGAGGAAACTGGGACTGGTAATGATCTGCACAGTCAAGGCTGAAAACACCATAGGCAGTTCTGGAGATAACTCAGCACTGAGCATCTGAGGGTCCTCACACCTTGCACATGAGAATTACTGAGGCAAGCCTAGAAAATAAACATTGGAAAACCCAGGAATGAACATCCAGGAGGACAGGCTGGAGCACAGCATTCACACCTGTATGTAAGGGGAAACAGCACTCCTGTTCCCAGAACCATCCAGTGTCCACCAGCCCCAAGTCTCAATCCCCAGTTGCTCACTCATGCTACTCCCATTTACAGATGATTTTGGATTCTGTCTCACACCATTTATTTTTACACACTTGTAAGTCTCCTATGCTTCTAAAACAGCTGCTTTGTAAACAAGTGTCTTTTCCAGGAAAGCAAGGTGAGGAACAGGTACACCCCTGAGGGCACCTGTCAGTCAAGCAAGCATCTCAGCACCTCAGAAGCGTGCCCAGGAGAGCAGGGCTGGCCAGCAGAGCCAGAGTGTCTGACAGGCAGATATCTGCCTGGGTCAGTGCCACAGGAGATCTTGTTTCATGGCAAAACAATTGCTCATAAAAATTCCATTTAAGTTACTGTAACTTAACATTGTCCAAATGAAAACCCAGGGGCTACGGCTGAACCCCGGGTGACTCCATTGAGTTGAAGGGCTTTTTCTTCCTGTGGTTTTTTGTCTTGCTTTTTTTATTTTTTTTATATATATTAATTGATCCGAGCAAACATAATAATCACCATCTGTTGTGAACACAGTTGCAATGGGGAAAAAAACCCACAACTAACAAAGGATCCCATGCAAGGCTGGTGTAAACCAGCAATAATTCCTCTGACCCCAGCAGATCCATTAACACCCAGGTAAAGCGTTTCATGCAATTTCTGCCTGAAATTGCTCATAATATTACAAATGCACCTTTAGCCAGAGGGGGTTTGGGTTTGTTTCTTTTGTGGCACAGGGCTGCTTTTTTTCTTTCCTTTTGTTCTAACACTCTTGTACACTAAGTGGAAAAGGATCTCAGATCTTGACATCCCACTTTACTAGAAAGATGTCACACGCAGCGACATCCCTGCCTCCGCCTGCCGAGTCCGCCACTCAAGCACCTCCTCATCCCCCTCTGTTACCAGACTAAGCTGCTGAATAAATTCCCTCAGCTCCTGCAGAGGGTAAAAAAACAAAAAAACACAAGCAGGAATGTTTAATGACTCAGTGCAATGCCAAATAAATGGTTGAAAAAACACGAGTGCTTCTGGGGAAAGCAAGCTCTCGGCTGCTGGAGAAGGCACTGAGGCTGGATCCTTACCCATCACAGATGCCTTGGCCAGCCCATCATCTCCACCATGGAGACCTGGCAGGAGGCAATGTCCCAAAGGGATCCTCTATTGTCCCTGTCACCTGCTTGCTGGGACCTTCTGCACTGAGGGACCTTGTTTAACACTGCAGCTACAGACAAGGTGGCCTCATGGCCACAAGCTGCTCTGGGTGAAATTCCATTTGAGCACAAGAGGAAAATTTTTCACTCCAAGGACAGACAGACACTGGAATGATCTCCCATGGGAAGTGGTGGATTCCTCCACTTTGGGAAGTTTTAAGTCTCAGGTTGATGAGGTGCTGAGACATCTCATATAAACACTTATGAAGTTACAAAGATGGGACCAGATGAGGTCCTTGAGGTCCCTTCCAACATGATGTCCTGTGATTCTATGGATGGAGGCTCTTGGACACAGTCTTACTGGGGACACAAACCATTTCACACCCACATCACTCAAGGACAAACTGGGGAATCAGGCTTTGAAAACAAGAGCCCTATCCCTATATATTCCTCACTGTCTTGCCATCTTGCAGAACGCTCAGAAAACTGAAGCCCTGCTGTCCTTGGCAGTGAGGCTGGATCAAGGTATGAGAGGCTGCTAACAGGATGTCAGGACCAGGTCTAGCAGCCCTGAGCAAGGTGAGGAGCAGAAGCTGTGGCAGCTGAGCTGTGCCATCTTTAAATGGCTCAGGTATCACTGCTCAAGACACCCAACACAATGCCAATCAGCAGCATCTTAATATAGCTGATAACAAACACAGGGAAAAAAAGCAGCAAAAACACTGGTGAGATTTTCCAACATGGACACTTGATGGTAATAGATTAGTGACACAGGGATGGTAAAGCAGTCACCAGTGCTTTTAAAATAGCAAACCACAACCCTGCTGTCCTCCCAACTGCTGCCTTACTGTCACTCCCATTTTGACATAACTGCTGCAGCCAGAACATTAACAACACTAGAGAATGGTACAGCCCACCTTGAGTCCAGTCCCAGACTCTTCAAATGGTTAGAGGGATTGATTTTGAGTAATAGGGGTTTTTTTTGCTAGATCTGGAGCATTTTGATGGGTTCTGGGGAGAGACAGCACTGTAATGATGCTGGACTTCAAGTGGAATGGGACCTCTCCTATCACTGGAGCAGGAAACAAACCACAGGAAAGCTCAGTGTGGATGTAGCATAAATTGCAATTGGTTTCTATCTCTGGTGACTTGTGAATTTATTAGTACTCTCTTTCTGAAGCCTATCACACTGATCTGAAAGCTTCACACTGTCACAGGTTTCCTGGACAAGCAGGAAAATTTTGGTATGAATCCTTCACAGTGTCTCAGCTGCTGATACTCTGCTTGAGAGCCAATCTCACTGATTTCTCCACCTGACTTTTCTTGGCTCCCTCTACAAGCACTGACAGGTATTTTTAAGACCCTGGCATCATTCAGCCCAGGGCAATTAGCATTATGTTGTAAAAAAGGACTCTGAAGTGCATGCAACCAAACCATAACACTGCTCACGTTGCACTCGCCAGACTAACAGACAGGGGTTACATTACTTACTACTTTAAAATACACCTATTATACACATTTTTCCTGGATAACACTAAGCCTGAGTCTTTTGCAGTCCTCGGGGAGCATTCTCACTGATGAGGTGGATCTGGCTGTAAAAGGCAGTGACCTAAAATTCCAGGCTTAAAGTGTTGTGTAACCTTTGAAATAAAAAATAAAGAAATTAGAAGTGAAATTTCCAACTCAACCCAAACCTCAAAGGAAGAATTTCAGCTCAGTGTTAGGGAGCCTTTAGCCACATGTTTCCAACTAACATTTAATGTAGTTACAAGGCTAAATCCCCCCCCCAAGCAAGAATATTGCCTTCAGGTTTCCCATACCAAAGGATTAAGAACTGGGTCATTTGCATTTACACTTGAAAAGTGTTTATTGCCAGATACTGAATGAAAACAGAAGGAAATATTAATGCCCTCCCTCAATTTTACCCTGCAAAATCAAGACAGTGGACAAGCAAAACAGCTGTTAAGGTAAATCACTCAACACTTGTATTTGTCAGCCTGTTTTTACTACTCTACAATTCATGACTCTATGTAGACCTCTCTACCATTAGGGCCAAAACCAACCAAAAAACAAAACAACAACCAAGAATAAACCCAAGAACCAACCCTACTTTTCCTACCTTGAAGTTTTCACATCACACCAAGGACCTAATACCAGGTACAAAGCTCCCTGCAACTCAACATCAAACACGTGGCACAAAGCTCTACAGCAGTATCAGTGCCACAGCAGAGGTGTCTCTGCCTGCCCCAAACCCAACAAAATCTCAAACATCACATCATTAGTAGAGCACAGAAGTCTGGCTTTTAGGGCAGGGGAAGATTTTGTGTATTTGCCCTCTGCCCTGCCAGAGGAATCAGCAATATTTTGTTTGTTTTTTTTCTTCACATGCAGAGAAAATTAAAATCCTCTGTGTTTGAAACATGAGCACACTTATATCTCTGTACACTTTATCCTGTATCAAAGATGATCACAAAGGCAAAAATCTCAGTTCAAGCTCTGTTTTCACAGGAACACTGTGAATAAAAGGTGCAAACAACACAGAAGGAAATAGTGCTGACCTGTCCCTTGTTCTCTCTTCAAACACAAAATCCATCCCTGGCTCCCAGAACTGTTTTGTCAGCAGCAGGTCCGCCCTACCCAGGGCACCCACCTCGGAATTATGTCTAATGTCAGAGGCAGAGAAAATACAGGCTGCTGAAAACATCACTCCCCCTCTGCATCCCTGGGCTGAGCAGGGCAGTCAGCTGGAGCCCAGGGAGGTGCCAGAGGGTCCCCAGCAGCTCGAAGCACCCGCTGCAATTGCACAAAAGCCGAAAATGAGACTTTATGTACAGACCCATACACACACACAGGGAAAATTGCTATCAATTATGCTAGTTAATTATACATTGTAATAGAATTAGAGTAAACCCTCCTCATTATCTGCTGGTTCAGCCCCTGCTCGGCAGCAAGCTGACCACATGCTGTACTAATGCCAATAGCCCTTTCACATTAACCTTTATCTGCACCTCCCAGCTTCCCTGTTTGCTATGCCTATCGGGCTTGTTTTGACCTTGTTCCTGGCTGACCTTTCATTGAAATCTAACATTTGTAGCAATCCAGGAGACTGGCTCATCTCCCACGGCCTCGGCCTCGCTATCACCACATTTATTTTTTTTTACAGGATTTAAAAGAGAACTCTCCTCCTTGCTGGGATCCTCGCCTACCCCGCCTGCTTCTCGGAGAGGCTGTGACACGACCCAGACAGTTTACAACTCTTGGTGTATGTTCAGTTAGTAAGAAGCAATCCTAAGGGACGTTTCATGATTATTGTTATTATTTTATGCTGTCAAAAAGGGATAATTGCACACGTGCCTCCAAGCAACAGCACCGAGTTCCCCGGCTCTGCCTTCTGTGGCCGCAGCAACAACACATCCAGTCCCCCCCAGCCAGCCCCCCATCCCAAAACTGGGGCTGCAGAAGAGCAAAGGGGACTTTTGTGGGTGCAATTCACTGCTGGGGAAAGCATTTTACTGCTGGAGGGTCAGGGAGCTGGTGTTTAGCACAGATGCCTGTGTGGGAACCTGGTCTGCTGGGAGCAACGCATCCTTAAGCATCTCTGCCAAGTCCTGACTCCCCAGACATGCACTGTGGGGACAGAATCATCTTCATGCACAGGAGGAAGCCATGACCTGCATAATATTTGCTCTGCAAAGTAAACATGCTCCATTTTTTATATTTATTTACATAAAAACAGAGAAAGAAGCCCAGAAGTTCTCCTTTGAAGACATACAGAGGAAATCCATCAGGAGGAAGAGTCCTTCTGAAGAGGGCAAAGTCCCAGCTGCCACACAAATTATGACACAGCAGCATGGTAAAGACATTAATTTGAATTCCCAGGAGCATGGTTTTATAGGATTTCCTCCTTTTGCTGGATACTACTAACACAGAGCTGCAAACAGCACCCTGGTTTCAGTCTCTGCTGCACATTCCCTGTAACCTGCCCCATCTACTTTCATGGGGGTTTAGGGATGAAAATTGAAAATTGCATTTGCAGGGGAAGGTCCAGGAGCAGATTTCTGGCTGTCTGTGCTACGTTAGGGAAAAACCCAACCAACAAAAAAAAGTACAGAAAAAACAACACATTACAGCTTCAAAAATGGCTGAAGCTTCCAACTTGGCAAATAAAGAAATAAAAAAACCCCTCATGCTCTCAAAGTTCATAAAAACGATTAAGCTCAACTCACAAAGAAGGGCATGGAAACTTTTGCTTCACAAAACCTTCCTCTACCATACCAAGCATACTGTATTGGAGAGAAAAGCCAGACTGCTCTGAGGATGAGACTTCAGAAAGAGATGAGTTTGTGTTCTGAGGCAGAGCTGGTAATGTTCAGACACACCGAGGCAGAGCTCACTGAATGCCTCCCCACGTTCCCTCTGCCCACACCAGAGACACAAAATGATGGATCCCAACATCTCTCCACTTGCCCATAAATAACTGCTGAAGGCCCAGGGTGGATGCAGAGCCCTCCCAGCCCCTCTGGACACACAGACCAACACATGCCACCCCTGGGAAATGCTGCCATGATAAGGAAAGGTTCCTTTTAACTCTGACCCTTACTTCTCTCCAGATACAAAGCTTAAACAACTGAAGATTTAAGGATCATTGACCAAAGTCACAAATAGCTATATTTTTAAAAATTGCTTTAACATTTTAAACCCTCAAATGTCATCTAAAATAACTGCAGACAGCTTGAAAAGCTGGTATTTCTCACTTTGCAGACGTCCAGGGGAATACCTGTGCAGGGTTTATATGTGTCTCTCTCCAATGGCATCACTGCTGCCTTGCAATGGGAACTTTTCTTCCTTCAGGAGGTTCAGTGAATGGAGGAGGAAGAGATGCCCTGAGCCCAAGGAAAATTAAGGCCGTGCCACCCCATCCATAGGGAACCAGGGAGCACCAGGATGAGCCTCCAGGTAACAGACACAAAAGCCACCAACCCCTTCCAGCCGAAGGCACTGACCCAACCCCAGGTCAAAGAGTGGAGAACCCACCAGCTGCATCTGGTTTTCTCCCAGCTCCTGCTTTTCTCCAGCCCCTTCCTACAAGGGAGATCATTTGGCCTTCACCCAGGGCTCACAGTGCTCGACCCCAAATCTGCAAAGCAAGGGAATGCAGAGGGAACAGGCCAGCATGCCAGGAGTTAGGATGAAATGCTTTTTCAATACCTTCAAGGTTTTGGAAAGGCTTTGTAAGCATTTGATCCAAGCTTTTTTTTTTTTTTTTTTTTTTTTAATACTTTGGGAAAAAAATTCACTTACAGGGGAAAGGAGCATAAAAAAGGGTAATAAACATTTAATGATCCAGTAATTGGTTATATCAGAGTAATCACTGTTCAGTAATTAACTCTCATTCCCACGTGCTCATTTGATATTTTCTGTACCCTTTGATAGGTTCCTGTGACTATCAGCATTCCTTAGAAACTCTTACACTGAAACCTTTTGATGAAGCTAAAAAGCAATGATGCCATTAATCACTACACACGTCCCAGTGGCTTTCAGACTCTGAGATGGGGCCTTTCCTCTCTGCACATCTCTCCTCAGCTCTCTCCACTGCAACCACTTGGCCCTAGGAGATTTGAGATTTTCTCCCTTGCTTCTTGATGCAAGAGAAAAAAAAATCCTGCAGCTTGGGAAAGAGGGTGAGGACTCTCCCTGCAAGAGTGGCCAGAACAGCAGCTTGATCCAAAGGCTTGCTTCCCCAACCCTGAATCCAGCCAACAGTGGCAAGAATTTCAAGATAAACTCATAATGGAAGGAGACTTATGGGAAATGTATTTTTTTTTTAGTTTTTAAAGACCAATTTACATCTCTAGAGTAATAGCACTGTGATTTAACAGCTCTAAATTTAAGAAAGATGATGATAGAGAATCACTGATCTCTGGTTTGTCCAAAGTAGATTCACTATTGCCTGCATGGAAAAGAAAAAAAAAAGCAGCTAAATTCAAGGTACTTTCTTTGGAGTGGATTTTGATCTCAGTCACATCAGCACAGAGTCAAAGTAATGCCCTGGCATTTCCTCATACTCTACATTTACTGCAGTTAGACGTTTGTTAAATGAAAAGTTCTTTTTTCCAGACAAATATCTGCTGAACTTAAAACTGGTAAAGCTGTTTTCTTCTACTGAAGGAATAGTGTACCACACATATGTTTCTAGTCATCACCATTTCCTATGAAATCAGGATAGATCAGAAAATCCTGGCTGTCAGGATCTTTGAGCAAGAGGTGCTTTTTTTCCAAAATATGCACACACCTCCTCCAGCACAGATAGCACAGCAGTAACTTTTGCCTCCAAGGTTTTAAAAGATCTGGGGTCATGGAAGAACACAAGACCTTCCTCAGAAGTCAAATATTCTGCCCTAATTATTTATATTACAAAGATGCTGCTATTGCAACATGGTCTTTTTAACTGCTGCTATATACATTAATGAAATGAAAGTCAGTTAGCACAAGGAATACTGGTACTGAAGAGGAAATAGCAAGCTAATGAAAATCACACACCTGAAGCAGTCAATTCCACCCTGCTCGTGGGGTTTCCTAAAGCAGGCTGAGCTGAAGCTGAGGTATTTGCAGATCTGAACTGGAGGGAATGTTGTTTGTATGGCCCTCATGCACATGAAGGCATTAGTAATGATGGGAAGGGAGGGAGACAGGGAAACAGATTGAAAGGGGCAGGAAAATTAGGGAGAGCTCCTTGCTACTAATGGAAAAATAACTGCAGACTGCTCTGACAGATTTCTGCTCCTTTGTATGCATAGGAATATTTATTTAATCAATGTTCTGTAACAAAACAGGCCTCTGGTGAGCTATTGCAGAGAGTGAACTCCATTCAGAGAGTGGTGACTTGAATCCTGCCACCTGTTTAGCTGGTACTGGAAAAAGCAACAGTATGTGACTGGATGTAAGGTGTGGGTACCAGGGGGAGGAGGAAGCACCCTCCTGGTAGCTTCCCAAAGTAATTACCCAAAGTAATGCTACTTGCCAGGAAAATCTTGATGACTCGTCATTAACAGGACTTACTGTAAGCAAAGCTGCAAAGTTCTCCATTTCCCTTCAAAAGAAACAAAATCCAATCCCATCCATTACAGGCTTGTCAGTTTGCACTGGCACTGTTTGTTACACCCAGACCTGACTCTGCATGAATCTAAACTCATCCAACAGCCTCATAGCACCAAAGTCTGCTGGCATTCCAGCACCAGGCAAGGGGCAGGCTGAATCTGGCAGCTGAAAGCAGAGCTGGGCTGATGACAGCCTACACCTCCATTTCCATCCTGCTCTCACCTCTGGTCACCAGCCAAGCTGTCTCTTGAGGCTTTTTCCAACCCATCCAGGTGTTCTCCAGCAAGGAGCCACGTCCCATATCCCATGGCTGCATCAGGAGGCAGCAGCCAGACCTTCAGACAACAGCTTGGTCCTGATACTCTGGGTGCTGGGGCAAGGCAGGAGCTTTCTCATAGAATGGTCTGGGCTGGAAGGGACCTTAAATACCACCCAGTCCCAAATCCCTTCCATGGGCAGGGATGCCTCCCACTAGATCAGGCTGCTCCAAGCCCCATCCAACCTGGTTTTCAACACTGCCAGGCGTAGGCAGCTTGCCACAGCTTCTCTGGGCAAGGAAAGAATTTCTTCCTCATGTCTAACCCAAATCTCCCCTCCTTCAGCTTAAAGCCATCACCCCATGCCCTGTCACTACACACCCTTATACAAAGTTCCTCCCTAGCATTCCTCTCTCACACCAGAGTCAACTGCCTGAAGGCCCCAAAACAACCCCCTCCAAGTCACCCTCCCAAGCTTTCCATCCCAAAAAATACATTTTGAAAACCTCAGTGTTATGAAGCCTGGCATTAAGGATGTGTTTTTGTATTTACACACAGACACCCTGCTCCTGACTGCACTGGAGCAGATATTCAAGGGCCCTGTGCTGTGATTTTTAACCACTCCAGCACAGTCCTAAAGAGGGACTGATCAGAACAGCTGTATAATTACTGCCTCCAAGTCAAGCCCTGACAAGGACATGCTGCAGAACCTGGGGACAGTAACCAGAGCTTCTCACTGGAATAAGTTTGGTTTTTTTAACTTCTTCACTGTTTGCTGCAAAAATGCCATAAAGTGGAACTTCAGGTTTGTCCTGCACAAACTGATCACATAAAAGCTTTGCCTGTAAATTTAGTTACACGAGGATTAAAACCCCTCTGCATTTATTATTTTATAGACCAGTTAGTAAGAGAGAGATACCAGTTCCATACCTGCAGACCTTGGCATTAATGACAGACCTAATTTGTTTACCACCATTACAGATGCCAGAGTCAGTAATACAGACTTGAACATTTCTCATTGCCAGACTGAGCTTCTTCTCCATCCTGCAGTGGATTTAAGGAAATTTACTACCATCAGCCAGCCCCAATATCCACCAGAGCTGGGTCAGATAATGTTGGCAGTGATCTAAAGCAGAAACAAGCCCTAAGTAGGCAACACTCCCACAGCATTAAAAATTGTAACAGCATAAAGAAAAATAAAGCATTCAGAATTTCACTGGGTTTCCCTTCACATCAGATTTCCCCAGCAAAGTGTTTGCTGTCAACCTTTTTAAGACAAAACTATAGCTTTTTCTTAAAAGGCAGTTAGTAATAACTCAAGTGCCTTTAAGTATGTGTTCCAGCCAGGTCCCTGCTAAATACATATAAGCACTGGTGTTTTGATGTCCTACAGTTAAATTATATAGATATTTTATGTTAACCACTTACTATTTGAGCATCCTGCAGATGCTAATTAAGTAGCCAGGGAATCTCTAAAGAGAGAAAGTATTATTAAACCCATATTGCAGACAGGAAAGCTCAACTACAGCAAAACTAATGCTCCAGCTCAAGGTGACACCTACACACATATTTGACTTCATACTAAACAGTCTCACAAAGCAGCATTATCCCCCACAGACCTGCTTTTCTCAGTCAGGAAACCCAAATCTACAAGC
The DNA here is from genome assembly GCF_003957555.1 of Calypte anna. Classification (NCBI taxonomy): domain Eukaryota; kingdom Metazoa; phylum Chordata; class Aves; order Apodiformes; family Trochilidae; genus Calypte; species Calypte anna. The sequence goes on from NC_044264.1 coordinate 1,498,336, forward strand.
CTGGACACAGCAGCTCCCATGAGCATGCACATGGATCCAAGGCCAAATCCATCCTTACTCAGCACAACCACAAAGCAGGTGCTGAGCTGCAAGGGGAGTGACTGCTTCAAGGTTACGAAAGACAACTTTGCTTACAGGGAAACAAACCCACACCTCCCAGGGACCAGCTCAGCATCTTAATTAAAGAGTCTGTTTGATAGAGGAGTGATAGCAGAAGGGTTGTTTTGGGAGGGACCTGCAAAAATCCAAATGCAACAGCAAGTGGAGTTACAGAAGGTGAAGGTGGCCATGGGCCAAGCAACCTCCCCCACACAAAGGGCCAGACTGAGCAGGGTGCAAAAAGACAAAAACAGTAAAAAAATTGAAAAAGAAGGATCTTCTTTGTGTATGTTTTCCCTCTCACTCTCCAGTTTTCCCCTGATGATGGTGTAAGGAGCACAAGCACCACTCCAGTCTGTAGAGAATCAGTGCCACAACCCATGACATCAGGCACCCCATGATTCAACCTCAAACCTGCCCCAGAAAACCCAAATTTGGGGGTGTACTATACTCTGAAATGTGTGGAGCTGTACAGTAGAAACACACTGTTTGTATCTAAACATAAACTAAACACCCAAAGCATTCAGAGTAGCAGCCCAGCATGAAGGATTAAAAAACAAACAAACAAAAAACCTTAACATTTCCAAGCCAATTTTGTGGGGTTTAAATTCTGTGTATTTTTCCATGCTGTAATTGCCATTTCCCTCCAAGACCTCTTGAAACTCTTGTTGGTGTGGCTGGCAAGCAGTGACTGAGCCCAGCAGGGTGAGGTGGCTCCAGGACACCCCAGGACAGAGGTGCAGCTCATGCAGTGTACAGCAAGATGCCTGTCACCCTGGGTATAAAAAAGGATCTTATTGTCAGATACCTTCAATAAATAAACAAACTCTTCCCTAACCTACAACATAAACCACCACAGTCAAGTGCAGCCCATCCACACAAAAATGTGGTGACCCATAGTCTAACACTGTAATCTAATCCTTGAACTAAAGACAGTTTAATGCCTTTACAAACCCATATGTTTTCTAATACCACCCTTGCTGTCAGCAGACTACAGGAGAGCCTCTTTGAAGATGGAAGTAAAATGACAAAGCACATCATTGTGAAGGCAATTATATGCTGCAGTAACCATTTTATAATGGCCCATATGGGCTGTATTTCAACAATGCAATTTCTAAATCTGCCTTAGCAAACATATATCTCCATCCCAATCCCAGGTAGATTTTGCAAAACAAAATAAGACTGCAGCCAGGACAAATCTATAGTATGGATAGCAGATGTAAAAATATGCCAGCAAGGACACCAGAGCAATTTTTTGTCTAAGTACCAAACAAAGAGAGCAGCCAGAACAGACCTTATGAGCCTATTCACAGCAAAGCTACCCATTCAAGGGACTTAGAGACCTGGTTTTATCAGAAATCTGATTATACACTCACATGCTTTCCTATCCAGCTGCCCAATCCACTGTCACAGTCCTTGTCCCATCCACCTCCCCTGGGACTGCAGGCTGAGTAACTGGAATCCCAGTCCAGAAGCTCAAATCAGACACAAACCAAGACCTTGCAGGGTCATACCAAATCGTATCTGATACCCAGGACTAGGGCCTTACTGAAGGGAACTGAATAAAAAAGAAAAAACAGGTTCTTGCAGCTGTAGTTTGAAATGTCTGCTCAGTGCAGCTCTCCAGCATGGTCCCTGTGGCCATGCCACCACCCAGCAGCAGCTCCAGCCACCACAGGGCTGTTCCCTGCCCAGTCCCTTTGGAGGAACAGAGCACCAAAACATCAGCTAACACCCAAAATTTCTCCCTGCATCCTCCCATGGAGGAGCTGGAAGCAGGGCTGAGGAACAAGACAGCAAAAATTACCCTAAAGCTGTACTCACTACAAGTGCTTTAAATTCTGCTGCTTCCCAGCTACCTCTTGGAGCTGTCCATTGCTTCTGGAGGTTCTGGGATGGATATTTGGTTTGGGAGACATCTGTGTCAGTGACACCCTTTTCTAGGGCCTCTGGGGTGAGCCATGGAGGACCAATAACTGGATAGACAGTAGAGGATCAAAATCCAGAAGGGCCACAAGCATGACCTACAGGTGGGATCCTGGCTGCAGGACATGAGCTGGACAATCCCACAAACCAACAGGTTAGAAAAAATGGACAGAAACATCTTTCTCTCTGAAGTGAAATAATAATAAAAAATGCCTTAAGCTGCCTGTAACAAAGACAGAAATAAAAAAGGTGAAAATTTACAAGTTCCTTGCCAAGTCATTAACAACAAACCAGCTCATCATATATCTTACATATTCCAATGCCAAGAGCTGCACGCAGAGCACAGAGCAGAAAAGCACCAACACGAGGGAAAGGGGAACTGCATATTCAGTAGCCAACTCCAGCAAAGTGCATGATCCAGTTCTTATCATTGTCAGCTCCTCAAAATGATCCAGGGAAGCCAGGCAAGAGCATTTCAAAGACTTTAATCCACGTGAAATATTACTTCCTGGAACCGGAAATTCAATCCCTAGCAAGGAAAACAAAAAGCACACTCATAAATGCACCTTTCAGCTCGGCCAACAGAGCCATGTTTAGGCTCCCTCTTGCCCACAAAAAAAATCCTTTACTCATTAGTACAGAGGAAACTTGAAATGATTGCTGTAATTGCAGTTAAAAAATTAATTGTGTTTTGAGATAAATGCAGATAAAAGCATGTTTTACTAATTATCTTCTGAAGCTTCCGCTCATGAAAGATTAAAGGTGGAAGAAAAGTTGTTGAAGACAAAAATCCTACCATCTGAAATCACTTTGAAGTCATGTACTGATCCTTAATGTCCAGATGTATTAAAAAAAAAAGTCTTTTTAATTCCCCAGAAGTGTAACAAACATGCTCATTGGAGCTTTTATGCAGTCAGCTCCTGAAACTGGGTGAACTTTGCAGGTACCTCTCCCCAGAACCACAGCCCAGCACCCCAAGGAGAAGGCTCATGATGGCCCAGCAGCTGGCTGGGGTTCCTTCTGCTTCCTCCCTGACTGAGGCAAAAAACTTCGAGCCCAGATTCAAAGCTGAATTCAATAATCTGGGGATTACTGAGCTCTCCAGAGCTGCAGTTGTTATCAATCTAATCAACTCCCACCATCTGACTGGAAGCAGCAGAGGGATGAGGGGCTCCCTGGGACAGAGAATATGCCATCAAATTCACAAAAGGTGAGAATTTTTAATCTCAAGGAACCAGCACTAGTTTCTGAACAGAAAACCCTGATCACCAGCCAAGGGGATTATTCCTAAACCACACGAGGACCTATTTCCATCCCTGGGGCTTTTTAAGGAGTTCAGGTTATCTGAGCTGAAAGTTACTCAAAAGCAAGGCTGGTACTTCCATCCACAGGTCTGGAACCAACAAAGCAAGGAGTTCCCTTCCTGCTCCACACCAGTAGCCTCTTCTCTATCAGTGTACCAGACTTTTCCTAAGAACCCCAAGCCCATCAATTCAGAGAGCAAACCTACTGACTTAAATTTACTATACATGTGTTCACAACTCCACTGACAAATTTCTAGGCTACTGAAAACTGAAACAAGTTGAAAAATACTATTACCTAAATTTGCTAGGACACTCTGTAGCCATTTCACAGGCTCTGCACTGGTTTAAGTCAGATTTGAATTGTGCCACTATATCTGAAATGTCAGAAATTTAGGAGGAGTTTCCTTACTGGCAACTCCAATCACTTGCAGTGTGACGGAACCAAAGTCTGTTATCTCACTGCAGGTTTCAAAAGCACTGAAATGAGCCCAAATGCTACAGAAAGTCAGTGTCAGGGCCTCTTTGGCCCTCTGGGGTTTCAAGAGTTAGGGCAGATGTGGTGACATCTCTTTTCTAAGGGACAGGCTCTGCTGTCAAACTCCTATTCACCAGCTCCAGATTCCTTCTTGTTCATTTCCCCACCTCTCTATCATTTAGCCCATACCCATCAAGAAGCATCAATGACATCAAATTAATAAATTCCCCTGTTGCTACAGACCTGAACAAAGCTAGGGAAAGGATTAAACAGTTGGTTTTTTCCTTTTTTTTCATAACCACACATCCAAGGAAATTTGCCAATGTCTTTTTATTTGCATATCTGGCAAACTGCCCCAGACAACTAATACAGAAGTGACAGCATACAGGTGTATTAGTTTAGAGTTTGCCTTTAATCTCAAGGTGTCAATTTGCTTCTGTTTTAATTACATCCATCTTGATATGTTATTACAACCTCATGAAACTTCATTATGTGAATGGCTATAAATACATACACATGACAAACAGTTGTTATAAATTTTCTGGTTCAGCAGAGGAGGGACAATATCTCAGCCCACACATCATGTGCATTCTAAGTTTCAGTGCTCCCTCTTCTCTCTCCCTTCCCTCCCTTCTCCTTCCTTTCATCCACTACCAAGATGTATTTTTTTTTCTATATTTAATGGATCCTCTAAAATTCCTTCCCTAGTAGCAGCATTCTGATACCAATATTATCAACTTACAGAGCTGCTTCAGCACATGTGTGTTCTTCTGGGCTGTGCCTCTGTGAGAATGTCTGTTTGTCATTAAGCAAATATAAGGAGATTTCATTGAGGTCTTATAAACATGCAAAGATCCACTTTTGTAGCTACATAATTCACCGAGTTTTTCAACACACATTCTGAGGTTGAAAACTTGGCAAATCCATCCAGCAGATGTATCTTTCTGATCCCAGAACTCATTAAAATTTACTTTTTTTTCATGGTTTTGTTTTGGTTTTGTTTTTTTTTTTAAAGTCCAGCAGACTCTGCTGTTGAGCCACATTAATTGCATTTTTATTATTTTTTTCCATAGTTAAAATGACTAATGCTGGAAGAGTCATTGCCTACGAGCACAATAGCCAGCCAGTAAAAATTACTAAGACTCTTAATCGTTCAGTAATACCCAAATCACATAAAATAGAGAGAGGCAATTTGGTCCCCTCGAAACAGACGGGTTTGATTTTCAGTATTTATTTTTAATGTTCTTTAAGGGAAGAAAAGAGAAGAGAAAAGGCACAATTTCACACCAAAGGATTCCATTCAAATGTCAAAGAGCCCTTGACGTGCATTCAAACCCACAACACTACCAAAATCATCCCCAGCAACATCACTTCTTCACTTGCCTCCTTACCACACAGGCTCCTCAGAGGTCACAGCTCCTTTCGCTGCCTCCAGCCCTCTCCCAGTGCCCACCCCATGGGTGCCACATCACACCCAGCCACTCGTCACATCTGGCCAGCTCCAGAGCAAGCTGGAGAGAGTGTGTTTCCCAGCTCTTGCAGCAGCAGCACCTCCCAGCTCCTTCCCCAGGGCCTGCTGGAAGCTGGGGACCAGATGGAAGTTTTCTGGAGGAGCCTTGAAGGACACTCACAGCACCCTCTGGAGACGTTTGGTGCCAAGCAGCTGGATGTGCAGGAGCCAAGAGAAAGGCAACACAAGTGGTCACAGCCAGGTGAGCAGCAGAACCTCCAGCCCCCCAGCTGGACACCCCCATTTCAAAGCAAGGAGCTGAGTCCTTTGGCCACCTCTCCTCCATCCCCCAGCATCCGTGTAAGGAAACCGAAGCGGATTATCAGACCCAAAGGTCTCACTTAGGATTTCCAGAGCAAAAATAAATAAAAATCAATGCCTCAAGCAATTAGCAGCATGTCTGTAAGTCATCTCAGGCTCAGCAATAGGACACAGTGTGCAAACAGTAAAACGTGCTGCTAAACTTGCCAAGAGGGAGAAGTAACACTGCTCATGCCTCGGAGCCAGGGGCCCCGTGTGTGGTCCAGGAGAAGCTGGTGGCAACCACTTCTGTCCTACTGGTTCCACTGGGCAGAGACATCAAAATGCCTTTTTTAGACCAGGCAGGTATAATAATGGTTTTATTACACCAGGAGGGTGAGATGGCAGCTGCAGGATGTCACTTAGGACACAGTAACCTGCACCCACACGTAGGGAAAAAGGTGGCAGTGGCTTGCAAGAGCTCCCTGACAGGTCAAAAGGTATCTGCACTAAATATTGTCACCCCTACACACCCTGCTCAGAAAAACTGTCCCTCTCATAGGCAGCCTAATATGGAGTAAGGCTTCTCACAATTTCAGGCATTTGGTACTGATCTAGCCCTGTCTGACTGTTTGAGTGTGAAATGTGTTTTTAACTCTGATATAACTCTGTTCCACGTACACTGCAACACAAGGGGCACCTGTCAGCACTTCAGCCACCTAAAAGTACTGTAACCCAGAACTCCTCCTGCCTACCCCTCCCCACCTCTCCCACTGAGCAGTGTCACCCTGAAGCACCCAAAATGCCCCAGAAGGTTTCACTCAGATGATGCCCAGCACACCTCAAAGGCTGAAGATATCTGCTCATCATTTCATGAGCTCATCCAACAAAGAACAAGCCTGGGCTTGTGGATGGGGAAGACTGCTTGGTGATGGTTTTTATTCCCAAACCAGTATGTTCCCTTTGCTCCCAAACAGGAATATGAAAAAAGGCAATTTTTAAAAGGAATGATTCTAGAGGAGAAACAAGATTCACTCTGGGAAGCTGGCAAACACATGTGAGCTAGATTAATGGGCAAGCATTTCTGCAGAGAACACCACACTGGCTTCCTGAGTGGCTCTCGAGTAACTATTCCTATTTGAGCTTGGGATATTAATCACATCAGTCATATGTGCATCAGCCACCATTACACAACCCAAAGTTCAAGCAGCCATAAACTTGGGTGCATCAGATCTCAACACACCTCTGCACATCTCCCATGTCTGTGTCTCAGGAGATTTTGAAGCCAGTAGGACCAAGATGCACATGAAATACAGAGCAAACCCATGTGTACTGTACACCAGACAAACTGAGCAAATTAAAGCTGATAGGCAAAAACTCACAAACAGAAAAATATGTGCAGTGCCAAGGAACAATTCACTTCTTCTGGTGGCTTTTATTCTACCCCTCCTGCAGAGGGGAGGACAGAACCCAAACTCCTTCCTATAATATTCACCCCACTAAAGATTACTCTTTTGGTTAAAACCTTTTCTCTCCACTGTGTGAACTTCAGCAGTAGTGTTGCCAAGATACAAGGAAAAAAGTCCCAAGATATTAAGGTAACCCCCTATTTAAAGGCAAAGAGTACAGCAGAGCTGAGCTGGGGAGCTGACAAATTGCCACTGCACATTCTGCTGCTACAGCAAAACCAATCCCTACCTGCATTAGCCATTTCTCATTACCCTCAAATGGATTTTCATATCCATTTTACAACAAAGGAGTTTAGAGGACTATTCTGAAGTGGTCTTCAGCATGGCTTGGCCTTGAGTCAAAACAACAAATTGACTATACAAAAAAATGCATACAGCTGGTAATTTGTGGCTCATACCCAGCCAAATGCCAACAAGAACACAAATACTGAGCTGATAAATCACAAGGATGATGTGCAAGAACAGGGAAACATTGGAAGCAATGCTCTCTTGCAACACCAAGGCAACGTTGCCCCAGCACAGCTCTGCAGCTCCAGTAAAGGAAAACTGAGAGTTAAACATCTCCACGTTTCAGCCTGTAACTTCCTAACTCCATTACCTTTTTATTAATTGCATTTGAGACTTCACTAAACTTGAGCTTGGGCTATTTTTAAAACCTATCTGACTCAACTTATTGTTGCTCAGAACAAAGATTAAACTTCTAATTTAGCTGCAGATAATTACAAGGCTGCAGGTCAGCCCCCCGGGGTAATGTGGTAGGGTCTTCCAGTCAAACTGAGAGGAACAGTGCTTAAAAAAAAATAAAATAAAGAGTAGCAGAGACTGGGGAAACCGGGGGCCATCTCATGGAGTGCAGAACCATTCTGTCTCTCTCCCAGCTGATGAGTTTAATGACTTTTTAAGTGGGGACAGATTTTGTTGAGTATTCCCCCTGGTACTGAGGACAAGGCTCTCACCAAAGAGCATTTATGTACAGCCAAGGATCCCATCTGAAACTTCCATTTTCAGCAACAACATCCCCCTCCAGTTCTCAGTGTATCCAACCAGTCCTTGATATTTCTCTATTGATCTCGGTGTTGTAACTCAATCTTTCAATTACTCAGCCCCTTGATGTCTTTGTGCTGATGTTTTGTTGGGTTTTTTGCCTTTCCCTAGTGACAACTTTCCTTCCAAGTTCCTGATCCTTTACCCTTAATTTTATAAATCTGTTTCTTTACACTCCCTCATCCCAGAAAGGGCTCCAGATATATAAGGAGAAAGGGCTTGCTTTCTCATGCAAGTAAAAAAAGGATGCCAAGATAAAGAAGCATAAGGGTGTCTTTTGTCCTGTTGATACACGGTATAATTCCCATTAACATTAACCTTAAACAGCAGGGCCAGTGGAGACCACTTGAATCACATTTAGCTAAAGAACTTGCCCTTACAGTTTTAAACGCTTCCTTCTTCAACTCAAGGCCATTGTGCCTCTTATTACCACCTATGGGAATGGCAAAATTTCCCCATCTTCATTACACCATTACCTTCAGGAGTTTAAAAGAATATTTATGCAACAATAACAATCCCTGGTTACTACCTGCATGAAGAAGCAGTTTCAGCTCTTCAACAGCTACTGAAGCCAGTAGGAGCTGCAGATGCCTCACCTCCCAGAAAGTTACCATGCTTTTAGAATTAATTTTAAAATATTTTTAAGCTCTTCAGGTGCCTAAATGATATTAAAATTGGTTTTAAAGAATTACCCAAGAGGTTCCTTTTGTGGAACTGTGGATCCTGCTCTTTTCAGCTGGGATTGCTGGTTTTTTCAGGTCTGGTCACTGAGGGTTTTCATCAAGAGATTCAGTTGCTCTGTCAAGGTTATCTCAAAATCTGATCTCAGGTCAATTTACTGTTTCCTCTAAACACACAGTGAAAATAATAAGCACATTGCTCCGTATCAAATCCCAGTGTCACACAAAACCTAATGCCACTCAGCAGCCACAGATTTTTTCACTTAGTTACTCCCTTCTTTTCTCTGCTGCTCTAAATCTGCAGACTTGCATGTGCAAACAGAGACCAGGACAAACATCTAAGCATCTAAGCAGTCAATAAACAGGAGAAGGGCTACCAAGATTTGCTGACAGCACTGAACAAACACCTGATGTTATGATGCTGCTGCAGTAAGGCATAGAGATCAAAATCCTTCTGACATATGAAGGGATAGAGACAAGGCAGAACAAACTGGCTTGAAACCTCAGTGAATTTAAGTAAACAGGCTAATCAGGCCAACTACAAGGCTGGTGGGAAAAGAATGATTTGGGGAAGAAAACCACACTGCAAGCTAGTCATTCTGGTGTCCAGCTCAGAGCTTCTGCTGTCACACAGCCAAGCTATTTCTATTTTCAGTGGGCCGTGCCCAGTGATGGGGATCACACAACACTTATTAAAGCAAATTCCTGCATTCAGATGCACACACAGAGCTACACTGTCAGGGCACATGGACACACAAATGAGACCTCAGAATCTGCAAAACCTTCCTGTTACTTCCACATTTTGTTTGTGTAGCAGTAGTGTCTCTATTTTAAAGCCCCCATCAGCTGTTAAGCTTTACTCCATCTCCCATTATCTGCCCAACATGTAAAACTGCCATAGCTAATATCTGCCTAAATCACACAAATGCAGTGGAACAATTGTTTAAAAATTATTTACACAAGGTGGATGGAGTAATCTGACACAGAATTTGAAGCTCATTAAACAGTTCCTTGACAAATATTTGTCAGCATTTCTCATTTGTAATTAATTATATTGGGCTTTACCTGATGATAATTTAGCATGGTCTCAAAACAGACTAATGCTTGTGTGCTGAACAGAAATTAGCTCAGCAAAGCACAGTGAGAAATTGTGCCAGTTTTATGACACAAGAATCTCCATTTAAATGCAAGCCCTCCTCTTCCCACCCCACTTCTGAGTTCTGTATAAATACCTGTGCCCATTTCAGGCTTGTCAGATGAACTGCCCAAGCTGAAGCTAAACAAACATCCACAGAAAAACACCTCATTACCTTCCTCAGTGTTCAGAAAACCTGAAACCAACTGCTTACTCCATAGGGATGGTCAGAGCTGACTCAGGAAACAGAAAGCACTTCCCAGGCTTTAAGCTACCTTAACATTCAGGTCAGATTTCATTTCTCATCAGAGTAAACCATCATCTCTTCACCACAGCACATCAACAGCCATGTCAGGTCGAACTCCTGCCCACAGTTCTCTGCACCAAGGGGTAGAAAGGGACAAACATCTCAGCACAACCTCACCTCACTAGAGAGCTCCACAGAACCCTCCTTGCCAGTGCTGCCAGAGCTCATCCTGGAAAAAGTCACTCCCAGGAATTGATTTTTCACTTCCTGAGAAATGCCCTTCCCCTGTCAAACTGGTGTCTAAAATGTCTTCCTGGGCTTGAAGAACCTTGGTGGTACCAAACACCCCAGCAGTGCAGAATGGGCTACAGCAAGGTGGGGAAAGCAGCCAGCTTGACAAGGCACCCATCACCCCAACCTGAGCACCAAACACCTCTTCTGTGCTTTCTTACAAGCTGGAAGATTTGGGGAGGTCAGGGAAGTGACATGTAACTGCTCTGGAGTAAATCAGAGATTGCTGCTGTTAGTCCTAGTTCAGCTACCCACAGGAAGATCAGGTCCATCAAATCAAATTGCTGCTGTTAGTCCTAGTTCAGCTACCCACAGGAAGATCAGGTCCATCAAATCAAATTGTAGGATCACATCTCAAGTGCTCAACTACAGAGCAAGTGGTGGTTTCTGAGGGCCAAAGTTCCAAGATGCTTCCCAGCACAGGGAACAGGCCTACACTGCCCATCACCACCCCAGAGTCTAGCAAGGCAAGGAGCAGTCTGGCCACATCTGCAATAACTCTGGGTTTACTCAACTGTTACTCCAAAGACAAAACAATAAAAATCAACAATGGGAACTCACCACCTCTGTTCAGCTCCCTCTTTCCCTCAATTTCCCAAGCAAACATTAGGAAGATCAAGGTACAGGCTTGCTATAAACCCAGAGACAGATAACTAGAAGCAGATGGCTTCTATTTCTACACCAAACAATTTACACTTGGGAAGCACAAGAAGGCTACTGATACCAGGACACAAAGCAGCTCCGAGTTAAAAAAACAGTTTTGCTCCGAGGGCTGGGAACTTTTATCAACCATAACAGAGAGGATGACTCCTGCTGAAGGTACAGAAGCCATGGGATATCTGCTCTTCTCCTCCAGCACCTGTGTCCCCTTGCCTGCTCTGAGCTCCATGTGACCTGGTATTTTACACAGCTTGGGCTTTTTTAGTCACCTCACTGAAAAGCATTTAGTAAGGGACAGGTACAACAAAGCTATATGGAAATTCAGGCTCAGCTCCAACTTCACATTCTTCATTCCTAAAATCCTGGACTGACATCTCACACCCATCCACCCAGCTCACACACCTACAGCTCTACGGATGCGTGGTGACTGATTCCCCTTCTGATTCCCCTCTTCTGGACCACAGGTTTCAATCTTCCATCAGGAAATATGCTCCTCAGTGGCGTTCATGTCAAGCAGACAAAACACTGTCTCTGCACACTTTCAGCTGATCTAAGAGAAAGCTGAAGTTAAAGCACAAAACCTGGGTTGGGGAAGTCTTGTCACATGCTGGGCACAAGTGTCTTCTGGAGCCTGGAGAGAAAACTCCAACAAGCCAGAGGCAAATCCAGAGTGAGAGATAAGTAAATATCACTGCACCTCTCCATGACACCCAAGGCTTCTTGTGTCAACTCAAGCACATTAACACCTAAACATCTCACCAAGGCCGAGATATCTCACTCCACCAGCCACTCACAACCTCCTCACCAACATTAAAATCCCAACAAAAACTTCAGGATGCTACATGTAACACACACAGTAATTCCTGCCACATTGGGCTCCTGCCTTACACACCTTCATCTCCCTCTGATCCTCAGAAACAACTTTCTCAACACATATAACCAGCTGCAGGAAAAAGCACCCAACAACAATTTTGTGGCATTATCTCTCAACACAGCATGAAATCATTAGGTCAAAAACGTGACACCTATCACATGAACATTAAAAGTATGTCAAGTCTCAGTGTGCAAGCTATTGTTTTATCTGAAGGAGATATTAGCTGGCAGGACTGGGTAATGTTTCTGTGCTCCTTTTCAGTGATACAAGATTACAACAGGATGCAAGTAGTAGCCATGCTTGGCTTTGCAAAACGAGAGCACAGCAATTATTTTCAAGTGGAAAATAAACAAGAAGCTGATATATAATAAAGACATTTTCTAAAACGTCCAACCAAGCTTTGACCATAAAACTTGCTCTTCAGTTCCCTTCTGAAAAAGGACTTCGGCCAAATTCTTGAGTCCATATTCCCATAAAACCTCTAACAACACAATCTGGGGCTTTGTTTGAGGAAGAACAGAATTTCATCCAAAACAGAAGCATGCAAATCTCACTCTTGCCAACAACCCTGAATTCAACACTCCTCCTCAATTTGGTTTGCCAGGAGAACTGGTGGAAATCCTCACCAGGTGAGAAAGGGTGGTAAAATCAAGTCTCATCATTATCTCAGCATTTGCTCATGATCACTTACACAAGCCTAACACCAACCATGTGGAGGTTTGCTGACATGAACAAATCCTCCCTTCAATTACTCACAGAGTAAGTTCTCTTTGAAGAAAAGGTGTTAGTCTGGATGGACACAGGTGTAACCAAGGACAAAATTTGGCTCCAAATAAAAAAATTAAAATAAAATAAAAATAAATAAATAAAAGACACAAAACACCAAAACCTCCTAAAAATACCACTAAGTACTGCTGGCTAAATATTTAAACAGCTTAAGAGCTACACAGATTTTTTTGTTAAACAATCAGTTCCATCTCCAAATTTATTTTGACAGTTCATCATCATTCCAGTTGTGACTCCGGCACACGTAAACCCAAATAAAATCTGCTTTTCACCACGGCAAACTTCTCCGAAGCAGAAGTTATAAACAACAAAGCCCTTCAAACCAACGGGCTGGAGCTGCCTTTGCATGTCTGCACACCCCCCCCCCACCATCATTCTGGCCGGGCTGACAACCATTCCACGGCCGTGGGTGGGTGGGGAGGGGACACGGAGGGGGCCGAAGTCAGGGTGGGAGGAGGGACGCGATGCCTGGGAAGCCACCCGGGCGTCGCCTCCCTCCTCCCGCCCCGACCTGTGCTTTCCTGGACCCCCTTCCTTCAGTATTTGGGACACACACACACACACACTGCTTGAATGGGGGGTCTGGCCGCCCACCGCGATGCCCCACTCGTGACAGGCCGGCAGGGAGCGTGGCAGGACGGGCGCCCCCCACCCAGCAGCAGCTCCAGCCGCGATAAGCGAGATCGAGAATCATTTAAAAAAATATTAAAAATAAATAAATAAACCACCCAAATCCACCCCCACCGGCCCGCGGACACGAGTGGGCGGCCGGCAAGAAAAGTTTGATCCATGAGAGGGGAAGAACCGGAGGGAGCCCCCGTGGGAAGGGGGGGGGGGGGGGGGCAGGGGGGAGCGCACAACTCCCCTGTCCCCTGCCCAGGGTGGATGAATGGGGGATAAGGGGGTCCCCTCCGGTCCCCGCCGCCGCCGTTCCCGAGCCCCCCCGCCCTCCGTGCTCGCCGCGCTGCAGGTGTCGGCGGCAGGAGGGGAGAAGGGAGGAGGGGAGCGGGGCACCCCGGGGACGGGGAAGGGGCGGCGGGACCTCCCCCGCGGGCACCCCCGGCGGCGGCGTCCCGGAGGGGGAGGGGGTGTTAGGGGTAAAGAGCTGTGGGGTGGGTGGGTGGGAGAGGAGGTGTGGGGGGGTGTCCGGGTGGGCGCTGCGGGGGCTCCCCCCGCCGCTGCCCCCACACAATGAGGCTCTCACACAAAGCGCCGCCGCTCCTACCTCCAGCGCCTCGAAAGTGACGAAGCTGGACATCGCGAAACCGTCGATAATGTCCTCTTCGGCCGAGGAAGACTCCCGCCGCTTCCTCCGGGGGGGCCGCGGCCGGGACGGCGGCGGGGGCCCATTGTCTTCCTTCTCCGAACCCGAAGAGGAGAGCGCCGAGGCGGCCCCGGGGCCGGCGGCCCCGCCGGTGGCCGAGCCGCGCCGCCCGCCTTTGGCTCGCCGCTCCCGGTCGCGCTGGGACCGCGATCGCCGCTTCTTCCGAAGCCCGTTGCATCGCGCCGGGCCATCCATGTCTCTCGCCGGCTCTCGCTCTCGTCCCCCCCCGCCCCACCGCAGCCACAAATCCGGCTCCCCCGGTGGAATAACGGGGGAGGGAGGAAGGGAGGGAGGGAGAGAGGGAAGGAGAAAGGGAGGGAGGAGAGGACAGCAAGGGGGTGGGGGGGGGTTGGGGGGGGATGAAAGAATCCGAGTGCGGTTCCACCACCACCAGCAGCAAGCACCAAATGTAAGAGATTCCTATAAGCGAGCCAAGGAAAGTAATGGCTGATCTCAGGTCGCCTTTGTAAAAAAAAAAAAAAAAAAAAAAAAAAAAAGCGAGAGAGAGAGAAAGAAAAAAAAAAAAAAAAGAAAAAAAAAGCCTCACCAAGCAGGCAATAAATCAGAATAGCGGAATGCTTTGATCAAGGGGCTGGAAGGGCGAGGATCTCCGAAAGAGAGGGGAAAAAAAAGCAGAAAAGAAGGGGGGAATAAAGAAAGAAGGAGAGAGACCCGCTGGAAGGAGGGAGCTGAGAGTATTTCCTTGCACAAAATTTATTTTCTTTCTTCCTTTCCTCCCCAACTAAAAGAAGTTCCAGGGGAAAAAAAAATAATATCTATATGTAGCTGTATGGAGCTCTCTTTCTCTCTCGGTGTGTGTGTGTGCAGGGAAGGGTGCAGCCTTCCCCTTCCCACCAACACGCACTCCTCTCCCCCTCCTCCTTTATCTCCCTGGATCAAACACAATAATAATAATAACGATGCATCCAGATGCAATTTTCTCAGGCACCGACCAGGGATGGACTCTGAAGTGGAGATCGGATCCCAGCCCGGCCCCTCCAAAACCAAACAATAAAAGAAGGAAAAAAAAAAAAAAAAAAAAAAAAAAAAAAAAAAGAGGAAAAAAAGGGAAGAGAGAGAGGAGAAAAAAAAAAAAAGCCCCAAAACACGCCCACCCACCCCAGCTATTAATACGGATCAATCATGGCAAATTCATCGGATTAATTGTGGCGAGAAAGGGGGGTGCTGGTGGTGGTGACAATAGATCCGAGCGGAGAGGAGGCTGCCCCCTCCCCAAAACCGGCAACAACAACAACAACAACCAACAATAATAATAAAAAAATACAGAGGTGGTGCCGAGGCTCGAGTACGCTCCAGTAGGGACAGCACCGCTCTGTGCTCCCCGCTCCCGCCGCCGCCTCCCCTCAGCCTCAATCCCCGGGGGCGTCGGGCGGGCACACGGACCGGTTCGGTACCCGGTACCCCCCTCCCTCCCTTCCTCCCCACACCTCCCCGGCCTGGAGGAGCGGAGCGCAGCGCCGGGCGCGCAGCCGGCGCGGGGCGGATGGCGGTGTTGGCCCCCAGCGGCGGAGCGGCCCCGCGCCGGTCACGTGGCTGCTGCTGCCGCCGCCGCCGCCCCTCCCGCTCCCCGCTCGGCGCCGCGTGAAATGCGGAGCCCCGGCCGCGCGAAATAAGTTGCGGGCATGCGCGCAGGGCCTGCGCACTCCTCACCCCCCGCCCATTGCTCCCTTCCCGCCCGACCCGACCCGTCCCGCCGCCCGTTCTTACCTTCGTAGCCTCCCGTTCCTCAGCTCCTCAACTTTCTCCTCAGTTTTAGTCGTCCCGTCTTCCCTTCCCGCGGCTGCTCTGCCCGTCGCTTCCTGCCCTCTCTCCTTCCCTCGCCGCCCGTCCTCCCGCGGGCTCGGAATTACCTCAGGTGTTCGGCCACCTCGAGCTGCTGCCGGCCACCTGCCCCTGCTCAGCCTTCTGCATCCCTGGCTGCCTTCTGCCCTGGGATATGGCGGGTTTCTACCTTCCTATGGCTGCCCCGCACACCCCTGCCTGGGCAGAGTACGGGCACGGCCACTGACAGGGCAACCTCCCAACACAGTGACTGCCCCAACATGGCGGCCGCCCTGACATGGTGAAAGCTCCAATATGGCGACCACCCCAACATGGCGGCCGACACACAGGTGGTTGGGGCTGCGGCCAGAACTCACAAGGGCTCCTCACAGGGAGGGTTTTGGTCACTCGCAGCTCACCTGTCCATCACTCTGCCCTTCCTCTGTGCTTGGCAGCCATTAGCTTCCATCACCCCTCTTCAGGTTTCCCGCCAAAGCTGAGGGGAAGGGAACATTCACCTCACGGTGGAACATTCACCTCACGGTGGAACCAAGTGAGTTTACTCACATCCTGAGCTCGTTCTTACAGTTGTTGTTCTCACCTGGTGCTGTCTCCTTACCCCAGGAAACCAGGTGAGGGAACAGGGATGGAAGGAGAAAGGGGTGTGAAGCTGCTCAGTCTGGGGTGTCAGGAGGATGCAGTTTGCTAGGAAGGAGGAGCAAGGAATGAGGTGGGGAGGAGAGCTGAGCTGCAGAGTCCTAATGTTCAGGATGGACAACAAGAGCTCTGAGAGCCCTGCATTACTTTTTCTCTGTCTTCCAGATGTTCAGGCGAAATATCAGGCATTGTGCGAAATATTATAGAGGAAGGTTGGGGGGGAAGAGAAAGGGAAATAATTTAAAACTCCATCTCTTGTCTTGGAGCACACAGGTTGCCTCCCGTAGCTGCTAATCCTGATACCAAGGCCCCCAGTGAGGGGAATGAGCTGAGAGTTGGTGTATGGATTAATGGTGGCCTCTCTCTAGGCTGCTCTGACCCTCAGGGGTTGATGCTCTCCTTGCTGGTATTGTATCTTTACTCTGTGCTCTAACACTTGGACCACTGATCAAGTAATACTCTTAATATATTTTGTGTGAGTGTCTCATACATGGGAATCAGATAGAACAGCTCTTTCCAGAAGGCAAAATGTCAGCTTCTGTCCACACCACCTCTCCCAGACAGCATGCAGAGACTTTTATCTGGTGCTTATGGAAGTGAAGGAAGCACAAAGCTGAGAGAAATCTGATAGTACCAAGAGTGTGTACCTTACAGAAGGCCACGCTGCTCACTGCAGAGGCACATGGAGAGTTTTTAAACATTCTCAAATATCGACCTAGAGAACATCACCTCCTAGATCTGACCTTAGATCTACCTATTCAGATTTTTTTCTCTTCAGCCATGTATTTGCCTGGTGTCAGGCCCTTCTGTCTCACTCCCAGTTCTATATAATCTGACCATATAGAAGCTGTACAGGTGCTGTTGAAGTGATGCAATTTGTGCATACAGGCAAGCTCAAATATTACCAGGTCTCTGTCTTTTAAGAAATATTAAGCTATACTGTATCAAACAACTGTTACCTGTTGAGGCTTTTTGGAAAATAACTATGTAATTTTCAGGGCAATGTAATTGATTATAGTTTCCTGCACATCCATCACCATTAAAGTGACTTAAGAGATCTGTAGTGGGATATGTTTTTGCAGACAATCATTGCATGACTGAAAGTCTGCTCAGTCTGTTTTCTTCTTGAATGCACATATGTGGAAAACAGAAATGGCATGTGATTTATTTTACATAATTTTTTTTAGTAGAAACACATGCTTAGATTTGCATGTCTACTGAAAAAAAATAAGATTAAAAACCATCCATCTAACTCATCCTCCAATGTAAAACATTTTTCTTCTGGGGAATATTTCTATCAAGCATCAGAAATCACTGGTCACCTTCTTGGTTACAATACAGGCAAATTATCCCTTTTTCTGGGTCTGGTTCAGCAGGAGCATTTTTACTAAGCTTAATTGATTTGGGGGGGAGAGCAGGTAGAGCTTCCTGCTACACAAAACCTCAGACTCAGGAAGTTCTCTCTCTCTCCCTCCTGTGTCTTCTTGCCTCCAGCTGAATTTTCCAAGCCATCTTACCAGGAAGCATACCACAGACCTCCATGTACATTTGTTCTTAGGCTGCTTGTTAGCTTTTCCTCTAGAAATGCATCTTCCCTGGCATCTGGTGGGAGAAAATAACAGGGTTTTTAGCCCTTTTTTTCCCCCCCTTTTTTTCTTTCATTTTTTAATGGGCACTAGTATGCTCTGGAACCTTGCTGAGCCACTCTTTGAGATTAAAGACTGGTGCACTCAACTGGATGTTCTTAGTTATTAACACCCACAGAAAAGGTAGTTCTTGAACATGTACTAACAGACCTATAATCATCTGATTTGAGACAGAAACCAAAAGCTTTCTATTCCCAAATAATGAAGAGAGAAAGGTTAACACAGACCAAAAGCAACAATTGCAACTTTAATGTTGCCATAAGGCACTGCAGCAAAATAAAAATTTGCAAAAGTAAAAACACCAAAAAGGGGTTTTCTTAGGACTAGCCCCTGGCATGCCTAGCTGAAAAGGATATCTTGACATAACTTGCAAATCAGGAGGTAATTCATTGCTTGAGGAAATGGCAAGAACCTTGCTTCTAGCAAGAGTAATTTGCACTGTGTTTTGGCATGAAGCTTTAAAGATGGATTTTTTTAAGACTTTAGTCTTGAGATGCCCAGCAGAGGCAAATGTGTCTTCCTGGAGTTAACATCTTTCTTGGAGATGGGTAGTTTAAAATAGCAGAATGTCTTGCAGACCATTACTTTTTATTTTAGAAGAAGTGTGATCTGGGAATGCAAAAAAAAAAAAAAAAAAAAGAAACCAAGAGAAATAGGAAAAAGAGCCTTTTTGTTATTGTTTCAACCCTGCTCCTACAGTGCATTTACAAGAATAGCAAATAATGAGAACCAAAATTCTAATACAAAATAAATGGCCAGGGTGATTGTGTGGATGGCAGAGGAATTTAAAACAGTTCCATAAAACTAAAACAATTTTCTTCCAATTGCTTTGCTTATACAAATTGGATTGCTTATAAGAGAAGATTGTCTAGCTTCATAGCTAAGGGCTGGGCTGCTTGGTTTAGGTGCTTTCCTAGAAAGTTGCTTGAAACAGAGTTATTGAATAAGGAGCACCACAGTGAAGGAACAAGGAGAAATAGAAACTCATAACCTTTAAAAAGGAAATAGTTCAAAAATAATGATAAAGGCAGGGCTAAAAGTAGTTAATCCAGCAGATGACAGGTTTGCAGAACAACAGCAAGAGAAAATACACAATGATTTCTCTCACAAGTGGATGAGCTAACCCAGTCAATGGAACTCAGTGCCATAAGGTAACTCTGAGGTCAAAAATAAAGAGAACTTTCAGAATTAACATTCTCTTGATTACAGAGCAGCTGCAGGAGATGTATATTTTAATGCCTCAGAACATAAAAAATTTCTAAACCAAAGCAAGAGGCAGGAGACTTAACTAGATGGACCAGCAGTCTACCAGCACCTGCATCCTCCTGCCAGTAATGATCAAGGGAGGCACACACCGGAAGCTCTTCTCTAAAAATAAATCTCTTATATTTTGTTATCAGGAAATAAGACCAATGCTGTAACCATCCTTATCAATTGTGGGAGATCTCAGGGTACATGAAAACATTGTTAGATCAGCTGGCCCAGAAAACTTAAAGTTTAGATTGTTGTAGCACGTGGAAATCACCGTGTCATTGAGAGCTGTTTCTGAAAAATAGCTTGGAGTTCAGGAGATCTGAGAACTGGGGAAAAAAGAAAAAAAAAAAAGAAAACAGAAAAAAAGAAAAAGCTGGATGGCATCATCATCAGAAGTACAAGTTCTCCCAGAAAAGATGGAAAACCAATTTAATCTGCATTTCTCATTTTCCTAATTGATTGTAATGTAATTGTAAAGTAAATATATTGGTAATTTTATCAGGGGAAAAAAACAATCAGAGCAAGGGGATAAAAACTGCAGTCTTGATCTATTGACTTGAATGGGTCTGTGCTAATTTACAGCAGGGGAAAACATGGTCCCTGGAGACCAGGGGAGTCACCAGCAATGCAGCTGTGCATCTTTACCATCTATGACCAAAGAAACTCAAGAATTTTTGGATCCTTCTGAGTCCTTGGGATTTGCTGATAAACAGGCTAGTGGAAGGTAACAGAACTTGTGCTTCTAATTCCCTGAGACTCCTTATCCCACAGCATAAACATTGGGGAATGGCAGCATTTGCAAATACAGGGATTAAAGCAGATGTCACTGGCTTTCAGGAATTTCATTTGAAATCATGATTTCCAATGATGTGGCTAGAAAAAATGCTGTGAGTGGCAATATCAGAGTCACTGTGGGTGGAGAGTTCTGGAAGGTCTGATGCTGCAACCCCAATTTACTGAATAATTAATCCAAAATAGCAAATAAATAGTATATTAATGAAATTAATTAGACTTGGAAGAACTGCAAATACTTGTGTTGGTGGAGGAACAAATATAAAGGACACCAAGAAGAAGATTTACTAAAAAAAAAAGAAGAAAAGGTAATGAATTCTGTTTCCACTGTTACATCCACTGTGGAATCAAAGCACAAACTGCAAATATTATTACAGTTCCTCAGTTAGCATTATAAAAAGTTAACTGAACTTCTAGGGTGAAATTTTGACCTCAATTATATGTAAATGAGGAAACTACTATTGACTTCAGGAAATTCAGCATTTAGCTCTCAGCTCTTTTTCTTTCAGTTTGAGAATGGGATTTTCAAACGTGCCTAGGAAATTCAGAAACACATACCTCTCCTTTGGTGCCTTTGAAAAATAGTTCACAAAAGCAGCTTGCTAAATGGTTAGCATGTTATCTGCCCTGAAAATCACTCAGCTTTTATTACCAGAAACGACCCAACTGTTTGTATTTGAGTGCTGCCCAGTTCAGATTGCACTCTTGCATGTTATACCAATCCTACTGCTAAGTCACAGCAATTCAGTCCATTTCAATATTTCCTTCTCCCCCACCTTCATAAAAAAAAAAAAAAACAAAAACACATGAAACACAAGAATGTGTTCCTCCAGCATTTTAAATCAATGTTGAAGAGAAATTATGTTTCAGCCCAACACAGGTTGTGATATAGGAAGAACTATGTGAAATTTAATAGCTTGGGTTATCCAGGAGGTCAGATTACCTGATCCTGGTCCTTTCTGGCCTTTAACTCTGAATAAATTAGAAACCTGATCTCTCAAAGTTTTAATTTCAGAGCACTCTTTGTATATAGGGAGTGGAGTGGAATTCCTAATAAATTACATCCTCCTCCAACATTCATTTTTCTCCCTGAGAAAGGGTATCTTTTTTAAAAGTGTTTAGTTCCACATCTTCTAAATTACCAAAAATTTATATCTTTTTATGTCTAACACTGTACTGTGTGCCAACATAGCAATTATGAAAGCCTTTTTATTGATATTACACAGCTCTCTATGAAATGAGAATTAAATTTATTGTGAAAATTGATCTTTAATGACAGCTCAGGTTTACATTTCTGAAGTTCATACCTTCCCATTTGCTTTTTGGTTGGCACTAGAGTGGGGCAGCTACGATGGATTTATCAGAAATGGATAAGGAGACAATCTGGAGTTTACTCACAATTATCACTGTAGTTCTACTGTTGAAAACAATAATTTCTATTGAAATATTAAGCTGCAGAGAGCAGAATTTGTTAAACAGACCCAAATGTTAATACCTGAGAACCTGAAGTTCCCACGTCTGCACCTGGGCACTTATGGGAATGTCTTGATTCTTAAAGCTGTTGAAAGTGCTCAGCTTTCTGGTTAGTTTTGTAAAAAATATGCAACACCACATGCCTGGAACCCATTTTGCATCCTCTATATATTCTCTCTATATTATCTTTTCTCTATATATTATCTTTTCTTGTTACTAACAAACTGCTGGAGGTAACTTTTGGTTTAATAGCCTGAAAGTGACACAGGGTACTGAAGCAGTTAACACTGCAGGGAGTGCTGCTTTTTTATCTACCTGTTTTGGTTTTTTTTTTCAGCTGCAGCACATGAAAGGGGTGAGAGGATTTGCCAGGGCTGCTGTTTAACATATTGCATCAATATGCTTTCAGGAAAGTGGTCATCTGACAGGGAACATGCTTACAGCACAACAAAATCTCCTCTGGCCTCAAGCAGACTGAGAGGTAGGATGTGAAATCCAATGCAATTCATGACCACTGCACACAGCCTTACACCAACTGAGCATCAAGCATGCTTAGTGTTCAGGTAGATTTCAGAAGGAAATTAGGTCCATATTAGTGTAAACTCCAGCTTGGTGCAAATGTCACTTTTGCTTCTCCCAAATAACTGTATTTCTGTGAGATACATCTGTGCAGGAGATGGGGGGAGGCTTGGGTTGGTTTTCATTGGCTGCTGGGGGAAGGATTATTGGTTGCTGTTAAAAATGATCCCAAGCAAACTTTTACAAGGTCTTCTGTGACCAATAAAACCTGAGTCTTTGAAATGTACTACAACCCAAGTTGTTGTTAGGAGATAATTCTCTTCGATCCAGATGCTTCCATCTGAAGTGCAGTGCAGAAAAAAGGAAAAGGGAGAAGGAAAATTGATGGAAAGTCCCTGAAAGAAGAGGGAGAAGAAGCCTGCCATGTCTCCCCCTTTAACACTTCCTGCACTGAATTTTGGAAGTAGCTTAAAGGCTTCTGAGCAGCATGCAGCACGGTGGGGACTGAGAAAGTCCCTGGCCAGTGTGCTTACCTGGGAAGAGATCTGGGAGGAGGATAGTCCTTTCCAGGTTGAGTAGGGTACTGCCACATCAGGATTTCATCTGAAAGGTGATAGCAGATAAGGTGGGGTTATCTTGCTCCTAGTATAATCTCTGTAACTGTGAATACGTGATCACAGATCTGTGCAAGCGCCCAGGAAGAACTTCTCTTTACAAGAGTGCCCTGAGATTCAGGAAAAGGATTTTGATCATCCCCAGGCAGGTTTGGTGTATTGTGCAGATGTAAAGGGTAGTAAAATCCTTCCCTCAGTGATTTGTGTTGTATATTTCCAGCCAATTTTCACCTCTTCCTGCACTCAGACCCAAGGGTCTACTCATGAGCAAATGAGTGAGATAAGGTGTGGAGGCATTCTCACAGTCCTGCAGGATGCAGTCAGGCTGCTGCTTGTACAGGGAAGCAGCAGCATCTCCTTCAGGTCTTTAGAATATTCCCTCCAGAGAGGAATGAAAATATTTTCCTGGCCACTCCTCTCCTGAGTGTTTATTGCATTTTTGGTCAATCTGTCTCCCCTTCTACCTGTGTCCTCTTGCATCTTGTTCCTGACCTCTGGACTTTCTGCTTTGCTCTGGAGAGATGGAGTTTTCAGTCATGTCTGGAAAAGCAAGTTGGTTTGTTTGTAGATGATAAATCATGACTGGCAGCCTTGGTCTGTGGGGCACCAAATCCTTCTAACTACTCGTGACTGCTGGAAATCTAAGGCACCTTTAAAAACTCCAACCTATATCTGATATAATGTGCAGGTGGTACACAAGCACCCCCAGTATTTACAGAACTTCACTGCCACATCTCACTTACCTGTTTACTTGCCTCAATCTAAAATATCCCATCAAAAGAGACTATCTAGATTGTTCTGAGACAGTAATCCCTTTTTATCTTCCATGAATTTGAAAACACACCAAGCTCCTCCAACAACAACAACAACAACAAAAAATAATGAGGCAGACACAAGCAGTATAAATCAATATAGTACTATTGATGTCAACAGAGCTATGCAAATATACACTAGCTGGGGATGACACATAAAATCAAGCACTAACTTTATAGGGAAAAAGATAGAAACAACAGCAGCAATATTAAATACACTTTTCAGCTATGCTCAAAATGGATTGTGGAATAAGTCATCGTTGTAATATGTAATTTGAGAGGGCCATGAATTCTTCTGTGAGCATGTTGCTTCAGGAGATGAAGAAAAATCAAAGCACAGCCTTGCAACTAACATTTCCCCCTGATATTAACAATAAAACTCTAACACTACTTGGCATTCAATAACAATTCTAACCGGTTTTTGCAGGTTGTTGTGAATTCAGTTCTGCCCCAAAGAGTCAGGGTTGCAACAGTGCTGGAACAAATGCCATTGCAGGCAAGTGATTTGTGTCACCATTGGTCACCTCAGAGTTTTACCAAAAACATCATTCTTTCAGAAATCATTTTGCCTGCAATGAGCTTTATGGTTGCAATGGAGGCAAAGTTCCCAGCGAGGCACTGGGGCTGCTTGGATAAAAACCCAAAAGCCTAAATAAGAAACACACCAGTATCATTAGTGACTGTGCTCCTCTTTTGAGCAGCAGCAGCTGCTGGGCTCACACAAAGCTGTGGTGGTGACAGAACAATGTATCTTGGGGTTAAACTGCCAGCCCAACCATGGTTTACCAGCTCAAAACTTCCCACGTGCATGAAGCATCTTTGTGAGCTGATGAGCTCCTCCTGACTCTGAGTTTCCCCTTGTCAAATCTGACCACAGAAATGGGTAGTGGGTAAACAAAGCTAAGAAAAAAAAATACTTAATAAATCAACAGCTTAGTAATGAATGCACGTGCCTACCCCATAAGTTCTTCATGTAGCAAACTTGTAAGAGTTAAATATTCACCTAGTATTCATTCCAAAGAATGGAATTATTCCCCATACACATTAGCTGAGACAATTACTGAAACATCAAGATCAGATTAGCTACTGTGTCTTGAAAAGAACAAAAAAGAAAAGAAATCATTGCTGCAGCAAATTGCAGAAGAGTTAAAAGGCTCAAAAGATTGTTCAACTAGGAGACAATTTGAAGTAAAGCTAATAAAACATGGCCACTTCATTAGGCACTCCTGAGGAAAGGCTGAGTTTAAACTCTGCATTTCAGCAGAGAAGCTGCTCTCTAATACCCTGTCTTTTGTTCATCCTTCCTACAATCTCCATACACACCTTGTTTATGGAATAATTCTTTTAGCCCACTGAAGACCAACCCAGTGAAGCCAAAGAAGAAATCCCCTCTATTTTAATAGACTTTAAATCCAGACATGCTCACCCTCTTCCCTTTGCAGAGTGCAGGAACCCCATGCTGGAAGTGCTCACTGCTTTCCAGGGAAAAATCCTCTCCCTCGTTTCACTGAATCCTTATTAAACACCTGAAGGTGCAACTCCTGAATTCAACTACAAGATTCTCTTTGCTTCTGCACAGTGGCAGGACTGGAGGATCAAGAGCCACATCAGGAGGTTTGTGATCCATTTTCGGGCTCCGGTTCTGACACGTGTCTTGAGTAAGGGAGCACAAATTACTCCAGATTTGTTCTTCACTCAGCCCATCCGTGGAATTAATTAATTAATTAATTATTCCATGGATGAAATTAATTTCCCTGACTGCAAAGTGCCTCAGTACTGCTCAGACCAGCAGCTGGGAGCCAAGGCTGCTGTGGGCAGAGGACACGCTGCCTCGAGCACTTAATGCTTCAATGAGCTGAAGTTCCCAAAGTCCCTGGAGAAATAGGATAAAAAGGATGGGAATTTTAATAGGCATCCAGATTGCCAAGGCAAGTTTAAAACATCATCTGGAAGCATCACTAGCAATAATCACACCAGCTTTTTGCTCCACTCATTTTCTCCTGCACACCCCAGTAGTCATTATTTCTTTGCATCCTTCCTGCCTTTTCCCAGGCAGACACCATCTAGCTGTAAAACTTTGAGGAGTGTAAACTACTGTCAAATGAGGCAAAACACCAAATTATTAAATAAATAAGCAGCACCAGGGGCTGTTGAAGGGAGAGTTTGTTTAAGCAGACGCTGTTTTATGATTTTACTGATCTCATGCACCTTATTTTCATCTCCCTTTTCTGTCAGAGTGCTCTTGCCATTTAAAATGAAGTCTCTTGATTTGACATTTTCTCCTGTTCTCAATGACACTTGCTATAATTACAGTTCTTTCACTTTCCAGTGCAGCTTTTATAGTGCAATATATTGTTTATATTTTTCTTTTAATCCTTTTTTCCCCTAGACTAAAATTTATCTGTAGTTTCTCAGAAAAAAAAAGATCTCCTAGTTAAAAAAAAAAACTGCCACAGATTATTGAAGGGGTGAAGGGAGAAAAACAGGATAGGGAGAGTTATTGCTTGGTACAAGGCACAGTAGAAATAATAAAACAGCAAGTTGCAGCTCTGAGTGGTTGCCCAGATCTCTTCAACATGAGACAAACAGGATCAGGAACCCCTTGAGGTGGGAGTGATCTTTGTGGTCTCACTGCCAGGCACTGGTTTTGCTTGTGACCATTATTCCTGTAGTCTGTCCCAAAACAAGTAATAGGGGCAATAGGTTCCTAACAAACAAATCTGGACCATCAGATAGTGAAAAAATAGTGTCACAGGGATATCAGGCATAGGCCAGCTACAGCACCACGGGGATGAGCTCCATGGAGACTTTGTCCTTCCCCCTATGGAAGGTGCCATCCTTTAATCCTTACTGGAATAATTTCTGCAGATGTCTTTTTGAAAAATCATTCAGTGATCCAGTGAGGCTTTCACAGAACACGTCCCTTCAGTGATGGTGGGAAGAGGATGCACACTGATCTCAGAGCTGGCAGCCTCCAGGAACATCACATAAAGCACTTCACCTCACCTCTTTCACCATCATTTCTGGGATCCCTTAAGACCATGGAAACCCACTGCCCTAAATCATACTCAGGAGCCTGCATTCAGACTGCTCCTCATTCTTTTTCAAGAACACCTTAGAAATTTATGATTGTGAGTAGATCAAGGACCAGCTTTCAAAGGTCCCTGTCACTGACATCCCAGCCCTATGGCAGTCCTCCAGCTTCATTATAAACTGATGACTGGTTCTACACACACAGAATTTCTCTTAAGAACACCCCACTAAACCAAAGTCTGGCAATGCTAAACACACTTCAAGTAGTAAACACCTTTTCTGAACATCTTACTTTAATGGGGCTATATTATTTCAGCCAGCTGTAAAATCAGAACCTGACTCACTAGCCTGACAATGTTATCTTGTCAAGATCCCAATTTGATGACTGTTGGAGGGCTGGTTTTTTTGTTTTCTATTTGCTTTTACTTTATCCTTGACTCTCTTTTCATTTCCCTTTGTATTGATTTTGCAATTTTCCTTTCTGCTTTTCACATTTCACACACTTAAATTCCAGTGGTTTCTCTGCTTTTCTTCCTGCACGGGTATGTAATATGTGCATTTGTCTCCATGCTTAAACGTATGGAGTCTCAGTATCTAATCAGCCTCATAGAACCCCCACCAAGACTTTTCTTCTTTTGTTTTCACTTGGTTCACACTAATGGTATTCTGGCAGCTGAGTGTTGGGACCTCTTTTCAACTAAATAAATCAAAACAGGAAAACAACAGAGTACAAGGGTTCCTTTGATAACTCCTCTGGTCTTCAGCAAGTTCACAGGCTCAGGGATCACAGCCATATTTATAGCATTGCTGAGCAAATGGTAGGATTTTAGCAGAAAACCTTATTCCCTTTTTTATTTTTAACATGTTAATGTAAAGGGAATTACAAATGGCAGGAGTGTGAACTATGATTGTCCCTGGGCTCAGTAGCTCTGATGGATGCAATATTAATGGTACAGCTCAGGCCTTGAGTCTAAGCTGGACAATGCTGCTTGAACAGCCCTTTTCCCACACCAGGCTCCTATCCAGACACTTCACAAGGAACTTCAGCCTCAAGGACAGCATTTCTGTGACCATGGCACCCTTTGCCCACCCTTCTGTACTCCCTCTTGCCCTCAGCCACTGGCACAAAGGAGGAGGAGGTATCATGGCTCTGCCACACAGTGCCTCGTCACAGCCTAAACAGCATCTGTGTTCTCCTAAAGCACAGCTTGTCCACAGAGCCGTGGCTGGAGGGGAAAACACACCTCCTCCTCCATCCCAAACTGCATTTAAGAAGCTGTTCTATGTTGCATGTTGTGTAGTACCAACCCTAGAAGAACTAGGGTATCATATGGCAAAAGCAACTGGACATCTGCTTAACTTCACTGCCAGGAGTAGTCCCATTTCAATCTACATGATTAATCAGAAGCAAAATTTTCAGTGTGTGAATAGGGGTGGGCAAAATGAGGACATTACAGTTCAGCAGGGTGAGTGCCCTCAGCTCTGTGATCTCCAGCTGAAGAACCACAGCACAAACATTTGCTGAGGACAACAGATTGTGAGTGGCCAATGTATTTCTTATATTGCTAAGACCATAGGAGCACTTATCCACTCTGTTCCTGATCATTTTATAGTTATAAATCATTGCTTTTGTTAAACAGCTTCATTTGGTCATCCTGATATCAACTGAAAAAAAGAAACATCCTCTTTCAGTGAGTTCTTGGCTTTGTAGAGGAAGAGATGATTTCCTCCTCCCCCAGATCTTTGTTGTCTGATGGGATTTCTAGAGTGTCAGGAGCTGAAGTCAAGTGGCTGTTCAGTTATCTCAGCTTTTAAATAATAATAAAGAAGACATTAGCCTTCAGGGTTTTGAAAACCAGTTTCAGAAGTCTATAGTACAGTCTGGAGTAAGCAAATCACATCCTTTCACATGAGTTGCTCAACACAGTTTTCACAAATCAGCCCTGTAATTTCACTGGCTATTGCCTTGATTTTAGAAAATTTGGACTCCATGGTTTCGAGAGTATGAAATCCTTCTCTTTCTAATTACTGAGAACCTTTTCTTTTCACTGATTTTGGAAAATGATATGACATGAATTTACATACGTTGAGGCTCAGAAAATTAATTTGGTATTCACAGAGTATGGTGCAAGTTTGGGGAGGCTGGGCTGTGTTCATCATACAAATGAGAGTTAATAGCTTTTTAAGCACTGCATGCATCTCAGTCTACAGTGTGGAGCTGCAAAAGATGCTGAAGTTCTTTATTACAAAGATGAATAGGATTGGGTCAAGCAGCATGAATGATTCTGCTTGTTGTTTTTTTTAAATTTTTTTGTTATTTATATCCTAGTAGGTAGTGTCAGAAGTTGCATTTTGCCAGGAAGCTCTTTCAGAAACACTTCAGACATTGCTTTCCACATAAAGAGCCATGGTTTTCCCAGCCTGATTCTCCAGCAGGGAGGTGTAAATGAGGCTTCATTTTGATAGCTAAGCAAGGCTAAGGTTGTACAATAATAAACCTGTGACAAGAGGAAATTTGTTGTCTGATTGATCATTTTTCTTTATAGTAGGAAAAATTCTTTTGCCCAGTTTTATCTTGCAGCCAAACCCAAGAAACCTCACCAGTAAGAATACAGCAGAACCCCCTGTTTTGTTGGTATGGGGAAGACACTGGGATCCCTGCCACTGCCTCACCAGCTCACAACACTCCCATAGTGTTTCAGTGGAGAGATTTTGTTCCTCTAAAAAGCTGGATGCTCCTGAGGAGCCAACCTGACCTTTCCAGAACTTAGGAGGGCTATAAAAGTGGAGGTAAATCAAAAAGACACTGCAGAGAAAATTAGCAACCTTGGAGAAACCAAAATTTAGGAAAAGCCAAGACTGAACTTTTCAAATGTAATAAACAAAAATGATGGAAAAATCAAGAGACAGTGGCAATATAACCACCCCTAAAATCATTCCCAAGCACTGTACTGTTCATTTTAGCCAATCAAAATTACAGCCCCTCAGAGAACCAGCTTAATTAAACTGTGACAGAGGAGAGTATTTTCAAAATGGAGTGAGATGATATACTTAGAAGAATCCTGAGCAGTAAAATGACATAAAATTGAGGAATACCTGCTCTTTCAGATTTTATGGATCTGCAACCTCAAGCTCTCCACCTGCTTTGTTTAATTGGCTGGACAGCTTGCTTGTAGGAAAAAAAAAAAAAAGCAGATAAATAAGGCAAAAAAGCAAGTTGTCCATAAGGGATACTTAGGATACTTAAGTTGCATGGGGCTGCATTTTCTCTCCCTTTTCTCCACACTTCTCTCCCATTCCCTCCCTTCTCATGCTCTGCTTCTCACTAGTGGTTGATGCAGGCCTGCCTAGTGTTGGTTTTTTTATTATTGCTGTTTTATTAGAAGGTCTGTTCCTGGTGTGTCTGAAACATTCTGCAATAGCTGGAGAAAATGTCAAATGTGACAGGACAGAAAATAAGAGACTTGAGGAACTGCAATAGGGAGAGATTTACAGTCTGAGTATGTAAAGCTTTGTGGTGTTGGTTTCTGTTCACATGGAATTTCACTCCTTTGGCTTGACTCACATTTTCTTGTATTAAACTTCCACCCAGCTTCTCCCTCAGTTACCCTGGAGGAGCTGTGTCAGTGCATTTCCTGAGATACCAGGTTGAAGGACTAAGATGTGGGTGGTTTGGCTGAATGACCTGCAGCCCAGGGCAAAAGCCTGGAGTCAGAAAGCCCAGATGATGAGACAAGGTCAGCCTTGGGGAGCTATAATCACCCAGTGAAGCACTGACCTGCTAGAAAATACTTGCAGAGGCAATGCCAAGTAAATCTTAGTAACACTGTCTCCTGCTGGCACATTGTCCCCAAATCCTACCTGGAAGTTCTCCCCCTCTGAGTTATCTCACAGCTCACAGTGAGAGGTACTGAGCTGTACCCTACATTTATTTATTTATTTTTTTAAGTAGTTCCCTCAACCATCTTCTCCCATCACCCTTTAAGGAGCTGTCAAGCAGCAGGTTTATTTTTGCTGAATTTGAATTTAGGGCGTTAAGGAACAAACCAAGCAGGGATGCATTGAGGAGAAAGACTCCCTCGCATCTTGGGCACAACGTGTGAGCAAACAAATCTCTCTCTGAAGAAAGAGACTCATCTCTATCCATCACCCTCTTTCCTTGCTCTGCACTTCTGAGAGTCACTTGGGCAAGTTCCATTCTGCCAATAAGGAAAAGAAAACACTCTTCATGTTTTACATCATCTTAACAAAGCACCAACTGATTCTTTCAATTCCAGCTGCCAGAACCTCGCAGGGACTCCCCTTGCAGTGAAGGAGCAGGTACCTCCAGCAGCCTGCTGCATCACAGCCCCATCCTCTCTTGTTCTTCACACTACTCTGCCTGTGCTCACTCCCTCCCTTTCTTTCTCACCACACACAAGTTTTCCAGGGCAGCAAATGCTCTTTATGTTTTACATTTAGACAGCAGCAAGCACAATGCAATTCCTGCCCTTAGGCATTAGTACAAAACAAAGAGCTGTACTTTTTTGCCTCTCTTTTTGCATGGCTTTCTGTAGAACTCTGAACTTGATGTGGCCACAACCACCTTCTCTGTGTCCAAACAAGCCAGAGGGAAGCAAGTTCATGGGGATTTTAGGAGCTGGGTAAGGAGAATGGCTGCAGGATGCTTGCGCAGACCTCTGGAAGGCTCCTGGACCTGGCATGACTCGAGGAGGAATTTGGGAATAAAAGGGAGGTTGGATGAATGGGTGCTTGCAAAACTGGTCACTGCTGAGCATCGTAAGCACCTGGGACCTTCTGGGTCCAGCCAGCCACAGCACAGGTCCTGGGAAAAGCTGAGAAGAGACAGTCAGCAGCCACCACTACCATGCTTGCCCCAGGGCAGAAGAAAGCAAGAAGGCTGTCAGAGACCACCACTCGGGTGATTTTGACAGCTGACAAATATCCTGGTGGGGAATTACCCATTCATCAAAGCCAAAATTAATTATGTATGAGGTTTGAAGGAACAGTTGAGGAGTGCTGTGTTTGGGTGTTAGGTAGTGGTGGTCTGGGCTCTCAAGGTCACCACTAAAGAGGATGTTTAATGCCCTGCTGACACTTTGCTTTGATTTCAAGCTCCCTTTAAAATTCATTTGCACACTTCCTAGCTAGCTCAGATACACCCTGGATTAGTAACACACACCACTGCTCTTCTCAGCTCTCGCTGCCTTTGAGTATTCCAACTTCTTTTGCTCTTCCTTATCTCAGATTTTATATCTATCAGCAGTGTTTTCTCTGTGCAGCTCTCATTTCCCTTCTCTGTCCCTCCATGTAATCCTCTGTGCTTCATTTAATCCTGGCTGCCCAATTATGCAAATTGCACATTTACATTTTGACAAGGCCCCTCCACCCCCTTCCACGTCGTTATTTGTAATACAAATCATTTCCCCTTGCTTCCCCCAGTTCCTAGCTGCCTCTCAGGTTGTCCTCTTGAAAACCTGGGGCTCAGCCACAATCCTTCCTCCAGCCCTAGCCCCAGGGGTGTCCTGTGGGACACAGGACAGCTCAGAGAAACCCACTGACCTCCTTGTACTGTGTTGGCTGAGAGCAGGAGGTCTCCTCACCCAACCATCAGGTGCAGAAGGGCTCTATTTGGAAGATGAACTGGGAGTTTCAGGGTAGGTGAAGTAATCTCCCTCTCTCCCCCACTGTGTGTCAATTAATGTTGGAGTTTTGCATCTATTCCCCCAGAGATGAGCTGCACTTGTCTACTGTTCACCTAGGGGGAAACAAAGAAATCATCCAAGGTGAATCCTTAAAGTTCAACTAGAAAATCTAAGTGTTAGTTCTTCCATCAACTTACATAAACCCACAAAATTTAACTTACTTAGTAAAACTCAAAAGATTTTGCAATAGCAAAGCCTTAAGCTGCTATTGCTGCACCCCAACAGATATTATATTGCCCTCATCTCTATAGCATTTAACACTTTGCCAGCAGAGTAGCACCAGTTTCTGTTTCCATTCACCCTCTTCTTGGAGGGGATTTGTTCCTGCAGACTAGTGTTTTATTTGGGTAAGGCCTTATTTATCTTAATTCTAAGTACATCCTGCTCTGCGTTTACATTGGAGAAGACAAGGTCAGGGAAGTGTACCTCTTATTTAGACTGGGAAGTGCTGAAGTCTGAGGGCTCCCAGTGAGAAGTCTCCCAGTGGCAGGCATTATTCTTCCTCCTCTCTCATGGTGACCTTTGTTAGTTCCCACACAAGTTCATTACCTCATCTCCCGAGAAACCTTTATATCTGTGCCACTTTGCACCGTGGTGAAATTACATTGAAAAGTACAAAAGCCATCTTAGCTTCACTGGGCTGGGGCCAGACTTGCCCAAATCATCCCTGGCATCTCCACTCCTACCCTGCTTTTATAGCACTGCCAACACAGGGGGGTTCTTTGCAAGTCACCTGCAGCAACGTAGCCCCAAGAGGTGCCCATCCCCAAAGGCAGGAGAGGCAAAGGCTGGGAGTGAAGCAGCATCACCCCCCATGTACAGAGAGGCAGAAACAATTAGAATCCCAGAATCAGAGAATAATTTGGGTTGGAAGGGACCTCTAAAGGTCCTCTAGTCCACCCTCACCCAGATCAGGTTGCTCAGAGCCTTGTCAAGCCTTACCTTGATTATCCCTAGGGATGAGGCCTCAACCACCTCCCTAGGCAACCTCTTCCATTTGTCCAGTACCCTCATGGTAAAAAACCTTTTCCTAACATCCAGACTAAGCCTGCTCTTCTCTGATTTAAAACCATTATTAGCCCAAGCTTAGGGAGAAGGCTGTGGGAGAGCTGGCAGCAGAGCCTGGGCACAGGGAACCAGTGCCGTGAAGTTCCCTGCGTGATTTCCTTACACATGGATTTTTATAACAGGAATGCATTTTTCCTCTTCTTTCTCTGTCAAGCTTGAGTGAGCACATGGTTACAAGACAAAATTGCCTTTGCTTTCCTATGGTGCTGTCCCTGTCTGTTTCCCACCACTGCTCTCACATCCATTCTTTGTCATTTCCAGCCTGGTTACAGTCCCCATCCTGGCTCCTCTCGATTCTCAGCCAAGGCAACATGGAAACTTCACACTGATGAGGGTGAAGTTGGCCTCCTCTCCCTACAGCAATTTTTCTACAACACAAATTTATCTTTAGTTCTGTTTAATCTGGCTTTTATCAATCTCCACATAAAGACCTGTTGGGTTTCTATCCAGTTCAGCCTCTCATTTACATTCCCAGTGCACACCTCTGCCCTTGCTCCACGGAGCAATAGGTCTGGGAGGTGCTACCACTGCCCCTGCTCTATGGATTAACAGGTCTGGGAGGTGTTACCACTGCCACCAAGGGGCTGCTGCCATGGGGAGGGATTTCCTGAGCTGTTCCTTGCCATCAGCCATCAGGAGCACTCAGTCACACAGAACCATGCTCCATGCAGTCCTGGATCTCTTGCTTTTTGAAACTTTGGAGTAGAAACCTGCCTGTAACCAAAGAGTCACTGCCATCAGCTTTTGTAACCCTTTTGGCTGGAGCACCAGGGCCTTCAGAGTTAAAAGCTGAGCTGCAGCTTCCCACCTGGGGCTGTGGGTTCTGGTATTCCCAGCACAGCAGGCAGGGTCAGGCACATCCCAGGAGGCTCCGGGTGTGCGCAGAGCCTGAGAAACCCTGGATGCTGCTTTGAACTTCACTTATTAATACACACCTCAAGGCTTCCTCGAGAAGGCAAGCTGAAAACCAGTCTGTTTTTTACTCAGAGGATCCTCCACCTTGATGTTGGTGTTAAAACAGGGGGCTTTCACAAGTGCCTTTGTTGCCAGGGGCTTGAATTAGGCACAGGGAGCTTGGTGCTCTGCTGAACACTGCTATGGATTTACTGATCTGGTTTGTGGGCATTTATTTTTTTCTATAGTGGTTTAAGCAAATAAAATGAAATAACCAGAGGATTTTAACTGAGTTAATTAAAGAGGAGAGCAGTTCCAGGCAAGCGTGACATTAAAGACTTGCCAAATACCTCTTTTCTGAAAATATTAGCAGCCACTTTCAAGTCTGCTCCAATTCCCAGGCTCCAATGGAAAGTCCTTTCCAGACAAACAGTTCCAAAACAAGTCATCTGTCTAGGAGTTTGGAAAGGGGAATGGGCGTGAGGAGAAAGAGGTTTTTATGGGAAAAAAAAAAGGAAAAAGATTGTATCTGAACATAACAGCCTGAAAGTTCTGCAAGTGTCCCCTTTCCAGAACATTTTAACTACCATGGTTCTGTTTGTGGTTCCCAATCTGGGGACAGTGTAGTGAACCAGAGTTTCAGCTTCTTCAAAACTGAGTCTGAATTTGGTCCTAGATGTCTAAAATCTGTTTGATTTAATACTCTCAGGCTCTTTTCCCACGCTTTAAAGCTCTGTCCTGCTGTGCTGGCTTTGACAGGAAGCCCAAAGCAGTCACCAGTTTCTATAATCAAGAAATTTGCCACAAACAGCTTTTTATTAAAATCAATGAGATCTGACCTGTTAATTTCTGAAGTAGCCTCCTGTATGCAGAGAGGCTCTGCAATATTGTCTGGCTCTCAAATGTGAGAAATGACACTTTGTATTGCTCATGGGGTGCTAAAAATGTAGAGATGTGAAATAGATTGGGAGATCTGCCAATACAAAGTTAATGGAAGTTCTCATAATTTCCCCAAGTGACATTACTGACCTGGGCTTGAAGTGAAGCCAGCTCTGGTTTCACATCATCTAACATTTCACTAAATGTTAAACGATTGAGATAGAATTTTTTATTAGGTATGCCAGGATTTCATAATTTACCACAACCTCTAGATATATATTTTCCTTTTACAGCCTGGGAGATGTTTATTATGGTCTTTTGAGATGCATTAAAAGGGTGTTAGTACAAATAAAGCTCCCTGCTTTATTCTCCAGGCAAGCTGCAAAAGCAATTTCAGACCAGCAGACTGGATACCTGGTGTGCTGCTTTAACACAGAAGGATCCAACAAGTACACTCCAGCTCTCTCCAAGGGCAGATGTTTGATGACTTAGAGCTGCTGCAGTGGGAGAAGAAGGCAACACAACTGTGGAAGGGGAGAAAAACCTTCACCAAGGCAGCCCACCAACAGAGTGTTATTTTTCAAAATGTACCCACTCAACCCAATGGCATCCACAGCAGGGAAACATAAGGTAAATTAGTGACCTTTCAGGTCCAGATGTTAAGAGAGTAGAATAGCTGAGAAATCCAAGGGCTAAGGTCAAGATAAAGAGTGCTGCATAAATGCAGCAGCTGTAAGACACTGAAAAGGCATCAGAGCACCAGGAATATATAAATCACTTGGTACAATCTGCTGCAGAAAGGACTGCTGGTCTAGCCACTCTCTTTCAACTATTGCCAACACTTCCCCAAAGTGCCTGGTTAAAATTAGGCTTCCCCAGTCCAGATTTAGAAATGGAAAGGCACCAAAAGTACTGAGCACCCATCAGAACATATGGGTCCACAAAACCTTTAGCAAGCAGGTCACACACTTCAAGCAAAGATTTCTGTGCTGAGCTGCCCCGAACTGTAAAGGGTCTTGGCCAGAGCACTTCCCCTCACCACCTCTTTCAAATTCAGCCTAAAGAAACATTTAAGAATCAACTTCTAGATTAATAAGAGCTTTGACCCTGTAGAAAACCCAGAAGCCTGAGCACTAGAACTAACGAAACACAATTTCCAACATCCCTTCTCCACCTGGATTCCAATAAGGAATGATATATAATAGAGTCTGTTTCCTTTATCTTCCCCTTCTTTTCACAGAACTTGCACAGCTTTAGTGTCCTCCCCATGGGTGGTTGGAGTTAGCCCATGGTTTCAAACATCTACTTGGTTATTTGGAAGTATGCTCAAGGATTTTGGGATCCCATCACTCACGGCAAAGTTTACATAAACCCCAAAGTGATACAAACTGAAGGGCTTTGTGTTTAAGTGTCTGCAGCCTCTCTAATTTATTAAAGGGTTTTTTTTTTCACTAAGTAGAACCCTTTCTAAGGCTGTAGGTTACAGAGGCTTGTTTGAATTTCCCTCTGCCAGTCTTGTTATTGTTTGCACAGTCTCTCAGCTTGCAGAAAGTTGCTTTCTGCTCACATGGGTCCAAGTATCTCCAGTTTGCTGTACTGAGAGCTTTTCCTGAAACATGCTAAAAGCTGAGGGGCAAAACAAAGGATAAACCACCTTTAATTGGTAGCACATGGCTAAGAAAACTAAACCAAACCAAACAACCAACAAAACAACAAAACCCCCAACAGCACACACCTAACCACAACATCA
This sequence comes from Calypte anna, assembly GCF_003957555.1. Lineage (NCBI taxonomy): Eukaryota > Metazoa > Chordata > Aves > Apodiformes > Trochilidae > Calypte > Calypte anna. Next base: position 1,535,278 of record NC_044264.1, read on the forward strand.
AGTTGTTTTATTTTTACTGTCTTCCAGATTTACTTTGCAAGTTTCCTTGTTTACTAACAGAGTCAAACCAATTCCCAAAGGCTGCAGCTCTTCCTATCAGATGGGACAGAAACAAACATTATTCCACTGGATTAAGCCACAAGTAGCTGTAAACAACCCTGAGCAGCCCCTTTAGGGGACAGAACTTCTGTGACCCCAGGACCTACCTATGCTCCCTGGGGCAGAGGGTGCTGAGCTCCAAGGAGCAGCAGACCAGCAGAAAAAAAAATCCCCTGAACCACTCAGTTCCTTCCTCCACCAGACCTGAGTTTAATCAGATAATTAGAGTTCTAATGTATTTATTGCTGTTTTTTTTTTTTTTTAAGGCTGTGATCATGTAAGCACTCTGGTGTTTGTGGTTATTGCTATGGTTTCAAATGTTGCAGGAAGTTCAATTGCTGTGTTTTGCTTTCTTATGGGATTGAGTCCTATGAATATGGTCTATTTAAAATTAAAACTAGGCTGTGATTAACAGCTATTTCCCAAATCAAGAGGAAACAAAAAATCCCTATTGAGACAACACCAACCTGTAACCCAAAGCTTCTGACAAATCTGTCTGTTCCCCAGTCCTTGTCCCATTTGACTATTACTGGGAGAAAGAGGAAACTCACAGAAATATTCTTGTTTTCTCAGAGAGGTGTTTTTCTCCATTTAAAATACTTTTGAGTTTGATAAAAACACCCTACCAGCAATTCAGAATTGGTCTTCTGAAAGCATAACAAAACATACTGCAGCTCATACCTATGCACATCCAAACACAGAGAGACAGAAACAAAACACTTCTAAAATCCTTGACTATTAATATGTGTATTTTCTAACCATTACTGCCTTCCAGACAAACCTGCCTTGAAAACACACATGAAGGATCTTTACTGCACTGACAGATGCTAAGAGCAGCTGCAGGGCCCTCTGCAGAGATCCTGATGCTCAGAGATCCTGATGCTCAGCTTTCTGCTCCTGGCAGGTGAGGCTTTTTAACCCCATCCTGCAGAAGGGTGAGGGTGTGCCCTGACTCCTTGGAAGAGCCTGGAGCAGAGGATGGAAGCTCCAGGAATAACCTAGTTTCACAGGGGGTTGCCTTGTGCTCTGATTTCTGACTCACCCAGGCAGCTGAACCTCATGGAGGTGAAGTGTTCTCTGGCTCAGTCAAGGTCAATCCCTGCTGGAGTGTTTGTCATGTTTCTCTCCCTGGCAGCTGTCAGATGAGCTAATGAAGCTCATCTGGTACATTAGGTAGAAGAGGTGTAATGCAGAAGACTGCACATTCAAACCTCACTGCTAGCTCCTGCACAAGCTGGCCCTGGGTTCTCTCCTGAAGCTGGCATGGAAGAGTGTTACAGGGAATAAAGATGATAAATGACAGCTGCCTTCCTGACCATGTGCAACTTTTCCCTCCTGTGTGACTTAAGTTGCTCCTGAGATCCACCTGGGGCAGCTGCCACTCCAGGTTTTTTGTCCTCTGGTGCATTTTATCAAGGCAGCAGAGAGTGTTTGTTCTCAGATGAGAGCACGTGTTGCTTTGCACACTTAGTGAGCTGCAATCCTACCTGTCAGGGACTGTAGGGGTGTGAACCTGGACCTGTGAACCTTTTGGTTAGCAAAAGTCACATTTAGGAGAGAGTCCAGTCAAAATGCTCAGAAAATCATTTACATCAGTAAAAAGTAGTGCTTAAAGTGAAGAGAAATGCCAGGCTATTCACCTGCTAATCTGCACAGGTTTGGTCCTCCTCTGAGTGAACCCCAGCTATTACCTGTGCATCAGGGATGGAGCAGGGGCCTTTGTCTCATTTGGGTGAAACTACTGAACCAAAGCACTCAGCACCTGGCTCTGACTCTGATGGACATCAGCAAAGCACGTGGAGGGCTGGGAAACTCCAGGTTTCTTTTCCAGACCCTGCCCAGACAGCTGATTCCCAGAGGGTCAGCTCAGGTTAAGCCCTTAGGAGAGCTCAGCATTTCTCTCCGTGGAACTCTTGAAACCATGGGATGCTGGTGCTTCCATCAGAGCCAAAGTCTTTCTGTCATCTGCCCTCAGTGTAGGAAACACCAGCCTTCAGCTCTTTCAAGGAAATTCTCAACCTATTAACTCAAGCCTTCAGCTTTGACCCAAAATCAGGATTTTTCCCACTCTGCCTCCATACCCCACCAGTAAAACTGGGACAGTCGTGCTTCCCCTTGTACTACATCTGCTTGCTGAGTCCTCGTGGCACAGTGATGGTGTCTGCTGCTCTCAGGTCTTCTGGGAGCTAAAGAAATGAAAAATGCTTTAGAGCATTTAATGACAAACTTAGATGGCTTTTCAGGGGACTCCTCAAGCAGTGGGATTCATGTGCCAGAATTAATTTGTTTGTAAATTAATCCACAAAAATGCTGGTACCCCTGGGGACTTATTGATGGAATATAAAGTTACAGATAACATCTTTGCCAATGTTCAGCAGTATCAATGCTGTTGTCTATCTTATTTTCTCCCTTATTATCTCTTCCTCTTGGTCTTTTACGTGGAACTAGCATTTTTGTCCTAATTAGACAATTACACATTATGATGCACTAATTTGTTAACCTATGTTCACAAATCTTTTAATTACAGCAGTTGTCTTTGATGTGCTGTTATTATTCAGCTATGGCAGTAAACAATTCAACAGCTAAGTGGAAGAAACTCATTATTTTCTGAGAGACATTGTCATTATTTTTCAAAGTATTTTTTCCTGGAATACAGACAGAGAATAAGCAGAGAAATACACAGAGAGTCATTACAGAAACCAAACACCTCATTCCACTCTATTGATAGTTATTACTGAAAACCCACAGATTATTTTTTTTTACAGCATAAATAAATTGGGGACTTATTCTTCCCACTTGTAATCCTACAGCTTTGAAAGAGCCAGAGTGAGGACAAAGCCTTGTCTGGAGGCAACCCAAGCAGCAGATCCTAGCTGTGTGACCCTTCCCTGTGCTTCCAGGCTTCAGGACAAGCATGGCATTTAGATGGGACACAGACAGAGGCAGAAGTTTTGGTCAGTTTTAAGTGAGAAGGTTCCACACTTTTAGATCTCTTAGATGGCCTTAAAGAGAGTATTTAGCCCTTCTTTTAGTCCTTTTCCTTGCTCAAGCCAAGGTAGCAGAGTGATGCTATTTTTTATCCCTCTCAGTTGCTCTCACTGAGATCCCTTTAATCTTTGTAGGGATTATGTTCATGTTGTCAAGCAGTTTTTTTCCCTCTCTGGGTGCAGGGAGGCAGAGCTTCAGAGCCTTACTTGTCTGGATGAGGTGTGTGCCTTCAAAAGTCCAGTTTTGGATTCCAGGCCTGGGTAAGACTTTCTCCTGAGCTTGCATCCCTTGGGAGAGCAGCAACAGCCACTGAGATCTCTTAAGAGAGTGGGAAGGGGAAGTGTCACCTACTGCAGTTCCACACATCATTGTTTTCAACAAGCTATTTTTGGCCCAAAGAGTTTCTCAGCATACAAGCACTGACATAGCCTTCAGCTGGCAGTCAAAAGCTGGTTTTGAGCTGTTATTGAGGACAAGAAAATGAAAGGCAGAGGATATTGTTGGGTCTCCAAAGCAGAATCAGCAACCCCTACCCATTCCTCCTGGCAGATGTTTTCCTAACTCCTTCTTTAAGAGCTGGAATGATGGAGTTAGACCCTCTCTAACTCTCTTCCAATGCTAAACCCTTCCTGCCCTCGGGGGGCTTTTTCTTATGTGTCATTTGTGTCACCTCAGTGGCAATTTAGGGCCAGGATTTGTTGCCCTTCCCACTTTCCTGGAAGAGAGGGGCAAAGCAGAGCAGATAAGAGCAAGAAGAAAGGAAGAGATCTGCTCTGCCTCCTGGGGAATCAGCCTGTGGTGACCTTTCTGTAGTTTCCAGCTTGTTTCATTCCTCTTCCATGTATTTTGCTTTCCACTCCATAAAACCCAGCAGCGACCACACCATGGTGAGACCATCAGTGAGAACTTAGAGGGTTCATTTTGTTGCAGTTTCAAAATGTCAGCTTCAGCTGTGCAGTCACATTACTGCCATTAGCTTTAATATACTCAATGCCTAATCTGCCAGGGCTTCTTTATTGACAGGCTGCATCTTTATTGGAGCTTGAATAAACTTGTGCATAAAATGATATCAGCAATGACAGCTGAAAAGAGGTCTACTGCTCTTTAAATTTTTTGATGGGAGGCAAGTGCTCTGTCATTTGTGATAGCATTATATGTAATCCAACATAACAACTTGATAGTCTGGTACAGCACCAGCCCTGTTCCCTGCCACCACTGCAGAGAGCTGCTGTGTACAGGCTGCTCCTGTGTGCCCCAAAACCATCCCTGACAGCTGGGAGAAGGGTTGTGCTCCTTAAATCTCTAGCACACCCTCCCCACCCTGCATCCTTATTGATTTTCTTTTTGGGGGTGGACATTACCTTTGTTTGTCCAAAATTCCTGGGGAAATTGGGTTAATTTGGAAACTCCTCACAGGATGAAGGCACCTCCTGAGATGTCTCTATTTGGCTGGAGAGCTGGGGCTGTGCCCTGGGAGGCAGGGCAGGGGCTCCTCCACACTGCAATCCCAGCTCCAGCTTCCAAATTTCTCCCACCACTTTTTGCTTCCCTTCCAGCCTCTGAGTTCTGGCCTGCCAGGGGCTGTGTGCTGTCACCCAGAGTCCCCACCTTCCTTCCTCTGTTCTAACCCCAGGATAATGACACCTCTGGTGCATCTCCAGCAGCTCTTGCTGCACTGCCACAAGAGATGGGCTCTGCCACTCTGCAGGGACACTGTGGTCCTCTCCTCTGTCCCTTCTTGCTGCTGGCTCTTCACCTTCACATCCATGTGTGGGAAGAGTATCTCAGAGCTCAAATGTTTTGAGCACTGTTGGTTTATTAACTGAATTGTGAATTTTTACATTGCAATCTCTCAACTGCTTGAGGTCAGGCAATTCAGAAATTAACTCCAAGTTAGTTGTTACATGAAAAAGATCAATGCACAAGATAAAAGCTTGCCATTGGATTATGAACAGTTCATGTCCTAAAGAAATATCTACTCTGTTTTTTTAAGTGGACTTGATTTTCACTCCTTTATACCTCTTTGATACTAGTACAATTGATTTCAGTCAATGAAAATACAGTTAAGCAATTCAGTTTAATTTAGCTGAGCTGTACCAGCACAACACTGGTAGGGGATAAAGAACCAGTGTGAGCTGATACAGCACCCCCAGCTTTGGCAGTAACATCAAGGACCAGTTTATTTTTTCACATATCCACTGCAGCCTAAAGCAGCATCAGGAAGCACCCCTGGAAGTGACCCTGAGAGTTACCCAAAGGTCTCTTCAGATGAAGGAGCACATTTTAATCTTATGCTATATGGTGCTGAACAAGCTTCCAGACAAAACTCACAGGCAGCTGGCTACCAAACCTACATGTAAGTAGGCTGAGGTGAGGGTTTTATGGCCCAGACTGGTGGAGGAGGCTGTGCTTCACCTGTACTGGTTTCTGGTTGCCAAGGAGCACAGCAATAACCTCTCCTGACCTTTGGCAGAACAGGAATCCCAGAATTTCACATGGGTTATTTCACCCATCTGGTCTTATTTTTGATTCCTCTCTCTGCCTGTTACAGCCTTACTTTTTTTTCTGGTTAAATCATTGTAATTACAACAGAACCTTCCCTTGTCCAGGAGCATCATTGCAGGTGTTTCTATAGCTCTCCCTGTGCATCCAGAATCACAGAACCATTTAGCTTGGGAAAGAACTTTAAGATCATTAAATCCAACTGCAAAGCAAGCACTGAGCCATATCCCCAAGTGCCACACACAGAGGACCAGGACACTGGGGCTGCTGCTGGGCAGGCTCAGGGAGCAGCACATCCCTCTGGGGAGGAGGGGAGGCTGCATTTGCAAAGCAAATTCTGTGCCAAAGGGCCAGAATGTTCCCCAGGCAGGTGAGCACTGTTCCCATTTGCAGAGGAGGACAGGCACAAAGGCAGGGACAGCCCTGGAGCCAGGTTCTGGTCAGCCAGAGCTGAGACCTTTTCACTCATGGCCAAGAAAAATGCTGGATGAAACTGGATGTGGTGCTGAGGGGTTATTCATTCCCCTTACAGCTTCCTCAAAAAAAGGCCTTAGGGCAGTGGTGCTGTGCCTGCACAGACAGGGCTGGAAACCTGGAGGGTGAGGAAATGTTGCAAGTGAGGTTTCTCTCCCAGACCTTCAGACACAACCTTGCTGCTTTGGAAAATCAAAGGAGGTTTAACCCAGATCAGTCCCCCAGTGGGAAAAGGTGGGAAGATCAGAGCTTCTTGAATTAATCAGAGATTTTACTACTAAAAGGTCTGGTTACTGTGCCTAAAAACAATTTTCATGTTTGTGATGCATTCATTCTCTTCCTGAGGCTGTTGCTGTTAACATCTTCAGGTTGCTTCAATCTCTTGACAAACTTTTTAGGAGAGACTCAGGGACCACAAGTGTGTGGGGTAAAAAGTAAATGCAGAAGTGTCAGCAGTTAATAGAAGTAAATGAATGGTTAATTGGCCCACACATGTATAATTAGTTCCAGGTTCTAGGTTGAAAGTAATACTTCTGTTCTAAAACAAAGACTGCAGTTATTGTAGTAATCCAAACATGCTGAAACCAAACCTCAGGCTTCTCTGAGCCTCTCACCAAGTCAAAGGCCAGAAGCCACATCCAGCCCTGCTTCACCAGGGAAACCTTCAAACTTCTGGACCACATGGGCAGAACTCTGCTGAACTCATCCCACACCCAGGCAAAGCTCTCCAGGTTTGTCCCTTTGAAGCTCTTCTGCTGAGAGGTTATGTCCAGGTCTCCCTGGGAAGCACCAGGTAGGGCAGTGGTATCCTTTCTCTCTGGATCACTGGATCACCTTCCAGTGATGCCCAGAGAAACCTCTCTCTCTCCATTGCTGTCCTTGTGGGGTGACATTTGGGCTGTGCTGCCCCATGGCTCCTGGTGGCTCGGAGCAAGATTTCTCCAGGAGCATTTCTGTTTGGGCTGAAGCTGCAGAAAGGCTCTTTGTGAATCTCCATGAGCTAAACTGCTTAACAGCAACCCAGCAAGGGCCACTACATTAAAAAAAAAAAAATCTCTATTTTAAATGTCAAGAACAAAGCCTTTGCTGGAAGATCGATAGAAGCACAGGAAGAAGTATTTTCAGCTTCACATCCTTCATTCATCATTATCTTCATTACTTGCCTTGTTTGCAAGGCTGCTCTGAGCCAAGCAAAAGGACACAAGCTGCCATCTGTCTTCTCCCTCCTCTGAGCTGCAATCCATTTGCTCCCTTCCTTCAGCCTGGGTGAGGAGTGGATGGGTTTGTGCTGGAAATGAGATCTCCAGGATGGAAAAGAGCTGAGCTCCAGCTGGGCAGGGAGCACAGGCAGGCAGGGATGGGAGAGCTGGGCAAGGGGGGAACCCAAAGGTGCTAAGATACTCACTAAGGGCTGACTTTTTTTTGCTGTAATTTCTCATCCCCGTTGCTATTACAACGTAAAATAGAAAAGTGGGGTTGAGGAAGGAAGTCAGGAGAGCTGGAGATGTGCAGTGGCTCCAGCCTGGGAGCTCCCTGCCTGCTAAGGAGGCCTGGAACACCAGGTAGGGGTTGTAACAGGGATGAAGTTGGACAGCTTGTCTGAAAACCAAGTGGCCACTGTTGATGAAGGCAAGTGCATGAGTGGGTTTAAAAAGGAATCAAACCAGTGCTACAGGCAGAAGAAATGAGGTTAGGAAAGTGCCTAATGGTGTGTAGCCTCACAGAGACTGAGAGGATCAGTGGCTCTCCTTGTTGATGTAAGAGCAAAATTCACTCACTCATCACCAGCCCCTGTTATAAGGAAACTTCATGTTACAGATGGGGTGGTCCCAGCCTTGCCTTGTTCATTCCACTGCTGACCACTGTCAGGTTTTGTGTCAGCTCAGCACAGGACACTGACTCACAATGTAACTGCATTTAACAGCAGCCAAGAGATCTGAGGGAGAGGGCAATGATACCTATTTAACTCTAGGCAGCTTTTAATAACTCTTAAAATGCCTTTTCAACAAGAACTTAACTCAGGAGGTCAAATAGATGGAGTGAATCCTGTGATTTCAGTTCTCTTAAAGTGGATCCACGGCAGGCAGCAAGAGGATGGCTATTTCACCTTGGATGCCTTTCCACTCAGGGGTTAATTTACATGCTGGGCTTTTAGGTCTCATTTACACCATATTTTTTTTTTCAGTAAGCACACATCAACTCTAAAGATCTTAATTAGAGTCTTTGGAAAAAACCAATATGCTATAATTCTTCCACTGAGGTCTATATGGAAAACAAGGAACATATTTCAAACGCAATGGTAACAAACAAACAAGTGTGCTCAGCCCTGTGCCCAGACCCAGCAAACACACACACACACTCCCTTAATATGCTTGCTTAGGCTTTACAATCTGTTTATTAATTCGTGAATAGACTTGATATGCCCTCTGGAAAAAAATACTGAAATAATATCTCTCAATTGGCTTCTCTGTTAGCATTCCTCTAATTAACCAACCTACACCTCCACTCGCTGTTACAGTCTCATGATTCTTAACACCAGTGTTGTTAGGTGCCAGCTATAAACATTTTTAACAGCTCTCCTGTTACCACTTTTCTCCTAAGTACATGAAAGTGGCTTCACAAACCTGACCTTTTTCTTCCCTGCTTCCACATTTTTAACCCTTCTTTCCCACTGCAGCAAGGAGCTGACACACTGAATACCAGAATCACAGAATCATTGAGAAGATAGCAGTAAGCACAGCCCTATACCCCTTGAACTCCACATGTAACTGAAACCTGTAGCCAGTCCACATCCTAACACCCAGTAACAAGCAGGAAACAAATCCAATGAATTATTTTCTTGTTTTCAAGGTAAGCAGGACCATGGGTTTAGCTGGAGCCCAGCCAGGAGCTGACAACTTTGGGTATGCTCCTCACCCAGCAGTTTAGGAGAGCATCCTTAGGTCACTCATGCAAAGTGTCCCTCTGGTCCCAAACTGATTCAATGGGTAAAATAAATGACTCAAAGGGAAAGATGCCACTCACATCCTGAGCAGCTCCTGCTGGACACCAGGCTTCCAACTGGAGGTCAGGTTAAGCAGCATCAAGGTTGCAGTGGCTTGGTGTGGCTGATGCAGCTGGATGAGGCTGCAGCCTGGAGGGGGATGGCTTCAGGACAAGACCATTACCTATATTTTCCTCTTACAACTCACAGAAAATGAAAGTTATTATTTTTCTGCCCACTAGCAGAAGAAAGAAAAGCAGAACCCCCTGCTGCCCAAACAGAAAGCCCAGGCAGATAAACCATTTCTGCTGACACCTCTGGTGCCATGTACAGACTGAATCCTGCTAGCAGTTCTGATCTGAATCACTCAGAAACCACACCAAAGTCTGAACCCTAAATCCATCACTGTGCCATCAGAATGAGGCGATCAGTTCAAGGACTGCCCCGTCGGATGTGCTCAGAATCCTGTCTGGGAGAGCAGGAGCAGCAAAGGGAGGGTGCAGCACAAATCCTTCTCATTCTACCCCCCCAAACATCAGCAAAATCAAACCCTTCTTGATCAAACCCTGCACAGCAGCAGCTGAAAGCCACTGAAGGAATCTTACCTGTCTGGGAGATCCTGGGTAACATCCTGGGGCTGAGAGCATCACAGCTGGGCAATGGGAGTGGGAAAAAACCCCCTCCTCCTGTGTTCAGCAGTGACAAAGCCTGGCAGGAGCTGAAAGCACTTGAAATTAAATCCTCAAAGCCTTTTGTCAGCAAACTAGTGTGTGTCTACTGCAAGGAGCAATCCCTGGCTCTCTGGTCAAAAGATGCAAATGGCTCATGGCAGCTCTGTGAAACCCCCTCATCCCAGGAGTTACCTAAGCCAGGCTGCATAGTACATTCATTGGATCCTCCCTGTTGTCTTTGTGGCCTTCAAACAATTTTTTCCTGCATGGTTTTCATTGTCTAAGATAAGGGGAGGTCAGCATGGCAGCATCTGCTATGGTGCTGGATGAATTTGTTGCCTGCTAGCCCTTTGCAGGAGAGCTGAGCAGTGTGAGGAGGGCCTGTCCTGGTACAGCCCTGGCTGTGCTGCCAACCAGAGCTGCTCCCTGGAGTAAATTTATCCTCTGAATTGCACACAGGTGTGACTCAGTGAAGGAGTTTGTGTCCCTGATGGAAAGCACCTGGGCACTGCCATGCTGAGCCTGGAGGAGCAAGGGACTCAACACCGAGGAGCCAAGGAGGGCACAAAAATACTCATTGGTGTAAACCTACCCAGATATGTCTGTCAGGACTCCTCAGGGGGCAGTGGAACTGCTGAGGGGCTGTCATCCCTGCCAGGGCAGGCTCTCATAAATAAGCACAGCCTCTGCCAGCCCTGAGGTGCAGCAGTTTGTAGGCAATCGGATGGGCAGCAGCTGGGCAGCTGCCACCAACCCTGCAGAACCCACAACTAAATCCCACCCTTCAGTAGTCTGAATTTGAAGCAGAAGTACCAGACACAGCCTGGAAGTTAACTCCTGTCCTTAAAAACCTGTTCCTAAGGTTGGTAGGCTGGGGCTGAAGCATCCTCTGTGTCCCTGCATTGCCAGTGTCCCCAGATGAGCAGTGTGCCTAATGGGGGGAAGGGTAATTTCATTTGATGTGAAATTTTATTAGTGACAGCTTCTTCCTGTGACTGCTCAGAGGGCTGGGCAGGTTGGATGGGGTTTTCATGGTACTTACCAAGCTTAAAGTAACCACGTGAAGAAAAGCCAAGGGCAGTCTGGTGCATGGGGAACTGGGAGCAGGGAGGGAGCAGCTGGGAGAGGGAGAGCATCAGGAGCCAAGGGAGCTGGCACAGAGCTGAAAAGGCCTGGGGAGAGAGCAGGGCAGCCCAGCAGGGAGGAAGAAGAGCATAAAGAGTGGAAAAAGATGAGTGATCAGCAGGAGCTGTCTGGTTTTCCCTGTGGGAAGGAAGAGATTTCATGCAGGGTCTTTGCTGCCCTTGTGTCCCCTAGCTCAGTGCAGCTCCTCTGCTCCCAGCAGCTCCCAGTTACCACACACTGTTTAACCCCCAGCAAATGCCCTGCTTGGAGAACTCCCACCCTTCTGCTAGTTTTTTGTTTTGTTTTTTTGTTTTTGTTTTTTTAATTGTTTGTTTGTTTGCTTTGTTTTCCTATTGCTTTTCTCTCTATGGAATTTTAACTAACCCTATAGCAGCTCTTTAGAGTTGGATATATATAGATATAGATATAGATATCCTTGATAAAGTCCTTACATCCTGCCCATTGACACCCCTTACCCCCATGCAGCCAAGGACAAGCCATGAAAAAGATGCTCCCAGGTCAGAGGAGGAAGAGGAGCTGCTCCTGGGTCCCTGGGCTGACCTTTGCCTTGATCCTGCTGTCAGCACCCCCCACCTGCACTCATTTAACAAACAGATCAATAATTAGCTGTTACTGCTGAAAAGCAGTAATAAAGGACATTTTTTCTGGTTTATTGCTTACAGTTAGTGATGTAATAAAATGAAAATAACATAAACCAATGGTGCAAAGGTTTGAGGAGCTGAGATTGCACGAACAAGAGTCCACTTGGCACACAAAGGTACTTCTAGGAGTGGGAAATGACACTTCTTGTGCCTTCAAGTGTCTGTGGCAGCAGGAGGCTTCATAAAGTGTCCTTGGCCATCCCCCTGCCTTGAGGCCAGATCAGGCTGGCAGGTTCTCTGAGATGCTGAGCTGCAGGTAGAGATGGATTAGCTGCCTGGAAAAAAGCTTGCTTTTGTGCAGGTCTGAAATGCACTGCTTTGTTCCTGGGAGGTGGTGAGCACCCAAAAAAACTGCATCACAGCCAGGCCTGGGCTTCTCCAGGAGCAGGGGAAGGCTCTCACTCTCTTACCCACATATTCTGGGCCTTTCTCAGACATCTCTGACTGCTGAATTGTGGAAACATCAGAAAATGTCTTGTTTTCCTCTGCTCAGAAAGGAGAGATTTACTTCCTTTACAAGGGAAGTCCCATCTCCTCTTTCCCCCATTGTCCCTGTCTCCCCCATACCCCATTGTCCTCATCTCCTCTTTCTCCCATTGTCCCCATCTCCTCCTGTTCACTTTGAGCAGGTTCAGCCTTCAACAATGTCATTCTGCAGCCTGACTCGTTTTGCTACAGTAGAAAAAAAAAAAAAGCCAAAAAACCCCAAAGCCCAGCAGATAAAACCTCAGTATATTTCTTTCAGTGAATACCTGAAACCAGCTCAGAGAGGACCCAGGGACCACCAGCCTGGCTCAGGGGAGCACCTCAGCAAGCTGAACTCACACTGCAGCTCCTGCTTTTCCCTTTCTATGGAGTTTTTCCCTTTTTCCAGTTCTCTTTCCAAGCTGCCATCCCCTCCAAGGTGCAGCTGCCAGCAGTGCCCCTGGGGCTCTCCTGCCTGCCAGGGGACAGCTCGGTGCCTCCAGTCCCTTTGTGACACCACAACAGAAGTTGCCAAGTCTGGTTCTGCACATTCAGAGCTCAGAGAGGATTGTTTGGGGTTTTTTTCCAGCACGCTGCCCTGGGCCCTTAACATCCAACCATGGCTGTAAAAGCTGGATTGGGTTTTCCCTTCCTCCCCATCAAAACCCCACAGAGGCTGCTGCTTCTCTGGCTGGGCACACAAGGGTCAGCCACAGCCTTTGGTTTCCATGTGTTATGGAAGTGATAAGCATCAAAGAAATTCTTTTTTAAAAATATTGATCATTGTCATGCAACTCCAGGACAAAGAGGTTTGGATTTTTTTAGGGTTTTTTTTTTTCCCCTCATGCTGCCACAGGTAGCAGGAAAGGACCAGACCAATTAGGACTGTTCCCTGAGCCCTTCCCTCAAGGGTTTAGTGCAGGGCAATGTATTACATGAAAACAGCACTGGTTGCACTCTAAATCACTTGTACCTGTGTTGAAATATTGATGGATTAATTCCTTGTGCTGGGAACCAGCCCCGCGTGATCCAGCTGGGATATGAGGGCATCTGGAGGGATCCTCAGCATCCTGCTCCTGCTTCTTGCTGTGGCCTGAGGACATCCATTTAATGGCTTGAACTAGGAAGAGGGGAGATTTAGGTTAGACATTAGGGACAAATTCTTTGGTGTGAGGGTGCTGAGCCCCTGGCCCAGGTTTCCCAGAGAAGCTGTGGCTGCCCCATCCCTGGCAGTGCTGAAGGTTGGATGGGGCTTGGAGCACCCTGGGCTGTGGGAGGTGACCCTGCCCATGGAGGGGGTTGGGACTGGATGAACTTTGCCTCCATCAAGAGGCAAATAGAGATGGGGGTGTTCAGGTGGGTTAAGAGGACAGACTGGTTTTTGCTCATCCTAATAAATCAGCTGCAGGTGGCATCAGCCACAGGTGGCTCTGGGGTGCTGAGGGGTTTCAGAGCAAGATGCTGAGAGGGGATGCCCGCTGGGCTGGGCTGGGCTCCAAATGGGTCTGGGGGCTGAGTTCCATGTGCTGCACCCTAAAGCAAGGGTGGGGCCCTGCAGGGCTGACAGGTGAATGCAGGAGCATCCTCTGCTCCACCATCCCCACCACATCAGCTGCTCCCTGTGCTGGGACAAACTGAGCTGATCCCAAGTGGAGCAGAAAGGCAGCTCTGACTTGCAGAGCATAAGAATTGCACAAGGAACAGATCTGCAGGGCACAGAAGGGCTGGATGAGGGTATTTATGGTTCTCCAAGGCTAATTTCACAAGCAGAGCCAGCCAGCTGGAAAGAGCCTTTAAAGTACCACAGAACCCCAAAAGGCCCAAAGCAATTACCAACCTGATGGTGTTGGGAGGGGGAAAGGAGGGTGCCACCTTGAAACAGAGGTGCAGGGAGCCAGCCAGGGTGAGATGTCCCTCAACCCTGCTCAAACTGCTGTTCCAGACCTCACTGGGTGCCTGCAGGGCTATCCCACCCCAGGCACACACCTTGTCAGTGGCTGAGCCCCCCAGTCCCCCCCCCCCACGCCACCAGCACATCTCACAAGTAGCTTGCTCCCAAATCCAGGTAGTGCCATTCATCCTTGTCCTGCTCCCTTCCAGGCACCCCAGCACTGCTCAGGTTTGCCTTCCAGGAGGAATGGACTCTTGCTGGGGTCTGTGCCATGTTTTGAGATCCAGGTTTTGGTATGAAATGTTCCCTCACAGCCACCAGAGCTGTTTCACGCCCACCCCCTCCCAGCTTTCCTTGGCACCAGAAACCAAACCACAATGGGGAATTTTTTTTTTTTTTTGTGTGTGTGTGTGTTCTGTATCTTTACGACTCTTCTTCCAGGAGCACATAAAACAAATTAGCCACTTAGGCCATTATTAGGCACTTATGGCCTTTTGATGGTTATGATTTATAGCAGCAATTTGCACTGGTGCAGCGCAGCGATGATTGCGCTTTGCATCCTGGTTGTGTCTTCCTTCTGAGGCTCTGGGAGAGCTTCCTGAGGCCCTGCTGGGACTAACACCAAAGCTCTGGGGTGCCAGGAGTCCTGGCCTTTCCCTCCATGCCAGCACTGGTGCTCAGAGCCCTCCCTGCCAGGAGAGCACACAACAGGCTCCAGGAGAGCCAGCTCAGGGCTATCTTGCAGTACAGGAGAGCCTGACTGTGCCTTAGCTGTTGGTTTTAGATTCTTTCCCAGGAAAAATGAAGAGTATTTATGGATAAAGAGCAGTATTTATGTGTGAGAAGGTGGGTTGCTCCTGGAGAACCACTGAATGGGGGGTGGGGGGGCCAGAAGGGATCTCTGAAGATTATCCAATCCAACCTTCCCAGTACCACCCTTCCCAGTCCAACCTTCCAGTTACCTTCCCAGTATTTTCTCACCTAGGTTTAGTTTGAACCTCCTGTGTTCCAGTTTGGGACCATTGCCCCTTATCCTGTCACCGAACACCACTAAGACTCTGTTCCCAGCCTCCTGACACCCTAAATATTCATAAGCATCAGTGAGATCTCCCTCTTGGTCTCCTCTCCAGGCTGAACAGCCCCAAATCCCTCAGCTTTTCCTCCTAAGGTAGATGCTCCAGTGCCCTCATCACCTTATGGGCAGGGGGACATCAGCTTTGTGTCCCTACAGCTGGGCTGGGCTGTGGGAGCCAGCAGAGCAAGGGGGACAACTCTGTCCCTTCATGTGACATTTGGGATGTGTCCCTTCTCAACTTGCAGGAGCTTTGCTGTGTCTGTGGGCACTGCTGAGTCCCCTCTCAGAATAAATGAAGCTCTCTGGGACATTCTAAAGACAGAAACCCAAAGTCTGGTGAAATACAGCAGGACTGCTCAGCTCTGGACATGGTTTGTACCCTACAGCAAGCTGAGTGCTGCAGAACTGACCCCAAAACACCATCACCTGCAGCTATTCCTCTCCACGGATTTACAGGTGACTTGGAAAGAGTTATCTGCCTGTCTTAGGGTCTTATTTTCTCCTTCATTTTTGACACCTTGCTACAGCTTATTTGGGCTCAGAGAGGAGACCCAGGAGCAAGTGTCCCCAGGTAGGGCATGGGGAGTTGGGGCTGTGCTGTCTGCTCTGGCCTTGGCCACTTTCTCCTCTGGGATGGGGGTGATTTGTCTGAGCCTCTGTTTCCCCAGCTGAGAGATGAGTACATTCTTGTTCTTCCTCACAAGAATGTCCTCACAGGTTTTGTAGCTGGATTTTAAGCAAAGCCAGCTGGCATTTGCTGCAGAGGATGAAAGATGGGAGGGCAGGTTTGGGATGGAGGGTGCCAGAGCTGGGGATGCTCCTACCACTGTCCCTGTATGTGATGGGAGCTGCTTGTTCCTTCACCAGCCATGGAGAAAGGTCTCAATGCTTACCCTCACTCAAACCTCCTCTGTTACCTCCTGCTCCCCCTTGGCTGCCCTCCTGCAGGCATGGGGAGATGCTCAGAGACAGCAGACAGCAAGATGCTCTGAGCCACTTTGCCAGGATCCAGCTCTGATGGAAACTGCTTATGATGCAAACTCATTATCTGGGAACATGCCCTATTTCTCGGGGATGTTTTAGAAAATTAAACATGCCATCCCCTCAAAAGTTTACCTTTATGCAAATCAAATGTCAACATCTGGCAGGAGGACTCATGGCTTTTTTTTTTTCAGCCTGTCTGTAGCAAGGGGCTGCTTTCCCCTTTTTGTTTTGGTTTGTTTTTTTTCCCAGACACTCATCATCATACGCATGCAAAGCACATCCTGAAGTAATTTTCCTAGTAAAGGCAAGTGTAGAAAGCTTAGCATTAAATGCTCTTTCAAAGCCACCAGGAATATCACTGTTTACTTGTTTCCTGGTCTGTAACAGATGCTGGCATTCAACATTCAGAGCGCCTCCGGAAAAGAAAGAGAAAAAAAAAATAAAGATTGCCATGACAAGGTTAGCAAATGACAATTATTTGTCAGTAAATCTTTTTTTTCCTCCCTCTCCCCCCTTGAGCTGCTCGTTATGAATGAGCTCCTGCTGCCTCTCCACACCCCCAGGTTGGTGCCAGCCCCAGGAGAGGACACGGTGGCGCAGGGTGATGGGCAGTGCCACCTCAGTGCCATCGTGCTGCTCCAGGTGCTGCCCTCAGCCTCCATCTGCTCCCACTGCCTCTGATGGACTTCAAAATTCAGGCAGTAGTGGTTGGTGTCTGCTACTGTCCTGGATGCTTCTCTGTCCAGAGAAGTGTAACAGAGGTGGGGAAGGGTCTGGAGCACAAGTCTGCCCAGGAGGAGCTGAGGGAGCTGGGGGTGTTGGAGCAGAGGAGGCTGAGGAGAGACCTTCTGGCTCTCTGCAACCCCTTGAGAGGAGGTTGGAGCAAGATGGGGGGGTCAGTCTCTAATAAAATCATCCAGGTTGGAAGGGACCTCTGAGATCAGCAAATCCAACCCTTGATCCACTCCCCCTGTGGTTCCCAGCCCATGGCACTGAGTGCCACATCCAGTCTTAAAAACCTCCAGGCACAGAGAATCCACCCCCTCCCTGGCCAGCCCATTCCAATGCCTGATCACCCTCTCTGGAAAGAATTTTCTTCCTAATATCCATCCTAACCCTCCCCTGGCAGAGCTTAAGCCCATGCCCTCTTGTCTTACTGAGAGCTGCCTGCGAGCAGAGCCTGAACCCCCCTGGCTCCAACCTCCTTTCAGGGAGTTGCAGAGAGTGATGAGGTCTCCCCTGAGCCTCCTCTTCTCCAGCCTGAACAGCCCCAGCTCCCTCAGCCCTTCCTCACAGGACCTGTGCTGGATCCCTTCACAGCCTCCTTGCTCTTCTCTGGACCTGCTCCAGCACCTCAATCTCCTTCCTGAGCTGAGGGGCCAGTTCTTCTCCCAAGGAACAAGCTATAGGCAAGAGAAAAGAGCCTCAAATTGTGCCAGGGAAGGGTTAGGTCAGACATTGGGAAGAAATTGTTTGGTGTGAGGGTGCTGAGCCCCTGGCCCAGGTTGCCCAGAGAAGCTGTGGCTGCCCCATCCCTGGCAGTGTCTCAGCCCAGGTTGGATGGGGCTTGGAGCATCCTGGAAAGTGTCCCTGCCCATGGCAGGGGGTTGGTACCAGATGGATCTTTAAAGCCCAACCCAGCCTGTGATTCTACAATTCTGTGAATAGAAAATGCAAAATCTCAGTAGTGTTTGCTTGCCACAAAGAAGGGCTCAGCCACACTGTAGCCATTTTCCTATTTCTTATTAATCACCACTCAGCTCCTGCCTCTGGATTTCCTCTTGGGACAGAGCTGCTGTTGGCACTCAGAGCTCTCAGTGATGCCACAAGCACTGAGCCCTTCCCACCACCCTCTGTACAGCAGACAGATTCAGAGCAGTGGGAAAGGCCAGAGAGAGCTGCTGGGCAGCCTGCTTGGAGGAGAAATAAAAAACAATGGACATGCACATAAACAAAATCTATTGCATCCTCTTCTTCTTGGAATCAAGCACTACACTGGGAAAACATTGCCTCTTCATCAAGTATTATCTCTTGCAATCAGTTCATTGGGCCAACCAAGAAGCTTTTTTATAAAAAAAAAAAAAAAAAAAAAAAAGGTCAGACTTTTCCAAAATTTTCCCCTCCCCAGTGCTGCCACGCTGAGTTTCTGAGCAAGCCCAGGAAAACACAAACTCTATGGGGCCTTGGTGCTCCTTCCTCCCTCACCACATCCCAAGTCTTCCCATGGGGGGATGCTCCTACCCCTGTCACCACTGCTGGGACAGGACAGTGCCAGCCCTGAGCATGGCCCCATGCTCTATGGCAGCAGAGGCTTTAGCAGAGAAACGCCAGGCCCTTGCAGAACTGATACCACTGCTGCAAAGGCACCAAGTTTATAGGCTGCTGTTTTGGTAGTGGAAAGTGTATTTTTTTTTTGTTCCCCTTGTGGCTATAAATCTGTAGGTTACATCCCTCTCACTGCCAAGAGGAAAATGCTCTTTTATGAGAAAGCGGAAGAGTGGAGAGAGAGCTGATATTACTCTTAAAGGAGGATGGGAGACAGCAGCACAGTCAGGAAGCCTTTAGGCTAGCTGCAGAATTGATTTGGGGTTTTTTCAGACACAAAAAAATGCTCTAAATACCAGCTGACTGGCTTTGTTCACTGGGAACTTGCTTGTCTTGCAAGGCAGAAGGGAGCATTTCGCTGGCCTCAGCCACAAGCACGTTGGGTCCACCTGGTCCTCTCCAGATGTTGGGTGTCATCCCCAGATGTTATGATTCCCTGGGGCTGGGAGCCCCAGCCATGACTTCTACCATGGCACTTCTGGGGCTGGTTTAGACCAGAAGAAAGCAGGATTGACCACACATCCCCCTCAGCTTCATAGAATTATAGAATCATAGAAAGTGAGGGGTTGGAAGGGACCTCAAAAGGCCACTGAGTCCAATCCCCTCCCAGAGCAGGGTCACCTCCAGCAGGACACACAGAACACATCCAGGTGGGTTTGGAATGGCTCCAGAGAAGGAGACTCCACAACCTCCTGGGCAGCCTGGGCCAGGGCTCTGTCACCCACACAGTGAAAAAATTCTTCCTATTATTTATACAGAACCAGCACCAGAATGCTCCAGTTTATAACCATTATATAACCATTTATAACCATTGCCCCTTGTCCTGTCGTTGGTCACCCCTGAGAAAAGTTTGAGTCCATCTTCCTGGCACTCACCCCTTACAGATTTATAAACATCACTGAGCTCACCCCTCATTCTCCTCTTCTCCAGTAATGGGGAATCCCTCAGCTGCTCCCAGGTAAGAGCTGGGCTGGGTGTGCCGAGGGCTCCCCAAACACAGAGCCAGGAATGGGCTCCCCGTGTCACTCAGGGCTGGAATGAGACTTGATTCCCTGCTTTAGAGATCACTAGAAATCATCTCCCCAGCACTGGACCTCTGAGTGTCACCTTCCTCATCACTCTCAACCCTTTTCTTCCCCAGGCACTGAGGTTTGGATGGGGTTGGTGAGCTCTGGGGTTTCTTTTCCAAACCATTAGAGCACAATCCAGTGCTAAAATTTCTCTGCAACTGTGAGGGCTGGCAGTGGGTTTTCCTCTACAATAGCTGGTACAGTCAAGGGATAACATGACTGCAGACACTGAAAATGTAAGAAAAAGCCTTAGAAGATGTCACAGAGCACATAAATTGGAAGAGAAGATGAGGTGGGAGCTGTGATAAGCAATATTTGAAGCATTTCCCGTCCCTCAGCCACATGCAGGTCCCAGCACTGTGCTGATCCAGATGCTGGCTAATTCCTCCTGATGGATGATTTATGTTGTGGTCAAAAGGCAAGCTCCAAACTAACCCACTGAACTTGCAGGCAGGTTTCAAGCTATCTCCCACAACAGCTTTGGCAGTGAAAGCCTACCCAGGGGCCACAGAAGCAGCCAAAAAACCCGATGAGAGCCCTTGCCAGAGAAATCCATCACAGCACACAAAGCCTCACTGCCAGATGCACCTTGGCCTGGGCCACAGCCACGAGCTGGAGAGCTGGCCCTGTCACTACAGAGCTGCTGAAAACATTACAAATGCAGCTTGAGGAGGAGGAGGAGGAGGCTGAGCAGTCTGAGCCACAAAAGAGATCATTGTGGGGCTGGCAGGAGCAGAGGCTCGTGTGCCAGATGCCTTCATCACTCTGCTGCCAGCCTGGGGAGGGACAGAAGGGGACAGCAGCTCATCGAGGGAAAAATCATCTTTCTCTGTGGAAAAAGTTTGCAGTTGAAGCCGGGCTCGTGGGATCCCAATGCAATTTGTCCTGCTCCAACTAGAAAGCTTTGCAGGGAGGGATTCTCAGGAGGCTTCGCTGGAGATGTCGTGGCCGTCTCGCTCAGAGGGGAAGAAGGAAAGGTGAGAGGAAAGAGGAGAGGGGCAGGAAAAACAGAGCCTGAAGGAAGCAACAGGGAGTTTCCTCATGCAGGAATTGTAGCCCAGAATGAAGCTGCTAAAGACAGGTGGTTACCCTGTGAAACCCATCACTCTGCCTTGCAACAGGGTTAAAACTGGAAGCTTCAAACTTTATCTTCCAGAAATCAGACTGGGGCACAGCTGAGAACACCTCATGCTTCGACTAGCTCTCCTTATGGCTCCCAATCACTCAGAGCATGTACATTTCCATCCACGTATCATAGTGCTCTTAAACACAGCCATAAATGTGCAGATCTTGGCACTGACTTGATCTCCAAAAGGATTTTGATCTGTTTGTTATTCAGTTTCAAGCAAGCAGAGACTCTGTGCCGTGGAGGTCAGTGCAGTTGGGTTCCCTCCTCCATTTATAATCCTCACTTTGCTTTATGCTCTGGATAAACATGAGACTATTTACAGCCTCCTCACAATCCCAGTCTTCAGGGCTTGCAGTTCAGCAAAGCACTTAAGCATATGCTTAGCATCAGGGCTACCACATCAAGCACACACTTATGTTCCCTTGACTTAAGGGAGATTAGCAGAGGCTCTGAGAGCTGGGAAGGCTGGGAAGAGGCTGATGGAGTTCCCTGGTCCTGAGCTTATAGCAACAGCCTCTGCAAGAGCAGGACACAGAGTTGACCACGTGCTTCAAATTAAGCATGTGCTCAAGTTACTTGCTGAAATCAAGACTTATTCTGTTATTACAGGGCAGCAAGGGACACCCTATCTTCAGACAAGGTCCTCAAATAGCAGGAAACCAGTCCCCAGCCCAGCAGGAGGCTAGAGGGGAGAGGGTCAGGGTACCAGTCCCAGCCAGAGGATGCTGGATACAAAAGCTCTGTGGGAAGCTCTGCTATTCAACACGTTTAATCCCTCTTGGAAAAACCTCCTCCTCTCTCTATACCTATGCCAAAAGCTGATTGAGACCATCTTCTCCCCTTTCCAAAGCTCCAGCCTGGTCTGCTTTGCATTTTCCTCTCTATAAGCTGTCCAGCATCCTAGGTAATTAATACATGGTAACTTCTAATAGGCTCATCTTGTAATAACTGTTACCACAGACATAAAATTAACTTTTTAAACATATTTAGACAGTGCCATTAAGACATCAGCCATCCTTGTCCAAATTTGCTAAGAGGGAGAATTAGCTGCATGCACCAGCTTCCCTGGGCCACCTTTCTGAGCAATTCTGTGTTGTCTTTTTCTGCTTATGAATGGCTTCAAGTAGAGACATCAAAAACCAGAGTACCACTTCCTAGCATCCTGCACCGTTTGATTTAGAAATAAGCTGTTACATGAGCCATAAAACTCCTGAAGCCTGGTGACCCCCTCACCTTCTCCTGTGGGGACTCTTTTGAAGTTTAATACAAGTGGAAGTTGGCAGCTTTTCCCTTGCTGAGCAAGTTGACACCACCTCACTTCTCTGCCTGTCTGCTTGTTTTCATGAGGTAAGAAACTAAAATGTGTGTAAGAAAGCACCATGTGTGTAAGAGACAAGGAGATGTGAGCATCTCCATCCCTCTGCTTACCTGAGCTGGAACTGGCCAACAGTTCATGATGCAGAGAGCCACGGGGTGGGGTATCCTGAGGCTTACTCATGGGCAGGAGATGTCACTGGCTTGGGAATTATTCTGGTAGATGGGTAGAGGACCCCCCCAGTTGGAGGAGGGGAGGTGGTTTGGCTTGCTGGAGAAGCAGCAGTGAGAGCCTGGAGGTGCTGGTGGGGGGGAGCAGGATCCTTGGGGAACACCTGGAGCTTTTCCTTGGCCAAGCTGGAAGGGCCACCTGGGAAGCTGAAAGCCCTGAGCTTGTCTGGGCAACAGATGATGAAGAGAGAGGAAAAGCAAGAGGAACCTGCTATCAAGTTGCTTTGTTCTCTTGAGTTTGAAGCCTCTGGGAGGTGCCTAGGGAGGAGCTGGGGCCCAGGAAGCTGTGGTGGGATCCTGGTGGGGGATCCCCCCTTCCAGCCACACCATGGGCATTGCTGCATCCTCCGGGGTGGCAGGGGTGTGAAAATCCAATGGCATCGACTGGAGCCATGCAGGAAACACAGAGACCAACTCAATTACCTCACTGCTTCCCACAGGGTCTGCCAGAGGCAGCCTGACAGTCCCTGACATTGCCCTTCCAGCAGCCCAGCTGGGAATTTCAGGGTCATGGAAAACCCTCAGTGCAGACACAGTGAGGACCTTCAGGACTGGGCCATTTGGTCCCTCATGCCAGGGCCTGGGTGATGTCAGATTGCTGGCAGCATCTCTGGGTCTGCCTCAGTGAGCTCCAGCAGCCTCCCTGAATCTCTGCTCATCGATTGAGGGAAAGGCTTTGATTCTGCAAACTGGGAGCTCTTACTTGGGAAACTATGACAACTTGGTATTAGCTGCAAATCAATGAACTTTTAAAATGCAGCCTAAGCAACAAAACTCACTTACTGCTAAACCCTGATAAGCCTGGTGCTGGGACAAGCCAAACCTTTATCTTAACTGCCATGTGATCTTTTCCAGTTTGATAGTTCCATTTACTGTATTGATAAGGATTAGAACCCAGCTGCAGGGAGATTTTACCCTCCCTGGAAGCACTTGTAGAGCAGATGATATTGAAAAGGAAATTTTTTTTGAAACTTCCTCTCCATCCCAAGTATTCCCCACTACATTATTCTCCGTTTCCTTTCCAACCCTCTTCTGCCTGCTGCCTTGATCTCTGCCCCTCTCAGAGGTCACACAGAAACCACCAGCACACCAGAGGAGATTTCTGCAACTACAGAGTGGGGACCATGGGCTGCAGTCACCTCCTTGCAGACACACGTTCCCTCTGTCCTCCTGGAGTTCCTTATCCACTTTTCCCATCAGTGCCTGGGAATATTCCACCAGGACCAGCACTGCTGGGACAGTGACCAGTAGCTTGGAATCATCAGGATGAAAATTAAAAGGTTTTTTTTGCTGGAGTGATCCATAACATGAACCCACCTGAAGGTGCTGGATCCCCAGTGAAAAGCCCCACTGCTTCTGCACCTTTTTGGGTGGCATTTAGCCCCCAGTTCCCTATGAAAGCAATAGGAATGAGATACCTAAATACCTTTTTCCAGTGTGGCATCTCCAGAGCAGGGGCTCAGGAATTTTGGGAGGCTGCTCCTAGTACCCTCAGATACCACCTCGGGCCAGCTGGGTGTCACCACAAAGCACCAAGACTTTTCTCAAAGCCTGAAGCCAGGAGGCACCCGAGCATCCCCCCCACGAAGCTCTGCAGATGGGGAAGCTGGGAGAATAATGGGCCCATTTATTCCCCCAGAGGGAAAATGTCAGAAAGCACTGAAATGAGAAAAAAATTGCCTCTTTGTTCTGCAAACGGTCACCATTGTGAGGAAGTTTATACACCCCCTGGGAATTCATTTAGCATCATCCAAAAGAGGCTTTACAAAAGGCAAGCCCTATTTACCCACAGTCATTTCTCCCAAAACAATTTCTCTACTGGCAGAAAGGTGCAGAGGGGTCACCCATGGGGACAGCCACTGTCACTGCTGCAGAACCTCTTCCAGCCCTGAGGTTCCTTAACCCCCTGGGGCCCATTCCCTGAGCATCTTCACCAGGGGAGGGACAAAGGGAAAGCTGCTTAAGTGTTTCCCCAGATTTGGGGGGTTTTGCCCTCACCCTGGGACAAGTGGTTAATGCTATGTGTGTGTACCCAGGTCTAACCAACTTCAGAATCTCCCAGCCAGCCGTGCCCAGTCTGCAGGCAGCCTTGGGGACAGCACAAAGCAGCTGGATGGTTTTAGAAACATGGATTATTTATGGTCTGTATTGTTGTTGCCATTCCAGACCCTGCCGTGCACATATATTCACTGAAGAAAGAAGTTCAGCCCCAAAGGCCTTACAGTGAGCAGCTCAAACAGACCTGTTCTAATGGAAAGCCTTTTCCTGCCCCTGCGAAGTGGAGGTTATTGGTTTAGATATTAAAAAAAAAAAAGGTCCTCTCTTTTTTTTTTTGCTTTCCAGATTCATACTTCTGTCTTATACAAATATTTACACTGAACCCAACCAACAAAAAAACCCCACAACCCAACAGATGTTATTTCAAACTTCTTATAATGGTTTTTAAGCTTTGAGGCTGCTTTACAGCCAAGTGTTTTAGAGTCACACCAAACTCCAGTTCCTTCCAAAAGAGCTTCAGGGACAACCAAAATCTGTAAAGTCAGCCTTATTTTGGAACAACCCAGCTTGACAAGCCCTCCCATACTTCTTCAAGATATACTTCATCCCCCCCACACCTGGGCCATCCCCCAGAAGGGTACCAAGAATTATCCCCCCAGTGCATGTCAGGTGCCATGGGGAAGGTTACACAGGAGCAGATGGCAGCAGCCAAGTTCCTAACTGAGCCTTACACAGACATCAACAAAAAAGGGACTTATTTGCCATGTTGAAATCTAATGCAAAGTTAAAAAAAAAACCCACAACAAAAACCAACAAACCAACCAACCAAACCCCCAGTCCTGAGTAATTTTGCAGCTTAGGAATATTTCATGTATTTCTTTCACCGTAATGTGAATGCCAGATATAACCTGGTGATTAATGGGGGCCATGGAGTGCAATAAATGCAGCTTTAGAGGAAATACATTTCACAGCAAGCACAATCAGTCTTTCAAAACCCCATCCCCCTCCTCTACACCCTGGATAGGCTTTGCCTCCAAATTTAAGAGAGCCTCAGAGAATTAGGTGCCCAGCTCCCATCCAGAATCAGTGGGCTCTGGAAGTTTGGTTCCTAGAAATGCTTCTCCAAACAGCCCTCAGGTCCCTGCCTTGGGCTCTTGCATAGGTGGGCTCCCTAAGATGCATATAAAAACCTTTTCCCTCAAATATCTTGGCCAGTTTTTTTACTATCTTTATTACCAGGAAAAGCTGAGGGCTGAGCTGGAAGCACCAGGTAAAGGCTGAAGCTGGCCCAAACTCCCCAAAGCTCCTGAAGCAAACCAAAAGTGGGAAGGCAAGCACTTTTGCTGTGGATTTTGCTGTTGATGAAAGGTTTTATTATCTGAGGTGAGATATCTGTGAGAGATCTGAGAGGAGGAACAGTCTCATTGTCCAAGGGATAAGAAATGTCAAGAGGAGCAGAAATTGTGCATGGAAGATATTTCTTGAGAGTCACACGCTCAAAACTGGAGACAGCCAAGCTGCTTGGGTGAAATAATCAACTCCCTAAGATTTACTAAGGTGTACTGAATTTGCTTTTCAGGTGAATACTGCATGTGTGGGGGATCCAGGCTGTTGTGCTGCCCAGCAGGTACTGCCCCCTTTCCATCCCACCACCTCACACAGTTTTATCTATTGATGCATTAATCTGTCCTTACTCCTTGGTGAAGTTTTACAGAAGGCCAAGGGAGATGAAAAGCCCCAATGTCTGTGGGTTTGGATGCTGCAAAAGGAGCTGCTGGTGGCTGAGCACTGGGACCAGGCTCCTGCAGGAACCACCTAAAACTCCTGCTTTTCAAACCCCAAGTGCTGTTCTGGGCACTACTTCAGCTTTCTGCAGAGCAGAGGTGTCACCAGGCACCAGAGATGGATTAAGCAAGGAAATCAGAGTGCTCAGGACCTTCTTGCTGAAGGGCTGCTCCTCCTCAGGCACCAAACAAAACCCCTAAGGACTGGGCTCAGGCTGACAGCTGGATGTGAGCCATGGATGTGTTGGAGCTGCTGGTTAGTGAGATGAATTCACTCCAGGTTTCCTTGTGACAGACACAAGTGGGTGAGCAATCCATAAAACCAGGAGTGAATGCAGCATCCCAGAACCTGGCACCAGCCAGCTGTGGTCCATCTTCTTTTGGGCTGGAAAATGGTGATTCTAGTTTGGTTTTTCTCCAGTGAACTGGCACTTACTAAAACATGGTTCCACGCTGTATAATTTCTATGGCTTTTATTAATGCAGACAGTAGAGGCTCCATAAAGAAGAAAAATTACCAGTGGAAGATAAAACTAAAATACTGGTTGCATTACAATCACATCCTAGTGCTGCAATAAATTGCATGAAGCCAATAAAGCAAAACTAACTGAAGATATTTGACACAAACCAAAAATGAAATGAGAGTCATTATGCAGTCAGCTACAGGGACCTGCCTTGATGTAGTTAAAGCAATAAACTACCTGGGAGTAATCTTTACTTATTTTAAATTGCATATTCCAATTGCAAAGCTGTTTCTGGCATTTCTGCCACACTTACTTCACTCTGCTCAGTAAAAGAATTACATGTCTGGAGAAGTCATGTCCTATTAAATGTGCATCATATCTCCAGCACTCATAAGTCACTTGAGTCATAATATTGTTTATTCTAACATTACTCACTATTTCCCATCATAAATTAGCTATTCTCCAGAAGAGTGGGAAGGAGATTGAGCCAAGGCTGCAATTATTTCACACATCCATGTTGGGCACAAGGAATGGATGAAGTTGCTGTCTCTGCAGAGGAATTACCATCACTGGGCCAGGGGCAATGCCAACAAATCCCTTCGTGCTGCTCGCCCCCAGGTATCTTCAATAATAAGAGTTTGCATTCCTTTCCCTCCCTAATTATCCTCCTCCATGGGTTGCCTGACCCCCCCACGTGTCAAAAGAAGCCCAAGTGATGCTTCCTGCACTATTCAAGGTTAAACCCTCCCAGCCATCACCTCCTGCCAGCCCCCACAGGAGATCTGTGTGGGCACCCTGTGCCTTCCCCCTGCAACCAGCTCTGCTGCTAATTAATTGTCTGGTTTTCTGCCTTTTTTTTTTTTTTTGTGCAGAGGTAGCAGGGAGAGAGGAGGGGATTCAATTCCACCCCCTTTCAGTCATCCCAGGTTTAATTTGGCTGCTGGGATTTCTCTGCCTTTCTGTGCCCTGGTATCCCCATCCTCAGATCCCCCCCCAGCTCCATGGTCCTGGGTGGATCCCAGCAGGCTGCAGGGTGGGGGTCCTGGGAAGCTGTGCTGATGCAGTAGGGAAAAGGGGCAATTTTGGTTGGGATGCATTAAGTCTTGTTTGTATACAAGCCCCTTTTAGTGGTTAAATTGGAGTGGTTTGCCCCAAAGGGAGCAGGGCCATTATAACAGTGAATGGTGCTTTACAAGACAGCTTATTGCCTTAGGGAAGAGCCACTCAGCTGCCCCAGCACATTCATACTTGAATTAAAAACCTTCAATAGCTATTTCTTTAAATTGCCTCTCATGCAGAGGCAGATGCATTGCTTAAAAAAAAAAAAAAGCACACCAAAAACCAAAAAAACCCCAAAACAGAACCACAACAAAACCAAAAGGAAAACAGCTGACTTGCACATCAGCTTCTTCCCTTAATAACACAGGTATTCCCCTGGGAATCTGTGCTCAGGGAGGAGCACAGCTCTTCCTCAGCAAGGCTCCAGGTGCTCCTCACCCAAGTGGGACCAACAAGGCTGGGCTGCCCTGAGCCCCTGTGCTGGGTTCCCACAGAAAAGCTCCCACTCACTAAGAACACAGTGGGATTTCCATCCTGCCTGTGTTATCTTTACCTTTCCCTCTGCTGAAGCAGTAGGATGAGCTTGGGAATGCCAGGAGGACATCCTCATCCTTAGCTTGGGGCACTGCCACAGACCTGGAGAGGATGCAGATTGCAAGCAGCCAAATCCCTGGATAACCAGCACCAGGAGAGGCAAAACTGAGGAACCCTGAGCTGCCTCTGCTGCTGTGCTGCCACAGAGGCTCTGAAAGATGAAAACCAGCCTAGGGTTACATGAAACACCTTTTTTAGAGGGAAGAATAAGGATATTTTTTTGCTCCATCCTCACCCAGCCCTTGCCAAGAGGGGATGAGGAGGTGCCCATTGCTTGCATCATTCCCTCCTGCCTTCAGGAGCACCAAAAATCCATATCCTACCAGCTTTGGACAACTGGAAGCATCTAAAAGAGGCTGTGAAAGCAGGGCAAGCCCATATGGAGAGATTCCCTGCACAGTCTCTCCACATCTGGTGATCCAGAGCCCCAGCCCTCCAGAGGCACTGATAATGCCATCACATTTAACAGCTGTCGACAGGTTTTTGTCCCACAGGTTCAAGTCATAATTGGATAAAGTTGTGTCAAGACTTTGTACCCAAGGTGCTGTGACAACAGCTTAGCAGTAGCTCCTTCAGCCAGGTTTGGGCCCTGCTTTACTTGGTGTCTCCACACCCATGCCTTGGAAGAGATGCCTGGAGGGAGGGATTGGCCACTATCCAACATGTAAAAGATGATTTATTTTTTTTAACACTTTTTAAAATAAAACAGCTCTAAGGCACTGAATTTACACCATTAACCCATGTCCCAGAACATCACCTTGTATCTTTCCCCCTTTCCCACACAGCTCCTGCCTGCCCTTGCCAGACTCAGACTCCCACTCTTCCTTACCCCCATTACAACTAACCTGGAGTTTTTAAGAAGTCTTCTACACCCAGCAAACGCCTTCTCTGGTGCTTTATAGACAAGAATTTAATGTCATTTCTCTGCTGTTTCATTTGGCTCAGAGCCCCCTTCACCAGCACACACTCCAGCTTCTCCATCCACCCTGGGAAGCCCCTGTGCAGAGCTGGGCAAGACACTTCATGAGTCAATGGGGACCAAAAAAAAAAGGAGAGAGAGAGGAAAGCCAAGCAAATTTACTAAACCACCAGCTTTTTACGCCCACTCTAGCTGTTCTGCTGATCTATGTGTAATTTCCTTACAAACACAGATCTGTGCACCTACAGCATGGGGGGAGGTGGGGTTCTCAGGATGGAAGGTGCCACATTTGCTGTATTTACACCTTATTTCCTAGCTTTTTGAGGATGGGATTGCTGTTTAAAGGCTGGGGTTTGTTTTAGCTGGCCAGCCCCAGCCTGCCCAGTGCCAGGCCATAGAGCTGCACCTGCACTTGGACTTGCTGGAAGCAGAAACCATCTCAGCTCCTGGTAAATCAGCCACTGGTTGTTTTAGGAAACCATTTGCAAACATGCAGCTCCTGACCCCCCCTGAAGCTGTCTTGGAAGGGTGGGGAAGAGCAATTCCTGCCCTGGCCAACCTGCCAGGATGCTTAAAGCCCCTCTCAGCAGCATTGTGGTGACAGCAGCTGCTGAGCGAGAAGGGCTGGAGGTTTTGCTCTCTGTTTGCAGAGTAAATAAGAGCCAGAAATGTGCAATTCCTTTTCAGTGTGGAATCAAGAGGTCTCATCTTGTGACCAAAGCTGTTCTCAGTGCTGAGCACAGATGCCCTCCTCTTCACCTTTAAAGTCTGCATCCTTTCTCTGCTTCCCACGCGTCCTTTGCCTTCACCTCCAGGATGTCTGTCTCCCCTTTGAAATATCACTGCTCTCCTACTGTTAAAGTATGTGGAAGGATGAATCTTTTATCTCCCTTTTCTATTAGGGAGGTTGATTCTGGGTTCATTGGTTAGGTTTAAGATGTTACAAAAGCATCTGCCTGGTGGGATTTAAAGATGACAACCCTCCAGTGTTATTTCAAGGCAGGTAATGGCAAGTAGATCTCCCTGCTTTCTTTTACACCCTGTTAGGAGGAGAAACCTGTCTGGAATAAGGATGTAGAGATAAGAAGAGATTAGAGATTCAAGCCCAAGGCAGCTTGCTCACATGGAGAGCACAGGGAGCAGCCTGACTGAGCCCAGCTCTGCTCCTCTGGGCAGCTCTGCTGCTGTGCCCCAGCCTGGCTGTGGATGCACTCTTGGATTTGGAGGATGCACCTCCTGGATTTGGGGGATGTTCCTCTCTAGGGAAGGATCCACACAGCCCCCCAGACTCAGCCCTAAAAGCAACTCCTGGCCTGAGCTCCAAAACAACAGGGGATGAGCTGTTCCTGCTCCATCAGGACCTGGAGGGGTTTGGGCTGCAGGGATCTCTCAGGGGGAGGTGCTGTAAACCATGGTGGAGTCTTCTGAAATGCTTCCCACTAGAAAAACACAGGTTTGGATTCAACTGAAACTGCTCAAAGAAAATTGGAGAGATTTCAATGGTGCTTCACAAACATAAAAAAAAAAAAAAGTCATCCAACGTTCTGGATCAGAGTGTCTCCTGGTTTTGTTGTAATCAGGCAATTTGACACTTGCAGTAACACAAACATTCCCAACCCTAATTAGAGGGGCAGCTGCTTTCAATATCTTCAGAAAGCTTTCCCAGATTAGCACAAGGATGTGGCCAAAAAGCACAGGACACCAGAGGGCAGGACTATTCCCTCCCAGGAAAATATTTCTATCTGCTCCAATTCCCCAGCCCCCTGTTCCACACTGACAAAAAGCTTTTTTTTTTTTTTGTGGGGCTGTGAGGGAGCACTGCTGGCTCCCAAGATTTACCTGGAGGCTCTTTCCAGGCTCTGCAGGTGATGTAGGAGTCAGGGGCTGTGTTCCTGCTCCTACCCCAGGGCTGCCCCATCCCTGGCAGTGTCTCAGCCCAGGTTGGATGGGGCTTGGAGCAACCTGGGCTGTGGGAGGTGTCCCTGCCCATGCAGGGGGTTGGAACTGGGTGGTCTTTAAGGTCTCTTCCAACCCAACCCATTCTGTGGTTCTGTGATTCTATGATCCAGGAGGAAAAGCTGCAGATGCAGTGATGGGGAGGTGAACTTTGCTGCCTTTGCACTGTGAAGTGCTGAAAGTATTTGGGGTTGGGCCCCAGAGCTCAATTTGAGACAAGTCACAGAACTATGAAGCCCAGGCTTGAGGGGGAGAGGTTTTGACTCTGCTTTTCCATGAGCTGATAAGGGACCAGCAAGCAGCACTCCTGGCCTGTGCCTCAGTTTCCTTATGGAAGCCACATTGGTGACAGCAGTTTTGGAAGGACCTTTGGACCTCAGAGGAGATGTGTTCAGGCTGTGTCCACCTTGCAGAGACTGGGAAGATGAGCAAAGCTCCAGCCACATCCTGCAGCCCAGGGGAGGCTGCTGCATACCACAGAAACCAGAAATGGGCTGGATCCATGGGGTGGCCCTTGCTCACCCCCTCCCCAGAGCTGGAGCTGCCATACCAAAAAGTGATTCATTCATTTCATCTCCTGAGCAAGTATTAAGATGAATATCAAAGCATAATTGTCTCAACAATCTCCAGGCTTTTACTTATCAGGGGCTGATAAGCTGTACAGCACCACGTTCATTTGTCTGCTGATCTCTGTAATCCTATTAAGTACAGAGCTATGACTATTAAACTGTATATCCACCCCCCCTGCCTGCACATTTGTTGAGGAAAGTATTTCACACACACATATAACACACTCTCAGGAGAATTCCTTTGCTGCACAGAGAGGGAAAATACAAGTCCAGAGAGCTGAGCCCCAGCACCAGGGTGCCCTGGGTCACAGACCCCTCACAGCACAACATCAGGGACACTGCTGGAGCTAGACCTGGCAAACAAACAAAAAAAAAACAAAACAAAACATTTTGCCCCTTACACTTATTCTGAATTTCCTTCAAAGCAGAAGGGATTTTCCTGTATTTCAA
This sequence comes from Calypte anna, assembly GCF_003957555.1. Taxonomy (NCBI): domain Eukaryota; kingdom Metazoa; phylum Chordata; class Aves; order Apodiformes; family Trochilidae; genus Calypte; species Calypte anna. Next base: position 1,567,058 of record NC_044264.1, read on the forward strand.
GCCTGAAGCTGTAGGATCAGGCTGGGGCCAAATCAGCCTCACCCAATGCTGAAACCCTGTGGGCTTCACCTGCCTGCAGCACTCCTGGGCTGAGGTTTTTCCCCACTTCCAGACCATACCTAGGGGAGGAAAAGCCCATTTGTGAAGAAACCACAGAGATCTGCACCCAGCAAAACAAATGGCAAAGGAAGAGGAAAGCTTGTGCTTCAACCCAGCACCAGCTCAGTTGGGCCAAATGACCCAACTTGGTTGCTCCAAAATCTCAGCAACCTTCTGGTTGGTGCCCAGGTGGAGAAACCTCCCAGAGATCAGCCTGACCCTGCTCCAGGGGCTGTGGGCAATGCTGTGCCACCCCAGGAGCTCTCTGAGATGTTTGGGAACTGACTCCATCACTTCTCTTTTCCCACCTCACCAGATCCTGGAGATGACCCCTGGGCAAAGGAGGTGCCTCCTGAGGGTGCTGCCCTCTGTCCTGGGGGTTTATGTGGCCCCAGGGATCACTTTCCCAAGGTGCAGGATCCAGATTCCCAGCCCTCCTGGGGACTTCCAGCCAGAGAAGCATCCCTGCTTGTAGCTGCCTCTTCCTCTTCTCACTCTTTGCTCCCTGGTTCTTCGCACCCTGCAGGGGGGTCCCACAGACCCCTTCCTGTACAGTAACTCCCTAAATCACTGTGAGTTCAGCCTCAGAGGAGCTCTAGGCACCTAGTTATGAATACAACATTCTCAAAACAAAGCAATCACAGCCCACAAACCTGGAACAAGGACTCAGTGCCCTCCTTTCTCCCTCCAGAGCCTTGGGTGTCCAACGCTGGAGAATTCCAAGCCTCCCGTGATCACCAAGCCAGCACACAGCTCCCTTGGGCAGCACCTCCCTCAACTTCCAGACTTGAATTCTGACTTCACCCGGGGCACTTTAATCTCTGGTTTTCCCTTTTTAAACTCTCCTCTGCCCCACCTGTGCAGAAATAGTTGCTAACTGGAGCTAAACTGGTAATAGTTTGCAGCTGGAGCTCATCAGTGCCTGAGGAACAGGACCACTGGGAGCAGATGGTGTGGTGAGCTCTGGATTTTGGGGATCCATAAGCTCAGAGCAGCTCAGGGGTTCTGTTAGTGCTCAGCATTGCTTTTTACTGCCTACCAGAACAAGCCTTCTCCTTGCCAGAATGTGGAGAGGGTTCCTTGGCCATGAAGGTGGAGGAGCAGAAGCTTCTCCCATTTTTTTTTTTTTTAAAGCAGAGCTGAAATGCCAAGAAGTGATGGAGATGTATAAAGAAAATAACCCAGGAAGTAGCACCAGAAATACTGTTAACTCAGGCAAATCACTCCTATGGACCTTCTTTGATTATGTTATCTGTTCATTCTCCCTTACAAAGTGCTGCTATCACCACAAGCATAATAAAACAAGGATATATAAATGGAAGGAATTAAGAGTCATCCTATCGGGACCAATTTAATCTTTGCTTCATTTAAAAGGAGAACATGGCTCCCTTATCTAATGTACATAAAATTGCTCTTTATTCCCTAGGTTTACATACAGCTGACAGACCTATGTAAATACGGATCCTCTCCTTTTCCCTGCTCTGCTGTCAGCACAGCCACCTTCCATTTATTCTCTGGTTTAGGCACTTGGAGGAGAGTCTCCCTCCTGCCCCATCTCCTTGTTGGGAATGGGGAGGATGAGGATATGGCAGCACATGGACTTTTGGAGTTGATGTTTGAAAAAAAAAACCAAACCCAAAACAAGCCAGTCAGAGCAGTCACAGGTAGCTCTTGTTCAGAAGTATCTGGTGTTGATCTGGTGTCTGCAGACTGGGACTGAAACCCAGCCAAAAGGTGCCCTCCCCAAAGCTCCCCACTCCCATTCATCTCTGTTTTCCTTTTTTTAGGGAGTTTCTGAGAGAGCCCATGGAGGTTTCTGTGCTGTACAAGACAGGCAGGAAACCACAAAGTCTCCTGTGAGCTCTCACTTTCAGGCCACTCAGAGTGAAGTGGAAACACAGACTTGGAATCTGAAGTTACCAAAAGGGACAAATGAGCCAGGCCAAGGCCCTGCTGAGCCAGCAAGCAGCAGAGCAGCCCCATCCTCTGCCCAAGAGATTTGGGAGAAGGTTACAGCATCCACCAAAAGCCATTCCTGTCTTCAGAGGTTCAGGTTTTTAAGTTAAAACCTGAATGAGTATCCAAGTCTCACCAGAAAGCAGACATTCCCACAGCCAGAAGTATAAACTGGACTGGAAAGATGGATCCCAGTCAAGCCCTGTGTCCCTGCCAAGCTTTTCACTGGTCCCAGTACTGAACAGGACCCTGAGTCACTGTGAGTTCACATCTTCCCCATAGCAAATCACCTCCTTTTCCATGGGACACGTTCAGAAATGTGCACATATTGCACCTCTCTGAGCTGGGAGGGGGGAAAAAATGAAAAGAAAAATAAAAAGGTATTTGTGAATAAGTCATTGCTTTCTCACATGCTGAAAGGACTCCCTGCTCTTCCAAACTCCCATCACAAGTGCAATTTCCAAGTGTTTCTCTCTCTAATATCCAGTGGCTTTTAAAAAAGCAACTAACAGCAGTGCTGGAATGGCTAATGCCTAATTAGCTAATGGGTAATGATGCTCCTGTGAACCAGGCTGCCATTTCACTCTATAATTATCATCTTGCCTGATATCATCACATCCAGCACTGGGCAGCTGCAGGCACCTCGGGACAGGGCTGAGGAACAGGCAGGCTCAGGTGGGTGCTCCTGCCACATCTAGCAGGAACAACAGGGAGAGCTGACCACAGCTTTCCCCAGACATACCCTCATTTTCCACTCCCAAGTTTATATGTCTGAGCTGCAAAAGAGGAATTTAGTCATTTTCCTAGGACTTCCAGCTGCCCTGCAGCCTGCAAGCAGCCTGTGCTCTGGGCCATGGGGCTGTGGCAACACCCAGGAGGTGAAGAAGCCACCTCCTGCCTTCTTACACTTGGTGTAAACCCTGAGGCTGAAGGCTCACATGCTGAGTTAGCCCTAAAAAAGGCAAGCCCACATTCCTAAAAAGATTTAAGGTCAAGCAAACTGGTAGGAAAGGTCTTCTCATACCACGTTTTAGTCACCAGATCACTGTGTCTTATTTCTTTTACTATGGTAAACAACAGGAGCAACTCAGTTTGGTTTCTCAAGGCATCAAAGAATGACCAGTAACCTGTGGGCTTCAGGGGACATTAATTCCAGTAGGTATAAGGACAAACCCAACCCTTCTGGAGTCACCACCTTGCCTTTCCCAGCCCCTGCCCTCACCACCAGGACAGCCTCTCCAAGATGAACCTTCAGCCACTTGAAGATTTCCATTGCCAACTGCAACTCTTAGAAAAACCAATCCCTAGAGGATGTCAAAGAAAAGGAAACACCACTGGAAACTTTGACCTGGGCTCCTGGAGTTGCAGGGATGCCACCAGCCCCATGCTCCTGCAGAGTGCAGCAGCTTTTGATTTGTCCCAAGCCTGCACCGGGGCTCTCCTGCATGAACGTGGCACTGGGGGGTCCCTGGACAGTCTGGAAAGTTTATCTCCTATAGATCTCCAAATCCATTAGGCAGGTTTGATTTGTCAGACACACTGAGTGCTCCTAAGTTCAAGAAATTTGCTGGAGCTGAGCATGTCCAAGGACAGAAAAGAGCCACTCGGAAGCCACTCCACCACTGAGCAGAGATGCTCAGGCTCTGGGATGACCTCCTTCAGATCTTCCTCCAGCTCATCCCTGACATCAGGGTAAGACACATGCCCTGCACACATCCCCTGTTCCCCTTTCCCATTTCTGCAGGAGATGTGCAAGTGCTGGAGAAGCCAGGCTGGTGTCAGAGGCCAGCAGGGACACAAGAAAAAACAGGAGTTCACACCATCCAGCACTTGATTAGCAGGTTAAAACAAGAATAACAATAAAATCCCCTATTTTTATAAGCAGAAGGAGCACTTGGAGCCCTGAGAGACACATTAGCTGTTTGACCAGCCAGGTATTTCTGTCCCTCCCTTGCTGTGCAATCAACATGTTTTTATTTCTTTATTTAGCTCCACGCTCTCCCTTTCAGGAGAAGATGAAAGTGTCAAGTTGACCCTCTCCTTATCTCAGCCTGCACAAGGGAAAGCTTTGAAGATATAATATGCAGGAACACAGCCTCTCTGGTGACTTCTCCAGATTTAATTAGCCTGACCTTCTGCATGGGTCCTGCCTCTCCCTCCAGACAGCCCTTCTCCCCCTCTCCCCAGCAAAACAGCAGCTGCTCAAGCCCTCCATTTCAGTCAGAGCTTGGCTCTCCAAAATGAGCTAAAAAAAAAATAAAAATAAAATAAAATGCCACCCTAAAGATGGAGCTGCTTTTAGCATTATTATACACGAGCTGCAACTGCCAAGGAAAGTTTATCTTGGAGCCAATGCGAGTTCTGTTGCTCCAAGTTAAATATTTCCATTTAAAAAGTAGAATGAACTCTACTGTAGGCCTTCCAATTGCTTCCTGAAATATTAAGAAGGAATAGCTTTAAACATTAATATTTTGTTAGAGTGCTCAAGTCTTTCTGAGGGAGGGTTCTTTTTTTTTTTTTAGGAGCTGTGTGTTTTGCTCTGTGTGGAACTGCAACCTCTGCTTTGGGCCTGCACCCCCTTCTATCAGAACTCCCTGCAAGCTGGTAACCCTCATTTCAAAGGAATCAATAAAAACCCTCTCAGCTTCTGTCCTTGCTGTTATCCCTGCACATGCAAAGGGATTTACCCCCTGAATTTAACCCCTTGGGGAAATGCATCAGCTCATCCCCTCTGAGCCCAAAAGGTTTCCCAAAGCCACATCCCTCTGCATCCAGCTACACATCAGTAGTGCTGGGATAGGCATGGACATGCTCTGCCCATCCCAGCTGGATCCTGAACCAGCCAGGTCCTCTGCATCCCCCAGCACCAGTCTGCACAGGCACAATGTCCCCAGTCCCAGCAGCTCCCAGCCCAGCAGCAGAAAGGAACTGGGATGGGGATAGAGCAACTCCCAACATCCCGAGGTTTGCTCCAGCACTGGCTCCAGCATCATCCTGATGCCAGGGAAGTGGCTGCTGAAAGAGCAGATCTGAAGAGTGGGTTTAATGCTGCTGTTGGGGTGGAGCAGGGGAAAAAAAAAAAGAAAGAAAAAAAAAGAAAAAAAGGAATAAAGAGAAAAAAAGAATAAAAAGGAAAAAGAATAAGGAGGAAAAAAAGAATAAAGAGAAAAAAGAATAAAGAGAAAAAAGAATAAAGAGAAAAAGAATAAAGAGAAAAAAGAATAAGGAGGAAAAAAGAATAAGGAGGAAAAAAGAATAAGGAGGAAAAAGAATAAAGAGGAAAAAGAATAAAGGAAAGAAAAAAGAGAAGACAAAGAAAGGAAAAACAAAAAAGAAAAGGAAAGAAAAAAGAAAAAAGAATAAAAGAATAAAGAGAAAAAAGAAAAAAAGAAAAATAGAAAAAAAAAAGAAAAAAGGAAAGGAAAAAGAAAAAAGAAAGAAAAAAGAAGGAAGAAAAAAGACAAAAGCACAGGCCAGGCTGTGTCTCTGTGCCTCAGCTGCTGAGCTGCCCACACGTGGGACCTGCACAGCCCCACTCCTACCCCAAGGAAATCACAGCTCTCCTGGTGAAAAGGAGCCCTGAAATATTTTCTCCAGCTCCAGTTCAACTCCTAATCACAGACAGCTACAAAGGGAAACTCTGAGTTTAAACCAGTTTAAGCCAGAAACCACTTTTCAGCTGGACAGGAAAGAGTTGGAGGAGGTGGGGGACAGGCAGAGGTTTGGGTCTGCCCCAGGCTGAAGTGTTCCCACCCCACCCATGTGGGCCAGAGGGCTTTTTGCATCTTCACCTGCTAAAAATATCCCAGGTTGGAAGTTAGAAGAAATGAAATATTTAGGAGCTGTATAAAGGCACCTTGGGATGAAAGCATTCTGGATACAAAGCTGTCATCTCACCCCTTCATCGGATTTTTTATGTACCAGACATGTGTCTTGTTGGCAAGGCAACTTCTCAGCTTTAAATCAGCCTCAGAGATCTCCTTAGGATGCATTTTTTTTAAAGCCATCATTGCAAAAAACAAAACAAAACCAAAAACCAGCACCAGGCACCCACTGGACACTGCTCTATGTCCCACAGGACTCCTCTCCCCAGGAGCTCGTGGGACCATTCTCATCCATGGCTCCAGAGAAATCTGCAGCAGGACTAACACAGACACAGACACAGACACACCTTGTTTCCCCTGAAAGGCTCCTGCTGCCTTTAACCATGCACATCCAGAGTTTCCTTCCCTGCTACCAACACAGCAAACTAAACCCACTCACCAGGTTGTGGCCAGTGGGAATTCCACCCCAGCAAACTCCTCTGGGTTTAACTCCAGGCTCATGGATCAACAGGATCCATGTGCTTTGCAAACCCAGTGGAGTTTAAAGCATCTCTTAGCCATGCAATGGCCACAGCAGCTTTTCTGGCTGTGCCACCGCCAGGGAAGGAGCCCTGGACACTGAGAGGTCAGGTTTTTAACTGAGGGGCTTTGGTTTCCTCCAAGCAGAATGAAATCAAACACAACTGGTTTTCTTCAGAGAGTGCAGAGCTGTGGGAAACACATTTAGGGTCTCTTATTGTTTTTGTTTAATACACAGTGCTGTGTTTCTGGGGTATCTTTAATTCTGATTCCTTAAATAATGATCCCCTGGAGCCATCTGCCCTTCCAAACGCTCCCTCAAGGAGTAACTGGCAACACAGCAGCCTCACTGCTTATCTCAGGGGACCTGGCAGGATTGTGACATCCTCTCATGGTAGCCTTGCCCTCCTGTACACACTTTCCTTTCTCATGTATGCCACCTCCACAGCTGCATCCCTGCACCAGCAGCAGATTCTGGCAACTGTTCCACTGAAATGCCACAACCCCAGCTCCCTCTGCCCTCCCTTGCCTGTGCTTCAGCCCAGGAGCATCCCTTGCTGCTTTATTTATGCTGTGCAGAAAACTCCCTGGCAGTGCTCACCAGTGGACACCACAGAATCACAGAAAGTGAGGGGTTGGAAGGGACCTCATCGAGCCCAACCCCCTGCCAGAGCAGGGTCACCTCCAGCAGGACACACAGAACACATCCAGGTGGGTTTGGGATGTTCTGCAGAGAAGGAAACTCCACAACCTCCCTGGGCAGCCTGGGCCAGGGCTCTGTCACCTTCACAGTGAAAAAATTTCCTAATATTTATATGGAACCACCCATGCTCCAGTTTATAACCACTGCCCCTTGTCCTGTCGTTGGTCACCCCTGAGAAAAGCTTGAGTCCATCTTCCTGGCACTCACCCCTTACAGATTTATAAACATCACTGAGCTCACCCCTCATTCTCCTCCAAGCTGCAGAGCCCCTCAGCTCCCTCAGCCTTTGCTCACCAGGAGATGTTCCACTCCCTTCAGCATCTTGCTTGCTCTGTGCTGGGCTCTCTCCAGCAGTTTCCTCTCCTTCTGGAACTGAGGGGCCCAGAACTGGACACAATATTCCAGATGTGGCCTCGCCAGGGCAGAGTAAAGGGAGAGGAGAACCTCTCTCAACCTACTGACCACCCCCTCCTAATGCCCCCAGGTGCCATTGGCCTCCTTGGGCACATTCCTGGCTCATGCTCATCCACCCACCCACCAGCACCCTCAGGTCCCTTTCCCCTTCACTGTTCTCCAAGTCCCCAGCCTGCACTGCTTCTTGGGGTTTTTCCTACTCAGATGCAAGACTTTAGACTTGCCCTTCTTGGAATCCATTAATTTTTTCCCCTGCCCAACTCTCCAGCCTGTCCAGGTCCCTCTGAATGGCAGCACAGCCTCCTGGGGTGTCACCCCCTCCTCCCAGCTCTGTGTCACCAGCCCAGCTTGCAGAGGAGACACCAAGGTCACTGATAAAGATGCTGAACAGGACTGGACCCAGCACTGATCCTTGGGGGTCTCCTCTGGTCACAGGACATCCACGTGTCCCTCACTGACTGTGTCCCCCATCAGTGTCACAGTGCTGGGACACAGAGAGGAGGGGGGCTCCCAGCACCAGCCCTCTTGGCCACCAGTGGCCACTCAGCATGGCCCTTGGCACCACACCAAGCCTGCCTCTTGCTGTCTGAGGTTACCTGCACACAAGGAATATTTCAGTAGCTTCTGCCTGCCCAGGATACCATTAATTGTGGAGTCCCTATAATCCAATTCCTTTTCCTCCAAGTGGGGGGTGATTATTAATTTCACGAGCTGTGCTTCCATCAGCTCCTTCCCAATCCCTTGTGGCTAAGGAATATTAATCCACATTCTTACTGTCATTCAGCTGCCCAGGAGACTCTGGTGTGAATGGTATTATTCTTAATACCACTGCTTCACACATGGTTAAATCAACTTAAAGGCTCACAGGTGGGTTGCAAAGGTTATTTGCAGAACAGCACCTCAATTCTTATGCTCAGAGAAACAAAACAGGGCCCAGGGAATGTCCCTTCCATCAAAACCCACTTCTGATTCTCTATTTCTATGAAAAGCTTGAATCCAGCTAAACCCCACAGTCCTCTTTCCCCACAAAGTGGCTCCCAGAGTTTGAGTACCAGGAACTCAAGGAGGGCCTGGTTTTTGGTCCACCCAGACTGCTGAGCTGTGACAGGGGCCAAGTGTTTCTTTTCAAGCCTTAAAAATTTGGTTTTACTCCTGCCCTGTTCTCAGGGTCCAGCCCAGCTCCTCTCACAAAGCAGAGATGACAGCCCCAGCCCACCTTGCAGCATCAATCCAGGATGGATTGCAAAACACACACTTCTTTGCTCTCTATAAACAGCAACACCACCACACTGACACTGACAGCAGAAACAGAGTGAAAAATGCAGGACACAACCCAGGACTCAGCACCAGTTCCCAAAGCAGACCTTTTCCTGCACCCTGGGTTTGGCATAAAAAACCCCCACTTCCATGGCCTGATGGGTGTCAGGAGGACAAACCCACCCTAATTTCCCTTATCTGCTCCCTGAGGGGGGCTGGGCAGGGGGTGCCCACCCTCTGTGCCACAGCCTGGAGATGCCCTGCACCTCCTGCACCCTTTGCCTGCCAAGTACATGGAGAAAGAGCTGGAAGTTGTCTCCATGCCTTCCCAGTGCCAGAGGGAAACCAGAATGTTTTGTTAAGCATATTACAGCAACACCACCATCTTGTTGGGACATTTCCTGGCAGTTAACATCTTGCTGGATCAAATCCCTTTGGCTTTGCCTGAGGCCCTCAGATCCTCCAGCCATTTGAACTGCCAGAAAAAAAACACCCTCTCCCTTGATGACTACAATCCAATTAATGAAATATTTTTAAGGCAGAGGCTCATTCCTTCATTTTAGGAAACACCTTTCCTCTTTGCCAGGTCACCCCCAAGTGTGGTACTCATAGAAAGTCCCAGCAGTGTGATGGCCATCACCAGGCATTGCTGTCACCCATCCAGCAGGAGCTGACAGGATTCCTGGGAAGGAAGATTAGTGTCCTAAAAATTAATGTTTTCCTCTTTAAAACTCACCGTTGGTGCACTAGACCCCTGCCAGGCAGGTTTTGCAGCATCCTGTTCTGATCATGGATTAGGTCCTAAAGCTCCCTGCAGGCTGTGGCTGGGCAAGCCCAAGGGATCCAGGGGAATTTGGTTCCCAGCTTTCCATCAGTCTGTGCCTTTCAGAGCAGTAGGTGAGCAGGGGGGGGTTGTCCCTGAGCACTGGGACAGGTTTAGTTGTGTCTGTAGTGAAAAGTGGTGCCTGGGGCAGCTGTACCCCCCAGCAAGCTCCTGGGGCCTTGGCACGCACTGGAGCTGGCAGGGCTTGTTCCCACCAGGCACGATCCCCTCCACACCTGATTCTCAGGCTGTAGACACATAGTCAGGTCCTTCTGTGCCACCTTTCATGCCCCAGAGTAGCCCTGGATGCACATTTGGTGCAAAATATCTGCCTTCAGCCAATGATCCACAGCAGTATCTTGGAAAGATGGATTTCTCCTTATAACCCTTCTGTGAAGTTCTGCTCACCCTGCTTCACCCAAAAGGGCAGGTGAGGGAAGGAAAGGCCAAGCACCTTACAAGACATTCACTGCAAATCCCCAAAGCACCACAAATTTTGTACTTGTCCCCCCAAAAACCTCATTGCATTTAGTGGCAGCAAGGGAAGAACTCTGACTCTCTGCTATGCATGGTATTAATCCTATTCTGCTGTTAGGATTTAAGTTCCTACAGGGGGGAAAGGCTTTCAAAGAGATGCTGGGGGCAAAACCCCTTATCAAAACAGAATCTGCAGGAGACCTTGGCACATCCAGAGATGCTGAGCTCTTCCTCTGCTGTGCAGAGGATTCCAGTTTTACTCAGCATCTACCCCAGCTGTGCTGCCTGCAAGGAGAGGAGCACACATGCTTCCAGAAATTACAGGATATATGGGACTAGAGATTGTCCTTTAATAGAGCTGAACCAACCCATTCATAATTTAATGATTTAATTGATGACCAGAGTTGAAAGCTGATAAAAGCACAGCCCTGGCCTAGAAACCACCTTTTGCTCTATTTATTAAGTGCAGTGGCACAACATATTGAACTGAACCCATCTGAATGTAAACAGGGCATTCTTTAGCATACAGGTAATTATTGCATTTAATAACTAACTATTGCTATAGGCATCAGAGATTAATTTAGCAGCATGCAGGTGAAGGGAGGAAAGCAGGGGAGAAACCCAGAGGTGTGAGCTGCTAATGCAGCTGAATCCCTTTACCCCAGCTGAAAGGAAGGGAACACAGCAGCTGCTTTTTTCCCATCAGTTTTTTTCCCAGTGTTTCTCCCCAGCACCACTCACTGCTGTCACTAAACCACCCCAGGGTGACAACTTGGCCTCTGTGGTCACCCCCTGGCAGGGCTGTGCCACCACACCTGGCTCTGGGGGTTGAGCTGCAGATGCTGTCAAACAAGGAAGGAGCAGGTGGGAACCCTGGAACACTTTGCTGATGGCAAATTTGTTTTGCATTTGGTTCAGGAAAGGCAACTGGGGATTACCTGTTGCTTTTTACCTCTGTCCTTTGAGCAACCCCTTACTGTCAGTGTTTTCCCACAGCTTGGCGGGGTTGTCACTGCCAAGGGCTTCCAGGTCCCACTCCCAGGTGAGGAAGGAGAAGCAGCAGAGGGCAGGGAGGCTGCTTTCAACCTGCAGCTGCAGAAACACTGCTGCACCCTAGCCACCCCCATTCCTCACTCTTCTCTAGATCCCAGTGCAACAAATTCCCATTTTTCTATTCCCCAGGCACACAGCCATTATTTACCTTTGCAATAGCCTGATGGGGCTGTGGAGCAGGACATCACCCAGCAGAGCCAAGAGGACTGAGAGCCCTCACAAGCTTGGTGGAAAGCAGGAGAAACACAAGAACATGACAGCCAAAAAGCATTAGTACCCAGACTGGCCTGCCTAAAAAAAAAAAAAGGTGTTAAGCAATGGGGGAGTTTAGCAGCTTGTAAAACATCCTGTTGTTAAACAGGTGATGCTGCACCAGCTGAGAGCAGTGATGCTGCTGATAGCTGTGCTCAGGAGAAAGTTATTCAGCTCTGGTTCTACCTCTAATGTTACCTGTCATCTGATCTAACAGCATGCTGACACAGGTGCTGGCATTATCCCTTCCCTCTTCCTTCCCCCCCCCCAGAATCTCTTCTCCTCCTGCAAAAAGCTCCTTTGCTTCTGGATACACTGCAAGGCCAGGGCTCTTGTCCTGCAGAAATTCACAGGGAAATGTATTTGTCAGGAGACTGAGCAGCATTAGACATGCAATTATGGTCCAGTTTGGATGGCAATATGTTTTGGTGAGATGCTAGGATGTGTTTGTTTGCACGTGGTATAGCAAAGGTGACAATCAACCAGTTGTGTCCAAACCAGGGATGTTCAGAAAGGGTTTCAGAGCAGCAGAGGAACCAGCACCTTCTTGACTTCTGATGCTCTCTGAAGAGAAGAAGGCTGCTGCCATCTCACAAATCTGTTGTGTGCCTTACCATGGCTTTCCTCCCTGCATCCAGTGATGCTCTTATCACCAGAGCACATGATCAGGCATTTTTATCTTTCCTGTATCCAGCTGACATTGGTTACTGGAGAGCAGCTCATGACAAGAGACTGGAGGTGAACATTCATGTGCTAAATCCTCACGTGGCTGCATCTTGTCACTCTGCTGTTTCCATTGGAGAAACTGAGGCATGCATCAGTTTGGCTGTCATTTTTCTGATTACACTAATATGAACTTCTGGTCCATAGCAACACTCCAAGCAAAGTGGTTGGAAGTCACAGGATTCCATCTCCTGTCCCCACATCACCATCTCCAGCTGAGCTGGTGCTGGTGGCTCCCTGGCCAGCCCACCCCCCAACCTGCTTGCACCCCTCCCATCAGCAGCATCAATCCCTGCCAGACCCAGCCTTGCACCAGCTTCTGGTATTTAGGTTTTCCAAATGATTTCCATGGATGTGAAGTCACTGCTGTTGTTCAAGGGAGGTGAAGACAGCACCTGATCTTCAGTCAGGCTCCTTTTCTGTATCTGTGCATGGATACCCCTTAAATGAGAGGAGATAATACATCAAACTGCTTTACATCTCACTTCTCATCTGCTTAATGAATGAGGGCTAATTATGAATTTCTAATTCCCACTGTTTATACAAAGCACTTTTGCTTTATTTCCTTTTGACTTTCTGCCTTCAGAAGCCACGGGAGTTCACCTCGCCCCTGGTGCCTTTATGCCACAGGAAACTCAATCAAATAAGGAAATTTATGTAAACCCTGGTTTTGCAAGAGGAAGATGTGCTCCTGTGTGTGAGCTGGCAATGAACAGGCTCTCCTAATGTATTCCTTATTGCTTCCCTCTTCCTTTGCAGCCAGTCAATACCCTTGAGAGAAGTTAATTAGATCCGCTTCACTCTGCCTGGTCCTGCCACTGAGCTCTGAGTGCAGGGGAGAGGGAAATCCCAGCAAAGCAAATTGACTCCATTAGAGGAAGAGACCCCTGAACAAGCCTTCCCATTGTCTGTGATGGCAGAGGATGATCTGCTTTAAAAACAAGCATGAAAATGTGAAACAATTATTTTTAAATGTTTGTTCAAAATCCCAATGGAGCCCCATGCCAGTCGACATTTAAAGAGAGCTCTTTGCAAGGGCCCCAGTGTACCTGGGATGTTCACAGCTAGTCACCTCCACCTGTAGCCCTTTGAAACCACTCAGAGCAGGTATCAGTCTCTAAGTACCATTTGCACATCAAAGGGATGAAGGTGATCACAGGTACAAAGCAGGTTGTACCTCCAGCTGTGTCACTGGGGACCTGGCTGAAGGGGTTGAAAACATACAATGAAAATCCCATTTCCTCTAGGTTTCCTTTTAAAGCCTGCTTAGGAAGCTGAGCATTAGGGAACACCCACCTCTGATTTAGCATACTTCCAACAAGTGATGATTTTGTCAGCCCACAATTACAATCTATTGGATTTAATCCTTTAGACACAGACTGGCCAGCTCTGAGGACCTGCAGAACAGACAACTCTATCTAAAACTCCTGCTTGCCTTATCAAGTCCCAAATAAGGACCTGACAGAACCTGTGCAAACATGAGTGGCCTAAGCAAGCCCCAGCTGGCTGATGGGGTTTGGTTATTTATTATTTGGTTATCCATATTAATCTGAGTCCTTATTAGCAAAAGTTTTTAAATGCCTCTTGGAGAGCTGAAATCCCAGCCTGATTCTGCAGAGCTTCCCCACTCCATGAGAGCAAAGACTGAAGATTCCAGCAAGGAGACAGTGCCATTAGGAGAGCTGACTGCTTGCTTTTGCTCTTCCTTCCCAAAGCCAGGCAGAAATACTTATTTCAAAAGGATTGCCTAAGAGAAGTCCTTAAAAAACACAGAAGCAGCACTCCAAAACAGAGAGGAAAGGCTGGGTCCTCTGGAACAAACTGGATACTGAAGAACAGGGTGAAGAAGCAGCATCACCCTCAGGCACAACTTTGCTTTTATCAAAGCTTTTTGTTGTAGAGAATTGCTTTAGTGTTTCTCAACTTCTTTTCCTTTTTTATTTTTTTTTTCATAGTAAGCTATCACATTCTTTTCTCATTTTATGCCTGCAAATCCAACCTTAGGAAAGTAATATTTCTGGGCAAAAGGCAATAAAGAGAAACAATTAAAACTTTATTTTCACTCTCCACCTTGCCCTTTTACATTTCTGCTCCCTCATCAGAGCACACTCCAAAGCTGATTTCCTCTGCAAGCATTACCTATCCACTCACAAGGGCATTTCCCTCTCCTGGACCCATCAATCCCAGCTTCCAAACATGACAGCAACCTCCACACCAGCAAGATTTGGGCTGGCACCACGCAGGCACAGCAAAGCTTTCCAGAACCTGCTTCACACGTGGAGGTTCACGGACATCTCTTCAGCCCTTCCCCAAAGATGCCCTTTTCATCTTGAGGCCTGACAAGATGTCATCCCTCCTCTTGGCATGGTGTTTGTCACAGACCTCACCTTCAAATGTCCAGGTGATTCCCTGTCCCTGAATTACCAGGACACTCTTGAGTTTTGCCCTTTCCAGCAGGGTGGGTGCTGACGCTCGCTCGCTGCTTCGGCTCCCCAAAAAGTCCCACTGACCTCTGGGGAAAGGGAGGAAACAGCTTAGCCAATAAAACCAGGAAATACTGAAAAGGTCAAATCACACGATTACAATAAATTACCATAATTCAGAGTATAAATCAGGCATTAAAATGATGAGATGCTGCAAGACGGAGATTGGCACCAGCCCTAAAAGTGGCAAAACATTAATGCAGCGTGGGGTCAAGGAGCCAGCTGGGAAATGGTAAACATTTTAAAACTAGACCCTTATCACTATAATCTTGTGATCTCCCCAGACTGTCACGTCAGGCATCACCAGATGATGGAACAGCACACTGAGCTATGATTTATTTTCCATACTAAAGACTCCCAAGCCAACAAGTGGGGGTAATTGAAAACAGAGACAGGAGCAGCACTGGGTAACCTTTAAAGGGGTTACCTCCAGCCCTTGGCAGCTTGCTGATTTGAGAGGGTGACATTTGTTCTGTGGAATGTGGCAGCATCTTTTGAAATGCCTCTCTGTGGTGGCTGGGGCAGTGGGCAGTTAATGCAATAATAATGGTGTTCCCAGGGACATCTCCAGGGATGGCAGGAAGGTCCTACAGGGAGGTGCTCACACCAGGTTTCTAGCCTTGGGTGGCTTTGGCCAGGTCTGCACCTCAGGAATTGGAGATAAGGACCCTGCCCTTTGTTTTAGGTGTCTGGATAAGGTGGGGTTGTCCCACATTTGCTGGAGTTTCAAAGAGAATGAATAATAGGTAATCAGGGTTAGAGAGAGGAAAAAAAAAAAAAGGTGTGCCAAGAAAAAAAGGAGAAGGGTAATTTGGTGCCTTCCTGGGGATGGCAGAAATGTCTCACCTGATCTGGTTGGCTCACCACCACATTACAGAAAATCTGGTCGCCCCCAAGCATCTCTTGACCACCTTTGCACATTGAAACACAGACAGAAATCTCCATCCCTGCAGATATTTAAAAAGAGACTGGATGTGGCACTCAGTGCCATGGTCTGGTAACTGCAACAGGAGTGGATCAAGGGTTGGACTTGATGATCTCTGAGGTCCTTTCCAACCCAGCTGATTCTATGATTCTATTCTATGAAAATACAAGAGCAAACCAGGGATGAGCTCCAAGGGAGCCTCCATCTCTATAGGCAGGAGCCTTGGGCACAGCACAGCAGAAAACCCAACCACAATGCCAGGTGCAACCTTATCAGCCACTCATGGTTTCCAGTTTCCCAAAGCCCCAGCTGGCCCTTTAACTTGTCTATGGAGAGCAAACAAGGTCCCCCCCAGGGCTCAGCAGTGGAAATGGGTTCCCATTCAGGGTGACCCTGACATGCTCTGGCTCCAGCTCTGCTCTCCAGACCTCAGGTCCAACCCAGCACATCCCTCTCAGTTGTCCCTGCATCCAGTTGTGCTGTGGGCAGGGATGTGTTCATGGTCCCTTAGTGGGCTTGGATGAACCATATGTGAGAGGACATCTCATCCAGGTTGTCCTTTATCAAACTTCATGGAGCAACATTCAAAGTTTGTTTTTTTCCAAACTGTACAAGTGTCCCAAGGGAGTTCCCAGGTGTCTTTGTCACAAATCCATGGGGTGGGGACATCTCCCCACTTTTGAGTACCCACTGTGACCCTCCTCTATTTCCCTAGTGCTTACACTTGCACTCCTTGCTCAGGAGACTTAATTCCCAAGAAGCAGAGAAGTCATCTCTAACCTGGAGGCTGTGAAATGTGGGGACATCCAAGGGGAATGCTTCTCCCAAGTGATCTTTGTCTCTTGTGCCTTCCTTGAGATTTCTTTGATAAACCCAAGACATCAGAAGGAAACAGTAGGGATGAATCTGCTCACCCAGTGACAGCACCTGCTGGTAGAAAAAAAATAAAATAAATAAAGTCTTATTCCCCTCTACTCTCTTCTGTATCTTCTGGTGAGTAACAGGGGAGTAGGAACAGAAAAAATGAAATGGCCAAAAAATTATTTCACAGCAGGAGTCAACAAGTACTTTCATTCACAAGTCACCCAGCTGCAGGAATCTCCTGTTCTGAAAGGTTCTTCCATCTTTTAAATTTTTCTGTATCCCAGTAAAGCTTTTTCATTTCACACAGATTAAGAGTTAATTCAGGTCAAATAAGGATTAATTAGTCTGTGTAAACCAGCCCCAGACACTGATGCACTGGAGATCTTTTTTAAATTAGTTGTTGCTACTGTAAGTCTGTATCTTCTGATGGCAAGACCTCTGGTGTATTATAAATTTGCAATCAGGTACCCCACGGGATGTGAGATGAGGGAAAATGTCAGTCTTAACAGTGTTTAAATCCCTCCTGCTGCTGAACTGCAGCCTCTTTCAAATTAGGTCCTGTTGGCAAAATCAGATAAAGAGATGGAAATAGATGATGTGAACAAAGGGCATCAAAGAGTATCATTTAAATTGTTATTGACTATGGGCACACAAAAAAACCCAACAAAGCCCAGCAGGAAAACATACAAAATAAGAGGAGATAACAGGACCATGGAGATAGTTGTTTGGGTTTTGTTGGGGTTTTTTGTTAGGTGGAAAAGCATCAAATAATTTGTGTGATTGTGTGTGTTTTCCCACCTGCTTACAGGTAAGGGGGAGATGCATACAGAATATATGTCACAGAGCAGGCCAAATGGCATTTGCTGTGCCATCTGCACTGACATCAGATGATCTTAAAGGTCCCTGAATTCTATGATCAGAGATGATTTATTCAGACTTGATTGCAGCAGAAAGGACCAGAGCTGTTGCTGTTGGATCCCTCCTGATGGGGTAGAAATATTTAAGAGAGTCACCAAAAAACCCAAGTGCCTGATTTCCTTTGGAGGGGTCAGGTGTAGGCAGAGCTTTCAAATGAAGGCTCAGCATAGGTTATGACGGGATCTTCAGGTCCCAGAGGGCTGAGAGGTAAGGAAGAGCAATGCCTGAGCCATTTGCATGTCCTTGAAGACTTGTCCTGAAGATTTAGGAAGCAAAGAAGCTGCTGGGCCAGCTCTCCGGGTCAGCTGCCTCCACCTGTGGGCTGAGAAGGGCACTGAATTTCCAGGTCATTTCTAAATGACTTTCCACACTGAAAGTCTTAGCAGAAAAGCTGTGCAGATACTGCTCCTGGTTTCTCAGGAGGAGACAATGGCATTTGGGGAGAGCTAGTGGGATTTTTTCACTCTTTCATAGAAAAGGATGTCCAGCAGCTTTGGGAAGGCCACCAAAAGGGACTTGGGTGCCTTGGTGGTTGTGCTTCTGAAGCATAGATGATAATTTCACCTTTTCTGGAATCTTTCATCCTTTCTCTGAGCCTTCAGAAGTGCTCTGCTGTCCTACCAAGGAGCAGACAGCTCTTTCCTGCTCACACTGTTAAGCAGGAGCAGGGCAAGGGTGTGAATTTTCTTTCACAGAGTGGACACAGGATGGCCCAAAGTTTCCCAAAGTCCCGTGTTTACTGGAGAACCTGTCACCAAAAATGGAAAAGCAACAATTTGAAGAAAAGATCCTTCAGAAAGAAGTCCTGCTGGGAAGAAGACCTGACATACTAACCCCACTTTGAATGCAGTATTGAAATCACTCAGTGCTGTCCTGCTGGGCACACAGCCCCTAGAACACACAGGGATAGTCATTCAAGCCAGGAATTTGAAATAATATTTCCCCAGACCTCTCTCCTCTTCCCCAGAGTGGGTAAGGCATTCATTTCCACAGCTTGTCTGCAACTCTCTGCATTTATCTTGGAAAGGGGCCCAACCTAGAAGAGAGACCCTTGTGCTTTGGAGACGTAATCTGGGCATGGTGGGGATCCAAATTCAGCCCTGTCTGCAGCAGGAGGAGCTGGGGACCCATTGCTCCTGCTCAGAGAGGACAGGGGAAGAAATTCTGAATTTTTAAATGACACATAAAATGCAAACAAGCCTCACCATGAGCCAGGCACCCTCCTCTCCCAAACCAGAGGTGCCTTGATCCAGCTCACCCCTATTGACTCAGCCATTTCGTTCCTCCCCTCATGATGTTTGACATTATTAAGCTGATGCTGCAGAGAGTTTGACCCAATTCATGGCTCCTGAGCCACTAAAGAGCCAGGCTTGTGAGAAAGCTCTTGTCTGAGGTGCCACTGGAGCAGCACCTCAGCAACTCATGGAAGGTTTTCTTCAGAAGGTTATGGAAAGATGACACTTTTTTTTTTTTTCTCCCCAAAGGCTAACTTGGATGATGACAAAAGTTTGTGACATGGTGACTTGTTATTCAGACAGACTGCATAAAAACCTCTTCAGCCTGAAAAATAATGACTCCAGAGCATCACTGCTCCACAGTGGGATGGGACCCCCACCCAGGCAGAAGCTGTGGGTGGCTCTCCCTGCACAGACTGGAGCAGAGATGAACACATTGGACTAGAAAAGCTGTTTCCTGAGTTGTTGTTTTGTTTTTTTCTTTTTTTTTTTTTGGTGGCAAAATGCCCATGTCTTGCTTCAGGAGAGGCAGATTCATATTCTGTCTCTGGCCACCAGTAGCCCAGGGAAGCTTTTCCTGTCTGCCCTGGGATGCTAGTCCAGAACCACAGGTGAAGTAAGATGAAGTAAGAGCAGAGCAGATGAAAATGTCACTCATACAGCACTAAGTGGCCACTTCTACAGCAAGTCCTCCCACCAAACACAGCTCTCCAAAGAGAGGAATGCTGTGGACCACAGCAACATCCCATGAAACTTGAACCCCTAGCCAGCCCCTTGCTTTGCAAAAGGAAGACATGCTGCCTTTTGCTGTTGTATCTACATAGATTTTAAACTCTTCCCTCTGGAAGGTCCCTCCCTAAACACATGGAGGGCTTTGGACACCATGGATCTCCAGGTACCAGTGTCAGACCAACAGAAATAAAGACATAATACAGCCAAAACCTGAGGAAAGGGTGGCTTGCAAGGAGAGAGTGCTTAAAAAAGGAGACATAATATTGTGTTCTTGCCCTTCAGGCTGTGTCTACATGAGCCAATTTAATACCTGTTACTATAAATATTAGCATAGACAAGGCTCAGGTATCTCCATGGAGCCAAATTCCATCCCTGAGCTGAGCATTTCTTTCTCTGTTCTCCAGCTCTGGTGATGGAATCATTCACTCAGGAATGATCCAGCTTTTATGGCAGACCCAGCCTGAAGGCTTTAAAGCTTCCTGCTGAAATCAACTGCTTGTGGCTTGTCATACAGGCAGGAAATGTTGCCTCCCCTCTTGCATCAGGTACCATTACCATACTGGTAATACCGGTGGTGGGGGGACTGGGGAGAGGACAGGGAATTCCAGGGGTGGGACTGGGAGAAGGGAGAGCCACCCCCTGAGCCCTTGATGGGTGTCACAGCACCAAGGTGTCACAGCACCCAGAGGACAGGGCAGGGGAGGTTTTAAAGCTGGTCTGGAAGCTGCAGTTCCAGCAGTAAAGGAACAAAGGAACCTCCAGAGCAGCTCTGCTGGGGACACCTGGATGATGGTGCCTTGGGCACAGGAATGCAGGGAGGACTCAGGTGACCATTGGGACCAGCATAGCAGGTTTGTCACCTGCCTGGTGACAGAGGGGGGCTGGCTCATGGGTCTCCAGCCTTTCTCCAGCAGATTGTGGGTCCTGCTGTAAGCTCAGATGCCTCCTGTGCAGGAGGCCATCACACAGCAGGGACTTCAATACCTCCAAAGCACAGGACAAGGAGCTTAAAGTACTGATTGGGGCTGCTTAAGAGCAGCCAGCAGGAAACATTTGGCTCAGGGTCTGGATTGGACACAGGCCATCTGAACCACAACCATCCCCCAGCTCAGTGCCCAGCGCCTCCCCTGGGACCTCACTGAAACAGCTCCAGATCAGCCAAATCCTCTCCTCAGCAGGCAGAGCTGCTGCTTCAAGAGGCTTCTCAGCTCAGAGGCAGCAGGTACCAACTGGCTACACAGGAATCAGTCTCCTGGAGCCCCATTGGCCACCTCCAGACTTTTAAAAAATAGCTTTAATGGCTCATATCATGTCCTTCAGATGAGGCGTTAAACCAGGCTTCCCGGAGGGCATCGAGGTGGAAGTCTGAGGCTGCACAGCATTTTTTCAAAAGCAAAAAAAAAAAAAAAAAAAAAATGCAGTAGCACTGGAGCAGAGTCCCAGGCACCACCTCACTCTCTCCATCAAGCAAACCAAACCAGCAAACTCTCTGTGCAGGAACTGCAGCCAAACACCCCGGGGAAGCAAAGCTCCCAGCAGCACAGAAAGCTGATGCAAAGGTGAAGCATTCAGGAGCCTTTCTCACAGGTCATTTTCTCTTCTGTAGCACTGTGCAGGGCACAGGGACATTCAAGAAACACAACGAGTTTCCCTTAGCTGAGCACTGCTGTGTTTGGATAAAGACAACCTCAATAAACCAGAAATTCCCACTGCAGGAGATGCAATTTCATTCCTGAGGAGATCCAGTAGATTTGTAAGCACCAGGTATTATTCAAAGCACTTAAAACCAGACCCCCCCAAAGGCAAAGGAAGGCTGTAGGTGCCATTCATTCAGCAGGCAGCATGAATCCTTCCCCTCCTCCCCTCCCTGGCAGCATGGAGCCTGAGCAAATAACAGCAATAACACAATGCTGCAAACCCTGGCAGCAACCAGACATCTGTTGCCCATCAGATATTACACCTTGGTGACCATGCAGCTCAGTAAATATGAAAGTGATTACTTACACCTTGACAGCAGCCCAGAAATGGGAAGCTTTGTACACAGCCTTGCAAGGAAGACCTGTGAACAGCAGGACATGTCACCAGCTCAGCTGTGGGGATGGCTCCACGGGGCTGTGAGACATTCCTTGCAAACCAGCTGCAGGTGGAGGGAGAGCAGATGGATCATCTCAGGGAGCTTTGACTTCACTTGGGTGTCATTCAGCAGCTGCTGGGGGCATCCCAACCTCCCACCCCTGGCTGCAGACAAAGACACTGGGGAAGTTTGTAACTTCAGCATAAAATCCATAATGGCAAAACTAACATTGTGCTGACCTGCCCAACCACCTCCTAGTTTATTCAAGAGCAGAGATAACCTTTTCTTTCCTCTTGTTCCCCTCCCACTTGCAGTCTTTGGGCTTTAAGCAGCTGGACTGAAGTACTCACCCTTGAAGAATTAAACCCAAGTCCCCAGTACATTTTCTGCTGTGGCAACAGGAACAGCTCACTGAAAAGTGGGCAAAAACAGGCCTGGAGGAAACCCAAAGGATGGGAAAGGTCTTGGGACCAACAGTTCATGGAGATGAATCATCTGAGGCAGTGAAAATTGTGGGAGCCAGAAGTTGTTCCCATTTTTGATGCAAAAGGAACAAAGACTTCACTGGAGCTGGGCTGGGGGGGGTACAAAACAAACATTCATGGAATCAGACAATTAAATTTTGGGGCCTTCTTCTGAAGTATCTGGGGACTTCAAGAAAAAAAACCTGAATGAAAAACCTGATACAGCAACACCCATGGTCTTATAAAAAAAAAGTTCTCATTCAAATAGAGGCCCCAAGGCTGAATGTCTCACCCCATTGCCCAAACTCCTCTGAAATCAGTCTTGAATGATGTATAAGACAAATTTCCCATATCACTTTTCTCTCCCCACTCTCCTTTCAGGAGAAACAACCCCAGGGATTCCAGCCAAGCCCTTGCTCTTTTGCAGGCACAGCCACAGGGAACCATACCCTGCTCTGCCCTCCAGAAAAGAGCCCTTGGCCCAGCACCTTCTGGGCTGATGGCATCACCCCCTCAACCAATTCTGCCCTTGCTGGGGCTGGACCACAAAAGCAGAGCTTGGAGGGGTTTCCAAGGTTCCCTTTCTCTGTGTCAGCTTTGTCAGATCCATCAGATGAAATGCAAAGGGCAGAAGAAGATGTGCACTGCCCAGATACACACCCAGAAATCAAGCTCCTTCTCCAACCAAGTCTCAGTGATGAGTTCTGACATTACATGCAAGGCTGATGCTCAAACACCTTAACAGAAAGGAGATAATGGAGGCTTCACTGCCTTAGAGAAAGTCTCTCAAGGTGTAGGTTTTCTCTTCCCCACACCATCCCACCCCAAGCTCTGCAAATCCATACCTGGGTTTCTCCAGCTCTGTCTCCAGCTAATTGCCTATAAAGATTCAAATCATGAACTGCAACTCAAGGCTTTTCACAGGCATTAGGGGAGTATTAAATGGGCAATTCTAAAACTAAATTATAGTTTCCCACTGCAAATGCTTTAATATATATATATATATATCTGCTTTTAATTAGAAAGAAAAATAAGAAGTCCCATGGCTGACTACAGGCTCCTTCCTACCTACCACACACACACACAGAGGCTGTGGCCAAATCCTCACTGGGAAGGGAGCAACCAAAGTCCACAGAAACTGGGATATTTACACCCACAGGCTCCAGCAGAGGATTTGGCCCTCTTGGCACCTGGATAAACTTGAAAAATCTCTGCAGAAGAACCTGTGTCTCTCCCCTCCCAGGCAGCTCGGGTTCCTGTTGAGCATCTCACACCTCTCTGCTGGGAAGCTGTGATTTATTTGGCAGCTGGGCTTTCCCTCCCAGGGAGCTTCCTAAGAGATCTGTGAAGAAAAAAAAAAGAAAAAAGAAGGTTAGGAGGAGGCAGATCCAAGGATGAAGTCATTGGCTTTGCTCTGAGATTTTAGCCAAGCCTGATGGTTTCAATAAAACAAAACTGGTGAGCTTCCTGGTTGCCCAAACTGGGTGAATTTTGCTGCTGGGGCACCAGGTGAGGGTTTGGACAGGGGATGGCAGGTCCTGAATGGCCTGAGAAGGTGACAGGGTGACAACGAATGGCCTTGTGGTGACAGCAAGGGACTTTGCCTCCAGTGTCAGCAGCTGTGTGCCAAGCTTCCAGCACCCAGGGGACTGATGGTGGCAAAGGCAGCACTCACCCCAGCCCAGAGCATCACCCCATGCCAGGGCTGGCCCATCCCAGAGTGTCTCATAGAGTCACCTCTCCTCTGGGGCCCTCCAGCTTGGGGACACATTCTGAGGCTGCTGTCTTGGGAGAAAATCCCAAATATTCAACCTGAGTCAACCTTCCTGATTGCCTGGAGCTGTAGGGGTTCATGGACAGAGATGAGCTGCTACAGCCACAGGAGAGAAGAGTATTTCTCAAGGAAAAATACACACATATACACATATATATACATACCTATACATATATATACATATCTATATAACAGACACTGCTCTGGAGTAGATCTCTGTGTAGATGCACAGCTGAGAGCTGCAATGTGCATAAAGCAAGACACTATCTTCTCTTTTTGACCTTCTTTCCTGCCTGGTAATCCATCTCCCCTGGGACCTGTCCCCAAATCCCAATCCCTTGAACAATTTCCAGCCCCTTCTGGTG
Source organism: Calypte anna (assembly GCF_003957555.1). Classification (NCBI taxonomy): domain Eukaryota; kingdom Metazoa; phylum Chordata; class Aves; order Apodiformes; family Trochilidae; genus Calypte; species Calypte anna. Next base: position 1,590,992 of record NC_044264.1, read on the forward strand.
GGGTTGGAAGTGAAAAAACCCCAATCCCAACATAAAATGTTCCTCTGTCTCAGGAAAAGATCCATCCACAGCCAGAACTCTATTGGCTTGAGGGTCTCTCAGGCAAAATTCAGGCCAGGTCTTTTTTCATCTTAATTGAGCATTTGCTTTTAATTTGGAATGGTTCCGAGTTAATGCACTTTGCATTTTTTATATTTGTACATAATTACATGCTGTTAGAGTAACTTAGGCCAGATCCACATCCCAGTGAAATTAGTGGGAATATTTCCATCAGCTTCAGTCAGAAAACAGAAGTGCAGCCCGCACAGGGCTGATTAAACAGCTAAAAACCCAATCTTATAAATACTGGTGTGAATGAGGGGGGTTTGCTGGGGCTCAGGAGGATGTGGAAAACCACAGGGCATTTGGGAAATGTTTGCCATTCCCAAAAGCTCCAGGCAGGTCAGCAGGAATGAGTATTCACCCCAAATTTCATAGTCTGCTCATCACTGCTCACTGATTTAAACCAAAAGGGAAGTAGCAGGGATGGTGTATGGCTCCAGGGAGCAGGCACAGGGAAGGACATCAGGAACTGCCCCAGGAGAGCAACTTCCCAGCCCAAGTATCTGAGGAATTATTACAACTAAAAAAAAAAACAAACAAAAAACCAAAACCAAAAAACCCCAAAACAAACAAAACCCAGAAAAAACCCCAATAAACCCCCCAAAAACTGACTCAGAGTGGTGATTTCTGAACAATTCAAAGGCAAAACCCCCCAGAGGAGCTCACCCCCCAACCCTTCACACCCAACTTTATCTCACAAGGTTTCCAGAGCAGTAACAAAATGCTCCCAAATCTTCCTCTGGTTGCAGGGTGGGGTAAAGTTTAACATGGCTCATGCACACCAAAGGGGCTATAGGTAGGATATAGGGTTGGCTCCCAGACAGCCAAAAAAAAAGGATTATTTACATGAGCCATGATTTAATTTCATCCTGAGACCTGCAGAACAAAAGAGTCATTCAAAGGAAAGACACCAAGACTGTGAAAGATGCCAGAGCAGATTTTTTCCACCAGAGAAATCTGATTTTTGATCATATTTGGTCTGACTGCTCCTCCAGATGACCCCACAACATGGATTATAGGTTTGCATGGTTTGATAGCTCCCAGTGCTATCTCAGCTCTGCTTCAGCACTTGTGGTCAGGAGGCCTGAAGTGTCCTCCAGCTTTCAACAACAATCCTTAGAAGACACAAGAATATTTTTTCCTCTGACTCTCTCATTCCTGAGAGTCCTTGCAGAGCTCCATGAGGCACTGTAAGGAAAGGTGAGCTAATAAACTCAGAAAAAAGCCAGCACGTTATTTCTGATACATCATGGAGTGCTGTGCCTCAGTTTCCCTGGCTATAACACAGACAACAGGTATTTGCCATAATTACTTTGTCTGGATTGATTTTTCCCCCCCCATTAGCCTCAAATCCCAACCACAGCCACCTCAGCCAACTCACTCACCAGGGAACCCCTTCAATATTCAATATTCAATACACAACCACAGGTTCCTAGAAGCTCCTCACAGACCCAGAAGGTCCCTGCTCCCCTTCCACCTCAGAGCAAAGAGGAGATACCTCTGAAGGGACCTAAGAGTTTGAAACCCTTTATAAGGGGTCCTGTAGAAGGGGAATCCCACACAATTCCCACAGGGAATCCCACACAAACTTGCTGAGACAGAAACCATCCCTCACCTTGGCACCTTCAGGATGTTTTCATACAACCATACTCTGGTTTGAGCTGGAAAAAATCTTAAAGATCACCCCCTGCCATGGGCAAGGACACCTCCCACCAGCCCAGGATGCTCCAAGCCCCATCCAAGCTGGGCTGGAACACTGCCAGGGATGGGGCAGCCACAGCTTCTCTGGGAAACCTGGGGGCCACCACCCTCACAGCAAAGAATTTCTTCCTAATACCTAAACTAAATCTCCCATTTTTCAGCTTAAAACCACTCCCCCTCATACCACCCCTTCATATCCTTGTAAAAAAAGTCCCTCATCTCGCCATGACCCTGCTTGAGAACTCCAGAAGTTGCCAAATTCCCAGCCCTGGTAGCCCTGAGCTGGGCTTTAAGGGGTCTGCCCAGCTCCAGCTGTGCTGGATGGGATGAGCCACAGCTGGATCCAGGCATCCCTCCTGCTGCTCCATGGGATCTGCACCCTGCCACTCACCAGGAGACAAAAAGGAGTCAGCAAGAGACAAAAGAGGGGGCACAAGAACCTTAAATGAAGTTTAAATTATACCCAGTGGAACAAGTGGCCAGCAGGTTTAGGGATAAGGTGGCTCCTGCAGGGGTAGCTGGCTGAAGTGACTTGAAAAGAACCTTTCCTAAATGTATTTCTGAGGCTGTAGTCTTCATTAATCAAACCAAGCTATTTCAAAGAGGAATAAATTGAAATATCACACCCTCAGCATCATTTAGAAAATGCCCCAATTTCCACCCAAAAGGCAAGCCCTCTTTTTTCATACCTGCTAGTGGAGTGGGCAGAAGGGGACAAGGTTCTGGGGGCTGAAGCTCTTCTCTTGTGCCCTGAATCTGAAACACAAACAGTCTCCATAATCCCCAAAATGTAAGCAAGCAAACATGGCAAAGATTTCTGCTGGGCTGGGACCTGTTGTGTTTCAGGAAGTGCCTCAGCTCCTGAGGACCTGCTTGGCACCATCCCTTTTATTCCAGAGAGTTTAATTGTCATGCAGGACATCTGGGATGAGCTCCCAGGGGCTTCTGCTGACAGAACATTAACTAACACATGAAAGCTCTGGGATCCCAGGACATGATCCATCACTGGGGAAAGACAAGTTGCCTCCATCACATACATGGTCTGAATTTATTGAGGAGCCAAATCATTAGCATAGAAAGGTCATCTACTTGTCTGTGATTATCATGAGAGGCAGACAGTCTATAATGTGTGCAGGAGGACCCCCCAGAGTGGCAATCAGCCCCTCACCACCTTATTTTGTTGGTTTTTTAAAAGCTGGTGAAGGGCTTTCCTATTGAAACCTGCAGCTGTAAACACCTGGAAGGAAGTGTATAAATCTTGGCTACTTCTGCTTTCTGTAGATAAGCCTGGAATAAAAAAAATTCCTTGCATGAGTATTATGATCTCCACTCAAGGCCATCAGACTGAAAGATTTGAAATGGGCTCCTTACTGATTGTAAAGAGAGAAGTTTTAAAAGAGCAGAAGGCTGCATCTGAAACCAAAACTCTATTTTCCACCCTGGTTACACCAAGAGCTGTGGCAGGTACTTTAACCAACCCTGATTCCTCTGGCTGTGGCTCCCAGAAGCTCAGGTGAATCTTGCCAAGCAAACTGGATGATCTTTATCAGCTCATCAGCCAACCTGATTGCTGAATCTGCAAATAACCCCAAGAAAATGCCCCAGAAGCAACATACTTTGGAACTGGACAAAAAAAAAAAATTAAAAAATAATAAAAAAAAATCATTTGTTTTGCTTTATCAGTGGGGAGTGTGTGGTTTATGTCATTCCACTGTGAACTTGGATTGGATCCCACTTGGCACTTGAAAATACTCAAGGATGAGGTTGTATTTATCAGATTGTGACTCAGGCTTTGCACATCTGCAGGTTCCCTGCTCCTGGCCATAGTGCCAGGGTTCCCAAATCCCAGTGCTGCTCAGAGCCACTCTCTGTCACCTCCTTCACCCAACACTTCTCCCTGGGCTCTTTCTGGGTCAGAACACCTCCACCTCTCCCACCACAGGTCTGGAGCTGCCTCTCTGCAGCTGAGAACTGGAAATGGTCCATGGACAGGTCAGTCTTTAACATGTCCTTTAGGCCCTGCCCATGCTGCCCCTGCACTCCAGCTCTCTGCTCCTGGGCTGCTGGGGCTTTTGTGCCTTGCTGGCCTCAAGGAGAGAGCAATCCCCTGATAATAAAGCTGCATATTTCAGCTGCTCTGAGGGGCAGGTTGCAAACTTGACCCTAAACATCACTGATGCATGTCTGTCCTGGTAGCATTTCACAGGTTTTATGAGAAGACCTTGGAGGCTTTATAGTGCATCTTCTCCGAGGCAAAGCTGTCCTGCCTGCCTTCCTGCTGACCTTGCCAGCCAAGAGATCTATAGCACCTCATATTATTGCATTTCAGAGGTTCCCATTCAGAAAAGAGGCTCTGAAAATCCATAACAATTGAAATATAGGAGAATTCAAGCCAAGGTCGTGCTAGCTTGAGAGATGCCCTGCTGTGTTCAACATTAACCTCACCCCAGGCACAGCCTGCTGGGTTTTTCCAAGGGATGCTCTGAGCCACTGAGATCCAGTGCAAGGAAGAGAAAAATCTTTGCAAGGAAGGGTGGACTGGTGGCTAGGAAGGGCAGAAGGAAGCCCTATGATTGTTTCATCTATCCTCATGCATAAAAAAGGCCAGCACTCTGAAAATCCTCTGGTGAGACCACAGAAGCTTCTCTGAGCTCAGTTTACCTCTGAGAAAAGTCAGGACAAAATCCAGGAAAAAAAAAAAAAAAATCATCTTATTGACCACACCAGGGCCAAATATCCAAAGTGCTTTGAGGCAGGCAAAAATAAAATAAAGAAATCTCTATTCTTCTGTGTTACAAGGGTGACTGGATCCCTGCCCAGTGAGCTGGTGGCTTGGGTGAGCTCCATTAACATGCTATAGGCATTTCATCCATGCAGAAGGTGACCTATGGCTGTGCCTCTTCATAGATCTGCTACCCAGGAAGGTTTCTCCAAGCCAGCTCAAAAGTTAGCCAGCTTTTTCTGTGTTCAGAGGTGCCCCAGCTGACCTGTGAGTGTGATTTTTCATAGGATTTTGCAAACCCATTGCAGAGCAGCTGGGTGATGCATTGCTGTCACTTTGCTCCTAATTGACATTGACTCCAAACAGGCTCAGCCTAAGCTGGAATAAGCACCCTGAGACTGCAGGAGGCTGCAGGCAAGGTTGGATGCAATGAAACTGGGCCCAGTTTTGTTGTGGTCAAGTTGCTGGTTATTATTATGGTTATTCTTATGGTTATTCTTATTAGAGAGGATGGAAAATGCAGAATGGCAGCACAGAGGGACTGTGAGGAATCAGCTGGTGATACCCAGGTTTAAAGGAAATGATTTAAAGGAAGGTGATTTGGCTTCCTGGTGTCTTTGCTGTCTTCAAAAGGCAGAGCTAAGGCTGCTCCAAAGTTTTCTAAAAATGTGAATTCACCAAAATATAGAAATCTTTCTGCAGGAACATTTCCTCTTCAACAAGGGCTGAGTCTGAAAACATCCCTGAAACAAACCCTCCCAGCATGACATCCCTGGACCTGAGGAGTTTGAGTTAGTTTTCAAACTATTTTCTGGCTCCAGAGCAGTTTTTTTTTTACCCTTGAAGGCAAGATGCAGCCATTTGGCCCTCCTGAATCAGCAGCCCTGACAGCCCTACTCCTCTCTCTGATTCAATCCAGCAGGAAAAGCTGGAAAAAATTCTACCTGGAGCTGATGTCTAAGTTAATATTTTTAATTTCAAACCTTTGGACACCATTTTTAACTCTGGTGCTGGGTGGTCAGCCCAGCCCCCTGAACCAGCCAGATGGACACCATCGGTTCTGGGCTTTGCCAAGGGACCCAGGGTGGGTTCTGGCCAGGGCTCTGCACCCATGGGTGCCCAGGGTTGGTGCTGATGGCCCCGTGGCACAGACAGCATCAGCCAAAAAGTGTCTGAATTATCCCCACTGCTTCCTGTATCAGGCAGGGCTGACAAACACTGGCAAGTGTGCTGCCTTGCTTTTTTCCCCTGGTTTTTCTATGATAACAAAAGGGGGAAGAAGCCTAAGTAATGGATTTTTTTTTTCTGCTTCATTTTCCTGCCACCTTCTCTGCCCTCTGTAATCTGATTTTTTACACCTCATTTATGTGTTTTTATTCAGCTCATCTTAGTGTTTTCTTCTTTTTTTTTTTTTTTTCCCCACACCTTTGGATCAGCTCTCTCCCCATGTCTGGCACCTGTGATTATATCCTTCAGCTTCACAATGCAGATTTGCAGAGCAGCATTTAATAACAGGGAGGATTTGACTGACTGGAGCTTTGATAATGGTGGTGGGAAAGGCACAGTCCCTGCCTTTTCAACAGTATACTTTGCAGAGAAAGCATTCGACAGTGTCACAATCTGATTAAAAAAAAAAAAAAAAAGCCCAGATTCCACCCATAATTACAGCTTCTCTCCCTTTACCTTGCCACCTTCTTTTCAAAATGAAGCCATTGTGGGTGACACCAGCCTCTGGGGAGGTGGGGGTGGTGGGACACAAGCCTGGAAAGAGACAGAATTAAAAAAAAGTTCAATTCACCCTGATTTTGCCTTGGCCTCTCTGCCTGCCCATACTCTGTGTGTCTTTTTTTCCCCACTGACAGCTTGAGCTTGGCCAGGCCAGCTCTGTCTGGGCTCTGACAAGGCTTTAGGATGAAAAAATATCATCTGAGTGGTGGCATTGCTGGTAAGGCAGTGGATAAAGTTTCCAGGAAAGCAGAAACCCTGGTGAACTGAGAGCTGATGGTGTTTTATCAGCAGCCCCACTCAGGAGTCCTGGCTGGGAGGAGGAGGAGGAAGAACTGGGGATCACCCAGCTCTTGCTAAAATTCAGGTGTCTTTGTGTGTGTGCTCTCCTTTCTTCAGGCTCTGTGGGATGAAGGACCCTCCAGCAGCTCTGAAAATACCTCCTGACCCTTTCCCAAATGCTGATGGCCATGTGGGCTGAGGGTCATGGCCCTGAAGCAGCACATGGTGCTCCCAAGCTTGGGCTGCACTTTAGGTTAGTCCATAAATCTATAGAGGTATAAATTCTGAAAAAATGTTTATAAACATAGGATGGACTGTCCAAAGGTCTCCAGAGAGGCTGGTGCTCACACTTGTGACCAGAGGCTGAAGAACATTAAATGCTTCCAATGCCACCAAGACCTTGGAGCACCCAACTCCTTTTGGAAACATTTCCAAACACAAGGAGAGGAGCCAGGAGTGGGAACCCAACCTTCACCCCTCAGGTACTCACCCCAACTGTGCAACAGGAGAAGCTGAGACCCTGCTGAGACCTCTTCTGCTTTAAGCCCTCTAGAAACGTGGTTGTGGGGCTGGGATGCTGGAGCCAAGTGCTCACCTTCTGCTGCTCAGATTCCACACTTCGGCTGAATACTCAGTTTCCAGTAAGCCAGGACATTCCATCCATCAACCCTGGCAAAGGGCCAGCACCTTGAAAAGTGTGGGTTTTTTTTAAGTTGTCTCCTGGGGAAGAGATTCAAGCCCCAGCTGGCCTGACCCACCTGGATTTTAAATGGCTGGGGGAGCAGGGAACTCAGCAAACAAAACTAGGGAGGTTTGGTGAGGGGGTTACTGGCATCAGGTTGTGGCTAAATAGAGTAATCTGGGGGGAAAAAAGCCACTCTTGGGAAGGACAAAGCATCAGCAGAGCTGGCACAGGTGAAACACTGACCCAGCATCACCTGAACCTGCTCAGGGATGGGGCAATTCCTCAGCCCAGCACAGTCCTAGAAATCCCTGCTCTTCCAAGGGATGTTATAAAATCCTCCTGGCTGCTCCAAAGGCCAATGCTCACCTCTACCAGGGATTTCCAACCTGCCAGTGAGATGTCCAAGATTGATTTGGGCATCAGCTCCATTCCCACACCATGCCTGGATCATGCTTGTGCCCAGATCCAATTCTTCTTGGTTTGCAGCCCTGGGGCAAAGAAAAGCATCTGGGGTTAGGCTGGGGGAGCCACTCAGTTCAAACAATACACTTGGGTGCTTGCTGCTGCTGCATTCCTTTCAGCTGAATTAAGCATTTTTCTTTCTATTTAAGCTCATTTTGAAATTATGTGTCAAAAAAAAAAAAGAAAAAAAAAGACTCCCAACTATCACTGAGAACAGGATCCATCTGGTCTGCACATATACTTCTAAAAAAGTGGCCTTTAGAAAAATAAATAAATCAGATTTTACTATTTGCTATATTATGTTTAAGGCTACTCAAATTCTGTTGAGTAAAGGACATATTTGCCATAAAAATCCAAGCTGGGTAGCACTGAAATCTAAAAATGAATGCCAACACCAACATGAGCATTACTCTGAAACCCCTTGTTCATTTCAAGGGTTTTCTAGGCACAAAGTTTTCAGCTGTTCTTCTTTTAAGTCCACCTAAATTTAACTTAAAAGCATAGTTGTTTTCACTGCTGTTCCCCAAATCAAAACACTTCATTTGTCAGGGAATGAGACATTTCTGGTAATTCTGTAACTCCTTTTTTTTCATTTATCCAGAGGGTGAAGGTTCATCCAAGCCATTACATTTTGTTTAGCCAGTAAATCCAAGACAAACCTGTGTTTCCCAGTTTTAACAGAAGCTCTTATTTTAAAAAAACAGAGTGAAAAAGGAAACACCAGCTCTGAAACTGGGAATACCCTGAAGTGGTGGAATACCAGAGCAAGGAAAGAAAAATTAAATGCTCTTGCTTTTCTCTCTGTGGGGCTCAGCCTGCCTTTCAGTGTGGTTGCTTTGGGTAGAGCCCTAAATCAGCATCAGAGCCATGAAAAAGGCTCCAGGGTCAAGAATCAGAATGGGTTGGGTTGGAAGGGACCTTAAAGCTCATCCAATTCCAACCCCTTTTCCACGGGCAGGGACACCTCTCACCAGCCCAGGATGCTCCAAGCCCCATCCAACCTGACCTGAGACACTGCCACAGCCACAGCTCCTCTGGGCAAGCTGGGCCAGGGGCTCAGCATCCTCAAATTAAACAATTTCTTCCTAAAAAAAAAAAAAGAAAACCCCATCCAGCTGCTGGTTGTGCAATGACAAGAATATGAAACAACTCCATGCTCATCCCTGTCTTCATTACACCTTGGTGCCACTCATTTGGAGGGAATCAGCTTTTTACACTTTATTACCCAGCCCTCTGCTTTTCCCCATGAAAATCAATGGGAAGCAGAGGAGGCAGCCTGTGTTGTTATGGGCTTCCAGGCAGCTCAGACACTTCTGGGAATCAGGACCAGAAGAAAAATGTGTTTCAATAAGCAGCTTATCGACCAAGCAGGAGTTAAGTGAACCTGTGGTGTACTTCTCTGGTTTCTCTCCTCTCACATGGTTATTACACTTCATTCCTGCTTTGCTTTTCTTCCTCTGGCAATCAATACCTTGGCACGACTCACCCGGGGTGCCCTGGGGAGCAGAGGGGGGGTTTGCTCCTCTTGGACCCATCAGGTCCCTTCCCTCTAAAACCTCAGAGCTCTGGCTGCTGTCTGAAGAACCAGGAGTCTTGGGCTTGGTCAAATCTCCAGTTTTCTGCCCCAAAATCTGGGCTCAGCACCCTGCGTTGCTGAGAGGCCCAGGGAAGCAGGAGAGGCTGGAGGAGCTGAGATTTCCCTTGGGAAAAGCAGGAGCCATGGCCCAGGTTTCCTCCCAGCCCCTTTAGGAAATGACAATAGAGGCACTGCAAAGAAATCCCCAGGGGGAAGAAAGCCAAGTGGAAAAACAAAGGCTGACAATGATGATTTTTTCCTTTTTTTCCTTTTTTTTTTTTTGCCCCCCAGGCTTGAAATGGATTCACCCAGCAAGAGGCAGGCTGGTCACTCACTGCAAAGCCAGAACTAGGACATGACAGAGCTTGTATTTTCTCTTTGGGACTGAACTGATCATCTCTCAGCTCCTGGATACCCAGCAACAGCTACAAAAAAAGAGCCAGATGGACCCTGATGGGTGACAGACCCAAGAGCAGATCCAGCACGCAGAGCTCGGACCTGGGATCCCAGGGCATCCCACAGATGTCCTGAAGCAGAGGAATGAAATCTTGTCATTTATGCTCCCCAGTCACAGGAGAGTCCTGGAGCCCCTGGTGCTGAGCCTGAGAAGCTGTGGGACCCAGGAGCTGCCACTGCTTAAAGACCTCCAGCAGGTTCCTCAAAGCTTTTTTTTTCTTTAATGCAATTATCTGATGCACTTTCCAACAGTTCTCAGCCATCTCTGGCAGTCTCCAAGACAAAAAAGTGCCCACAGATTGCAACCTGTGCCCTGCAGCTCCTCCATGTCGTGCAAAGTAGCATTTAAAGCATGATTTAAGCTCAAGCCAGGGACTGGTTTCATTGACCAAGACAGCTAGAGGTGAAACCACATCCTGGGCATCTCCTGTGCACAAAAGCTGCTCCTGTGCAGGAGATGTGCAAAACATCTGCTGTACAGGGCACCTGCTGGGGTACAGGGATGGGATGTGGGGGAAAGTTTTAATTACTCACCATGGCAACCTCCATTAATAGCTGTAATCCCCCATAATCAGCTGGCTTGGACCTTCTCCCACATCCATGGAAATGCCTCCAGGAAGGACACTGGACACTTGCAGAACATCAGCACGAGGTCCCCATGGGAAACGAGCCTGCTCCATCTGTGACAGCTCTCTGGTTCCACGCCCCAGGTCAGATCCAGGAGCATCCCTCTAGGACCATCCCCAAACCTGCAGAGCTTCCCATCCTGCACCTCCAGCAGAAGGAACAAGCTCCTCCTGTACAGTGAACCAGCTTGGAGCTGGCTTAGCCTGAACTCCTTGATCTTAACCCATGGAAGTTTGGATTAATTTGAGCCTAAACTTCTCCCATCCGTGTCAGGGAGAAGGCTCTCCAGGAACAGATGGAGATAAAATATTGTGTCCCTCCTGCAAGCAGACACCTGGGAGCCCCACATCTGCATCTCACCTTCCTGTGCACCTGCCCATGGGCACCTGCAAGCTCCTGCATGCTGTGTTGGCAGAGAAGATACTGACCAACCAACTGCCCTCCAATGAGTTAAAGACCCAGGGAAGCCCCTAAATAAAATGGAAACCCCCCAAAGGAAAACAGAAAACCAGTGGCCAAACTGCCCAGCTGCCCCTGCAGAGCTGGAGGAGGAAAGTTCTGCCCAATTCAGCACAGAGCTGCTAAAAAATACCAAGAAAAAACCCACAGAGAGGGAGGAGGGACACATCATGCAACCACAGCATCTGTGGGTTTACTTTTCCCTCTTCCACAACCACCACAGCCACTTTTCACTCTCAGGTTGCACTTCTCTGTACAACAGACAGCAAAGTTTCCCCCAGATCTCAGAAAACTCCTCATCTCATGGCCCTGCATCACCTTCTGCCAGCTCACCCAGCATGGCACAGCCATGGCCAAGGTCAACAGCAAGAGCAGCTCAAGTTTCCCACATTTTACCCCTGCATGCTCAAACCTGTCCTGATTTCTTTTCCATGAAGTTACAGGGGGCTGCAGAGCTGGAGGTTTGCTGGAGATGTCAATGCAGGATTGCCCAAAGTTTCACAACCATATTTGAGATGGATTTTTTCAGCTTTTTCCCTTGGAGCAGTGTCCACACTTCATTTCCCATCCAGAGCTGTTACTCCTTGCTGGGAGAATCCTGTGAGAAGACACCAGCAGCAACATGTAGAGGGGACAAGGTGGCTTCTGGAGCTCAGCTTCTCCACCACAGAGGTGAGGACCATCCCACATCCTTTGTTATTTACTCCCCCTCTGGCCACATTTAATGACTTGCTGCTTTGCCAGCACTTGACCAAAGCCCTTCTGCTGCAGAAGACTGGCAGAGGGTGACATTAATGACAGCAGAGGCAGATGTCTGATCAATAAACAACTTTGGGAAAATGATGTGGCATTTCCAACACCTTGCAGGCTCAGAGCATTTGATGCCCTGGGAAGGACTGGAGGGAGGAGCAGTGCCCGCTGCAGCTCTTCCCCCTGCCCAGGCAGAGAAGTTTCTCCTGCTCAGCTCAGACTCAGCATTGGTTTTGTTGTGGGTTTGTTTGTTAAGTGACAAATTCACTCACTTACTCCAACAAAGCTAAAGAGCTATTGGTCAGGTAAGGATCTGGTTTTAACTGCTGTCACAAAACCACTGTGCACAAGGTTAGGGGGTTTTGTGATCAATCCTGATCAGTCCAGACAGGCTGCAGGGTTGAACTGAGATTTTAAGGCAGAGAAAATACAAACATAGAGACTCAAGTAAACAACATGCACTTAGAGACATGGTGTGTGCTAAAGAGCCAGAGCTTAAGGACTGGGCAAAATTTCCCTAGCCCAGGTTCAAAAAGAAGTTGATCTAATTCCCCCTCTGGCTTTTTTTACCCAGACCATGAGCTCATTTCACAGGAGCCCAACCATCTGAAACATGGTTGTGAGAACAACCCCAAAACCCACTGGTGATGTCCAGGTGATGATGTCCTGCCCGTGGCAGGGGGGCTGGGACTGGATGATACCTAAAATCCCTTCCAACCCAAACCATGAGATGATTCTATGACTCCATGGCAGCAAGAGCCTCTTTCCAAACTAAAAAAACCTCTCTTTAGCAGCATGGGTAGGAGCTGAGTGCTTCTGAAGATTGCCTCCATTTGGGTATTGTCCATGAGGACCACTCAGAAGGAAGGATGGAATGATGCCAGCATGGAAAGGGTTCCTGCCATGAGATAAAGGCTTTGCCCAGCAGACAATCTGCAAAGCTTTGCCCTTCCTCAGCTGCTGCTCCTTTCTCTGATCCTCCCATGGGGACAGGCAAGGCACCAGTCTCCTGCTGCCCACCCTCACCTCTGAACATCCTGAGATTTGGGTCCCCTGAAGCTGGAGGTGGCCAAACATCACCCAGGTAAGAGCAGTCCTGCCCTGCTGCCAGACTGTACAGGTATCAGGCTCTGCTGGCTCCTTCTCATGGAGGAGGGAAGGAAAAAAAACTGGAGGAGAAAAAAAAAAGAAAGAACAATGTTACATTGTTTATACATTAGTCTTTTTTTTTTTTTTAATTTAAAAGTTTAAATGGAGGCCTGAAACTTGATAATGCACATTTTAGCAGAGAGTAACCACGTGGAACCAAAGCTTAAAACCCATGAAAGACCTGATTTGTGAGAGAGGGCAATAAAACATCAGGGGAATAAAACCAGCAGTATCTGTTGCCTTTACCCTACTTTATACCAGTGCAGTTCTGCTGGTTTTCATCTGGAGTTACTGGTACAACTGGAACAAATCCCCCTGACTTTGTTCATTTGAAGGGGATCACACCTGGACACAGCTGAGCACCATCCCAGCACAAAATGTGGGTTTGTTCTGGGTCAAGAACTCTTTTTACCCCTTTCCACAGGCATCTGGACTGAATTCCCACATAGACTTAAAAGGGGAGAAAAAACCCAACCCTCCAACCACCAAGTTTTGCTGGTTTTAGACTGAATCCTGTAAGACTGGGGAATGACACCTTGAGCTTCAACCCAGTGCAGATCAGAAGAGGTGGGTTATAAAGATCTGAAAAATGGAGTTTATTAGGGAAATGGCAACCACTCATTAACTCCAGTTGAGCTCTGAACCTCAAAACAACTTCTTTACAACCCAGCTGACTCCTGGAGGAGTGGGCAGGGCTGCACATGTGTGTTTGGGCACAAATCAGATGAAATCTTCATTATTTTTGCTTTGACTCACGTTGCAACTATTACAATTGTACAGGTACCTGGCAACTGAAAGAAATACCCCAGAGAAGAGTTAGAGGTGTTTTGCCAGACCTGTAAACTAAGCCTGAGAAAAAAACCAGCTCCCATTTCTGATTCCTGACACTCCACAGAGCTGCCTTGGGGCTCCAAACTTCAGCTCAGTCCAACCCCAAGGTAGGAAGGAGCTGAGCTGTGCCATGCCACAGACCAGCCACAGAGATGTCATTTAAAGCCAAAAAAAATCAGAAACCCCAGGCATGGCAAGCACCAACAAGATCTTTTCTCCATGTCAACAATTAAATTTTATTTCTTGATTTTCTATTTTTTTTTTCCAGAAGAAGGTGAAGTAAGAAAGGGTTAGAGAAATCTCTCTTCAAGGCAGCTGCCTGGCTCAGTGGAGGTTGATTTAATGCTAAGACACTGTTTGAAGTTAATTGTAACTGCAGGGAACAACAAGAAAGCTGGAAACTCACTGTCAGGCAAGGCAAGGAGCTGCAAAAGACACAGGGTCAAACTGTGAGACAATTCCAGGGGTTAGGAATTGTGATCTGACTCAGGGGAAGTTCCAGAGTTAGAGTTGAAATTGGCCAACATCACCTGGAATATGGGCAGAGCACAGCTTGAAGAATTTGGCCATTTTAAGCCTTAAAAACAGAGAAAGTGGACGAATCCTTCTGAACCTGTGAGGATGCTGAACCAGCTCAGCACAGGCTGGTCCTGGATCCCTTCCCATCCTTGGGGTTCTGCTGTGATGCTGCTGAGCATCTGTGAGCACCCAGGACCCTCCAGAGGAGGGAAGAAGGGAGGCTGGTTATTCTGGTTGGTATTTTTGATCCTTATTTTTAAAGGCCATAGGGAATGCCTATGGAAAGATACTTTCTCCTGATTCTTTCTTAGAGTTATGCCACTCTGCAGACATAATGAATATTGAAAAGTTTCATGGTACAGGCAGTTTTCTACTTCCATACTCCATGAGAGCTGGAGTATCCCAAAGAAGATTCTCCAAGATGAAACTCAGTGGGAAACACTTTTTGCTGAAACACAGGAGAGAGAAAAAGCCAAAGTATGCCCAGCCTGGAGGGTGAGAACCAGAGGAGGCTCCACAAAAAGGAGGTTAATTCACTGGTTTCTCAGAAGACAGCACAGCCCCAGGCTCCTGCATTTGGGAAGGTCCCAGTGGTTTGGTTCTGCCTTCTCTGGGATTTGGATCTTTGCTGCACTGAGCCCCACATCCCTCAGCACTGCAGCCCCCAGGGAACCTTCTAAGGATGTTCAGCCCTGCCCCAAGGCCACAGCCCCTTGGAAAAGTCCTCTTCTTGATAAAGAGAAAAAAAAACTCCTTAAAGTGAAGGGAGAAATGAAAATTTGGAAGGCTTGGCATGCTTTCCCCCCATGGAGTCAAACTGAGCACCATGAGACACCAGTGACTGCAAGCTGTGGCTGCAGAGGGGCTGCAAAGGGTTGCAGAGGGGCAGGGGGCTCAGCTGCAGCCCCTCAGCCCCCTCCCCTGCAGCTGGGACCTGGCTGGGGTCTTGCTGGGCTCCCAGGCTGCAGGGGACACCCCCCAGGAACACCCCTAAAAATGGGAGGGCTCCTGGATATTAAGAGGCTTTGGACTTGGCCCTCTAGGCCATTAACAAACCAACACCCTGTAAATCAACTGTTGCAGTTTCTTTTAGAGTATTCTTAATAGCAATACATTTTAACAACTTTTTTTTTTCCTTTTTTTTTTTTTCCCCCTCCTGTCTCCTCACCCCACTGTGCACCTCCTAAGATTGTCTGAAACCCAGGGACCTGCCAGCCCCAGCCACCACAGGATGCCCTGAATTATAACAATATTCAGAGCAATAAATCACAGTGTTTTCTCTACTGGGAAGTGGAAGGTACAGGGAGGGAGAGAGGAGGGGAAAAAAAAAAAAAAGAGGAAAAAAAAAAAAAAAAAAAAAAAGCACTTATCTAAATCTACTTACACGGAATGATTATTCAATTAATTTTTTCATTACACTTGCCAAAAAGAATTGCCTGTGTCTTTAATGCTGTGTGTGAGATTTCATTAATAATTAATAGCAGCAGATCTTTTTCCTCTGTTTAGCAAGTGGGAGCTTCTCTCTGGGGAGGCTGCACCCTGACACCCACTGCAGGGATCCAGCCCTGCTCAGCCAAAGCCACGGGGACTTTGTGGCCACCAAGGGGTGTGTGGGGACAAATGCTCATGCCCAGACCTACTGGCAATGGGGTTTCACCCCTTCCCCCTTCAGCATGGTCATGTTTGTCACTGCAAATGCCATCTGAGCAGACCAGGGGAAGGTTGGAGGAACAAATTCTTGTCTCCACCAGCCCCATTTTCCCACCTGGCATTTGTCCCTCATGCCCAGGTTTGACATCCCCATCCTGTCCTCCCAGCTTTCCCACCAACCCAGCTCCTCCCTGCTCTGTTCTGCCCAAGCCCCCCACTCCCAGAACCAACACTGATGGGTTCTGAGCTACCAGCTCCTCCTCCTCAGCTCCTTGTGCCTACATCCTGGGGGTCCTGCCTTGTTTGCAGCCACTGGGATGAAGCCCCTCCTTGTATTTAAGTGATCTGGCTGGAAGAAACAAGCCACTGGAATTGTGACCCTCGTGCCATGAACCACAGGAGTGGTTTGGTTGGGTGGAGTCACCTTCCCAACAGCCACATGAGCTTTCCAGACTGTAACCTGCTGTTACAGCAGGAAGAAACTTGAGTGCTATGGGTTAACCCAACCTGCTAAAGCCTCCCCTAAACCTCCCCTTAGCCCCAACATGGGCACAACCAAGGATGCTGTCACCTTGAGGCTTCACCTCCTCTGTGGGATAACTCAGACCACAGAGCAGAGTGAGCAGTGCAAACAGCAGCTATAAAGAACCCATCTCCCTCCCAAACACCCCATTTGTAAGAGAACCCTGGGTATAAATAATTAAGTCACATTTTGTGCCTTACATCTGTCTTTATGAGCCTCTAATCATGGCTCTGCTCACAGCCCAGGCTGCTGCCTGCTCAGTTCACTTGCCTGCTCTTGGTGTGAATGGGTTTTCTCACCTTGGTTTGGATGACCACCATTTGAATCCTTCTGCCTGGCGATTCTCTCTGAAGAGGCCTCTGCCAGAGTGGTTTTTCATGGAGCAGGTAAAAAGGGAGAAGAAAAGGCCTCTTGAGATTTAAGTCAAATAAATCAATTAAAAAGTTCATGACACCCTTCTCCTGGAACAAGGATTATAACGTGCCCAGCTGTGCACACCTGTGTCTTTTATTGCTTCTCCTTTCCACACCAGCTCTGCATTCTAATGATCTGGTTTCTTCTAAAAGGTGTGTCCTGGCTTGCTTGATGTGGAGGAAAGGGGGAAAGGCAAAGTTTATCTGCAAAAAAAAATTGGCTGCTGTGGGTTATAGCCAGAGACTGACAGTTTTCTGACTTTCTAGTATTGTTTTTAGTAGAAAGAGAAACAAAGAGGAGATTGTGTTTGAGAACCTCTTGAAAAAAAGAACAAATCCATCCTTTCCAAGCAGCCACAGGGCTGGTGAAAACCACAAGGATTTGGCAGTTCTGAACATCCTGTTTCCCAGAGACAGAGAAAGCAGAGAAGGGGAGCACCCACCAACCCAAGGCTTCCCAGAGCCCCATCCCTCCCTCTCCTCTTTGTAGCTCTATAACAAAAACCCTCCAGGATGGTTGAGAAAGGTCCCAGTGTCCCCGTCAGGTACACCAAGACGTGGCTGGAGGTACTGCTGGGCTCTCCAGGAGCCTTAGGAGGAAGAGGAGAGCAACCAAAGTGTGAGTTTTCTCCCCCTGAGCCTGGAAATCTGCTCAGCAGGAGTTCTGCTGATGCCAGAGCACCCAACAAGGCCACACTATCCATCACCCAGGTCACCAAGCACAGTGTGTGCTGGGTCACCCATGCAGGCAGCTCAGGCTGTGGTGGGGAGAGACTGGATCCCATGGAGGACAACCCAGAGCATCAGCCACACCTCCAAACCATCCTCCAGATGTGCTTCTCCCTCCCCATCAGGGCTATTGGACCTGTCATGTGTCCTTGGGGACATCTTTGCCAAGAGCTTCTGCAGGCAGGGAGCCCATGCAGAAGCCAGGATTTACAGTCCCTCCTCCACACCAAGCAGTCCCCTTGTGTCCTCACAGGTGCCACGAAGCTCCTGGACACCCACACTATCCCTGAGGTGTCCACCAAGCTGCCAAGCACAGACAAGGACATGCTGTGTCCACAGCCTGGCACTGCTGGGACCCCAGAACTGCCACCAGCAAATGATCAGCTCGGTATCTCCACCTCACCTTGGTGCTTCTAGCACTCTCTGGAGCTGGAATTTAAACCAATTGGGTTCAGTTCCCAGCTCTGCTACACATTTACACGTTTTTCTTGTCCCTGTAGGCAAGCAACTACACCTCACTGTGCTTTAGTTTGCCTTCCACGACCTGGAGTAAGGTTACAGCCCTTTTTCTCACCACTATTTTGACTTGTCTACTTACATTACAATCTTTTGGGAGAGGAACCTGTACGTGTGTATCTCCCAAATCTAATATAAGTGATCTAATCCTGGCAGGTTTCTCTGGGTATTACTGTCATACAAGTTCTCAGCAGCTGTGTCTATATAGACAGCTTAACCCACTCTCAGGCGCCAGTAAGTGACTTATCTCAGCCCATGCACCAAGCTCTCCAGCTTGCTTTAAATTTGCATTTCAGAACCTGAGCTCCTGTTTTTCAGGCTTGCTGAGCCCCAAGACTGTGATTCTGGCAGTCCCCCTTGCTCCCAGGGGTGTAACAAATTGTCAGCATCCAACTCCAGCCCAGGACTTTCCCGTGCTGCTCCTGCATCCAGGAGGAAAATCACCCCCAGCAAATGAATTTATATAGACAAGTCTGGTCAATCACCATTTCCTACTGATTTTGTTCACTCTAGTAAACGTGCCAAACAGGGCTCTAAATTTCCTAGGCTTTGCTGGTTCTCTTTCAACCCTTAGGACATGATTTCTTTGATTTCCTACCTAATGAAGAGCAGGAATTAAACTAAATTATCACCTGTAACCTCCTCTCTGCCCCGGGGTGATCAGGGACCTGTGATCCAGCCAAGGTGTTTCCCTACAGGAAGAGCAGTTTTTGTAAGTCTTCCCCACCCTATTGCTCAGCAGAAGTGGCACCAACTCTCAAGAAATGTTGGAACTTTGCTCAGGGGTCAATGATCCTTTTTTCTTTTAGCTCTACACCCAGACCCCCCTGCCCGGGGTGAACCCCACAGAGTCCTAGAATACAAGAACTGTTGCAATGAGTTTGCTCAAGGCTGACCACTTGCCTGTGCAGGAAGGATGGGACCTGGAAGGGCTTCACAAGCAGATCCCAGCTTGGAACAGTGAAGCACAGAGCTGGGGAGCTGCAGGAAGTCACTTTTACCTCCAAGTCTGCTGTGAAGCTCTGCTTGTCCATCCTCTCTCTCCTTTGGGATGGCACAGCCTCCCCTCTGCTTTTTCTGAAGGGAAAGGAAAGCAGAGCAGCTCATGCAGAAACCACCTGCACAGTGCCATGTTTGTTCAAAGGTAAAGCAGCAGCATTGGGGGATTATGGACACGACTTTGATTTTATTTTAAGGGCTTTAATATTTGGAACCACATTGGTTTGATTTATCTCAGCGTGCCAGCATACTGCTGGTAACCAAGCAACACCAATCCTCTCTGTATTCTGGGAGGCTCCTGGGATTTTGCCTATGAACGATATTACTTTGTGTCTATGAAACTAAATGGACCATGGGCACCATTTGTAAGTGGAGGATGTTTGAGTTTCAATGGTTTTTTTGAAAGATTTCTTGTTGCTGGAGGATGGCCATGCTCCCTGGCACCAGGCTGTACCCATAGCCCAGCACTGGAATGCTCACCCCTTCAGGAGGTGCCAATGACAAAAAGTCACCCCAAAGTCATACAGCTCAACAACAACAAAAAAATAGTGACAAAAAGTCACCCCAAAGTCATACAGCTCAACAACAACACCAAAAAAATTGAAAGGAAAGCTGTTGTGGTGCTGCCATGCCTTTTTTTTTTTTTTTTTTTTTTTTTTTTTTTTTTTTTTTTCCAGATAGGGCAAAAAAGAAAGAAAGACAAAAAAAGCCCTAAAGCAGAGACAACTTTTCTGGGATCCAAAGTGGCCCAGAGGAGAGTTCAGCAGGCAGGGAGCAGAGCAGAGGGTGAGAACATCACCACAAACCTCCTGAGAGGAGCTGCAAATTGGGCACTGCTCAGCCCCCTGCTCAGCACCTCTTGGAGAGCCCAAAGTGGGGACTCTGGGTGTCCTGACCTGGCTTCAAGGCTCAGCTGCCAGAGGAACTTGTCTGCCCATGGCCACAGACCTCAGCTAAATCCCTAATCTAACCCTAATCTAATCCCCTCATCTAACCCTTTACCAAAACGTGACACCTCTCTTGTAGAGCAGAATGGAGCCCTCTTGATCCTTAAGCATCACCATAAGCATTATTCTTATTATTATTCCTACTGACCAGACCTTCCCATGGGGAAAAGGGGACTGGGTGGGCACCACTTTTATTCTTTTGTGGTTAAAAAGGTTGTTTTTTCATCTTTTGGGGGGTCTGGTGTGGATCTGCTGGAGCTGGACTCAGACAAGTTGCAGGGCTGCATCCTCCCAGCCTGGCCTCGTGTCTGATGCTTTTGCACTGACAAATACTTCAAATTAAGAAGCACAATTATATGCTTGTTGAATGGACAAACAGTGCTAACAAATGTGCTGTGGAGTGATCCTGTGGTTCTGACATGTACAAATTGGTCATTATTTTAATTTAGCTGAAACAAGAACCCTGCAGAATAGGGGGCTGGGTTTTTTTGGTTGGTTTTTTGTTTTGTTTTTGGTTTTTTTTCCACAGGAAATCCAAAACCAGGCAAAATGCATATCAGCTTTGCCAAAGAGCTTCCCTGAGGTTTGCAGATTCCTCAGCAAATCTGGACTGAGTTAGGGAAAGTCAAAGTGATGGGGGAAATGCTGAACCTCAGAGGGGGACCCAGAGCAAGAGCTTTAAATCCAAACCCCTGTCGCGGCCTCCTCAGCTCTGCTCTTCCCCGAGAAGCTGAAAACTTCCTTGCTCCTCACTAGGTGAGAATTGGAGCTCTGAAAACCCCTTTAACAATATTAATGTGGATAAACAGCCTACAACAAGAACACCCAGTCTGTTCTGCACCTCACCAGAGTTCCTTGGAGGGTTCCTTGCAGCTCTCCACGATCCCTTCCCAGAAGTGCAGGTAGGGATCAGGATCCTTCCCTTAATCCCATTGCCATGGGGCCAGTGTGGCAAGTCCTCAGCCTTTTGTGACCTCCCAGAAATCACAGAATCACCCTGGTCTCCCCAACAGGCAGCTGGGGAAATGTCTGGTCAGCTCAGAAAATGCTGTCTCAGGGTACAGACATCTGATCTATATAAGCACATCACCAATGCAAACAGAAAACTCCAGAACAGTTCTCAGCCCTTATGCCTATACATCTTGGTTTTAGATCATTCCAAAACTCAACTAATGATAAAAATGAATGAAAAACAGGTGAGTATTTTGGCAACAGCATGGTCCACATTTCACCAAATCTCAGTCCTGCTCAGAGCCCTCTAGAAGTAGAGATGCCCAGTTCCAAATTACAAAAAAAAAAAATTAAAAAAAAAAAAATCTCACACCAGAATAATACTTTCAATCCTCATTTTTATCCCCAAAATCATGTTAATGGTTGCTTACACACTACCTGGCAGCATAACAGAGGTGTTCTCATCCAGATGCTAAGAGGCAGGGACAGATAAGCCAGCCCAGTGCATCAGGACTGCAGTTTCCCAGCCCCAGCTCCCAGATCACCAGCAGCCCACCTGCTGGTGATACCAAAAGGAGCTTCACACAAGCAGCAGAGCAGAGATAAACTGACACTATTTTTGGCAGTGTAAGCTGGATTTGAACCAGCCATCCACCAGCAAAAGCCTCCAACTCTCAGTGAGACCCAAAAGCCACTGGGAAGGAGTTGAGGCTCAGAGAAGAATGACCCAGGATTAGGAAAAAGAGAGCTCAAACCCATCAAGCATTTCAAAGTGAAACAAAATCTTTGGACGTCATTTGGCTGCTTTTATCCCCAAATTGAGTTTTATCTGTGGGGGAGCAAAACAAACCCTGGAGGAACGCTTAGCACGGTGGAAAAAAATAATGTTAAATTAAGCTTACCAAAATGTTTCTCTTTCTGAAAATCTTGGCTGGCGACAAATGGCTTGTGCCAAGTTATAAATCAAGCTTTGGGTTTCTTTTAACACTCAGCATCCCCTGATTTATGATGCCATCACAACCTCCCGATTGATTTCTGACTCAGTGATCCATCTTCCCCTCCAGGTACCTGCCCCTTAGGATGCCTTTTCCAGAGCAGGAGCCACGTTCTGCTTCCCAGAAGGGCTTTATGAAGGAGAGATGTGAGGGGAAACCCTCTCACTGGCTGAACACAGACCCCAAAAGCCAAGGTGGCCACGGTGGTGGTGGGGGTATGGATGGGGTTTGTATGGAGGAGCAGCACTGCTCACTTGAGTAAATGCACAGAGGGGTCCAGGTTTGCTTGGCCACCAAAGTGGTGTGGCCTTTGGCAGCATGGATGTGTTCCTGGAGAAGCCAGGACAGCCCTTCTGGTCTTGCTTTGGGTGACAGGAGCCCCCATCCTGCAGCATCCAGCTTAGATCCCCATAGCAGCCTTCACAGATGGAAAGCAATTCCATCCTGCAAGCCAGGAGGAAGATTCAGGCTCATCCAACCTGATGACGATGAGGCTCATCAGAACCCCACACCAAAATGGAAAGCTTTTTCCTCTAGGAACATCCTACTCCCCAGCAAGGTTTGTTCCCACCAGCTCAGTGACCTGAGTGAGGTCTCTGTGACCTGAGGTCACCAACACTCCCATGCCACACAGCAGCCACTGGGCACCTCCCCATCAGACACCAGGGGGTGGGAGCTGTGCCAGGGTTTGTTCCTGCATCCTTCCTTGGCTTTACACTTACCTGGTTTGGGTCAGCATAGAGCTCATTTTCTGCCTTGTAATTCCAGCTAAGTCCCTTGTAAGGAGCTGCACTTGCTGAAATTAACAGCAAGTTTCTCAGGCAGTGTGTGCTTCTAGGACTGATAATATTCAGTGTTTATGGTTACTGCTGGAGAATGGGCTGCAGAACCAGGGACACTGCTGGGTTCTGAAACATCTTATGCTCTGGAAAGAGAAAAGGAGTAAATGGGTCACACCTGGAACTCTCCTCTAGGAAGGAGCAGACAAGACAAATGACCCAAACTGACCCGAGTATTCCAGCCCATATACCTCATACTCAGTATAAATTTGAGGGATCACAAGGGTCAAACCCCCTCACCTTCACCCTTTGCTCTTCCCTCTGCCCTTCTTCCCCTGTCCCTGTTTGCTTCACCTGGATCCTGGGAGGATTCCATCCATTGCTCTGCTTCTGGTCCTGATCCATCCCAGCCTGAATCTGTGTGTTCCTGCCTCCAGCTCCCAACTGCTGCTGACCCCAGGATTCCAGCCTGGACATTCCCAGGGCTGCCCTGCAGGATTGGTGGGGATGTGAGAGTTATTGGGGGAAAGGAATAAGGAACCTGGCATCATTTTTCTGTATACTTTTATATATTTAATAATTTTTCCTTTTTATCTTTAGTGTTTCATTAAAGGCATGTAGTTCAGTTTCTAACCCATCAGTCTCTCTCCCTTATTCTCTCTCCTTTCTTTATCAGGGAGGGGGAATTAATGGAGAGCACCTGTTATTTGGTTTAATTGCTGGCCCAGTGTTTAACCCTGCCAAGAGGTCATCAGCCTCATCTCTTCATGGGCACATATCTCCTGCATGCCCCCAACCCACAGAGCACTCCCCAATTCACATAAAAAAACCAAAACAAAACAAACCCCCAAAAAACCAGAGAAATGAAGTGCAGCTACTTGCACTGAGCTCATTTTAACCAGAAAAGGTGTGGGGGGGTTTTGGTGAGCAGCAGGATGGGAATGCTGAGCAGCTGAGAGCACTCACCTCCAAATTCAGCCCAGCTGGAGGCTGCTCAGGAGACCCAACCACCTCCAAAATGAGAAATAATGGGGATGTTGGGGGTGGGAAGAAGGCAGAAAATCCCAACAACTCAAAGCCCTTTGAGGGGGTTGGATTGCAGTTGGCAAAGCCTCAGACAAAAAAACCCAAACAATCCCCAGAGCACTGTGATTCCCTGTGATTGCCCTGCCTCTATCAGCCAGGTTACATATCTTTATCTAAAGTCTCCCACATAAACATTTTCTTGTGGAGTCCAGAAACCATCTGTCCACTCAGATGGTGCCTTTTAACTTCCAAGATAAATAGGGCTTTTTTTTTGTGTCACTATAAAGCATTATTTATAGTGCAAAGGGCCTGTGAATGGTGCATGCTGTCAGTTCACTATGTAAATGATGCCAGCTCCTTTCCCTACAACCCATCCATTATTTTCATACACTTTGCTTTGTCTTCACCTGTCAGAGGTAAAGTCACCTTGGTGCCTTGAAGTGGTTTTCTCTTTCCATTTCATTTGGTGTCTGACTCTACTTTGAGGCTTGGCAGGGAGGAGAACATCAGATTTTCAGAGGCAGTTAAGGGAGTTGGGAGAACAAACCCTGATGGCCTTTGGAGCTCCACCAAGCAAGGATGAAGAGCTGCTTCTCAATTACATCCATGGAGCTTCTTCATAGGAGCTTTAAGGGGAGGATGGCCCAAAAGGCCAGTCCTGATCTCAAGAAAAGGGTAGACTGGAAATGCTGATCCGAGCAGGACGAGGCCCTCAACATCACTCATGGTTATTTTATTTTTTGCTGCTTGGAAGCAGAGTGCTGCTCCTTTCCACCCTCTGATGTCCCTTTTTTTCTGCAGGCTCAACTTTTTCCCTCAACTTTTGTTTTCATGGTGAGTTTTTGCTCAGTCTACTCCCTTCCCACCCTTACTTTGGGTGTCTGTCCCCCATTCCTACCCAAGCACCAGCAGATCACCCCTGGTCAGACCCTTACCAGGTATAACCCAACCTTCTGGGATCTGGATGAGCAGTTACAGAGCTGACCCAGGCACCCTTCTCAGAGAGCACTTATAAAGTTCAGAAAAGGACTTACAGAACTTTTGGAAGCAGAGATGTCCTCTGTTACCTTCTCCTGTTGTTATGAACAGGGTAAATTACCCTGGATGATCCAGCTTCATCCCTCTCTTTCTCTGGCCCACAGGGAGCAATCAGCTCAAGGTGCTTGGTCTCTCCTCTGCTGCTGAGAAAGGAAAAAATAAAATAAAACGAACCCATAAATCACAAAGCTAGCAAATGAAAATAAATACACTTAACAATATTTCCATGCTGCTTTTTATTATTATTATTTATAATGGTATTACAGAATTTTGTAAAATTAAAGTAAATGTCAAGCAGAATGTAATAATTTTCCTTGGGGTTTGGCACATTTGTGTGCCTGACAGTTTCACATTTTTCTTTATATCTGTGAAGACAGGAGCCTGACAGGGCTATATTTTGTTACCCACTTTGTTCAATTTTGTCATAAATTGGAGTGAACAAAACAGTGAAAATACAGACACCAAATTAATCAAAGAAATTACATTTTAAAGCACCTCATACCAAGATGTATGAAATAATCATACTGTGCCAGGAAAGCACTTGAAGGAAACCAACATTTCCAACCCCAGACTGATGCACTTTGCCCCCAGGAGGGCAGAGACCTCAGCCCAAAGTCAGAAGTGTTACACACCAAGATTTTGCTCCTTGGCTGCTCTCCCCCATGCACCTCTCTGCAACCTCACACAGATTCCTGCTGCTCACATCCCATGCCCAGAGCTGCATCTTTTCCCACCACATTTGGGGATGTCAGGGCACATGGGACCTTTTCACAGGTGAAGTTGACATCTTCATCCTCCCCCCTGCTGCCCCTGATGCCACCTGTGTCACCCAACACCACAACAGCCACCAGGGACCCCCTGTTAAACACCTGGGGGTTATTTCTCTGTTCCAAGGGACAGGTTGGCAGCAGGGTAGGAAGAAGCACCATGCATGAAGAATTGGAATTTCCATGAGAATGAGGAGGAGAAATCCTGGGGCCAATCCTTTCTGCTTGAGTAAATTCCATTTGAATTCCTCTTGAAACACCAGCTCTGCAGCACTTGGACTATATTGAAAAGGTCACTGGAGGCAATGTCAGAAAGGCTCTCAAGCTGCACTCCAAGTGTGCTGATAGAGATTCAGAACAACACATTGCTGCAGGTGGAGATCCCAAGTGACTCTCCCAGGGATCCTCAGCATCACAGAATCACAGAATAATCCAGGTTGGAAAGGAGCTCTGAGATCATCAAGTCCAACCCTTGATCCACTCCCCCCGTGGTTCCCAGCCCATGGCACTCAGTGCCACATCCAGGCTCTTTGGAAAGATCTCCAGACACGGAGAATCCACTACTTCCCTGGGCAGCCCATTCCAATGCCTGATCACCCTCTCCAGAAAGAAATTCTTTCTCATCTCCAACCTAAACCTCCCCTGGCACAACTTGAGACCCTGCCCTCTTGTCTTGCTGAGAGTTGCCTGGGAAAAGAGCCCAACCCCCCCCGGCTCCAACCTCCTTTCAGGGAGTTGGAGAGAGTGATGAGGTCTCCCCTGAGCCTCCTCTTCTCCAGCCTCAACACCCCCAGCTCCCTCAGCCCTTCCTCACAGGACTTGTGCTGGATCCCTTCACAGCCTCCTTGCTCTTCTCTGGACCTGCTCCAGTACCTCAATCCAGCACCTCAATCCCAGAACTGGACATAACATGTACCTGGCAGCAGCACTGGTCCAGTGCTCCCAGTTAGTGCCTGGCTGGTGGCCCCAGTGCCTTCTTCCCCCAAACGCTGACTTGGGAGCACTTCTTGGAGCTCATTAGAGGTGGGGAGGATGGTTAGTGGGGCCCTGGAAGTGTTAAATAAGTTTCAGGCAGCTGAAAGGGTTGTGTTGGGATCTCACCTCCTTCCTTACCTGACCAGGAGCACTGGAAAGCCACCGTGGCTGAACGAGCTGTCCCCTGGGGTTGTGAAGGACACTGACAGCAGCCAAACCCCCTCTCTAGGGTGAGCAGAAGTCTCCTTATCACCTGTTAGAATTAGACTTAAAACCTGAAACAGAAGATCTTCCATTTCCTCACAGATTTAGTATTTTGCCCTTTGAGCCCCTGGTATGGAAATATGAACTGTCCCCTTACCCCACTGTCACCCATCCCCTTGCTGCTGGCCATGGAGCCAGAGAGCAGCCAGGGGCAACCTGCACAGCAGAGGCCTGGAAAGCTGCCACATTGCCTTGCAGAAGTGGAAGCAGTTCAGTGGGAGATTAAGGGATTATTTTTTTTTCCTACCCACCAATATATGGCAAAAAAATGCATTTTAAGCTTATTTGTGTATTTGTTGTTAAACACCCTAATGGTCTCCAGCTGTACAGCAGGAGGGCCCATTCACTGATGTTTTACTGGGCATTTCTTTTATTTTATGTTTTTTGCTTTTATTCTTGTATTAAAAATGTATTTCCTCCATTTTGCTCTGTGCCTGTAGAGCCCCTGATGTCTCCTCTCATCACACCTGTTTTCTGTTAGTTGTCATCATTACTTTAATTCCCCAGCTATTGTGCAGAGCCTGAAGATCATCTGCTAAAACCCATTCTTTACTTTAGGAAAAAAAAACCAAACAAAAAACCCCCCAAAAACTGCCCACGAGAAGGCTTTAGTAAGTGAAATGGAAGTGTCCAGTGAATAACCCCTGATTTTCAGGTGTTCTCATTCCCATCACCTAAGTGGGGGAATAATTAGCAGCCAAATGCAGGTTTACAGTCCTGCCAGTAAAGTCTTTCTCAGGAAGACTGTTTGGCTGCTTGATGGGTAGAAGGATATTTTTAAAACTGTCATTTAAGACTCAGCTGCATTGCTAATTAAATGAGAATTTCATAAAAATCATCTGAAAAAAAGGCTCTGTTAATTGGAGAACGATAAGGAACAGACTTGCTAAACAGAGGCACGAACATCTAACAATTGAAGAGGGATAATAAAGTGCCATGTTATCATGTAATGCCAGGCAGCTTTCCTACTTCTATTTCAAGCTGTAAGTTTTAACCATCTTCTTTTTTATTCTTTTTTGTGAATGGCATCCAAAAAAAATGTGCTTTGCAACCATAATTTCCAGAGCTTCAAGATTTCCTGCGTTCCCATAAACACCTTCTGTGTTCTGCAACCCATGTGAGGGGAGAAATGCATCAATATTTTGGGGGTGTTCTTCATGCAGGAGAGTGGTGTGACTGAATTAGTGATTCTTTGTAATAACAGTGACTTCCAGTGCTGCACTGAACAGGAACATTCCTGGAGT
Source organism: Calypte anna (assembly GCF_003957555.1). Classification (NCBI taxonomy): domain Eukaryota; kingdom Metazoa; phylum Chordata; class Aves; order Apodiformes; family Trochilidae; genus Calypte; species Calypte anna. The sequence goes on from NC_044264.1 coordinate 1,618,854, forward strand.
CAGGAAGGAACTGATGAGCCTCATGGCAGACTGAGGTTCAGTTTTGTTGGTGATGCTCAGCATTTGGTCCTGATGTGCTGGAGTCATGGAGGGAGCAGCATCCAGCTTCCTTCCCTTGGGGCCATCAAATTAAGAGTGATCACAGATTTCATAGAATCATTGAATCACAGAACAGGTTGGGTTGCAAGGACCTCAAAGATCAACCAGTCCCAATCCTCTGTTTGGGCAGGGACACCTCCCACCAGCCCAGGATGCTCCAAGCCCCATCCAATCTGGCCTGGAACACTGCCAGGGATGGGGCAGCCACAGCTTCCCTGGGAAACCTGGGCCAGGAGCTCACCACTAAAGAATTTCTTCCTCATCTTTAACCCAAATCTCCCCTCTTTCAGATTAAAACCATTGCCCCTCATATTGTCCCTTGCCTGCTTTCCTGTAATCCCTTCAAGAACTGGAAGGTGCTCTCCCTGGAACCTTCTCCTAGTTGAACCCCAACTCTCTGAGCTTGGGTGCTCCAGCCTTCTGAGCATCTTCATGGCCTCCTCTGGACTTGCTCCAACAGTTCCACACAGGAGCAGACCCTGTGCTGGCTATGTTGGTAGCAGTGTCCATGTCACTCTGCAGTTGTCCTGTGTCACCTCCCCAGGTCATTTACAGGGGAAATTGGAGCCCCTGAAAGTTCTGACCTGCTCTGGAAATGAAAAAATCATTGAAAAATGGTGTATCTGGGAATGGTAAAAAGAAAATTCAGTTTTGCAGGGCTGGACTATGCCATATCAACACAAGAGAGAGAAGCTGAAGCAAATGAAGCAATCAGGTGCACATCTGGTCCAGCTGTGGCCATGCCATGGAAAGCTGCACAGATGCTCTGGGAAGGGAAAATATTAGAATATGTCTTGTGCTGACCTGCTGTTCTCACTGCCTTCTGAGGCAGGGCAGGACTTACAGTGGGTGCTTTTTCAAACATGGAAACCTTGAGTTACCTCCAGAGCCCATGTTGTGATGCTCAGTGCCTGCTGGGAGAACCCCTGGCTCAGCTCCATCATCCATCCAGGCTTCAGATGACCTTAGTCATGGTCCCTTCATCCATCTCCATAGCAATTCCCTTTGGGAGAACTGAGTCTAGTGATTCTGCTAGGCATGCTGAGGAGAAAAACACAGGATTTTGGTGGTAAAAAACTCAGATCATTGGCTAAAAGCCCTAACAGTACAGAAGACAGAAATAAGATTCCCTCATGCATTCAGGCACCTGATTCACTCTCTCCAAGGCTGGATGAATTGTGTAGAATTGTGTAGGTGAGTTATTGGACCAGCTGATTCTCAGCTGTAGTTTGGGTCCCCAGTGCCACAGGTAGTGGCTGCACTCCAGGAAGAAAAAAAAATTGTATTTAATGTACACACTTATTTACTATACACACCCAAGGCAAGGAACAAACCTAGTCATTCACAGAAGGTGTAAGTTAGTAGTACTGTGTATATTTAAGCACTTTCTCACTCAGGGTTTTTTTGTTGGTTTTTTTTTTTTTTTGCTGGGGCCAATGAGCAGTGGTACAGAAATGGAGACTGCCCATTCCAGAGCATCTCAGTGCCAGATTTGATGCTGGATTGAAAATGTAGGGAGGAAACTGGCTCAGCACCACATACAATAATCCTGCAGGACCATGGGGCTTGGCCTTCACCTCCTCCAAGTAACTCTGGGCATGGATTATGGCCAGGTCACAGAAATGTGATTTAAGATGTGAATTTTTAGGACATTTCCATTCTGACAAGAGCTTTACTGTACACAGAATCATGTGGGCTCTTTCTCCCACTTAGCCTCTGGCATGTCAACCCCATAATTCCAGTAAAAATAAGATACTAACTGGGATGGATGAGAAGGGCAGAGGTGGGATAAAGTGGATGATGAGAGCAAAGATGCTGAGCTACTTATCAAAGACTTTCCCAGCCCAGGACAAGAACAACAGGCAGGGATGGACAAGAGTCTCATTTACTTTATGCCCAATATTTTCCTTTTTATAGTCTGCTGCACTCAGGCAGTTTTTAAAGTGGTGCATGGTGATTTTAGACACAAACCACATCAGCAATTAATTGGATTTGTGGGCCTCACTTCCACGCACCCCTTGGAACCATTCCTGCAGGAGATCCCAAAAGCTGGGGACTGAGCAAAGTAGTCAAGAGGAAGGCACAATGTGGAGAGGCCCCTTTTGTTAATCCTGCTCTGCCTGTTGCTCATTAGCACACCTTATTGTGCCATCTGAGTGAGAAGTTTGGTGCTTCAGCTCTGCTGGGGAGAGGCAAATGATGTCCTAATGAAGGAGGGTGCCTGGAGCTGGCAGCAGTTTGCCCCCCTCTCCTCACCAAACAGCCTTTGTGCTCAGCACAGTATGGCCAACTGCACTTAACATGATTGGATGAAACTTGTGATGGTTTCTTCACTCCAGGTGGGTACAAAAGTCACAGGGGAAAAAAAGAATCATTAAAAAAGAAGAAAAATCCCAATGAGAAAATATCAATTGCTGTGACTGGGGTTGGAGGTGCCTGCAGAGCATCCTGGCTGGCAGATAACTCCAGGCAAGCAAAACACAGAGCCAAAAAAGCATAAAGCCCCTGAAGCTGGGGCTGAAGCAGGAGGTATGTGTCACTGGAATTGCTGTGCAGAGTGGTTGGGTTAAGCAGCTTTTACTCCCCCTCTGCTCAGTGTGTGCTCCGTGCAGCTCCCTGGGTGCTCCTGTTCTGCTGCTCTGGCACACAGGGAGGGAGGAGCAAGGGCCCCCACAGCACAGAACATTTTCCCAAAGCCATTACTTTTATGGCCTGAATGATTACTTCATTTAGCACATACATCAGAGCTAAAATACCCAATATTAGCTCATTTAAGTTCATGTTCAGTGATGGATTAATTGTTCCTGTTTTCTGGACCAAAGCCCAGTCCATTTCATCTAAAGACCCAGAAGAAATGTTCCCTTGTCTCTTGAAGACTGAGACATCTACTGTGCTTTGTATATCTGCTTGCCCACAAAAAAAAAAAAAAAAAGAGTGAATGCTTCTTTTTAAAAAAATGCTAAAGGTATAAATCACACCCATTTTTTCCCTGCTGTCAGAGCAGGTGCAATAAGCACATCAACACTGCTCAGCATAAGGCTGTGCCCCCTCTGAGGTTTCAGATGTCACATCAAGTTACAGTGGATGTTGCTTTGCCATGTACCATGCTGCACCATGGGCCACACAGGAGAATGCAGAGAGCTAAACAAGTCCTTAATGAATGAACAGGATGAGAGCAGACACCTACACCAGCTCTGGCCAGGCTGAGATGAAAGAATCCTCTAGGCCAAACACTATGGCCAAAATAAAATAAGAACAGTGGGGAGTGACCAAATGGAGATGCTCGAGGTCTCCGGCTCTCCAGAATCAGTAGAGGTGTTGGTAAGTCAGTGCAATGAGTAAATGCTGGGAGGAAACATCCCTATGTAGCATCCTTGTGGGCAGACCCCTGGTAGCAGGAACCAAGGCTATCATGCATGCAGGGGGACCAAAGCAGGAAGACAATGCTCAGCTGAAGGTATCTTGGCTCCAGGGACAGTTTCTGAGCTCAAGGACCTCTCTTCTACGAAATCCAGGCTGTTTTCTTCAAAGTGTGGGTAGCAGAGCTTGGTATTTTAGCTGTTTATTTTCTCTGTCAGAAAGGCAGAGTGTTCTGGTGACAGAGGGACCTGGACTCCAGTGCCACCTCTGCCACTTCTCTGGACCTTCAGTCACATCATTCACCCCAGGGCTCAGTGTCTGATCCTTTCAACCAGGGTTTGTGCCCAGATGAGGTGCAAGCACCTCATGGCATCTCCAGGACTCTGAGGTTCTTCTGCTCTGTGCTGACACCAAAACCCAGCTGTAACTTGGGTCTCTTGGTTTTGTTCACTTACCTTTGAATGGTCCCTAAAACTTCAAAGAGTTGGGAACATCTGGTGAGGAAAGAGGCAAAGAGAACTGGGGATGGGAGCTGAGATGGTCTCAAACTGAGTCACTTTGTTATTGAGGCCACTACGTCTCGCCTGCCTCTTGGCACAAGAAGAAAACCTCTCCTGTTATTTAGGGATGCTGCTGTCTTTTTGCATTGTGAAAAAAAATACAGAACAAGCAAATAGAGCTGAAACATTTCAGACAATCTCCCTTATCCTGTGCTCAGCAATTACTCTTATTGTCAGCAGGAGTAAAGAACCATGTACCAGTTGAAAGTACTTAGAACTGGCTGTGTGTTTTCAAAACACAGGATCTTTCAAGGGACTACTCACTTCTTATTTGGTGACACAGGCAATTAAGTTTTTAAGAGGTTCTCTGTAGCATTAACAGACTATATGATATTCTTGAAGGCGCCTTTATAGCATCCTAAAGACAAATTGCTTGTATCTTCCTTGGAAAATAAAAGGCTCCATTCCAGTGCTGGAAGCTGACCAAACTCCATTTTAGGTGTGATACAAGCTGGCTGGCTGCACATCACTGCTGCTCCCCCTCCTGGCTTTAATTCACACTGGGGAACTGCTCCCCAAACTGCTGCCCCTGGCTGGGGAGGGGAGGATCCATCCTCCCCCTTGGCTTTGCCCTCTGGGGAGCACCCAGAGGGAGTCAGGGATGCAGCAGGGTTTGGAAATGACCCTTCATTCAGCTCTAGCTATGAGGAAGGTAGAAATTAGAGCAAAAAGGAACGAGGAAGAGCCCATCCTTGATGTATGTTTCTATCAGATGCTGCCATCCTTGCAGGCTGCAGTGAGGATCCTCATTATGGGAAACCCTCACGTGGCATTTGTGATGGGTTCTGGGATGACACCGCACAAAGCTGGGTAATAAAATTGCCTCTGATCTCACAAAGCACAAGGCTCAAGACAAATAAAGTCTGTAAACAGTTCTGCACTTCAGGCTGTTTTATGAGCTGGACCACTGTTTACTTAGGGCTAAACCTGAAGAAGTTCATTTCAGCATTTCATCTCCTGGAAAAGGCACTGTGCCCGCAGGAGGCTTCGCTCCGTGGCTGGGGGGGCATTGGCACGGTTACCACAATCCAACTTCTAGCTGCTTTTTCCCTTTGCTGCCTGCAAACCTGTGTCATTCATTCCACATTTCTCTCTCCCAGCAATACTCCTGTGATATTTAGAAATGTATATAAATGTCAGCAGGCCTGCCAAAGCCCTGGGGCTCTGCAGGCAAAGGGTAGGTACGGAGTTCACCGGGACTGCGTTCTGCTGAAACCCAAGTGCTGGGAAAGGGGCTGAGCGATCCCAGGGTTTCTTGGCCATGTCACAGGTGGCTGGAGGGGACTCCTGACCCTGGGCAGTAGCAGGGGATGGACCATGAGTGGTGGCATCTCTTGGTGTTACCTCCAGCAGCACTGAGCTGATGGGTGAAAGCCAAAGGTGTGCAGTCCATAAAGCCTTCTGCTCACTCCATGAAGGCACAGGGGGCAGCCAGCTGGGGCACCTTCCAGAAACACAAGGGCACAACTTCTTGGCACTGCAGGAAACCTTCCAGCCTGCCAAGCTGCCCAGCACTGATTCCCAGGGGCTGCCATGCCCCAGGCATGGGGGGCTGCTGGCTAATCCGCCATGCAGGAAAAGTGATCATCTCACCACATCCAACAGCAAAACCAAGAGACACCACTAACCTGTCCTCCAGGATCCCCTTGGAGTTGCCTTCAGGAAGCAGTTGGAAGAAGTTTCTCCTCTCCTATTTATTCACTTGGGGAGCAGCTTTTTTTTTGGTTGAAAATCACTCCTGATTCCCATGTCAAAGGGCTGGTTTGTAGCCACCAGTGAGAGCAAGGATGGTGCCAGGGAGATGCATCCTGCAATGAGGAGAAGACTGTTTAGAGGTGAGTGGGCTCACCTGGCAGATTTAGGGTTGGCCTCTGCTTCTGGGTGTAGGCTTGAACCTATTTCAGCACAGGCTGAAATCAGCACTGCCATCCCCAGTGTCACACACAAGTCCCAGTTCACATCAGGACCTCCAGACCAACAGGGGCCAACTTCTGGGGTTGCCTTATCTAGCTGAGTTTTCAACATCTCCAAGACTGGAGATCTCACAGCCTGTTTGGGACCCTCCATCTGGCACTGGACCATCCTCAGGGTGGGCATCTTTTACATTCTGTCTTATCAGAATTTGTGCCTCTTGCCCTGTCACTGTGCATCTCTGAGGACAGGCTGGTTCTGCCTTCTCTAGGGACAGAAACAAGATTTCCCCTTTGCCTCCTCAAAACCCCCATTTTCCTCAGCCCCTCTCCAGTACCTTAATGAGGAAGGGCTGAGGGAGCTGGGGGTGTTCAGGCTGGAGAAGAGGAGGCTCAGGGGAGACCTCATCACTCTCCACAACTCCCTGAAAGGAGGTTGGAGCCAGGGGGGGATCAGGCTCTGCTCCATCAGTCAGACAAGAGGCCATGGGCTTCAGCTCTGCCAGAGGAGGGCATATAAGGAAAAAGGATATAAGGATATAAGGAAAAAATTATTTCCAGAGAGGGTAATCAGGCATTGGAATGGGCTGCCCAGGGAGGGGGTGGATTCTCTGTGCCTGGAGGTTTTTAAGAAGGGACTGAATGTGGCACAGAGTGCCATGGGCTGGGAACCATAGTGGTAGTGGATTAAGGGCTGGATTTGATGATCTCAGAGCTCCTTTCTAACCTGGATTATTCTGTGATTCTGTCTTTTTGCAGGGGAAGTCCCAAACTGGCCATGCCACCTCCAGCACTCAGGTCCAGGAACAGCTCTGGGATTGGCATCTACAGCCCTGGAACAGCTTCAGCTCTGCTGCACTAATTCATGGCCCACTGGCAGGTGTCAGGAGCTCCTGGAATAAAGCAGAAGTCAGAGAACTTTCTCAGCTGCTTCCCCTTTGACAGATTTCAAGCATTCACTCCTCTCTCATCTGGCTATTTGTAAAGGGGTTCACATGTCTGTAACCACTCTGTTAGAGCTTGTCTTCACTGCTGGGAAGCTTCATTAGTTCAGGACAGGTAGTGCATATCTACTGCTCAGAGGTAAAACCAGAGTGTAAGACAAGGCACGTTAGTTATAGAGGGAGGGAAACTCATTAGAGTTGAGCTCAGCTGCAGACTTAGGCTGACTTTATCTTCCTGGTGTCTTTACCTCAGGATTGCACAAACCTTTGTTACACCAGGGAAAAAAAGAAAAAAAAAAGGGAAATTAAAAAAAAAAAGTTATGATTTTTTTACAAGAGACTCCTCCTAGAAACTGTGGACAGACCAAAAACACCCAAGGGGTTTGGGGAATACCTGGAAGGAGAGGGAAGGGGAAGATGCCCCCAGGCAAAAACCCATTTTGGGAAATCCCAGGAAGGCCCAAGCATGTGAGAAGGAAAAGAAATTGTAACAAGGCTGGGCCAGGCCCTTCTCAAGTGTCCAATAATTTTTTTCTTGCCCTTAGAACATAATAGGGATTATGCACACTATGTGACCACAGCAGACACTGCCTGGGATTCTCCTAAGCTTTTAGGGACTTCTTTAGTTCCTTCACTCCTATTGAGCACCAAACCAGAAATGCTGGATGGACAGCAGATATTACTGCAAATGGCACCAATTCCTCTGGAAGGGGCTGGGGAGAAAATGGCTTTTTGCAGGCCTGAGTGAGAACTGGCAAGTCCCCAAGGCAGCCATCCTTCTGGAAACCTCTGGCCTCAAAAGCCACTTTGCCAGTGATCTGTTCTAATTCCAGGAACAACAAACACACTGAGCTGAGGCTTAGACCTTGGGCAAATTCTCCTTTTGGCTCAAGCAGCAAAGATCTTGAGCTGAAAGTGCCTGCTGCTGCGAGCCTGCGCGATGGCTGCTTCCCAAGCACTGCTGGCAGAGCCCTGGTGGAAAACAGAAAATACATTTCATTCCCCAATGGTCATGCTGTAATGGCATGAAATTAGAAACTCTAATCAATAGTGCTTTACACAGCATGACTCTCGTGTCAAAAGAGCCCATGGTTTCAAAAAGAAGAGTCACAAATAAGTATAAAAATCAAGGCTGCGAAGCATCAGTAATGATGTATCATTCTGTCAGGCAATCCCAGCCCCTGAGTCTCTGCACAAAACTTCCTCTCCCCAAACCCTTCCTCTCTGGACTTCCATCTCCAAATAATTTTCATGGATTTCTCTGCCCTTTGCAGGTGAAATGTCACTGATTGGAGCGGGAGTGAGGGAACTGGGAAGGGAAGGGTTGTGTTGCAGCTCTTGCTCTGCCTCTGGTTATCTTGGAATATCTGCACCTTTGTCACTTCATCACAGGGCTTTTTGGGAAAGCCACAACCTATGGCTGTTCACCTTGCTGGGGTACATGGTACATGCTCATACTTGGTATAAATTTGAGTGAACATGAGGGACAAACTCCTTTTTCTTCCTTCTTCTTTCCTTTGGCTTTTTGCCTTTGCCCTTTCTCACCTGTCCCCGTGTGCTTCAGCATCCTGGGAGGATTCCTCTGCCTCTGCTCCTGATCTGTGCCAGCCTGGATTCCTCTGTTCCTGCCTCCAGCTCCTGACTGCTCCTGACTCCAGGATTCCAGCTTAGACTTTCCCAGGGCTGCCCTGCAGGATTGGTGGTGACCTGAGAGTTACTGGGGGAAAGGAATTGGGGTGGTATCATTTTAGTAACTTTTCCTTCTTATCATTACTGTTTCATTAAAGTGTGTAGTTCAGTTTCCAACCCTGAGGTCTCTCTACCTTATTCTCTCTTCATCAGGGATGGGAGGCTGATTAATAGAGAGCATCTGTCATTTGGTTAATTGCTGGCCCAGTGTTAAACCATGACAACAGTGAGACCAATGACATGACTTCCTTCAGAGATTTACCTCTGAGGCTCCTGGAAATGTACATGAAATGCAGATAATCATCACTATGACAACAACAGATGTCATAGTTATCCTCTTTATATCAAGAATTACAGGCAGCCATGCTATTCTGCTTCTACAGACACCACTTTGCCAGAAGAACCACCAGAGAGGTAAAGTATTCAAAAATAATCAGCAGACCCCCCCAAAGGGCACGAAGAACTGACAGCTACAGGGTCCCAGTCTGTCACACAAATATATCAGGAGCCACCAGCGTTTTGCTCAGGGACAGGGTTTGGGTTTTTTCCAGCACTTGTTTTAAAACTCCTCTCCCTGTGCACTGCTCACGTTAGCTCAGCTTGGCAGGGGGAGAAGCAGTGCCCTGAAAATAGCAAATTCTTAGAGTGTAGATTTTGTTCATGAGCCTTTCTTCTTCCTCCACACAGCCGCACTCTGTGTGCAGCTCTGGTGGCAGAGATGCAGTGATGGAGCAAGTGTTGGAGATGTTCTCAGGACAGAAAACAGCTGCTTGGCTTTAAGATACATAACTGGAAACCCTTCACACAGACCTGCCTAATCCAAAGGCACCAAAGTTAGTAGGAAAAATATTCACACAGCCTGAAGTGAAGGGCTCCATCTTTTTGTGGCACTGGCAGTTCCTGGCTCCTTTTCCCAGGAATTTTGTTCCACAGTACTTTGGGGTTTGCTGTTTTCCAGTTGAGCCAATATTACTTGAAATCCCAGTGAGGACAAAGCCACTGAGGTTTGCATAGCAAGTCCATGGCCTGACAAGACTTCTTGGTGGTCAAGGAACTGAACTGAAGGGTTAGAACTAGATGCTCTTTAAGGTCCCTTCCAACCTTATCCATTCCATAATTCTGTGAACTGAAGAACAGCAACTGCTGGGTGGGCAACACAGGCTTGGCTGCAGCCAGTTTAGCTACATGGTCCTGTTCTGGAGCTGCTTGACCAGACTGGTTTTCAAATCTACAGAGACCTCTTGGAGAGCCTTACTTCAAAGGCAATGCCCTTCTCACCTTGGTTGACAGGAGGTGTGCAGGAGGCAGGGTTTTGTAGCTGCTTTTCCATATTTCTGTGCTGAAACTGCAGCCCAGATGGAATCAGTAAAGCCAAACCCCAAGTAACATCCCTGCCCTCCAGCCATGCCAATTACAAGAGAGTGAGGGGTTTGGGAAGGGGCTGCTGAGGTGAGCCCCCAAAACACCTCCTAAAGAAGGTGCCCACAGCCCCGTCAGAGCCAGAATACCACAGTCAGGTCTGGCCAAGCAGTTCCCACAAGCTTTGGCTCTTTTTCTCTTCAAAACACAGTTGCCTTTGCTGCAGAGCAATCACTGCCCCCAGCCCATGGCTGGGAAGTCTGAGAAAAGCCAAACCCCACATCTCTCCCAAGCCCTCAATCCAACTGGTGACTCCTGCAATGGATGCAAAGCTTTAACTTCAGGAGCTCCAAGTGTCTGTGAATCCCTGGGGCCTGCAGAGGTGTTAGGAGGTTCCCCCTCTCTCCTGCACGTTCCACTGCCAAGCTCCATTACACCCACCCAGGGGATGGGTTTGTGTGTGGCAGAGAAGTCTCCAGATATTCCATTAGAGGTGGAAAGGCAGCTGCTGAATGCTGCTTTTCAGGTTAAGCAAAAGATACACTATTAATGAAGATAATCTTACCCTGCCATTGACTTTTTTTTTTTTTTTTCCCCCAGAAATACCAGGAGAGGGATTTTCAAATCCTTTCAGGTTTGCAGAATGTTATCTGACTCTATTCCTTTAATCTCCTGATGCTGAAAGATGGATCTTTCTCTCTTATGGCTCGATGTACTTTGATACTTCAGCAGCAAACCATGAAAGAGAATAAGGATAAGAGAAAAAAAAAAACAGAATTTGCAGTCTTAACATTTACCTGAGCTTGTGTGGACTTTCTCAGTGTTGAATTCCAACAGGATTGACCAGACTGAATATTACACAGAGGAGACAAACAAAATAACAAGCTCTGTGTACAAAGAAGGGGGAGGAAGGGACTGGGTGGGCAGGACCAGAAGTTGGGAAGCTCAAGAGCAGCTGGAGAGAGATGGGTTGGATGGGGAAAAAGCTTCCTGCAGCATTCTGGCACCAGTACTGAGCGTTGGGACATAGAGTGGGGTCTCAGGTGTAATTTTAAGAACATATTGAGCAAGGATTATTATTATTGCATATACAGATTATTGCATATACACATTATTGCAGGATGAGGCTGAAGCTGAGCCTTCCTGGAGGAAGAAGATGGCTGGAAAACTCCTGAGGTCCCAATTCACTCCCTGGTTTCTAGAAAATCACCCAGAGAAACTGCCCAGTAAAAGGCAGGCTGTTCCCTGAGCAATTCCCCCTCCTGAGCTGCAGTGAAGGCACAATTCATGGCCTGCTTTTTCATTTCCATGAATCTTAATTGTTCACATAATAATCGCAGAAGTATTTAATAATACAAAGCATATGGGCCAGATGTTCAACTGGTGTAAATCAATAGCACTCTGCAAGCTTCAGTGGTGCTGTGCTGGTGTAATCATCTGAGGGTCTGGCACTGTGTTTTTAAGGTGGCTCTCAGGATTTTAGTGCCTTCTTATTGCTTCCACTAAAACCAAGTCAAGGATTTTATTACCCACATACAAATCGCCACCCTCCCCAGCTGCTCAGAATTTAAGATCAAAAACCCAAAGCTCAAACCAGATTGACTTCAGGTTACTCTAGAACCACAGACTTGGCCTCTGCTGGCCACCACCACCCAGTTTTATCCCAGCCACATATTTTGCCAGCTGACCTTACCCTAACTCAGCTAGGGATGATCCTTACCTCCACTTGATCCAATCCATCCAATGCTTTGCTTTAGTCTCATCAGCCAGTGTGTGAGCTCTGCTTCACTTGTTTCCCACTATAAAAAAAGAAAAGGCTTTTAATTCACTTCCTCCTGGGAGTTTCTGTCATGCTCATTGATCCACTCCACAAGTACTTCACAAACACTAATGGACCTAGTGAAACTCTCTAATAATCTCCTTTGGAAATCTGGCACCAAACTGCTCACTTCTGATGGTTTCTCCTTCTATGGTTGTTTTTCTTTACTACCTGTTTCAGAGTCACCCCAGGGCTCATTAATTGTTCCTCTTTTGTCCCTTGAAAATTTTCTTTTTAATCTTTCCAGGAACACGTTGGATACTGATGTAACACAGACTCCAATTTGTAGTCTTTCACACTTGCAAAGATACCATTTGAACTGATTGTGGCATTACCAGTTGCACATGGATACACATAATTGAACTGAAAAGCTTTGCAAGACATGGATTCATTGGGCTTCTGATCTCATTTGCTAGACAGCCTCAGGGAATGGGCAATTTCAACTCCTCAATTTATGAAAACTGGTCATACTTACTTAGATGGAATAAAATAAATCCTGGGGCATGTGTCCCTTCTGGAAACCAGGTTGACAGCTGTGCCCAGAAGAGATTTAAATTGCTCAGTGACAGTGCTGCACCAAGTGAAAAATATATATATAGCAGAAAGTCAAGGTAAAGTTTTTTGTGCAGGTTCCCAGGTTAATATTCATTCTGCTAATGTGACTCCCTGGTTGAGCTTCTTGCAGGTTTCAATAAGCTGTGTGGAGACTATGCAAATAAGACAGGCTGCTGTGGTTGAAAATAACCTACCCTTGTGCTACTTATATCTAGGGCTAAGCTCTGACCTACTCCACTTCCATAACTAGGGCTGGCTTTTCAGCTGGCATTACCAGGAGGATTTTCAGAAGGCCTGCAGACCAGCTCAGTGCATGGAGGAGGAATGTTTCAACCCCAGCCATCAGCCCTCAAAATGCTGGTCCCCGTTGCTGCTCCTTCCTTTTGCTCCACATGACAACCAACTCATGAATCTTCTTTTTGTTTTTTTTTCCTGGGTAGAAATTACAATATCTGGAAACCAAGGTAACTGCCTCTAGGCTGAAGGAACTCATTTTAAAGATGAGATGTCTATTGCCCCCTGCTCCCTTTGGACCAGATGCTCAACCTGGCATCATCCTGTGATAACACCTGATACTGAAAGGGCAGAGGAAGCACCCAGGTGGGGTATTGCAGCAAGAACTCACACTGAGAAGGTCTCTGGTGGTCTTTGTCCATTTTGTTGAACTGGCCTCAGTTAAGGTCCTCAGAAGACTATGAACCTCCTGCAAAGAGCCTCTGTCATGCTGTGAGCACAGCTTCTTCTGCCCTTTGCTAATGCCTGTCTCTGAGGATTTTAAGCCAGGTACCTGTGAGTTCAGGAAGCTGTGCTGGTACAAGGGATTTTCAAATCCTGCTCCTCAAGACAATCAGTTTGATGTCCTCATGCTGTTCATGGTGATAAAGGTACCTGTCAGCTCAGAGCAAGCCCTTACAGTCACCCAATAAGTGTCTGGGCTGAACCTTCCCCCTCTGGAGCAGATTTGTGCAACAGTTGTGCACAAGAGTTGAAGATGACCTAAAATACCCCAGGTTCTCTGTCTTTTGCCTCCAGGACACAGACATCTTCACTGCCTAGCCCAGAAGAACCTTTCAGAAAAGACCACGGCAGAAGGGGTGATTCCTAAAGGCCTCATCTCTGAAAGACTGTGATCTTTTTTGACTTTAAGAGGGTTTGTTTGCCCCATGAAGATGACAAAGTGACATTTCTGCTCTGAGTCAGCACAGAACCAGACACGTGCCCTCCTCCTCTTCCCCTAAAGAGACAGAGGTGTTGAGCTACAGAGCTTGGCCTGAAAGGTGGTAAAGTCCTTTGTCCTTTATAGTCCTGCCCTCTTTTTCTGCTGGCTTATTCTTTTTGTGCAAACATCCCATCCCCATCTAAACTGCTCAGCAAGAAACATGCACAGTGACCTGGAGGACTCAGAACCTGGTCCTGGGTGTCAGATAGCAGCTGTCCCAGCTGCCAGTGTGCTGCAGTGTGGATTTATGAGATCTTCAATCCAAGATGCATATTTCTTAATTATCAGTACAAGAAAGATTTATATAATTTCCCAGCAGTACAAAACAGCAAAATCTTCATGGACTCCAGACAGTTCTGGTAAAGGATGCCAATTCAGACAGTGATCCTGCAAATATTTAGGCACCAAATTCTGTTGCTGACTCAGGCACTGGTGTTACTGGCACCAGTAAGACCACTGACAGCAGGGGAGGGAGCCAGGGGATAGAGGGTTTGTGAAGCTCAGGCCTTACAAAGCAAACCCATTCATCATTTCCTCTTTAATAACAGGGGATGTGTATCACGGGCAGCACATTCCTCTTGCACAGGCAGGGGAGAGGGGAGAGAGGTAACTCCTGAATTCATCAGAACAGGCAATGGGGTTTGCACAGGGACTCAACTGAACCCCAGACTGGTTTGGCTTGGAAGGGACCCTAAAGATCATCCAGTTCCATCTCCCCTGCTGTGGGCAGGGACACCTCCCAGCAGACCAGGTTTCTCCAAACTCCATCTAACCTGGCCTTGAACACTTCCACAGCTTCTCTGGGCAACCTGGGCCAGGGTCTCACTGTCCTCACAGTGACAAATTTGTCCCTAACATCTTACCCAAATTCCAGTTGGAAGTCATTACCCCCGTGGCTCTGATCCCCCAGCATCCTACAGCATCCTGGGGTGCACTTGGACATCCTGCTCTGCCAGGAGCTCCTGGGACAGCTGTGGGGCGTGGGGGGGGCAGGCTCTGTGTCTGATGGTCAGTTTTTGGAAAGAGGAATGAGGAACCCAAAGCCCTGAAGTGCTCTCCTGCTTCATTGCTGCCCAGTAAATGACTCCAACTCCATTTTTTATCATTTCAGACAGTCAAGCTGCCCATGTGAAAACTAAAGAAGTGCTTTGACCCTGTCTTGTCTCCATTTGTGAATGGCTCAAACACTTCCCATCCTGGCACCATATAATTCAAACCACCATCTCCCCAGTGATGTATTTTGAAGGGAGACTGTTCCCACGCTGTACTATATCAGGGGGATGACAGGTCCTGGTGGTGTACATCAGCAGGAGGATGACACTCTGCTTTTGTGTTTTAATGGCTCCAAGATAGAGCATGGAAAGTGCTGTCTGGTTTCTGAAACCTGGAGGCAAGCACGAGGTGTTATTGTCAAAATAAAACAGAAAACAGGGGGCAGATCTGGAACCTGACTATCCATGATGAGAGGAACAGGCAGGGAGTCATGGAGGCATCTTCTTATGGTAGGTAGGGATGTTTCCCAATCAGTTCATCAGTCTAGCCCAGAAATGGTGTTCCTAAGCCTATCCCCTCAGGATTTAGCTTTTTTTTTTGTTTAGTTCTTAGCATGCACTTCAAGCCCAGGGGCTTTCAGTGGATTTGCATGTGTTTCATTTTAAGCATGTGTTTTGTTGCCACACTGCTTATAAATGGCAATCTGGATTTTATAATGCTGAGCTGAGCTCTGTATAATCAGAAGGAGAAAAGAAGAATAGGGAAATAATTCAGTAAAGAGCAACAAAGAATGAGGAATGATTGACTTGTGAAGAAAGGCCACACTCACTGGTGTTTTGTCCCTCCCACTGGCATCTAAGGAGTGATCCCAGCAGATGTTCAGCAAGAGGCCCAGAGCTGCAGAGGAGGCTCCACCAGTCCCCAGACACAGAGCTTCACAAAGTCCAGAAGTGCTTGTGAAACAGATGAGCCCAATGCAAAGTCCTGGCTTTAAGTGGGAGAGAGAAAAAAAAATAATTAAAAAACAAAAAAGATGTCTAAGAGGGCAACCCCAAATCCTCAAAGGCAGATTTCCCATTTTAGAGCATCCTGAATAAGTGGTGAGTTTCTAATCTACCCAAGCTGAAACAAGAGTCTTGGCCAGAGCTGGATGTTCCCTATCATTTAACTACTGGCTCAGGCTCCATCTCCATAGATTTAAAGCCTGACAGAGGCTCCTAGACTGTGCTATATAAAATCTCATTGTTACATTTAACGGGTTGCAATAAATTAAATTAACTATCAATAATAAGTTCACAGGCAACACCATCATTTTCAGTAAAATATACTTCCTCAAAATATACCAGCAGCACCAAATGTAACTAGATTTAATTTCATGCTGAAGAGTCTCTGAATATTCATTTTAAAATAGTCACCAAGAGCATAATTTTAATTTGTGTGATGTTTCTGCTAATACCAATGCTGACTTAAAACATCCCTTAAAAAGCCTTAAGAATATTAACATGGAATTCTTACAGAAATGCACTGGAGTTTTATGTTTGGAATTACCATTACAGGCTTTTTGGTTTAACTGTCGTTAAGCAGCTTTCATTATTACCAAGACTGTGTGCAAATTAAAACAAACCTATTAAAATATAAAATTCCATGCTCAAAAGATTAGGGACATTTGACTTATAATTCTACTGAAGGAATAAATGTAGTAAAAAGTGATAGGACCTAAAACCCAATACTTACAAACACACACAAAATACACTGTGGTTAGTGGTGAGCAGCCTTCATGTTCTTCAGAATAACCTGTTTCATACCAGGAGTCATCCTCCATCTGGTTTTTTGCTCCCCATCACACAGACATCACATTTATGAAGTCTCTGCCATGTATCTTCACCCACCCCCAGGGTGCAGACAGGGATGCTATGAGCTGGGGAGGAGACCTCTGGTCTCCAGTGACCCCAGGGTGGCCACTCTTAGGATACACTAATATATATATACATCACATAATTATATATATTCTATTCTATTCTATTCTATATATATACACACACACACAGGGTGAAGTTCACTCAAAGGTTTAAGGGGACTTTGAGGGACTTCCCAGAGAAGCAAGGCACTGCAAAACACACTTGTACCTTAGTTGCTTTGGCTCCCAGCTGCTGTATTGATCCCCTCAGCTTCTAAATAACCCTCAATTCAATACAGTCATCAATGAAAAGGCTGCTGCTCTAATAAATCACATGAATATTTACTCTGCCTCGTGTAAAATACATCTTTTGACTCATCAAGTGCTTTATATCCCTGTTCCCTGTCTAGTGACTTCTGTTCTTCTCTTTCCCTCTTAGCAGGGGGCTGTGGGGAGCCACTGACCCTTCCCTCAGCTCCAGTCAGCCACAGGAAATTATCTGTGTTAAAACTCCCTTCTGTCAAGCTGCCAGATCTTTTGCATTAATCCTGAAAATTACAATTAATGAATGCTAAGAGGATCTTTCCACCTTTGTGTCTGGCTCTGTTGAGTTGTAATGATCCTTGCAGCTCCTCCAGCATCCCAAACCTCTCATGGTCGTGGCTTTTGGCTCCTGGGCAGGATGGGGCACACAGGAAAAGGCAGCAGGAGGGTGGCAGTGGGGCTGCTTCTTTTTCTTGATATTCTGGTGCCAAGGATGGTCTGCACTGAAGATGGGAGAGATGAGCATTAATAAGAGCCTGTGGTCACCAGGGATGGGATATCCCCAGCCCCTACCCCATGCAGAAAGCTTATGGCAACATCTCAGGAGCTGGAATTCAGCATTTGGATTTTCTGTGACCTGCTGTGAGGTGAAGGATGGGGCTGGGAATGAGGTTGCTACAGGTCTGCAACCTCACTTCTCCTGGCTACGAGGACAACCTGAAACAATTTCACTGAGGCTCTGGGATTTGACTTCCCAAGCTGTTGATACAGCTCCCTGAGGACTACAAACATTTTAAATGATGGTATTTTCAGTTGTTAAGAACAAGAACTGGGAATCTCATTGACATGGACATACATTATCCCTAAGTGGGCATTAGGGATCTCAGTCAGGTGTGCACCAATTAATCCCCTCTCTCCTGACAGTGCCACCTCCACTGGAGCTGCTGATCACTTCCAGCATGGTTTCTGTTCTCCATTTTATTTTTTTTTCCTTGCTGTGAGGAGCAAAACACATGCTGGGTGTTCAGCCCTCGGTGAGCAGTTTTACCCAGCCCCTGGTTCTGCTTGAGTCACTGCTTGGAAATAAACTAAAATACCTCCTCCAATTCAATGGGTTGGTGAGTCTTGTGCTCCTACTTTTACAAATCCTCTTCCTTGCCATTTC
This sequence comes from Calypte anna, assembly GCF_003957555.1. Lineage (NCBI taxonomy): Eukaryota > Metazoa > Chordata > Aves > Apodiformes > Trochilidae > Calypte > Calypte anna. The sequence goes on from NC_044264.1 coordinate 1,636,687, forward strand.
CTCTTCAGGACTATTTATCTGACACACACAATTTTTTTTCCTCTCAGTGTGTTCACTTGACTCCAGCCTGAGTGTATTACAAGGCACTCCACCATCAATGGAGCATTTGTGCATTTCCAGTTTTGCAGTCCCAGAAATAACTCTGAAGAAGTCACTAGAATTGCACTGGGAGAGAAAAAGCAAGGGATGTCAGAGGAAAAACAAGGTTTAGTTCTTTATTTCCTTAGAGAAGAACCATATGATAAGTAACTGCCTCCCTGAGTTAATCATTCCCACTGCCTTCAGTGGACTCATTTCCCATTTGGACTAAAAATAAATTTAACTTGTAATTCCTAGGCTGAACCTATAAATTCAGCCAGCAGCATCTCTGTGAGGTTAAGCACTTTTCTTTTCCTCTCCCTTTTCAATACTCTTTAGAACCAGAAGATGCAAAAGCAATCCAAAACTCAGAGTAGCCTGAGAATCTACTATCCTGAGCAGATACCTGCTGGAGAGATCTCTGTGGGGATGGGGGGTACTTAGAGGTGCAGAGATGTCTGAGTGGGACAGGGTTAACTGGATTAACCAGGCAATGGGCCAGGAGGAGCTGGTCAGGAGAGCACATCCCCCTGCTAATGCACCAGCACCATTTCAAGCACTTAATGGACTTCAGATCTCAGCTGGGGACTGGAGCTCCTGCTGTCACATCAAACTGTGACAGTTTCAAGGCAAAGGGAGAAATTTGGCAGGAGCTATTGCTGACATTAGCAATGTCAGCTCTTTCCATGCACCCCATTCATCCCAGCTCAGCCCAAGGCTGTGTCCAGGCTGCTGTGGAAGGTGTGATACTCACAGACCTACCTAGTCCTGTTAAACTGCAAATCTGGTACCAGAATTGGAGGCTTTGGTAGGAAAAAAAAAAAAAAGATAAAAGCCCTTCAGTGTCAAGCCAGTGTTGTGGAACTTCTGACCAACCCCCTCAGAGCTCCCAGCAGAACTTTTTGGTGGCATTTGGCACCAACCCAGTTGCTGGAGTCACCTGTGGGGGTCACAAATGGAGAGCTGAATGGTAAGAGAGAAAAGGCCAAGGATGGAAATAGCAATTATTCCAAGAGGTTTGATTTGCAGGGACTTAAATACAACGTGGGCAGCAGGTGGGATGGTGTGCAGCTAAAAGCTGCTGGATTTGGGCAGGAGAAGGAAGGGCAGCAGCAGGACCTTGGATGCACAGGGGTAGTGGGGCTGATCTCAGAGTAGCTCTGTCATTATAAAATGAGTTTTGTGAAACTTGCTATGAAAAAGTGACTGGGTGGAGCTCCCCGAGGTGCAGAGGCTTCCTGAGCACTGAGGAGAGCAGGATGTAGAGGAGATGGCAGCATCCACCTGAAACTTCTGGGTCCTGGGGAAACAAGAGAGTATTTGGCCAGTGGCTCTTGGACACAAACGCCACCATGGGGATGGGATCTGTGTGACCCACAGGCTGGGTGATGGATTTCACACCTCCTTTGATGCAAGAGATCCTCTCAACACAGAGCATCACTGAGCCCAAAGGGAAGGAGTGCTGAGCTCATCAGCCTTCTTTAGCTCCTGGCACTTGTTGTTTGGGTTTGGGGTAATTCTTCCTCTGAGAGGGCAAAACTGACTCCTTTCTGTGAGCACATTTGTGGATGGAGATGATGCTGGGATAGCAGTGCTAATAAAATCAGCAGAAAAACAGCATTTAACTGCTGGGAGGGGAAAGACCTTTTCTTTTCAGGAGCACCCAGGCTCCTGCTTTGATGTTGTGTTCAAGCCAAAGCAAGGGCATGTTTTAAATTCCCAATAATTCGAGTTTCTTTTTAAGTTCCCAAGCCTGGCTGAGCTCTTAAAGACAAGAGATCTTGCTCCTGGGGTTGGCTTTTCTAGGCAATCACAGCTCTGCTCAGAATACTATTTAAATACCAATTATTGTAATTCTCAGCAGAAATATTACAGGCATTCAGATTTTTTTCTTAACAGCCAAAGGGAGACATTTCCAGCATCTATCAAACCTCTTTTAATCCACATTAAAATCTCTTTCCAGAAGGACTGGGCAATAGAGCACAATTTATTATTATAGTTTAAAGGTTTGCCATGGTTTCCCCATGCCAAGCCAACCTGTCCAGAGCAGCTTTTTAGGAGCAGGAGGGATGGTTGGATGGAGCAGAGGCTATTGAAGTTATTAAGGAATGGAGAGCTGATAGGTGGGAAGCAGGAGAAGCAATATCCCAGGCTTTCCTGCAAGGAGCAAATTCCCCATCTCCCAAAAATCCTCTGATTCTCTGGTGGAACTGAGCAAGGAGTGACAATCTCAGCCATGCCATGGATCCCCTCTTCCCTGTGGTCACCCTTCTGCTCACCCAGACTGAAAAGGAAACCAGAATTCTTTGGTTGCTTGCCTGGTGAGACCCTGTGTCTGAAAAACAATCTTCAGGAGGGTGTCTGGGTGCTCTTGCTGCCAGGACTCATCATGCTGCAGGATGAGACTGCACCAAAACCATCATTTTTATTGCTTTCAGTGGCTGCCATCAAATCAGGGCAATTGCAGTGGATGTCCTGCCATGAATGTTGAGTCCAGGCTGCTGGGATGAAAGTTTTAAATGTTATCAACAGCCAGGCTGATGAAGAACTGAAAAACAGAAGTTAGAGAAGAGCTGCTTCATTACACAGCAAGAGGAAAACTCGTGGCTGACTCCTCAAGCCAGGGGACTTTGGGGATGCAGGAAAGGAACTGCTCTGCTCCTTGGAGATGCTGTTTTCCCAGCTGCTTTCCCTCTGGTTTCTAAAGGGAATGGTGTCCAAGCTCTCCAGCCCTCTTTCACTGCCTCTCTCTTCAAACTGGTTCAGCCAGACACCTGAACCCCACCTGGCAGTGGCAGGGGATAAATATGGAGCTCGTGCAGGGATCAGGGGAACAGTGAGATCTCACAGTCCTGTCCCACGCTGGGAAAGCTATTCCGTGGCCAACCCAGTGGCCAGGAGCCAGGGGGTCCAGAGGGTCCAGGGAGCACACACAATGTCCACCCCAGGGCTGGCACCTCCCAGGGACCTGCATGTCCATGGGCATGGAAGGAGCCTCAGGCTTTGGGAGGAGGGAAAAGTCTCCCAGGCAAGGAGGCAATGGCAGAGGTGGAGTGATGCCAGGAACCCAGATCCCTTGCTCATGCAGCAACTTGTTACTTTCCCATGACAAAGCAGCCAGAGCTGATGAATGCCAGTCCTGCTCCTGCCTGAAACCCCATCAGCACCCCACAAGCCTCCTCCCAGCCTGGGGGGGCTGGTGCTGTGCCCCCATCCACTTCCCAAGACAAGCTGAATCACTAGCTGAAGCCAGGCTAGAATCTGTCTCTTTTCCTTCCTCTTTCTTCAGCTGCACCCATTGTAAGCTGAGCACAGCTGTGGTTCTGGCCCTCAGCTTGTATAGGAGCTATAGCAAAGTGTTTAATGTATTCTTAGCTTTTAAACTCCTATTCATCAGCTGCAATCAAAGAGGAGAGCCAGCATCATGTTGCTGGCCAAATTAATCACAGCTCCCCCCCATTCCCCCCCCTTCACACCCAGTCATGTTGTGTGCACCAGTGGTGGTCTCCAGACCCCAGTTGAGCAGAGACTGGGAAAGGCCAACGTGGTAAATGTAAATCCTCCTGCTCTTAATCATGTTGGTAATGACCATGTCATCAATCAGAGCCCTTCCCAAGTGCTCAGCAGCCACAGCCCAAGGGTATATTTTTTCCAAGAATTCAATTCAGTGAAGTCTCTCAAAAGCTGGGTCACCATTATTCCCCCCCACATGGGAGGAAGTTTTCTTCTGACTGTCTGGCACTGACAGAGCATCTGAGCCCAGCATCTCCCTCAAAAGCCAGACTGCCCTGAGTCAAGTCAATACAATTTATGCAACTGAAATTCTCACTGACCTTTAAGGAAAAAAAAAACCAACAAAACAAGCTAGGGAAAAACAAAACATGTCAATTGAACAGACTGGGGAAAACACAGCACTTCTGCCATTTCCCTACTCTTGGTATTTTTCACCAGGGAGACGGGTCAGAACACTTCAAAAACCCAGGCTTTCAAACTTCAAGAAGAATGTTGGAAAGTTGAGAACTAATGGGAATTTTAGTGGTTGCAGCCTTCTCCTACAGAGCTCCAAAGGACTCTCAAGACCATCTGGCTATAGACACTTAACAAGGAGATCATAGTGTGAAACAAGCCACATGCAAACACTGAAAACATCCCCAAAATCTCAGGAACAGGAGAAAACAAGCCCCATGCCAGCCCCCAGCCCCCAGCATCTCCCACCTGAGCCCTGTTTATGTTGTGCCCCGTTGCCAAAACCCATCCCTGAAAATATTAAGAGCCATTCCCTGCTTCCTTCTGGATGCCAGTTGTGGAATGCTGTACCAGTGATTACATTTCACACCCCAGACAGAGCTGAATCCAACCTGTCTGATGCCACTGGAGGAGCTGCTGGAAGCTTTAACACTTTGAGGAGAGTTCAAGATGATTTTCCGGAAGCGTGCCTGGGGGAAATTGAAATGTCAAGCATAATTTGGTACTTGAAACATGAAGGAGAGAGGCTTTTCATTTGTTTTCATCTGCATCTTCCTCTCCTCTGAACTGTACATGCTCCATTTCCCAAGCTTTCATTAGACAGTGCTGAAATCTGCTGGATTTGAGGGAATCTCCAAGGATAAACAAGTATCAGGTGTTAACCTGCTCTGTTAAAGTCAATTTGATATGTCTCACTGTTCTGCCATCCCTGCTAAGGAAACCAGGCTAAAACAAGCTTTTCCCTCCTTATCTCTTTCCCCATCTATTCATCTGATCCTTCATGGGGGACTAGAGGATTCCCAGCTCTTAATAGAAAGGGGTTTGCAATAAAAACAAAAAAACCCAAAACACATCAGTTTTTACTCTGGGTTTCAGCCCCTCAGCTGGTCCCTGGGCTTGCAGACACTCCAGGTCCTCCCAGGCAGCAGATGGGCACTGGGAAGGACTGGGAAGGACTGGGAGACAGGAGACCCAACTCTCCCCCTGCCACAGAAAGAATCTTGGAGCTGTCAGCAGAAGCAACAAGAGGAGTTGGCAAACAGAGCCCTGTGAGGTGCAGCTCCTGGGAATGCTGATAATGTGTTCTGGGGAGATCAATTTCTCATTCTCTGCATCCTCTGAGGAGTTTCTAGGGAGACACAGCACAGAGCCCCACGACATTCCTCATCCTTCCCACGAGGCTTTTCCAGGAGGTGCTGCATGGGGAATTTCTTGCCTCAACTTCCAGGTTTTAACTCGAGTTTCTTTTTCAAGAAAAGCCAAATAAGCTTTCCATATAATAGAAACATGTTAACTTTTGGTACTGTAGTTACTTCCTTTAACATATTCTCACTGCCCAGCCATTATAAAATGAAATTTACCATAAGAAACACAGAGTCACAACAGTGTGAAACATTTCAGCTTTGTAAAAGAAAAAAAAGAGTTTCAATCCACTTGAAAACATGGTTCTACTTTAGAATGTTTGGGTCTGTCAGTTTTCAGGCAATTTTTTTAATCAGAATTTTTTGGCACGAGGATAAAAAAGCCTTTCCAAGAGTCCCTATAAAGTAAAAAAAAAATCCATTTAGTACATGCTTTGGAATTAACCTTAAGTGAGTAATAACATTTCCAAGGTACAGCACATTTAGTGTGAAATCCTGGCTGACTTCTGCCTAAAAACAGAGGCAGTAAAATCAGAAAAAATTACTTTTTAGCTCCCCAGGACAATTTTAGGAAGTCTCACTAAAAATCCCCTTTGAAAAGCTCCCTGAGCATCTCTCCTCACCCCAGGGTGCTGGCTCCATCAAGGGGATGGGTGCTTTTGTGGGGCTCTGCCTGGAGGAGTGAATGAGTTCAGGGCTGCAGAGGTTTTACACCAGAGCCTCATTTCTGCCAGGAAAAGTGGATTGGATTTGAAACAAACCCCATTGATTTTCCATCAGCACTTCACACAGCTCTGCCACCAGAATTAATGCACAGCAAACCAAACCCTGGCTCCTCAGTCCCCTCCTGGCTGGGCAGCAGGGCCAGGATGTTCCTCCCTGTCCACTGGGCTTCTCCTTCATCCTTCCCTGAGAAATCAGAGTTTTAGGGTGCTGAAACCCCAAACCTGGGCTTCCTGCCCCAGACAGCAACCCCCACTTTGGCAGCAGCTCAGAGGAGCACCCTGCATTTCTTTGAGTCCTACCAAAATGAATATTTTGGGATGTTTCTGGAAATGACCAGCACGTAAAACCAGCACAGACCCTGTGGGAGAAATTCCTGGTCTGCAGGACAGAGCTAAACAGGTGGATTTGAGGTCCTTGTGTTGCCTCCCCTGCAGCCACCACCACCCTGCCAGGGTTTCCATAGGGTGGGGAAAAAGTGGTTCTCCCAATGAGGCAGCAGGTTGTTTTACACAAGTAAAACAATAAATAAAATAAAAGTCCTGTATCATTGGCAGGACCAGCCCTGGCTGGCTGGTGAGAGAGAGAGAAAAAATATAGCCCACTTGAGTGGGTAAGGAGTGTATCCTCCTTGTGGGTGGATAAGATATCTCTTAAGTGAATGACTCTAGGATTTATTATGTCAGATTATACCACTTCAGTTCCTGGGTCAGATTATAAAAAAACTGGAAAAACAACCACTTAGTAGATATTAATTTTATCTTATAGATTCTATTGTAAATGGGCTACAAGCCCCCATGTATATACTACAATCCTCAAAATAGCTCCATCTAAATGCAAATGGGAAGCTCTGCCTAACACAGAGCTGAAAGCCTTCCCATTAACATGCCAAGAGATAGGGGAATTCATTTAATGCTTAAAAATTCTCAGGGATAAGAGAAATTTCTTCTGTTCATATCTAACATCATTTTCTCTTCAGGACCAGAGCACCCATAATATGATAATTTTTACCATTCTCAAGCTTACTGAGGGAAAAGGCAATACAATCTCTCTCTAGAAATGACTTTCCAGGCTACACTCCCCTGCCCAGGGAGCAGGGATGTGTCTGCTCAGCAAGGCAAGCTCAGGGGAAGACAGGAGGGGAAGATGATGACAGTGCAGGAAGGTTGTTGAGATGCAGTTACTCATCTTTGCAGACTAATCAAAAGCAGAGAGAGTGCCTGACAGGTTTCATCACTCACCAGCATCTACCTGCTCCCCTAAGCCCATCAAACACCCTCCCTCCCCATCTCCCATGGGTACACACACAGGGTGGGATGCTGAGCCCTCTCTGGAGGACTTCAATGGTCACTCAGAGGAAGGTGCTGAGCTCCCCTGTGGTTGCTGTGCCTGTTCCACCTGCAGGTGTAAGACACAGCTCTGTCCTAAAGGATTAAAGTCTTAGAAGTAGCTCTATCAAAAGCACAGAGTACATGGCAAGTGTACTTCTTGGTTTTCAATATTGATGAAACTTCACTAACTGCTTTTGTTAACTTGGTGCCTTCCCATCAAAAATACACATAATCCAAACTTGTGAGAGTATTGTCAGGAAAAGAAGAGTCATGAACTGACTTGTAGCAGCACCTGAAGGGAAAGCAGCATCCACCTTGGTACCCACACCACGAGGGTCTGAACAGACATCTCAGAAGGAACAAGGCTGGAAATCTCCATGTCCTGACACAGCAACATCATCATCAGAAGCTGGACAAGTGAGAGAAATATTCAAGCCCCTTTCATAGCAGACCTCCTCTGAAGTGTGTCTCTTCCTGTAGAACAGCTCAGAAACCAAGCACGTTAATGCCAAGGAGGTTGTGAGTGAGCAGTTGTTGGAGGACTGAGTTACAGCTGTGCAGGTTTCACAGAACCACAGAATTGTTCCAGGTGGAAAGACTTTTAGGATCATTGAGTCAACCCAAAACCTAACTCTATTCTTGTGGATAGTTTCAGAGTAAGGAAGAAATTTCCCAAGCTGTTTTCTCTCTGGACCTTGTCCTGCCAGTGCCCAGTATTTGCTGAGCAAGAACTCACTGGCTGGGTCTTTTCTGATTAAACATGTGCAGGATCATGCCCTAAATGTCATATGAAACAAACAAACAAACAAAACCAGATAACTTATCACATCAAACAGATTTGCCGGATTAGGGAACTCTACAGCTCCCTGAGTACAGAGTTAATGCTGCTGAGCATGGAGTTTCCTTTGGCAAAGCTCATGGGTCTGGTCTGGCCTTTGATCATCAGCAACATATAACAGTGATTTAAAGAGAGATGAGAAATCTGGGGAAGGAAAGACTCATTGCAGCTGTTTGTAAACTCATGAAGAGAGCAGTACAGCCTGAAAAGATGGAGTAAAACTCTATCACTGGCATTAAAAAAAATCATTTTCCCCAAACAGCTTTTGTTACTTCATGAGCTACAACACTCTCTAATGTATTCCTGTAATCTATAAAAGCTTTATGAAATATTGACATTACTGGAATTATTGACATTCCCATAGTAATTATCTTTCATAATAATTAAACACTCGTAGAATCACAGAATGTCAGGGGTTGGAAGGGACTTTTGAAGATTGATTCCAACCCCCCTGCCAGAGCAGGACCAAAACTGGGGCAGGTCACTCAGAAGTGCATTGAGATGGGTTCAGAAAGTCTCCAGAGAAGGAGAATCCACAACCTCTCTGGGGAGGCTGTTCCAGGGCTCTGTAACCCTTCCAGGAAAGAAATTCTTCCTCATGTTGAGGTGGAACTCCCTGTGCTCCATCTTGAATCCTTTTCCCTCTCCTATCACAGGGCACAAGTGAGAAGAGGTTGTCCCTTCCTTCTTGGCACCCAGCCCTCATATTTACACACACAGATCCCCTCTCAGTCTTCTCCAGACTGAAAAAACCCAAGTCCCTCAACTTTTCCTCATCAGGCAGGTGTTCCAATCCCTCCATCATCCTTGTAGCCCTCACATTTACTCTCTCCAGTAAATATCCTCCCTCTACCTGCTAGACATTTGATGCACCCCAGGATGGCCACAAGGACACTTTGCTGTCCCATGGATAACTTCTCTTCCACCAGGACTCCAAAGTCCTTTTCCATGTCCCATATTTCCATGTCCAGTCCTTTTCTGCTCCCTAGCAGATCAGCTCCTGACCTGTGCTGCTGCACTGTGTTACTCCTTCCCAGGTGCACAATAGCTGAGGATATATAATATATATAATATCCTATATAATAGGATATATAGTTATATAATCTATATATAATATCCTTTCTACTCTTACAGAAACAAGTATCTCCTTTCAGTGCTGAAAAAACTGCAGCTGGTGAAAATCTTCCCTGGACTTGACATTAACAAGGACATTCTGTGAAAGCAGGATTCTTATTCTCTGGGCCTTTGGTCTTTTTCCTTGAAACACTTTGTTTCACTCAAATTAGATCAAATTATGAAATGAAATGGAAGGTGGTACACAATCTGTTTATCTCAATGGGAAACTGTTGAGGAAATCCTCCCTGCCCCCTGCATGACAAACACACAGGAATGTGGCCTCTCCCCATTCTCCTCAGGTCTGGGCCTCATGGATTCCAGGTTTGGCTCCACTCTGGAGTTATATCCCATAACATTAAGCTTTTCAAACAGTCACTGCAAAGCACTCCAGCTTCACTAACAAGAACTCTTATTTATACCCAGGATCTAAGCTTGAAGGGATCTTGAAACATCAGAAGGAGTTGGTAAGAGCTCAAGACATTTTCAATGAGATGTGGGAGATAAAAAGAAGATACAGGAAAACCACAGGATGAAAGCTAAAGGAGAAAAGTAATCCCAAAATAGCTCTGTTTGGAGTGTTCTTCTGGAAGAGTTATTATACTCCTCGGTATGGCAAAACATCAAAGAGGAAATATTTCAACCAAAGTACTTGTGAGCTAAACTTCTCATCTCCTTCCAGATCATCACAACTTGCTGGTTTGCTTCATGTGGCCCTGTGGTCAGACATGACAGGAGAAGGCTCACCAAGAGAGGGTTTTCTGGTGCATCCAAGCCAGGCAACTCAGGGACAGGAGCAGAAGTGTTGCTGGTGCAGCTTTCCTGCTATTCCACCCCTCAAACCTAGAGCTGTTTTCTGTAGCATTTTGAACACTGTTTTCTTCTTCTGGAGCTGGGGGTGTTGAGGCTGGAGAAGAGGAGGCTCAGGGGAGACCTCATCACTCTCTGCAACTCCCTGAAAGGAGGTTGGAGCCAGGGGGGGGTTGGGCTCTTTTCCCAGGCAACTCTCAGCAAGACAAGAGGGCAGGGTCTCAAGTTGTGCCAGGGGAGGTTTAGGTTGGAGATGAGAAAGAATTTCTTTCTGGAGAGGGTGATCAGGCATTGGAATGGGCTGCCCAGGGAAGTAGTGGATTCTCCGTGTCTGGAGATCTTTCCAAAGAGCCTGGATGTGGCACTGAGTGCCATGGACTGGGAACCACGGGGGGAGTGGATCAAGGGTTGGACTTGATGATCTCTGAGGTCCCTTCCAACCCAGCCCATTCTATGATTCTATTCTATGATTCTATGATTTTATGATTCCAATTCAAACACACAGATGGGTCCCAGTAGTGAGTTCAGGAAGGAATTGAGCTCAAGACCCTCCAAGGCTCACCAATACCTTTTGGTGACCTTTGCTGGCTCCAGGGCTTGATGAGGAATCAGCCAAGCTATCACAAACAGGATTTTCCTCTACTGCTTGCTTTCCTCTGACTTATTTCAAGAAGTTCTAGCTGTGACTTCAAGCATTATGGACCCAAGAAGGAAATTTCAGATTCTAGCTCAGGACATTTTCAGAAATGGACTTAAACAGTTTTCCACCTGTGCAAACCCTGACTCTGCATCCCTGTTTCCTCCTCGTGCCCCACACTGCTGCTCTCTCACAGAGCAAGTCCTTGAGATTAACCACAATATGATTACATTTTAATTGAGGCCAGCTTAGTGTGGGGACATCCTTTTAACTCAGGAGGCCTCAATTCCACAGAACCATAATGAACTAATAATGAATGTGCTAAAGTCATTAAATCAAAATTCATAAAAGGGTGAATATTGCTTTCTTTTATAATAAAGCAATTAAAATCCCATATACTGTAATAGATACTACTAAGGTGCACTAAGTGTGCTTTAAGGAGGTTAGTGCTCAATGCCACCACACACAAATTTGGGGATCTTTGCAAAATAGGACTGCTACACTATTAATAGATGATCAGAACCCTTTTCAAGTCATCTTTGTTTCAGTATTACTGCCTGCTTTAAGAAATACTGGGATGATTTCATTAGCAGGTGGTGTAGAACAGTTAGGGAGCATAAATCAGGACCTGCAGTATAAGCAAGAAACTTCCAAGCAGTGGAGCAGGGTACCACTCCAGGTATGCTGCTGCTCAATCCACTGTTCCTTTCATCATAACATCTCCTTCCCAGCTCTCATGCTTTTTTCCTTGGGGGTTAACAGCCCAAATTTACAGCAGCAGAGAAAGCACATGATGAGTATGTCTGACTTTGTGAGTCAGGCCTGACTAGGGGAAGAGCACTCAGAAAAACACATCCTGATCTTTATCTCCCCACGTGGCCTTTGCTTCAAGGAAAATGCATGTGAGAAGCTCTGGATTATTTTAAACATGGACTTTATTGCCACAGGTACTGGAAAGCCAATGGTTGGAGGTGGATTTGAAGAAGGAAAAGGTCAATTAGCAGCCAGGTCTTTAGCTGCATGTTAATCATGATGGCCTGGGCACAACTTTTGGTTCATCTGGTCCCTGGTATGTGCTAGAAGAGGGATGCTCTGCAGCAGCACATGGCTGGAAGCAGGGCCCAGGGCTCAGCCAGATCCTCCCAGTGCCCAACTCAGGGCAGGCTCAGAGTGGTGGCTTTGGTCCCTCTGCCCTTGTCCCTGTCACAGAACACTCCCCAGCTCTACTGATCCAAGCTCAGCCCTTGCAAAGTGCCCACTGGTGAGAGCTTGGGAGAGCTAAACCCCTTGGTACCTGCACACCAAAGATCCCTGCTGCCCCAAAGCTCATCTTCCCACCTAGGAGAACCCTTTCCCCCCAGGCAATAGCTGAGAAGAAGAGGCACAAAGCAACTGGGATCAGACAAACCAGTCAGAAGCAAACCAGAACCATCACCAGCCCTGTGGTGGTGCCTACTGTGCCAGACACCAGCATCTCCTGGAGATGCTGTTCAGGAAAAAAAATCATTCCTGTGCCCCAAATGGCTGGGGATCTAAACCCAAAATGATTTACTGGTACTCACAGATTCACACAACAAGAGTCATGGAAGCCCAAGGCTTTGAAGACTCCTTGGGAAGAGAGAGGGATGGAAAGCCTGTCCTAGGGCAGGTGGGAATGTGTGCCTGGAGGAAAGGAGAAGAACAGATTGGCAGAAAAAAGAATTATTAAATAGTACATGGTGGAGTAAGGGATTACCTGGAGAACATGAGATGAGAACAGACAGATTAAAGGAATGTTGAGTATTTATTACAAAGCCCTTCATATCACAGGCAATAATACATGCCCTGGCTGCTACTGAATAATACAGCCAACAGCCAGTTGCTGTGATTGCTCTGAGTTGGGTAAAATAGAGGCTTTTATCCACTGCAGACCATGCACTGTTATACAGGATAATCAAAACCATTCAGAAAAGGGAGAGAAATAGCTCAATGACCACCACGTCCAGGTCACCTCAGGCTTTTGCCATTCACAGATGGGGGGGGAGGCACCAGATTACTCCAAGCCCCATTTCTCCCTGGATGTTGGTGTTAGTGGGAACAAAGGGACCCACGACCTTCATCCCATCACTAAGCAGAACTGGGAGCTCCTGGTAAGTCTGCATGAGGCCATGAGAAAGCCAAGAGGCCATTTCTGTGTAGAACACTGGCTTTAGGGTGAGGCACAGTGTGCTTTAGGCACAGGCAAAATGATTCTGGTTGGGTCCTGCTGTATGTGGGTCAGTACAGGAGTGCATTCAGCCACTGACCCCAGAAATAGAAGGGAAAAAAACCTGTTCTTGCAACCCAACAGTTTCTCTCATGAGCCCATTTCTTCTGGTCCACAAACACCAGGCCCTTCAGCAGGGAGAGGGGATGCACTCCTGGGTTGCCTGAGGAGGTTAATAATTAATCTGGTTAAATGGAAACTCTGCTTGCTGTGGCAGATCAGCCCTTGATATCACCTCACATCTAACAAGTGCACAGGCAGGGAAAGAGAGGATTGGCAGAACAGGAGTAACATTCACCCTGCAGCTGCTTTGCTTCTCCTTTCCAGAGCTGAGCCCCTCACCCTGGTTTCACACCACGGCCACCCAAAAGAGATGGGTTGCCATTTGGTTGGGTAATGGCCACCAAAACCCAACAAGTCCTTTCCAGTTTTGGGGAAGAGGAGGAAAAGGCTTGGGAGAAAACCATTTCAGGGCTGGGACTTCCTAACCAGCTACAGGGATTTTTTCAGAGCCACTGCACACGAGTGGGATGGCAGTGAGGAGGAAAAGGCCATGTCCTGTGTGCAGCAGCACTGTCACCTTCCTGAGGCCACCCTGGGAGCAGGTCCTGCCATGCAGCAGAGCTGTGCCCATCCCCGTGCCTGCCTCTGCTCCAGGTTTCATCTGGTTTATGAGCATTCAGCAAGGGAAACTTTCCTCTCCTGGAGTGTTACTCCCATGGTTATTTTTGGGAGGTTTTGCACCAGTGGTTCCAAAAGAAATGACTCAGGGAAATCCACCTGGAAGGGTGAGCAGGGCTCCCAGGGGCTGCTGGAGGTCTCTGTTTCTCCTTTGTACCAAGGAGAGCATCACTGGTTCACTGCAGGAAACCCAGGTGTTGAATTCATCCAACAAGCTGCTTCAAACTCTAAACAGCTGCTTCTGTGTCTTTTCTGCTTCTGGAGCAGCCTGTGTGGAAGCATCAGCAGATTTACAAGAGTGCAGAGGCATGAACTGTACCTGCTTTAGGATCAGGGCCTGAGGCACTGGAAAATGGTTTGTGACTGTCCACAATTTCTGACTGCAGCATCCCCAAGCCCCACAGTCCCCAGCACTCCCAAAAGTGGTTTGAACAGCAGAAACAAATTTAAAACCTCCTGCCAGCCCTAGGTCAGCTCAGGTGGGCTCACCTGGGGCAGCACCTGAGAGGCTGAGGAAGGTGATGGAGAAGCCCAAAAGTGGCTCCATGCCAGGAGCAGCATCCTGGTACCCCAGGCAGCAGGCTCATCGTTGCCTCTGGTGGTGTTCTGCCTGCCCAAACCTTTCATACAGAACCACTCGTGTGTCTGCCCTGCCTCTGTATTCAGCAGGGAGCTGTGTTCTTCATTTACAGGCTGGGTAACATGCATGAAGTGCATCAGTGACTGAGTTCCCCTTTCAGCTCCTTCCAAGAGGAGGATGGTGGCTTCCTTGGCAAGTTCAGCAGGGCTCTGCTTGCCCAGAACTCTGGGTTTTTTGGCCAGGAGAGTGTGCTTAGAGACAAAAGAACAGAGAGCAGAGCATGCCCTTTCAGCTCCACACAATGCTGGTCAAAATCTACATTCCCCGTGGTATCTTTGCACTCTCCTGAAGTGCAATTACCTCCTCATTTTGCAGCTCTTTGTGGCCAGTTAATTTCTCCCATTTTGCTTCTGACATCTCCAACAATCCAACCCTGACACTCCTTATAGATCCTGCAATTACAATACAGAGCAGCCCTTGACAGGATGAGTTGTATTTTGCTCCCTCCCTGTAAGACTCAAGCCACCAGGCATGGCTACAGGAAATGGCAAAAGAAACCATCACCAACAAATTATAGAGGTGACAGTGACAGTGCTATATATCTGTCTAAGCCAATTAAATGGCTGGAAGCTGCCCAGAATAGGCCAGCTGGGGTAGAATTTACATGTGTGTCTGTTTTCAGTAATAACTCAGCTGTGATTTTCCTTTCTCTTCCTTATCCTTAGGTCAGGGGCTTTGCCACTGCTACTCTCCTGCCTTCCCAGCCCATGTCACACCCCCTGCAACTGGGGAAACCAGTCCTCAGGTTCTGATTTGAGCACAATGCAAGACTCATTGTGCTCAAATGAGGGAGCTCAGTTCCCAAAATAGCCTTGACAAATGGGTCTTTTGCTTTGGCCACCACAGAAATGGCCCAAGGCATTAGCAATACCTCCTGATAACCATTACTTTGCAGAAAACAACTCTACACAATGCAAGGCAGCATCAGATATTCTTCACTACTCTCCTAAATATGCCAGGATGGGGTGTGTGTATTTCCCTATTTTCTTGGCCAAGAAACTCCAACCTCCTGGTGCAGCAGCAGGATTCCAGAAGCCCACTGGCTGAGTATAAAACCTCTGTGGGCCTCATGGTAACCCTGAGAGCTGATGTATTCAGGCCTGGTAACTTCTTTATACAGCTGCAGCAAAAACTCAGCTCAGCTGCTGTATACCCAGCTCCAGTATCATGGGTTTCCTGATCTCTGTGCCAGGTAATCTCTAGCTCAGGTGAGATCTCAGGAAGAAGTGAATCCTTCCAGAACAGGTTTGAGCTGCAAGAGGGCTAAAGGATTCAGGCATTCTACTGCCTTTGAGTTTGTTTACACTTTATTTATACAACATTAATCCCCCACTTTGGGACTTCTAGGTACCTGCAGGACCCAGGAGGGATTATTTTCCCCTGCTGATGCACAAGCTGCCTTTTCAGCTGCCTCCTTGCTTTCTGGCTCTCCTCCAAAGTGGTTCATTTGAAACTCATCCTCAAACCTGGGGTGAGGGAAGACTCATTCCTACCTAACGTGTAGAATTTGTAGCAAGTCAAATCTCAGGCTCCAGCACTACCTGTCCCTGCAGAGCATCCTGTATCCCTGCAGAGCATCCTGTATTCCTGCAGAGCACCCTGTATCCCTGTGGAGCATCCTGTGTCCCTGTGGAGCATCCTGTGTCCCTGCAGAGCATCCTGCTGGAGCTGGCCCTGCCCTTGGTACTCACAGAGAACCAAAGGAACTCTTCAGCCATCACATCCCACCTTTACCTGGAGAGGAGTTCCATGCCCCAGCCAGTCCCTTCCATCCCAGGGAGCTGCAGACAGGGATTCAGAGACATCTTTAGGAGGGGCTGAAGGAGGGATTTTCTCCTGGAGCTCACAGGAGGTGTAGGGATGTGTGGCTGGACTGGAGAAGAGACAGAGCCTGACATCTGCTTGTCAGCCAAGCAGTTGTGCTCTCTTCAGGTGACCTTGAGCTCCTGCCATCAGCAGCACACTTAAAAATCCACTCAGCAGGGAGGATAATTAAACCAACCCACCTCCCAGGTGTTGGGGAGGCTTCTCCTCTGCAGTGATTTGTGACTGTCACAGCACAGTGCATGTGCAGCAAGGGATTCGTGTAAGAGAAGCCCACTGAGATTAACACCTCCAGGGCCCCATCCAAGCAAAGGAGAAGGGACCATGCCTGCCTTTGGGAATATCTAATCCAAGGTGACAGGGCTCCTAATGGGCAGAAAAAAAGAAACCAATTCCCCCACCAGGATTTTAACAGAAGGTATCTTAACAGATGCAGCAACGTCAGGGGGATGGGTTTTCTCTTGCACTGGTAAATGTGGCAGTGTCTTCTTTTTTATGTTCCTTAAAATTAGGCCAAGTATTATTTTTAAGGAGCTAATGAATAGATGCTTGTGGCATATACTGAAGATGCAAAGAAGATACAGAGTTAGTGGGTATTAAGGAACCACAAAACTCTATTAACCTTCAGAGGGATGTGTGTATACAAGATGTATTTGTTGCCAATATTATGACTGGACTAGTTATACCAGTGTGAAGTTTGCTTTCTTCTCACCCTCATTATAGTTCAGCAAACTAATCCCTTTATTGATGATTTAATGTGCATCTCTGAGCCAACAAATTATTTGCTGTGTGCAATTGATTTCTGCTGCTCTAATCACTACACACAAATATCTTCTGTATCATTGCTCTGTAGAAAAATATGCTTTCCAGCAAGATTATACAGACTAATAGTGTGATTATTCAGCCTCTGTAAAGTTATCTATCTGCTTAACCTCTGTGCAGCCTTTACAGCAGGTTGATCCAGATCTGCTTCAGAAATTTATCCACCTACACTTTGTAAAACACCTTGTTAAAGCACCTTCCATCTCAGCCTGAGGATGAACTTCCAACTGCTTCACAGAGAGAGCTGTGTCCAAGAGTAATTGCTTAATTTAGGAGAGCCAGCCAGCTCCCCTTTTTAATGATATTACTCTTCCAAAATTAATTTCAGCCAGGCAAAAGTTTCCAACCAGCAGCCCTGTGGACTGGACTCCTCACTTGAATACAGACTCCTTACCTGAATATATTGAACACACTTTCCTCTGTGATTTAATCCTCAGCTCAACTGAAGGTAATTTCTCCCTACACCATCTCAGAGCTCAAGTTTTATTCTGGAAGGATGGAGCAGGTACACAGGTTTATGAGTCTCTGCATAAAGGTTCTTATCCATTGGAACCCCACCAGCATTCCTGGGAGCACTCCACAGCCCTCCCAGATGCCCCAGTAGCCCAGTGGCTACTCCTGGCCTGCTGAGCAGGATTTGCTCCAAGGGGAGAACTGAAGCCCATAAGCAGCCCCTGGGTTGGAAGTGATGGGAAAGCCCAGCATCCCCACACAGTGCCCAAGCTCAGCTGCTCTGCCTGCCCCACAATGATTCTGGAGAAAGAAAAGCTTGCTGGTAGGAATCATTTCTCCTCAGCTTCCAAGAAGAGAGGTGGATCACAGAATAATACAATAATTTGGGTTGGAAGGGACCTCTAAAGGCCCCTGCAGTCAGCAGGAACACCCTCAACCAGCTCAGGTTGCTCAGAGCCTCCTCAAGCCTCACCTTGAATATCCCCAGGGATGAAGCTTCAACTACTCCCCTGGGCAACCTCTTCCATTTGTCCACTGCCCTTGTGATAAACAACTTTTTCTTCACACCCAATCTTAATCTCCTCTAATTTCAACCCATTGCCCCTCATCCTATCACTCCAGCCCCTCTCCAGCCTTCCTGTAGGCACCTTCAGAGTCTGGAAGATGGAATCAGCTCTCAGGGCAGCTGCTCCTGCCTGGCATTCCCATAGATCAAGGAGGATCAGGACCTTGGCTGGCAGCATCAGCCCAGAGAGGATGTTTTACTGCAGCTGAGGATCCAGCCCCTCCTGTTTATCCTGCTCTATAAAGCTGTCTTGTAAAGGTCATTATTTGCCCTGTTTGTGTTTCTCACAAGGCCATTTTGCTCTGGTGTTTTCAGATGTGACTGATAAGCACTTGTGCCTGGAATCAGTCAGATTCACAGCCCCCAGATATTCCCAGGCAGAACAGACAGACACCAATCAAAGGCAAATGCCTTTCAATCACAAGAAGGGAAATGTTTCTGCTGCATTATGCACAATTACCTGCTCAACTCTTGTCATTCTGAAGCTCCTGCTTCAACCCTATTGCAACCAGATGTGCCTCTCACCCTGCCCCTTTCTGCTCTCTGCTCAGAAAGGGAAGGGCAGGAGAACCACTTTCACCCTTTGCCATGACAGAAACTTTAAATCAGCTGAAATCAGAAAGACAATTTGGGCCCTGTGTAAAAAGAAACTATCAGCTCACCTCCCTGGTATCAAACTGAACCTGAGCCAGGATCCCACAGACCCAGCAAGTCCCACAACTCAAAATCCACTTAGAAACCAACAGAGGAAAATCTGTGTGTCCATCACAAAGGTGATTGAGGAAAACCTTCCCTTTTCCTGAATCAAAGCTCTCTCCAACTGGGGCCTCTGGAGTGGTGCCTGGGCTGCTCTGCTGTGATACCCACAACCAACCCCTCTATCTGCCAGCATCACCACGTGTGCAATTGCTCCAGAGTCAGCAAGAAGGCAAAATCAGCAAAAAAACCCCTCTCCACCTGCAGATATTGAGGTTAACTTGGCCCAAGGTGAGTGCAAGGAGCAGGGGAAGGATGGCACTAGGCAGTAGGATGGCAGAGCAGGGAGGTGACAGCCACCAAGGGGACCCAGGATCTGGGTGCCAGCAGCTCTTCACACCTTGTGTTCTGGCTCCAGCATCAGCAGCAGAATGCAGACACTTGGGTCACACAAAGCAAAGCCCTCAAGCACATTTCAGCTCATCCCAGCTCCCTGTGGAGCCCTCAGGACCATCACACAAGGACTGAGCACCCACCTCCTTCTGACCAACCCTCTCAGCTGCAGGGAGAGCAATCATCACTAGGAGAAAACAAACAAACAAAACTGGGCCATCTTCCTTTTTTATCCATGTGGCTAAAGAGTTGGTGCAGTTAACTCTGCTCTGAAAAAGAAAAACCAAGAGGGTTTTCAGGAACCTTGGCTTTGCTTCTTATTTTAAGATGTTCAGTGATGCATTTAGGACAGTGGTGTGTACCTTGTGAGGGATACACTCATGCTCACACACTCTGCTTGTCTGACAAAGCAAACCATCAATAATTGCTGAGCCTGAATCTGAATTGTCTCTTGAAAGGAACTGAGAGAACTTGAGAGCACCAAGGAAAATAAAATGCAACTGGGAAAGACAGTTTTCCCATCCAAAGATGTCTCTCAGACTCCTAATTGCACAGATTGCTTCTGATTACCCCAGGTAACACCAGAAGTAGGTTACTCTGCAGCAAGAAGTGACAAAATAAGCAGGATTCCAAGTGCAGTATCTTTGATCTAGACTCTGGTTCAGCAAGACACTAATTTCTGACAAAAACAGAAAAACCCCCATCATCACATGGGGTAACACCACCACCTGTGTGACTACTTCATCCACACTGGTCCCTGCTTCAGGCCTTGGCTGCACTAAAATGATGACCAAACTTTGCCAAGACAGGAAAGCTACTCTAAAAAAAAATAGAACAAAAAGTACCCTGGTTAAAGCAGGCAGTCCTCAGAGGGGTGGGTGGAGAGCATAAGAGCATGAGACTCAAACAATGTTTTATACTAAGCTCTGAAAAAGAACCTGCACACCACCTCCAATTCAGAAATCAGTCAGCAAAGCTGGAATATTTTTAGGGACAAGGTGGCTGCAGGTGGGGTAAGCAGAGGCAGCACACTCAAGCACAAGGATTTCGTGGCTGGAGGGCAGGGCTGTGATACAGGAACACCTCTTTTTTGCTGTTTGTTCTGTTCAAATATGATTATTTACCAGGGGAACACTCCTCTCAGTCAATGTGCCTAGAAAAGAAATTACAAAGAAAAGCAGTGCCAGGAGCTCACAGTGAAAGAGCATCCTGAGTGGCATCACAGCCCTGAGAGGTGTTTTGGGTGCAGCTGCTGCTTCAGGACATGAACCTCAGGAGCATCTCAGAGGCAAAGATGGGCCCAAAAGGCTGAGAAGCAGCAGAGGGCACAGCCTGCCTGGCACTGCCATGGGTACCACTCCATTTGACTATTTTGTCCAACACAAACCACAAGCTCAAGGCCTTCTGAGCCCAGAAGTGGGTGCCCTCCTTTGGGCACGTTTCAGAAGGGTGATTTTCACCCAGCACCTTGGGAAAGGGAGCAAATTCAGTCAATGCTTCTGGTTTTATATTTTTTTTTCTTTTTTTTTCTTTTTTTCCCCTTCTCTTTGCCTTCCCCCAGCCCTGTCCTCCACAGCTGCTGCAGTTTCTAGGAACTGTGACAGTCAAGGGCATCACTCACCCCTGCAGGGCAGAAACTGGGAAGGGCACTGCCAGACACTCAGCTGACATATCTTGTATGATTAACACTTAAGGAAGGTCTGGTTTCTAGTTCAGATAAAAGTTCCAAGTATGTTGTCAACTCCTTTTCTGTTTTAATTCCGCAGCAGCTCTACAGAAGCAACCTCATGTGCTGCCTCCCTGGCACACAGACCTCTCCCTGCACCTCATCCAATGGCAAATCCCACAAAAAAAAGGGATTTATTCCCCCACCAAGGGGCAAGGTAGGGCATACTCAAAGGCAAAGGGGAAAAAAAGCAGGTTGAATAAATACCAGAAGCACCATGAGGCCAGGAAGGCTTAGTTAATATCAGCTTCTTTTTTTTTTTTTTTTACATCCCCTTTGGTGTTCAGATTTGAATAAGGGTTTCTGAGAAAGTCCCACTGGAAAGTAGCTTATGAACAGCAGAAAAGTCACAGTGGCAGACAAAAACCATCCACATGCACACGAGGAGGGGAAGGGATGGAGGAAGAAATTAAAATTGTGGAATATGAAATTATATCCAGCATCCTGCATGATTCCAGGGTTGCTGAGTTAAAGGCAATGAATAAATAAGAGAAATGCAAACCTCTAGGATGAGGCAAAATTCATTCCAGGGTGTTAGAGCAGATTTGAGGAAGGAAATGTGTGTGCCAACAGCAATTACTATGGAGAACTCACTGAGCACAAGTCTAGAAGCCTGGAAAATTGGAAAATAACAAACCAAATGTGGTATCAATATGCAAAAAATGAGAGCAAGCCTGGCACAGGAAATTACAGGGCTATCAGCTTAATATTCATTACATATAGGAAAAAGCAAGGCTCCCATTGTATACAAGAGTGTAATTAAATCAAGGGGTTCTGCTGGAATCAGCTGCTTGGGATGGGTATGAAATAGCAGTGGATGCAAAATGCAGGCACAGCCCCAGCTTCAGCCCAGGGCCTGGGTTGTTCTGATCTAGAAACCAGCTCTGGTGAGAAGTTTTCTCCTAGATACTCTAAGTTTACAATCTCTTGCTCAGTGGTTTGGGTTTTGATTGGGTTTTTCTTGGGTTATTTTATATTTATTTTGCTTTGCATGTGATTCAGTGCTGAGAAGGATTAGCAGGACCAGGCCAGCTGAGGATAGTGTCTGGGGGAAAATGTTCTGGGCTGATTTACTGCTTATTTGTTTGCTGTTTAGAGCAAGAGCAGTGAAGCATTCCCCTTATTCCTCCTGCTTCTGCCCCCTCTTTCTCCCCAGCAGTAATGTCTGCAGTTCCCCATGCATTTCCTCCTGGGCTGAGAACCAGTTCCAGACATTCATAGAATCCCAGACTGGTTTGGGTTGGAAGGAACCTTCAGGTTCATCCAGTTCCAACCCCCTCCATCTGCAGGGACACCTCCCACAGCCCAGGATGCTCCAAGCCCCATCCAGCCTGGGCTGAGACACTGCCATTGCCACAGCTTCTCTGGGCAACCTGGACCAGGGGCTCAGCACCCTCCCACCAAAGAATTTCTTCCTTATCTCTCATCCCAATCTTCCCTCTTCCAGCTTAAAGCCATTCCCTTTTGTTCTACCACTCCCTGCCCTTGTAAGAAACCCCTCCTCAGCTTTCCAGCAGCCCTTCAGGTACTGAAAGGGTGCTATGAGGTCTCCCAAGCATTTTTCTTTCTTCCTTTTCCTTCTCTTCTCTCTTCTCTTCTCTTCTCTTCTCTTCTCTTCTCTTCTCTTCTCTTCTCTTCTCTTCTCTTCTCTTCTCTTCTCTTCTCTTCTCTTCTCTTCTCTTCTCTTCTCTTCTCTTCTCTTCTCTTCTCTTCTCTTCTCTTCTCTCTTTTCTCTTCCCTTCCCTTCCCTTCCCTTCCCTTCCTTCCCTTCCCTTCCCTTCCCTTCCCTTCCCTTCCCTTCCCTTCCCTTCCCTTCCCTTCCCTTCCCTTCCCTTCCCTTCCCTTCCCTTCCCTTCCCTTCCCTTCCCTTCCCTTCCCTTCCCTTCCCTTCCCTTCCTCCTTCCTTTCCCTTCCTCTTTCCCTTCCCTTCCTCCTTCCTTTCCCTTCCTCTTTCCCTTCCCTGGCAGTGTTCCAGGCCAGGTTGGATGGGGCTTGGAGCATCCTGGGCTGGTGGGAGGTGTCCCTGCCCATGGAAAGGGGTTGGGAATGGATTACAGGGACTCCAGGAAAGCTGGGGGGTGATTGTTTACAGGGGTGTGTATTGATAGGATGAGGGGCAATGGCCTTAACTGAGAAGGGGGGATTCAGACTGAATATTAGGATGTTCTTTACTAGGAGGGTGATGAAACACTGGCCCAAGTTGGCCAGGGAGGTGGTGAAGGCTCTGTCCCTGGAGACATTCAAGGTCAGGTTTAAGAAGGCTCTGAGCAAGCTGATCTGGTTACAGATGTCCCTGCTCACTGCCAGGGCTTGGACTAGATGATTATTAAAGGTCACTTCCAACCCAGTGCATTCTGTTCTATGATTCTATGATCTTAAAGGTCCCTTCCAACCCAAACCATTCTGTAATTCTATGATTTATATTTATGAGCACCAGCCCATAAGCAACCAGAGAAAGCAACCAAAGGATGTCCTGGGCACAGAGATCAGCACAAAAGGCTCCAAGGGCAGGCAGAAAAGCCAAGAAGTGAAGTAAGGACCATTGCCTATGGTCACTTCTAAGTCCAAAGGGGTCTCCAAGGGGCTCAGCCCTGATCCAAGTCCACTCATCCTCACAAGGCCCTAAATTGAGGCACCAAGAGGAGTTTTGTATAGTGCTGACTGAATGTGGTTGAGTTGAAATTCATCTGATAAGGAGGAAATGAAAATCCTCAGGGCCACAAATTAAAAATTGTGACTTGATAGAACAACAATTTAAAAATAGAAAGACCTATTTCCTGCAAAAATCCTGTGGACTGAGCATTGGAAACTAATTAGTAGACTGAATCACTAGAAGAAATGCTGTTTTCCTGTTACTCACAAGAAGCTATTACTTTTTTAGCACTTTTCCTTTGGCACTGGAGATCACATAACACTGTGGGCCCTCCAGAGCCCCCCCCTTGGTTGCATTTCCTTCATATTCCAATAATACACAGTAAGGTAAAGGACAAAACTAAACATTTACCATTCCTGTTATAGCACCAGTAGCTGCACACTGTCTTCTTCCTCCAGATTCTATGATCATGGAGCTGGAAAGTGGAAGCACACCTCAAATGCTTGGTTAAAAACCCCAGCTTCACCCAAGGGGGCTCTGAACCAGAGACTTTCTCCCTAAATTCATTATGAAGATAAACAAATAAGTAACACAGACACAGAGAGATGGAAACTTCAGGAGTCACAGCCTGGGGAAAAAAAAATGGATGTGCAAGGAGCCTGACCATCACCCAGGTGTCATCTGAACTGGGATCTGTCTGCATCAAATCTGGGCTTCAGACAGCAGAGAAATCAGCTCACTATGATAACACCACCATAAATTAATGAAAGAAAAAGCCCCAAGCATTACAACAAAGATCTCAGAGCAGCTAAGGCCCCAGTTTGAACCATTTCCCTAATGACTCCACACCCACCGTGGGAGCACATGAGCAAAAATGGTTGCAGGCTCCTGCTGCCAAAGAAAAGCCAAGTTCCCAATCTTGGAATCATATTCCAAGTGGTTGCAACAGAGATGGATTTTTCTGGAGCATCTTCTGCCTGATTGTCAAGCTATCTGCTCCCTCTGAGGACCTGGAAAAAAACCTGGCTATGGTAGACACTGCAGCTTTCTCCAAGCACTGGAGGGAACAGCCCTGAGAGAACTCACAGAACTGGGAATCAGAAAAAAACACCACAACGAAAGGGGAGAAGAGCTGCAGAGCTCTCCTGAAGAGAGGAGAGACAGCCTGCAATGGGCTGTGTGACTGGTCTCAATTCTGAGGTCCCTTTGGGCATCCTCTTCTAGTTGGGACCTTGGGCTGTCCCCAGGAGCCACCACACCACTGCCCAAGGTGCCCATGGGCTCCAGTGAGCCAGGTAAGCAACACACCTCCCTCATTCCCTGCAGAAACTACTGTGCTGAGATACATCACAGTCCTACAAAACACCCCAAATCCAGTAGTGTTCTTCTATCATCAAATTAACCTTAAAAAAAGAAAATAAAAATTCCATTTCACATTCTCCATCAAAGATCATCAGCTCCATGTATAAGAGAGGGCTGAGGAAGAAGGAGGTACTTAGAAAGCACGTTGGAAAATTCCAAACACTGCCAGCACTGATTCTTCTTGCTTGTAGAGAACTCTGGCTTTTTGTCTCACCCCAAGATCTCATTTGCAAACTCCCACTGATGGCTCCTCAGGTTTTTTTGCTGGCTGCTCACTTACTCTTTGGGGATTTCATATTCTTCTAAATTTTGTAAATGGCCACTAAAGTGAAGATGAACATTATAAAATACATTCCAATCACCCTCACAATTTAGACTAATTCATTGGCAACCGTACAAAATGCTATTTACAAGGTATTTCCATCAGCTGGTATCTGGCATTAAGTATTTTGAATCAATCTACCATCATTTTCATCTCTTATTTTTCATACAAGGGAAATTATTGATCGAAGCTTTTCAGTCTCATTTAATATACTGGAATAGGCTTTAAATTTTCCCCTGTAAACCTCAGTGGAGATTAGCAACTCTCTCTTGCTTAATGCAACACAAATCTCCCCAGTGAGACCACAATACTGTACCTGACATCAGGACCACTTTCTCATTGATAGGCCTTGAGATGACACTGCTGGAACCTCCCCAGGGCCTCAGCATGGGATGTCCCAAAGGGAAAAAAGGTGCCATCACCTCTCAGAAGCCATAAGAGCCTTACAGAGTGATTGCTGGGATGGATTTGTGGTTAGGCAGCCTTTTTCCAGTGCTCCCATCAAGTTTTTTCCATTCCATTTTGCATTCAGTTGCTCCTGTGAGGGGTGTGTTCAAAACACTCCATCACATCTGTGGGCATGGAGGAGAGAAAGCTGGGCTGAATTTTGATGAACTCGGTCTTAAATAAATAAGCAAAACATCACTGAATAAAATCCTCAGCCAGCTTCAGAAAGTACATCTGGGAGCAAAGCAGCCAGCTAGACAAACAGAGCATCTCCCAGTGGAACAAGCACTGATGATTTGGTAACGACTCCACTGGCTTTCAGCATCTTTAAAACTACTGTAAAAACCAATATGCAAATGTCTGAGTCCAGTTAACAGTAAAAACCAAGTTTTGCTCATGTCCCCAAAGCAGTGGTGAGTAATTCAGCCCAGCAAATCCCCCTCTCCCTTATCAAATTTGAGCTCATCAGGAAGCCCTGACCCAGGAATGTCCTGCTTGTCCTGGTTTGGGCCAGGAGAAAGGGGATTTTCTGTCTTGTACTTTTGCTTTCAGCTCAGTCTCTTGTAAGGAGCTGCACTTGCTGAAATTAACAGCAAGTTTCTCAGTGTGTGCTTCTAGGACTGATAACACTTGATGTTTATAGTTCCAGCCAGAGCCTGGTGTGCAGAGCCAAGGACACTGCTCAGCTCTGAGGAACATTTTACCCTCCAGAAGGAATAAAGAGGTCCCACCTGCAGCCTCCTTTGGGGAGGAATGGACAAGAGAGATGCCAGAACTGACCAAACAGAGGATTCCATCCCATACACCTCATACTCAGGATAAATTTGAGGGATCACAAGGGTCAAACCCCTTCCTTCCCTTCCTGCTTCCCCTTCTTCCCCTGTCCCTTTTTGCTTCAGCATCCTGGGAGGATTCCATCCCTTCCTCTGCCTGTGCTCCTGATCCATCCCAGCCTGAATCTGTGTGTTCCTGCCTCCAGTTCCCAACTGCTGCTGACCCCAGGATTCCAGCCTGGACTTTCCCAGGGCTGCCCTGCAGCATTGGTGGTGACGTGAGAGTTATTGGGGGAAAGGGGGAGGAACCTGGTACCAATTTCCCTGGATATTTGTATATATTTAGTATTTTTTCCTATTTACCATTACTGTTTCATTAAAGTTGTGTAGTTTAGTTCCCAACCCATCAGTCTCTCTCCCTTATTCTCTCTCCTTTCTTTATCAGGGAGGAGAGGGGGATTAATAGAGAGCATCTGGTATTTGGTTTAAATGCCAGGCCAGGGCTGAACCCTGACAAGCTGAACACTCAGGTGATGCTTCCCCAGGCCACAGTGAAGTTTTGTGCTGGAGATCCCTCCAGACCAGGTCATCAGGATGGACTGAGTGACAAGACAGAAGTGTTTTCCTGAGAGGAAAGGGAAGACTCCCAATGTTATTACAGCCACAGCCCACTGTAAGGTGAAAATGCTCCCAGTGCTGCTGTGGCACCCAGGGAGTTGGATCAGATGCAAACCAAGAGAGAATGAATGTGCTCAAGGGCTGAACTTCCAGTGGGCCATTTCATGGCCTAATTTGTGTGCAGGCTGATACCTTCAGTATGTTTCTGTACTAACAGAGAATAATCATAGGGTAAGCAGAGCAAGGTAAGTACATATGCTGCCATTGTTTTTCTGCAGCATAATAGCATTATCACTGAAGCCTGAATGCAGCCCAATTAGCATACAGTAATTAGAATTGCTGCTGCTTTTTTTCATTTGCCTGTGCACACCATGCTGAGGTGCTGGTTGCAGTATGCAGGGCTGCAATCCTAGAGATAATGCCCAGGGTGCAAAGCTTGGATCCTATTCTCTCAGCAGAAGGAACAAGGGAGATATTAAACTGCTAAAATTCCCATTTTGGCCTGACTGTGGAAAGATCTCCAGCTTTCCCACAGGATAGCTGAGCCCAGGACAAGCACACCTGTAATCCACCTTGCAAATCCAGGCAAATGAAAGCCTTAACCAAAAAAATCTGATTTTCAAAAAGATGTTATCTTTTAGCCTGTAACTTTTGACACCTTGCTGATTGCTGCTTAGAGCTCAGAGGTGCCTTAGCAACTTGGTTGATGAAACCCTGGGCAACTCTCCTGGTTTGTTCCATGGTTGTCCTCAGAGAGAGCAGATGGTGGCTGTTTGGGGAGGGCTCTTCCCCAGCAGCCTCTAACCAGGCATTTGTCAAAGTGTGGCCTGGCTCCCTGGCTCTGGACTATTTATAACCCATCCACCACTGAAAAGTCTCTTTATGCCTCTCCAGACTGAAATGGCTAACTCTTATGGCCCATTTCTGGCCCATTTCAGCACAGCAGTTAAACATGTCCCAGGACTGGTATCTGTATGTATAAATGACAGAATTCGTGCTTGGCTGGCACCCAGGTTCTCCATCCATCCATCCATCCATCCATCCATCCATCCATCCATCCATCCATCCCACTTCCCCAGGCTGCAAAGCCCCAAAGCCACTCATGGTGGCCATGGGCCACCAGGGCTGGGGAGCAGAAGCCTCCTAAGAGAGCTCTGCATGAGGCTCACTTGGAGCAATCCCTTTCCCTTTGCAATCCAACTTGAAATTCCTGGGCAGGGGAGATGTCTGGACCTGCTGCCCCCAGGACTTGCAGCACATGCCCCAGGACTCACACCAAGAGCCAAGCCAACCAAACCCAGATTAAATCAGTATTTCTACCAAGGCTGGAAAGTCAGAGCTTAGAGGACTGGTCTGAAGGGACTTAAAACCCTGCAGATTTTGATGTGTTTTGGTCACAGGAGAAGGTACTCACAGGAGCCAGGGTGGAGGACACAGTATTTGGTATGACTACAAATGATGATACAGTAAGAAAGGGCATATAAGGAGAAGTATTACACAAGATGTAGGTTTTACAAGCTTTTTATAAAGACTCTCTTAGCACTTGTTATTGGCAGGAACCTCCCAGTGAGCCAACCAGTCTGAAATGGGAAGGAGAGAAGAGTGCCTTCCATTTAAAGAAATGGGCTGTGAACACACTGTCAATGCCTGTGATTCTTTTTATTGATTTACAGTGTGTAAGCCATAAATCATCCTACCTTTTACTGAGCCTATAACTATGCATCACTCTGTCAGGGAAACTCCTCAAATTTTAAGGGGGAACAGGAAGAAACCAGAACAGAATGAATTCTCCTTCATCAACTCAGTTGGATGAGCTGAGACAGCCAAGGCAACATTTAACACACGTGGTGGGGTGGATACAAGACAGAACCCTTCATTTCAACACCTGCCCAGATCTGCTGCTCTTTATTTCTCCCAGGATTAACCTTTGGATCCAAGGGGATGGGTGCCAGCCATTGGCAGGACCTACCCAGGGGTTTGCTGCTGCTCATGGGTCCAGCAGTGCCACTGGTGGTACCAGTGCCAAGGGACCAGCATGGCCTGGAACAGAAGCAGGGTTTGTCCTAAAGGCTGAGCTGCAGCCACATTACCCACTCTGCCAGAATCTTAAAATAATAAAAATATGTCAATCCTATTTACAACAGATGATTTCAGGAGAAACCCAGTGCTTAATGAACTTATAGAGAAATTTACAGCTGGCTTCAGTTTGAACAAGGATTCCACCTCCTCTTTCTAACTCTCAAGAAGCCCTACAGAATGATAGGAGCAGAGGGAATGGCTGGAAGCTGTGCCAGGGGAGGTTCAGGCTGATGTTAGGGAATGTTTTTTCACTGAGAGGGCTGTCAGGCATTGGGATGGCTCAGGGCAGAGGTGGAGTCACCATCCCTGGAGGCATTTAAAAGGTGTTTGGAGCTGGTCCTTAAGGACAGGGTTTAGTAGTTAGGTTATGGTGTTGGTCAAAGGTTGGACTGGCTGAGCTTGGAGGTCTCTTCCAACCTAAACATTCTGGGATTCTGTTTAGTTCATCTGCAGCATTCAGCAGTTATCTTCTTGCTACAAAAATCTTAAAATGAAAGCCAAGACTCAAAGATTCCATAAACCCCAACTGCTTTCTGCAGAACTCCCCTAGATTAACTCTCAGCAAACTCAGGGAGCCCTTCTCAGCCATGGGAGCAGCACTAAGGCAGAATGATTTGGGGGCACTGCATACACCCAGGATCAGTGAACACTTCACCAACAACAGATCCATCTACTGACACCAAGAACACTTCTTCCACTGGTAGGTCCTGGCACACTTGGGTTGCTTTAGGTTTTAAACAACCTTCTGGAGCATTTCATTCTTTATATGCTAACTGAAGGCAAAGGCAAAAATCTCCTTCAGAAGATGTTCAGCCCTCCCCAAACCCAGCCCAGGGTTGCACTGCTGTAAAGCTGAAGGTGAGTTAGTGCTTTGGTGAGGAGGGGCAGCTGGCTGCAGGAGCACAGGGCTTGCAGGACTGGGACTGGGACCTCTCTACTTTAAGGTTTGCTAATGAACCATCCCCAGCAGATTCTGCTGCAGGGGGCTTGGGAGAGCAGCTCTCTGGCAGAGTGAAGCATCTGGGTTAATTCAGCTCTTCTGCTTGCTCAGGGCTGATCAGTGAAGGGGCAGAAATTAATTTCCTCTAAACACAGGCATGTTTTTTTCACTACCTTGGCACATACAGTTGTAAAGAAGCCATTACAGGAGCTGATCTTTATGGTGCGTGACTTCAGCTTGTCCCACCAGGGGATATTTTATGAAGCATTTACATAAACACACACAAATCAAAGCCACCAGCTGTGCTCCTCCTGTACCTGCAATGTATGGCTATTGTCTATACACTCAGCCACCCCGAAGTGGGATGAGGTCAAATGTCTGGGATGGACAAATTGAAGAGAGACCTGATACTGATTCCCAGTCCCACTGGGAGACACTGGGAGGCTGTCCCAGCGCACAGCCAGGTACACTGAGGCACTCAGAAATAAAGGAACTGATTCCCTGGGATGCCTCTCTTCACCAGGACTCCACTACATCCCCTCTGGAAGACATAAGCTAAACCAGCTGGGCCAGGACTTACCAAAAATAGAGGTCTTAAAGTATTTCTTGTTATGTTTTGGGCATTGCTTGGTAGAAACTCAATGGTCAGAAAGTGTTATCACCACACTGGGATGAGATAGTGTGGGGTCCCCACTCTGACAACATGCTTGCTCTCAGGAGAATGATAACAAGGATGATAAGGACTTCATTTTCAAACTTTAGTATCTACAATTAAGTGCCTAAAATCCTTCCTTCATCCCTTAAACTCACAAATATTCAGCTTGACCACCTTGACCAAGGGCAGGGAAGGAATCAACAGATAGAAAGGGAGTCCCTAATCTCTTCCTTGCCACTTTCCCCATTCACTTTCTCCATTTCCATCTCCCTCTGGACCCCTCCTCTTTCTTCTAGTAGGGATTAGCCAGTTGCCCAACATTTTTCCACGTGCTACTACTATGATCTTTCAAAACATCAACCTTGGGCAGCTGACACGAGTTCAGACACACACACACACACATCTTTGCCAGGATTCAGGCTGCAACTCCAACCCTTGCTTCCCTCTCTCAGGCAGTTTCAAGTCCCAAGATGGTTTTTCCATGATGCCCACAAGCCAAGGTTGCTCCAGCAGGGCAGCATCTCCTAATCCTCTGCTGGGATTAGGTGGGAATGCACATGGGAAGCCAGGCTGCTTGGAGGGAAAAGGGAAATCTGCTGATTCAGCTAAAGGCTGGAGCCAAGGGAAGGGGTCTCTGCAGGCTGGGTGTCAAGCAAGGCTTAGCAGCTGATTGAGCTGAATTAAGTTCTCTGCCTCCTGTTTATTTCTTTAAATGACAGAAGGTCCCTTTGTACTTCCTGGACAGGCTTGTTAAGCTTATGTCTGGCAATGATTTGTATTGATCTGACAGGCTCCCTCCTGCTCCCAGATCTGCCCTGACCACTGAGAGTTGGTTAACTACAGCAAAGAGAAAAGGAGGTTCTAGGATTTTATGAAATGAGAATTAATGCAGAAAACCAGAGCAGTTCTGCTAAGTTACACCACAAGTTCTTAGCAGTGAAAACAGTTCCTAACAGTTTACTAAAGAACAGTAAATCCTACAGAAAACAGCCTTCCACTGGATGGTCTTAGAGATGCTCTTTCCCACCCCAAAAGAATGGAAATCACTTTGTTGCTGGGTGCCCCACAGATGAACCTTCCCAGGGAGAGGATCCTTTAGGAGTGAATTAACATCACTTCCCAGCACCCTCCTCACCTCCCAGGCCAACACACACATATCTCTTGGGCAGTACTCCTGGGGTTTCACCAGGTTTGGGATCCCTGGTAGTAGACAGAATCACAGAATGCTCAGGGTTGGAAAGGGACCTCTGGAGATCATCTTGTCCAACCTCTCCTGTTCCAGCAGCATCTCCTAGAGCAGGTTACTCAGGCAGGTTTTGAACATCTCCAGGGATGGAGACTCCACAACCTCCTTGGGCAATCTGACAGCCACCATCAGAGCAGCTGCTCCCTGAGTGCTCAGGACCTGACTGCTGAAGTCTGTTCAAGAACCTACACACAGTGGGTTGGGAGAGAAAAACCACATGCCTTTGAAATCACAGCTTGATTTCCTCTCCATTTCCATCAAGCCAAGTTTTCCAAACTCTTCAACTCTTTCACTACACCCTGAATTAAGGTCACCCCTTATAATAAGCTGTGTCTGATTGCAGCAGGCTAAGCAGCCTGGGCAATACAACTCTCCCTGCTCTCCACCTCTCCTGGGCTGTTCTCATCTGCTTGAGGTTCCATCTGACCTGCACCTGCTCCTTCAGCATCTCTAAGACCTTTCTGAATTCCAGAGGACACTCCTGCCCTGTACCTGCTGCTTCAGAGAAAGCTTCAGCCAGCTCACACTGTAGTCAGGTTGGTAACTGGTTATCTGGCCTTTTGCTAATTGCTTTGCAGAATGGTAATTATCCCTCTTCAAGGTCTTCACAGCCAAAAGATGTAGACAAGGGGGCTGAGGATGGAAAGAGCTGCACCACGAGGCTTCCAAGATTTACCCAGATCCCAGACTCTCACTGCTCAGTAGCAGCCAGGTCTGCTTTGGGATGGATCCAGCCAGGAAGATACACAAAATAGAATGGGACAAGAGGTATCTGGAGGAAGGTTTCTAATTCTGGCATCTACAAGCCAAAAGGATGTGTAACCACAGCCCCACAGCTGGATGCTTCCCCCTGCAGAAACCTCATGGGAAGCTCCCATCCCACTTGCCTTCTGTGTTCCCTGGGCTGAACAAGCTTTGTGCAAGTTCTACACGAGGTGCACAGAGAATTTAGAGGAAGATTATGGCAGCAACTTCTCTGAGTTCCTAGGACTGCAGCACTCCAGTGCTTCTCTGCTGAAGTCTTTCCCCTTGCCCTCCTGGCTCTGATCCATGGAGACATCCAGTGTCTTGCCACCCTCACACCAAAGAGCTCCTTCCTAATTTCTAACCTTCTTCCTAATTTCTCCCCTCTTCCAGTTTAAAGCCACTCAAGTTAGGAATCTGAAAGCTTTCACAGCAGTTTGCTGCTCCAAACCAAGCCCAGCCCAGACTTCCAGCAGCTGAGGGATCAGAGCACAGCATCATCTCAAAAAGCACTCAATGGTCTTCTCATCCATCATTTTCTGTCCCTTTATTTATTTATTTTCCCCAAACTGGTGGATATTGATTAGCCAGTCTACAGACTCACATAGATCAATACCTGTTTTCAGAAGAATAATGCACCAAGCTAAAGAAATTAGTTTATTTTGCAATGGGGAAGAATCAGGGTGTCAATCAGACCTTTGGACTTTCCTGTCAAGGCAGTGCAGTGCTCCATGCTAAAGCACAAAAATATGAGAGAGCAGAAATAGGCCAGGCTGGCAGGAAAAGGGGCTTTTTGTAGCAAAGGAGGCAAGGAGCCAAGATGGATGGAAGCATCACAGTGGAGGTGCTGCCCATCCTTCAGTCCCCCTAAAGACCTGCCACTCATTTCTGCTTTCCCTGCCACATCTTCTCCTATAGCCCAGCAAATAAACATCCCTTGGGTTTGCAGTGGTGAGGAAACTGTGGCTTCACCTGGAGCAGTGAGGAGAGGGAAGCTTTTTTACAGTCATATGTAGAGCAGTTAATTAGACCCCACCTACAAAGTGCTGCAGGGCAATCAAAACCCCAACAGAACTAGAGGCTGAAAAATTCCCATTACCTAATTGCCAATAAAACTCAACAAGAAATGGAAGCTGACATCCCCCAAACACCTTGGATTTCAAGCTTAACACTCAAAGCAGATGTTACCAGCATTCAATAGTATTATGAGAAGATTGTCAAGACCTGGCCCCAGTTACATGATGGAGCTCACCAGCACATATGAAGAATCAAGCCCTTCTCAGACTTTTAGTATTTACACTAAGAAAGGTGATTGTGACCTGGTAACCTCCATAAAAACCAGAGCTCACATAAAGAAAAGAAAATCCTTTAGAGCTGACTAAGCAAGTCTCCTCAGAAAGCCTTTACCCAAAGTTTAGGGCACAAACCAAGATATTTTTCTGAAGGATCTACTTGCTCCTACCAACCTCCCTCAATAACCAAGTTGTTTCTTAAATTTCTGTCTTAGTACCACATATCCTGGGAGCAAGGAGCCCCAGGAGAGATGAGCTTTGCCTCTTCAACAAGCCCCTCAGAGGAAAGCTTTGCCAGGGGCTGTGTTTGCAGCCAAGAGCAGCAAAAGTCACTGGGCTGCCCATTCCTTCTCCTTGGAAATGGCAAAGCTACCAAAGGAAAAGACCTATGAAAAGAGTACCTGGAATGTGGTATTGTAAACTGAAAACCTTCCCCTGGTACTCTCAGGAAATTATTCTTATGCCCAGAAGTTCTTTGGGTCCCCCTAAATGTGACAACTTTCTTCTTTAATTTGCATCTCCTGCCCAGACTTGACTTTATTTAGCATCAGGGCCATCCTGGCCCAGCATTTCTGTTCTTCCTAAGCTCTATCCCCCCAGTATGTGACACACAGCCTGGAAAACTGCTCTCTCCTGCACTCCAATTAAACTGCATACCCAGAACATGTTGACATTGTTAAGGTTAATGACCTAATGATGAGCACCAGGCAACAGGTTTGCAATAAAATGGTCTGTACTGATTGCTTCCATGATGAATGCAAACAATATGTTGGGCTGGGAACAATATGTTAACCAATATGTTGTGGTTTATCAATGTCACAGCACAGCCCTGCTGTCTGGGGATCCTCTCAGGGTCACTTTGAAAACAAACACAAGAAAACATCAGGTTTTGTAGGGGAGGAATGGGTAGTAGCAACCATAAGGAAGGAAGAAGAGCCTGATTCTGCCCAGCTCGGGATCACCTGGAACCACCTGGTTTGATTTGTTACACCTGCCACTAGAAATGAACCACCTTCTAAAAGGCTAAGTTAAAATACTACAAGGAGTAGAGATTAATGTAAGACAGATTTGGTGCCCCTGAGAAACAGGCCCAATGAAGCAGACATCAATATAAAGGCTGCTGTGTGAACAGAGAGAAAATATTTAAGAGCTGAAAAACAGCCCTTCTAAAGATGGATCCCCCTTCCTCATGGAAAAAAAAATAATTAAAAGAACACCTTTTATCCTAAAAAAGCTCAGGAAAAGAACTGCAGGGCCTTGGTGCAGGTGATGCAGAACCTCAGAGATGCTCTGAGCATCTCCAGGGTGCAGCCCCAGAAGAGCCTGGGGACAACTCAGCTGCTGCCATCTCTGTTTTGCCCAGCACCAACAAAACCCCCCAGGGGCTGCCCCCACCCCACAAACTCCCCAGTCCCGAGTGAATTAGCAGCACATCAGCATCAAGCAAGCCAGGAACCAGGGACTGAGCAGGGCAACCAAGAGCCACCTCTGCTCTGCCTGCTTACAGCAAAGCCAGGGGCAGAGGGAAACACTGGGCTGGAGGCAATGTGTTCATTAAAGCCATTAAAGTGGGGCTTTAATCAAACCTTCCCCCCCCCAGCCCAGGCAGAAAGTTGAAAGTTGGAGCCTTTAGAAAAAAGAGAAAGACTGAATGTGAGAGGAAGCAAAGCAAAAACCCCCCATTTCACACCAACACTTATAAACTTACTTTTCAAACGAAGCAAAATGGAGAGAAACATGTAATTAACATCCTGCTAGTCAAAAAAAAATTAGCCCCCAGTTTTACAACCACAATGGGCAAGCCCCCTAAGGAGGAAGCCCACAAAGAGCCTGCCATACTCAACAGAAAAAAAAAACCACCCTCTCCAAACACTCCCACACTGCAGCAAGAGAAATCCAAAGCCTCCCTTGGGCTCCTCCCTCCACCCCCAGGCTCCCAGCTGAAGGATAATTCCAGCAGGGGTGATTTCACTGCAGGAAAGGAAAAGTCCAGCCTGGCCAGGCTTCTGAGAGCTCCTTGAGCACTGCCAGCTTGGTGTCAATGTCACAGGTTTGGCTTTTAGCAGAAGGAAGAGATGGCAACCAGGTTTCCTTTCCTCTTAAGAAGTAGGTGGCAATTTCAGCAGGAAATGTCTCCATCTGGAATAACCTGTGACCCCCCCTGGCAAAAGCTGCTGGTGAAGTGGTTTGAGGCACTGAGAAGTGAAGCAGGAATGGTAGGGACTGTCCTGACCAGCAGGAAAGATGAACAAGGCTTCCAGCATCTTCCAGGGACTGGCATCCCCCAAAGGGAATTCAGAGCACATATGTCCTTAAATCCCCACTGACTATAAATACACACTAACTCCTTAATTGAATTAGGTATGGAATATTTGGCATGTGAATGCCTCCCCTCCCCTGCTCTTGGTGTCAAGGGCTTCCATGAATTTATTTGCAGCTCATCTTCCTAACAAAGGAGAAATATTTAGAAGGTGGGACTGGGAGTTCAGAGCCTGTGTTCCTGCCCCTAGGTCCTAGCTAAGGAAAAATCATTTAGCTCAGTGATCCAGGAAAAGGA
The DNA here is from genome assembly GCF_003957555.1 of Calypte anna. Lineage (NCBI taxonomy): Eukaryota > Metazoa > Chordata > Aves > Apodiformes > Trochilidae > Calypte > Calypte anna. The sequence goes on from NC_044264.1 coordinate 1,672,998, forward strand.
ATGCCCTACATTTTGGCAGTAAAGCTGGAGAAGAGTTTCAAATGCTCAGCTAATAGAATGGGGGTTCCTTTGGTCACTCAGGAGCTTTGCAAATGTTGTTCTGTGTGTAAGAGTGAAGAGAAATTCATGCACTGCTGTCTTCAGGGAGTTTGAGGCCCCCCTATGAAAAGTTCTCCAGTGAAACTTTTGATTTAGGTTCTTCTCTGGAAGTCAGGATTTCTCTGATACTCTGGCTCTGGTGGCAGGTCTGGAGGGGCTGTTGTCTTTAAAGCCTCCAGGCTGATAGAAAGCATGAGAGTTTTTTCACCATACTATCAGAGCAGTAAATTTTTCATAGCTGACACACAAAGTAAAGGAAAAAAAATGTACTCAGTAGAAAAAAAATGTACTCTTTGTCAATAGCAATCAGGTTTTAGAGCAAATAACTTAATTAGAACTGAAGGAAAACAACAAAACCCAAGGAAAGCCCATACTTCCCCAGATGCAAAAACATGTCAGTTTGTTTCTAACTCGTTTTGACTGGTGATATATCCTACATGATCTCCAAAAGTCATTCAAGTATTTATAATGATGTTAGCTGAAACAAAGGCTCAAAAAGACTCTGACTTTACGGAATGAATTTCAAACCCATATGCAGGGATTTAGCTGTGTGACTGCCATTAAAAATCAGTAGGTTCCTGGAGGCTAAAATCCTTGAGAACAGACCTCTGCTGACTTGAAGCTGTCTGTGCCATCACATTAAAAGCTTGAAATGCTTATAGGTTGCTGATAAAATCCTCTGATCAGAACAAATAAGCTTAAAAATACAAACCCAGAAACCCCCTTCCTTCTGCTGCTCTGGAAATACAAAACTGGCTCATTGATGCTCTGCTTCAAGTGGAATTCTTGAAAAAACCTGCATCCAGTTTCAACTCCTGCCTGTCCTGAAGTCCCCAGACTTTCATCCCATGGGGATTTTTTTATTTCCAGTGAGAAAATGGAGTTTAAACTCCAATAGAACAATCATGGGAGACACCTTGTCTGGGAAACCTGGCAGAGGAGCATCTTGGGGCTGCTGGTACCTCTGTCCTGGCACAAACCTTTCCACCTCTCCAAAGCCTCTTTCAGAAAAGCTGAGTTTTTGCAGCACACCTGCCAGCCACCACATGCCTTGCCTGTAGCTGACCTCAGAGCCCAGGCTATGTTAGAAAACATCTTTACATGCTGTAACTTACAGAGATTCAAACAGGCTGAGGCATTTTTGCAAGTATGTGTTAGATGATCTTGGGCAAGGAAAGCAAATAGCTGAGCAGCCTGGGCTCTCAGGATTCCTAACACAAATTCCCTTGCCCATGGTAAGGAGCAAACAGCTCATCCAGATGCACTTCTGAAGCTGGGAAGCTTTTAAAAGCCACCACTCCTGTGATATTCATTCCTGTTCTCAGCTGCAGCCCCTGCCCCATGGGGAGGTTCAGCTCCCAGTGCCAGCTGAGCCAAACTGGTTCCAGTTTGCTCTGAAGTGGATGAAGGGCTGTGGGTCCCGAGGTGGGACAGGATGGCTGCAGGTCTCCTTCTTGACACCAGAGACTGCCCTAAGAGTCTCCAGCATCTCAAAATACTTCAGTTGGCTGAAAGCAAATTAATTTGGCAATGATTTAGTAAAGGGAACCTTTCAGGTGTCCTGCAGGAAAAAAGAAAAATAAATAAAGGTGTTCTCCTCACTATTGATCAAGAACCAAAGAGCATTTGTGAGGTGGCACCTGAAGGGCAGACATCCTGCCAGTCACCTGCTCCCATCCTCACCCATGGGTGATCTACTCCATCCCTCACAGATTTTGGGAGGGGATGAATGATGCTCTGAACATGCCAAGCCTTCTGCAGGGATTTTCAGAGGAGTGGAATCGTGCAGGTTAGAGCTGAACTCTGGTTACCATAGTTATTATTTCAACTACAAATGCAAAATGCAATTGTTGGGTCTGTTGGAGGGCCCTTCCCTGAGCATTCCCAACACAGAGAACCCCCCAAACTCAGCAAACACCTGCAAAACTCAACATTTCCACTTGAGAGGTGTCAGGAGGGATGGGGCCCTGTGCAGGAGCCTTCCAGCTGGGATTGGGATCTTTTAATGAAAATCACTAGTTACCCTTTGATGTGTGCTTATCTCCTGCTCTGCACTTTGGAAGGAAAGGGAATGGCACCAATTCCTGAGCACTGAGGCATTTGCCTTGCTAATGAACGCAGCACAGATTCACTTTTCACCTGCTGAAAAAATGGGAAGTGAAAAATTAAAGCTGATTTCCACCACTAATATTGTCACTGACATCACTGCACTGTCCCCTGGCTGTGCTCCATGTGCCTGCTGCTCCCACTGGGAGCCAATGCCATTTAAAAACCAGGCAGGCTGGCTGGCCCCAGTGGATGCTCCTCACTGCAGCCCTGCCCTGGCCAGGCTTGGTGCAAATGTTCCCTGAATCCCACTAATGATTGGATTTACAGCACCTGTAAACCAACATCTTCAGTGTTTGGCTTAAAATGTTTTGGCTTAAACCAGTTCCCACTCAAAGGAACAAAAGGCAAAGGAAAAACCTGGCATACAGAGTCATTCCCTTCAGTCAAGAAGTGTTTCCTTCTTGACCAGGCTTGGTTTGGATCTGTGAGGTGGATGTGTGGTGCACAACAGAGTATTTTACCATTGTGCATTGCTCCTCCAGATCTAAGGTGCAGAGCTCAGGCTGCTGGAGGCTCCTCTGGCTCAGCCTGAGGACAAGGAGTCATTCAAGGGATGAAATAAGTGCTAGGACTGGAAACAGAGGAGCTTCAAAATAAACCCCATCTCCCTTAAATGCTTCAAGTATTTCCTTGTATTCAAGTATTACTTGTATTCAAGTATTTCCCCCAAATTTCAGAATGATGTCATTTGGAGCAGCAGAAATTGCTGATGTTCCCTGGAACTAAAGAGATCAAAACTTCATCCCACTGAAGTCCCTGGCTAAAGGCAGGGAAAGCAGGCTTTGACCCTTAATACCTTGGGGGGCTGATATAAAACAGCTTAGCAGAAAAGCTTCTCTGGCCACACGAACAGAATGCCCATCAGGAGCCTTGATCTGTTCAAACAAAAGAGACTAAAGCCCCAAAGGGACCCAGGGTTGAACAGAGCTGCCTCTCTCCTGCATCACTGACATGGCCCTGGAGGATGAACACAGCATTCTCTGGGTGATGGAAACAGCTTTGCTGAAATCTGGGCTTTTTGGGGTTGGTCACCTCTTTTGCAGAGGCAAATATCACAGAGTTATCCCTGTGGCTGCCCCAGCATCACCTCCCTCCCCCCCAGCTCCTTCCTATTGACTGAGCTCTGCAATGTGAAGGTCACTGCCTGACTTCCCCCATCCCAGCAGGGCTGGATTCCCACCCTCAGCCACTTCACTCTCTCAATATTAACATCTGGTCCTCTTTACCACCTGCCACTGCTCCAGCCCAGGAGGGGTTTGGCAGAACTGGCACCCTGCTCCCAGCCCAGAGGAGGAGGAGGGATAAGCCACAGGCACAAATTCACCCATTCCCCTGGGAAGCCCAAAAGCTGGCTTGGTCACAGGCCCAGGGGACACAGGACACCCTGAGAAGTGACAGGGACAGAGGAGGATCAGTGCTGGAAGCTCTGGCAGGGCTACACCAGCAGCTCCAGACATGTTCCTGCCATTTACTCAGCAGATCAACCCACAAAAAACCAACAACCCCCAACTCCAAGCTGTGAACTTTCTGTCAAGATTTCCCATAGTCAGAAGTTGGCCTCCCTGGGGTCTGTGTGATTATGAAAAAATAGCAGGGCAGGAATCCTAGCAGCTCTGAACAGCTGTGTGGCTCAGGATTCATTCCTCATTCCCTTAACTCTTTAACAAATGAGTAACATGGTCCTGACAGAGGAGTTGTAAGCACAGATGCTGTAAAATCCTCTCTGCATGACAAGCCTCACACTGGATGAGGCTGTTGAACTCAAGAGGTTTTCTATAGACTGTTAGATTGCTTCATCCTTGCTGTCCACCACTGCAGACCCCAATGTTCCATATGGGACCTATGACATTCCCCTTCTGCCCAACCAGCTTCCCAAGCTCCCTCAACCAAGGAGCCAGATGTTACAGTGCATTATGGAATTATAATAGAATCATTGAATTGTCTTGAAAAAAACCTTTAAGGTCATCAAGTCCACCCCAGCACTGCCAGAGCCATCACTGCCCCATTTGAGATTCCTCTAGGGATGGGGACTCCACCTGGGCAGCCTGGACCAGGGCCTGACAAACCTTTTGGGGAAGAAATTGCTCCTAATATTCAATCTATACCTCTGCTGGAGCAAAACTTGAGGCCATTTCCTCTTGAAATGATCAACTTTGCTGAAGCCCCAAGGCCCCTGGCACAAACCCCAAACCAGAGCTGCTTGGACTCTCAGCTTGGTCAGTAGAGAATTGATCAGGCTTTGGGACTTGGGCTCATGCAGGCCACTGAACATGACTCTTGGTTGTCAAATGATAAATTCAAGCATTATTTTGACATTGCTTACATGGTACAGCAAGCAGAAATCCTCTTCTCTTAGCACAAGACAACTGGGATTGTCAGATGAACTAAGAACTGACTCCCAAGCACATGAAGATGCTAGAGTTGCACTCAACTGGCTCCATTTCCACCCATCTTTGGGTTTCCTGAGTTTCTGAGAGCAGAAATCCCCCACAGAGAAACCTGCTCCTGGAGGAGGCACTCACAGGTTTGCAATCTGAGGAGTCCAGAGAAACATCCAGATCCAAGGGAAGGCAAAACCAAACTGAGACCTCTTTAAATGGCTTCTTTAGGGCTCTTCTGCCACCACTGCCTCCAGTCCCGATGGTGGCATCTCCAGTAGCCAGTACAAAACCCCATAAATCAGAGGAAACACCACAGAACAGATGCAGCTGTTTACACAATGCTTCTGCAACCACTGGGACACATCCAAGCTTTCTGCTGCCAGGTTTCTCCTCATGGACAGGGCTCATCCCTTATACATTCCCTGCAAGCACATGGGATTTCCTTTTCTCATGAGTAATGTGTCCAACTGGGACATCCTTCCAAGGCTTCAAAACAAATCTTTGCAGAAAAATTCCAGCAGAATGAAGATTTGTATACTTCTGTTTAATTAATGGTGTGGACAATTGCTTGCAGATGCTCCAAGCCATGACAGTCAGCCAAGCTCAGTGCCTTAGAAAGAGACTTTAAGGATCAGTTTTCCATCTCCAAAGCTCCCTCAACTTCTCTGACCAGACAGATCTAACTACTGCTGATTTGTTTTACCTGTTCAGGTGAAAATCCCAAAGTTCCCCATAATTTCAAACAGCTGCCTTGAAAATCCATTATTTCTCTAGTATCTTTTGAATTGATTTAAGTTTCATGTCTATAGAGCTGTTCCTGCCTTGTAGGAATTTTACTGATTATTAATTCTATGCAGACAACATCCACTGGAAATGGGAATAACTTGTGAGCCCATGGACCTGTTACAGAGGTTCTGGTACTTCTCAGCTCCTAAAGAGCATGAGAAAGAGACAGAAAAAAAAAAGGGGGGGGAGAGGGGGAAAAGGAAAAGAAAGGGAAGGGAAAAGGACATATTCCCTAACTCCCAAACTTGCAGGAAAATGGAAAATCTCCATGTCCATGGAGCTGGAAGCTGTAGCACAGAGTTACAGCAAGTAGGGGTCGTGGAGAGAACTTGAACTTGATAAGGCAGGAAGCTGATCTTGAAGGAACCAGGAATTTAAGCAATCTTTACTAAATGCTTCCTATTTCTCTTTTTCTTCCAGTGTCTCTTATTACATTAGGGCCTTTTACAATCAATATTCCCTCTGCCTACTGCAGCAGCACCCAGATTCTTCCACACATGAGCTTATTACACACTTTCCTTCATTCTTCACTAAGGGACTGGAGGATATTCCTCTGTTGTCACCAGGAAATAACAAGTTCACACATTTAGGTCCCACAGCCCCAGGGGAACAAGTGATGCCTTGATTCAGAACCACAAATCTAAATGGTTGAAGTGTAAAATATTGGAGCAAACCCCACTATTACAGAATATAATGAGAATATAATGAGAAACAAGCTAGAAATCTCTGAAGATCAGGTAAGATTCTGGGAGAGCCAGTTATACACGTGGTGGCAGGAGGACTGAAAAACTTCAGATGTATCAGGAAGGTTTTCATCAAATAACTGAAGGGTATAAAGATGGAAGGGTTAAAGGCTGTTGGTACAGATGAGCTCATAACACTTGCACAGATTTTTACAGGACTGGGAACACATGAAATAAAATCTGACTTTCAGCATCTTCCTTTGCTTCTGCCCCCACACCTTGTTACAACCTTCTGCACTTGCTGGTAAATGCAAAAGAAGAAAGTGTTTCAGAGATATTCTCTAGGAATAGGAAAGCATAAACTACTCCACAAATGTGCCAATATCCACATCAACCTCTATGAGGATCTTCTAGGGCTTAACCAACCCTCTGTCCAGATTTCCCCCAGCTGGCCAGTGACCAGCAGATACACCCACAGTGGTCCTTGACTATCAAATGCCCTGAAAAGGATCAACAACAGAAGATTTTTGACAGATCCTTCTCTCACCCAGCAGGAAACAAGAAGCAATATGCAGCAAATGAAGTGGGATAAAGTTTCAGGACTGCTGATCCAAAAAACTTGGATTTTATCTCAGGAGCAAACTCAATCCCATTGCAGCATGGGCCAGGTTCAGATCACTGGGTTACCTGTCCTGCAATCAAAGATTTTACCTCTTCTCTATTAAAACTTTCTTTTGATGCTATTCACAAACCAGAGAGAGCACCTAAATATAAACCTTATCAAAACTAATGATTTAAAGGAGAAGCAAAATCTTCAGAAAGAGATATTGCAGCTGATGGTGAACCTGTCCTGACAGCAAGCCTGGCATCTTCAGAAAAGCAGAGATGAAAATGACCTTTGCCAGTGCACAGGTTGATGGTTTCAACTTCCAAGTGATGTTCCCAGGCTGTGAAGACTGAGAAGGCTGTCCCAGGGCTGAGGACTCACTTCTGAAACCCAGACACCCTCTGATCTTTAAAGTGCCTCAGAAGGAAATGCACTCCATCAGGCAGAAACCAATTGGGATCATAGGTACAACAGATTTCCTAATGGTGCAGGGTCTGGCTAAGCCAATTCCAAGCCCAGTGGAAGGCTAATGAGGGAAAAACTACCCAGACATTTTACTCTCCCTGTAGCTGACACTGCAGTGGGAGGTTTAAGCAGCTCTTGTTTTCCTGGGAGGGACAGACATTCATTACTCTGGGCAATGGCTTCTCCAGATATTCTGACTTGGCTTAGAGGCTCTGTTTGCAAAGCCAGTGTTGAGGCCTCATTTCCGATAATTGCCCTCTGTTTACATCCAAAACATTCCCAGCAGACTCAGTTTTAGTTCATCCTCCTCCTAGACCACTGCAGAGGCAAAGCACTCACTGCAGGCTTCTAAAGGAGCTTTGCAAAAACCCAGCAGAGCCACACACAACACTCCTGGCACAAAGGTTTCCTTCTTGGCTGGCTCCAGTCAAATTACACATCAAAAGGTGATTGGGAACATCTCTGTGTGTGGCACAGACCCTAATCCCACTAGAAGAAATACAAAAGGTGTGCAGGACAGATGTTCAGCAGCAGCAAGATGTCAGACTCACTCCCTGAGCCAGGTCCTCCCTGCTTGGGCTTCAACAAGAGATAGGAGGAGTCATACTTCTACCTGGAGACACAGATCAGCTCCAAATGGACACAGGGCAGCTTAACCTAAACTTTGCAGAATGTCCAGTGATTGCAAACTGGTGGTGAATTCCAATGGTTACAAAAAAAAAAAAAAAAAAAAAAAAAGAGGTATCTTTAAAGGATGCTCAGTGTGGTCATCTAAAAATCAAACCCCATCACAGCACAAGCATGAGAAGTCCCAGGTAAAAACACATCCCTCTGGTTCTGCTCATGGAAGAGCCCCATTTTATGAAGTGCTATTCCAGTGCACAGCTGCACACATGGAAACCTAACAGTGATCAGAACTTGTAATGAGAGAATTTACATCAGTTTTGCCAAAAGCATGCAATGAATTAGTAATCCCCAGTCAAAATCAGAACACTTGCATTCCCCAGCAGATGAAAGAGTGGCTGAAAAGTTGTGGCAAAATGGTTTCCTGCTTCCAAATGTTTTGCAGAAGGCAAGAAAAAAAAAAAAGACAAAATGAATATGAACATATTTTCATGAGCAGGGTGTTCCCCTTTGATCAGCACTGCAAGGTAGTAAATACTATATACACAAGCAGAGAAGCACTAATGAATCAGCTGTGGGCTCTAATAATTAGAGCAGACTGAAGAGCCTTTCTGTGGGTATTTTCCCAGGACCTCTCTGCTCAGCAGATCCCTTACATTTCTTGTCTTATTTGCTCACATTTCAATTTTAAATCCCACCACTCCTAACATGACAGCAGAGCTTTCATGAGCCTGCCTGGGCCCAGGGAAGCTGTCAGAGCCACCACACTGATCCTAGGCAAGGCAGCCTGATTAAAAACCTCATTGTGTCAGGCAGGCAATCAGATGTTCATTATCCTATGACACACGACTACTGAAATGGAACACTCACATATTTTAAACTTGAGAGATTTGTACTTTAATATAATTATTTTTGAAAGATTCTTCATCAGAAAGGTTAATAAGAGCAATATAGGTTAATAACAGCACCAAGGCAGCTGACATAATCAGATAATTGACCTTATTGATATGTTAAGTGCCCTATGCTTCACCTTGGGATGTGTGACTGCTCTCCACAGTCAATTATCTTATAATGATGCCTCCTTCTTAAGGTCTTATTGCTTGAAGATTGGCCTTCAGCCAAGCTTTTTGGTGCACCCCCTTCCCCCTGCAAACCTCTCCTGTAGGATTTCTGCTCCACTTTCATCTGGGACTGTGCTAAAGTATAACAACACTTTGCATAAACAAGCTGGCACACAGAGTGTCACTGATTGCCTAAAAATTCAGCTTGTTTCCTTCATGGAAACTGGGGTGGATCCTTGTTTTCTTCCTTCAGCAGGGAAGAGCCCTTTGCTCCACACATCCTCTGTGGGCCAGGGATGCTCCTGGGTGTCCCTGCCCAGTCCACAGCTTTAGAAATCTTTCTTTCAGCTGCTTTTGCTCGTGCACGTGGTGCTCTTCCCACAAGGCTGGAAATCCCAGTTCATAACACACAAAATCGTGGCACCATTTGGGTTTCTTTTTCTTTTTAACTCCAAAGAAAGCGTGCTTTGGGTGGGAGTGGATGGGACAGGGGAAGAGAAATGGAAAAGCCCTGAACTTTGAGCTACAGGTGCCGGGAGTTTGGAAAGCATCTCTGCTCCTGACCTCCTTCCTTCTGTTTCCATTTCCCCCTTTCTAGTGCTGGCTGAGCTGCCTCCCAGGCACCTGGGCACTCTCTGAAACATTGCATTTGCTCAACACTGAGTCCTCTGGCCACCTAATGGGCTTAAAATTGGGATAATATCCAGCTAAAAGGCATTAACTCATTTTGTGAGAGGCCAGGACTGAAGTGATGCTGCTGAGCAGAGCCCAGAGCGGGGCCAGGGAGGCCAGAGATTTATTCTGCAACCACTGGGAAAATAAGGGTGGTGGGGAAAGCCATTATTTCCCAGGCATTTTCTAGTTCCTCCCCAGCAAGTCTTTGAAGCTCCCGGTGGTATTTTCACCTCTAACTGATGGAAATGGCAGGCCAGGCTAATGCTGTCCTGCAGTTTAACAAATGTGAAGGCAAAATGGAATGGCAGGCTGCTATTTGGTGGCCTCTCAAGCAGCACTTTCCTGCAGGAATCTTCTGTGCTCCAGGCTTCTCCCAGGCAGGAGAAATGAAGGATTGCTCTGCACTATTTATTAGTAAACCTGTTCTCTGCAGTTTTACCTGATGGGACTGCTCTGATCATCATAATTCAACAAATAAGATTTAATCTCTGTGAGTTGCTATCAGTTAATATCTTGCCAGGGATATCTCTGCCACAGTCTTAGCCCAGCAGTTGTATTAAACTGCACAGGCAGGGTATCTGCCTTAATCTCAAGCACTTTGAAAGATTTGGGGGTGTATCTGCTGCAAGAAAATTGCCTCGTCCTGGCACTGGTGCTTTCAGCAAGACAATGCAGGGCAGCAGCTACCTCTGTGAGCCAAAGAATAAAAATACAAAAGGCGGATTAGCCAAAAGCAAACCAAAATAGCCTGGAAAATACTAAAATAATTTCCAGCTAAATATCTGTCTGACAACCTCCAGCCTGCAGGGCAGTGGCACTGCCATTTGCTCTGAAGCCATGTTAGCCATCAAAGTCCCCACAGTCCCCTCCTGAAGCTGGTTTTTCATTTTCAGGGACAGGGGACAGATGGTCAGCTTTAGCTGGGCAGTATCCCTCTTACCTGCCTGCCTTTCATTCATTTTTAATATACCACCCTTGGACTGCTGGGAATGTCTGGGCAAATGCAGATGTCTGTGATGTAGATGTCTGTGATTAAAGTAATGAGGAAGAAGGGAGCCCACAGGATGCTCTGAGCTGCTCACATGGAAACACAGAGCATGAGGTGATCACATCTGGTCCAGGCAGAGCACTTGTGATGGCAGCAGAGGTTGTACTTGTGCATAATGCTTTCAGGTTTGCAGGAAAAGGAAATGTACACACTAATAGACATTCACATTTTCAGCACTTGCCAGAGATAAGGTTTTACATTCCTTCCCATAACATTATCTATTAGCAGCCACAAAGCATCCAAGCAGAACAAACTGCTGTAAAGGAACCAAGAAAAAAAAACAACTGAGCTCAGAGCAACACGATTTGCTTCTGATACATCACATAAAAAACCAGAAAAGTGAGCCAATCCCTGTTAAATAAATAAATGAACATAAATAAAATCATCCTGGTGACACACGGGGCAGGGGGAGACACAGCCAGAGGGACACAGCTGACTAAGTCAGTCTTCAGGGTGTACTTGTTCCACTGACAAATGTAAAGAGAAGCTGAAAACACCCTGGTCTGCTCTGGAAAGGATGCTCAGGAGCATCCTTTGGAGTGCCACAAAACATTTGTCCAGACACTTCTCTGGGAGGAATTCCAAGGAACCAAGGACCTGGCCTGAGAGGCTCAGCTTGCTCCAACTCCCTGCAGTTCTGGCAGGTTTTCAGGGACAGTCATCAGGGTGAATTTCAGCCTGTGTGTGTGTGGTACCCATTCATTTCCTCCTGGTAGTGCCCAGGAACACCACAACAACTCAGAGGAGCATCTCCAGTGCCCAAGGATGGATGCAGGCACAGGAAGGGAAAATCCCTGCCAGGTGTTTCAGGCTGGGGAGAGACAGTGAGCAGGGATGGGCTACCCTCCTTTTCTGAATAAAAAGCTGGCTGTACCCCTTTGGATGTGAGCTGGGTGGTCATTAAGAACCTGACTGACTTTTTAGACCCTGAAGTTAAGTGTTTTGAGAGGTTTGCTGGAATCAATGCCATTGACAGCTCCTGACAGCAAACCTGGGCCACTGCCAGGGAGCTGCTGAGCAGCAGCCACGGGGCTCCTCTGCCCCAGGCAAATCCCTCTGCAGAAGGGATAAGATGTGCAGTTTGGCTCTCTTGTCCTAACTCCATCCCTGATGGTGCTCATGCTGAGCATTGAGTAGAGTCAGATTTTAGATCAACACTAAAGAGCACTGAAAATCCCATTTTTTTCTCTTTGAATACACAACAGCCAAACCAGAGACAGCTCATGCTGTTTTAAAGCACCATAAATACTGCTGAGATTGCAAAAAGCCCTGGCCAGCCCTCACAGAAATCACTGGGACTGTCAGAGCTCGAGGAGGAGAAAATCTGAGTGGCTTTCAGTCCACACAGTTTGCTTATAAACCCTCTGGTGGATTTGAGCTGCTAGAGAAACCAGGAGCATGTGAAGCAGTGAGCATCTGGTCACCTGGGAGGGAGGAGAAGGAAGGAGCAAGGGCCAGGTCTCAATTATCTGTACATTGTCTCCATGGGGAAAGAGGCTCCAACATGAGCTGAACCCTAATTAGGCATGAAGGAAACCTGTGAAGATCCTAATCCATGCAAAGCATTTCAGTCAGAGGTCACACACCACATCAGACACCAGGGAATCAAAAGACAAGGCATGAATCCCTGAGAAACTGGAGTTTCAGGGAGAATCTTCTCACCAAGGGCTCCCATTTGCCTCTTTCACAGCATCGACCACCAGGACAGTTCTGACAGCAGACAAATAATACAGAGTAGTGATTAATAAGTGAAATAAAACCACTTGCAGCTGCATTTCAAAAAAATACACTATTTGTACAAAAGTTGAAAACCACCACTGTCGTAATTAGATTTTCCATTAGGCTTGTGTGGTATAATTAAAAATGTAATTTCTCTGGAAGCACAGAGCAGTGCTCTAAGAAAAGGGTGTCACTACTTATTAGGGGCACGTGCAGGTACTTCAGCTAACCACAGAAATTGATTAAGTACTAAACTAGGCAATGGAGTCAAATCATTCTGAACAAATACCTACTTACTGCCCAGGAAAGGACACTCTGCCTCGCCTGGTGGAAAGCATCATTTATTCCAACAACTACTGGCATTACTCCTGAATGCCATTTAGCTCTGCTCTCCATTCCAGGTACCCAAGTGTGTCCTACAGAGGCCAACGAAGGCACCTGCAGCAGTATCAGTAATTTTTGGAGCCAAACAACCCAGGTAAAAGCCAGAGTGTTGCAGGACATGTTCCTTCCAGGGGAGGTTTAGATATTAGGAAAAAACTCTTCCCCAAAAGGGTTGTCAGGGCCTGGCCTGGAGTCCCCATCATCCCTGGAGGGGTTTCAGAGCCCTGGAGATGTGGGGATGAGGGGCATGGTGCTGTGGTGGCCTTGGCAGGGCTGGGGGAAGGGTTGGACTGGGTGATCATTTCCAACCCAAACCATTCCAGGATTCTACAATGTGGGCAGGATCAGGATGGGTCCCTGTCCCTCTGTGGCTCTGGGTAAATTAACACTCATTAAAAGTAACTCATGCAGGCACTCTGGGCAAATTAACACCTCTCCCCATCTATTTCTCACTGAGATTTCCAAAGAAGAATGGAGGTGATGGCCAAAGTCAGATGAGCTCCTCTAAAATTCCCAGCTGCACTATTAGGCAGATTTGACATATTTTTACTCAGCTGAGGTTTATGTGAGCCCAAATTAAGACCTACAGCTCTGCTTTTCACAGAGGACTCTCCAAAGTCCTCAAAAAGCCTTAGAGGACACTGTGAAAAAAAAACCCAAACAACCAAACAACAAAACAACCCCACAGCTTATATTTCCAGGAGGGATTTCTGCCATATTTAGGCTCCTAAAGCAGCAGCAGTGAGTGATGAGCTCTGGGCATCTTAGGACAAACCACCCAGCCCATACCCAGGTAATTCCTTTCCCAGCATCTCAGCCCTGGCCAGGAGTGCAATGCAACTGCTGCCTGGATGCAGCTGATCCCCTGCTATCCCAGCAGCATCTGAATAGCTCAGGGAGGGAGCAGATCTTCCCAACATGAGCTTCAAACACAGCTGGTGCTGTAGAAGTACCAGACAGGCTGGTAGGATTTGAAACAATACACCTGATTCTCCTGGCACTGTCATTTCCTACTGCTGTGCTTGCATAAAGTCATCTTGGCTTTTCCTGCTAATAAATGAGAAGACAATCTGACCCAGCGTGCTCATTGACAAGCTCTGCAAAAGAAACCTCAGGAATATTTTATTCCTCCCACATTAGGGATGTACAGAACATACAGTGAAATTTACCATCACATAATGATCCCCATTATGCAAAACGAGGCTGACAAAATTTCCATCATTACATCCCTGACAAGTACTCAGAACTGCGGGGGTTTTCAGGCTTTCTTTTGAAAGGAAAAAAACCCTGCAAAGTAGCTTTAATATCTTAAATATGGAGCAGGAACTTCTTCCTCTTTCTATTCACAAACACCTTAAATACATCTTCTTCCTTCACAGCTTGTTAATCCTTACTCCTCTGCTCCTCAGACATTTACATTCCTTCCTCAGATCTAACAGAGCAGAGGTGTTTATACCCTGTTTAATCAGCACTTGCCAGCTCTGAACACCCACTGTGACCTTAAAGCTTTTGGAAAGACCAAAGATCATCATGGAATCAGCCAGGTCTCATGGTGAGGACCACGCTGGCACCCAAAGCCAACACACTGGCAACCCTCCCAACACATTTCCTCCTATTTGTGCACCCAGAAATGCCCATCAAAGGGCTCGGTTATCACTGAAACACTGATTCCAATCCTGAATCTGAAGGACAAGCACCTCTGCAGTGATTTAGCCTGCTCAGCACCACACGGGTGTAGGGCAGCAAACCTGATCCAACTGCTCTTAGGTGGGAGGCTCCAAAGGGGCCACCCCTGACCCCAAAGCTCTGGGGGAGCACAGAGGTGGGGGATTTGCTTTGCTAAGGAGCCTGGGCTGGACACACAGAGCTGCCTTTGCATCTGCTGCATTGCCATTTTTATTCCAATAAGTCAATATCAAAGAACCAAGCTGTGCATGAAGAGTGCCTGGGGGGTTCACGGGCACAGCACCCGCTGCCTCTTTTGCTTTCTTTGCCTTTTTTCCATCCTTGCTGCGTGTCCACAGTTCCCTTCCTACCTCAGATCTGCACTTGTGCTGTTCTGCTTTCCTTCCCTGTTCCAGCACGGCCATCCAGACCTCCTCCTCAACCTGGGTCTCTTTTTTTTCCCCTCTCTCCCACCTCCCTTCCTTCCTTTTGTTGCTCAGCAGAGGAAAGAGCAGGGAAGTTTAATGAACATCGCCCCGGGGCTGCTGCTGCCAGCACCACACCTCGGGCCAGGCACACAGGGGAGCCCCAGAGCAGTAATTAAGGGATTTGAGGAGGATAAAGCCCTCGGAGGGCTGCAGCAGATTGACACTTGGTATTTCTTCTTAATAATGTCTGTCCTGAAACGGATCGGGTCCGGGTGCTGCCGCGTTTCCGGCAATTTGTAAGAACTGTTCAGTGTGTAGCCAGCTGGAACACACAACAGCCCATAATTGTTCTGTTACTGCAGACTTCAGTTGTTTCTCTTTTATTCATTAAATGGCCATTTATTGGAAGAAAGGTCCTTTTTTTAGATGCGTTTTTAAACACAGCTCTAGAGCGGGCTTGCCAGGAGCGAACAAGAGCGGACCTTCCCTTTTCTCACTGTGCTCTTGGAAGGAAAATGGGGAGGACAAATGTTGGAATTTGGAGGTTTTAATGGAGATGTTGAAAGCCTTTTGCATTCTGCATCGGAACAAAAAAACCCCAGGCCTTTTGAAACGCTGCATGGGAGTCAAGGCTGAAGGCCACCCAAGCTGCCCATGGGAGAGACAAGGGCTGTGTGGCAGCAGCCCTGAGCTTGTCTCCTATGAATCCAGAGGAGTCTGCTTAACACCCTCCAAGGGGTTGGGAGGTCAGGGAAAGACCAAGGTCAGGGAAAGAAGGACTGCAGCTGGCAAAGGCTGCACTGGGCAAGAGAGAAACCCAAGTGCCTGATGCCTACAGGGCTCACCTGGAAGTCAGGAGATGGGAGGACTTGCACTGAGGTCTCAATGCCCAAGTGGGAAAGGGTGGTGTGAGTCTCTCTCTGTTGGTGTCAGTCTCTGTTGGTGTCAGGTTTTTGTTGGTGTGAGTCTTTGCTGTAGATCAGCAGTACCACAACAGGCCAGGAAAACTGTATTTGTTGCTAAAAAGGCTGAGCAAAGCTCAAGAAACACATCCCATGCAGGCTGACCTACACTTGGCTCTGCAAGTAAAAAGTGAAACATCCCATCAAAATGTATATACAGGAGGAAATTCCTCTCACTCTCCCAGCCTTTCTTTAAGCTCTTGCAATGGCTAAAAGAATAATAAAAAAAAAAAAGAGCAAGAGGTAATTGTTTCCTGTGCGAATGTTGTGCCAGACTTTATTTTTATGGGCTGTATTTATTGACTTTAGCTATTTTTCCAGTACACTGCACAGTGTTAGAATTGGCAGGAAGTCCTACAAAGTGAAACAACATCTCTGAAAAAGTGGGAATTCTCATTGTTTGGCATGGTCAAAGAAAACTCCAGCCAAGCAAACTTCTGACCTTCTCTCATGTCAGACTCAAACCCTGGCCAGGCCAGCTGCTAGATCAGACTCCTTATTCCTCTGAAGTCACCAGAAGATCCAGATTTGCTGGGCTGATCCAACACTTAAGTGAAGCCATTTGTCCCCATATTCTCTACTCCACAATTCAACATTCCCTTTCAAAGCAAATTTCCTTGCAATATCCTGATATTCTCTGCCTCAGATTCCCTGTGTGCCAATGCAATTACAAGCAGACATCTGTACTTTCTCCAGACCCCCCTTTCTTTTCAGGGGAGCAAAATAACACCCCCAGTCTCCCCAGAAGCCATCAGTGAGTCAGCTGCAGTTGTTTAAGAGTGGGGCCTTAATATGCCCATCAACTCCAGCCACTTGCTGTAATTCCTGGGATTCCTTATGCTTTTGAGACAGATGTCTCCAAGGCAATCAGAAAAGTCCTCCAGTACAGACTGAAGAAGACAGAAGACAACTGAAGAGATTTATGTTGGATGGAATGACAAGCTCAAGGGTTTAAGCTGCACATGGCATTTCTGGAAGCTTGCCAGTGCTGAGTTTAGTGTGTTTTGTGTACTTCACTCATAACTGTTTATTGTGACAGGTAAACACTTGTTTTGAAAGCTTGCAGGCGTACTATTAAAACAGAAGTGTTCCTGACATAGTCAAGCTGTGCTGTCAAATGTTTATCTTCTGAATGATGAATGCTGGCTTTCCTTTTCCTTCCTCTCAGTCTGCGTGGAACAGATCTGAACAGTCACTCCCAACTTCTTTGGGCTCGTTTCACCTGGGGGACGTAGCTGAATGGGCCAGAAAGCAGCCCAGAAATTATCAGCTCCTCTGGCAAGAAATGGAGGTGATGCAGAGAACAAAGGAGGAAGCAAGAGCAAGCTCAGTGCCAGGGCTGTCTGCAGATGCAAATGCAGATTCTGAGCCTTAGAAACTATCCTAGAGTTATGGAGTGGGCTATTTCCAGCACTTAGAACAACTCAAGAGCAGAGAGTTCACCAAATTCTGGACACCTGGGCTAACTAAAAAAGTTAGAAGCAACCGTAACAACTTTTTCACAGTATTACTTTTTGCTCCTTTTTCTTTAAGGAACAAAATCTGGAAGGAGTTAAGGCACAGTACTGGGTGTATACACAGCCTGTGAAACTGCAGACAATCATAAAAGTTACTGGCAAAAACTAACAAAGAGTCTTATGGGTGAGAATCCAAATTCTCCACTGGTGCAAATACGCCTTAGCCTGTGAAAAGCAGACAGACATTTCTGTGTATCTCAGTGTAACTGCATGTGTTACAAGGCTCTGGAATTCCACAGTCATCCCAGGGGCTTTCAAGTGGATTTTTAGATATTTCACAGTGTGGCAGCTAGAGATTGAGACATAAGACTTTGGGGGAAAAAAAAAAAAGAAAAGTACAATCTTAGATTTAGATGAAATAGTATCAGATTTCCATGAAAATGCAAATGCTTAATGAATTCATTGCTAATGCACTTCTGCTGCTGCTTTGTTCCTTTGCACTGGTGCTTCAGCCACGGGTTTGCTGACCTGCACTGGGGCCAGTTTAACCAGCAGGGCTGTAATGGTTACCTGCTGGGGACACAGGGACCATCATGAGAACTGGTAATCTCTGGCTGATTTGGGGAAATCAGTCTTACACAAGGTGTAAGCAATGGAATTGCCTGCCACAGGAGACACTGGAAGAGTTCATCTCACACAGGAGTCAAAGGATTGAGTATTTGTCAGGGTATTGAAAATATCAGGCATCACAAGATTAAAAGAAAAACACCAAAAAACTGCTTCCAAAAAGATGTTAAACAGCCAAGTGGAAGTGTTTAGACAGGATCCCATTACAAGGGCAGCAGACCTGCTCATCACCAAATCCTGTAAATCCAGTAGGTCCATGTCCTAGCTGACTGTACACAAGTTGGCCATACAGAAAAGCTTACACCCTAAATTTGGCTATTTCAGCAGCAAGTGGAATTAGGAGACACAAATAACACACCTGTGACCCATGGTTAACCCAGAAAACCTGTTGGCAGGGTTGTTGCTCAGGGGAGGGATTGCTCTGAACTGGAGTGGCCAGCAGGAACATCTGGTGATCCAGAACCCCCCCTGGAGCTGTGGCAGAGCCCCTCAAGGCAGGTTTATTTCCAGCCCCCTCCAGACTGATGCTCAGGCAGGGACTCCTGGGGGTGCCACCACCCCCCCTGTAAGGAGAGCTGAGCTCACCCCATCTCTCTTGGAGCAATCTCCAGTGGTTTGCAGTGCAGAACCTTTGCTTGGTGCAGGGGAGAGGGGAGACAGCAGGGAGAAAATCCCAGGAGAAGGCTCTGGTGGGAGCTGGGCTCTAGCTGGAATTCCAGCTCCTCACAGCTTTAGGATGAGCAAAGTGATTCTGTGCCACATCAGTGCTGTCACCACTATAGGATTGGGGATTTTTAGGTCCTAAAATCAAATTTACTTTTTCCTCAAACCATGGCCCTTGTCAGGGGAGCAGTTTAGACAAGGAGTGAACAAGCACTACCCCAGCATTTACTTCTTTGTTTGATTTGCTCTCTCAGCTTAAAATGTTTCCTCTTTCTCTCCCCCTGATGGCTGTTCCTTCTGGTGCAGATGTAGCCTGACATCTAAATATAAATCATCACAAGCAGCTGCTAACTTCAAGGCATGTCAGGAGTTACCACACCAGGGCTGATTCCTTGGGTGTTGAGCATCCCTTCCCACTCCAAACCCTGAAGTCAAAGAGTTGAAGCTACAAAGCAGCTTCTGCCCTTCTTGCCCCCACATCTGGTGATCTCCTTCACCAGTTTATTCCTGAGGAAAAGTAAACCTTCATTTTTGTATAAACCAGGAGGTGATCCCTGTGCTAAGCACCACTTTCATCCTATCAAGTAAAAAGCCTGTGAAAAAGGCAGTAGTAAAAAACATGAAGGCTCACACAAAACTTGGTAAATGATTTAAATCTTCACCATGTTTGGCATTTCCCTGGTAGTTAAGTACAAACATTGAGCTGGGCTGAATGCTGCTACTGTTGGGTAACACCCTAGATGCTCTTGCAGATCTTTTTCCTCTCCCCCAGCTCTGATAATCCCAGGCAGCTGCTCTGCAAAGGGCAAGAACTGCTTTGGTGGGGCAGAGCCCATTCCATGCTCACCTTACAGCCCTGCAGGAGCTCAGGCAGAGCTCAGCTCCCCTAAAATGAGATCTGCTTGGAAGAGGCAGCTGCTTTGTCAAAAAAAAAAAAAAAAAAAGGAACAGAAAGCTTGGAAAGAGAGGGGAAGAGAGGGGAAGAGAGGAGAAGAGAGGAGAAGAGAGGAGAAGAGAGGAGAAGAGAGGAGAAGAGAGGAGAAGAGAGGAGAAGAGAGGAGAAGAGAAGAGAAGAGAAGAGAAGAGAAGAGAAGAGAAGAGAAGAGAAGAGAAGAGAAGAGAAGAGAAGAGAAGAGAAGAGAAGAGAAGAGAAGAGAAAAGAGAAGAGAAAAGAGAAGAGAAGAGAAGAGAAGAGAAGAGAAGAGAAGAGAAGAGAAGAGAAGAGAAAAGAGAAGAGAAGAGAAGAGAGGAGTTGCATGTTAACGGGAAGCAGGAGGAGGAGGTAAATGCTCTCTGCTTATTTTTTATTTTATTTTTCTAAAGTTTGCACTGAAAAACAATTTCAAGAGGAAGTCCTGCCCTGCCCTTCCCTGGTAAGAAGCTTTTGCCCATCAGCAGAGATCAATGGTTGTTCCCATTTTCTTTCCCAATTCTTCCTCCCTCTTCCTGCTGTTTTGCCTTCCTACCACTTATCTGCTCTGGGTTTACACATTCCAGCTTTTGCTCTTTCTTGCTTTTCTTCCCTCTCACTGTCCAGCTACATCCAACTACACCACTCAACACATTCTTTACAACCAGTTCTTTTCACTAGAAAATCCTGATCCTTCTACTCAGCAGCACAGAGTTCAGAGGGGAGGGTTTGATCCCATGCAGCAGAAGACAACCAAGCTCACCACACCTCCACACAGAATCCCATCACTCACAAACCCACCCTGCTGTCCAATTCACACTGCAGTCACATTTAATGTTTTGTTTTAAACACAACCAGGTCAAAGCAGGACTGCAAAACAAGCTGGGTGATGCACACCTAGGTCTGCAGTTTGGTCAGCCAACCTAGAGAGCCCCACGAGGTTAACTGACATCACTAAACTCTTGCTTGGCAGGGGAAAAAATTGTATTTAGATATTCAGTAAACGCTTCAGGTGAAGCCTTCAGCCACTCAATGTTACACACACACAAAAATTTCTTGAAATTTAGGTCTATTTTCAAAATCCTCCCAGGCTGGCTTCATATATCATCCAAGCTGAAGCTGTTCTGGTGATATATTATACATGGAGACTGCACTACATCATCAGAGCTCTGACACTGCCATGTTCAGGGTATGCTAGGATACAGTGTAATGAATTACAACAGTGGACATTGACAAATACACTTTAAGGGAAGCTTAAATTAATTTTTTTAGCCGTTTGCAGTTGGCTTAGAAAGTAATTTTTATTAAATAAACTAGTGGGAGAGTGGGCAGATTCAGAGCCCTTGAGAAAAGGAATGGCAGAGCAGAGAGAACCCAGCAGAGGAGGCAAGGAAGCAATTTCAGCTCTGGGATTAACATGTGATTTTGGAGAAGTCAGCAGAGCCAAATCCTGGCCATGCTCACAGCAGCAGCTCTGCTGAAGCACCCAGGTATCTGGATGGAAAGGGGGTGACAAGTTCATAGGTGCTACCCCATGGAGGGGGATGGGACACCAGAAGAGTCCCAGTGACTCCCATGGTGCTGTCCACACCTGCTGGGCAGCTGAGGGATGCAGCAGATGGGCTCTCACCTGGAAAAGCTGTAATCATCCATCTGGTTTCTTTTTATAACAATAAACTGTAATAGCAATTAAGAAAGGATAAGGTGCAGGTGATAAAGCCAAACTAAAAAAACCTTCCATGAGAAGCAAGAGCTGGGACCTTCGGGAAAACCCAGGGTGCTAAACCTCTTCTCCTTCTGAAGGAACCTTTTGTCATTTCATGGGGAATCAATTAACCACAGTGTCTTATTCAGGTAGACTCTAGATTAGTACCATATCCCTTCACTGTAGATAATTAACCTCAGTTTCTGAATTAGCAGCAAAATAAGCCAGTTATTAGTTTTTATAATGACTAGAACTCAATATTTTGGGTAGTTAAACACCCAGGAGTTTAAATTAAAATAGACATCTGACAGAAATCCCTAAAGTGTTCTTCAGATCATTAATACTATAAATTCCACAGTAGATTGAACTGACAATGTTCCCTTTTCCTTCTGGAGCACTCCAAAGGGCTGAGCTACTCCCTTGAATCAGCATTCAGTTTGATCTCTGAAATAATCTCTCCTTGATACCTAAAGCCTCAAGGCCAACAGCCCAGTTAGACTCATATCCTCCTTCCTAGAGCAAAGAGAAAAAAAAGCAGCCTGCTCCCCTGGTCTGCATAAAGCTCTGTGCTGTACCAGGACAAACAGACATTTACAGCTGAGAGTAAATCAGGGGTAAGGTGAGGGCTGGGAGGGAGCAGGGGGAGCCTGGGGAGCTCCCAACTGATCCTAAATGTCCAGGTGCTCTCTCCACACCTCTGGTCTCCTGCAGTGAGAGTGTGGGGCACAGGGAGAAGCAGCACACCCCAACAGGCAACAGAGTTCAAGGATCTTGAGGATTTGCTGCTTCATCCCCCTGCCCCCAGTGGTGTCACCTCTGTGTGTCACATCCTCAGCATCCTCAGCCCCTGCTGAACACTGCAATCAAAAAGCATTTCTAACACCCAGCCTGCACCATTTTCCTGTTCCTTGATGTCCTACCTCTATTAGCCTTGTGCCACTTGTATTTGCCTTGTCCTACCTGTATTTGCCTTTTCCTACCTTTTCCTGCCTTCCTTCCTCCCTTGTCCTATCCAGATTTGCATTTTCCTCCCTCCCACCTGACACTGACACTTGTGGAATTCTGCTCCAGCCTTTCCTCTCCTCATCATCTCCCTTTCACTGCCTCTTCCTCATCCTCTGTGCATTCCTTATTCCAGCCCAAGTTTCAGGCTTTGCCTGGATCACTAATTTAATTCCCTTTTTTCCTCCCCAACCCATTTCTGCAAACTGTTGAACTCATTTGAATTCTTACCCTGTTGTCCAATCCATTTGCAGTCCCTCCTAGCTTGGTGCCATCTGTAAATTTAATAAGTCCTCTCTCTATTCCATCCTCCTGGTGGTTAATGGCACTGCTGAACAGAGCTGATTGCCTCCCTCCTCCCCAAGCCCCAGTCAGTCTGTCTGTCCCTTTACAGGGCTTGCAGGGAATATTTCCCCTGCAGAGAGGTGCAGGTACCCCTAACACCAGCTCCTGTGGGAAGTGTCACATCTCCCAGCGAGGTCAGGGACTTTCAAAGGCAGCAACACAGATCCTAAATATGCTGCTGAGTGCACTGCAGACCTTACCAGAGGTGTGCTTTCATCCCTGTTAGCTCCAACCAGCTATGCATAACACCACAAAGGGAAGGAAAAAAAAAAAAAAAGAAAAGCTCTAGGGATTGTCCCACTGCAAGTGAAATGTGTGTTCTAAGAGAAATTAATGTTTACCTTCCCATTTATGTGAATCAATTAATGATAAATATCCCCAGGGCATAGAAAAGACTAACAAAGGCTCTGCCCCAAATACTGGAGGAGTAGAAAAAGGCATAAAAGTAATAAAATATCTGCTATGGATGCCACTTGAGCAGGTTGCAAACCAGGGAAGAGGAAGTAGCTGAGGAGGGATGAAAAGGAGAAATGGGAATATTGCAGCAGCAGTGAAGATAAATGATGAGTGAGCTCTTCCAGGATCCATGCTGGAGTTAGAAGAGCTCAGTGCAGAGACAGGAAGGTCTCCAGGAGAACAGAAGGGTAATTTATAAACAAAAGAGTCACACAGGGCTCCTGTGCCCAAAAAATAACTCCTTTTTTTTTTTTTCTTTTTCCCTCAGTTCTATCAGTTGCTCTAAGAAAGAAAAGATATTACCTTTCCTTACCAACCTTACCTCTTGACAATACCAGAACAGAAAGATATATTTGCAGTGGCACTCTGAAAGGACAATGGGAAATAGATGTCGAGGGCCAAGTGAGAAAGAAACATTTTAAGAATGAAAAAGGACCAGAGTTAGAGCCTCTCAGGAATTACATTTTATCTCATGAAAAATGTCACCAAAAAGGAAAAAAAAATGCCTTCCCCTTTCTCAATAGCTTCATTTTTGCTGGAATGGTTTTTATCAAAAAATGAAATCTTTTCATCACAAACCTCCAGGCCCCCAAAGGGAACATGTGCAGCTCTAGAGCAAACTGAAGTTTCCTATTTGGGCCTTTTAGGGCTTTGTAGCATTATTGCAATACAAATCAGGAAGAATGAGCACCTCAAGCTAATTTAATTTTTGAGGCTTTTAATATTGACTTTTGCTGGCTTTGAAGCAAACCCAGCACTACAAAGTGGAGAAAGGATGGAAGGTGATGTGACTCCATGCATGGATGGGAAAGACTGGGGCAGGGTGTGGGGTGACAATTCATCACTGGGCTGCTGTAGGTGCCATGGGCTGTCACCCAGACCTCCCAGGCACAGGCAGCAGTCTGAAAGCCAGGATCAGTGCTTTTTGGTGCCAGGTCTCCAGCAGCAGCAGCATCCTCTCTGGGATCTGGTCCTCCTTTCCCATCCCCCAGAGTCCACCTGGCCCAGGGCTGTTCCCAGCTTTTCTCTTCCCTGTCACTACTCTGGACTTGCATCATATCACCCTGAGTTCACCTGCCCTGCCTGGGACCTCTCCTCCCCAGGTCTTGCTGAAAGCAAAGAGCAAAAGGAGTAAAGAGGGAGTAAAGCCAGGAGGCAAGGGAAGAGCTGATTTCATCTGGGGAAGTTTTGTTGCTGGTTTTGCTTCTCAGTGTGTCAGCAGAAACTCAAGGCTTGTCAGGAGGCTGCTCCCAATCCAAGAATTTCTGGAGGTGTTGGTAACTTGGGCCCTGTCTTGATCTTACACTGTGTGATTACTGTATTATTCAGCTTTATTTTATTATTCAGTTTGATTTGGCAGCTGCCTGAGAAAACCTAAGGCTACTCAAACTGGGTATTTTAAGATCTCTAAAATGTGTTGATAGAAATTCTTTTAAAGTCTTCAAGCCTGAGTCAACCTTGGTGATTCTGAAGCTCCAGCCCATCAGCTTGGCAGGACTCCTGACACAGGCACCCACACAAACAGCAGCAGCAGCTTCCATGGGGAACTTGCTCCATCATTTCTGCTCTGGCTCACAGCCAGCCTGACACAGGGGCATCATCTGAGGCCTTCAGCAGAGACAGGAAAAGTGCAGCCATTTGGACAGTGCCAGAAGTGGGCACTTAGAAAAAGACATTTGTTGCCATGAGGAAATTAAAAGGAAAAAAAGAGAAAAGAAAAAAGGGAAAAAAAAAAGAAAGAAGAAAGAAAAAAGCCCCTTGCTTACTGCACAGCTCCCTTCTGCACTGGTGGGGATATGGGTCCTGCTGCTCCTTCCTCCAAGGCATACAGTGAGCAAGATCTTCCTGGCCATGGAAAGCATTCTCTCTCTTTCTCCCTGTGGCTGTCAGACCAGGGGGGATTTTGGATCCTTCTCCAGGTGAGGCTGTCCCTCTGCAAGGATCTAAGAAAACCCCTCACCTTGCTTTAATGGGGTCTTTGGGTCTCACCCCTTTGAGGCAGAGATTTGCAGGTTGTTTAATGCTCAGGTTTGATTTCTTTACCTGCTTTGATTTCAGATTACTTACCCTCCTCTTGGCCTTTTCATGTTCAAAACTAAGATCCAGCTTCCCCCCCCCCCCTACCCCGGACTTCAAACAGCTTTAATCCTGCCTTTCTAACATCTATTTTCCTTCTAATTCTCTAAAGGATTTCTCTTCTGGGATTGCCCCTGTTCACATTTTCTTACATGTTCAAAGTCCTTCACATTCTCCTTTCATCCATGCTGTGCTGCCCTATCACAGCCCCCTCTGATTCCACTTCTTCAAGGGCAGTGATGTGAATTTCCACCCACAACTTGAACAGGTGAAAAGAGCTGGATCCTCACACCCATCAGAGGGCCAAGGAGATAATTCAGCTGCTCATGAGGAAGCTTTGTCAGAAGCTCACAGGGCTGCAGAATGCTTTGTCCATCCACAGAATCACTCCTGAAGTGATGGAACCCCAGCCCAGGAACCTCATCTGCTCCCCACTGCTGGATGATGGAGGTGTTAGGGTGACACTCACTCTTGGTTAAAGGCAGGAGACAGACTCATCACTGGAAAAACATCTGGTTTTATCTCCAGGACTTGGTATTTCTTTTAATGCAGCCCTGCAATGCTGTCACCTCATAGTCAGCAGGTGAGAAGGTCCCTGGGGAAGCACTGCATCCTGTTAGGGGGCTTTATTTAACTCTTGGCATTAACTTCAGTTCTCAGGGCTGTCAGGAGTCCCTTAGTGAGTCCTCACCCTGCTGCCAGCACTGCTCCCCATCTCTTCTAAGGAGTAGAACATCTCCTGGTGAGGAAAGGCTGAGGGAGCTGGGGCTCTGCAGCTTGGAGAAGACTGAGGGGTGAGCTCATTAATGTTCATAAACCTGTAAGGTGTGCGTGCCAGGAGGACAAAGCCAGGCTCTGCTCAGTGATGGGACAAGGGGTAATGGATGCAGGTTGGAGCATAGGAGGTTCTGTGTAAACACATAAGGAAAAGGTTTTTCACTGTGAGGGTGACAGAGCAGTGTCCCAGGCTGCCCAGGGAGGTTGTGGAGTCTCCTCTGGGAACATCCCAAACCCACCTGGATGTGTTCCTGTGTGATCCACATACACCAGGTGGTTCTGTTCTGGCAGGGGGTTGGACTTGCTGATCTCTCTAGGTCCCTTCCAACCCCAACACTCTTTGATTTCTGGGCTTTCCATGGACAAAATCCCTCCTGTGATACTTCCTGGTAGGTGTCCTCTTTCTCAGCTGAAGGACTGATGGTATTTGAGCCCCACGTTACCTGCAGGCCTGAGCCCTGCTACAGCTCATGCCAGATGTGGCTGTGGCTTCCTCACAGCTTTGCCATTGCTCTTCTGTAGCTGTGCTGGCTTGGAGTGGCTGGAGGGGCCTCTCCAGAGTGTCCTGTGCCCAATCTGCCCTTCTCCCTGTGCTGAGCAGTGCTGAGTGTCCACACCAAGGTTTCCTCAGAGCTCTCCCTTCTCTGACCAGTCCCTCCTGTTTCCTCCAGTAAACCATCCCATTCCAGGGCACTGCATGGTGTTGCACTGTTTCCTTTTAGAAGCCATCACCTATTTTTCTAGCAAAGGGTTCCCAACTCCTATCCCATCACCAGTTCTGCTCCTACTGGATGTTCCAGCAATGGAAAGCCAGCTGGGTTAGGACCAGCCCTTCCACAAACTGCTGGATCAGCTCCCTATTTCCTGGAGTTCCCACAGGACAAAGCCTAAGAGATGGCAGACATCAATGACACATCAAACCAAACCCAAGAGATCTCCCATATGGAGTCATTCCACAGATGTTACAAGAAACAAATGTGGATCAATATTGTTTTACATCAGTTCTCCCTTCTCATCCTAGTGCTTAGGTACTTTCCAGTAACATGCCTAATATCTGTCAAGCCCAGTTTGTTCTTCCTCTTTCATGATAAAAAGGTCTCCAAATAGCTAAGCATGAGATCTCCCTCACTATCAGGAAATTTATGGTTTTTTCCAGGAGACATCCTCCTGGTAACTTGGCATATTAGAACACCTGAACCAGAGCTATAGGATTATTCCTCTAGGTAATTTTTCTTCATTCTGGAGGCATGTATATACACATTTGGGAAAAACAAAAGACAACTCAACCTGCTGTTCAAAGAACTCACAACTTGCAGAGCTATGATCCCTTTTGGCAAACCTTTCCCTTTAGGAACTACAAGAGAGCTGCCAGCTCAGCATCCTCCATCATTGCCACTGCCAGGCTTTAAAGTGATGCTTCTGGGTTTGCACCTGAGCCTGGCTCACAAGTAGGATGGCTCCATGTTCAATAAGCACCTAGCACAAACCACTGATTTTATTTTTTTTTTTTGTCTTCTGTTGGCTTCATCAGAGCTCGTGTCAGCCCTTTGCCTTTTCAGACAACTTTTGATGTGTTCAGGCATGTCAAACAACCCCAGTCATTGAGGGCTGGATGTGCAAATGTTTTGGAATAGCCCTGTTTGCTATTTTGGGGGGCACAGATCCCTTTGGGGGGCTGGAGCAAGGTGATTAAATCCTCCAGGTTTTGGTCTGGTGCTCTCACCTCCAAGCCTGCTCTTCCTCCCTGATAACACAGATGGCAGAGAAAAGCTGTTTCCAGGAGGAGCCCAGCTTTGTAAGTGTAATGGAGAGCAGGGGAGGAGAATCTATAAATAGCTTTGAAAAATCATTAGACTAACAGTTTGCAAATGTATCTGCACATTGCTCACCAGTTTGCTGCTGCTGGTCAATTGGAATCACAAAACTGGCATTGTGAGCCCTACCACATTGTATTTAATGCTGCAGTGGGGCTCCAGGTACTAATTACATCTAAGTTTTCCAAGATTTCTGCTGGGAGTGTTTCACAGAAAGGATAATTGTTCTTTGGGGGGTTTCAGCACTGGTTTATTTAATTATGTTGGAGTTTTCATATATATTGTGAAAATGCTAGCAGAAATAAAAGTGTCTTAGCCAGCTGTAGAGTGTGCTGGGGAAAAGGGGAGAGGAAAGAGATGGGAGCAGGAGGCACTGAGGATGATCCTGAAGGCATTCAGGAGCTTGGAAGGGACTGAATGTAACAGGAGCCTCAACTTCCCCAACAGCCCTGGTACTTCCCAAAGGATTACCCAGGATGGGGAGGATCCCAGCAGATAAACACCTGACAGCACCAGGTGTGGTGTAAGCACCTTGCTCAGCATCAGGCAGGAGAGATGGAAAAACTGCTACCAAAACCTGTCATTATTTACCCCATGAAATGCCTTTGGCCCAAGATGTCTCCTGTCTTTATATTTTACCCAACCTTAAGGAATCTGTTTTCCTTTTGCTCACTACAACTCCTAACCTGGCTTAAGGACATCCAGAGGGGAAGTTCCAACAGTTCACT
The DNA here is from genome assembly GCF_003957555.1 of Calypte anna. Taxonomy (NCBI): domain Eukaryota; kingdom Metazoa; phylum Chordata; class Aves; order Apodiformes; family Trochilidae; genus Calypte; species Calypte anna. The sequence goes on from NC_044264.1 coordinate 1,701,254, forward strand.
GGTGAGAACACAAATGGGACATCAGTCTCCAACCTGGGCTCAGGGTTACCTCTGGGAAGTGATGCCACAAGGCAGACACCAGGAATTCCAATTTCAGCAGCTTTTGAAAGGGGAACTTCCCAAAATAGTGCTGCTTTTGCATTTCTACCATTAAAAGAAACAGTTTTAAATCAAATCTCCTCGTAGCCTGTCTTCCATGCAAAGCTAGCCCTGGAAAGGTCTGGCCTGACAAATATTTCCCTTAATATCTCTCAGGGAGTTTCAGAGCTGTGGGAGTGTCTTGAGTCCATGTTCTCAAAATGAAACTCTCAGACTTTTAACTTTCTGTTTTGAAGTTCTCTTTTTTTTCCAAAAAAGTTGTCTTCATTTTACACCAAAAAAAAGGAGCAGTTTAAAGGACATCAAAGATAAGATAAAGCATCCTGGCTCACCTGAAGGAAAGGTTTCTATTGACCTGACCAGACATTTCTTTTCTTCCTTCATAAATCTGACAACTCAGAGTTTTGGGAGGAATGCTGCAGAGGGGCTGGAAAATCCTTGGAACTCACCCAGCTTCTCATGAGCTAGGAAAAATATCCTCATCTTCACTACAAGCAACTAAAGCAACATTTTGACAGGCAGCCTTTAGTCAAGGGTAAGAGAAGTGATTGCTGCTGTCTCTTGCTGTTTCAGAAATAATCCAGCAGAACCTGGTGGCTGCCAGTGAGGAACAGCTGCTCATTAAGAGACCCAGGCAAACCCAGCACATAAAAAGCTGCTCTCTGCCAAATTCAAGGGGAATGCACCTCAGAAGCCCCTTTCATACCACGGAGGTAGCATTTTCAATAAGCAGTATTTGTGCCAGTTTCACCCAGATGATAAAAGCAGTCAGTGCTTGTTTGACTCCCTCCTGTGTAAACTGAAGTCAGTCAGATTCAGAGTAATTAACTTCTCTCTTACAGCTCAGACAGTTCCTTTAACAAATGGTAGCACAGGCTAATAAAACAGAGCTGTAATAATAATGAATAAACTGCTCATTAAAATAGGAATACTGCTATCACTGAGAGAACAATGAAAAACCCTTTTACATAATTCCAGTTGCCCTGATTATTCTGTACAGTGAGACAGGAGCTTGGATCAGGCATCTGATGCTCTCAGAAGGTTGGGGAGGTGGGAAGGCAGCACCCAGCACCCAACTCAAGTTGCTTCAAAGGATCCCCCCCAGCTCACACTCCAGTGTCCTATCACCTTCACCTGCTTTTCCACTTTTTAATTATTCGTTTCAGCTAAAGTCCCCTGAACTCATTTGTTTTGTAGCCACTGAAGCTGTGGCTCTGCCCACCCTCCCCTCTTCCTCCTCACACTCAGTACTTGGAATAAATTTGTCCTGAAAAGACCAGGTCTGAAATGAGTGTGAAACTCTGTAACCTAAGGGTTAATGGAACATTTTCCCCTGTTTCAAAAAAAAATAAAATAAAATAAGTGCTACATTAGGATCTGGAAAACAAAGCAAGCATGAGCATCTGTAACACGGGGTGCCCTGACAAGCCTCTCAAGGCTGTGTACATTTAAAAGTTAAATGTGTTTCTATTGATTTACCCCTCAAGGTTTGACTGAGCAAAGCTGGAGCCAGCAAGGCTTTGCCTGAGGAAGGGAGGACTTCAGGACTTGGCTCTGAACACAGCATTCTCAAACCACATTTACATTAACCAGAGCTTTTTCAATTCCTCCTAAACCCCAAAACTGTCCTGGATTTTCCTGGCAGCCCTGCTTCCATCTAGCTGAATGCCTGAGTTTGCAAGAGCTCCAAAAAATCCCCCTCTAACTCTGGCCCTTCACAACAAACCAGAGCAGCACTCCAGAACCTCAGGTTTACATGGTGCATCCTCCTTGTACCCTCCTGAGGGGACAGCTTCCATGTCCAGCCTTCCAGATTCCTCTCTGGATAAAAGCCAACAGCTCCCGATGGGCTCAGCACCCACCCACCCATCCACCCACCCCCTGAGCTGGGTGCAGCAGGGTGCAGGGAGTATTAAGAAGCCAGAAAAAGAGGATAAAATAGTTAGGGCAGAAAGAGAGGCTGATGTGCCCCAAGGAAACAGCAAACAATGAAAAAAGCAGAATATTTAAGCTAATTATTTTTCTTTTTTTAGGTTCATGAATGCATCAGGAACTTTGCTTTTGAGCTCTCAAACAGGAATTCAGCCAGGTCACCACTCCTGATACCAGAATCATGCAATAAATGATGTTATGATGTTTCAGTTTGCTGGCACATGTGAAAAGGGGGTTTTCATTTGCTAAGAAATCAATTATTTTTTTTCCTACGTTGGAAAAATATTTTTCAAAATAATTTTTAGAAAATCCACAGTATTTTGGATACAAAATTTCCTCTGGCATTAAGTACAATATTTCTTTCTAATTCTCACCCTCTTCTCAGCTTCCAAAAACATCAGGACATTTGAAACAAAAGAGGTCTGGAGAATTATTAGAATAAACATTTAAAAGGACCACGGCTCTAATTTATCCCCCTGCTACTGCCCCCCACAATAAAGAAATAATTTTAATAAATATTGAGTTACTTCTTGTTCAGAAAAGTTCCCCTAACACTGATTAACACCAATTCACCAGAAGAGAATCAATGCCCCAGCACCGGACCAAACTTGGCTTCCCCAGCCATCCAGCCCTCTCCCAAAGCCTCACTCTGCACAGGATGAATCCTGTGTTCACCAGGAATGGGATGGGAAGGAGCAGCAGCTCCTTAAGCCAGAAACCTAAACTGCTTCCTATGGGGCAAGAGTTTCATGGAACCCAGTGCCCAGCTTTACCAACATCTGATTATTCTGGCCAGCTCCTGCGTGGCAGGAGGGGACCCAGAGCCCCCCCAGTTTGCCCATCCCATCCCAGTACCCTGCAGCCTCAGAGCCACAGCAGGCAGAGATGCTCCTGACACCGTGCAGAAGGTATGGAATGCAAATGCCCAAGAGGAAATTTCCCCAGTGAGCTGTCAATGTTTGCTTCCAGCCCACAAACCAACCAGGTCCTGGGCTGCATCAAAGGAAGCACAGACAGCTGGGAAAGGGGGGTGATTATAGGACCCCACCTGGAGTACTGTGTCCTGTTCTGGAGTCCCCAAGATAAGAAGGACATCATGGAGTTCCTGGAACATATCCAGAGGAGAGCCAGTAAAATGCTCAGAGGGCTGAGCACCTCCCTAGGAAGCCAGGCTGAGGGATTGGGGTTTTCCAGCCTGGAGAAGAGGAGGTTTTGAGTTGAGCTCAGAGCAACCTTCCAATATCTAAAGGGGATCTAAAAGAAAGCTGGGGTTGGGATTTTTGCATGGGTGTGTAGTGAGAGGACATGGGGAAATAGTTTCAAACTTGAAGAGGGGAGATTTAGGTTTGAGATTAGGAAAAAATTCTTTCCTGTGAGGGTGCTGAGCCCCTGGCTCAGCCCTGAGAAGCTGTGGCTGCCCCATCCCTGGCAGTGTTGAAATCCAGGTGGGATGGGCCTTGGAGCATCCTGGGCTGGTGGGAGGTGTCCCTGCCCATGCAAGGGGATGGAATTGGATGATTTCTTAAGTCCTTTCCAAGCCAAACCATTCCATGATTCCAGGAAGGTGGGCAGACTGTGTCTGAGCAGGATCTCCTTGGGGTTCAGTCTGGTGGGGTGTTCAGAAGAAGCAGACTTTCTGCAGCACCCAGAAACAGGTTGGTCTTGATTTCTTACCCAAGCTGCCAACACACTGAGAAAACCACAAGAGACTTTCAGCTCCTCCTTCCTGCCTGTTCATACCTGGGTTTGCTCCTGTCCTATTTGCAGAGAGCCCTGGCAGTGACTCTCTGCATCCACACACTACTGAGTATTTCCTAGGCAAGTATAAAACATATTTTAACTGCTCTACCATAATTCTCTTCTTTTAATTAGAAAGTGTGCTAAATACTTGTGTCCTTGGGGACTCTCACTGAACCAGTCAGGTTTCTGATCATGGAAGTTTTGTGTTAATGAGACTTTTAGTTTGACTTACAAAAGCTCTTACATTTACACAGCTTTTACAAGGCTTTTCACTTCAAAGTCCTTGAGAATTGGTGCTGTGCATCTGCCTTGTCTGGGGCCTGAATTCACAGTTCTGGCCTCTGGTTATTATCCAGGGAATGTTTTGTTTAGTGTTTACAGACAGAGAGTTCCAGCATTTAGGGATATCAGAGCTTATACCAAGCTCCATTACTTGAAACACTGATCAAAGGGAGAGTTAAGGCAAGCTGAAGCAATAGAGGAAAATATCTCTGCAGTCACAATGGGAAAGGGCAACAGGGAGAAGAGGGGAAGCTGCCTGCCTGTTTGTGCTGCTTCCAAACCCTCCTCCAGCCCTTCTCTCTGCTTTCCCATCCTTCCCACCTGCAAACCAAGGGCCCCAAAGGCATTTGGACAGAGCAGGGCAAGCACCTCAGTTCCTGCAGCTATTAGCAAGCATGCATTTGCTTGGCACTGTCTCTATCCAGGCACATTCAGTGGTTTTCAAGCTCCAGCAAGCCTGTAAATGCCAGGAAAGAGGAGTGCTGAAGTTTCTGATTTTATAATCTTTCCTAGTTTCATTTTTTTCCTGTGGGAGACAAAAGGAAATGGTTTTGGTGACCACTTCAGTTAATGTAGTGCCATAAATACTTTTCCACCGTGTTTATTTTTCTTATGCTGCTATGAATGTTTTTCTAGAGTCACACCAGTGCCCTTGTAAGTCATATGTCACATCCATCTCCTCATCAATTTTCTTTTTAAAACCCTTCCCCTTGGGGAAAATCAGAGAAGCCATTTGCAGCTTGAACATTATCTGCTTTTGGACAGTTCACTTTTTAGTTTTCTAAGGGCTTTGGATTGCAGAGGCTCAGGGACTGTGGTTCAAGGCTTTGACACCAAAGTGCTGCAGCTCTAAAGCCCTTGCACACCTTTACACACTCACTGGCACCCCTCCTCTGGGCTTTTCTAGATGTTCACTGCCCCTCTGAGGCCCCAGAGCTCCTCTGCCACACACACACAGACACAAAACTAATTAATTCACATCAGACACAAAGCTCTGAGCACAGACATGACCTGTACTGAATGACTCCAGAGGCAACCCAGGCATTTCAGGAATTTAGGACCCTAAACTGAACTTGGACCCTTTGAAAAGCTGGCCTTGGATGTAGGTTCTTAGCACTTGAAAATCCATCCTTGAGGCCTTTTTGAGGGCAGGCATGGGGCTCAGCTGGGGAGCAGCAATGCCCCAGGTGTGTGCCAGGCACCCTGGAGCTCCCCAGAGTGGGGACAGCCAGGTACAAACCCAGAGCTGAGAGGAATGAACAAAGGCTTGGGGATGCAGTGAGCAATCTCAGGGAAAACCGGGGGGATTTACAGGAGCACAAACCCATCCTCCACCTTCACTGGCTGATTCTGGAAGCAAAGATTTGTTTGTTCCTGGCAAAGCAGCTGCTGGGGCTCGGGCAGCTCTTCCCAAGCCTTCCCTAGCCATGAACTGGAGAAAAAAAACCCATGTTCATGCTGGAAGCAAGAACCCTCTAGTGAGAGGGAATAAGTAATGTTTGGTGCACTCATAATATAGATATTATTTGGCAAACTAGTTAAACAAATTGTTTCCTTTCAGGATCCTAGTGATGTGTGTGGTTGGCAACTCTTCCTCCCTGCTGCTCGGCCACCTGCTCTCCCTCCTGCTGAGTGAGCTCCATCTCCAGCCCCAGCCCTGCAAGAGGATGGATTCCTTTGGATCAGCCAGCAAGCCTGAATTTCAGATGCATCAGGGGCATCTTCCAACCAGTGTGTTCCAGGCTGGGCAGTGGTTGCAGGGCTGGGATGGTGTAGATGGTGGCCCAGCCCCAGCACAGCTCCACCAACCTTCTGCCCAGGAGCTGGGTTGGGGCACCCACAGCTCACTGTGAGCTGGAAATGGGGAGGCTCAGACAGACCATCTGACACCAGAGCCATCCCTGCTTGCCACAGTGCAGAGGGCAGGGAGAATCTCTCTCTCTCTGGTACTCACAGCCCTCTCCAACTGTTTCCCACTTGCTGTTGTATCTATTGGATTCTTACCCACCCCTCTTTCCTTGTGATGCCAACACTGTCTGAAGGCCTTGGCAAGCAAGACAGCACAGTCTTTATCCCAGAGATCTGCTGTGTAGGCAGAGCCAGGCTGCAACCCAGAGGACTGAAAAGCATGCACTCTGGTCCTGTGCTGAGGGGAGGCATCCCACTGCCTTCCAGTTGGAGGTTAAATTCAATCTGAGGTGATCAAACATCCTCACCAAGTGCATCTTTGTCCCCCTCCTGTGGCTGGATCTGATCATACTGTGTATTGGTGTGGTGGCCAGGGCTGGTTGGACCCCTGGCAATGGGGAAAGGAAGTGGGTTTTTTTCTTTAAAACTAATGAGACTTGAAGGATGCTCAAGCCCTGTCCTGCCTGTCCTCTTCTCCAGAGAGAATGGACCTGAAGAATTGGAGTGGGGGATTCCTGCTGTGGAAAGAAACATCCAGTCCCTTTGACTCTTTCAGCCCTTGTTTCCTTCTCTGGGATAACCTGAGAGAGCCCATTCCCCTGTGGCTGTGCCAGCTTCTCCACTGGACTCCACACAAGCATCCATCCTGCTGCCTGGGGGTGCCATTTGAACCCAATCCTTCTGCTGCCTCTGAAGAGGAGATCATCCCTGAAAATGAAGTTAGAGCTGGCTGCTTGTAGAAATGATTAAACCCATGTTAGGAAATTCTTTTAAAGTGTCTCTGGAGCTCGGAAAAATAAAATAAAATAAATGGATTGTCAGATCTGCTTGGGGTTCCCACCATTCCCTGAGTGCAGCCAACGTGTGAACTCCTCTGAAATGGGACAGGAACAGAGACATCCCAGGAGGATTTCTCCTGACCCTGCTGCTGCCCTGCCTGACCCACCTTTGCCCTGTGAAGAAATTCTGGCAGCCACTGCTTGAAAAACAGTCTTTTATGTTCTTACTTTCCCTCTCCTTTATTAATTTGCAGTCACAACCATTGCTATTTGATCCATGCAGCCAAAAACATCCAGCTTCATTATTCAGCCTGTTTGCAGCTGAACAGACCAAAAGGCCAACCCAGCACACAGACACACACACACACAAGCTCTGCAGACCTCAAGGCAAAGCACAACACTTGAAGTTTAACAACCAAGTGCCTTAGGATGTTTTGTACCTTTTGAAAATGTTTTTTTTTTCTTTTTCTTTTTTTTCCCCTCAGTTTCTATGTCATTCTTGCTGAACCTCAGTTCCTGCAGGTTTTCCTTCTGCAAGATATTGTCACAAGAAGTCTGTGTAAGGACAGGGAATTAAATCCATGCCTCCCAAATCCAGATCAGTATCACAACCTCTGGCTCATTGTTTCACCTCACTTGTCTAGCAAAGGGCACTGAACAAAGGTACACACGAATACATTACACCCCAAGGTCAAGAGCATCAGATGAAAAGGATGAATATATACAAGTCCACGTCCTAGAAACCTGCTCTGTACCCTCTGTGGGTTTGCAAATAGCACTACTTAGCAGCAGAAATTAAATCCACAGCCCTCCAGTGAAGCAGGAGCAGCACATTGCTGCTGCTCTTCTATGAACCTCAGAGGGTAACACATCCAACACCACCCCCCGTGCCAGGAGGGATGTCTCAGCCCTCTGAAGAACCCTGCTTAACACAACTTTATCCCAGTACCATCTACAGACACACTGCAACGAGGCTTGTGGAGCCTCAAAATGTCTTGTCCCACCCCAGCCTTGTTGCTTTCAGCACTTGCTGATTCCAGTGGCTCTGGTGCCAGGGGCAGTGGAGACCACCAGGAGCTCCAGCAGCTTCTGCTGCAGCCAGGCCAGGAGTGAGATCCTGCACCCCACCTCCCATCCCTCTCTGGGGATGCAGCAGGACCTTGCAGAGCCCAGCAGGTTTTCAGCATCCTTAATTCACATATTTTGGTTTCCCTCAAGCAGTTCTATAACCCCCTGAGTGCAGAGGGGCTGCTGAGGGGTTGAAACCTGGCCCCTCACCTTGGCTAAGGAAAGGTTGTGTTGGATCATCATTCTTCTTTGTGAAAAGGTGCAGTGGGTACCAGTGGCTTTTTTCCCTACACACCTTCCCTTCTTAACCTCTCCTTTCCAGGGCATCAACCTCCTTCTTAAACAAACACAGCCTTGCTCTAGGAGGCAGGCAATTCACTGGAATGCAGAGCAAAGCCAGGCTCCTTTTTCACACAAGGGAAATCCCTCAGCAGATGTAAAGCCTTAGGATGCTCACTTGAATCACTGATGGATTTTTAAAATAGTCACCAAGCTGGATAACAGAGCCAGCCCTGCAGCTGGCTGCTGGCTTGGCTGCTGCCTCTCCTTGGGCTGGAAAGTTTCCCTCCAGCAAGGGGTTGCTCCTCACGTCCACACTACGTTTATAGATGGGTATTGCCACCAAAATTTCCTTCTCTCAGGAGCTCTGGCTGCCTCAGCACTCAGTAGGCACCGTGGACATTAATCCCTGTGTGGGAGAGATTTGGTGGGTCCCCAGCAGTGACTCTGCTCACTGGAGAGAGCACCTGGAAGAGCCAGGAAAAGCATCCCAGGAGTTTTGGGAGTTGAGGATTCTGCTCTTTTAGGTAGTGGTGGTGGCTTTTGTGGTTGTTTCTATCATTTTGCCTTTGTGTTTCTCATACAGAAATAATCATCTCCCTCTCCTCAGATCAGAAGGGGGCTGTGCTGCTGAGGGATTGCTCCACATGTGACCCTCCTGCTTGGGACATGGATGAGAACACAGTGTGGATGTGTAGCCCTGTGTGTGGGCTCAATGGCCCTGCTGTGACTTTACCAGCCTGTGGCTTCCTGCATTTTTGGGGACAAGGGCAAGCCCTGGGGAGGACAGGGAATGAAGGGCAGAGGAAGGTCAGGGGGTGAAAAAGGCTCATGAGATGCCCACACTTTGTGGGCTCCTTTGGAAAAGCTGCAGCACAGACTGCAGAGGTTTGTTGCAAGACCTGCCATGCCAGGACTGCTGACAGCAGCCTCAAGAGAGATGAGAAGTGAACAGAAACCTTTGACAAAGCAATGTTGGAAGAGTCCTGAGAGAACTGATGAGATTTTCAAAAGTTCTTGTTTGGTTCTCTCCTACCTGCAATCAGTGGCTGCTTTACTGCTGGTTGCAGCTTTGCTGGTCCTAAACCCCTTTGCACAGCCCCACATCTTCAGTGGCCTGCAGGGATCTCCACCAGCAAGATGCACCTTCTGGAACACTGTCCTTACCCTGCTCCAGGATATTGGGAAGCAACCCCTGCACTGTCCCCTCTTACTGAACCAGAATTTCCCCTGCTTGCAGAATGAGCTCAAAACCCCTCCTTTATGTCACTGCCACTCCTCCTGCCCTGCCTGCTCTGGAAAATCACTTCCATGCTAGATTTTTTTTGTTTGTTTTGCAGAACATTATTAACCACTTTTTTTTTTTTTTTTTCCTGTGAGCATGGTACTTCCACAACCCTTCCTTCAGCATTAGCTGTTGGCTTCTCCCTGCAGCACTCCCTCTGCTTGGTGCTGGCATTGGGTGGAAGGAAACAGAACAAAAGAAACCCAAACCATATTTGCTTTTCAAGAAGGCTGCAGTGGGTGTATGGCACAACATATGGCCCTGGGGAGCAGCATTTGGTTCCTTTAGCTCCAGTCTGAGAGAGCTCAAGTCAGCAGAGAGCTGACACAGTTCCAAGCCCCCCCTTTTTTTTCTCTCTAAGCCTCACAGTGGGACAGAAAGGGTTTTGCACTCCTGGACATGCCATCCAGCTGCCCATTGCTACCACTATTTCTCTGAGAAATGGGGGTGTCCAGCATGGGACAGGGACAGCAGAGTGTGTGCCCCCCAGGTTTCAAGGGAATCCAGGGATCCTTGTCCTGGAGCACAGCTCTGCATCACTCCAGGCACTCAGCATCATTTCTCCAGGAAGTCTGGTTTGAGGAATATTTGAGGAAGACATGGAAAGAAGGTTTGAGGAAGACATGGAAAGCAGGTTTGTCATGACCTGCAGTTGTGTCTGCACTCTATATTTGGGGCTGGCAGGGGTTGTCACTTTTCTCCTCTTCAAGCTGATCTGACCCACCACGATCCCAAGGCTGCAGTGCTGAGGTTTCTGAACCCTTCCTGCTCCATAGGAAGATGTTCAGGACACCCCATCCTATGTCATGGGAAGATTTGCTAGGGAATTCAGCAAGCCAAGGATTGGGAGCACAGCTCAGTCCCCAGGAGACAGAATTTAGCTGAGGAGAGAGAGCACTTGTGCCTTCTGCTGTTGGGAGCAGCTCAGCCTGGCCTGCCTTGGAGGGCAGCAAGCAGCTGCTACCAGTGTCTCCTTGTAAAAGGCATCAGGATCACTCAGAAAACTCAGATTTCACTTAGCCTAGTTAAAGCTACTCTCTGTTGTGCTCTACTGCCATTATTTCAAACAAAGGAGTTCATTAACACTTGAATTCTCCAGGTCTCTACATCATGATGCCAGGGAATGGGAATAAACCAGGAGTTTTTCACTTGAACCCCAAAAGCCTGTCAGAAAAGCTGAAGCAATTGCTCTGTGAATTCCTACAGAGGGAAGTGCTCATGGATGCAAGTGTCAGCTGCTTGCCACTCTAACAACTGAACCAGGGCACCTCTCCATGCCCTGAACTTGCTGCTCCAGCACTGATGGGGTATTCTCACCTCCCTCCTCACAGCAGTCTGTAAATAAAGCAGGCAGGAAAAAGAGGATTTCAGGGTAAAAAGCAGACTGGTGCAGGTATAAGCATCACCCAGGGTTTAGCTGCTTTTCAATGGCAGCACAAGGACTGTCTGAGGTTGCAGTCACCAGGGGATTAGTAGCAAGGGTAAAAATGAACTGAAATTCTGGACCAGACAGTCCAGGGAACCAAGGCAACTTCTAGAGCCCAGTCTGAAACATTCATCCCAGTGAAGTGCCAAGTGGTTGCTCCCCACACACAGCACACCAGACACAGGGATATACCTGAGGTTCTTTGCTGACCAAAAATAGCTCTTTTTTTTCAGCTACCTTTTTTCTCAGGTACTACCCCTCACGGGGGCCTTGAACAGCTTATGCCACTATACATTAAAAAGAAAATTAAAAAACAAAATATATATATGGACATAGAAAAGACATTGGAAAGTCTTCAAGGGCAGTGAGAGCTATGGATCAGCTTTACAGAAGCAGCACTGTCAGGGACACAGACACAAAGATGCAGAAGCAGCCTCCAGGTCAGGATGAGCTCCAAGCCCTGCATCCTGGGCAGCTCTGCACACACACTGCTGGTCACTCTTCCTTTCAAGAACCAGGCACTGCCACACACAGGTCCTCTCTGACTTTTATCCCAAACCAACCCACATGGCATTAAATCAGGTGGGAATGACAAACATTCCTTTCCTTTACTCACACAAGTCAGTTTTCTGATCCTCATGCCAAGCATGGCTGCATCTCAGCCCAATTCCCAGCAGCTGGGGCCCAGATTTTTAAAAGCCCTTAGCTGAAATGAGACTTAGGCACCCAAACACCTCGGAGTATTTGGGCTGAGTGTCTCCACATGCTCCTAAAAGCTCTGTCACATTCAGAATAAACATGAAGGCTGCAGCACAACCAGGCTCCTGGTGCCACTGGGGCACAGCCAAGGCATTTTTCCTAGATTGTCATGTTATATTTCACTCAGAGAACAAAACAGGGAAATTCAGATTTTAATTTGTCACTTTACATGTAAATTAAAGATTGTATATTGCCACAAGTGAATTCAGCCAGGATTTATAATACTGGAAATCTTGCTGCTTGGATTTCTAACCAGAAATTCCCCCCGTTGCTTGTGCTTCCCTGCACGAGCTGTTTCATTTTAGGTTTTCTGTGGTCTCTCTTTGAGACTGCCTTAAAGAGTTTGTGGAGGGAAAGGAGACCTAAGAAAAGACAAGAAGGAGAAAGATGGGTGAACAAAATTTTGTCCCTGTTTTTCACGGAGAGGATTATTGCAGTGCTTAAAGCTCAGCACCTGCTCAAGAGTTTTGCTGATTTGAAGTGGAATACTCAAACCTGGACCTGACTAATCCCTCCCTCCCTGAATCTAAAGCCCATTAAGATGGATGCAAAACTTTATAATGAGAAATGTGATGTCCCAGCCACCAAGTGGAGATTGCTCAGTGCAACCACAGCCCTTCCTCAACAAGGATACCAGTTACATCCAGTTACATCCAGTGCCTTGGAAACTGGGAGATAAAAAGTTAAAGATTTTCTTTCAAGAGCAAAAGAACTGGAAAACTAAAGCTACCATCAGGAAATGATGCCTTTCAGGAACCTAGGAAGACAATATTCCTCCCTCTCCTTTCCTCTGTGTCTCAAGGTTTCATTATTCTGTGGTTAGAAGCTTTAGAGCTGCCATGAGTCACAATGCACAGAGATTGACTGGGTTGTAACCCCTCATGTATTACTTATTTTTTACTTTAATTGCAAGCAGTCTGTGAAACACTGTAGAGCACACAGTGCTAGACACAGCAGAAGTAATTAAAAGGAGAGGGCCACATGCAGTCGGCAGTAAAACACCAAATGTAGGCAGCTTCAGAAAAATGTCATTGATTCAGCATCTGAGAGGCTGGGGAGGAGAAGAGGAGGGACTGAGCTTGTCAACAGCAGATCACACTCCAAACCCAGCAGCACTAAGGCTCTTTAAAAGCAAAACCAGTCAAAGGATCTATTGCCACGGAGCTGCAAGTGGCTCCAGGAGGGAGGCAACAGCAGCTCCTCAAGGGGGTTTGAAAGAAACAAGCTGAGCCAGAGCAAGCTGCTCCTCTGCCATCTCCATGAGGAGGAATCTGGGTCATGACCCCCCCAGCAAGCAAAATGAAATGCTTTCACACAATATAAAAAATAGTAATGATTACCTAAAGGAGGCAGGAAAAGAATCCATGGCAGGTTGAGGTGGATGTGAAGTGATACAACTGCAGCTCAGTTCAAAGCAAGGCCAGGGAGCTCAGGTGAGGTGAGCAAGGAGCTGTGTTTGGTTCAGCTTGCTTGTCCAAAGCCCCCTCCAAGAGACATCCAGAGTGAAAATGAACCCAAAGCACTGACAAACCTGCATCCCTGATGGGTGTCACCCTGCCTTCTGTTAAATGACATTGACTGCTCCGAATGGCACTGGCTACAGCAAAGGTTAATGATCATTTCTACCTTTAAATAGTTTATGAAGATGTTGGATGCCTTCTAATGAGGCAGCTATTGGAACTTGCTGCTCTTTCCACTGCCTTGCATCCCATTGATCTTTCTTCTCCAAATGATTATCCCCAGGCAACCTATAAATCTCACTTACTCTGGCTCAAAAATTCTGGACAATATAATGAAGTGTTATGAGGGCAAAGAGAGTGGACAGGGTCACCTCTTATGGGCTGGCAGCATAGGTGCTTGGACCAGCACAGCTTTACCTATGAGGCAAAAAAAAAAAAAAAAAAAAAGAAACAAAAAGCCTTAAAGTAGATTTTGTAATTAAAGAGGATGCAGGAGTTCCAAGTGTTTCAGTGTCAGACAGCTTTATATGCTGCTAAATCTAATAGGCTTTGTAGAAATCTGGGCTATAACATCACAACCCACCTTTTAATTCAAAAACCTCTCCTGCTACAGAAGTACCTGCAGAGGCAATTCCTTCCCCAGCATTTCTCTTGCAATGAGACCTCTCCAGATCTTCAGCAGAGACTGAGAGCAGAGAAATCAAAAGCTGCAAACGTCCAAACTTTCATCAGAGCCTCAAGGCACCGTGCACAAGTGCTTGAGAATTTTACAGTGAAGGTTTTAATGGTTACAAGAGTCTGCAAGGTCCTGAGTGAAAACAAACCAAAGAGCTATGAAATCTCCCTCCAGCTTCAGGCTGAAGTTTGGGAGCAGGCACATTCATCATTTTCTTTGACAGGGAACCCACTGGCTAAGAGGCAAGTGGCTTCAGGGATTCTGATGTCTTTGGTTTCTCCCTTAAACCACTGAGTATCTGCATGTGAGGGGTTTTTTGGCAGACAGAAAAACTCTTTATCTCTACATATCTTGAGAACCTGTCACCAAGTCACCTTTTACTGTAGTAAATATTGCTTGCACCTCCTACATTTGGAGGATCTCTTACAGCAACTCCTGACCAGATCTGTTTCACAAATCCTTGAACTCCAAACTTGAGCCACGTTTGCCCTGGGAAGTCTGAACTGCTAGGTCCAAGACCTACCTACATATGGATCCCTTTTCTCTGAGGTTAGAAGGAAATAAAGAGTAATATTTCACAGGTACCATTAGTCAGTAGACATGACCCATGTTTTTAATCTGGTTTTCCAGTTAGAATTGTCCATAATTATAGCAGGTGATTGAAACAGAGAACTGCACCCCCAGTATTGTCACTAGATAAAAACCAGACTTGAGGGCTCAACTTTCTTCCTTCAAAGATGAAGAAAATGAGCAGGGAACAGGCAGAAAATCTGCATGCATCAATCATGCATCAATGGAACTCCAGACAGACTCAAGGGAGGTGGAAGCAATGGTGAGATCCATGGATGAAGCTGCTATTTCTGCTGTCTGTGGTTGCAGGAGGATGATGAGTAGCTCGGATCACTCCCAGGGTTTCCCAGGTGTTAGGTAGAACATCACTGAGTTATCCATGCAGGGGATAGGACTGCTCTGGAGTGATAGGACTGCTCTGTGACCAGCCTGAGCCTTGTGCAGCCCTTCCCCTGACTGTTCTTCCCCCATTCCCCTCTGCTGATCCAGAAGCTCTACTCCCTCCTCCTGCCAACACTTCAGCACGACCCAAGAGCATCCCTCAAGACAGGAGTTTTTAATGGGGCCAAAAAGAAAAACCATGGGCAGAAAAACTGCATGGGCAGTGCACACAAATAAAAATCTCCTTAGGCAAACCAGAGTCCAGTCCTGATGCACTTTACAAGCTGTAAACACTGCTTTTATTTGCCATTTATGGGCCACGTTTCACGACGCGGCTCTAATATTAAACAATAAAACTCAGAGTGCACCTACAAAGAAAACCAGAATTCCTCATTTACTCCCAAACTGGACGTGAGGCATCTCCCCATCACATGAAACCAGCAAAAAGGAGGTTATACAGTTTAGGCTGCATTTTTTTGATGCTCGATGCCACACAGTGTGTGGTGAGACAGAGCTGAAAAAACCTGGAAGGGACTGGAAAGTCTTGTAATCAACTCTGGGAAGAGGTTGAGCAGCCCTGCTACCCAAATCAGTATGCACACAGACTGTAAGGAAATATGTCCTTGTGGTTATGGGTATTTATCATTTATAACCAGATATATCAGATGTCTGCTGTCAGATAAGGCCTGACTGTACCAGGGACTGCATGCAAAATGGGTGCAGTTTCTATGGAAAAGAAGGGTGATTTCTTATTTGGAGCCTGCAGGCAGAACAGGGAAGGGAAATTCTGCTGAGCCTGACTAGAAATGGAAAACAGGCTCTGGGGGTGAAGGGATTTCTGCCCCACAGGACTTCAGGAACAGGGGACCTTGGTCTTGTGCCACCCAAATCACAACTGCCCAGGGGCCAAGTAGAAACCCTTGGTTCTCCATCAGGCCCTTAAGATTCTCTTAAGCCCATTTCTAAAGCATTCTCTATAGGGTTGTTTATTTAAATGTTTAATTTAGGGACTAGCTAAGAATAACTTGGCTGCTAATTAAGAGAGATGCCAGCTATGCTGTTCCAGGATTGATCATCTATAATGTACACGTGTTACTGCTATTGGAGCAGAGTTATGTTGTGGGTATGAAGTAGTGGCATCATTTTCTACCAAGCTTGGGCTGTCTGTCACCTTCATTTTGCCTGGTACAGGGAAGAAAGTCATCCAAAGAAAAGCCTTGTCAATAGCAGGATCACAATCAAACAGATGTTTGTGAAAAGACAGAGAACAAAACCACTGGAGTCAAAGGGTCCAGGTCCCTTCTGTGTCCTGGAGTCATGTCTGGGTCAGTAAACAAAGTTGAGAGTCTGAGCACACCCTGGTTGGATCCCACCTTGATCACACACAGGGGAAAGTGGAGAAGAAGGAAGCAGAGTTTGGGTTGATGCTCCCCTAGCAGGAACCAGCACAGCTCATCCCTTCTGGGTTGATGCTCCACTAGCAGGAACCAGCACAGCTCATCCCTTCTCCTGGGCTTCAGCAATGAACTGACTCCTCCAGGTGAACAGAAAGGCAACAATTAATCTGATAACAACAATTAATCTGATACCCTCTTCTTGATGGATCCCCATCTAGCTCTGAGGTACTCTCCAACAGGGCTACAACTTCTGCTTCCCCAGAATATCTTCAGCACAAGGCTGTTGCATCCTGGCAGACAGACACTCACCAGCAGGGCCCTTGAAAAGCATTTGCTTCCTGGTGCAAGAGGATTTGTGATCCCACTGCACCAGCATGTGCTGCTTTATCCCTTTGCAGAGCCTGATCTCCTCAAGCTTGCCTTCAAGAGGACACAATAAATCCAGCTGTTTTGGTTCTGGCAGCCATACAGACATTTGGCCATTCTTCCAACCCAACCCATGCCAGGCTGGTGAGCAAGGCTCAGGGCTTCTAAAAAGCCTGAAATCTTAAACCAGATGGGCCAAGGCTCCCTGCATCTGGTGTTTGTTAGAGGTGGCTCAGCCCAAAGCAGAGAGCCTCTTGCTGAAGCAAAACCAAATGATCCCAGTGCTGTGCATAGGATGCATCAGGAATATTCCCAAAAAAGGAGCAAATTTTAGTGTGCACTGAGCCTGCTTCATCCAGATGGAGGGGAACCAGAGAAACAGACTGCTGCCCATTTGATCTCTGGTGACAACTGCACCACAGGGACACTCTCCAGAGGGTTCTGCAAGTCTCTAGTACTTGGGTCTCTAAATCCCAGCTCACCCAACTTGCTCTCAAATTGCCCTCACCCCAGCTACTCTGAATTGTTGTAGGATTTTTCCTCATTAAACAAGTCTGTTCCTCCTTAAGGAACATCTCTGTTTGGAAAACAGACTGCCCAGTGCAGTTTGTAAACTAATTTGAGGCCCTTTAACATCAAATGTTCTAACCAATTATAATAGATGCAAATTTAATGATAGAAACCAGGCCTCAACAGAGTGCTGAGCTGAGTCTGCTCCAACGTGGCAGGGAGTGGGATGCTCCCCATGAACCCCAGCCTGGCTCTGGGGAGCTCTGAGCAGAGCACAGGCAGTGCCAAAGCTCAGTCCAGAGCAGAGATTTGCCTACTGACTCATTTGGTCTGATCAACCAAATCAATGCTGATTACTATTAAAATATCTACATATATATTTTGTAAGGAAAGATTTTGGTGAAAAATTCTGCTGCAATCCAAACAGCTCTGGAAGGGAGCACACAGGTAGGCAAAGCCCCAGCTTCCCTGGTGTCACGCACACTCAGCCAATGCTCAGCTCTGCACAAGCTGCAGCCAAGTCAGGCTCAATCACAGTGAACATTCCTAACTCTGCCACAATGAGGGGCTTTTTATTCCCTGGCTGAGTGCACCTTTCCCTCCAGCCCTCTGTGGATGAGCTACCTGATCAGGCAGCTGGCACGAGCCCATCCATCACTTACACATCCCTCCCCTTCAAAGGAACACCAGGACCTGCCAAGCTGCTGCTCAGATGCCCACCCTAGGTACAGCACCCACCTCTCCCCAGCCACCCAAAACAAACACTCCAGAATATTCAATGCAATAGATTCACCTTAGGTTGGTTGGCTTTTTTTCTGCTGGATTCTTGGTTACCATCAAACCTCAGTGTCCCTGTCAGTCACCCCCAGTGGCACCTGGAGGGGTGTCCTGTCTGCACAGTGTCACCAAAGAGCTTTGTGTTGACTTTTATGACCAGAGACTGCTGTTTTCTCAATGGAGTGAGTATGGAAAGCAGCTTGTTTTACATGGATTAAACAATTACTGACACTGTCACAGAGAAAGGCTTTTGGACTGCTACAAGAATAAGAGAGTGCATGGATTTTTAATTTTTTTTTTTGTTCCCCTGAGCTCTCAGAATTTTTAGGAAATGCCAGTTATTAAAGGGGCCCAGGAAAACACCCGGGGAAAAAGAAGGATCATGCAATTAAAACCCTATCATGCCACTCTTACATGTAGCCACAAATCAGTGACTAGGGAAAGAGAAAACTTGCCATTTAAAGATCAACTGCTCCTATTTAGTTAAGCCTAGGAGCTTGAAACAGCAATTGTTATCAAGAGAATAGGGAATATTACCTTGAAAATATACACAGATTTTAATTACACTTGCCATTTTTGAGACTGGTTCTGAGGATTGTCATCAGATGGAAAATTGCTGTCATCTTCCTACCCTTAGGGACACAAAATGCTCAGCAGAAACAACTCTAATCATAAACCAGGTTCCAGCCTGCTTTAATATTGGCTTTGCAGTTGGAAAGGAAATCTTAAGCTGCTGCATTTTGATGACAAGCTGTTGCCAATTGAGCAAGACCTCTCCCCAGCATGGCAGGGGGTGGCAAACCCTTCCAGCTGTTAGCAGCCAGGTCAGGCCTGACTGAGTGGGGCCAGAGACCCCTCTGGGCTGGATGTGATGCAGGGCAGTGTCCTGGGGCTGGAGAGGGGAGGTGGAACAAGGCCAGAGCCAAGGGAAGAGGAATTAATGGAGCAGCAGCCAAGCTCTGGCCCTCCCAGCCTTGCAAAGGAGCAGGGTGAGATGGGCACAGCTTCCCTGCCCATCAGATGTGGGAAGTTTACACTCTGTGTCTCCCATCATTTGATTCCCAGCATTAGTGGAGAGAGAGAAGCAGTTGCAGCAATTACAACTTCAGCCCTGCCTTCCCAGGGATTGTGCTTTTTGGGACTCTTCTAACTCCCTCCCCTGACTTTTCCATGGATTCCCATCTGAGGATGCCTGCTCAGCCCAGATGCTCACACGTGGGTCCTACCAGAACCAGATCCCGAGCCAGAATTTCCCACTGCTCAGAGCAGAAGCAAACCTCCCACCTAACAAAACCCCCAGAGCCTGATTTTGGTGAGTCTGAGCAGCTGAAAGCAGCCATCAAACTTTGTTACTGAAGCCAAGGCTGTGCTGCAGCCTTTCCCTTCAGGAACAGAGCTGGGAACAGCTCTCTTATCCAGGGGGTGATGGTAAATTCAGCTTCACACCCACAGAAGAAGAGGCAGTTCCATGACACTGCTCAGGCCCAAACTGTAGATTTCAGTTTCTGAAACAAAGACTCAGATCCCCATCCTCCCCTTCCCTCTTCTTCCCAGCTCCCTGCAAGCTTGGAAGGGGGTAATGCCAGAGAAAAATGGATCCAAATCCAGTGCTTTACAAAAACAAAGCTGGAACTTCTCTGAGCTGACTTATAAAAATACCCACTGAGCCAGAGACTGGAAAATATCAAATTTCTTCCCCGTAGAGGAAATGGGTTTGAAAGAGCTATGTCTTTTTTTAAAGGTAGAAGGAACTAAAACAAAGCAGCAGCAGCAGCATCTCCATTTTAAAACCAACATAAAAGAAGTAAGAGGCTTTGATATTGGTCAGAGTGTAAAAGAAGGGTTTGCTGTCAGGGAGCTCATCCTTTTGACCCCCAAGACAGCTTGCCTGCTTTTTGGCTCTCTCTGGGCAGTGTACCTGAAATGTAAAAACCTAAAAGTGATTGTCAGCTCATTGTGACTTTGAGTGGAAAATCCCAGTGCTGAGAGGGAGATGTGCTGGGCTTTGATGTAGATTCTGGTAGCATCTCTACCTTCAGAACACTCTCATTTGATGTATTGTTGAGTAAGGTATTTGTTATCTTCTCAGAGAACATGGATGTGAATCTGTAAATCTTGGTAAATCTGTTTCCTGGCTGCTTTCTAAGATAGGCAGAACAAGGGTTGTTTCTGAGGCATCAGTTTATCTGATACATGGAACAAAGGTCAAGATAAATGCAGAGACCTCCAAAGGCTTCCAGTACCTGAAGGGGCTACAGAAAAGCTGCAGAAGGACTTTTTACAAGGGCATGGAGTGATAGAATAATGGCTTTATACTGGAAGAAGGTAGATTTAGATTAGATATTAGGAAGAAATTCTTTCCTGTGAGAGTGGGAAGCCCCTGGCCCAGCTTGCCCAGAGGAGCTGTGGCTATGGCAGTGTTCCAGGCCAGGTTGGATGGGGCTTGGAGCACCCTGGGCTGGTGGGAGGTGTCCCTGCCCATGGGTGGAACTGGGTGAGCTTTAAGGTCCTTCCAATCCAAACCAGTCTGGGGTTCTAAGTATTGGCATTCCATGTAAATATGAGGTCCTCCTCTTCTCTTCCAGGTATGCTGTGCTAGAAAGCAGGTTCCCTTCATGTAAACTACACTGTCATTTCATTTTTATCTATCACACCAAGAGGTTTCGGAGACAGCCTCCCCTGGAGCAGGAATGTGTACCAGCAGCAGCAGGAATGGCATGTCCAGAACCCATGCACTGCCCTTCAGTATGGGTGGATCCATTCCCAGCTTGGGATGGACTTGTTCCCACTGCCAGGATCCCAGCATGCTCCCCCTGAGCCATGACAGGAGGGGCTGGGAATTTTTCTGCCAACATTAAATCATGACAGGTTTTTCTCAGTCTCTGCCAGGCACCCTCCTTAGCTATACAAGGAGAGGGCCACATCTGACATTTCCTTCTGCAGCCTCAGGAAGCTGAGCCTCTCTGAAGCTGTTTTGGGACACTGCCAGGAGCCTTGAAGAGCACTGAAGCATCCTGGTTGGGATGCAGTGTGGCCATGCCAGGATGGGTGGGAGGTGGCAGCTCCTTTCCCCAGGACTCCTGCATTTCTACAGATGCCAGAGAGACAGCAGCAGCCTTTGCAATAACCTTTCATTGCTCTGCACTAAATGCCTTGGGGAAAAAAGAACTTGAGGTATTTCTCCGTGACAGAGAAAAGCAACAACATCCCTGGCCTGGTCCTGGGGACAACCAGCACAGCTCCAGTGCAGGTCCCTTCTTTGCTGCTGGGACCCCAACCTTATCTTTTTAGACAGGATTGCTGTGAGGCTGTAATCCCCTGGCTCATCATCTCTTTTGAATCATGCTGGCAACCAGCTAATCTTTACAATTTTCCTATTTCCCAGGACCTGATTTGCTAATTTTCAACCCCTGTTAGCTGATAGGTTTTCTTGCTGTTGCTATGAAGTTTATAAACACCTTTCTCTGTTCTGTGCCCTTTTGACACTTGTATCAGAGGTATCCCCACCTTGCCTTACCATCTAAGCAGGATATGTAAAATAATATCTGCCTGCTGACAAAGCCAAGTTATGTTTCACAAATATAACCATTAACCATTTATCCACACAGGTACCTTTACCATTACACCCATTACTCAACAGGAAACTGGAAACCCTGGGAGAACGTGACACCTTCTTGAAAGAGCAACTCACAGCCATCCCTAAGAAGTGATCAAAATATCCTTTTCCCAGGAAATTATACAAACACTGTTGTCCTCATTTTAAACAACTCTGCTTGCAATGGGCCTGGGCTGCCTTCCCTGGCATCTCAGTGCTCCCAGAAGTGACCAACCTGGCCTTGCCAGGAGATAAGCACCTCTTACCAAGGTACAAAGAGAGCTGAGTGTTTAACATCTTGCTGGCTCAGCCTCATAATGTGTTTAAAACAATGGAAGAGAAAAGGCTGGGTTCCTTTCAGCACAATCTGTCCCTTGTAATCAGGTCTAAATGGCCACAGCCAGCTCAGATCCTAATGAGGAGAATGACTGAAATGGCAGAATGTTCTGCTCTTTCTACAGGTTTACAAAAATGAAATTAAAATAGGCTTTTTCTTACGAAACAATAGGCAAATTGAAGAGCAATTATGCAAACCCATCAGAGAACCTGGTGAACTGTGGAGAATTCTGCATTTCTGAGGCAGAATGACTTTGTAGATGGAAAAAAAAAAACCCCAACAAAACAAACCCTCTACTCCAAGAAATTGAGAAGAACATCTGTGCCATCAAAAAAAAGAATGCAGTGAATAATTGGACAATCATAGACAGGCAGCCACTTGAATATGAAGCTGTTTGTAACGTGGCAGTGGAAGGGAAATGACAGAGTGCCAGTGCTGCCTGGCTGTCAAACGCCTCTGCTCTTCCCTTTCTGCCTCTCATGGATGTGTGCTCACTTCACAGGAGCTGCAGGGTCGACAGCAGGGTCTCTGAGGTTATCTGCTTTCATTATTTTGCACATCAGACACATAATGAAAACGGAGCAGGCAGAGAGGTCCTTGAGCATTTACTTCCTCCAGCATCCAGGTTTAAGCACACCTTTAACCTCTCCCTGACAGATAGCCCAACCTGCAGCCATCCCCCAGACAGCTGACATGCAGCACGGTGCAAATTCTCTCTCTTTCTCAGCTGACAAACTTCTGTGACCTCAAGCAATGATATTATTCTCCTTTTGGGCAGGCAAATCCCACATGGACACTGGGGAGGGGAATTACGCTGAGCCACCTTACAGCCTTCAACCTTGCAGCCGCCAAGGCCTCCCTGCAGAAGTGACCCACAGGAAACCCCTCAGGACACCAGTTGATGGCATCTCACCATGGGCTGGCCTCTGGAACACAGGCACAGAGGCTCCAGCATCCAAAATTATTTGTCCCCAGGAAGACAAGACCATGTTGGGCATGTATTATTTCTAGGAACACAGCCCTCTGTACCAGCTCCACTCTCTTGCAAGACAAATCGCACTGCCATGTGTCACAGAGTATCAGGGCAAACGTTTCAGGACATCTTCCAGGACAAAAGGGGGAAAAGAAAAGTGATCAACTTAGTTGTGATTTCATGGCTAGCTGCACAGATCTGTTGATGTGTTCCATTGCACAGTCTAATAAGCAGCTTTCAGAAGGACAGACAGCGTAATGAATGGGTTGTAAAGCACGCTCATAAAAACATTATAGCATGTCTCAGAGTATTTGTTAGCTGTTTGTGATTTACTGGGCCCCCTGTTTTACATTTTCTTATAATTTCCACGTTTCCTATGAAAAATAAGCCTTCAATGTGCATGCAATTTATTTTAATTTCCCTCCCCAACACAAGATGATAAAACTTTTACAGCCATGCAAGAGCGGCGATATTGTAGTCACGAGGTTCATTATACAGTAATTAATACATGTTAAGTATCCTGTAAATATTATGTTATGATGGCTTTAAGTAAATACATACTGTACATTAGCAGTACTTATTAAGTCAGAGCCACTTAAAATGAAATGTGACTAATTAATCTGTTTAAAAGTCTAATGTCAACTCGGATATTCTTTAAAAATTACAGTACAGTGTTGTGAGCGTGAGCACTGAGTCAGTCAGCATTTAATTATCAAACTTTGACATTAATGGTTACTTTCCTGGTTTGTTTAAGTAGATTGGACACATGGGCCAGCATCGAAGGAATGAGAGTGGTAAAAAGAAGGTTTAATTGTTACAAGAAGCTAAAAAGCCCCAGTCATACATCCCAGTTCTGTTACTGTGAGCAGCTGCACAGATACCCAGTGCCAAGGGGACAGGGCAGCCACAGCAGTGCTGCCTTTGGGAGAAACTCCTGCCATTCCACCTCTGTTTTGTCCATTTTCAGCATGATATAATTTGATGAAGGGATGCTGCCTGGCACAGCCATGAAGTAACAGAAGCAGAGGCTTTGTTCTCCTCTGCCTTTTTCCTCCTCAACCTTTCCCTCCCCTTTATGACAGGCAGCCCCTCACAAGCAGCTTTTTAACAAGTCCAGTTCCTCTCCACTGACCTAAATATAAAAAAAAATAAAAAAAATTAAAAAATTCCCTCCAATTCCTTCACTTCACTTCCCTCCCTGCCATGAAGCACAAATGCAAAAGAAGGTGGCACATGCTGGATGAGGGGCTGAGGCACCTATGGCCTCAGCCAGAATAGTGACACAAGGCAAAAATAAAGATCTTTTCCAGTGCACCATGTCTGTATCCATGTGCCATGAAAGTCTGCAGCTGGGGAAGCAAGTGTCTAATGAAGTTCTGTCAGCTGGGACTGACTGGTGCTGCTGGGCATGCAGAGGTGGCCATCTCTCCAGTTTTACAGAAGCTCCATCAGTACCAAGAGGTGGGGTGCAGACATTTCCTAAACCCACACAGGGTCTCCTACAGAGCAAGTGATCAGACCCAGCCCTCCCAAGTACCCAAGTCTGTAACCAACTAAATTATTCCTCACTAAAGCAGAATTCACTAGCAGTTAACAGAGTGCCTTCCCACTTTAAAGCAGTATAAGAAGCTTGCTTTCCACTAAACTGTTAAAGAGCCAAAGGATCTTGGACCTTTTCTGCTTCTCCATGGTCAGTTCCTTCAGGTTTTGCCATCAAAAAAAACCTGAATAATATTTTCTTGGAAGATAAATCTCTCTCTAAACATGTATGTGGTTTGATGCTGAACAGTTTGGGTAATGCATTTTAGGGTGAACTGCCTCCTTCAGGGTGATGATCACAACTGACACCTTGCTTGGGTGGTCAGGGAAGCAGGACCAGGACAAAAGCCTGAATGCTGGAAGGCATGGGGCAAGATGATGGGGATAAGTGACAAGAGCTCAAAAAAGGCCAAAAAATATGTCTGTAAAGAGAAAGCTTTGGTCTAACAGCTGTCATCTGGTTAAGCTGGGCTGAACCAAGGCAATGAGAAGTGAGGTTTAAGATGAATTTTCCTTCCCTTCCTCCTGAGGCCAGCAGCCACTGTCAGGTCTCCAGCAAATCAGAGCAGTATGAAACCATCCTAACTCATCTCCATCTGACACAGCCCAGAGTGCCATCTGGGCAGCTGGGTATGGCCTGGCTGTACCATCTTCTGGGCAACCCCCTTCCCCAGGCTGTCACCCATCAGAAGAGATCACTTCAGGTGTGAGGCAGAACCTGGGGCTTTCTGGCAGCTCTGCCATGAGAAAGCTGCTGGGACAGCTCTGAAACCTGGGTCCTCTGTGTCACATAAAGCCCTGAAATCTTGCATTTTATTTCATGCTTCAGCACTGGCTTCAGAAACAGGGAGAGGAGCATTCAGTAGCATGCTGGCAAACACAAGAGAGGCAGAGCTGGTGGCTGGAGGTGGGAGATGTGCAGCCCATGATGGGCTCTCCCACAGCTTTCTTCAAAGGGAAAGCACTGAACAGCCCTGGGCCTCAGTCTTCCTACTGCTACATCATGATGTTGTTTGGCTGCCTCCTAAGATGTTGCTGAGCTTATCTGGTGAATATCCACAAGGCATTCAGAGATAAAGCAGTTTTATAAGTGTATTGTATGCCTTGTAAGCTTTTGATGTTGCCATGCAAAGGAGACATCACAGAGCACAGGAATATCCTGGCAGAGCTCTGAGTCTGCTTTGCAGTTCCAGGAGCTCTTTTCTTGCAGTGACCCCTTCTTTTAGCACCACCTTCACCTCAGCTTCTTGTGAGTGGGAGTGATGTGCAGCACCCCTGCTACAAGCTGCCACAAGCCAGGAAAACCTGCTCTTCTGACCAGAGAGAAGTAACCAGCACCATTATTTGTACCATTTGCTGGGGTTTGTAACCTAGAATTAATTGTCAAATTGAGTCCAAACGCTGCCTGTTTCACGTGGATCTGGGTAGCAGACAAGAGCCCTTTTAGCAACACAGGCAAACAGAGCTACAATCAAGCAACTCAAGGCACAACCCTTTAATAGTTCAGTAATCAGTAATAATCAACCCTTCTCTTTATGTTCAGGGAGACCTAATAGAACCCAGCTACTCTACAGTGAATACATTTTCATTTATAAAACTAAATGCAAGCATACGTTATCTACTTAATTAAAATCTAAATTCTCTAACCAGCCATTTGTTGTTTCTCCTGGGTGCACGTTACATACATTACTGGTGTTTTCCTGAACTCCACTGCTAATGGATTAAAATAACTCTATGAAATATAGTTTCATTTGCTGCATGAAGGAGCACAAAATCCTCTGATGCTGCACATGTATTCTTACCCCAGGACAGCAGCTCCCACTTCTCTACACCAGGACACCAATCCTTCCCTCAGGTTCCTGGTCTCTGGGGACAGGGAAAACCTGACTCTCCCAAACAGGAGTGCAAGTGCTCAGTCTGGAAACTCATTGTATCAGCACTTGGTCTGCAAAGGTTGCAGGGAAACATCCACAGCACAGACATGATGGGGGGCACAAAGTCCTAAGAGCTAAAGTGACAGGGAAATTATTAGTCATCCAAGGGGAGAGATTCAAGACCCTAAATGCACAAGTCAGCTTTGAGACTTGTAAAGGGGTCTAAACCATCTGCATAGGTCTGACAGGTTCACAGAGGACATGGCAACCTCTGAAGTAACAGCTGGGAGTCAAGCAGGACTTGCCAGGGCATCTTCAAAGGCTCTAGACACCCATTTTCAGGCCACAGAAACACCCCCAAGCATTCAGTCCCACCATGAGAGGGAGAGACCCCCAAGGATGGGAGCCCTCTCTATAAATCTGCCAGGCTTAGGGACAGAAAAAACAGTAGAAATTAATTACCTGCCATTGCTTAAGCAGCCAGAAGGCTTCCTCCTACATGTTGCCCTGGGTTACTTCCCTTTCTCTGACATAATGCTGTTCTTAAAACCCTCAGCAGGACTGCATGGCTCACTGGGGGTGTTGATGGCACCACTGAGCAGCCCCATGGCCTGGGGACCCCAGCTCCACCTGTGTCTGCATTCCCATGGCCAGGTGAGGAATCCCCCACTCCTTAAAGACTAAACCTTCCCCAGAAAGCTCCAACATCTCCTGGAAGGGGTTGAATATCTGAATGTCATTGCTTTGCTGGGTGTGACACATCCATTTCCTCGCTCAGAAAATGGGGCTATTTGGGAATTTTCGTGCCTCTCTTTCCCAGGTGAACCTTCATCCACCCTCCAAGGGGGTCCAGCTGCCCCTTTGCCAAGGAGAGGCTTTATGTCCAAATTTTGAACGTCTTCACAGGGTCACAATCTTTACCACTGGAGCTAAACCTGCCTCATTCTCTGGCTCTCCTCCTTCCTGCATGTCCTTTGCATGGATGTTAAGTACAATTAACAATTTTGAGTGTCATTAAGAATCTCCTCCCTGTGAAAGCAGGGAGGGGGAGAAGAGGGGTAGAATTGAGGCAATATGAAATGAAGACTGATGGCTACTGCCCCTGAATGAGAGCAGCCTCCTGACAGCATCACATCATTACTGCAAGTCACAATATTTATAGAGATGCCACCAGGAATTCTGCTTTGCTTCCAGCAGACACAAAGTAAAAGGAGACCTTCTCCCAGCCAGTCAGTCTATTCTGCATTATAATTAAACCCAATTTCTATTCTCAATAGGGTTTTGATTCAGGTAACTCATTACCCCCAAGAGCAATTTGTAAGACTAAATTGTGAATTCAAGTTAACGTCAACTCAAACAACAATGCTTCTTTTTTTCCCTCTTTACTGCCTCTTTTCCCAACTTCCATTCTTAGAAATTTCCTTGCCTTTGATATCAGGAGGGTGTCCAGAACAGATCTGCCAGGGGACAAAGAGGGTTTTGTGCTCCTTTCCATAGGAGATGCTCTTTTGTGCAATCCCAGGGCTGTGGCTGCAGGCAGAGGCACAGAGGGATCTGCCCCTGCCTCCCTGCAGCCCTGCACCAGGGTTTGTCTCTGCCAGCTGAGAGCTGAGTTAATTTTGCTGTAGTTACAGGCAGGAATTCCCCCAGACATCCCTGCCCACTCCTAACACAACAGGCAATTGTTCTGGAGTGCACTGTAATTGGAGGAGGAAATTTCATGTATCCTCTGCAGGGAAAGCAGAACTCTGCTCTGCCTCCACCTGGACCTTTCAGCTTGCTCCCTAACAGCCACCTTTGTGTTTTACCATGTCATTAAATGATAAATTCTCTTGCATCCACTTCTTTGTGACTCCTGGCTGTACAGCCAGTTGGGTGCTGTCTGAGTAAGGCAGAGTTGAAGGATTCCTGCTATTCTTCACAAAGAAGAGAGCAGGAAATACAAGAACTGAACAGCTTTGCTCCTGCTCCTTGCTTAGACAATCTGAGAGACACATTTTGGGGTTTGGTTTAAAAGAGCTGGAGTGTGTGCACAGTGATGCTGCCACAGCTCACCCACATGCTCACATCAAAAGCAGAGCAAGAGGCCTCTCTGCTTCCCATCAAACACACACAAAGGGCCAAACAGGTAAAAAAAAAAATGACCAAATAATTATTGTTAAAAACTGGAAGCAAGCCAGAAATCCTAACTCCAGGGGATGTCTGAAACGCAGAGCCAAGTTGCTGCTGGTGGTTTCATAACAAAAAAGGCAAAGTTGTTATTTATTGCCCTGTATTCCTGTAGCATTTGATGTCTTTAATGCAGTCTGCACACAGTGTGATGAAGTGCTCTTACTCCTGTCTGACAGATGAATAAAGAGACACAGCCTCATATCAGCTCAAAAGGTACTTGAGCACCTAATGCCCTTGGAAATCACTTGCAGTGGAGCCCTGAAATGCCCAGGAAAAGCACACACAATGGAGGGGCTCATCCAGACCTCCAAGTATTGCCAGCTGTGTCCTGACACCTCATTGAGAGGTGACAAACAAATGTCCCAGCAACTGTGCAGCTCTTTGCTCTCCTGGTACCCACAGGGCCAGCAAGGAGTGCAGGGAAGCTGCTTCTCCTTCAAGGTGAGCATCCAGGGAGGCTCCCAGGGATTATTGCTGCTGGACAGCAAGTGGGAGTATTCTGAGGATCCTCTGATTCCTTTGGGAGATTCCCAGCTCTGCTCCTGACACTTCCGTGGCCTCCAGCAAATTATTCTTAATCTTTCTGGGTCCCCATCTGGAAAAGGCAGTTACTGGTGGTAGCCTCAGATTTGATGGATTAACTTGTTACTAATTCCACTGCGTCCAGCAAGTGCTGAGTATCTCTTACTAATCAGCAGAAACTTATTAATTCTCATTATGAGCACTTCCCATGTCCTTTCTGATAAAGCTCACTGGGAGATACACCAGTTCTCCAGAACAGAGGCACAGTCCTTTGGAAAATCCACAGGAAAAAACATAATCAACCTATTTCTTTGCAAAAATAACCACCTATCATTGTGGGAATTTGCCCCACATACATTTCCAGAGGAATTTTCCACTCAACTTGTTATTATTAGAGTTTTTTTCCCCACAGAGAAAGTGCCTTTTTAACCCACATTTTCTGGGTAATTGGAGTGGAAATGGGTTTTTCATGGCAGGGAACAGAGCTGGCTTCCCCACAGTTGCCAGCCCACACCCCAGAGGCTCTTCACTTGACTTTGATGCCAGTCCTCCCAGTGGGTTGCCAGCTGCAAACACTGCAGCTCCTCATCACTCCATCCCCTTCCAGGACAAAGTGCCAGAAAGGGTCCCACACAAAACAGAGCTTCTCAGGAAACTCTTCCCTGCAGAGCAAAGGAGCTGCTTGTGTTTGGGATGAAGGGAAGGTTACTCATGGAAGCTGTGGAACACCCCATGCAGAAAACTAAAAGAACAACATCATCTCATGGTTGAACTCAAACTTCCAAGCCCAAGTGAATCCAAAAGCAGAGGTAATGACAACTTCCCAGTCATGTTATTTGCAGGGCACAGGCTGGGATGCAGGTGGTGACAGTGACCATACAGGGAGCTCCCAACCCAGTGCAGCCCTGGATGTACTGTCCTCTAAGGAATGCAAGTTCTTGCTCCTTCTTTCCCTTTTGCCAAGAATGGCATGAGATGGAGTGAGGTGGTAGAGATATTTAGATATTTATTGATTGATTTAAACCTGGCTGACATTTTGACTTTGACTATGAGCTCCTTGGAACTGCTGTCCTCACCTGCTCTCCATATTCATGACAACCATCAGCCTTGCTGACACATCAGTCACCTCTGGTGCTAAAACCACAACAACTTGTGATAGCATCAGCCCCCCCTCCTCTGAGGCACCAGGACAAAGCAGTTTCAAAGCCAAGAGGGCACTTTTCCATACTAGAGACAGAGGTTTTAGTTCAACTCGCAAAAATAAAAAAATAAGGCAGAAAAAACCCCAAACATTTCTTCTGGTGGATAAAGAAACTGGAATTGTGGTTTTGGTAAAATAAAAGTGTCCATTGGAAGGAATACTGTAAATCTCTACCTCCTTGAAAAAAAAAACCCCACAAAATGTTAAGAATTATTTATACAAAAGGCTGTTTTTCACTTCTATTTATTAGTTTCCCTTAAACTCCACATGCAAATTCACTTACCAAATTCAGACATCATTCTGAGTCCATCTATAGGTAAAACTTTCTTCCTCTATGCATACAACTATTTCTGAAAATGTGTTTTGATTTGAAGTCTAAATCCT
Organism: Calypte anna; assembly: GCF_003957555.1. Classification (NCBI taxonomy): domain Eukaryota; kingdom Metazoa; phylum Chordata; class Aves; order Apodiformes; family Trochilidae; genus Calypte; species Calypte anna. The sequence continues at coordinate 1,731,545 of NC_044264.1, forward strand.
TGAGCTAAACAATAAGCTCACATCTCAAACAGAGAGAACAACCAGAACCCCCAGTGCCTTGAGAACAAAATGTAGTGACAAGACTCCAGGTGCCATTACACACCAGGACATGTCAGAAATGGCTTCCTGAAAGAAGAGATTACTCAGTTTGCCAGATAACTTGTAAATTCATGTTTATAAGCAAGGCTCAAGGGACTCTCCTGAATTATAAAATAGGTCATAGAATCATAGAACCATCAAGACCTCTAATAAGATCATGTCCAACCATTCACCCTACAGCCCTCACTCACTACACCATCCACTGCAGCTCTTCACCTACCCATCTTCTGAGCACCTCCAGGGATGGTGCCTCCCCCACCTCCCCTGGGCAGCCTGTTCCAATGCCTCCCCACTGTCTGTGAAGAATTTTTTCCTAATATCTAACCTGAACCTCCCCTGGTGGAGCTTGAGCCCATTTCCTCTTCTCCTATCACTGCTCAGCAGAGAGGAGAGGCCAGCACCTCTCGTTCCTCCCTGCCCGCTTCACTCGAATGAAATAAAGGCCAAGCAAACGTGATCCAAGACATCTTTTGGAGTAAGATGTGACTCCCCAGGATGCATGGAGTGGGACTGGTCAGATGTGGTCTCTAGAGTAGCTTGGTGGGACACTGGGAGAAGCTCTGGCCTGTGGAGTCACCCCTTGCAGCCTTCCTTTTTCCCTTCTTTACCTACATACTCTCCCCTATAGATCACATAGCCAGATTCCCCCTTATCCTTCCCTGACCCTTTCCTGCCACCTCCAAACCTGTGCAGTTCATGTCCCCAGTATGCCCTCCCTCTTACAGAGTTCCCTTCTTCAAATGCAAGGGCCAAGCAGGTGATGAAAGAGGCTGGAGTGAGTGGCTTGAGCCCATCAGTTCCTTCCCAGCAGGCAGAACCTCCCTCCCCAGCACCACAACATCACCAGATCATCACCAGGTTGCTCCTAGCAACCCAGCAACCTACACACCCCATCCCATCAGTGAACAGAGTGAAGTAGGAGGGCTGGAGAGGACAGGAGGTCCCAGCATGGGGCGGAACCCAGTCTTGTCCCCTCCAGGAGCTGCCTGGGGCTGCAGGCTCCCCAAACACAACCTGGTTCTCTTGCAGGCTCCCTGAGGCAGTGGTTTGCTTGCAAGGCAAAGAAATGTGAATAGTCTGTCTGAGGAGGCATTTTAGTGGTGAGTTGCATGTTTTCCTTCTTAGCTGAAAGCACACCAGTGCCCCCATAAAAGTAATATGATCTCAGGAGCAGAAGGAGCATTGCTAGAAGGATTGGTTAGAGACAGGCTAACACCTGCTGTATTTTCTCAGGAAAAACCCCCAGGATGACTCTGCAAGAACTACTGAGCCAGCTGCTGGGTTCAGTCCAGCTCTTACCAAGGGTCTCCAGGGGCCTCTCTGTTCTTGCAGACCCTTAACAGCTTCTGCTCTGTGCCACCTAAGACCAGAGAGGCTGCATCTTGCCTTAATATTAGCTCCACCATCTCAGCCATATGTCCATTCTGTTTAAAGCACAGCTCTGGGAATCCAAGCTCTGCATTCAGTTCTGGTCCTGAAGGAATCTTTCTGTATAACCTTGGGCAGAACATTAAATATGGGGGAACTGCAATTCCCCTTTTCCAAAATGGGATCCACACTGCTTTGTGTGTCCAGGCTGGCAGCTCAGTGACCCAGAGACTGCACAGGGTTGGACACACTGGGCATACACCAAGTAAAGAACAGCATGACCAGCTGGAAATGTCACTGCAGTACAACTGAAAATTATTCTTTGGGAGCATCATAGGGATGCTACAGTCCATCCAGCCACTGCTTAGCCTGAACATTCTGTGTACTTGCCTGCAGACTCGTGATTTCTGTGGTATCTTTTACAGCCTCCATAAAAGCACAAAGAAAGAACATTCTGCCTTGCTAATACACCCCAGCCAAGCCATTAAGCTATCCCCAGCTGAAACTGAAAACCAAGGGAACAGGCTGACAGCCCAGTTCAGCTGTTTTCTCTGATGCCCAGACCTCCTGTGCCATGCTTTCCCCTGTGAGACCCATTGCAAGAACAGGACTATTAGTTATGGTCACCTAGCAATACAACTGGGGCTTTGGGGACTCTGCAGCCTGCCTATCATGGGGAGCTTTAGCCTGGAGGAGTTGCTAATCCACTCATGCTGAGCAGTGGAGTGTAAGAGAAGCTTGCACAAGGGGGATGGAAGGCACTTTATCCCCAGAGGTTGTGTCCTCTGACCCTGGCTGAAGCATTTCACTCCCTATTAAAGCAGCTGCCTGCACAAAACCTACAGAATGCCCAGGGAGAGCTCAGAACTGCACTGCAGGATGAAGAAGAGAGGATAACATAGAAGTATTTGTCTACAGAAAAAGTGCCAGGCTCTATCAGGCAACGTGTAGTTCCACCAGAGTGTTAAATGACACACTTGCTTATGCCATCCATCATCTTGCTGCCATAACCAGCACTTTATTTCATCATAAGGTGCCTCCAATGCCATTTTGAACTGGCTATACCTTCTTCACACCAGACATGGTGTGCAAGGGCATGAATACCTCTCAAAACGAGCAGGGAAAGTTCTAGGACCTGTCCCTGGACAGCCCTGCACCTGCAGGAACTCACCCATCTTACTCCAGTTTACACCAGCCAAGAATCTGAGTCTCAGTCACTCCTGATTTTTCTGTGCTCAGCTCAGAAGAGTTGAATGAGATCTTACAGCAGGAACACAAACAGCCCAAGTCACTAAAACCTTGGAACAAACATCCCCTGTCCAAACGTGGAGAAACTATGGATGCTCTTCAGCATTTGGGGTAGCCCAGGAGCACTGGTGAGGAACCAAAGCCCACAAGTCTATGTCTAGACAAGGCAAATAAATACACAGCTTGTCAAGCTGGGAAGGAAAAAAAAGGTCTGTTTGTTTTCAGAGTGAATAAAGTTCAGTTTAACCTTCGTTCCATTAGGCTGCAATTCTGCAGAGTGTGGCAAATTCCTGCAATGGGAGCAGAGGGTACCCAGCAGGCCTCAAAGCTGTACTTGTGCATGAATTAACAAAAACTCAGTATTCTGTGCAAACCTCATCTGGCTGTAAGCTGAGCTCCTTAATTGAGAAGCCTGATTTAGAGAACCTTTAGAATTCAGATTCTGAATGACAACTGCCCCATTTCCATTGTAAATCCAGTCCCAGTGCCACACCAGTTCTGCTCTGCCTTCAACCTGTGGGCTGTGGTGTGAAAGGGCTCCCAGAGAGTGGGATGGCTGTAGAAGATTCAGGTTTCAACACTCAAGGTTTGTCTCAGCTTTCAACCCACTTGCAGCTCTAAATATTGCTGCTTCTCTCCTCTGATGAACCACGCACCCCCAAGTCATGCAAATTCTCCCACTCCCAGCTTCTCCTTCCTCTCTGTACTGGGCACTACAAGCACAAACATTCCTAAATTCAGATTAAGGACCTGGTCACTGAGGTCTCTTGAAGACACTTACTTTGTCCTCATTGTGCCTTGCTAACAAGAGGCCATAAGCAACAGAGACACAGCCATTTCAGGACCCTGCAACATCTAAATGTGGTTTAGGTGCTGCTATTGCCAGCAAATGAACTTGTTAGATTGATCACTGTTTTGGGGGAAAAAAGCTGGTCTGGGAGTCACACCATCACCTGCAAGCTGAGCAACATTTATGGATTTCTTCTTCTCTTTCTTCTCATCCCAGCCCTGCACTAGACAAGCAGCCTGGGGGGAAACCAGGACTCTAGGAGGAGCTATGCAGAGATGAGGAGTTCCTGTCCTCCTGCCCCCAGGATGAGAGGGCCAAAATAACACTCCAGATGTTATTTCTACTACACCCCAGTAAGGACCAGAGGGAAGGACTGGTCTCAGGCCATTTATGAGATGGGAACACTGGAGGGAAATGGTTATGAAAGCAGAAAGGTTTGTGTGCTTAAAAAGTTGTGAAACTCATTACTTCTGTGAAAGTGCTCTCTGAGTGGCATTAATGTGCATTATGCCCCATAAAGAATCAGATGCTCTTCTCTTGTGCTGCACACTGGCTATTAAGAGATACACTCCAGGCTGCCACTTCATCTTATGAAGCTATTTTAGTTTTCTTCAGAGGAAACCAATGCCTTTTTAACAAATATAGAAAAAAGGAAATAATAAAAAAAAAGAGTTCTCTTTTCTTTCTGCCATTGTTGCTTGCAATGACAAGGACTTCCAGCTCTCCCACAGTGCTGCTCCAGGCTGAATCCTAAGGCACTGTACACAGGATCAGGTTATTACCTTCAAAGCCTAACTAGCTTCTGCCAGCTTGGGATTTAGCCCTCTACATTCAAGCCCTCTTCAGCTTTCTCCACATTCTCACTGGCTATTAACTCTGCTGAGCTGGGGCCCATGTCACTGTTTGCTCTGATTTTTCTTGATGTTTCATCTCTCTGACCTTCTTTGGAAGGGATGATAACAGCTTGCTCCTTGCCAGTCAATAGTTTCCTTCACATCAAAGGAAGAAGCAAGGTCAAGATGCAGCTGCTACTTACTGAGAGCTTTAAAACAAAGGCTTTTGGTGAAGACCAAACTAATCTGCTCTGAGCTTTTCTTTGGGCAGAGGTGGGAGGAATGGAGTGCAAATGGGTCTCTCCACCTTCTCCTCAAAGCAAGCAGACTGCTCTGGTGACAACCTGGGACAGAGGAGAGAGCTGATAAAAGAGATGGTGGGGGTGATCCCAGAGAGCAGAAGGCAACACACTGGTTCCCCCAGGAACTGATCCAATGCAAACATTTCTTCAGGAACTAAACACTTCACTTTAAAAACTTACACCTAACATGACAGTTGTCACACTGATATAGTCTGTTTCTTTGATAAGGCCCCAAAAGGATGTGGGCTGGGAAGTCTGATAGAGCTGGGAGGTGACAGAGCTCCAGGTGGGCTGGAGAGAGTCCTACAGATTGGTCCTTCCCAATATCAGGAAGGTGGAGATGGATGAGGTGGATCCAGTCACACGTGAGCATAGAGATGCGGCCAAGTGACACTCTGAGGGATTTAGTCAATTCATTATGCTTCAAGGAACCCCAGACAACCCAGAAGAAATACCTGAACTAAGAGAAGAGCAGAAGCCATCCTCTCCTGCTGAGGGACACCCCAGCTTGCTCTCTCAGACCAGTTAATCCAGCAGGCAGCACAGCATGCTGAGAGTGGTAAGGATGTGGTAAGGGGTCCTCAAGATGCATTCACATTTCCTGTGAATCCACAGCCTCAGGAACCCACCCAAACTCAGCTGAGCTGCCTGTCAGCCCCCCCTGCTCCCCAGTAAATCTCTTCCTCCCACAGCCTCTCAAGCAGCTGAGGGGCTGAAGCCTCTTCTTCCTCCTCCTTCCCCATCCTTGCCTTCAGGTGCAGAACTGGCTCCTGTTCCCTCCAGCTTTGGAAATGAGCCCAAAGCCTTCAATGGGGTGACTGTGGAGAAAAACAGGAAAAGGGATTTTGGTCCCCTGCACAGTGACCAGCATGCTTGTCAGCAAGTCCCTGTCTGAGGGTTTTTTCACTGGTCCAACTTGAAACGTTGCCTCCTGAGCTGCTGTTGGAAGCCAGCTGTCTACCATTTATATTGTTAATTTGTTAAAACCAGTTCTTTATCCTCTCAGGAAATCAGGGCAGCCCTGCTCCCTGGCAGACAATACCATTCCAGGGCTTGCTGCTGCAATCGCTGACAATATCAATTATTTAGTTTTCTGCCAATTCCTATTAGACTTTTCAGGCTGGAGAATTTACACTGAGTTATTGAATTAAAAAGCAGCTAAAAGCTTTAGGGAATCCAAACTAATTAGCCAGCATTTGTAAACCCCTTTGTTCATGGTAATTTGTTTACAAGAGTAGCTCAACCTTTTAATTATGGGCACACTCACAGGCCACATACTGTACCATTACAGGCAGGATTTTTTTTTGTTTGGTGCAAGGCAGGCAAATATGGGGAAGCTAATTTTGATTTAATGAGCTGTGATGACCCTGCTTGGCACTGGATGACCTTAAAATCTAAGTGTCTATAATTATAACTAAGAAAAAAATAACACTCCAGATGCTTTGAGTGGGCCAGGAATCATCAGCATCCAATTGTGTCAGCAATCCAACTGCACAGCCCTGACTCCCACTCAGTCTTCAGCCTCCTTTGGAGAGCTCATCTCAATCACAGAATCATAGAATGGGCTGGGTTGGAAGGGACCTCAGAGATCATCAGCTCCAACCCTTGATCCACTCCCCCCGTGGTTCCCAGCCCATGGCACTCAGTGCCACATCCAGGCTCTTTGGAAAGATCTCCAGACACGGAGAATCCACTACTTCCCTGGGCAGCCCATTCCAATGCCTGATCACCCTCTCCAGAAAGAAATTCTTTCTCATCTCCAACCTAAACCTCCCCTGGCACAACTTGAGACCCTGCCCTCTTGTCTTGCTGAGAGTTGCCTGGGAAAAGAGCCCAACCCCCCCCTGGCTCCAACCTCCTTTCAGGGAGTTGCAGAGAGTGATGAGGTCTCCCCTGAGCCTCCTCTTCTCCAGCCTCAACACCCCCAGCTCTTTCAGCCTCTCCTCATAGGATCTGTGCTCCAGTCCCTTCACCAGCCCAGTTGCCCTGCTCTTCCATCTCTTGCATGTTCCCATCTATTTGTTTTCTCCTCCTGCTTTAGACTTGAAAGATGAATGGTTGAACTCTTCTGGAGCAGGAGACATCCTCACTTGTGATGAGGATGCTGTGGTGCACTTTGCACTCATCTCTTTGCACCAGGCTGTCCCCTCTCATCTCCGCTCTAAGCTGGTGGTGTAAACCCACAAATCCTCTGCAAACCACCGCCCTGGCAGCAGCAACATTTTAAGGGTTCTTTCCATTTAGTATGAAAGCAAGGTTTTGGGAGAAACACCATGGTTCTGACTGATGGAGGATTTTTAGTCCATTAAGTAGGAACCTGTTGCAAACTGTTTGGTTTCTCTTTTGATCACTTTACCAGCCTGAGATACTGGGCAGATCTGTTCCATGGGAACTGGCCAGAAGTGTTTGGGCTGAGATCCCAGGAGTAGGAGGTTTCCTGCCTGCAGCCTGTGACCATCTCTCCTGGTGCAGCAATGCAGGGACATGTAAATAAAGGAGCCAGCCAAGGAATGTTTCCCAGCTGTGTCTGGTTTCTTCAGTGAAAAGCTGATGTGCAAGGCTCCTGAGCAGATCCACTCAAAAGTAACAGGGAAAGCCCTGACATTTTCTTTGCAATTGAACAGAAATTCTGAATATGTTAGTTGCTGGAGCAAGAGATGACCAGAAAAAGAAAGGAAGAGAAAGAAAGGTGTCTCTCAACGTGGGGATATCATAGAATCATAGAATAGGCTGGGTTGGAAGGGACCTCAGAGATCATCGAGTCCAACCCTTATGCAGCAGACTACAGAAAACCTTGAAATGGGAAGGCTGCACTAAGGTTCCTCCTTTAGTTTCAAAAATGCCAAGGAATTTGTTCAGATATATCAACCTGCATTTTTTAAAAGGTATTGAAATTAATTTCATAATAATAAAATGAAAATCTACAAAACTATTTGAGACTTCACCCTCTCTGCTACAAACACTGCACTTGGCTCCCCCCAGCCTGCTTTCCTACACTGAACTCAGCCCATACAGACTCAGTCCCTGGGCTCAGGATGACCCCAAAGCCATCTCCAGGGAGGGACATGGCCCATGGCCACCCTCACCAGGCCATGGCACCTCTGGGGCTGAGCTGGACAGAAACGCAGTGTAGTGCAGGGTTAAACCACTCCTGTCCTCCAGTCCCCAGCACTGATTTCCTGGGGCCTTGCCAAGGTTACTCTTCCCCTCTGTTATTCCATTTTCCAAGCTGGCAGCTCCTCCCAGCTCATCTTCTCTGCTGTGTTTTGGGGGCATTTTGAGGCCTGCAGGGATAGCACCCAGCTAGCTAGGTCTCAACATGTCACCTGCTAATATTCCATTTAACTCTGCTTTAAGGGCAGCTGAACATCATGTCTCAGTAGAGTAGCTGATTGAATCTCTTCAGGAATTTTGTTATGAGGCTGAAATAGCATCCATAAAAATGGAGATGGGCACAACTGTCCCACAGCCATGCAGGTCTCCCAGACCACGGTTAGTTAAAATATCATTAACTGTGCAGCATGTTTGACAAGAACATATGACAGCACTAGCCATATGGAAAGCATAAATATTAAATACTGTATATTGCAGCCATTTGCAAGAAACTGCATTAATCCCTTGAAGGTTAATGAGAATTATTCATGTGCATCTGAGGGAGAGAAGCACTTCACTTCAGAAATTGAACAGCTTGACATGCCTGATTTTTCACTTACCAATAAATATAAAAATGGGCAATGGATGGACATCTCAGCTTTGTGCCTGGATCAGAGGCTCCCTGAGCAACTCTGAGGGTTGTTTTTTCAAATCAATATTTTACATCACCAATGTTTTCAGTTCCAGGAATCAGGGCAACAATAGATCTTGCCTGATCATGGGCAGTTTGCCACTGTGTGGGTATTCTTGCAAGAGGGGAAAACAGGTGTCAAGGAGTCAAGACAAACCTGGTTTATTTAGGCAAGTCCTGAGAGGAAAAAGGAGGAATCTTGAGACCACATGTAAGAAATGAGTCAAATCCACAGCTGACAATATGAGGACAACTCCCTTCACACAGTTGAAACATTTCAGCTGAAAACGTGGACAAATTTCTGAAGGGTTTAAGTGACAAACAAACAGGATTTCTCACAGTAATCACTATTACAATTATTTCAAATGTTTTTGAAACAGCTTTGTAATGGCTTGGTCTTAAATGAACCACCTGCACCACCAGAGCTATTCAAACTTGAAATGACAAATTTTCTGTGTGGCTGATGAAAATAATCTGCTGTCAGTGAAATCTTCCTGCTGCTTTGCAAGGAGCAATTTATAGAGATGGCTCAAATTTGTGCATAGTCCTCTGAATTAAGGCATGGCTTGTGGTTTGTTGAGGTTTTTTTATTTTATTCCTTCGTAATAAAACCACTTCCCCTTCTTTTTTCTTCCACCCTGTATTTTTTTCTGGCAGATTCAGCATTCCTGCTGCCCAGTTCATGGTACCTGGAAGAAATGAGCTCCATGCTCACACCAGAGCCTGATGCTCAGTGCCTCCACCAGGTATCACCACCATCCTATGGGCAGGTGGGATATTTAGTGGTGCCAGCAAAGAGAAAAGGAAACCATGAACATGAACCACACCTTCAAGAGCAAATAGTCAGCTGCCAGAAGAGGTTTTCAGCTGATGTGATGGGCAGTAACTCAAAGGAGCAGCAGATCTGGACTGACTTACACAAGGGGAAAGATTCAGCTCTGCATATGTTGCCTCCAGTGTTAATTGCACATGTTCAAACCCTGCTCCTACACCATAAAATTCAGGGAGCTACCAGAGGCAGCAGAATCACCTGGGGAAGTAGTGCTTGTCTGTCTGAGGAATGAGTATGGGCCAGGGCAGCTACAGGTTGCCTAAAATCAGCCTTTGTCTTCAGCACTGGTTCTGTGGTGTTGGTTTGGACGTGGCAGCTCCCACTGAGGGCTACAGGGAAGGGGCAGGAAGAATGGATGGAGAGGGGAATAAGGCTGAAGCCTGCTTGAGGGGCAGAGAAAAGGGGCTGATGGTCAGGGGGCACTGGGGATGCCCCAGAAATAGGGTGAGGGGAAGGAGAGGGAGGCCAAGCTGAGAGAGCAGCTGTGTTGCTGGGTCTCAGCACAAAGGGAATGGGCAGATGGGGCAGGGCATCACCTCATACAGATTTTTTCCTTCTCAGATGTCTCAATTTCCAGTCCTGGTGGTTTGGAAACAGCTCATGTGAACCAAGTGCAGAGTGCCAGCAGACAGACATCCCCCTGCATCACAACACAAGTACTGGGAAGCTCCTGGGAGAACCACTGTGCTACTGGGAGCATCCTGCCCTATTTTCTGCACCAGTGCAGCCCTGTACTGGTGTGCAGTGATGTGTGTGGGCCAGCAGGAAGCACACAGCCACCACTGGTCCCAGAAAACCTCACTGAACCACTCAGAGATCCACACACAACTTCAATCTTACAGTTATCCTTAGCTGGACTTGCAAGGAATTAATGCACTTGATTCTTCTTGTTCTGTGCCCAAGGTCAGGAAAACAGCTGAGTGAGAGGGGTTTCTATTAGGGGTGTATTTATAAATAGCTTATAAAGGGCTGGTTAAAGGATGTTTGCATAAGTAGATAATCAATTTGTACAATTATGAGACAAGGAGAAGCCATAGGTTGCTCATGAATGCCTTGCTGCTACCCATATAACCACCTGATGTAACACATTAATAACCCCTGTAACAGATAGTGTTAATCATTTTAATAATTTCTAAAAACATCACTAATATCAATCTCCTTACCAAGTCAGTTAACCCATGAGCCTGGGACTCACTGCCCCTAAAAAAGGATGCTCAGAAGAAATGAGGCAGGAGAGTTTCTCTTTGAGGAGTGGCTCCCTGCCCTGAACTCCCACAGAAGAGTTGCACTCAGTTTTCATTGTCAGACACAGCACACAATCACTGTCAGACAGAACCAAGGAAAACACAGCTGATGATCCTGGACTATGTTATATTTTTATTCTGAGTCATTTACCACCTCCTTTAAATTATCAAATAATCCCAGAAGCTATCAGAGGGTTTTACTTTCATGGCACTGGACTGCTCAGGAGTGTGCCTGCCTTTTCCTCCTGCTTTTCCACCAGTTCTCTCCTTGCCTGCCTCCACCAGAGGGGAGGATGTGCTCAGAGCCACTGAAAGGAACATCTGAAGGCTCTGAGGATGATGCACAACTGACACAAGGCAGACCCATTGGCTTCACCAAAGCCACACACAGTGGTGGGTCTTCATCTTCCTAAATTGTGCTAAAGCTGCTTCCCCAAGCAACACAAAGCTTTGGCTGGGCAGGAGATTTCTGAGCTATGGCTTGATATTTCTGAGTCCTGTTCTGGGCTCTAGCCACATCCAGCTAAAGGAGGATCAATAAATTAATAGTGTGTGTTTGACAGCACTGACTGAAAACTTTAAATGCACATCTTCTGAGTGTTCACTTGCTTTATACTCCAGCTGTTATCCTCTGAGCAAAGACAAATGGTGCATTGAATACTTTGGGGTTTTTAAATTGGGTGTAAGACTATATACACAGTTACTGAAATATTGTCAGAACATGTCACTGCATCTGCCAGCTTGCTGGCTGCAGTGCCCCCCTTGTTTGAGCTTAAGCAGCCAGGTTCTCCCTGTATGAGAAAAGCATCATCCATGTGGAAAGCCATGAGGTGACAGAAGGGGAAATATCCCACTTTTTCCTTTGTGCAGGCACAGACAGTTTGGGCTATCAGTGCTTTTACCCAGCCTTACAGGGCATCAGATACAGGGACTACTGTCCTGTAAAGGTGTAACACACCAGATCTCACTGCATCCCGCCTCATCCTATGGTTTGGTGCTCCACAAAGCCAGAAAAAAAGACTTGTTTTGCCTAAAATTCCTCTGGAAAGCCACAGATAGGGGGAAAACCAACAAGAAATTAGAGTAATGCAAATCCACCCCCTTCTTCTGCTTTGCTGCAACAATATTGACTTGACAGGTTCACAAGGTGAACCCACCCTGAGCAGCAAGATCAGAGCCAGGTTTGGGAGTGGGTGAGTTTTACACAGCTGGTTGGCAACTGCAGGGAGAATGAGCTGCCCAGGAACTGAGATCCCTGGCCTCAGATCTGTTGGGTCCTCTATGGCAGAAATGGGGTGAAAAATCATCAGAGCATCCATTCACTGGCTTCTGGTCAAGGCTGTAACCAGCTGCAAGACTCTGTTAAAACATGGGTGCATCATCCAGATGCCTGAGGATTCTGTTGTTTCATAGCTGTCTGGCCTCAAAATGAGCCATCAGAGATATCAGTTGTGAGGGGTTTTAAAGCAGGTCCACCCTGTAAGTCATGAGAGAAATATCCCTTCTGGATAAGGCTGGACATTTCCTGGGAAGCTGGCAGGATCTCCCCTCAGTTTTTGTGTTTATACCCCAAGTGCCATCCTCTAATTTTCCAGATGATTAGGGCTTTCATTTGGCTTTGGGGAGAGCAGAACTCCAAGAACCTCTGCAGTTAAAACTCAAGAAAGCAGAGCTATTCTCTGGGAGACATTTTGTGTGCTGCCCACAATTAGAGCAATTGGTCCCTTTGCATAAGGAAAGCAATTCTTTATGGCAAATTAGCTGCTTCTTAATGAAGACTTGTCATTTTCAGTAAGTCAGCACTATTGGTGGGGAAATTTAATAAACTTTATTCTTCTTCCCCTCATTGTGACACCCAAATTCAATTTTGCTCATATTATTAATAATATTAAACATCTTTTCAACATGTGTAGCAGGCAATCTGAATCAGTTTGTTCATTATGAAAAGCCTCTTTTCTGATATAAAATTGGGTAAATGGAAAGACTGCCTCTCAGAACTGGGTCTTAAGCCAGAGTGAAGGGGCCACAGGCAGGTGACACTGCCCCTATGAATGGGAGCAAGTAGCAGGCCCACTCATTTTTAAAGATATTTCTGACATTATTCCCCAAAAAGGCCCCCACTGCCTCAGCAGGACTCCTCTGCTCAGTTCACAAAGGTTATTTGCAAACACTGCTGTCCTGCCTCTGCCTAAGCCAGGGAGAGGTCACCCCAAAGCCCACACAGCCACCCTGGGGCCAGGCTGCAGCAAGTTCCTCTTCCCAGGACAGCACTGCAATATTAAACATTACAAAATGATGAATTTGCTGCTGAGCCACAATATTTTTGCTCACATGCATAATGTGTATATTCCCTTTCATTAACAGGAAAGCCCAGGACTAAGCCAGACAGTCACAGAACCCACACAGGGCCACCAGATCTTCACTTGTCCAGATAAACCAAAAATGATACCCCACACCTACCCACAGTCTCCCAGACACTTTTTTTTCCTGGCAAGGCCTTTCTGGCTCCTGTATAGCATCAGCTGGTGCATCCCCCAGGCTGGCAGCCAAAATGAGACTGAATGTATGATAATGACAGGGAATCTACACATTATGCAAGAGGTGAATCAGGGAGATAAATTGAAAAGCTTGCTGTGCCACTGCTATAGGAAAGTGCTACATCAGGTCTGCAGACAACTTGTAGGGATGAAGGAATTAATTTCAAACAGGCTATCTCCTGAAGAGAACAAGACCCTTCTAGGGGTGCTCTCCACACTGGCCCTACTGCCTGGCTATTGAAAAAAAACCTCTTAGAAAGGAGCAGTTTTATACCCATTTCTACAATGCATCAGTGTAATAGCTTGGTTGGCAGAAATTCTTCTTTTATATGACAACAGTATTTACAGAGGCTAAAAAATAATTTCCTCCCTCCCTTGCTAACTATATCCTGGAATTTCAGGAATAATCAAAGGCTTTTCAGTCACTCCATATGTATGTATAATGGAGGTGCTGAATGGATCATCTCTTCCCTTTTGAGAGAGACTTTTCACTGGAACACCATTGCTGTTGGACTCACTTTTCTCTCTAAATGTTACTGACACAGAGACATTCTCCTTACCTCACTCTTACAAGTCATGCCTTACTGGCTCATTTGGTCCAAACATGATAAATCAATTTCCATCCAATTAGGCTACGCCTGTAGAATTAATTTGCTACACTTTACACAGTAGTATTTGGTATGTTCCTAAACACAATTAGAAAACTTTAATTTAATCTTACATGTCCAAAATGATCAGCTGGTACATAAGACAATCCAGTTGCAGCTTGTACAGCATGCAATTGTAGCTGTAATTGATTAAAATTGTTTTTGCAAGTGTGTCTTGATGTCAGGCATAACTTGATTTGCTTTGGGTATTACTCCTGCAAGCTCACACGCACATGAGAAACCTTCTGAGTGAGCAGTTCATCAAACCCTGCAGGAGTTATGAGTAGAGAGAGGCAGGCACAGGGCTTGCTGGCCCCAAGCATTCATTTTTATCTCAAACAGTGTTTCTGTGATCAGAAATATCTACAGGCTGGATGGTAAGGCTGCTAGATGGATCTTCCAAACAATGAAGGTGCTTAGGCTGACAGCTACAGAGTCAACAGCAGGAAGGGTTTGTCCTCCCAAATCCAACCAAAGTTCTGGGCTTCAGCCCCTGTAGTTTCAAAACACAACCTGGGGGTTTTATGAGGTCTATGGAGATCATTTCATGCCCTTAACCCCACAGTGGTGCACAGAGAACACAGTGACCTTTAAAGTGCTGCTGAAAGGAGGTTGGAGCCAGGGAGGGCTCGGGCTCTTCTCCCAAGTAGCTACCAGTCAGACAAGAGGCCATGGGCTTCAGCTCTGCCAGGGGAGGGTTAGGGTGGATATTAGGAAAAAATTCTTTCCAGAGAGGGTGATCAGGCATTGGAATGGGCTTCCAATTCCCCATTGGAATGGGGGTGGATTCTCTGTGCCTGGAGGTTTTTAAGAAGGGCCTGGATGTGGCACTGAGTGCCATGGGCTGGGAACCACGGGGGGAGTGGATCAAGGGTTGGACTTGATGATCCCAGAGGTCCTTTCCAACCTGGGTGATTCAGTGATGTCTCCAGGGGAGGTTAACACTTGCAGTGATACCCCAGGAGGGCTCTGTCAGAGGAGGGGACCCCAGCTGCAGCTCTGCTGCCAGGCAGGGGACACATCCAGACACCCCCCTGGCAGGGGCAGATACAGTCCTCAACACTGCTGTCACCTCAGCCTTGCTAATTTCTGTCATGGCAATCTCACTCCATCCCCCAGCAATAAATCCTGAGAAAAGAGGCTTTAATTCCACCAGAGAACTGGCCATCTAAGTGTCTTCAGAAATCCACCTAAGCACTTCCACCTTCTGCCATGAATGCTTAAGCAGATCTGGCCCCAGGTACCCAGACACTATTATAACTGGACCTAAATGAAGATCTCTTTAAAAATTGAGAAGGATATTTCAGTCCTGGAAAATGTTGTGCAAAACCCCCCTATTTCTTTTAAACCTTTCAACAACAACAAAATGTGGCCTGGATCAAACCCCATGGTTTCAGCTTTTCAGAAGGGTGAAGGCTGACTGTAACTGGAGATGACAGAATCCTAATGCCTCCAATTTTACTTTCCCACTTCTGAGAAGTGTTTATATTTGAAATCATGGTGAGTTAACATGAGTTAAAGGCACATACTCTCACCTCTCAATATATAAGTAATGGATAGTTCCCTGGGTAATACCAGGGCCTGTCAGAAATCCAGAGCAGAGACACTGTGATTTTTCACAGCATTTTGTTCTCACTGTGTCAGCAGGTAAGAGAATTTCAGAGAGGTGGGAAAAAAGCTGAAGATGCAACATGCAACTGTTTGGTGCCATGCAAGGGGTGGTGCCTGTAAGTTTGCTTCAGACTTATTTTCTCTGTTTTCTTATAAACAGGAGCTAGAAGGGAGTTTCCACTGCATATGTATGATACACTTAACAAGACAGGAGGCTTATAACGTATTAGACAGTATGAGACATGAAATGACATCATGAATGCCTGTGCTTTGGAAGACCAGGTTGGGAAAAAAGGAGAAAACATCACTCAAACCTCAAAGTTTCTGAGAATCAGGGCCCCTGCTAACCTAGCTGTGGATTTGGAAAATATGCTTCCATGTGTCTCTCAGTTTCTACACCACATGTTGAAAAAGGAAAAAGCAGATGAAAGAGTGGCAATGATTTTCTGTCCCAAGCTTCATATTTTCCTTTTTCAAATGAAAATAGCCAGCAAGCATTTCAACCCCCAGTCATTCTCTGCTGGACTGCTTCAGATGGGCAGCCTGGCAGGGTGAGGAGCCAAACAGGGAAGGATCTTTCAAAGACATTGGTACTGACTTCACTTGCAGCCAGACCCTGGTGAGGGATGTGCTGACACCTTTAGGTGTTTCTGACAGCACTGAAGAATAACCTACAGCCACAAATATGAAGACACCAGCAGCTCTTTCCTCAGCACAATGTATAATTGCTGCACACACAATATCAAAAAACACTCCATTAACCTCTTTTTTCTCCCCCCTTCCAGTCTGTAGAAACCTTCCCCATCCTACAATCTGTCTTGACTTAACCCTTCAGCCACTTCCAGCAACCTGCTGGCCCGGGCAGCAATGAGCAACCTGCATCTGCCCAGAGCTGGATTTGAGCAGAGTTGGGATACTGACCTTCATTCAGCATCATTGCCCTCAGCACTATGTGCTTGTGGATCCAGTTTCCTGTGACTGCAGGAAGCAACCCTGTCTGACAAACCCTTCCAGAACCAGAGAAGCTTTGTTATAAACCTTGGTAAATTCACCCCCTGCACTCCTGCTATACACAGGCTGCTCCAGAACATCCTTCCTGTGATAGCTTGAGGTGCCCAGTTTGTTGCTGGCCAGTCTACACCTATTTGTTCTCCTCAACAGCTCTTCTCCATCATGGCATAAATTCCCTTCCTCCCTGTGGGCTTACAAAGAGCAACCATACCTGTGCTCAGCCACATCACCAAAACTTTCTCCTTCTTCATCTCATGAAGCTCTTCATCTGCCTGATCACCCTCAACACCCATCTCTGAAGCTGTTCCAGCATGGGCTCATCCCTCTCTGGTGGCCAAACCAGAAAGAAAGAAGCATTGAAAGGTAGTACATCTGCTACAGGGAGCAGTCACATTCCTTTCCTTTTCCTCATATCATTATCTCTGTCAAAACACACTGGAAAGCCTTAATTGTTTGGCTTCCATTTTCATTTCAAACAGACAGGATGGAGCCATTTCTTGCACTGAACCCTGAACCCCTGTGGGCTGCTCACAACCCATAGGGCAGAAGTCTTGTCACTGCTGTCCCACTCACAGGAATAAGACCCATCCAGAGAAGCTCAGGATTTCCTATCCACACCACAACCAGGAGCCCCAGGTGCAGAAGTCAGTCCTGAACCCATGGTTCATGGCAGCTCTCTATTCAGTCACACAATCCCCACTGCTCCTGCTCAGCAGAAGTCATCACTCAGTGCCATGGTCTAGCAAGCACAACGGTGGTTCAAGGGTTGGACTTGATGATCTCTGAGGTCCCTTCCAACCCAGCCAATTCTATGATTCTATGATTCTATCCACCAGATTTCCCACCTCTGGGAAATGACACC
Organism: Calypte anna; assembly: GCF_003957555.1. Classification (NCBI taxonomy): domain Eukaryota; kingdom Metazoa; phylum Chordata; class Aves; order Apodiformes; family Trochilidae; genus Calypte; species Calypte anna. Next base: position 1,748,713 of record NC_044264.1, read on the forward strand.
ACTTCAAAGAGCCATTCCAGTTGCTTTTTAAACACACACCAAGGGGCAAAAGGAGACACTGGATTAGGACAGTTCTCCCAGGTGTAGGGCAATCAAACACTGGGAAAGACAAGGGGAAAAACCAGGAATGGACAGCACTGGAGCTATTTTTAAAGGTTCTATCCAGCAAAGCTTAAGCATATGCTTAATGCTGAGCCCTGACATGAGATACTAAAGCACCTTGTTTGAATTTCCATAGATGAGCCCACCCAGCAATGCTGGAGTAGGGGTCAGGCCAGTTTCCTGGTGCTGGAACAGATTGCATTACTGATAGATTTTGCTGGACTGGGACCATTTCTTCTCTGCTCCTTTTTCATAGAGCAGGTGTTACTATATCAGGTGCTTCAAATTGTGCCTCTAAAATATTAATTTTCCTGAATATTACATTTCTAGTCATATTATTTAAATGTATCAGGAAAGCTTCAACTAAATCTTTTAATCCCATTTGATCTACAAACAGAGCTGCAACATGACAGGTTGGATTAATGCATTTGGCATTTGTGAAATTATAAACCTCACACAGCAAACAGACAGCAACTGCTGCTGCTCTTTCCATCCAGCTTTAGTAACACCAGGCTAAACTAAAATAAACCCTTTCCCTACATCTACATTTGACTGAAAGATAGACATGCAGGAAAGGGTGAAGTATCCTAAGTGATGGGCTCAGTGGGATATTGAATTTATGTCTATGCTTTGATGCTTCTGGGTTTTGCTTTCTGCTCCTGAGTAGAATTAATTCTGTTCCCCACAGGAACTGATTTGGTATTCTACATAAAAAACCCCATTTTATTGTTTTAAATCCAACTTTCAGGGAAAGGCAAGGGGTCAAAGGGAGACAGAAGGAATGAAAGGTTGAGAAGAGACCTTTTACACCCCAAACACTATTAAGACCCTTTTTAATACAGTAAGCTCCATTTTGTCTGTCTTGGTTTCCAAGAGATGAGAGCTCTTTTAAAGGGGCCCCTGAATCCTCATTTCCCATTCCATGCTCTCCCTGACAACCCTTTACCTGGTGTTCTTGACAGTTACACAACTGACAGAATTACTTTTCCCCTTCTGTTCCACAGCAAGAGGCAAAAAAGAGATGGCCAGGTCCCTGCAGGGCTGGTCCAACAGGGAGAAAGCCCCTGGGCTCCCACCCCATGCTCCTGCACCAGCCATGGTGAAGCAGATGAGCTCTCCCAACCCAACCAAACACTCCCCAGGCTTCCAGAGATGTTCATCAGCATTCAGGGCAGCTGCCATGGCATGGGGAACACCTCAAAGAGTGTGAGAGCAAAAGTAGGTATGGAACAAAGCAATGAAAGGGAATAAAAGAGGTGGTGACAGGCAGAGAGGAAGGAAAGGGCAATGCTATAACCCGGAGGGCTTTGTCTGAAAGTTAGCTTCCTGCCAGCCTCTGCCTCAGCTCACAAGATGATGTTGCTCCAGAACTTTCAGTGGTCTGAAAGCTCAGCCCATGGTCAGCTATGTAATCCCCAGGTTCCCAGGCACAGCAAAACCATTCCTCATACAGCACTTACCCAAAACCTAAGTTGACCTCACTGAGAAGCTGCTACCCCAGAGGTAGCATGTGGTGTGGAGGGGGGTTTCACACCTCTGTTTTCTTACCAACATTGTTCCAACAGCCATGGCTCTGACAACCTGAAGGAGCCAGGGCTCATGCCAGAGAGGTGCTGAATACCTGGAGCTCAGTGCAGTGTCCTTGCCCAACTCCACATCAATAGAAGCACAGCAGAGACATTCCCCACCCTTCAAATGGCAGGGCAGAAGGGCAATGCCATGCCCAGGACCTCCAAGTTCTCATCTCCTGAAAAGATCAGCCCTTGGAACTAAAGCATACAAGTGAAGCTGGAAAACTAAGACCTGAATATAATCAATATTTATCTCTGAGTTTGCAGATAGCTTGACATAGAGCCTGTGACCTGTACCTAATCCAAACTCTTGCCTTTCCTTTGAAATCTACACTTTCAACTTGAAAAAATTCATCAGCAAAGATGTCCTTTGGAGGAAGAGAAATCCTCCTGAAGAAGCCATGCAGAAACCCTGTGAAGAGGCAGCAGGTCTGGAGAGGACCCAGCAACATGCAGGCATTGACTGGCTGAGCTTCCCACCCCAGTGGGGAGGTTCCTACAGCCCTGGCAGCCAGGGGTGTTCATACAGAGCCCTAATTGATTTAACCTGGAGCCCTGGATAGCTCTGTGCAGTCCTACTTCTAGCCTGCACTATGTGAATGGCTCTCTCCTAGGCTGGCACTGGTAATGTCAAATGGCATTAATTAAAACAAATCACTTATGAAACAGGCTGGATTCATCAACAATAAGTGAGGAGGTATTTTTCGGGGTGGGATTTTTTTTTTTTGGAATTTTAATGAATAAACAGCAATTCCTATTCATTATTTATCTACTTCTGAATTTTAATGAATAGTTCCCAGTGCTCATTAACAAATCTCTGTATTTATGGAAAACTGGCACTTCATAAATATCAAATTGTGCTATTTTATGTGCTGGTTTTATATAAATATAGAAATTCTGTAATTATCACTTGAACTGATCATTAAAATTCAAAAGCAGATAAATAAGCTGAATCTTTCTGCCTTGTGATTCAGATAAAACCTCTTCCTTTCCTTTTCTAAGTGATTCCCTGTCTCCCCTTCCCTGGGGTGGGATGCAGCCCTCTCTCACCTTGCAGGTAGCACCTTTCTGCTGTGCTGGCTGGGTTTCTGCTCTGTGCCAGCAATGAGGAACTCTTTTGTTGGTGTTCACAGACTTCCAGCCTTGTCTCTCTAGGTCATGAGATTCCTGGTTGGCATTCTCATTCTCCACTGATCTCTCCTTTTCTCCCCCTGACATGTTATTGACTTTTGTATTATCACAGCATAAACCATTAGGCAGTTTATGGAAATCTGTGTGTTGAATGAAAACCATGTCAAGGCCACCAAACCACATGCCAGCATGCCATGCAATGGAAGTTAGGAACAGCTGGGAGGAAAACCCACTCAACCTGAGCAAATGCAAAGCAAACCAACACAATCCACTCTTCACCTGATCACACTCCTCTTCTCTGGAGCAGAAAACAAGTTGTATCCTGATCTCAGCTGTGTAAGAGAAAAAGCTGAAGCATCACTGCTGCTATCCAGGAAGCTGTCCCAGGTTTATGTCACTCCATTTCACATTAGTTTTGTCCCAGCATCAATTATCCATGGAAAGAAAGAGCACTAGCACTAAAGTGACACTTGAACAAGACACTGGTAACCTCGACTGCCTCCACTACAAGACATCTGTAGCCAAAGCCACAGGATATGCAAACCCTTTCCAGACATATGATGGCACTGCCATCCCATGGGACAAGGAGCTAAGGTGATGATGTGGCCAGGGTCACAAAAGGGTTCTGGCTGAGGAGCAGTGTCTGCTCAAGAGGAAAAGCACACAGGTATTTAAAAAGCAGACCAAACTGTGACTCCTGCAAAGCAGAATGTGTATGAACCTAAACCTCCTGGAGATTCTGCAGCCAGATATGTTATCAGGGCACTGCAGCACTCGTGTTGTGTTAAAGGTTATTCCCTTAAATATCAGAGCACTGAAAGTCATTGCACTTAAAGTCAGGAAAATTGGTGTTTCCTGATTGCACCAAGCCATGAAACCAAAGGCTGCCCAGGCTTCACTTCTCTCTCTCAAGAAGTCTGTGTGCAACATTTTCTACAGGTTTTTATAAGTTATGCTACCTCCTCACCACAGTGCTGGAGCTGCTTCTGACAACTGCTAAAAGAAGTTAAACAATCTGTGATCAGCACATGGAACAGCCATGTCTCCTTTTAATTTTAATTCTTGTTGTTTAGAACATCCTAATCTCCCTGGAGGTTTGCACATCAATGCACCTGTACAGAAAGAGACTCTGCATCTCTAAGACTATGGCTCTGTCTGAGCATCAGATCATTTATCAGGTTTGCCATGGGAAAATTCCTCTCCAGTTTCCTGACTTAGGCCTAAGTGGTTTATAATAGCTCAGTTCAAACCTTCCCTCGTGTGCTCACTGGTATTTATTTGTTCCCCAGAGCTGAATCAGACCAACACTGTTCCAAATTGCAGAGTGAACTGAGTCAACACTCCTTACATCACCTCTGAGAAGAAATGACACTTTTCTCCTTTTTAAAACTATTGTCACTGTGGAACAGTGGAGCTGGGAAAGTGTTGAGTCTGATGTGCTTTAAGTCTAGCCTTCCCAGAGCTCTTGGCATTGAGGACAGAGGGTACACTGCCACTTCATTTCTTCCTCCTCCCTTCCTTTTCTTTACAGAAGTTTTGCCTCTCTTCTCACTCTGAACCTGTAGCCACCCTGGAGCAGAACAGTGTGCTTGGGCTGTGTGGGTGTAGCACCTTGTGTGATGAAGCCCAGAACCCCAGATGAGACAAAGAGCAAGATGGAATAGCTACAGCACTTCCTTGTTAAAGGCAGGCTGCAGAAATCCCTGCATGCAAACCTCATTCCCAGGAGGATGCTTTTCCCAACAGGGAATGCAGCAAATACAGCTGACTGGCAAAACCCCAACTGTTGGGGAAACAGTTCAGAAATATACAGGTTGTGAGCAATCCTGACTTACTTCAACTTAGGCTACATTGGGTTAATGGTTATTGAGGCCTAGTTAGAGGCTTTCTGAGAATGAGCTACTGGGAAAGAGATAACTTAATTGGCAACAGAGGAGGAAAATAATTATGTGGGAAGAAGGTTCCGTGAGAATGGTATGTGTGGTTGGAGTACAAGGCCACCTGCATGATAAGATGATGTAAACAAGGCTTCTCTATATAAAGTGAGTGCAAGTTGCTAATAAATGATTTTCCTGCAATCATATTGATGCGTACATGGAATCCTTAAGCCTCCGCAGACTGTTTTCCCACACCCAACTTCCTCTCCTGCACACTTCTTTTCCCCTTAGCTCTTTAGTACTTTGGAACTCCAGCTCCACTTTTTTGGTCTGACCCTTTTGCTATTGTGCCCAGCTCCTCCACAGTGCTGGCAGCTGCTATTCAGAGGCTGCAAGGCAGTGAGGGCTGGAGGTTCATTACAGCAAAGCCCTCCTAATGTTGGGCATTGTGCATGGTTCAGCAGTGCAGTCATTAATCCTCTCCCACTGCTCCCTGGCACCCCCAGGGGAGGTTCTCCTCCAGGAAACATCTCCCCTTGGCCTCTCATGTTGAGAGCCAGAAGCTCCTGAAATATTTTTTAATTTATTGTCACAGTTGCAGCAACAGAAACATTTGACTTTTCTGTCTAAATCAATACACAGTTTCCTTTTTCTTTTTATTTTTTTCCTTTCTAAAGGACATATGCCTACACAAGGGCTTCACTGCCAAGCTCTTCAAAAGCACAAGCAGAGGAAAAGATGTTGGATCATTCAGGCTGTAATTTCAGTACATCTTTCAATTGCCCATCTACAAGCAGGTCAGTCTTGTACCTTTCAGCCACACACCCTTCCATTCCAGGTTTGATGTTGACCTACTTTCCCATGCCATAATTCACTAATATTCCCCTCAGCATCCAGATAACAAAGGGAGAGGAAAAAATCCAAATCTGACTTGCACCAAGCAATTATTTTCACGTCCATCTGTAGTCGCTGTGTTGGTGCCAGGGTTTTGTTAATGCACAATAGAGGATAATGAGATCACTTCTTAATTCTCCATCTTCTTCCATCTGAAGCTCTGAAAGCACTGGGGACAGACAAGAGCTGTCATGTTTTACCAGCACAGTGCTTCAAACAGCAGTGTGCCTCCAAGTGATTCTGGCCATGTGTTTACAAGAAGGTGCAAAAAGTAAGTGGATAAATAAATGAATGAGTGAAAATCCTCATGTTAAACATTTGACACAGATTCAGTAACACCTCAGGCAATCTGTCTCCCTTTACAAATACTGATCCCTTAAACTACGTCCTTGGATAACCCCCAGACAAAACCAGAAGCAAAGGTGGGGAGATGAAGCAAGTCAGTTCAGGGACAGAGAGCTGATTTTACAAACAGCCTGAGCTCTATGAAAACAGAACAGAAAATCTCTCCTGTGGAATTGTCCTTGAGAGAAGGAAGAACAGGTCCAAAGCCTCCCTGTTCCCTGATGTATGAGCCACCCAGCACAATGTCCCCTTGCTCCCCCTTGCATTGACTGCTGAGCTGGGGCTGCAGGAAGGGAACTACTCCTAATTCAACTGCACAGCCAGCCCTGGACACCCCTTAATGCACCCTTGGCACCCCTTTCTGTGCCAAGGTGGGTGCACAGGGACTGATAGGTCTGAGGGCCAGCAGAGACTGTGGGGATCATGCAGCCTGACCCCACAGACACCATTTGCTGCCAACAAGCCACAGATGTGTTTGTTATGCACTGCACAGGACTTGGGGAGTCCGTGCAGCTCCACGTGTCCTGGGAGTCTGTGCTTACCAGAGGGTGGACAAATGTTTATTATTTGCTGGAGAAAATGAATTAAGACCTCACTATTAAACAGAGGTATCAGCAGAATACCAGACAGATGCAGTGTGTAAATAACTTCCTTATTTTTCTGCCTTTTAGGGTTTTTAGATGGCCCAGCAAGCTAGCTGTCACTTGGTACACAAGGCAACATCCTTACCATCTGCTGCATGGAAATCTCTCCACTCCTGTTCCAGGAGAAGGTGGAAATGATTTTCCATGTGTGTCTGACTTGTCCTGTGCCTGTACCTGGGGCAGACATCTCAAGCAAGTGCATTCTGCTGCTTGCAGATGAAGCAGTGATGTGCTGAGGCCTCATGAAGAGCCCCAGATTTACTTGGGAAAAGGGGGTTGGGTATCTCCATCCCCACAGATTTCTACACCAAAGACTGGCTAAGGCTCCATGTGAGGAATGCAAAGAGGCTGAAGGACACACTGGCTACAAAATCAAATCCAAGGACTTAGGAGTGCACATGACCTTCTCTGAGTCAAGTCACAAACAAGGATTTTCTAAATTACATCAGCCCTTGAAATGATAGCAGAAGTTTTCCAAGCTCTAATCTTGTTTAAAACATGAGATTTTGGTTAGTAAAACTGCAGTGCATTCAGAGAATCCCAAAATATGCATAACAGAAGGCAGGAATAACTCCATGAACTTTCAGATCAGATGTCATATCATATTATTGAAATAATACCCCTAAATCTTTTAAGTAGAGTAAGTACCATCCTCCAGGTATGTTTAATGACAAGAGAATAAACTCATCTCCTAAAATATGGTCTAAGTTCACACATGAAGCTGTTGTCCAGCATTCCAAGCATCCAGCATTTCAACTGCATCTAAATACAGCAAAACAGAACCTCCCAAATGCTGAGGGCTGGCTGGGGATGAGGACACCCACCCTCAGCTGTGCCCACAACCATGGCTGGACTGAAGTCAACTCAGCTCTGGGGCTTTTCCCAGCCTTGCTGCATGGTCAGATGAACCAGATTTCTCTCAAGGCTTAGGGAGGAAGCTGTGGGCAGGTGGAAGAAACTGCCCTGGCTGCTCTACTGCAATTATTTCTAACACAACCCCTTGGGGTCTTTACCTCCAGCTACTGCAGAGAATGGACAGGCAGCCAGCTCAAACAGGAGATGGTGAGAAACACCCATTGGCCAGCTGGAATATTTCAAAAGAGCCATTAAAAAGTGACCAGAGGAGCCAGAAAACCAAATCTCATTAACTGTGTCCACACTGTACTTGACCTGAATGACTCCAGGGTCCTGGCACTTGGCTCCTGTGCCAGCCCCTGCTGCCAGCCCCTGCTCAGCTTGATTCCAGCTGGGCTTTTTACTGCCTGTAAATCCCTTTGCTCCACAGCAGAGACAGAGCCCTCTGGAAAGGCATTTGTTCTGTCCTGATCACAATGAGGAAGATCAAACAGCTGGAGACTGAGCAAGTGATGGGCTGTGCCAGTGAAACCTGTTCTCAGGGTACTGTAACCAGTGGATGCACCCTGGAAATTAGTTTTTCCCCCAGGAATATAAACTGCAAGCTGCCAGGCTAAAAGGATATATATAGAGAGGAGGACAGTCAGTATTCAGAGCTATGGGTATAAAATGGAGGCAGAGATACTATACCAGCACCAGTGTAAGGCATCTGCTGAGGCACAACCACAGCCACAGCCCTGGACACATGAGCTGCAATGGAAATCAAAGCAACATGGATGCAGGATGAAGCTAATCTCAGGAAGAGTCATCTCCCAGTGTCAGGACAACCCCCACAATGTTTTGAACATCTATTTGGAAACAGAAGCCTTCATGGAAAGAGTTCAGTTGTAGCTCAAGCCATCCCAGGCAGGTGCAGATCTTAATTGAATTTCTGAAGTTTCCACTAGGCTGGAAGTGGATTAAGCTCCATAAATGCACAGCCCTGCAGAGGCTGACTGACACAGCTGGAGGTGGAATCAGGGGCTATCAGCTGCTGCTGAGGCTCTTAGGCAAACAGCCCTCCTCTGAAGTGTTACATGTGGCTTTCTTGAGCTTAGGGTGTCTTTCTCACCTTTTTTCTCAGGAGCAGCAGAATGGCATGAGAATATTAACCCAGTGCCTAGGAAAGTACATCCTGCTTAATGTATGATTTTGCAGAGCCAGGATGTTTCACCATTTCTGCAAATTTGGTAATTTTGCTGTCTGGTCACATTTTCCTCCCTGTCAACCTGGACAGTGTTGATTTGTTGCCCTGGAAGAAAACCTCCATAATGTCAGCAGTAAACAGCAGCAACTGCTCTAACATCTGACACAGCAGCAGTAAGTTTCTGACTTGACATTTAGAAGAGGCTTGTTCTGAATCCAGTGTGCTTTGGAGTGAGCCCTAAAGACCTTGCCCATGCTTCACACTTGTAGTGTTGTTTGTGATCAGCACTTGACTCTTCATCTGCTGTGGCTCCTGGGGTCGTTTTATTCAGCTTATAGTCAAATGTCAGCTTCTCAAAAGTAAGTGGTTGGCTTGTGGTTCAGGAATGGGAAGAAGAAGGACTGGTTAATTCCCAGCTTAACCACAGACATCCCAAGTGAGATTGGTCACACTGCTTGGGGTCTGGTTAATTCCAAAAGCATTAAAGCTCCCCTGAACTGAGTTGCTGCTCAGTGGGGTTTTTATGTACCTGACACACTTGTAAATTAGGACTTTAACAGCTCTGCTAACATCAACAGCTGTAGGGCAGGGGCAATCCTGCTGCCTTCCTTCCACTTGCTGTAATCTGGGAGCCCGTTAACAGGCACCCAAAGTGCTTGCACAGCACTGAGCACAGGGAGCTCCTGTGGGTTAAACAGCAAAGCAAAGAGCAAGCCAAGAAGCAGAGATCATCCCTATGAGAGGGTCAGCAGAAGGAGGTTCTTCCACACCCCAGGAAGCTGTTATAGCCAGAGGAAAAAAAAAAAATCATAATTCTCTTAAACACACTTGGAAGATTACACAGGCTGACTCATGGGCACGTTCAATGGGTTTCTGGAGGAGTGATTGTACCTCCTCATTTGAACCACTCAAAATGAAGGCAGAATTTTAGTCACACAGAAATTACATCAAAAGGAAAAGCCAGATGTTTTGTGAATCCCATCACTAATGAGCTACAAGTGCTGGTTTTTCCATTGTACAAGAAAATTATGAATTTTTAAACATATACAAAACAAATTGTTTGTGATTACATTAGACCTTCAAAAGAAACTGGGAACATAAATTCAGAGATGAATAGCATAATATTGGATGCTTGCCTCACTGCTTGACTTCAATAACTTATCTCAATAAATCCCCCAGCAGAAAGCATCTTATGTACTTCAAGCCTAGAGAAGCTGAGGCAGGAATGCTGGAGGAATTACAAGACAGAGGGGCTTGCTTGCAACAGTGAACAAGCTGAAAATTACAAGGTAATGGAAAGGCAGCAGGAGGCCCCTGTACCCTGCCATTAGCTGACTCCTGCAATGATTGCTGCAGAAATCACTGAGGTTGTGTGAGCACCACACGCAGCTCCTCCACCCCACCACGCAGACAATTCCAGCAGGGAAGAGGAGATACCTGAGCAACAGGGACTTGTGGCTGGCAGATGGAACAGAACTTCCTCCCAGACCACAGAGAAGCCCTTTGTCCCATCCCAGCCATCTGCCTGTCTCTTGGAAAGGGACCTGGGGGTAGTGGTTGATTTTTGATGTAATAGGAGCCAGCAGTGTGTTCAGGTGGCCTGTGGCCTCCTGGCTTGTGTTGGGAACCCAGTGGCCAGCAGGAGCAGGGAGGTGATCATCCCTCTGTACTCAGCTCTGGGGAGGCTGCATCTTGAGTCCTGTGTTCAGTTCTGGGCATCTCACTATAGGAGGGACACAGAAGTGATGGAGGTATCCAGGGAAGGGCAACAGAGCTGAGGAAGGGCCTGGAGGCCTGTGAGGAACTGAGGAGCTGGGGGTATTTGGTTTGGAGGAGAGGAGGTGAGAGGAGACCTTACAGATCTCTGCAACTGCCTCAAGGGAGGTTGGAGTGAGGAGGGAAATAGCCTCTGCTCCTTAATGAACTGTGATAGGAGCAGAGGGAATGGCTGGAAGCTGTGCCAGGGGAGGTTCAGGCTGATGTTAGGGAATATTTTTTCACTGAGAGGGCTGTCAGGCATTGGGATGGCTCAGGGCAGGGCTGGAGTCACCATCCCTGGAGGCATTTAAAAGGTGTTTGGACCTGGTCCTTAAGGACCTGGTTTAGTAGTTAGGTTATGGTATTGGTCAAAGGTTGGACTGGCTGAGCTTGAAGGTCACTTCCAACCTAAAACATTCTGAGATTCTGGGATTCTTCCTGGTTGCAGTTCAACACTGGCTGTACACATTGGTTTATTAAAGCATTTACCATTTTTAAGCCAGCCCTGACCTCCCCAAACCACACTACTGCCACGAGCTACTGTGGAACTCAGGATAATGAAGAATTAACAGGAGGAGAATATTAGGCTTGAGTTGCTTAAAGGACAGGGCCTGTCCCTCATGCTCCTCACCATGGGCTCATCCCACACAAACACTTGTTATTCCAGTCTTGGATAATAAATCAGCTCCATATAAACATCCCTGTGCTGTGGTTCTTACTTTTCCAGTATTAAAAGGGGAAAAGAAAGCCATCCTGGTAGGTGCAGTATGGCACAGCAGAGTGGGAAGTGTGCTTACAAGAAGGCACAAGAAGGTGACAAGTAGAAAATACATCCTCCAAGCAGATATAACACAGAAAGAAAAGAAATCCTCTGCTGAGAAGTTCAGGCCACGAAGGAGACCCCAGGGAGATCATGTCAGGCTTTGCCCAGAAGCTTAAATGGGAGAGAGCAGAAGCAGTGGCTCAGGGAGTGTCACTTTATATTCAGAAAGTGACACTGATGCTGTGAGTGGCCTTACAGTGCCAGCACGAGGAGGCACAGAGCAGAGGCCTTGATCATGGGCTCTGGACACTGCAAAAAGGTTCTGCAAAAGAAGGGGCCACCAGCAGAATGCTGCTGTCCCTCTAAGAGCTGTTTTCTCTTATCCTTCTTTATGCTATCACAGCACAAAGGCATCAGCAGTCTCTCCTCAATCCTGAGAGTTAAGGGTGGTTTGGTCTCAAGGAAGCCAAGTAAATGCCAGCCTGAATTTCCTATTTCTTACCCCTTGATAATCCCACAAGACCTTGAGCTCTGTGCTGCTGGCCTGGCCCTACCTCAACTGAGCTTCAGAGACAGAGCAGATGCTTCTCCTTCAGGGACCACAGAGACGTGGTTTCACTTATCAGAGCAAACACCAGTCAGAGGAGAGCAAACCTGCAGCCTGATTTTTCATCTTAGGTGCTTAAAAGATAGACATTTAAATCCATATTTAGGTGCTTAAATGTCTCAGTAAAATATTTTGGGACATGACAACAGAAAGGATGACTCTGAGGAACTTCAAGCTGGACATGACTTGACATTTCTGGTAGCTGTGATCTCAGATACACCCATGCCAGTCTGACCCAACCTTGCCTAACTCACAGCATCCTCTGGAGAGAGGTCAGAATCAAGCCCAGACTGGGGCTGGATTAAAGCATGACTTAATGGGAACTCCTGCATTTAATTCTTTGGCTCTGTCTCTGTTCTCAAACCCTGCCTGGAGTTCAGAGGCATGGAAGCCTCTTCCACACTACCAGGATACACTATAACCACCAGCAACTCCTTTGATACACACCTCTTGCATTTAAACTCAGGCCTCCTCCAGCATTTTCCAATCAATCCTGTGCCAGGATTTCAGAAGTACCTTGGTATTTTCCAGTAACTATGATAGAAAATGCCACATATATTACAAATGCCACCAAAGCCACTAAATGACATTTATTCCTGTGCTGAGGTTCAAATTCAGACTGTGTTCTGTGGTGAAGGGATGGATTTTATCCCTTGTTGTCTCAAAAAGGCTTTCATAGTGGTGACTGTTATAGCCCTGATTATGAAATAGACAATTCTAAAACCTTGTCCCACACTATTCTAAAATAATTGTTTCTCTAAAGTCAGTAAGATAATGTTTATCAACTGTTAAATATCCTTATCTGTACCCAGAGGACAAGAAATACAGAAACATTGGCATTCTATGTGTGAAAAGGAATCTCAGATCCCAGACTGTGTCTTGGAATCAATGAAATGCATGGGTGCATTTATACACTCCTCCAGTTTCCTGGACATGTTAAAAGATTACCCAAGCTTTCCTGACTGTAATTAAAAACAGACCAGTGGGTGATCAATTTAATTTGTACCAACTTGTAATTACAACGTTTGCTCTACAGCTCTACAAAGGTGGCAGGAGGGGAGAGGCTTCTGTGAGATTTTGGTGGTGCTGCCCTGAAGAACCTCAGAGCAAATCACTTGAGCTCAGTTTAGCCATGAGGACAGCATTGTTTTAAAATCATCTCAGGACTATTTATACAACAATAAAATGGAAGTTGTGGGAAAGTAAAAATTGCAATACTCACCATTCATTGCTGCTTATTCCACTCCTCCAGCTGCCTGACCAGGTTACCTACCTGACAAGCTGTCTGCTCTGGTTTTCAGTCCCAGGGTTTGTTTCTCTGCAGGAGGTGTTTCCAGAGCCAGTTCTCATCACTGCCACTGCTTGAGCATTCCAAAGTGCAGTTTCTCCCTCTTCTGCCTTTCCTCTTTCTCCATCACTGGTAAGGCTGTAATGAAGACAAGAAACACGATCAGGACCTTCAGCTTCATAACCACCCTTCTCTTCTGAATTTTTTTTATCCTGAAGAGTTACCCTGCTGCTGTTTTACCAGCACCTCAGCTTGCAGGGTCTGGCCATGATTTACCTAACAAACAGAGTGTTGCTTTCCCCACCTTGGCCCTTTGGGCACCAGCCTGAGCACTACATTATGGGCAGACCATGTTTCCCATGGAATGGGGACCACTCCTCTTCCCTGTCACCACAGGATGCTAAATTCCATGGCCCACCCCCAGCAGTAGAAACTCCTGAAATCTCCTAATGCAAGCTCTGTCAATTAAAGGACAGCAAATAAACGAAGACTTCAAAAGCACTCAGTAAAGTAAAATGACTGTGCAATCATTTTTGCTTTACTGATCACTTGTGTCATATCAAGTAGCACAATATTCTGAAAAATATCTCCAGGAGAAATAAAAAAAAAGAAAAAAAAAGAAATAATGGAGGAAAGAAGAAAGGAAAGCCCACAATCTGCTTTCTATTGTTGGGATTACATGGTTCATCTCTTCTTGAAGACAAGGCACAGTTCAGTGCAGCTGCTGAGGTGACTGATGCTCAGAGTGAAGCTGTTTTTTCACAGCAATTCACACTTCCATCTTTTATTTGTAATGCCAAGACACTCAGCTATTGCCAGGCACTGAGTCAACGCTGAGTTTTCAGAGAAAAAAAAATTTGCAGCTCAAACCTGTGATTTAATAATTTGAAGTACTGCATTGCCTCTGCTCCCTTGGAGACCTCTGATGCATAGGAAAACCAAATTACTTACTGTTGACACTAACTCGTTTTGCTGAGGATTCTTATTTGCTCTGAATGATCTCCAGGCACTGGAGAGTGTTAAATGCACACCAGCTTCCAGGAAATGCTTATAATGATAGTTATTTGTCATACATTCACCACTGGGTATCTGCAGGATGGATGTGGGGCCAGGCCAGGAACAGAATCACTGAATAATTTCAGTTATAAGGGACCTTTGGAGGTCTGCAGGACAACCTCCTGCTCAAAGCTCCCCCTACAAGATCAGATTGCCATGGGCATCATCTGTCCTAAATACCTCACTGGTAAGAGATCCCACAACTTCTCTGGCCCTCTTCCCATGCCTGATCAGCCCAGTAATGGAGATCTGGAAAGATACACCCAAAAGGATTATATAACTGGAAAGGTTTCCTTATTCCTTCTCCCTTCTCTCACTGCAATTTCCTGCACTGAACACTGTATTTGACACCTCTTAACAGAGGTAAAGCTAGAATGAAGCTGTGTGGAAACCTCTGACAGCATCAGGATTTTGCAATATTCTTTAGTAACCAGGCCCTGTGCTCATAGCCAGAGGTGTGTTAAAGCTTACCCAGATCTAAGGTCTAACTCTAAGTTAGAGAGTTTTCCCCTTATAGCCACCTTGATGGCAGTGACAATTTGTGAACACTCAACACCATTTTAAAATTCCTAAATAAGGACTCAAATGAAATCCCTGCTAGCTGGGACTTTGCTGGGCTACTGTGTATGCTTTAGTAACCTGCACTGCCAACCAAATTCCTGTTTTCACAAGAAATAACAGGGTGAAGGAGGATCAGTGAATTTATTAGAACACCTGAAGCTGTCAGCACCAGAGAGATGACAGCAAAGGAACTGCTGTCACCAGGTGAAGCACTGAAGTCTGGTCTGAAAGCAGCTCTGGTTGGTGCTTTGCTTATCATTAAGTAGGAAGTCATTCGATTTCTCTCCCAATATTTGCTGCTGCAGACCTCAAACAGAGCTTTTTCTGAGCAGAAAAGCACTCTGCAGCTGAAGCAGTTCCATTTGCCACAAAGGCAAAGGGGGCTGCTTCATAATTGATTTTCCACAGACAATTGATTTTAACTTTTCCAACCCCTCCTGATGGCAGGATTAAATCTGAGCTTTTGCAGTGCCCTCCAGTTTGCAGGGCGAGCTCTGAGCTCCCTTTCTCTTTCAGAGAGTTCTGCTTAATTGGAGGAAGGGGACAGAGTTCAAGGACAAGCCATCAGAAGGTGTTTTATTTAAACATAGCCCTGAAGTACCTTTAATGAGAAAGTGTGTCTCTCAGTCCCATGTATAAATGACAGGAGCTGTGTTTCAATTGCATTGGCCTCTCTTGGCTGGGTGGTTAACACAGAAACCTGATGTATTTTACTCTGTAGCATTAGCTCAGGGAAAGGTGTTTATTATGAGTGCCATTATAATATACTTAACACAGCCCTTTCAAGGGATGACTAGAGGTTTATTTAGGAAGTAATTCAGCACTGACTGTGGGTAAAAAGAAGCTTTACATGTTTGTAGAAACTGCACTGGAGCTTTACTGAGTGCTATGGTTAATAATAATCAGCAATAGAGTTGAGAGAAAGCAATTAAACATTTTTCCATGCAGCTTATTGGCATAAACAGTGGTATTTCTCCTTCAACATTACTGCTGCCAGTGAGTTTATTAGGAAAGGTGGGAAATAACCACACCTCCACGGCCACTGGGGGAATGTTTCTTTCTGACTGAACTGACCAACTGGGGTTGGCATCCCAGAACTGAGAGCTCCCAACACTCTAGAAATGTTTGCACCCACATTAGGACACTCAGCAGCAATGAGCCCTCTGCCCACAGGACCACCTAGCACAGCCAGCCTTGATTTATTGCAGATAAAGAGAATATAGATTGCATGAATTTACAGAATGTTTGATCTTGCAGAGTCCCATCAATTGTTCCCTTGTTCCCAAGGGTTGGACCTGACCCAGTAGCTCCCTTTTTGAAGGCAGATTATGATGATTAAGGACATAAAACCACCATCTACCACAATTCTCTTTTCCTACTATCCCCTCTCCTTTCTCTGAATTACTCAACTCCATTTGCTCCTTGGAGTCTGACCCAGAAACAGAGGGGAAAAAAGCAGCAGAGATTTCCACATAGTCCAGTTTGCTTTTCCATCTGCAAATGGAGCCAGATATTGGTTTATTGATGGTAATCTCCAGATAAAGCCAAGATAAAGATAAAAAGACCTATCAGGCAAAGCCAAAAAAATTAAACTGGCCCTGCCTGATGTCCTGTGCAGTGCCACAAGAGAGGTTCCCACTTTGCAGGACAGCAGAAGCCCCCAGCTCCTCTGTCTGGGTTTTCCACAAGGATTTGTCCTCTGAGCATCCTTCAGTGCTCTGCAAAGGGCTGGTCAACTGTGGACTCATTACAGATGGGGAAACAAGGTGTAAGGTTTGCCTGTGCTCACCCTAAGGGACGCTGGGGGCCAGGGCAGGATGGGATGGTGTCTCCTCTGTCCCTGGTGTGGAGCCACAGCTGGTGGGCTTGTATTTTCAGGCCCACCAAGGAGCATCTGCCATCATAGAGGTGGCATCACCAGCACTGGCTGACAGTCTCAGAGGGCTTCCCAAGTCCAGCAGTGACCCACAGACACTCATTCCTACACCTGGGTTGATGCTCCTCCTTCCCAAAGCCCAAACTGCAGTCAACCTGAGAAGAGGATCTGAGCCTGAGACCATCATCAGGACAAAGGCAAAGGTAATTGCTGTGGTCTTCCCTGGCCTCACAAGTCACAACCATGCTGGGAGGAAACTGGCTCTCACTGCCTCTTCTGGGTGCAGAAAATTGGGCTGTTTGTTTGCCTTCACAGTGACATTAAGTTATTCTGAATGAAGAGATGAGGCAGTCAATAGAAAGGTTACTGCTTGTGGCAGGCATGCAGGACACCCAGCTGACAAGGTGTTTTTTACATGAGAACTGCAAGGTTTTTTTAATAGAGTGTAAATGTCTTTAATCACTGAGGCTAAACAGCCCTAAGCACGAGTTCAAGGTGACTCCAGCAGCTCCTATTCAAAATCTGCATTTTCATCTTCCCAGCATTAATTCATATTTTAATTGCTCATGCCCCTGACTGAAGTGCCAGTGAAGGGAGTACTTCCACCCCTTTGATCTGCTTTCACCACAGCCAGCCAAGGTTGGACGTCAGGCAAACCTACAAAATTGCTGTGCTTTTGGGGAGAGGAGGTGGCCTGAGGGTGGCTGGGCTGGAATCACACAGCATGAGCAGCAGCAAGGGCTGGGCTTGGGCTGCCCCATGTTTCTTGTGCTATCCCATGTGTTTAATTGCCTACACCATCACCAAAGCAAGAGAGTGACGATACCACCTCAGTGGTATCAAAATGGGAACCAGGAAGATATTTGGAGAATGGGTTTTTTTTACAGTGAGCTTGAAAATTTCCATCCCTGGGGGAGAGCCCTGCACATGGTCTGGAACTTGTCCCCCCTCCCCTTGCAATGGGTGCCTGTGGCCCTGAGTCTCCCAAGCTTCAGATGGAGCTAAAGCAACCAACAAAAAGCCTCTTCACACACAAACCCCACACTGCTTAAGAAAGGGGGCAAACAAGAGCAGATAAGTGCAGATAACATGATGAGCAGGTGGGAGAAGGGATGCTGAGACCTTTGGTTCTTGCCACAGCACACCAGTGAGGAGCTTTCAGAGAAGCTGAAAGGAGGAGAACTCAAAGCCAGCACACAAAATAATTATTTATACTGTGATTGCCATGGGATGTTCCTGAAGGAAGAGCAAAAGAGATTTGAAAAGGCATTGTAACTACAAATGCCTGTCATGGCTGCCTGGAGTTGGCAGCTGTCAAAAAGGGGGAGGGGATCTTAATATTTTCTTTCAGTGTGGGCTCCTGTGAGGCATTTGTTCCTCATCAGTCTGCTGGGGGTTTCAACACTTCCAGTCTGATGAGTACTGACATCAGTAGCAGCTCAGGCTGCTTAGCACAAGTACCAGCTGAACCAGCAATGGATTAAACACCCAAATAAACAGTGCTGCATTCTTCACTCAAAATAAGCTAAGTGCAACTTTATTCCTCTTTCTCTGGTATCAGCCTGGAAGGGCTTCCCCTGAGGACACGAGCACACACCTGGGCATTTCTGAAAAACACATTCCTGGTTCAAACCCCAAAGCTGCTGTGTTAACTGGGGAGGTTTTGCACTAAGTGCTGGATGCTCCAGCTACTTCTGCCCAGTTCAAAGCCCCAGTAAGGTTGTGAGGAGCAGTAAGAGCACTCCCAGGCTCTAGACATGGGGACTGCAGTGAGACCAGAGTCTGTCCCTTCACCAGGGGTGATTCTTTGGGAAAGGAGAGAGGAGCTGCTGCTGTTCCTGGGAATTACCTGTGCCAGCATCCCCCAGCATCTTTTCAGCTGGGATGAAGGTCTCTCACACAAGCCTGTCACCTTCTTCCCTGCCAGACCAGTTTGCCCAACTTTAGATTTGCACTTCCTGCTTTAATTTGATTAGTGACAGCTGCTATTATCTGAGGAAATCTAAATTGCCTCTTCCTGTGCTAATGAATCACTGTACTATGTGTGTGGGGATTAGAGAACAAGATGGATTTATTAATACACTTCTAATTAAAGGGACAGTTCTGCTGCTGCAGTGGCTTTTGGTGAAGGGGTTGTAGCAGGTTTTGGAGGTGGAAAGGAGAGCCACGGGTTGTCAGTTCTAATTATAAGCCACACTTGTACCTATATCTTCTCAGGTTGCAACTAGTGAGGGGAGATAGTAATTTCTGTGCACAGAGCAGGGCACCTGCATCAATGGGGATGTCACATTAAACTCTCCTGTCTGCAGGAACCAGTTCAGGTTCAGCACAGTGCTGCTGCAGCTGCACCACCTCTTCCAGCAGCCAGAATGACTTTAAACCACTGACTGGAGGTGGGAGGATGTACCAGGGAAAGGGTCATCCTAAATTGACTTCTCTCCTGCACTCCTTCTTAAACATCCTTTATTATCTGTCAGATAATAAATCACAGCTATCTGTCTGATTAGATTTTGGGTCTGACTGAGGCTAACCACTCTTATCTGAGATTTTGAAGTTAGACTTGCTCAGCCTTTTAACATGAGAGACTTTAATGATTTTATTTTCAAGGTAACTGGGCACTTAGAAAATCACCAGCCTGTTTGTAAAATGTTAGTGAAGGATTTTGTAAACTAAGCCTAATTACAGCAACAAGAGACCTGCTTGCAGGAAGATGTGAGCTGAATACTGATGCCCCAAAGAGTTACTCTCCTGTAGTCTGCTCAGGAGAGTGTAAATTAAAAACATGTGTTTGGATATATTCTTATCTCATACCTAATGCCAGGAACTCAGGGAGATGGTTCCCAGCTTCCCTTTAAAAAATGGAGCAACATGTTTCCTGCTGTCCAGCAGAGAACTGGGACTGGTCAGGAATGGCACCACCACAGCACAAGCCAACAG
Organism: Calypte anna; assembly: GCF_003957555.1. NCBI lineage: Eukaryota > Metazoa > Chordata > Aves > Apodiformes > Trochilidae > Calypte > Calypte anna. The sequence continues at coordinate 1,768,164 of NC_044264.1, forward strand.
CCTGGAACCCCACTGGGATAAAAGCAAGGGAAAAAGAAAGTCCAAGTGTTCTCATAACTCACTCTCCAAACCAGATCATGTGTTTGAAGGAATGTCTTATCTGGTGTGGCCATTCTTATGCACTTAATTTTAGGAAAGGAATCTTCTCCATAGGATGGGCCAGGGAACTCTGACAGAAGACAATTGAGAAGGCTCTTTCTTCTTGGACCCCCCTTTTGTTCTAATTCTTCTGGCCCTGATCTGCCCAGATATGGATGCAGGATCAGTAGGATCAAGATAGAACATGCTGTGAATAAAGCATATTCAGGAAGATGAGGTGCTCAGCTGGTCCAAGCTGTTCACTGCAGCCCTGTTTGGGAGACCAATGCTCACACTTAGGGCAACACTGTTTGTCTGGTGAGGTTTAGGTGGCTGAGCACTGTGAATTTATATACTAATAATCCTGACCCACTGAAATCACCAGAAGTCTCTTTATAGACTTCTTCTATGGCTTTGGATCAGACCCTGATCCTCAGCAGATGTAAATCCCTGCCTCCACTGAAGTCACCAGAACTATGCCAGATAAGGCCAGCTGATGCTCCCTTTCTCCCCATGGTAATTCAGCATGCATAATTACCTGTAAGAGCATTTTGCTGACAAGAGTCTTCTCAAATGAAGTATTTTCACTGCTTTCCCAGGTTCTGCATCTCCTCTAGTAATGTCACACTCTAGGTGGATTATCCATCACCATAAAATCAGTCATTCTTTCAGATAGAGTTAATTGTAATGAGGCTGCCATGGACTAAAAAGCCATTGATTCACATTTACAGATAGAGTAAACAACTCTTGATTCCTTTCAATCTCCCCACTTCAGCATGCTAAATAGATTTAGCCAGCCCTGCATGCTGGACACACGCCCACCTTATTACTGGGAGATACACAAAGATTTCCTCCAAGGTTATCACAGCACTTGGCCCCAAAGGAAGTGAAACACAGAGTGTCTTGGTAGGAACAGACCTGGAGGTAACTTGATTTCCTGCACTCATTTCAAATCAATGACCAAGACCCAGGGTTTCAGTTCTCCCTTTGTAAAGCTGACTCATAGCTCCAGGAAAAGCCTGAAGAAGCAGAAATACTTTTCATTGTAGATTCTTCCATTGGAGGTTCAAAGATACAGGGTACCCAGACTGGAAAAAGAGGAAGAGACAGTTCCCAGCTTGACCCCAGCTGTTGGGGACCTTCCTCCTGTGCTCAGTACACTGAGGAGAACCAGATGGAGGATCCCAACTCCAAACTACAATAAAAAAACACAAAGAACAAAAACCAACCTTCCAACCTTTCTGAGCTACCTGCTCCTTTGATTAAGATGCCTGAATTGAGCCTGTATGAATCACCCCGTGATGAAGCTCTGCCCAGGTTTAACAGATAAATTATGCATCTTTCAGCATTGGAAAAGGGCAAACCCCAGGGTTAGAAGCTAACCTGGGACTCAAACCACACAGAGGGCTGGGCTCAGACTGGCATTACTGGGCCAGAGGGGTCTTGAGACAACCCCTAACCTATCCCCATCCTGATTTGCCTGTGTCCTGGTGTTGGGTTTCAGACACTCACCCACCCTGGCTGCAGGGCCTCCCAGGGCTCTCTGTTCCACTCCTCACCAGGTATTTCATCAAAAGCTTTTTGTAGCAGCAGTAGATCTGAATCTCCTTGGCTGCAGTATAAAGCCTAAATGTCCTTATCTGCCACAGATAAGAAGGACAAATTACTCTCTTCCCCCTTTAAAGTGTTTCAAGGATGTCTCCTCTCCCCTTAGCCCTGATCTGTCTCAAGTCCCTGCTCTTCCAGGGGCTGCTTTGGCTTCTGCACTCTGCTGGCCATGATGGGATGACAGCACTGAGCCTCCCTCGGAGGGACAAACACATTAAGAAGATGATGAGTGTCAGAAAGTACTGCAGGCTGTATGGGTTGTCTCACAGTACTTTGAAGTGATGGATGGTATTGCCAGCTGTAAATTTAGCTCCAGATTTGGAAAACAAGAGCATTTCCCCCACATCAAATTCAAGTGGTCTTCTGCATCACCCCAAAGTCATCACAGAATGTGCTGCTAAGTGACTGCTGCAGTGTTCAACCACCTCCATTCAGCTCCAGCTGGGAGGTCAGACTATGAAACTAAGTCCCAGGAAACTTCCTAGAGAATCTGCCACTTGATGGGCCTCATTTCCCTCATTCTTATCTGCTGTGTTGAGAGGACTGAGCAGCAGGCATAGCTTTGACTGAATGCAGTGGCCACCAACATGAGAGGGGTCCCACTGCAGGCAGCACAGCACAGATGCTGGATCAGGCCCAAGGAGCTCCAGCTCCTGCCTTCTATCAACACATGAATAATTCTGACATGTAATACACCCAACAATTTCTCCTTTGCCTAATTAAGACATGTAAATTCAAGTGTGGTTCTCAGCATTTGCTTAAAGAAGCACAATTACTTCTGCTTTCACAGCATAAAACAAGAATCTGAAATAAGCCCCTAAGACAGAGCCTTGGGTTTGGGGTCACTAAACAAACAAACTGGCTTTGACTTCCTGGGATTCCCAGGTCATAAAAACCTATTGCTAATTATCTTCTTAGAAGACAAAATTCTTCAGTCTCAGGAGAGCATCTGCTGAACACTACAGTACAGAACAGTACAGAAGAACTCCAGGAGTAGTTCCTGCTCCTACCCCCAACACTCAGTGGATGTATGCACACATCAGACCACACATTTTAAGCAATTTAGATGTCCAAGCTTTCAGAAGGTGCAGAGCAAGAAAATGGATGCTCAGGTTTGTTTTTTTTAAGCATTTAAGTGAGGCACTTGAACTAGAGCAACCTGCCTCCCCATATAAGCTGTGTTGATTAGCAGTGCTTGCTAAGGGCTGGCCTGTCCTCCTCCTTCCCCAGGCTACAGAGAGATCTTCATCACATTCCTAACTTAACTGCTCCAGTTCTGCATAGGATAAACCTGGTTGTAAGTGTAACCAAGTCTTAAAACAACCTGGGGAATGCATCTCTTCTCCCCAGATCCATTCAGTTCCCAGGGAAGAAGAGTTACTATGAAAATTATTGAGAAACACCTTGAGAAAATGTCTAGAAAAGGTGAGCAGTTGCCATGTGTGCTCCATGGTTTGCAAAACAAGGCTTAAAGAAACAGCTGGGAAGCACAAGTTCAGAGAATGAGTCTCTAGCTTACTTCTTCCTTACTCTTTTATGGTACAAGGCATGCAGAGGAGAAAATGAGGCTCCTGCATTCAATGAGGACTGGAGTCACAAAGCAATTATGGAGTTGTACTCAGCAGAGCTGTCACAAGAGCTACAGACACATGGACATAACCCCCATCACTTCTACAGTGTCCCCTGCCTGGGATACTTTGGAGATGCCCTAAGAAGAGCCTGTGGGTACCAGTGGGGTGCTGAGCTGGCAGGGAACATCCTGCCCTGTTCCTTCATCAGCACAGAATTCAATTCATTTCAATTCTGTTCAATTCTGAAAGAACACAGGATAAGAAATCTGCTATGGTCAGGGCTCAAATAAACCACCATTGTAGGCTATATCACTACCGGAGGGCAAGGAAAGGGAAAAAGAAGCTAAACCTTGGTATTATTAAATGCAAACTGTAGAAACATTTAAAGTGACACCCTCGTGAAGAGAGCTTTTAAATTATTCCCAGTCAATGCAATACAATCCACAGCTAATTACAGTCTATACATGCAAATGAAAGTAATGATAATCATAATTACTTTGCACTTATATACTGCAGCAATTTCCATCTGAGGACCTCAAGGTCTTTATAAACATTAATTAATCCTCCCATCACCCTGGGGTGCGAGGTAACTCTTACCATAATTCTCATTTTAGAGACAGGTAAGCTGAGGTCCAAAGACTTCAAGTGAATTGCTGATTGCCACATTCTGGGAGGCAGATGGGATCAGGAGGGGTGGGAAGGGATGTCTGGAGCACACACAACAACCTGGTTCCAGGGGCTGGGCTCAGGGAGGGCCAGGTTATCAACACAGGGCAGATTCTTGAGCTGAGGACCAAGAGTTTGACAAAATTACACTACAAAGTGTGTGATTTCACTACAATTACACTACAAAGACACCACTATATTTCTATATTCACTATATTTCTAGCACACCCCACTGCAGTAGTTCCACTGCTGAGATCCATGCACTGACCCTCCAAGTACTGACACTGATTTTAAGGTTTGACTTTGTTCCTTCTGTAGAGTTGTATTTTTTTTCCTTTTGTTTTGTTTCTTCAAAGAAAGCAATATTGTAAAACTTAGTCTAGGAGACAGGTGTGCAGAGAAAACAGCAAATACCTTTTTTGACTATCAAGTTTTGACTTTAAAGTGAGAGGATAAAGTGCAGTGCTGAGAAACAGGGCTGAATTTACAAAAGTTCTTGGCACATGGGCTCAGAGTAAGGCAACCAAGTCAGTCCTGTACCTTCTGCTTTCTGTAAAGGCTCTCAAGAAAGCTTCACCACCAGGTAAGGTGAGCACAGAAATTAAGTCACTTTTTGGGCTGGAGCATCTGGCAAGCAGACACCTATGGGCTTCCCCAGTTGTGTATCCATTTCCCACTGACAGCCCATTAAGTTTTGAACCTCTGGAGGAAGAAATATTTCTGCTGTGCTCCTGCAGCACCTCCCCTAGGGCAGCAAGAAGGCAACCTGGTAGGTGCTACCACAATAAAAGTAATTGGCCTAACACAATGCAGACCCCCAAGGACAGGTTGCTGCTTTTTGCTTGGGCTAATGATCCAAGTGACAGGATGCCAAAGATGAATGGACTTGAGAAATCCCCTTGGCAGAATATCTGACAGTTCAAAAGACAACAGAACCTGACTTCCAGCTCCTCTCCCCAGTAATTGCTTTTCTGGATTTGCATCCTGTGGCTTAGCAAATGCTTTCAGATTTTGTCCTTCCCCACACTTCTAAAGGCCCTTGTGTGTTAATCATTGTCTGATACCACAAAATGCAACAGCCATCAATATCAAGCCTGCCAACTTAACAGACTCATGTAATGGGTACATTTCTATAGACCTACACAATAAGACTAATTGCATGAGCTTGCTGTAAAAGCCAGAGGTCGTTTGATTACTGGCTGTTTTGTACCATGAAAGTGCACATTAATTATTTAAAAGATGGACTTCTAATTATTGTAAGCTCTAAGTAATTACCTATAATTTTGGCAAGTGTTAGAAAAACTGATAGTCTAGCAAATTCAGGTTTTAGTCATTAGTAAGCTCATAATTACATTTAAATTGCAAAATGAGAATTATGCAATTTATCTCCCCAATAATGCATAAACATTACAGTGATTGTAGGTTTTAATGGACTATATTATTACTATAAAAAGCAGAGCAGTGATGGGCAGTGAGGGGCAATTTGAGTTCATCACTGTTATTTTATAGTCTAATTGCTTCCCAGTGACTGCACTGTGATGGTTCTTCTCCCCGATTAACATGGGGTAAGTCCATTCCACCCATCAAACTGTACTGGAAAACAAAAAAAAAATTACTGAAGAGCCACCAAAAAGAAGTGATTAATCTTATATCAATGTAGGACTAATTGTTGTAGGTAAACAATCTAAAAATCAGATATTTACTCTTCCTTTGTCCTTCAAGAAAAGCACAATTCCCAAATCATGCTGCCATGGGTAGGGCTGATTTCCTTCAGACTTTGCAGAATCTGCATCCAGTCATTCCTCTCCCATACCTGAGGCCACTCAGTGCTTCCCCACCACTTAGAAAGAGCAAGAATTAATACAAAATGCAAGCACATCATACATACACAAGAGGATTTTTCAAATGCTGCTATTCCAAACCAATCTGTGCCCATCCAACATCTCAGTACAGCCATGGGAAAGCCCATTTCACCACGAGAAAAGCAGTGTAATTGCTGGATACAGTTCACCAGACAACTGAGCAGGTCTGGACCAATAAATTATTCAACTTCATTCCAGAAAGAGGAATTTTCTAACAAATGCAACCCATCAAACCTGGTAAGTAACCCTGGATGTGTATGTTCTGATGATTACAGATCACCATCTGCCCCTTTCTCAAGCAGCAAGTGTTCACAAAAAAGTTCCTCCCTGCTCAGCAAGATCCCCAAAGTCTTCTTAACAGTAGCAGAAGAAAGAGACCTGGTGGAGGTTGGGACACCTTAAACTGGAGCATGGCCCAGCAGTTTCCAAAGCACACAGTGATGTCCTGACAGCACTCCCACTGAACTCCAAAAGCATGTAGTCACTAGAGCAGTAAGTTTGCTGCAATTTAATAATGCCATTGTTCCTCTGCTTCCAGCTGCTGGGGGAAGTGATTTCTGTGTCTGGACTGAGCACTTCATCTATCAGACAAAAGTCACAAGATCCAGGAGCAAGACTGGAGAACAGATTAGGAGAGATATTTAGGATATTTTACCCAGCTGAGAATTACTGCAATTAATCCACCCTAGAAATTAGGTGAAGGTTTATACCCAAAACACAGCATTTTCAGCCAACAGGACTTCTCTTTCCAGCCAAAAAGTGATATTGGGGTTCAGTACTTCCTCAAAAGGCAACACCAACCACTATGAATCACTCAGACAATTTCCTTGTGGAGCTTCACCTTCCCTTTACGTGGACTTTTCCAGAAAATTAACCAGAGACTGGCAGAGGTGAAGACCATGCCCTCCAGCCTGAAATCAGGACCTGCCCATGCAATAAATAGTTTCATGATTTCAGTACAGTGTTGGTCTCCACCAGTGCCTCTTGGCCAAGGAGAACTTGTCTTCCTGTGATGGAGGAGGAATGCAGTGCTGAAGCTGTACTTCCAGGCTTGTCTGCAGTGAGACCCTTTCACACTGTGTGCACCTCAGAAGCTGGAGCCTTGCCAGTACAACTGGCTTCGTTTGACACCAGGGAAATTTAAGAGCTGCTTTGTGTTGTTATTTTACAAGCCCTTATACAGTGTTTGTTTAAAATGATGTGCTGTGTGATTTACTGGTGTTTGCTGAAATGATGAAAGGCAGAGCTTGATGTGCCCAACTGAGCAACTCTTGTCTTCTCCTGGAGATACTCCTTTGCATCAGCCTCCCAAAAGGCAGCACCAGCTTTAGCCTTTGGGGCACCAGATCTGCTCAGAACTTCCAACCCTAAAATCCAAGGGAAATGAACGTGCCTTTAGCTCAGCTCTGATCAGCACTTGGCAGAGCAGCTCTTCCAGATGATGGGTGGCAGGCAGGCAGCTGCCCTGTGCCGTGGATGATGCAGCAGGGATCCCAGCAGTGGTGGCAGAGCCCACACCTTGGTGACCTGGGTAACACCAGCAGCCTTGTTAGAGCCCTTCCAGGAGCACAGTGGGAGCTGCTCCAACCCCTCTGATGTCAGCAAGAGTTTTGTTACTTGCTTCTGGGAGCACAGGGTCAGGCTTTTATCATTTTGGATCATTTCTTGTGTCAATACTCCAGCTGACACCCACTCCCCTTTCTGTGAGCTGTGGCATGAAGGATCTTCTGCCTGGACAGCTCTGTTGAATCAGGGAGATCTGGTTGGTGTGATTTCTCTAAAGGTGTGAACCCAGAGTGCAGGCAGGGAAAGAAAGAATTCCTTTTTGTCAAGTGATAGGTTTGAGCTTCCTTAAGAGCAATACAGGATCACTCCTTGAAACTCTAAAGCTTGTGAAATTCCTAAGTTCCAGGGTGCTATGGGGTGAAAGAACTGGAAATAACAGGACCCTAAGGACTTTCCATACTTCTCAAGAAACATAATCCAAAACCTTCTCTCTGCCAGTGCCCAGTATCAGGTGCTTCAGAGAAGATGCACTAAGGCTTACAGGAGCTAAGCAAGGGGTAATGTTACCCCACAACATCTCCTCAAGCCTTCAGCCTAATCCCTGTTTAGCAAAGTTTCACCTATACACTTGAGCATGAGGATTTATACCCTTTCCAAGACTTTTTATTAAGTAGCTTAATTCTGCATGGAAACATTCAATGCCTCTCTGCACCTCCCCAGATCCGGTCCTTTGTAGGAACTGCCAATTCCTATTACAGACACATCAAGGCTCTGAAAACAACTTCTTTTCTCTAGCAAGCACTCCTTGCCCTCGGGTTCAAAGGTGTGCCTGCTCACAGGTCAGTGAGTAACCAGAAAGCATCTTAAGGGAAACAACTTCTCAGCCAGTGCACATTTCCCCTTGGATGATGCTGGTGACAGCTTTGTGGGAACACTGGGTCACTGGGCTGGCAGGGACTGGATGGGTCACTGAGTCCCATGCCCTGATAGCAGAGGCCTCTACATCCCAATCTCCTCCAGGTTGCATCCTTAAACAGACAGAATATTTGCTCCTCTTATTCTGACATGAATGCTGCCCTGCTCCAGAGTCTTGTTGCTTTAATGGTTAAATGCTGTCTTATTCCCAGCCTAAAGGAAAGCATGGTTAATGTGTATGGTTTGCCTTTAGCCACTGCACTCAGAAGTCAGAATTCACTTCAGTCAGATGGTGAGATGACAATTAATAACAATTAATATAATATATAATATTAATATATTCTACACATATATTAATATATAGAGTATATATTAATATATAATATGTATATTGATATATAATATATATTATATAATTAATATATATAATTAATGATTAATTAACAATTTAAAGCATCTTTTATTTTCCTGCAGGAAAACACTCTTCAGTCACCTCAGGTTCTAAGGTCTTTGCTCTGCATTGCATTAAAAGCTGAAGGTTCAGGCATTTTCACAGTGTCAGACACACACAGCTCACACAACACTTGTGATGTCCTGACAGCCCACTGGAACAGTCCCATCATACAGCAGCTCCCAGTCACCAGAAAACAAATCCAAATGGTTTTACAGGAAACCAATTTCAACCCAAACCTGGCCAGGTTCTCCTCTGAGGGTGGGAATTAAAACCCTGACTCTAAATCACCTTTTCATCTTAATCCAGTCACGGAATTGTCTAAACAGTGAATCACAGGGGAGGGGCAGAGGGTTGTTGGGCTTTTGGGTTTGGGCTTGAAGTAACTCAGTGATTACACAAACTGACCTCTTTCTTTGTCAACCCTTTTGCACCTCATACCTGAAGCTACTTTTGATGTCTTCAAGGTCAAACTAGAGAGCCCACATCAGTCCACTGGGGTTTAATACACTTGGGCTGGTGGATTTCCTCCCAGTTTCCCCCAGATTCACACAATTGATCTTTGGCCAAGAGTTAGGACAAGTTTTATGCATCTAGTCCAATGTCCAGTTTCATCCCAAGCAGTTCCTTCTGCACAATCACTGCTGGAGTATAAGTCTCAAAAATTGGCCCATAAAACCCCACAATCATTTTGTAGCCATATGAGAAGACCACAGGGAGCTCTGTTCTGAGTTCAAGTCCCCAGCACGCTGCCAGCATTAGACAAATAATAATAATAATAATAATAATAATAATAATAATAATAATAATAATAATAATAATAATAATAATAGCTGCTTCAGAGGTGCCTCAAATGGAAAGAATCTCAGTTTGATCTGATGGAACAAAGCTGCCCACAGGAAGAACAAACACAAACAGGTCCTGCAACACCTAACTGAGCATCAAAATGTATATAATTCCATCCAGGTGGAGACCTGCTGAGACCACAACCTGGAATAGCAAAGAGCAAAACCTGGGTTTGTGTCCAGCTCCTCTGAGTGACTGCAGGACAGAGTGAAATCAGATGGAGCTGGCTGGCTGTGATAGGATTTAGCCTCAGCAGCCTTTCTGAAAGAATGTTTTCCAGAGAAATTGAGCAGTTTCATTTTCAAGCCTAAGATGAGAAAACCATAAGCTCTCACTTCAGAGTTTTTTTCAAGAAATAACACACCCAGTCGTTTCTTTTTTAAATAGATGGATACCACTCCCACCTAGGAAAGAATGTGCAGTGCTCTCTGTAGCTGAATCAAAGTCAAGCTGAAGAGATGAATTAGGACCTGCCAAGTACAGAGTGCTACAGGGCAAAGTAAATGGTAATGAAAAGAATGCTGGGTTTGGGTCTAGAAGAGGAGAAGACTTGTTCTTAGCAAATAGTTCAAGGTCTACCAAACTGCAGGCTCCTTAATACAGCAAACACATCACCTCTAGTACCTCCAGCAGGATGCAGGCTGCTCAGCATCAAAACCTGCTAAAAGATTCCCTGAATCCAGGGGGGTCAACACTTTATCATTTAATAAATGTTGGCATTTGACCAAATGGCACCAAAGGATTTAAAAAATTTACCATTCTAAGGATTTGCAAGAGCTGTGTATTACAAAGCATCTGTGAAACACTCATTAATATTCTATACTGTCCTTCACTCAGGTCCCACCAACCCCTCAATCACTCTGCTGTCATCCTGCAGACAGCCTGAGACTGTCAAAGCTGCCTACACAACTGGGCATTCAAATCACCCCAAAGCTATTGAAATTAGGTGTGGAGGTACCCTGAGGATCTTTTTAAAATAAATCGTGCTTAAAAATAATATCAGCTATAAAACCACCAGTCTGGTGGCAACAGCACTGATATTTGGGCAGTCTGGATGCAACTGCTCCTTCCTGTACAGATTTCCTGAGCAACACCAAGCACACTGCAGTTTAACTGTGTCCTTGGTATGAATTAGGGATATTTTTTTCTCTCCCTATTCTTAGTTAAAAATAAAAGAAATGTAAAGAGGGCTTAGACAGTGTCTTCTGATGTCAGCATGTAAGACTCCATACCCCAAGGATACTGTTAGGGTTTCCATAGATTAATTACAGAGAATGATGCTGAGACACCAGAGGCTGCTTGGGCATTCTGTTTTGTTGGAGCAGCTGATGACCCCAAAGGCACTGCTTCTGAATCCTGCCTCACTGATATCCCAGGATCATCACAGAGATAAGAACATTGGTGCTGCTAAGAACTCTGATCAAACCCTTCCTGGTGGAACTTTCAACAGTGCAGATACTGACATAAACAGAAACAGATTTTAATACAAGATCTTCTCTGCTTGACAAGGGAAAAATCCTGAAGGCTTTTGAGACCTGCAGTACTATTTCTTTGTGAAGGCTTTTCCCTTTCACATGGAGAGTTCTCAATGATTAAATCTCAGGGAGATCAAAAGAGACTTGGAATTTAACCACAGCAATTTTTTTCCCCCACATGGAAATGTTTTATGAATCTTCTTTTAAATGAATCTCTAAGAAGGTGAATGTGGAAAAGATGGTCATCTGCACAGGTTTAAGTGAACCAGGAACATCCAGAGGCTAAGGAAACTTTAAGAGACAATGTCCCTGTCTTTGGCTTCTTCATTCCTCATATCTCACACTTGGGAAGCAAAATGAAAAGATAACACCAATGAATCAACAGTTTGGAGAAGCTGACACTGCAGCAGCATTTCCTGCAGATTGGTTCATCACCAGCTCCTGTTCAGTCATGAAGATCTAATCTCAACATCTTCTGACCCTTTTCCATAGTTCATTACTTTCTAATCACTTATGGCCCTTATCAAAGAAAGCTCTGAGTTTCTTGGACTGGAACAAATCCCTAACTCAAAGACAATAGCTTTTTTGCTTTCTTTAGCAGCCTGTCTTTATAATCTCATCCATCTGTTGGATTCAAAATTCAATTTGTGTTTGTGTGAATATAGATACTGCCAAAAAAAAAAAGAGAAAGAAACGAGGGAAAATATTTTTAGTACAGAATAAATTGTCCATTGACTTTCTGAGCTGGCATGAGATACTAAACCCTGGCACCAGTCCAGGGAAGCCAGGACACCCATGGCAATCTGTTATCTTGCTTGTCTTCAGTGGAGTCTCTCAGTATTCCTTACCCATGGGTAGAAAATAGGAAAAAGGAAGGATTACAAAATAAAGAACTGAATGGCTGCCTGTAGTTTCCACTGAAAATTTTGCAATGCAAATGAAGCACACATGCTTATTATCCATCAATCTCTGTGTCAACTTTTGAAAGGATATAACAATCAATTTTCATATTTATTTATTTTCTAGATTCCAAAGAGGGCTTTTTCCTCCTAACACTCTGCAGTAAAATCATCCCTATTGGGCCACTTTAGTGACTTACAGTAAGATTTCTGCTCTTTAAAGAAGATTACAAGAATGACATTTGTTCTACTAATTATATCTCCTCGATCAGCAGAGAGAAATTCATTCAGACCCTTTAATATGGAGCATCTCCAAGGGTTTAATAGATTTAACAAGGACTGAAACAACACTCAGGCAAAGAGGATGAGAGGCAGCAATGCAAGCTAAGAAGATAAGAAGGTCTTCCTCTTCAATTTAGCTAGACAAATAGAGACTATATTGTTCCACTTACAATAACAAACCTGCAAGACTTGTCAATAAAATCAGCAGGAGTTAGGGCAGTGCAAACGGATGAGAAGATCTAATGTGCACTCTGCTCACCTGGGATTTAGAGGTTGGGGGGGTGGTCAGGCTTTTTCTTTTACATCTCACTGCAAGAAGGAAGTCTGGGTTTGATGGAAATAAGGCAGAACCTGTCTAATGAAGTAGCTTGGGAGCCACTCTATGATTTCTCATGTGCAGGATGGACTTCAGGGGAAGGCAGTCAGCAGGGCAGGGAAGAACATGGAGAGAAGGAGAGAGATGGGAAAATCTGTTGTTAAAAAAAGAGTTGCACAGAAGGGAGATTTCAAATGGACTGTAGAAAGCTTCCTGCTCTACTTGGACATTTTTTCCAAGCTTGAGCTGGTGAATGGATGAGACAGACAAGCTTCCCAAAGCACACAGCAGCATAGGCCCAATGCACCAGAAAATTCCACAGCATCTGCACACACACCTCCTACTTTCTAACTAATAATAGCAGCTCTTGTGAGATTGGTAAATCACTCTCTCTAAAGCAGGCATACAAATGATTTTAAATTGCCATTCTCCTTCATCCCAGCCTGGTTTTGAGCTGGTTATATTACCCTAGATACATGCCTGAAAAGAAACTCAGCCTCAAGTTCTGATGCAGAAGAAGCTGATTTGATATCTCAAAGACAAAACATCCATCAGGGTAGAATTTACAGGCTAAAAGCACTGGAAAGCAATAGGAATCCACAAAAATAAATACAATACAGTTTTAGAATATAGATAAATATAAGACATATGCTCTAAGTGGATTCAAATTTCTGAGGCATCATCAAATGTACTATACCTCACCTCTGTGTTCCCTTTCCCCAGACAACTTATTGGGATTTATTTCATGACATTCAGACATCATTTATCTCCTGGTGCACAGCCAAAGTTGCCAGTGTTTTTTAGGAGTAGAACAATCAAGGGATAAAAGCCAGGTTGCTTCTTAGATCATTCTCATTTGAAAATATTTAGATAATTAATAGGTGAGCTTACTTTTTAAGTTGTTTTTAATTGCAGGTAAAACTGACAATGAACTTAAGGCTATTTGTAGCAACAGGAAATGATAAAGACAAATTCTGTTCCATCCCCTTGGCACATTTCAGGTTCTGCACCAGGCAGTGAGTGTGAACTGGTGTGAACTGGTTTGGTTGGGCAGCTGCATTTCTCTACTGGGAAAGATAATACACAGCTCAAGTACTTGATAGTTTTGAGACCTTTCAGCACAAACAATGCTATAAAAGATGTGCCATGGCTTGTCCTCAGTGATTCATCTCACTGTCAACTGCTTACCAGAAAATAAGACACCAGAGCAAGCCAGGAATAAGGTAAAGAAAGCCAAGAAAGTCTGCTCACTAGGGGAGTGCTGCTAAAAGTATGGCTTGTCATCCCACTGCTGGGTTATTTGTAAAAGTCCTGTCCTCTCTAAGGACCTGGAGGCAGAACAGATACATCCTGATATAAATCAAATTCCTGTATCTTCCATCACATCTTCTGACTATCTATATGACTCCGTCATATTTTCCATCTTATCTTTTGTTGTATTTTTCCATGGAAAGTCAATAAATCACCTTTTCTTTCTTTGCTTGCCAGCTACACTTCTGGAACAGTAAAAACCCCACAACCCACTTCAAGGAGACTATTTCATAGAATGTAACATCATACATAGACTAAGGCACAAAAGACTCTCATGTCCAGCTTCTAAAGAGTGTATGAAGGGTACCTTCCTTTACATGCTTCACCTGACTCTCTTTTCCTGCTTTAAAGACACTTTTCAGGACAGCTTTTACTTGGGAAAAACCATTTTCCCCAGCTGGAGGTATAAAGAACAGACTATCCTGAACTGACACCATTGCCTGAAGCTCACCATCAGCACAGAGTCTGAATCCAGTGAGGCTGTCACATCTGAGATGAGAATTTAGATGAGTTAAACAAAGCTACCAAGAAGGAACAGAGCACTTTTAAGACTGTTTCCAAATGGCTTTCCCAAAATGCAGCTCCACAGAAGGACCAAGCAGTAACTCAGGGACCAGCAGTCACATCCATCTCCTTTCTGTCAGCCTCAATGCCCAAAGCATCTCCTGCTGTTTGAAGATGCTGTGTTCAGCGTGTCTGTCTGTGCAACAGAGAGAAAGAAAAGGAAGGCTATTCAAGTTTTGCTAAATAAAGGAAGTTTGGCTAAATAAAGGAGCTCATTATGTGTGTGATATTTGTTCCTCAAACCTCTGCCTTTGCCTCTTTCCCTTGAGGTTTCTAGAGAAATCTGACAATCAGGGCTGAGGTTTACTGTCAGCTTCCATTAAGCAAATCCACTGGATAGAGGAAGGAGAAGGGGAAAACTGCCCTAAAACTAAGGGACAAGGAAAGAAACTCCTTACAGAACCTCTGGTTTCTCCTTAGCCAGGTACCCTTGCACTCCACAGCATCTCCATTCATGTCCTCCTCAGTGCCTCCTATCTCCAGGTCCCCAAGTCACCAATGCCACCTCCAAAGATGCAACTTGTACCTGGCTGAAAAATCCAAGTCACTTCAGAGTCCACTGCTAAAAATTAACGGATGCTCCCTCCAACCCCTAAAGATCACAAAAGACTAAGCAGGAAGGACTCAGTAGTGGTCTGAAGATGGATCTACATTGAGAAAAGATCAAGTTTGGAGGGTAAAGACTGTGGTTTTCCTCTCAATATGTTCTTCCTTCCTGCAAAGCCCCTCGTGTTTAAAAAAAGTTTTCTACTTCTCTTTAATCAGCTGAAACAAAAAATGGACAAAACTTTGCCAGGATGGTTGATGATGGTCCTCTTCAGCACAAAGATTTCTAAAGTAATATTTCAAAGCTTAGAATAAAAGCTTTCCAATATATCTAAGTGCTTCGAGTTCCTAAGTCCCAAACCTATGCATTTCAGTGGAAAAGCCATAATTTAAACAATTAGATTCTTCCCATTAGGTGTCCAAAACTTCAGTCTCATGGGCCTGGGTTTTCAGGAACAACACTGCTTCATTTCAGTTGCACAAACTATTAAAGAAATTTTAACTGCAGCATTTGTTTTTGTGTAGAATAGCAGTGGAAAGAAAAAAAAAATCCTGCCTAAATCTTAGTTTATTTCTGACAGGATTCCCATATCCTGCAAGATAATCCCAGGGAACAGTCACATCAGAGCTGGTGGGGAGGGAGAAGAGTCTGTCCCAGCCTGAGCTGTCCCAGCCAGGGCTGAGGGTGACCCCAGGGGCAGAACTGCCCCCTCCAGAGATGTGAGTGGCTCTGATAGCCCCAGAAATACCAAGAAAGACCTTTCTGAGATGGGCACAAGCCACAGAAAACTGATTTCTCTCACATGAGAGTTCAGTCCTGCTGTCTGCTTCTGTTAGGTGTCCATTTCAGAGCTGAAGCTTACAGGATAAACTATTCAACCTCTAAGGAACTGTCAAAATATGCAGCTAAATAACAAACACATGTAAGTCCCAGGCATTTCCCTAAATCCCACTTGTTCTTTTTTTAGCCTCAGGAGTAAAGCACATTCTTCTGCATAATTTATTTCTTCAACAGAATTATGCAGAAAACTGCAACTAAATTGCTTTTCCTGATTTAAACCAGAGCATTTTCTATTCTTCCCCTCCCCCTCATTCCTGAATTATTTGCTTTTTATCCTAGAGCCTCTTCTCCCTAGATGTAACTAATTTTGCCTAGGAAGAAAGCAAAGCCCCTTCTGTTCCTATCTTGCAGAGCACATCCCTGCCCAGCCCCAGAGCAGGGTGACAGCAGCTGGTTCTGTCGTGGGTCCCTGTGGTTTGAGGGTGGGCTTGCATAGGTGTGGGAAGTTTGTTGATGAAAGAGGGGAGGTATTTTAGCACAGATGGGAAAACAGCCTTTGGAATGGTGTTAGGAGGTAAAAGCAGGGCTGAAAACCCCAGTCCTGTAGCAGGAGCTGAGCAGCACAGGCACTGGTACAACAGCAGAGCCAGGTTCAACTGCTCACAAATGAGAGAGCCCCAAATCAGTGCAAGAATGAGCTCCATCCAGACCCAGTCACTTTGCCCTTGTTCATGTTGTCTGCCTGTGTAAATTACCAATCTTAGCAAACCTGGAAAAAGGGGACTGGAGATCAGAGCTTTGCAGAACAGTTTCACCTCCCTGTGAACTCCTTTCCTTGTGCAGCAGTGATGGAGTGCTTGTATTTGCATTTAGCTCTGGATGAACATATTGGCTCAGCTCCTCAAAATCCTTCCTTTGGAGACCCATCCCAGTCCTGAGGCTGGTTATAAACCTTTGTGTGTCCATGGCCATGCTCTTTGCAGGAAGAAAAAATGGATGGATTTTCACTTTCACTTGATGTCTGGTACAAGGAATCTGATGTCAGTGCTGAGCCATCCTTTATGGTGTCTGCCTGCACCTCTGAGATGAGGGCTCTGGCATGCTCAGGGTTATTTGAGGGCTTTCCTTTCTGAAGGATGGGGATGCACTTTTCTGCATTTCTTCTGCTGTGGGGCATTCAGCAGCACCAGTGGAAATGCAAATGTACTTGGTGTAGTTCTGTGGGGATCTCTGAGTGCTCATTACAGTAGCATGGCCCATCTCCCTCCCTATTCTTATCCTATTAATCATGAGGGTAGTAAGTGAAGCCAGGCTCTAGCCCACACCACCAGATGAAGGCCAGAAGACATGGGACAGGGGGCTGTTGTTTAGCCATTAAATCCTCCTTGTCAGCTGAGGTAGGTTGCTTGGGTATTTTTGGTTCTAGTAGTGCAAAAAAACAACACTCCTGGTTTCATCAGCATCTCTCTCCAAGCCCATCCCACCCACCCCCCCCCAAAAAAAAAAAAAAAAAGCAGCCTGCATGGTGTCTGTATTACTCAGCTGGTGTCTGTATTACTCACTGGTTTGATCCAGACTTAAGGAATGTCCCTCATTTTAGGGTCAGGGAGTTGCAATACACAACAGAATGTCTAAAAAGCACTCCAAGAGCTCTGTGAGTCCTGTCCTGTAAGCCAGCCAGGTGCTGGTAAATAGAAACCTAAACAGTGATTTCAGGTAAAGAGTAAACCTGAAACATTCTTTGTTTGACACAGAAATCCCCACCACAACCCTTCAACACCTCTCAGCAACTCTGGAAGAAGAGACATGTAAAAGAAATGTACCAGGGTCCAGAATCCATGTGCCACAGCTGGGTTTAACAACAGGAACTGTGTCTCTTGCCACCTGCAGCCAGCAAGTCAGAGCTCACAGACTTAGGACACTGAGGCTGTGCTAATTTGATCAGAGCACTTGGTATGATCCTGTTTATCATTCCTGTCTCTACTAACAGGATACATCAGCTACTACAGACTCATCACTGCTGAGGCTATTGACACATCTCATGTGTCAGAAACACAGCTTCAGAGTAACAGATCATTAGTGCACTGATGCTGCCTTTCTGGCTTCAATCCATTAATCATTGATCTTCAGCTTAAAACTTCAAGTGAACAAAACAGCTCTCTAGTTTGGCCTATTTTTTTTTTTTGTTTTGCTCATTCTTACCTTTGCTCATGATACCATTACATCATCTTCCAGGGTAGTTGGAAGATCCTGGTAGGAAGGGAATTTCTTTAAACTAGATAATGAGTAGATTAATTTTTGATTAAAATGTTGAATTATAAACTGAGCATGAGTTTCCCCAGTTTCTGCCTAAATTAATACATTGATCCCAATGAGTAACTAATACAATACCAACAGGTGAACAGCATTTAGAGCTTTTATTTGCACATTAGTTTGTACTACTAGCCCAGCTTTATTTCTGATGACACCTCTGCAAGGTGTTCTCTGAAAAGAGGCTATCAAACCCATCTAGGGAGTTTCTGCACTGTTCCCTTGAGAAAGAGGGGTTTTTTTCCCCCCTTTAGGCTTGGCAAGGCATTACTGCAGGCAGTAGCCTTTTGAGAGTGGTGATGAAATGCCTGGGTTGAACAAAGCTGTACATATTGTGCTTTACATCCCAGCTGATTATATTAAATATGCCAGACTCACAGGGTCCTCTCAGTATATGCAATGTTCCACCGAGCAGACTCATCATCAATATTTAAAGGTTCTTTCACATCAAGCTGCTAAGAGCCCGATCTGATGCACAGCAATGGAAATGATGGATCAGGTTGCAGTAGTTTTTACCCTGACATCTCTGTAGCTGCAATCCCACCTTCAGGTGGGTGGTACAGTCCACACACACACTCTAACCCCAGAGATCTGCAGTCCTGCTGCCAGGAGACAAATGGTCCTCTGGTGTAATGGTCCTCAAGAACCCACACATCCATTTGGCCTCTTGCCCCACAGCTTCTCTGCTTCCACCACAAAGCTCCTCCTGGATTACTGCTTCCTGGAGGCCTCCTCCTTCCAGCTGGAGGAGATGGGAAGCTTTGTGTCTCGTGTCTTCTGTGCTGTAGGCTGGTTAATGGGCATCCTGACTCACTTTTCCAAGCATGTTTTCCAGAACCTTTTTTAAAAGGAGGGGCTGCACAGTCTGTGCTGGATCCACTCAACTGAAGCCCTGAGCTTGAACAGAGACAGGGAAGGAGACCTCTGCACAGATAACTGAACTTCCAGCAATAATAAAACATTATATGCTCTGTTAGATCCTTCATTTGAAATAAAATTCTGTGACACAGAGATATCATTTCCATTTTTATCCCATCCGAAGTAAATATCACATTGGTGGGTAAATAGAATAGATCAAAATGGATGCTGCTTAGCTAGGGAATCTGTATAAATACAAACAGTGGAGATTAAAGGGCTAAGAGCCATAGGCTTTGCTGCTGAGGCTTCAGCAGCACCCTGTGTGCATCCCCAGCAACACATTCACAAGAAGATTTTAAGACTAAATCTATGATATTACTTCTTCTCCCCTGCCAATAATCTGGTAGCCCTAGGCACACATGCCAATAGAAAAGCAAGCTGGAGTTCAAAGATGTGGCACACGAGAAAGTAGCAGGGATAATTTTCACCTGATATCAAATCATCAGAAACTGCTACACAAAATTATTGTGAATTATGGGGGCCTGCTGTGCATTTGATTTCCCACAGCTGCTACCACAGCAGTCACTTTCCTGAAAATTAAGTGCATGTTTCATCTGCTCACAGGAAGGGAAGAGGGGAAAAGGTAAAGAAAGAAAAATTGATGATTGAAAAACCAGTGAAAGCTCCCATGCCACACCTTGAAGACAGAGGGCTGTGCTGGGAGGAGCAGTAAGGACACATGGTGTGACACAAGAAGCTGTGTCACTCAGACAGGGAGCCAGAGCTGTGTCCAGCACCTCCAATCTGTTCATTCCATTTCCATTCCCTGCAGCTCACTTCTGTCTCTTATCTCCAGCAAGGGACACTACACAAAAGCAGATGATTCCAGTTGCTCTCCTCCAAAGCAGGCAGCAGCATTAAAAGCCCTTGCAATTGCCAGGAGCTGTGCAATAGGGTAATCAAAACCTCTGAGGGGCAATGGGGAAGTGAGGGGAGAGTGTTCCTGCCATTCCTACACCTGAGGCTCCAACAAAAGCTCCCTCCTGGGTGCCTGCTGGGTGAGCACCAGTGAGGGGCACGGCTGGGCTGCCTGGGTGCTGGGACTGGGGTCTCAGAAGTGGATTTGGAGAGGGTGTAGTGGGTGGGTTTGAGAGGCAGGCAGGAAGGGAGAGAGGGCAGAACACCCTGCCCCAGCCTCTCCTTGGAAATAGGCTCTGGGAGGGAGCCAGGCTTTCTGGCCCCGGGGTTGTGGACCAGCCATGTTGTGTAGGTATGTGTAAACCCATTTGTAACTAGTCATTGGTTCTCTGTTTTGGGGTTTCTTTTTGTTTGTCGTTTGGGTTTTTTTGTTTTAATTGTAAAGCTACCTCCTGTTTTCAAGGGAGGAGGCTGCAGGGGGAAGGGTGGGGAGAGGCATCCTGGTTTGTAACAGGCATCTGCTGCTTCCCCTCTTCTGTAATGAGTTTAAATGATTTTTTTGAAAAAGAAAAGAATTGGAAATATTGGAGTTACCTATCTTTGCCCAAAGAATCCCAGCTGCACAAAGCAATACTTGGGATGTCCCCCTTGCCAGGCTGGCACTGTCTCCATGGTGAAGCTGTCAGGGCACAGCCCTGAGCACAAAGGGAACAGCACAAACCTCTTCCTCTCCTCCACCCAAGGTCACCCATCTCCTTTCTGCTCCAAGAAATGCTGACTGGAAAAGCCACGTGGTTATTACATCTTCTGGCAGATTTTACTGGCATAAACAAAGATACTGGAAACAAAGATACCTGAAATGCACTTTTGTGTCCCAAGATCACCAAGTGCTTCTTTCAGCACTCATTGAATTGCAAAACCTCCCCAAACCACAGGTCAATCCAACCCAACACCACTGTAGCTTTGTTTCCCATGGAAATGAAGCAGAGGTGCTCATGCTGGCATGAACCTGCATGTTCCCCTTCTACCACATGCTGGAACCACTGGCCTGTTTAAAGAAGATCTGCCAGAGAGGCAGAATCCCCAGGGAAAACAAAAATTCCAAATATTTTGTGGCTCTGACCAATATCATCACCTCAGTGTGCAGAAGGGAAAGGCTGCTGTGTGAGTTCTTTGGGCAGTGTGGGCAGAAAGTGCCTCCTCAGCCATGGAAAAGCTTCAGCCAAAACTTGTACTTTCTTGGCCAGTGAACTGAGAGATACCTGGAGGAAATTGGACCTGGGACATTGCAGCTCACAAAACAAATCATTCATGGAACCAAGAGATATGGATTAAGGTAGTAAAGGGCCTCCTACTTTTAGACAACCCAGGCCCAGATCCAGGACCCCAGTCCAGAACTCCTGGCAGTCCCCTGGGCAAAGTGATGCCCTGAACCCCTCTCCCCAGGAAGCTCACAGCATGATCATTACTACTTTGATTCTTGCACTGCTTCAGGACTCTCAGCATGTAAAATCAGGAGCAATGAAAATGGTCTGCACTGGTCTGTTTGTGCCTGGGTGTTTTCTTTCAAGAAGCTGATTTTGACCATAGGCTTTGGATTTGCAGCCTTTTCTTTTGAAAAGGAGATGAGTATGGGTCATTAGAGTAAAAAGGGATGACAAAGTTTCCCTCAAAGTGGGCTCTTTATAAGGTAGACTGAAGATGGGTCCTGAGAAACAGTGAAAAAAATCCACTGGAACCATTTGATGCACACAGATGCACTACAGATCTTCCCAGGAATTCCTCTGGGTTTGTGGAGTCTTCATGCAGGAGGCCTGAGAGGACCAGGTTGATCTGAGATAAGATAGGAGACTCAGAGCTGGCACCTGATTTCCACCAGCAACTGCTTTGCAAAGAGCCAGGTCCTTCCTCCTTCACTATGGATCTGAGGCAAAGAAGAGAAATCACTGGAACTCATTCTAATGGTAAATTTACTTTGCTGTCAAGCTGGTTTGTAAGACAGGTCTGAAGCTATCCTGTTGGAGTCAACTGAACAGGGATTGGATCCTTATATAGCATGGAAAAGGACTGAAATTTGGGTTTAACTGTAAGTATTAAGCACAACTAAAGAAAAATGGAAAAACAGAGAAGTGCAATCACATGGTAGTACCTCTTCAAAATAGTCTGCATCCAAGTGTGGCATTTTTGCCTGTTTGAAAAAGAAAAATCTAGTTTGAGAGGCAGTGGTGGACATTTCTGTGATCTGGACTGTGGCTAGGAGGAAGAGATGGAGTGGGATGAGAAAAAGAAAGGAGAGGGATTTTGCCATAATTTAAAGCATCTTGAGCTGTTAAAATTTTGGCCCTGCCTATATAACAAAAATGGAAGAAACACCCCTTGGTGATAAGTATCTCCTTCCTTCAGAAATGACCATTCCAAGAGGCCCTCACTAATACATCTGACCCCACATAAAATCAAAATAAATCCACCCAACAGGTTTTCCCACTTGCTTTGCTCAGGGTAACCTGCTGGTTAACTCCCTGTCCCCAGAAGTGGCTCTCATTGCTCATTTGTGCACAGGGAGAGATCTCTGGGCAGGACAGAGCCTCCCATCAGCTGGAGCCATGCAGTGGGAACAGCCATGTTAGTCACAGCATTATCTGAAAAGCAGCAGAAGCAAACACAGAAATAACAGAGTAAAAAGCACAGGATCATTAAGGAGGAGAAAGGGGGGGACACAGGTTTTTCTGGCTTCTCAGATGGTATTGCCAACAATAGAGGAAAAGGGATTATCTTTTTTTTTTCTCCTAAGGTTGGGAGTCCTGTTTCAGGTTTCTTATAATAAGAATGGTACAGCACAGACAGCAGTAATAACCTGCTCTGAAAGCTGCTCACTGCACAATGGCAAATTGCTCATGGGCAGTGATGGCAAAATTTAATCCCTGCTCTGCTTAGAATGCAACCCACATAGCTACTCAAGACAACATAATAGCACTTTTGTAGCTCTGTGCTACAAACATCACTTTGAAAAGGATACAGCTGTGGAGGGGGGTCTCCACATGCCTCATTTTTGGCTGGCTACCAAGCTAGCAGAGCCTCAGACACACTGTGCTCCCTCAGCCAGCTCTGCCAGGCACTGCACAGCCAGGGCTGGGGAAGGGAGAGGAAATGGATGGGGCTGTGTGAGCAGGGACATTCCAGACAAATTGAAGTTGCTTGGCCAGGTGAGCAGGTTAGGAATTAATTTGCTGAAGAACAGGGGTGAGAGAAAACTGGGAGACAGCTCCAGTCTGGGATGTCACTTACAAGCTAAAAGGCACTGCAGGAACTCAAAGTCTCTCAAACCACGGATGCATCAAACATCAGCTGGTCCTTAAATGCTGCCACGGCCACACATCCTGGGAGAGGATCCCAGGCAGGACAAAAGACAGCACCAGCCATTTCTCTCTCCATCTTCCTGGGCTATCATCATATTGTTCCCAGCTGCCAAAGAGATCAACTGAGCAGCCAGCACAGCAGACCCCACATCCCTCACTGGTTGTGGACAGCCCCAGAAATGTGTCCTGCTCAGCAGTCAGAGCTCTGAGGACACCCATCTCTCAAGAGGAGCAGCTTGGAGAGCCACAGCCTTCCCACAGATAAGCCTTGTCCAAGGCTGAGTGCTGAGCCCATGGGCTGTGCTGCTGGAGATGCCACAGATCCCTTGGGAACTCCCTGCCGATGTTCTCCAGCTGGGGAGCTGGGATGAGCAGCTGAGAGCAGTGAAGTATCCAGCTGGCCCAGCCAGATCCAGCAAGGAGTATCCCAGTCATTTCCAGTCTGGGAGCACAGTTGTCACTGGAGAGTTGCAGGAGATAAGGGAGGAAGAGTTTGGAGTTTTATGGCCAAGCATGGACCAGAAGGAGCCAGACTCCCCACCACCACTGACCAGCACTTTGAATCTCTAGCAAGTTGCTCTCTGTGTTTCTGAAAGCTCCAGCAAATATCAGCCTGAATAAGTTCATGCAGAGCAAATCCAAGGAAACTGTAAGCTGCTTATGGTTCACCCAAAGAGAGATAATGTGGCAGTGTTTGTCATATGGTATCATCCAGGCCTCTGCATCCAAAGAACTGCAGAAAGAATTTCCTAGGTTTGGTCTGTTCCTCCCAGCAAGCCTTTGGGATCTACTCTCCCTTCCTGGCACAAATAAAGATACTGGATTTTCAGCAAATTGCCTAGTAATTCTCTCATGAAGTGATTTTCTCCTTCCTCCCCACCTTGCTGTATTACTGATGGTAACAAGGGAGTTATTATCAATCAAGGCAAGCTACACTGTGATCTGTGCCACTGAAATCCATTTCAGACTGCAGGATAAAATGTGATTATATTTACACTTCCTTGACACAATTCAGGCAGCAAAATAACAGCCTTCTAGAGACATTTTTCTTCTTCATATTTAGATTTGTCAGTATTGTGGAGCTGGGTGAGCAGGGAGGGAATTACTACAGCAGCTGGGACTCAGTGATATGTTTTAGTTGCCTTACAAATGAAGATGTTTGGTTTAAGTGTTGTCTCCCCATCTTTTTTATCTCTAAGTTTCTTGAGTACTGTCCAGAAGATCCTCCAGATGGATGAGATTGTATTTCAATCAATACAGCTCTATGTAAATCTATTTTTGCTTTTGACACACCCCATAAATTATTTCTACTTATAACCTTAATCGGTCTGTATTCATCACTGGAGATGGAATTTCTAACTCATGCAGCTGTTTATAAATTAAATTTGCAAGTAATGAAGAAAGTAGGAGATTAAGCACTTCATATTTCCCCAATCTGATTTTGAAAAGGCCATAATCATGTTTTCTATGGGCAGACTGTGCTTGGACATTTTCGTGATGTTTTATGTTTAGCTCAAAAAAAAAAAAAAAAAAAAAAAAAAGAAATCCCAGAAATGCAGAAAATACCTTGACCTGTGTTGTCTTAGTCTACCTAAGGATGGGCTTGAGCTGCTGGTGGGAACAAACACTATTCTTTATAACCAAAGTCTCATTTCCTACAGACACCCAGATGTTCTCTTTTTCCAACATCAGGAACAATTTGGAGCCCATCCATCCTACCCAGGACACCAAGGAAAGATTCCCTTCTCATTTTACATCACTGCCACCATCACAAAAATCCCCAAAACTTTTCTCTAAACTGAAAAACAACCTTCTCTGACTTTTATGTCACATTCCTCTCTTTAGGAATTGCATTATCACACCTAATATCTTGCCTGGGTCTCTATAATGTATTTCAGGGAAGGGTCATCTCTTGTCTCTTCAGATTCAGCTTTCAAAGCTGTAGCCATCAGGGGAGTGACTCAGTATTCTCCTCACAGCCACACACTGTGCAGGTGAGTTAACCAAAAGCATCAATAGCAGTTTTTAAGGAACAATCATGTAGAATTACTCTTCAGACTTGATAATATACCATAATACACAGAGTTCATCTGTGGGATAGCATGCTGCAGCTGGGGAAGAATGAAAGCTCTTGCTTTTCTCTTAGAACTGGAATTCAAGACCTCTTCATTGGCCAATTTTCTAATTCCTGCAATTTTTGTTTTCTCTTATTCAGTGCTCCCTTCTTCCCCATCTCCAGCAGACAGCCTCAGGCAAAGCTCTGCTCCTCTCATGCACAGTTTTTCCTCTCATCTACCTTCACCACTTACATGGTGAATTTGACACTACAGAGTGCAATTATGAACTTATCCTTGCCCGAGCTTTTCAGTACAGACACAGAAAACTTCAGAGAAAACACAAATATCTAAAACCCAAACAAACCAGCAGTCAAATTCTCAGGCAGTCAGTGCTCAGGGACCCAGGTGACAAAGGCCTAGCCTGAAGACTTTCAAGTATTCTATAAATTTCTCTGCTTTTGGAAAGGGTTGGGTCCTGGTGCAGGATGAAGAAAAGTTTAATAAAGAGCAGCAACTGCTGAAGGGAATAGTGAGGGTGAGAAGTAAGGAGTCAGTAAACAAGCAGATGGTTAAAGAGGAAGATGGATGGAGGTTAATAAAATATAAGAAAGGAGGAGAACCAGAGGCTGAATCTTGGAGGCAAGGGAAGTGTCACACAGTAATGGTGTGTGTATTCAGATGCACATCCTGAGGGAAGCCTCTCCCCTGCATTCCTTCTCATTTCTTTTTATACCCCCAGAAAGGCCTCCTACACTTCTTAGTGCTGCACAGCTCCACAGCATCCATGGAGAAGTACTGCAGGGTTTTGTAAATGCACTGCAGAGAGAATGCCAGAGCAGGCTTTGGGGAGAGAGGGAAAGTAGCTGGAAAAATCTGGGAGCTCCTTGTCTTGAAAAGGTAATCTATAGGGTGGGCTCTGGGGTTACCTGCTGAGTTGGCTCAAGGAATCCTCCTGAGAGCCTATGGAGGGGAGATGGCATTCCAAACACCCCTCCCTTTTCAGGAGGGCTGACCAGCAACCCTAACGAGCCAGCAGACACAGAAGTACCACCTGGATCATTTGGCTGAAGTTAATACTCATTATCTCACAATGCTTCACATACAGCACACCCCAGAGTAGGGACCACCAAGCAGGCTGCCCACCACCTCCCCTGGCTGCTCCTTCCCCTCAGGAAGGATAACCCCTGGGGTTATCTCCTTTTCCATCTCAGATACTGACCCATTTTCTTCCTTTATCAAGCCATCTGCAAGAGGAATTACTTTTTCCCCAAGGTCAGTCTTGGAGCTGAGTGAGTTTTGGACTAGCTGTAAAACTTTGCTAATGAAATACTTGCTCTCTCCATGCTTTACCACCATATGGTTACATTTCCCCTCCATCAATTTTAATAAATAGTGTTTACAAATTCTTAGCCATGTCTCCCTAGTAAAATCAACTAAACCCACAAAAGATATACTTATCATGGCATTCCTTTGGTTAGGGATTTTCTCAGAGTATTGACAGCCACATCAAATTTCTAAGGATTTGGTTTTATTTCAAAATACATTAGATATATTTTTTTCTTTACTCACCTTCATAATCCTGTTGCTCCTGAAGGCAAGGGGCAACTGCTTTACAACCACCCATTGTGGTTTTACCCTCCCCAAAATATCCTTCAAGAATTAATATTTTATATCTATTCACAAGTCCCACTTAAAGCTTTCTAACACAGATCTGCAAAGCCTTAAGTTCATTCATCCTACAACTGAACACTGACATTTCCTGGCTCAAACACCGCTCCCTTCTGGGAGATTATCTGGTACCAGGGTCTAGATATTCCTATTTGCAGCCTGTGAAGTAAGCTTTAATAATTTTAAACATAAATTTTAATATAAATTCTCTCCCTCACCCTTGGTCTGTCTTTCTTAAAAAAATGAAACCAAGCAGACACCTAAAAAGCAGGGACTTCAGGTTATATTCAGTCCCAGTTCTTGATGCATTTCCTCCCTCGATCAAGCAATCAATTGGCCTCTTGAAAACAAAATATCTGGGCTAGTGGTGAACCAAGTGTCCTGCTGACAGATTCAGATGCCTACATTGCTCTTGAAAGAGATGTTATCTACCACATACATGCAAGATCCTCTTGCACTGCAGTAGTTTCAGCATAACAGCATAGACACAGCATGCCAAATGAATGTTAGCCCAGCAAGGATCTATCCCACTGCAATCACCAGCATCTCTCCACGTCTCCTACTTAACTTAGGTTCATGCTCACTTCTTTTTCTATGAGAAATACTGCAGTGAAATTCTGCAACCAGGGGAGCAGCTGCTCAGTTCTGCAATGGGAATGCTCACATGTGAGCAAGAAGCAAAGGATTCCCACATTTGCACTGCTAGAGAGCTCCAAGAGCCCAGGGAGTGTTTATGATGAGGGGGAACTCAGGAACTCCTCTTCCTTCTGTTTATCAATGGGATGTATTTCCTCAGTTAGAAAAAACCCCATTCTGAAGATGTCTGAGTTATTACAATTGAGTTAAAATGAGTATAGCACCAAGTGGGAGAGACATAACAACAGAGCAAACAACCTCTGACATCTGGTCTTACCTGAGGTGCTCTCAAGTTGCATTGTGCTTCCTGAATCAGACCCTGTTCTCATCCCACAAATCCATAAATAAACTTTGGAAGAGAGAATCTCATTCCCTGATTGCAATGGCAGACTCCATCAGATGAAACAAACCAGTACCTGAGTTCCTCCTCACCCACCCTTCACCCCCCTCTACCAACATGCCAGCAAACACAGACTAATAAATCTTCCACTAGGGGTAGGAATTTTCCTGAAGAATTTTTATCTGAGCAAATGAAGAGTTCCTGGTCATCTGCTCAGTCCATTAGCAGCCAGACTGGGCTGCATTACTTAGCTGACCCAGGTGCATGCTTGGAATATTATAAAAATTGATGTCTCTCCAAAGATGATGTCAAGTATGTCTGACCATGCAGAGGAGTCTCGGCAGAAGAGTGTGGAGAAGGAGCTGCTGATTTTTCATGAGCTCCTCATGATGAAAACTTCTCTTCTCTCCTAATATTCAGTCATTAACTTTCCAAGGTCACTTATTCAGGGCCAAAATAGCAGTTCACACCAAAGATCATTGAAGTGGTTTGGACCACTTCAAAATGAAGGCCTTAGGCTTGATTTTTTTTTAAGTCATTCTGTCTTTCCAGTTGCTTTGGACAAGGCTTTCCCACAGAACCAGTGTTTCCCAGCAACAGGAACTGCTTTTGCTGTGGTTAAAAAGTTTCTCACTCCAAGTATGTTGTTAACCAACCCAGAGTGCAAACTGCAACCTCAGAACAACTGGCACAACCTTTTCTTCTGTGTTTGCACAAGGCATAGCACTGTGGAAGCCTGGGCTGTGCCACAGCCCATGGGACATTCCTAGACTAATAATTAGGAACAACAGCTCTGCAAAGAGGAAGAAATGTACAAATAGTGACACTTGGGTTGTGGTGACAACATTCCTCTGAATGTCCCCAAAGCATAGGACAGCCATGGCACAGCCTCTCCTCTATAACCCACACTGTTTTGATCTGCAAGGGGCTGCTGATGGAAGGAATTAAATATTATTCTATAGTTGACTAATGCAACAATCAGTAAATGTGACACAGCCTTTGATGATGTCCTCAGTGTTGTGTTTGGAAAAGAAGTCAGTGACCCAGCCTGGATATAAACATGTGCTGCCTTCCCAACCGTGGAGATGTAATTTTCCCTTCTCTTACATTCTGTCTGTGGTTTATCTATTCACGTCTGCTAAATACAACATACACAGCCTCAAAGCTTTAATGTGGCTTCTGCTCCACTCCAGGAATTTTGCAAATAAATTGCTGTACTGAATTTGTTTTAAAGAAAGCATTTGTTTGTTTTCAAATCATACACTTGGCTAAACAAAAAGGACCAACCTCTCTGTTTTCTCCCAGGCTCTTTGGGTTCCAGTAAGTGCTTGCTGCTGGATGCTTGAAGGAGATGAAGAGGAAAGAGAGGGGAGAATTGGATGCTGCTCCCAGGTTCTACAACACCTTGCCAATGGACAACGGCTGAGGGAGCTGGGTCTCTTTAGTTTGGAGAAAAGGAGACTGAGGGGTGACCTCATCAATGTTTTCAAATATGTAAGGGGTGAGTGTCAGGGAGATGGAGTTAGGCTCTTCTCAGTAGTGACCAGTGATAGGACAAGGGGTAATGGGTGTAAATTGGAGCACAGGAGGTTCAAGTTGAATATTCGAAAAAATTTTTTTCCTGTAAGGGTGACAGAGCCCTGGAACAGGCTGCCCAGGGGGGTCGTGGAGTCTCCTTCACTGGAGACATTCAAAACCCGCCTGGACACGTTCCTATGTGATGTGCTCTAGGTGGCCCTGCTCTGGCAGGGGGGGTTGGACTAGATGATCTTTCGAGGTCCCTTCTAACCCCTAGGATTCTGTGATTCTGTGAACCCTGCCCTCAGACTTGGGGAGAGGGAAGCTGTCTCCTCTAGCAACACCTCCTCTGGGCACATCAACATCTCACTCTGGCTGCAGCCAAAGGGGAAGTACAAGAACAGCAAATCCATCCTGATTTTACATCCCTCCTGTAAAAGAGGAATTGTGCCTTACATTTGGCCATGTTTCTCTGTGGGCTTCAAAGGGAATATCACCAGTTAGCTCACATGAAAATGACAACATTATAGCAATTCTGGACTGCTTGATTCTTTTCCCAGTATTTCCCTTTATTTAGTCTTTAGAAATAACAGAGATCTAATTTGTATCAGACACAGATACCCATCCAGCTCAGAATCTCCAAACTGGTCCTGCCTGGAGAGTCCCTCTGAAAGGCAAAGAGACCTTTCAGCTCTCTTCAAATGTGTTTATAATGCCCATTAATATCTTAAGCAACTTTCTTGTTTCTACTTCAGTTTACCCAACACAGAACACAGACAAAGATACTGAATCTGACATCTGATCTAAAGACCTGGCACTCTGCAAGACCCCGGGGCTATTTGTAGCAGCAAGGTAATGGACACAAGTAGCACAATGAGATTTAAAATCAATTATTTCAAACAACTGATCACAAGTTGTGGCTCAGACAGCAGATGAGAAAGAACAAGGGCTTCTAAAATATGAAAGCTCAGACCTCAGGACCTTCCGGGACAAAGATTTTGCCTGGTACAGGGAAGAAACTCATCCAAAGAAAAGCCTTGTCAATAGCAGGATCACAATCAAACAGATGCTTGTGAAAAGATAGAGAACAAAACCACTGGAGTCAAAGGGTCCAGGCCCCTTCTGTGTCCTGGAGTCATGTCTGGGTCAGTAAACAAAGTTGAGAGTCTGAGCACACCCTGGTTGGATCCCACCTTGATCACACACAGGGGAAAGTGGAGAAGAAGGAAGCAGAGTTTGGGTTGAAGCAGAGTTGGGTTGAGCACAGCTCATCCCTTCCCCTGCGCTTCAGCAATGAACTGACTCCTCCAGGTGAACAGAAAGGCAACAATTAATCTGATAACAACAATTAATCTGATACCCTCTTCTTGATGGATCCCCATCTAGCTCTGAGGTACTCTCCAACAGGGCTACAACTTCTGCTTCCCCAGAATATCTTCAGCACAAGGCTGTTGCATCCTGGCAGACAGACACTCACCAGCAGGGCCCCTAAAAAGCATTTGCTTTTTTTCATTAGTCTGACAAAATGAAGGTGACAGACAGCAAAAGCTTGGTAGAAAATGATGCCACTACTTCATACCCACAACATAACTCTGCTCCAATAGCAGTAACACGTGTACATTATAGATGATCAATCCTGGAACAGCATAACTGGCATCTCTCTTAATTAGCAGCCAAATTGTTCTTAGCTAGTCCCTAAATTAAACATTTAAACAAATAACCCTATACAGAATGCTTTAGAAATGGGTTTAAGAGAATCTTAAGGGCCTGATGGAGAACCAAGGGTTTCTACTTGGCTTTGGCCAAGACTGCTGGAGGCTGAGCCTCTTTGCTGCCATCAGAGAGAGTAGGAGGGCAGGGAAGCAACTGCTCATCTGTTGGATCCCATCAGGAAAATCTGTCCCTTTGGGGCTACATGTGTTTGTGGCAGAACTGGGAACTAATAAGGGTGCTGGCTTGAAGATGTTCACTCAGCCACTTAACTTCATGACCTTGTGCAAACTGCCTGACTAAGCACCATTTGTTGTGGGAAAAGTGGACACAAACCCCAGCCCAGATGATTTATTTGAAAGCATTATGCACAGTTTGTCCCCCAAAGCCATTGCAAATCAGAAGGAAGCCATACTGTATAAAAACCTCCTATTGGCAGCCAGAGTAATTCTCTGCACCTAGAAGTTCCCAAAAGCACCACATAATGACCTACAAGGCACAGTTCTTGGAAAGATAAACACACAGCCAAATCAAAAGAAAAATCACGTATCCTGAGGTGCATAAATCTCCTCTGGAGGATGCAGTGCAGTGACCTTTTCCTGACCCACGTGTGGATCAGCTCTGCTATAATACTCAGATGGCTTGAATGAATCTCCTTCTGGAAGATCATTGCATATAAAAAAAAAAAATCAAATGGAGATACTTAGCTGCTGGAATATTGCTTCACCTTTCCCAGAATTATTCTGTGCACACCTACACATACCAGACTGTACTGAAAAGATAGGAAGTGATCTTGCTTTATCCTTTTCTTGTTACTGTCAAGGTACTTTTAATCACCTGCCTAGTATTATTAGTGTTTATATTTTCTCTGGTAAGCACCAAAGTGAAGGTTTCCTTGTGCTCCATGTCTCTGAGTGGGCCAGCTCTCTCCTTGGAAGAATTCTCCAGTTCCTGTAACTGGAGAACTGGGACACAAAAGACAGGAATGCACTGAGTCAAGCAAGGAAGGTGGAAAGTGAGCCCAGATTTGAATCCCACCTGAGAACCACAGAACTTTCCTTCTGTCTTACTCCATTCTCCTTTAATCTGAATGCCATTATCTTTCCTTTTTTTTTCTTCTGCCTTTCCTTGTGGATAACAGCTGTCATTATTTTATAGTATTAAATACATTTTGAAAAAAAAATTTAACATATTTCCTGCACCCAACCCCTCCAGTGCTCAGGAATCCCAAGTTTCACAGTGATAACAAAATGGCTGCATGTAGTATCACAGGTATTGTCAGCAAACACTTCTAAAGCAAGATGTGACTTTGTAAGAACCTTATGCTATTGATATAGAAAAAGCTTTCCTTAAAAAAAAACCCAACAAAACCAAGCAACCAAATGACTGACTCATTGCCCCAATGCACCTGTAGACTGGAAAGTTTTCTAGATTGCTCTTGAGTATCAGGATTTTTTACCCACTTATATTTTGGCACCTTTCATCTCAACTGCTTTCTGAAGTTGCTCATCCCTGGTGGTGCCTAAATGAGAGATGTAAGTGAACCCATGGGGAAAATACAGCTGATGAGATGCAAAACAGTGTTACTTATGCTGAGTCTGTGTGCAAAGTGCATTTCCAGCTTCCTGGATTTTCAGTAATAACCAGTGTTGGGGGGATGGGACAAGCCATTATTTGCATTTGGTATTTCTGCATGTCTTAGATTTTTCTTTTTCCCATGGCTCAGTGTAGCACAATTTATTTTTTTTTTCCTCCTGAGTGGGAACTAAAGCTCTGCAGGAAATGCACCTAGCATCTCTGGGGTTCCCAGAGGAGAGAGGAAAACAGGCTGGAGAGGGTGGGTTTGGGCAACCCCTCCTTTCAGCATACAGGAGATGAATTTCAGCTGCTCAGATTGAGGCATATTGCTGTGGGAGCCTCCCAGTGATGCCACCAGTGTCATATTCCTGCTCCCTACTGAAATTAATTACTTGACTTCAAAGAATTACCATGGTTGCTCCTCTTTAAACAAATATCCTGCCTTCCTGAACAAAAGACATCAGCTGTGAAGTGCTTGCTGCTCCAAGACAAGGCTGGGGAATAGCCAGCAAGCCCCTCTGCCATAGGCAGGGTCCAGCATGCAGCTGGCCAGGATCTGGGCAGTAAAGAGCCAAATACTGCTTTGTCCAGAGCACCTACCATCTCCAGGACTTCACTTGAATCACCACTATGTAAAAAATTGATCCAAAGGAGGCAGGATAAATAAGATCCAGAGATAAGTCACTCAATATTTCACCTTGGAAGTACAAGTGCAGGACCCAGCTGACCTATAATGCAAACCCAGACAGACCAAACCCTCTCAGATATGAATCTGTGACACCACTGAAGTGCATTGAGCTGGGCAGGAAAGCACAAGCAAACCCTGGCCTGTTGCTAAGCTGCTATTCTGCCTTCACTCCTCAGCTTGAAGGGATCAGGAGGGGCAGACTTCCTCCCACTGTCTCCAAGAAGGGAGTCTTGCTTATTTTTCACAACGCAGCAGTAAGAGAGGGGGTGAGAGAGCCAGGAGGAACAGAGAGGAACAGATTTGTAGCTCTCAGGCTCAAGGCTTCCCCACAGCGGTGGCTCTGTGCTTATGAACACTTGAAGTGCATCCTAAAGATCTCCCCCAGCCCTAGCAGACACTCAGGGGACTGCTGCTGGTTAGCGGGCACATGGCAGACTGGTTGTCCTGCTGTGCCACTGGGAATTGCCAGAAACTCCTAAATGGAGCCTCCATTTGGGATCTTCATTGTCTTCACCATGATGATTGTACCTTTGTAACAAGCAGAATGAAATCCAAGCAACAGATCTGCAGCTTCTTTGGTCACAGAAAGAGAGCAGGATGAATCAAGTGTCTCCCCAGCACAGCCATGGCCCTGTGTCTGCTCCCACTCAGGCTCCCCCATCCTCTCTTTAAGACCCTACAGACCACAGGGTCCCCGAGACCTGGCAAAATGAAACTGGAAGTTCTATTTGGAAGGCAGCTCTGTCTACCTGGAGCAATTTTATCTTGTCCCTAGTGGCCCAAAGTAATTTCTTTTTTCTCCCTACACAAGGCAAAGCAGGCAGTCCTCACAGAGCTCAATTTCCATATTCATCCCATTTGTGTCCCAGCCAGGTGCTACAAGGATGTCTGGATGAGCATGGTAGCTCCAGGCTCCCTGTTGTCTTGATATCCCCAGAGCCAAGGAAGCTGTGTGAGCTGGCAGGGAATCCAGAGCCCAGCAGTGGGGACACACCTGAATTCAAGCCCAGTGCTACAAGAATTATTGACACAACACCCCAGGCTGTGCAGTGCAGACAACTGCACTCAGGCACAGCCAAGAAAAGTAGCATAGCTGGAGCTGAATTGTTATGTTTGCATGAAGCTGAAAGTACACAGCATTAATATCCTGGTGCACTTTGCTGGTCTAAGTCCCATACAATCAAAGTTTTCATCTTGCTTCAAACCACACAGGCACTGTTTTGCTTGCAACACAAACTAAACAGACTCTGCTTTACCCTTCTAAATTCACAACTCATTGATCATCAACCAGGCAGGAGAAACATCAGCTCAAAGTATAAATGCTCATGAAATTTACAGTCACAGAGATGTACAAAGAAAACCAAGCCACAGCCTTCCCTTGGGGGTTCCCCCAGGGATCAGTGTTGGGCCCAGTTCTGTTCAATAACTTTATTGATGATTTAGATCTAGAGGGGATTGAGTCCATCATCTGCAAATTCACAGATGACACTAAGCTGGGGGGGAGTGTGGATCAGCTGGAAGGCAGGAGGGCTCTGCAGAGGGACCTGGACAGACTGGAGAGTTGGGATGATTCCAACGGGATGAGGTTCAACATTCCAAGGGCCGGGTCCTGCACTTTGGCCACAACAACCCCATAGGGAGCTCCAGGCTGGGCACAGAGTGGCAGAAAGGGACCTGGGAGTCTGGATTGCCAGGAAGCTGAACAGGAGCCAGCAGTGTGCCCAGGTGGCCAAGAAGGCCAATGGCATCCTGGGCTGGCTCAGAAACAGCGTGGCCAGCAGGTCCAGGGAAGGGATTCTGCCCCTGTGCTCAGCCCTGGTGAGGCCACAGCTTGAGTCCTGTGTCCAGTTCTGGGCCCCTCAGCTCAGGAAGGAGATTGAGGTGCTGGAGCAGGTCCAAAGGAGGGCAACCAGGCTGGTGAAGGGACTCGAGCACAGACCCTATGAGGAGAGGCTGAGGGAGCTGGGGCTGTTCAGCCTAAAGAAGAGGAGGCTCAGGGGAGACCTCATCACTCTCTACAACTCCCTGAAAGGAGGCTGGAGCCAGGGGGGGGTTGGGCTCTTTTCCCAGAAGACTTTCAACAAGACAAGAGGGCAGGGTCTCAAGTTGTGCCAGGGGAGGTTTAGGTTGGAGATGAGAAAGAATTTCTTTCTGGAGAGGGTGATCAGGCATTGGAATGGGCTGCCCAGGGAAGGAGTGGATTCTCCGTGTCTGGAGATATTTCCAAAGAGCCTGGATGTGGCACTGAGTGCCATGGGCTGGGAACCACGGGGGGAGTGGATCAAGGGTTGGACTTGATGATCTCTGAGGTCCCTTCCAACCCAGCCAGTTCTATGATGTAATGCCTGTTGCCTCTAGAAGCACAGCACAGATCTCTGCTCCTCAACTGGAAAGGAAACCCCATTTGCTGGGGGGGTTTTAAGCTTTTTTCTCCCCCCTGGAGCAGGCATTGGAGGGGAATACCATACTGCCTCAGTTTGTAGGACTGACTCCCAAATACATAGCTGGAAAAACAAACTCTGGCCATCAATTTGTGTGAATGAATGTAAATCATCACTGCAAGCATGCAAACAGCAAACCTGCTTATAAGATTTATTGTTGTCCAGCTGGGCAATTACAGCATGGAGTCAATGGAGTCAAACTTGTGTTTTAATAAATGAAGTAAAAAAAAAAAAAAAAAAAGGTAAAATTAAGCTTATCCAGATGGGCTGCACCAGGTTTTACCCAGCATGGCACTGGTTTGGTAAGAGAGAAGGCAGGATCTCCCACCCAAAATTGAGAAAGGCTGTCCCCCTGCCTGCAGAAATGAATCCAACTGCAAGAAGTTGCAACAGATTTTTAAATGACACGAATTAAAAATTTTTTAGCTCTTTGGGTTTGCTTTTTTTTGTTGTTGTGTGATTGGTTTTGTGCTCAGGCCATTGACTGCCAGCAGGGTAAGGGAGCAGCAGAACTCAGCTCTGGCCTGGATGAGCCACAGTAAGGAAACAGCTGGGGGGCAAGAGGCTCCAGCACAGCTGGAAGAAAGGTGAGAGCATCCTCCCTGACTTGCTTCAGTGTAAAAGAAAACCAGGGAAACTGTCTGGCAAAGGAACTGAGCTGTGTGAGGCAGAGATACTGTCCTGCACTGTTCTGAACAAGTGCAAGGGGAATCCAGGAAGCAGCTTCACTCATCACCCTGCCTGCTGAGAACCCACCTCAGTTTGCTTTATCTGACTGCTCCTCCTGATGGGCATCCCCTGCCATGTCCTGACAAGGAGGAAAAGTCCTGCTTCAGTCCTGCTTCCCCTGAGCTGGGATCTTTGTCCCAGGATCAGGCAGACTGCTGCTCTCCCACTGTTCACACACCAAACACCCTGAGTCCAGGTCAGATCCAGCACTGGGGTTATTCAGGTTTCTGCTCTGGTTTTGTCTTCTGTGGTAAAAGGATGGTGTGGGCTGAACCTGCCAGAAACACAGGGGTGGTCCAGCTCCATCCCAGATTACAGCCTGTGACTTATCTCAGTGTCAAATGAAGAGTTCTTGCTTTCTCCTCTTCCTTCTGCCCTTCTTACCAAGAATGTCTTTTTGGGAGCAAACAAGTGCCTCTTATTGTCACACCCTGACCTCACTGCCACAACACTGCTAAAAAGCCCAACACAAGCACTGGGATTCCCCCCCACTGACAAGGCAAGTCACCTGCATTGCACTTTGTGCTGGGCCAGGGCATGAGGACAGATGGTATCCAAAACCTGGCAGTTCCTTGGCCATCATCACCACTGAAATCTGTTTTCTAAAAATATAACAGGTAAATCATGTCCCTGACTTGGCAATTCCTGAGTTCTATCACTGCCTTTTTTTTTTTTCCTGAAGTTCCCTATTTCCTGCCTTCATTTTCTTGCCTTGCTACTAGTCTCAGTCTTCAGGGTCAGGAGCAAATGAGACACATCTGTTTTCTATTTAAACCAGTGAGGAAATATTTATGCTGCAGGAGAACCTGTGGTTTTGCTTGCAGAGTCAGAGGAGGCCATTCAACATACAGCAGGAGGCTCCAGGGCACCTGCAGACAGCTGGCTGGGTTAGATCAACTCCTTTGTATTTAAGTGCCTGGCAGCAAGGCATTAATTGTGTTTGAGTCTGCCTTCAGTGGGTGGTTTTGCTCCACTGGAGCCCAACATCATGGGGAGGAGAAGGAAGGAAAAGAGCAAGGCATCACAAGTGTATAGCCAGTGTTCTAACGTGATAGTCAAGTTCTAAATTATGCTTTTAATTACTTGGCATGATTTACTGAGACAGTGACTCAAGGTCACAAAGTAACACAACTTGCCTGCCAGCTTGAGTTTCTGCCACTGAAGTGCTCCTTTCCTCTTCTGCTCTGTGATGCTCTTTGTGACTCCTCCCACACTATCCAGACCTATCCCAGACTATCCAGGCTGGATGGGATCAAACTCAACACTTCAGGTACCTCTAGGGGCTAATTTGGTACCTCTGAGCCAAGGCTGGAAAGGTAAATGGTTTGGCAACAGTAAAGCTGAAGGGTTGGCTTTCAGGACATGTGTTTGCCAAAACAGTGGTTAAAACAAAACAAAACACAAAGCACCTACTCCCATGGTTGACCCTGTGATAAAGAAATGAGGAACCTAGAAAGCAATTAAAGGTAGGAGTAAACTGAGAAGAAAAATTATGCTGTTGTAATGTCTGTCAAACAGTCAGCTCATGCAGCCTGGCACAGCCTGTCTGGATGGATGAAAGAATAAACCTGCATGACACTGACCTTGCCCTGAACCAGCCCGAAAAATGAGCAGGAGGTCCCTGCCAACCTGGAGTTCTGTGGTGGTCAATGCCCTATCCAATGCTATTTGGCCCTGAGGAGCTGTAAGGGAAGATTCCCTGGATCTTCAGTGTGCAGCAGGAATTCCTCTGCTTGGCATCCAGGGCAGAATGATGCTACTGCAGTACCAGGCAAAGCTGCTGACACTCTTCATGCCCTTTCTCTGGCAAAACAGTGAAGTGTGGCAAGGAAGAGAGTCTGGAATCTAATCCTGATGCATTTTAAGGCTACTATAAATAATTAAGGGAGTTAATTAATAAAAAGAAAGCAAGTTTGCAAAAGCAGGAGGAGAGGGGCAATGAATACCCACTGGGGGTAATAAGTGTGTCCTACACTGCAGCTTACACAGACTGAAGTCTTTTAGGGAGAGCTAAAGTGGCTTTGTGGTTTAAGATAGAGAAACAAATCTTAGCTGGAAGAAAAAAATCTTTGGGGAATAACAAAGCTACTTCCTAAATCCAAGTTACACTTGGGAAGATGTTTCAAGATTTACACACTCAAGTGAGAACAGCCTGGGATACCTCCAGATGTATATCTGTATTTTCCAAGTAGACAAGGAAAAAAATGTTCTAGTTTGTGCCTGAGGTTGGCTTGCACCAACAGGTCTTTGGGGATGAGATAAAATACAGCAATGCAGAGAAAAACATCTTTCATTAATTAGATGATTATTAGTCTCCTCTGGCTGAAACGTGGGCAGTTTTGAAACCCTAACTGCTATCAAAGAAAAGATTTACAGAAGCTCCACAAAGACAGAAATAAACAATAAAGTCTGGTAATATCCCCACGGACTAAGATTTGGTAGAGTACACTGCCTGCAAGTTACTAATTACAGCAGCTCTGAAAATCAGAAGCTTAAATCTGTGCTAAACAGCAGCCCAGTGCTTTAGGCCAGGTTGTCAGGAGGAGAAATGAGGCAAAGCCACAGAGGCAGGCAGAGCCAGGTCATCCTACAGAAAACCTGGGAACTGCAGGGGCAGCTGAATGCTTGAGTGTGGTCACCCAGTGGGTGTTTGCAACTGCATATTTCATAGACACAATTACCTCTTTGGACTCCTACCTGCAGATTTTTCTGTGCTGCTTAAATGCCCAGCTTTAAGAACATGACCGTGGGAGCTGAAAACACAAAACTTGTCTGCAGTGCTGATCTGAATGTCGAGCAGGCAGCAGGGTTTTAAACAAGTGCAAGGGGCTGCTTTATCTCACATTCCTGACATGGAATTGGTGCTTTGCTGCTGATGACTTCTCATTTCCTGAGTATTTCCCTTGGATGTTTTGGCACACAGCTGGTGAGCTGTGCAGCACAAGTGGAGGGAGAGATGGATGCCTGCCCTGCAGGAAGGAAGCACAGAGCAAAGGGATTGCATGAAGCTGAAGCCTGAGATCTTGCCAAATCAAGAAAATGGGAGGTAATAGAGGTGGATGTGCTAAAGGGCTATCTTTTCCTGACCAGCAGCCTGACATTTGCTCTGGTTTCAACTACTCATCATCTGCTGGGAAATAGCCTTTGGATTTTACTGTCAGCAGCTCTGGAGAGGTTTGTGGCCGGGTAGGTGGGGGGGAAGGTATGAGCACAGCCTGCCCAGGGTGCCTGCTGGCAGCAGGGCCCAGAACACAGTTTCTGGGGGAAAGCAGCACCTTTTTTTGCTTTTTAACAGCCTCCACCATGAAACAGCACACAAAATGTATTTAAGTAGAGGGACAAGCAGCCAGTTCACAACAATATCCTAAATAAAACTTGCCACCTTAGAGCCTGACTGGCTCTACACCTTGGCAGATGTTTAATAACAAGCTATATGCAAGGAGTAAAAAGTTTTCCCAGTGAAGGGACAGCACAAACTTTATCACTTTTCCTTCTCCAGTATAAAAGACTCAAAGCTCAGGTCACTTTCAAACATACACCACCAGGTTTTTTAGTGCTTTAACTCCACTGTACTGGCATACAGAAAATATCAAACCTAAAATATGTTCTTGATGTAACATCTGCAACTAAACCACTGGGGGAAGGAGTTGGGGCTTATTTGTGCTACCTCAGTTGTACTGCTAGCAGTTTGCTGTGCCTCCCAAAAAAAAGGAAACAGAACTTGAAATCTTGCTAAAGAATGGATATGAGCTGCAGAAAAGTTCTGTAGTTATTCATTGCTTCTACACAGCAGTTAAAAGACTGCATAAATGTAAGAATTGTGTGAAACAAAAAAAAGGTAGTGCCACCTGGTAGGGGAAAAAAAAAACCCTCTCTCCAAGGCTGCAATGATTTATAAATCTAAGTAATCAATAGCAGTAGGTCTGTATCAGGTTTACATCTAATTTAAACTTTTGGGTCTCAATGTACTCATTAAATAATATAATAGATTTACATATTTTAATTATATATTATGGATTCTGAACATAATGTAATTAAAAGGGTTTTTCAGCAGAGATGATTAATGAACAGGGAAGCCAGACATTCTGAGCAGCCCTTGTCTGCAAAGGTCTTCAGTATGGGATGAGCTCAAGCCCTGATGTGAGCTGCAGATCCACCTGAGAACTGCAGGAAATGAGACAACCAGGGGCTGGAGTGAAGCTGAAGCTGCAAACCCTTTTAGATTCTAGCTC
Source organism: Calypte anna (assembly GCF_003957555.1). NCBI lineage: Eukaryota > Metazoa > Chordata > Aves > Apodiformes > Trochilidae > Calypte > Calypte anna. Next base: position 1,808,880 of record NC_044264.1, read on the forward strand.
CTCCCTTACCAATCACACCAAGAACATATGAAAACCTGGGATCAGGAAAGCAGAGCCCAGAAACCATATGTTTGCTAAGCATGACTGTGTGAAACACAGAATGATGCTTCAGGTCTTAGCCAAGGACCTACCAAGTCACTCAATACTCCTCAGACCAAGCACTGCTCCTGAATTTGTGTTATGGGTTTTACAAATGGGAAACTGAGCCCTGGGAGAGAGTGAATGAACTTGACCCAGATGCCAGGACAGGCAGGGACAAAACCACAGGGCTCCAGAATGGACTCTTATCCATCCTTTAGGCTGAAAGAATGATTTGGGAAAAGGCTGGTGTGCCCAAAACTGCTTTTCCAACCGCATCAGACCAGCCAATACCAGACAGTGAATTGTTCTGCAGACCTTGCATATCTCATATCCTTAAACAGTCCCAACTACACCACCACTGCTATTTCTTCTACATCCAAGTACTTCCTGGATGTACAATGCAGCTCCTTTGAACCAGGGTCAAAACCTACTGAACTACAGCCCCAAGAGATTCAGCAACCAAAGTGACAGCTGAAGAAAGGAAGAAGATTTGAAATAAAAACTGAAATGAAAACACAGAGGAAAGGAGGTCAGCATTGCCAGCTCTCCTGACTCCACTAAAGGTCTTTGATATTTCATGTATCCTCTACAGCTTCAGCTGTTTTGTCTTGTGAGCAAAGGAATAAAGTTTCTAATCCTCATGACTGTGAAGAAACAGCTAAAAATGCAACTTCAAGGCAATCAAACAAGAAAGCCTAAAAGACAAAGACCTCAGAAGTCATAGTTAATGCAGCCCAAGGAGGTTTTAGTCTTAGTCTAAGCCTCCTGGTACTACTAATGTATAAAAAACTACTACAGCACATAACAAAAGAGAAAGCAGTCACTTGTTTTGTGATTTGAAAGGCATCTGAAAGCCTCTGTATGTTGATTTAATAGTCAATCCATAATTACTCTCCATCTTTCTTCTCTCCTCATATAAAACCATTCCCCAGCATCTACACTATACCTCAGCAGAGCTCTGTAACAGCCATAAAATCCATGATGCAGGATGGTTTGCAGTTTTGAGATCCCTGAGCCTAGAAAATATTTAATTCACTGATTCTAGAAAATAATTAATTGTTCTTTTCTTTTATTTTGTTTAAAACAACCATGCCCTCTCTGAACTGCCCCATTCCTGCCTCAGTGAGAGTCTTCCTTTCACAGCACCACACAGGAGCTGACTGCAAGACCTGGGGAGGGCAAATATTTGGAGAGAGGAAAATTTGGATCAGAGGTGGAGTTTGACATCTGCATTGTGGGAGGGAGAGGCCCAACAGCCCAAGCATTTCTCTGGCTGCCAGCAGTTCTTAGGAGACTCAGTGAGGAGAGGGGAACATTCCCTCAGCCCCTTCCTTGGCACCCTGCTCTCTACATATTCAGGGAGTATTCAAAACACTGTTTCCTGCAACACAGATGCCATCAAATCCCCCCCTTCTGGATGAAATCTCAATTTCCTAATTTTTTTTTTTCCCCTTGTATTTTTTCCTAACTTTTGCAACTTCTGACAAGCAGGTTAGGGACAAGTTTGGCTTTGCCTGGCACAGGGGCAGACAGCAGCAGTAAAATCACTCCTGGTACTCCTGTTTTCACCTGAGCCTACATCAGTGTCTAGGATTTTATTCAGTTTTCTGGTGCAGGCAACTCCAGGGAGACTCTCAATGTGTGCTACATCTTAACCCACAGACCTTTCTAAGCTGAGGCTGAGTTTAAACACATCTGAGCTGGAATTCAGACAACCCAACTGGGACAACTGGGCAAACTGTAAACTGTGAACAGCATCTGTTGAAACTTTGGACTCTCTCACAGCAAGTGTTCACTACAGCAAGATTTTTATCTGTAACTCAAGTTGAATGAGACCTTATTCTGCAGTAAACATCACTGCAATAAGCTGTGCAACTTGAAGCTGGCAAATTTCATAAGTTTTTGCTTTGGTTTTTCACTTGTTCTCATCAGTTCTCTACGCAGTATGCTGGCCTTTTAGTCACAGAATGCTGGTTTGGGAGCAGCTGGAGCTAATGATTTAAATCATCTCTTATCTTTTGCCCTCATGAACTCTACCACGTAACAAGTTTCTTTTTGTTTCTAAATAATTCCTTGCTATTGGTCCTGACACACCTCTCCTGATGGTTCACAGAGGTGACATTTCATCTTCACTCATTTTCCCTGAAAAAAATGAACTGGGAATGAAGACAGAAATACAACTAGACCACTCCAAGGTTAGGAATTTCCCTCCTCCCCCCCCCCCAAAATCAACCTGTGATGGCTGAACCATATCCACCAGGAGATACTCTGAAAGGGGGCACTTCCTTAGAGCACAGCACCAGATCTGCACAGTTTTACATGGTGCTTGTGTTCCAGGTCTCTGCTAGAGCAACCTCTCTTCTACACAGTTCCCACCACAGGAGGAAACATTAATGCCTTCTAACTCTCACACCAGTTAATCCAGGTCCATGCTGGGGTTACAGCTGTAGCCAGCAGCAGCTCAGTTGTGCTGACACATCCTGCTAGCTGAGACTCTGTCAGCCTTGACCTCCAGACAAGGTCTTTTCCTCTTCTTGCTCAGCTCTACCTTCAAATCATAAAGCAAGTTTCATTATTTTCCTAGAAGAACCCAAATGCATCAGTTTCCCATTACTGCCCACAGTGTTACCACCAGAAACTTGTCCCCAGGGTCCCATCTCTCAGCTGGCATCCCTCTTCCCTCCAGCCTTGGCTGCAATTCCAGCTCTCAGTGATGGTTCTGCATTTGCTCAGTAAACACATCGTGTTCTGTATAATGTAAAACATGAGCATCTCCTGCACTGATAAAATTACTTCTGTGCTTACACAGCTACTTAATTTCATTTTGCCATTGATTTGTCATTTTCAAGTTAAATAATAAACATGGATTGTAGCCAGGATACTGAGTGCTGCTTTCTCCCCCTCTAGTTTTTGATTTATGTGCTTGTTTATTTACTGATTTATTTAAGTACTCCCGACTGCATTTCACACATAATCTGGCAAATCCTGAGGATTTACTTGCACAATTGATTAGAAAAGTCAATGTTTTACAGCTAGGATTAAAATGGAAAAAACCTGGAAGCCTGGATGGAATCTACTTATGACAACTACTATCTCCAATAGGCTCTGCATCCCTTAAAAATCTATGCTGTATGTTGCCAAACATTGTGAGGATCCAACCACTTCCTGCTGCAGGGATTATGTCAATTAAAGAAATAATTCATTTGTCCATGTGGGAGAGCCTTGCAGGCTTTACATTTAATCAGCACATGGGAAAAGATTTTTTTTTTTCATTTGCTGGTAGTTTCCTTCTCTGCAAAAAGAAATCAGTCAGGCTAGCAGGCAGGGCTGAGGCAAGCAGCACCTTTTCAATATTATCACTTCAGTAATCTAAATTTGAAACTTCTAAAAATGTCAACATGTGATGGTTTGGGTTTCTCAGCTCCAAACCATGTACTACTACGTCAGTTTTATTTATTTATAAATCAGCACTTAGATTATTTTTTTTTTATGCATTATGACAGGGCAAACTGCTTTCTAGCTTTTTAATTCTCTGTCAAACAGTGAACCTGGCTCCTTTTGATCCACTCTCACAACCAAAAATAAATCAGTTATCCACACACAGATCACTCCATAGTGGAATCATTTTCCAGATCATGACATTTCAGTGCAGGGAAATGAAAAGATTAGGCTGGTGTCAGAAGGCAGATTACAGGGTAGCTTGGAGAAAAGAATTAGATCTACTCCTAATCCCATTCCCCTGGGACTCAGGTTCTCCTAAGCCTTCACTGGTGCTGCAGAGATGGTAAAATTCAATTCTGTTTCACAGTGCCATCGGTGGTTTGAATTCATAAGTGGGGCTCTGGTTTGTTCTCCTTTATGAGTTTAACACAAAAATGTGGGGAGAAAGGAAGGAGATTGTGTGCTGGGGCTGAGAAATTCCAGGAGAGAGCAAGGCATCCCTTTGTCATTAGCTGACCACTGGAATTTGCAGAAGAAGAGTCAATATTGGTTGACCTCACCTGTTACAGAAAGGTCAAGTGAGCAGACAGGATAAGGTGATGGGGAAGCACTGCTTTGTGTCTCTTGGTGCTAAAAAGTCATCCAAAAGCAGAGCCAGCCATGCACAGAGACCCCCACAAGTCTAAGGCACTGGAAAACACCCCAATTAAGTGAAAATTACCATCCCCATTAAGTGGCAGCCATCACTGCTTAATTGCTACCCAGGGAGGTATCCTGATTAAAAGCAGATGAAGTTTAGCACATCTTAGGCAGCAGGTTACTGCTCAGGTATGAAGGAAAGGGATGAGAAGAAAAACAAGAAATACAAGACTGAGGCTCTTTGGATTAAAGCTGGAGGTGTTCATTTTCACTAGATGAAGCCAGACCCAGGCTGGGGACCCACTGAGCTGGAGTGTCTTCCTCTCCTCCTGCATAAGGTCAGGGTCTTGCAGGGCCTGGGGCTGTCACATCCCTGTTTTGCCATTTGTTGGTTTCCAAGTGGGAAAGGGGAAGGAGAAGAGCTTGCTTGGTCCAGCTGGACACTTAACCCAGCCCAGGCTGGATTGCTGGCCCAGGCAGTCATGCTCTGGCTCTGCTTCCTCTGCAGAGCTCAGAGCAGCTCAAAAGCACTTTTATTCAGCTATAATCAAGCCCACTGTTCTCACTCTAAATCCTCTGGCTTAAGTGAAGAGTATGGCTTTGTCAAGATAATGTGACCAGTTTTTGTAATATTTTTTCCTTAACCCCACAATTCCTCTTTCTTTGGAAGAGCTTTGACCTTTAAATGAAGGTGCACACCAAGAAAAATCCAGAGCTTGTTATCAAGGCAATCTGTGGCCCAGGCTGTGTGGTAATGTCCTCCTGAGGTGAAGAATCAGATCTATCAGTGTCTAGATACTAAGGCCTCTTTTATCCTTGCAAACTCAGAGCTTTCCAAATCTTTAAGCCTGATCAGAGATAGAGCACTACAAGAGCTTACTTAAATCTCAGCAAGCAGAAAAGAGGGTGAGGGGGAAGAGAGCTCAACATAAAATAAAGAACACCACTTTTTAAAGATAAAACATAACTCTAGGTACAATAAAAGCCTTGAGAGAACAGAAGAGATCTTTGTCAGGAATGTTCTCATTTAGTCCCATTGTTTCACTGCATGCTTTTCAGAAAGCCAGCTACTTATATTGCCTTTTTTCCTCTCCTTCCCTGATGCCAGTTCCCATTTCTCTAGGAAATTAATCACTGATGAAGTGCTATTCCTGTCTCCCTGCAAGCAGGCCTCAGAAACAGGGTAGCCAAGAAAAAAGACAACATGCAGGCTTATAATCTAAAACCTGAATGTTTTTACAAGTACATTTTTATGTTGTGCTGTGGACAGCTGCTGTATAGCATTTATTCCATGCAAGCTAATAATTCCAAGCCACAATACCTACAGTTAGATACCTTCAACATGGAATTCACTGAGGGAAAAGCAAAGGGGAGAAGAATGCTGAAATCTCCACACAATTTCCCCTGTGGGTGCTGTGAGCCAAACTTCCCTGGTTCACAGCACACTGCTGGAACACTGTGCCCATGTCCCTGGAAGCCTCAGAGGGATCTCTCACATTTTCCCAGTTGGGATGCTGCACACACATTTGTTGCCCAGACAAGGAGACAATCGCATTTCTGTAGCTTGAGTACCCCTGTGATGAGGCATTAAACTGCTGGGAGTTTTGCACAGAGAAGCAAACTCCCAGAACAGCCATGTCAGCTGGAGTTTGACCTTTCGTTCAAAGATGCAGATGAGGATATTTTCTGTGCACCATGGCTGCATACTGAGCACACAGAACTTGTCAGATCTGGTACAATCTACTCCCAAACATCTTTAACCTGATGCTCCCCTAAAACCAAAGTCCTGACCCACACAGAGAGGAAAGGGAGGGGATATTCCTTTCCTATCCCCTGCATGAACTCTTCCAACACTCAGACTGAACTGGCAAGATAAACAAACCAAAATGTTGCCAGAAATACCCAACTTAGAGCTTGAAAAATGTTTCCCAGCAACATATCTAATAAAATACATTTCTCCCTACCAACCTAGTCTCTTTTTATCTTCTGACAATACTCCTACATGGCTATCATGATACTGAGTCTTCACAGCTTTGTTAAGAGTTCAGCTGAAGAACCACAGAAGAAGAGAGATGTATTTAGCATTTGCAGAAGTTGTCCCTCTGGTTTATAAGCTTATTTTACAAGGTTAAGATATACAATGCACACACTCATTTTATACAGATTCTAAGTGACTAATCTGATGTGTCCTCTGTTTAAGCAGCATGTGCCATTTTACAAAAATGTACTTGACTGACCCCCGTGTAGGATCTGGATGAGTAGGACACACCACTTTCACTCATGCCATAAAAAGCTTTAGAGAATTGTTGTGCTGGAAGGTTCAAACTCCTTCACAGCCACAGTTTCCAGAGATTCTTATTTTGAAGATCCAGATTTACTAATGAGCACACTGATTTTCAGAAGAGCCAAAAATCCAGGAAAACAGAATTCCTGCCAAGTCTCCCTTTGCTTCCCAAAAGCAATTCACATGCTGCCTGACTTCTACTCATTCTTGCCTGGAATCTGATGCCCAGTTCCATCTGTTCCTACAAACACTACAGTAACAGCTCAGGAACAACACCAAGGACCTGATAACTCAGTGGTCACAGACTGAGCATTACAGGTGCTTGCAGAGAGATGAATTCAGGATGACAACACCAGCAGTCAGGAGCTTGCTTCAGAACATGCAGTCTGGAAGAATGAGCAAAGCAGAACAAGCAGCACACCCAGAGCAGGGTAGCCCAGCAGTGGTGAACTTATGACTAAGTTTTTGGCCATATCACTTCATTTCTCCCAGTGCCTCCTGTCAGATTTAGTTCCTCAGCCCTAGGGAAAGCCTTGACACAGATAAAAAGCCTGGGATCATTGTGCAGTTCTGATTATCTGGAGCCTATCAGGCCACAAAAGAAAACCCATCAAGTCATCCTTAAAACTAAGCACTATCCCTATTTTTCTACAGAGAATTGGTTTGTATCTCAAACCTACTTGTAACTAAGTGATTCTACTGATTTTAATGTTTTATTGTTTCTTTGCACTCCCTTTCTCTCTGTCTCCCTGCTGATTCTTTGTCTCTGGTCTTATTCAAGTATTTCCAGATCAGGGACTGCTCTTTTTGTATTCTTGTGGTGGGGTTTCCCCACCCCTCTGTATTTAATCTGTTTCTGCATTTGTCTCTCCCAGCTTTCAGTAATGAGTTTGAACACATTCCCTCATGGCCAGCTTTGTTTCCTGTTTCTGTTTTCTCTCCTTTATACTGGAGCAAAGAAGGAAACCTCCAATGAGTTGTGCATCAGCCCATTGATTAAGTGGAGTACCTTTCCACGAAGTAATTACCATTGCCTAAGCTATACCCAAGCACAGCAAATCATTTTTATTTCTGTATGGTCTGCAACTCAAAGAAAGAAGCCCCAGTCATAAAGAGACAGAATATGAATTGCCAGAAAAATCCCAGGTTGTGTACAGCTCATTTATAACCCAGCCAGCCCAGTGTTTGCAGAGGTTTTCACCCACTAAACATCTCATAAATCATGGACTTCCTTTAAGAAGATAACAATAATTCCAAAGAGGTAAGTGGGATTGGTCTGGATCATTATGTTCTCCCCTAAGGGCAGAGAGTTGAAAGTTTTAATTTTCTTTCATCAATCTAAGTCATCACCCAAGGCTGGAGTGTTATGTTTGACTTCCAGTACTGGAAACCTGAGATAAATTGAGATCTGAACACCATTCACACAGGTCTCAAGTGATGCTACTGCACTTGTTGTGAAATCTCTATCTGCCTGTGAGCAGAGGATTAGAACCCTGCTCCAAACCCACTGTGGGATCAAGGACTAAAGACACCAGCAGAGGAGCTCATGTCTCTCTTCCTGCCATGGCTTTACAAGCAAAGAGGAGACAGGGAGATGCCAAGGTTATGACCAGGACTTCCCAAAGAGTCTCTGTGTGCAGGCACTGCAGAGCACAGCATGGCTTTGGTAGTACTGAATTCACTGTGTCTGGGGCTTCCATCCATCTGGCAACCCAAACCATTCCTCCAAGCTCTCTCACTGACATTTGGGAGCCTGAATAATTGTTTGAAATCCTTAGAATCTAGGCAGAGAAAGAAAATATGGCCCCATGAACTCAAGAGTACAGTACCCAGGGGAGGAGGGTTTCTCCCCTGTGGCAGCAGCTGAAATCTACACTTACTGTCCCACCAAGAGAGCTCTGTGGTGCTGTGCAGTTGTCTCCCCCATCTCTCCAGGACTGGATCCCCCCCCTCTCCACCTGAATCCTGCTCTGGTTGCTGCTTCCATTGGCTCTGGAGCAGCACTGGGCTTTTTTTGCTATATTTTTGTAGCAGAGGACCCTGGAATCCTTGCTTACAGTTTGTGGCTGATGTGACACCAAGTCTAGCCACGACAAGCACAACAGAAAAAAGTGAATCCCTGAACTAAACTTTATTTTTTCTTCCCAATTCATCTTGGGGATATTTTTTGCAAAAAACTGTACATCCAATTGGTATTTTTCCAAAAAGTGCTAATTATTTTAAAGAACTTGCCAAATAATTTATATGCAGTTTTCAGTATGTCTCTTGTTTCTCTGTTAATTTTTTATTGGAACCAACTTGGTTTTAGCCAGTTGTAATAATGCTTTGCATTCCTACCAAGAACAGAGGCTCTTTCTGATAGGAGCTGTGCAGTGAATGAGATATTGAATGTTCCCTCTAGTCCATAACCACGTAGAGAAAAACACAACAAAAGATGGAAACAAGAAGGCACTCATCAGGGAAGCTCATAGAGCACAAGTGGGAAAGAAAACTATTACAGAACCACCACCAAGCACCAATTGATTCTGACTTACCTGGAGTTCCCACATGCTTTAGAGGAATCCTGGAAGGAAGAAATTCATCAGTCTCTCATGTGGGATGGTCCAAGCCTCAAGCATGTCAGCTTTGAGTTTTCTTGCAGGATGTTTCACATCTTAAACCTGGAAAAGAAAATGCCATGTTAATACAGCAAAGGACAAAGCAACCTGGAGCAGGCAGTGTTAGAAATCTGTTTACTAACAGCTTTCCATTCTGGCAAAAGCTTGTTGATGGCCCATTGCAAAAGCTGTGCTAAGAACTGCTTCTGCAGGCAAGAAGAAAACCAGGGCACCAAGTTCATCTCACTCTTAAACCAGCTGCTCATGCTGCCAACAAAGAAGTCCTGCTTTTAGGAACTCAGCAAGGTTTTTCAAACCTCTTTCCTATGGACCACAGGAGGCAACTTGAGTAGCTGACTGCAGTGGAATGCAAGCAATGAGCAAATCAATCAGGTTGAAATCACCTTCCCCAGCCTTGGAACAAGATCTTTGCAGATATTGGATTGGTAGCAACAAGCCTGAGAAGTCAAATCTAAGGGTCAAAAGGGGACTTGTGTGCTATAGAAACTCAACCACAACCCCACTGGTGCAGGGCTTGCAGGAAGGACAGAACTGCAGTGGCCTCAACTTCCCTTGCTACTGCTTGGTGTAAAATTTTCAGCACCCTTTTCAGGATACAGAATTAAAGTTCAAAAGGAGTATCACAGAGTATTTAACTAAAATGTATGCCAATAAAAGCAAAGCCAATCTAAAGAAGAGATTCTCAAAAGGTGTGGATGTACTTCTCAGAATCAACGTTTCTACCCTTACACATTGATGATGCGCTCTCTAAAACCTAATACCAAGTTATAATGTTTTAAGAGCAGCATATTATATTTAGCTGCTTACCTAGATTTCCTTCTGCAGCCCACAGCAATACTTCCCTTGCTTTTGTTCTTTTCCCTCTAATTACACTGTGTCACTAATTAGCTTATGGGCAGAAATAGTCCATAGATTACTGTTGCTTCAAAAACCCAAGCACTGCTCTTGTTACTTGCTCATACTGAATATTTTCATTCAGACAAAAAAACCCCAAACAACCAAAAACAAATGAAAAAAAATCTGCCCTGAGTTTTCTCCTTTTTTAAAAGTTCCCTTCTCTCCCTGGTGTCCTCCTGCTTGTTACCACAATGACTCCCAAAGTCTGATTCTGCTCAACCTTGATCTACAGCACTTCTCTACACTAGAAGTGGTGCCTGTGCTCCAAAACACAGGACTGCTCCTAACTAACAGGACTTAAATCATTAGGATCTTTTCCTGTAGCCTTTATGTGGATGAGTAGGCTACCTCTAGTATATTGCCATCTGGAGCAATTCAACAGCAGCTGTCAATAGTGTAAGCATGAATTTTTTCATCTGAGAAAATGATTATAAAATTGGATTATCATAGAACACATTTCAGTGAAAACACACTGGCTTTTTCTTTTTTTTTTTTTTTAAGTATAAGCTCAATAAAAGATGTTAAATTCTGCCATGTTAACTCACTGCTAGGAGCAGAAACCTATGCTCAATTCACAAATACCACATTAAGACACTCTAAAAAGAGTAAATTTTTCAACTCATCAACTCACCACGGAGCCAACTTAAGGCATTGATTAATAGGGTCCTTGCTATCCTAGCTGAACCCGTGAGCAGCTTAGTAAGACACAAAGTATTCTGCTCAGGCTTTTCAGTTTAATACCTTTTATTGATTTTCTTATAAGAAAATACAATAATATTGAGCATTTAAAGCAGTCTTCACAAGAGGTAAATTCTGTGCAGGCATATGAAAAGTAACATGAATTCATACTGGCTGGGTCACCCATCCACACGACCTTTATTAAGCAAGAAAATTAAATATCTAGCAAAAAGCTTTGAAACAACAACTCATAAGCATGTACCCAGGATGTGCTGTGCAGTGCATCAAGTCACACACATGCACTCATCCAGTGGGACACTGGTGACATCTTTCAGAGCCAGCAGTGAGCAGGGCAGCCTCTGGTAGTGAGGGGATCACCCCTGTCACACACACACAGGATGTGGCTGGACTCCGATGAGCCTCAGGACAAAACAAGTGGCTTTACCAAGGTCATCCACTCCTTTTAACCACCTCTGTGGCATCCACAGCTAGAGTGTCTCTGTACTTTGTACAGATTTCATTCCTGGTTTCTCCACAGCCCTGGATTGCATAGAAGATCCTTCAGAGTTGTCACCCTCCTTAGACCCCCTCATGTTTTTCACTCCAGACCCACTACATCCCCTTCCCATCACCAGCCATCTCTTCACCCAAAGGCAGCTTGACACCCCTGCCCTCAAAATCTCTCAACCACAAAGCTTTCTTTTAGCCCTGCTGACACCAGCCCCCTTGTACTCATTCTCCAAACAGGCACCATAAAATAGCTGTGTGCTTTCCCCAGGCTGAACCAGCATGTTCAGGTGCTTCCATTTCCTCTATTTCTGATGGCAAAGACAAACCAACCCATTCCCCTCAAAGCCACATCCCCCTCAAAGCCATCCTCCCAGCAAATGGGGAGGAGTGGAGCCAGTCCCCAGGGAAGAGGCAGCTGCCTGGAGCTCAGGACTCCTGATGTGGCAGCCAGGTTATTTCTGTTCTTTATTTTCTCTCCCTTTGGTTTTACATGTCTTGCCCAGAGCAAAAGACCCATAATGACCACCACTGGGAAGCTCCATCATCCCATGGGGATCTTCTCCCCCTGTCACAGCATAATGCAGGTTTCAGGCAGTGTTGTAACAACCTGAAGACAACTCTTCCCTCTGTCCAACAGTGACCCCTTTGTGACACTGCTCAATAACAAGCATAGACGTTGGGATTGTAATCATTAAATTGTAAATCCCTTTAAATGCAAAGATCAAAGGGAAAGTTTCAATCCAATGACACATAATTAAAAATGCAGACGTGAACAGGCTTTGATTCATGAACACTTATGCACTTTTAAATTGTTGCCAGGGAGATCAGGGCATGAGAAAATTAAAAACCATTCTGCTTCAAAAGGATGATTCTCACAGATTTCTAACATTATTTCCTGTTGCACAGATTTTTTGTTTTAACATTTCCCCTGCCCTGCCTCGGCAGATTACTTCTGAAAAACGTTTTCCAGAAAATGTTGAGGACTCAATGAGACTTAAAGGAGATTGGTGAGCTTGTTGGATTGGGAGTTCCCATTGTTACTGGGACACTGTAAATACATTGTTATTCTACACTGGTAAATGCTTAGGGCAGGTAAAGAGAAGCCCCATCCCACACATTTTACCCTTTTACCTGTGTTTTAAAAGAAGAGGTTGTGATCTTTTAATTTATTGTTCTTTTCTAACTGAACCAGCACAATACAAGGTGGTGCAGGCCATAAGCCAAATCTCCCTGAAGTTCAAGGACATATTCCCATGGCTGTAGTGGTTTCAGTCTGTTTAATATCTCTCACTTGCAAAAGTCAAAACTCTAAACTGAAAGGAAAAGGCTGCTTCTCATTTCATAAATATTTATAAACTGGACATGATTCCAATCAACCCCATCACAGATGTCAGACTAAATCTAGGGCTGTCAACTATTGCAAATGCTCCAACTTCTTATCCATCCTACCTCAGACCTGTCCTGCTTCAACACCAACCTTTAACACTCCCAGCTGGCAACTCAGACATCCAAGTGCTTTAAAACCACCCCAGAGACAAGCAATACTATTTCATATTTACATGTGTTTAGAAGTTAATTTCTGGGACAGAAACCGTAGAGCTGAAATGCACCTGTGAGCTGACAGCTTGCAATGCACCCATGGGCTGCATTTTTGTTCATGGCTTTAAAGTACAATGAAGCTTTTAGCACTGAACTCACACTGCTTCTTAATCACTGACCACAAGAAGGGTGAGGATGACCACCTCAAAACCTCTAGTGCACACAGGTAGATATTAGGTTGTCCTGTATTCCACCAGCTCTCCATGGAGAAGAGGATGGGCAGCTATCTCACCTGCAAACAGCCACACATGTGACTTTGGACATCTTAGGATCATGTAGATGTCTTGGTTAGTATGTCTAAAGGCACACAGGATAAATCCCACTATTCTGAAGGTGCACCCTCAGGGTAAAGGAGCAGACACAGCCCCAGAGTCACAGTAGCTCTAAATACACCAAAAATCCCATTCTGTTTGTGTGCCTTGGAAATTCAGGACTCTCCTCTTTTAATAAACTAAGTTCCAGCTGAAATAACATCCACACCAGGCTGACTTGCTCCTCACTCTACTGTGGCATTTCTCAGCTGTCAGTCAAGCCAACCTTTGCACAATTTTCCCTGTGGGTGGAGAAGCCAGAGACGAGGAGCAGCAGACCAACAGAGCACTGAACAGTTCAGCAGGCATTGGATGGGGAAAGCAAAATCTTTTTGTATTTACTTTTGAACACACAAATCAGACATTGCTTCTGCTCGAGACTGAGCTACTTCTGAAAAAGGTGTCTCCACAGTCTCAGCCATCCCAAAAATGCACTGATGCCTGCCTCAGTAGTTCCAGGGATAAGAAGTCCCACATGCAGGTTTCTAATATAATACACCTCTTTTTGTTATTTATTGCTTCTAATATCTGAGTAGTGAATAAGACAAGATGAATTAATCTTTCCTTCAGTTGGTGGTTGTTCAAGAACACGTTATTGTTATTTTTTGTTTACGCTTATTGGATCAATAATGTTGCTACATAATTCTTATTCTGCAGATTTCAGTCCAAAGAAGATTTTTTAGTCTGTTTCTTTGTGGCACAGACCATAACACTTAATCCAGTTACTGCAAGCCTTAGATCAGTAACTTGCATTTGACTGAATGCAAGATGCTTGAAAAAGCATCTGCTGTTGACTTGGGGATTTCAAAAAGCAGTTTATTCTACTTTTTAGCCCCAAATTCATATAAATAAGGCAGCTTTCTCCACTAATGATTAGGTCCCAATCAGTATTTTCTATGTGCATAAACAAAACTCTTTCATGTTCAAGCATCTGGGACACTGCACAAATACCAAGCCTTCCTCCCACTCTATTTTCTGCTGAAAAACTTGTGATTTTTCTCTGGGTATATTTGTCAGCTGCTCTATTACAAGATCAGGTCTGGGATTTGAGCTCTGCCATTCTCTGCATTTCTTTACCTTACTTGTCAAAACACATCCACTTCAGTGTCATGATAACACCTTTATGTACTGTATAACAGGTTATGACTGACCTAGAGACACAGAGAAGATGGAGTAAGTAACTGTCTTCTGTATCAGTAAGGCACTGCCCTGAACTGTCCAGATGCCACCTGAGTCTCCTTCTCCCAGACATGTACACAAGGAAGGGGAACAGCAAATAACTTTGTCCCTCAGTACATCTGAACTTCACAGCTGAGGCAGGGAAAAGTATGACAGGAGGAAGAAGAGTCACAGCAATCCCAGTTCTCCCAGTATGGTACTCCTGCAATTCCAATTTTTGGTGATATCAGCTCTGAGCAGTGTGTGCTGTTTGTATATTGGGCTGCCAAAACAGGCAAGACAAGTTCTGATAAAACAGATGTGAGACAGTTTCCTACATCACCAATCTCTGCTCAGCCTCCATACCAAATATTGTACTATTCTGTTTCATCCCCATGGCCAGAATCTGACTCTTCCCAGGACTTATAGCAGGAGCTGGGCAAGCACAAATGCTCTGAGCTCCAGCACGCTTGAAAGCAGAGGCAGCAGTCTCAGAGCTGAACAAACCCCTTAGCTGTTTGATTTTATTTATGCATTTCCATTTCAGTCACAAAACAGTGAACTGGCATTCAAACATTTAGATTTAGAGACTGGTGGTGTGACTTTTTCTGCACTGTCATTTATCCTGACCTCAGTAATGAGAACGTTTGTCCCAGGCTCACTGCAAGTCCAGGAAAAGGAAGAAAACAAAACTGTTTAATCCAAATTCTGTTTATCAGTGATGAATTTTGTTAACTCCTTGGCTATTTGCAGCAGCTCCAATTTACCATGTTTAATTTGCATTGTAGGGCAAAGACCACCACAGTTTGACAGCCCCTGGTTTATCAAGCATACTGTGGAAGACACTGTCTTAAGACAGACAGGTAGCCAGGTCGCTGACACTCTTTAAGACACCTTATATTTGAAACAATTCTCTTCCTTAACACTCTCAACCTTGCCAGGACTAGGACCATTAGGAAGGGAAGATGAAGAGGAAATCCTCATCCAGAGATAAGAGTTGCCACCTGTCTCTTCTGCCCTGTTGGAAATTATATATTACAAGTTGAGAGTCTCTCTTCTCACCCACTAGAGTGGCTGGCAACTAAGTGCTGTCTGTGTCATGAAAGGCTCCCAATCCACTCTTCTGTGCACTTCTGAGAAGAAATCAGTGTTCTCCATGTTCTGCAGGTCTCCTTTACCAAACAGCTACTTTGCAATACACCTCCTCTGCTCAGCTTGTCCTTGAGTTGGAGTGATTGCTTTATACTAGGATAGATAATGTTACAGACATGTTTTGGTTTTTTTTTATTAAAAGGCCAAGTTCAGTATAATATCACTGTACTGGGACTCAAGAGATTTGCATTCATCTTCTGACTCTGTGACTGGATGACCTCAGCTTTGCCACCCATAAGGTACTGATGAGAATCACCAAATAGCTACTTGTGTGTCAAACACTCAAAAGCTGGGGCTGAGCATGAGGCAGGCATGATTATTCCCAAACACATGCAGTCTCATAATATTGCCTTCATTTGGCATAACACTGCCTGAAAACACTGAGAGGAAAACACTGTTTTATTGATAACTGGGAGATACAAGCAGAATATCTGCATTGCCCTGGCAGACAAACAAAATCCCTGCGTCCCGCAGGTAATTACCATCTCCTAATTGGGTCTGAAAACAGGAGATTTGAGAGTCTGAATGCATGGAGTTTGCACCAAAATGAACAATTACTTGTCTGAGGGACTCAGTGGTTTCAAAACACAACAGGAAGACACTGAAACCGAGGCTGAGCTGCAGATTTCCTTGTGAATTTGCACATAGCCCTCAGCGACCTCTCCTAACAAGCTGCCTACTTCTGCAGCTCAGAATCCATCCTCACCCCTTTCCTCAGCTTTATCTGCCACTCTGGGCTCATTACATCAGTTTAACTAATAGCAATTAATATGAAAATTAAAACTGATAGCAAAATTAAGCACTTGGAAGACAGTCACTGTTCTGCACAACCCTGGCATGTCTAATCAGTTTGGTATCAAACACCCCAGTACCAACCTGCACTTTGCAGGCCAGCCCTGCCCCAGCCATCTCTTCCTTGCTGCAATCCCCCTAACTCTGTGAGAAGATGCTCTTCATCCCTCCCCACAGTTCACTCATCTCACCCCTGTGCAGCAGCCACGTTTATGAACCTTTAGGATGTTACAGCATAGTCCCCTTCCCTGCTGTTGATGCATCCAAAGATTTTGTCACACAGCTTGAGATCAAAACCAGAGCCAGGCTTGCTCAGTACCTATACAAACCTTTTAAAAAAGTCAAGTTTTCTGCCAACAGACTCTCAAAATCTCATTCCTGACACAGGAGGAATAGAAACCTTCTAAATCTGTGACCTTAGGACTTCATTTCTCTTGGTTTAGAAAATATCTACTTTGTCAACCCAGATATTTACTTATTCAGAGTTGGTATAATATTTGAAGGTATAAGCTCTATCCCAGAGGTAAAATATTACAAAAAGGGCTCTGTTATCCTCCAGCCTTCACTCAGCAGCACTTTAAATATTACTTGCACCAACTTTATTGTGACACCAGCCTCTCACATAAGATCAGCAATGTCTAACCTTTACACCCAAGGCATGCAGCATAGAACTCATCTACTTGAAATGAGTTGGCAGAATTAGAACTATTCTCTGTATTTTCCATTACCAAGGCACCAGACACACATTTCACAAACATCCTTTCAGCAAGGGACTGTGTCAGTTTACTGATACAATAATCAACATAAATCTGCAAAACTCTTTTGCTGACATTGTTGATAGGGAACAAAACAGTGTTAAGCACACTCAGCCCTCAGTCCCCCAAGTGCAGCTTATCTGGAGTTGCTCTGGAGGGAGGATGTTGTGATTTTATGCTGTTGCATCCAATGTTATATTGACACCTGCTGTGTATGAGTGGAGCTATAACTGTGTTGTACCCAAGAGCTATCCTTACTATGCACTGACTATGCTGTAACTACCTCCAAAGTATATTTATAAATGTTTCCAAGCAGTGAAATAACATCTGTATTGATCTAAAGAACATTTTATTGACTAAAGACTGCAGAAGAAACCATATGAAATGCAGGCCCATTATTTAACAATGTTTTTCCAGTACCTGGAGTGAAAATTTCAGAACTTGGGGCTGTTAAATTTTTAATCAAATAGCTCCCACTGAGGTTGCTGTAATGATGCAAAGCTAAAACACTAAACTTCGAGTTTCCCCCCTTCTGTTCCCTTCTACAGGGGAAAGGGAAAGATCCACAAATGAAAAATGCTTCTAGATATTGAAAAAGATAAGATGGGATGAAAGTGCATCTCCACACTGCTCCAAGATGGGGCACAGGTCTAGGACTGAGAAACTTTTTGGGAAGGAATTTATCCAGATCTCCACCAGTCTGCACTTCAACAGCTTTCAGGGTGTTTGATGTCAAGTTAAAAAAAAGACATTGTGTGGTGTTGAAGGGGCATCCACCTTAAGAGCTTTAGCCTTATCCTTACAGAGAGGAAGGGGATTTGGAAGAGAGCCCTAGGAATGGCAGCTGAGTGGCAATTATCTGCTTTTAAAGAAACCCCACTGGCAAACAGAGCTGAGTGTTTTCAGGTATAGCATGGAGCAGGAGAAACTTGGCAGAGAGACACAGGGGATCAGCAAAAGGCTGCCTCCTGGCAGAGGCTGACAATTTATTGTACCTTTTAGCTCATGCCTTACATTTCTGTTTCGTTCCTTGAAGAGAAATTCAGAAAACACCAGCTGACATCTCTGCTAGGAAATACAAAATGTAAATAAAACCCAACAGCCTCCAGGGAAATCCATTTGGAATTTTCAATCCATTTTTTGGATTTTTTCAAAGGCTTTCAGACTCTACACAGCTCTGAACTTTCCAAGATTGAGACTCTGTTCTTGTATGAGAAATTCAGTATCAATTGTTTTACCATTGATGTTATCTTGTAAGGGGAAAGATACCACAAGAAGGTGATGAAAATCTTTGTCAGGAAATAGGTCAAAATTAATGCTTGGGGACAAAAGTAAAGAACATGGCACAATCCAGGTTTCTGATACTGTTCAAAGGTTTGATGAGCTGTTATGTTATAGACACATTATTAATATTTCTAGATATATTGATGGTAAGCAGAGAAAAACCTTGTGATGTTGATATACAAAAGCTTATGTAGATTTTGATGTCTGTCAGGATCACTTGGGAGAGAAACAGTCACTGTAAGGAACCTGAGGAATTAAAGTCCTGGTAAAATTCACAGGCAGCTCCATGAGGACACCTGGGCAAGCCATGGGTCACTGCCCATGCTAGGGAGTTGGAACTAAATGGGCTTAAGGTCCCTTTCAACCCAAACCGCTGATTTTCTGACTATGATTCTAACTTTCCTTTCTTGTTTTTGTTTGCTTGTTTTTTCCTATTTTGCTCCTTATAGTCTTCAAAACTTTTCCCTATTGAAGAAATGAAGATGAATTCAGCTAGACAGTCAACTGAAGAAACTATTTTCTGTTTGGCAATTTTCTAGCCCAGAAATCAATACCAGCTCCCAAATGATACCTTCTAAAATACCTTGTGCCAAGTTGAGACAATGGAAGCCTGTGCTGGAGCACACAGAAGGTAAAGAAAAAAAAGAACCTGAACTGCAGCACATCTGCCTGAAAGACTCATTATGGTCTTTGTTAAGCCTCTTCACATCTCTTTCCATACCAGTATTGTGCTTTTAATTCAGAATGGGAGACTCTGCACTGGCTTTGTCAGGAGGCCTATTTTGAAGAAAAAAAGTATGACAGCAATATTATTACCAGGGCTGGAAAGTAATTTGCTTTTCCAAGTTGTACATTGTCTTTTTAAATCTTATCCCAAAGCACAGAAAAATTATTTAAGAGGAGAGGGAAGGTGTTTACAAGACATGTATGTATCTATTTAGATTTCCTACACACACCCCTCCCTGACTTGGTTTGCTTTATTAATCATGCTGAATACTTTTTTATACATTTTTCAGCCTCTGGTTTTGAACGTTGCATAATTGAAAGCCTTTTTGTAATAGTTTCATGTTGCTGTTTTCAGGGAGTAAACACACTTCATCAAAATTACTTCCTAAACAGTACTTACAAACCAGAGCATTCCTGCAGCTACCAACCCCCCCACACATACATTTTTTTTCTTTAGAATAATAAATAGTAGGGAACATTTTTAGATGGGATTTTATCCTTTAGGAGTAATAGCACATGAAATTGCAATTTTAAGAACATTTTGTTCTATTTGTGAAAAAACATTGGGTGATTTCTAAGATAAGGACAGTTTGAGTATTCTCTCAAATGACGGGTTGAGTATACAGCCTGTATTCTATCTGGACTCCTCCTTGGAGAGAGCTGCAGCTCCTCCTCTATTTGAGGCACTGCATTTGGACCCAGTTCAGGTGAGTGGCATTCCTGGTTAGACTTCAGATACCCCAAGTCATTTGGAACAACTTGGGAATAACAGGTAATGGAATTGGGTCCTTAGAGATCATCTTTTCTGCAGTATATATGGTACTTGGCAGAAAAAGTTTTCCTCAGAATTTGAGGCAAGCCTGACAGGCTGCAAACTGAACGTGGGATCCATAAACTCAGAATCTGAAGGAGAGTGTCTTAACTCCAGCAATTATCACCCAGAAAGTTAATTTCTCAACCCCAGTTACAGCCCAAGATGTTTTTGCAATGGCTGAAACCAACCAGAGAACTCAGAGATCAGAATTTGTAGATCAGAATCTTTTGGTCACAAGCAGTCCCCAAGGGAATGGCCAAATTTAGGAGTGAGAATGCAATAAAACTGTGGAGATTCACCAAAGTACCATGGAACAGAAGTTTATCTGTAGCTAGACAGGAGGGCTTCCCCCTTGTGCCTCTCCTTGTCACATTTCAAGGAATTCAGGAGTCAAGAACTGAAACGCAGCCTGGCAAAGATGCAGGGAAGGCCCTCGGGGCTGTTTAGACAATTTAATGGGGGAGGGTAATGCAAACCGTGTGTTCAGAGCATTTCCCAAACGAACCCAGTCCCTCTTACTGTTCTGCTACTGGAAATAGACTTTTTTTCCTTTCCACTTAGTTCCAGTTCATTAACTGCTACCACTGAATGCTTCTTATTTTAATTTCTTTGATCAGATTCAGATAGGTTCTCCTTCTCAGCATTCAGCCAGAGAACAAGTTTTGGCTTAGTTAATGGAATATATAGCTAATTTACATTAACAACTATTACAGGACACCCAGAAGCATTCAGAGAGTCCAATCACTCAAGAGTCTCAGCATTTTCATCTCATCTTTTAGAAGAAAAATTCCACCTCATGCAATGGGCAAGCTAATGGGCCACCTCCTTGAACAGAGCTTCAAAACAACAGAATAAAAACAAAAAAACCCTGTGTGCTTTGGAAGTACAACACAATGAACATGGAGAGATCCAGCAGAGACATGTAAAGGAAGACTCCATGATGATCCAAGATGGGAAAGGCAATTTCTGCTCTGGTCCTGTGATAGTTTCCTGTGAACCTAAAGGCCCAGGCCTGGAACTCTCCAAGTGACCCAAGTGTTTCCAAGCCTGGTATCTATGGAACTCAAATAAAACTGGCTGACCAAGCCCTTCTCTAGCTTGGATTAAATTCAGTGTTTTACCACAAAAGTTTTATCTCCATAGCATATGTTCTCACAGGATCCAGAGACATCTTACATCATTTTCCTGTCATCTTTGGATCTGAACAGTTTGCAATTAAAATTAGCTGCACTACCAAAGACTTCTTATTGGAATAAAACATTCCCACGTTTGAGGAGCAACTGTACCAGTGAAAGTCACACTCATACCATCCAACACACCTAGGAAGGTCTGAGGCAGGGTTGAATGATGGATGGAAGTCCTCTGGCTGTGACAGTGACTGCCTTGGTGTAGGGAAGAGGCAGGAATATCAGTCAGTTCAAGTTAAAAAAGAAACATGGGCATAACAAAGATCTCTGAACCAAGCTTAGACTACTGTTGCCAGGCAGGGGTAATAAATGAAGGGCTTATAACTTAATTAGAAGTTAACTGCATAAAAAGTAATAGTTATTTTGTGCTTAGTATCACCTGATGCTTCCTCATGATTGAAAGGCAACTTTTAAAACATCAGAAGAGATAGAGAACATACTCTTACTTTGCCTGATTCAGAAGGACTTGGGTTAGTACAAACATACACAAAACTTCATGAATCCCAAGGCAAAACTTGTTGTTTTCCCTTTGTTCATCACAGGAGGGTCACAGTTGCACAACAGAATAAAACCAAAATAAACAAAGCTGACCAGGGGAAAACGTGGCATTGTAAATACTGAACAAACAACATTCCTATTCAAGTTTTATGGCACAAGCCTAACACTACTTTCATTCAGTTTTCTACATTAGAGGCAGATAGACCCTGGAAGGGCAACAATAATACTGACTGCAAACATTTCCACTGAAACATTTCCCAACAAGATCTCAAGATATTGGCACCTGGAACAATTCCAGGAGGAGGGATCATGCTGCTGGGTAGAGCATTATACTACATTCTGATATAGCCACAATAAAGAAAAATAAAGAGTACAAACCCCCTTTGAAGTCCAGATTTCTAGAGGGAGTTTATAAAAGCTCCCAGTCAAATTCCTGGTAGTTTATATATAAATAGGGGAAGTGAAATAATTGTGGGAGAGGTAGAGTCTAGGGCAAAACAATTGTTTTGATTAATTCAGCTGCAACCACACCAAACCAGTTTCCAGCTGATTTCATTGCAACTAAGCATCCAGGATTTTATTGTCATCATTTCTAGCAGTCAAAATCTTTTTCTAGCCTATTGAAGCTTCTCCTCTGCCTCTTGACCTCCTAGAGCATCGCAAATGGGAAACAACATAACATAACTCTCAAAATACGCCATTACTTAAATGGAGAGGGTAATTTTCATTTATTTCATGGCAATCATCCTCCCCCCTTTGCTTTCCCATGAGATTGGTTTTTGACTGTCTTGTTTTGAAGCTGGGCAATTCGGCCCACACTCACTGTTGTTCATGGGCTAATTAGGATTTTAAAAGTAATATAAACAGCCTTTGCAGCACGCTGCTAATTCCCTCCAGGTTGCTGGGAACATTAGCTTCAGTAGTTGGGTTTTTAACCAACTCTAAAAGACCAAACACATCAGAGGTTGTACTAGATCTGGGATAACTCACCTTTAACTCACTACAAAAGAAAGCATCCTACTTACTTAGCACTGGCTCGTGGTCAGGGAAAGCTGCACAGCCCAAGACTGTATGGCTGAATCCCAGGATGGCAGAACCCTGCAGCAAGAGTCTGAGCTGGGTACCACATCCTCAGTACCCTGAGGGAATACCAGGATGGCAGAACCCTGCAGCAAGAGGCTGAGCTGGGTACCACATCCTGGGTACCCTGAGGGAATCAGTGCAGAACTCACCTCCTCACCACCACCACAGGCTGCAGACCCAGCTGCTGCTGCCATCTCTGCTGGCTGGACTGTCACTGGGCCACCTCAGTCACCAGGCATGCATTGCTCTTCCCTCTGACTGCTTCAGGGCCAAAAGGCTGGAACTTGGTGCTGGGTTTCTACCAGAACCTTCTCTGGCAGAAGTTGAACCCTGACCTGAGCCCCCCAGAAGAACAAGTAGTCTGGAAGAACCACAAATCCCAGCACAAGTCAAGCCTACAATCTGCTTCCTGCCCTGGGACTCAGGAGGGACACAAAAGGGTCATCCCCCTCCCTGTGCCAGCTGTCCAGGCCAGGAGGCATGAGGAGCTCCAGGTCCTCCTCCAGGCTCCAGCCAAGATTCATGGCATCAACAGGAACAGTAGGAACAGTGGAACATGGTACAAGAAACCCTGAATCAATCAAACATGGAAATCTTCTGACAGCCATTATACTTTTTATATATAGAGAGATATTATTCTTTCAGCCTTTAACTGGAAATTACTATGCATAAATTTTGTAAACAGAATTGTATAAGAAATAATTACAGTTTAGCAGGAATCAGTGCCAGCAATGTGGGAAACAGTTAAATGGAAAGAATTCAGCAGCAGTTTACAGGAAAAAAATAATACTGTAATGCACAGACTGCAGAGTGATTTATCTTCTACATACCTCTCTGAAAAGGGAAACAATCTTATGAAACCAACCCACTGCTACACAGTTCTGCAATTTTGAAATACCCCATGTGTGCAAACAAAAGTTAGTGTGTAATTTTCAGTAAAGATTTGACACCACTTCCCACAATAAGCATTATTATAAGCAATTAAAAACTGAACTGCACTTGTCAGAGAAGTGCCTACAGTCTACATCAGTGAGCATTAACAACCACTTCTATCTGGCATGTTTGCTTATGCATTAATACTCTGATTAACCCAGCTAAGAACATGAAAGCAGCTGTACCTGGGTTCATCCAAATACCCTCTCTTCAGCATGGGCCCAGAAGTTCACACCTGGAGACAAGCAAGAGCTGTGCAAATATCTAAGGCACTTCCCAAGCAGTCTCACAGCCTCTGACTATTTTCAACTCAAAATCTAACAGTATTTGCCTCTGCAGTAACACTCAAATGTCTCCTCCAAGCACTGCACAGGCTCTGGGTCCCACACACTTTTATACAAGTTTGACAGTCTTTGGCAAGGAGTTTCTCAAACCAGCTAACACTTCTCTTTGTTATCAATACAGCTGCTACAATTCTTAATTATCTGGTTTTTAGGAAAAGAATGCATGGAAAATAAAATTCTTATTTTTTTAATTATTATTTCTTTCTCTGGTAGCTATAAAATATTGAGATGATGTTTTAATGGCATTCAAATGGGCTCTGAATTGTGGCACACAGTTTTTATACAGCTATACAACTTCAGAAAAGAACAGTTTGGCTTCATAATCTGGTTACCAGTACATCATTATAGCTTTAAAGAGACCAAATACTTTTATACCAAAAACAACTCTATCTGTACTTGAGGCTGCTCTAGTTGAATCACATCTTTGTATACCAGTGATAAACTGAAATATGTAAGTAAGGCACAAACTAGTCAGCCAAAACTAAATGATCATTTTACTGTCTTCAGAAACACTGGCTTGGAGCAGCAGCATGAGTCAATCAGCACTGCTTCATCACACCCAACGTGCCTGCTTCTGCTGACATAAAAACTACTGCCTCACTTCTCTGCTGTTATTAATACTCTCTGCTTTTGTTTACCCTCAAGAGAGTTTGTATACAGTGCTCAGACTCTAACACATCAAAGTATTAATGAAGAGTTTTTAAACTGTCAGGCTAGCTCTGACAATTGAGAAACAGCTTCTCCCTTAAGTTTCCATGGTTACTGCATCCCTAAAGTGCAATTCAAGCCACTTATACCATAATTTGCTCCAGGTAGTTTCCTGAGCTGCTGTTCAGCTACCTTCTCCCTTTAGGGTATCAAGTGGAGAGCAGGGACATCCAGAGTCACCCTGATCCTGCTCCCTGGCATTCCCAAGCAAGACAAAGGATGTGCTGAGCTGTGTTCTTCACCAGTACAGCCAGCAATGGCTCTTGCAGATCTTAGGTCAGGTCCTCAAGGCTCAAACCTGGCCTGGTGGGAGGCAACGAGACTCTGCCTATAGCTGCATCACTTTCCACTATTTGGTCAAACACTGCAACAGGCTCCTGAGAGAGCTGGTGGATGCCCCAAGCCCCTCAGTGTTTAAAAGGCATTCAAACAATGTCCTTAAAACAATGTTTTAACTCTGTCTGCCCTAAACTGGTGAGGCACTTGGACTAAGTGATCACTGCAGGTCCCTTCAGACTGAAATAGCCTATTCTGTATTCACTGATGACTTAGAAATCTGGCATTTTCCAAGAGAAAGCACAAGGCAGTGGGTAGCACTGCAAGCCCAGGTCAGGGATGTGCCAGGGCCATATTCAACATGCTCAGAGGCCTTCAGGACATCACTGTACTTCTGCAAATCCAACATAAAGCTCCAGACAGCCTGACAGACTAAAGCCAATAAGAACCCACTTAAAGCAGCATAAAAAAAACATGAGAAACACACAACAGCTTGAAAAATGCATGTTTGTGAGTGTAGCTGGTAGATAACAGAATAATAAATGAGGATAATAATAACTGTATATAAAAAGTCCTTAGAACAGCTGAGATTACAGGTCTAGCCTATTTTCCAGCTAGCCAGTCCCACAGATAATCCTGCAGGAACAGAAATCACCAAGGAGACAGCTGAGGCCCACAGGACCTGTGTATCAGAGATGCAGAAAGCAGCACATGACAGGCTAAAGCTTGGAGGAATCAATTAATCCAAATAACACAGAGGCAGCAGGGCACCAGGGTTCAATGCATGCAACACATCTGGGGCTCAGTCAGGAGATGGAAAGCAAGAGCTGCTGCAGATGACTCTGCAAGAAACAGATCTAAACACTGATGGCTTAAGAACATGAAAATTCTGTTACATATTCAGGGTTCCAGTCTGCCACTCCATACCCCCCAGAATAAACTGTCCTATGCCAGGAATGGAAGGGCCCTAACCAGAGGGGATTATCTCCTTACAAAGAACAATCCTGCCAAATGTTCTGTAAATGAGAGGTAATTTCAGTTTCCCTAGATTTAGGTATCTTGAAAGGCCAATTGCTGAGCTGCTGTCAGCTGAAAACAAACCCTGCTCAAGCATCTGAAAGCCTAGAAGCTGAGGCAGTCTTTATTCATTTTGAAGGATCATGGCTTAAGGAATTAATTTACACAGGAGGAAAACATTCTACCAGAGAAAAAACACAGGGAAGTGAAAACCCCCATGATTAATAAACACAAAGTGATGTGAAATTTACTTCTTCCAAGCACTTTAGTACACTCAAAAATGTTCATATTTCTGATCAGCCTAGCTATGTTTATCTACAAATATATAAAATGTCACTATATGTCCCTTCTGGTGGGTAAAATGGCAAGTGGCTAACAGCATGCAAAAATAATCAGGGCAGCAGGCAGAAAAAAAGCTCTTTTCTACTAGAATTTACACATGGAACCTAGACAGAGACACTAATTGCTCCCTGGGACCCTCTGATTAGCTAAATCTGACTTGTAAACAGCTGCAAGATCATGATATCAAGGAGTGGGTACCTCTGTTTTCTGTCTCACTGGCTGCTTGTGACACATTTTTCCCCTGATTTGAGCTGATTGGGCCTCTCATTTACCAATTAGGGGATGAGACTGAACAGGGAGGAACAGAAGATGATTAAAAAATCTGCTCTTTGCTATTTCTGCAACAACTGTGGACCATTCTCTTCCAAATTAAATCTGGCTCCTGGCTTGCAAGCTAACTGGCAAATGCAATCTCATTCCCCAAGTGCCAGAGCACATCAGCTGTACGTGTGCCATTTGGGGTCCATCTGCAGGAAACACCCCGTGCCAATTGCTGCTGGGTGGGCTGGGAGGGAGAAGCAAGCACCATCAAGAAGCATGTCACTGAGCTCTCCTACCCCTGCCAAGTGGGTAAGGTTTGGGAATCTGGTGAGACTGGGCTTTAAAAAACAAATTTCAGCAATTCACACCATGTCCAAACACCTGCTTTTGCCAACAGGTCCAGTTAGAAAAGTATCATTCCTTAAATGGGGAGAAGCAGTGAAATGTTTGCAGCATTTAAAAATAATTATAATGCAATCCAGGCATCCTGACAGGTGGTGTTGTGGGACATGTCCTTGTTTTCTGTTTGTCCAGACTACCTCTTGAGCCAGAGTAGGCTGCAAATGAACTGAACCCACCCCCAGCACAAAAGGACAAACATAACTACTTAAAATTCACTCCAAGCTGTAAAAGAAGTAAAACACACATCCACTGGCTAGTGATATTCTCCATAGGATAGTTCTTGGCCACAGGCCTCTCACAGGAAGGCTTTAGGCTGGTTTGATAACCCCTATAATTTTATAATCACTATTTTGAGAAAGACATATTGCTCTGAGGAGAGCTCTATTCAGAATAACACTAGGCTTTTTCCTGAATAACTGTGTCACTTTTTTAAAACTCATTTTCCAAAGAAATATAAAAATCATACTTTATGATGTCACAAATTTTTTTCAGCATGAGAGTGGTTTGGCTGAGCAACAGCACAGGGGAGCAACACAAACCACAATCACTGCTCACTTCTCCAGCTCTCATTCAGTGAGCTCACAGCTCACACTTGAGCTGAACAGCTTTACTGCAGTAACTGGAGCCCATTTGTCCCTCTCTGATCTGTCCTAAGTTATTTGTCCCAATAATTATCGTAACTGGCAAATTAAATTCAGCAGACATTCAAGAGGAAAACTGCTCGTAGTTACCAGTGCAGACTCAAGTGAGCTGCTGGAGTTGCACGGGGAAGCTAACAAGGTACCTGACCATTATACCAGTAGTAAGCCAGAGCTGTCAGTCTTCCACTCCTGAGTACTCTCCTTTGAGAAAAGTACAAGATCTTGAGTGCCTCTTGTCCTCTGGGACTACATCTGCACTCCAGAGCTGCCATCCTCTTGGATTTTGCCTAAGCCCACGATCACCGAGAGCATATTTTTTGTTTTCTCAGCATACTGGGGTCCATCTATTTCTCCCCTTATTTCCCCCCTCATTTTCCTTGCCGCAACTGAGAGCAGATGCACACAGACAGCGTCTGACATGGTCAATGGGGATGTTATGTCAAACACTGATACCCTTCATGTTGACAGCAGCTTAAGCCAAAAAAAGTGGTCTGACAGCACAGCACTGAATTAAAACGTTGCACTTATTCATAAGCTTCTTTGACATTAATATGAATAAAATGGCAATAAGCCTATATTTTATATTCTGTCATTTCACTCTGCATGCCTAGCACTGTAACTTTGTATGCTCCCACTACACTCATACAGATTACACTTACAAATTGCCCCTCTGAAAAAAAAGAGCACTGCACAGGGATGACAAGTATTGATTTTCAATCTCCTTCCAAAATGACTCTATCATTGCAAGTAAGTCAGGCAATTTGCCTCACTTTACACTTCAGGCTGGAGGCCTCAGATCACATTGACAGGCCTGATCCTTCAGGAGATGTTTAATTAGAAACAAAACGAATTACTGTAAATCAGCACTTAGTCAGCGGCGCTACACAATTTGTAAAGCTCCTTCATCCCTCTCACCCCTCACATACGAGCTGCCTAATTTATTCTCTTAGCCTCACCCCTAAGTCGGAGGGAGCTGTTCCATGTTATCCGAGCTGCTGCTTTCCTCCAGGAAAGATCCCGGTCCGGTCCATCCCCCACTTTTCCTGTCAGACGCCCCTACACCAGCGCTCCCCGGGGCTAACACGGCTCCCCTCGCTGGCAGACTGACATCCTCTCCTGGCCCTGCTGCTTCCAGAGGGAGATTTGAGCAGGGTTATGACAGACATGTTGCAAAAGCACACATCCCACAGGAGAGGAGAGGAACCGAGCCGCTGCTCCCTGCTCCGTGCTGAGGAAGCCGCCGCGGGCTCTTCCCGCGCTTCCTGAGGCGGCTCCGGAGCCACGCGCTGGGACAAAAGGCTCCCCCCAGGCCCAGGACCCAGCCGAGCGGGTTGAACAATACTGAAGTAATTTCTCCCGCAAACTACTTACTTTTCGACGCTATCCAACACAGTTCTTTTGAGGTTAAGGCAAAAACTTTTTTTTTTTCCCCTCCTTACACAAACCTTCAGTTTACAGGCTGTTCCATCCCCCAGGGCTGGGGACACCGCCGCTTCCCGCCCTTTCTCCTCAGAGGTTCCCGCTCTCCGCCGCCATGAGCGACGCCTCAGAGGTGTCGGAACGGGGCGGGTTCCCGCCCGAGCCCTCTCCACCCTCACTCAGCCACGGAGAGGGCTGAGAAGGGAAAACTACTTAAAAATACTCGAAAAAGAAGGGAAGGGGACCCGCGGGGGTGCGGGTACCGCTAACGGGACAGCGAGACGCGCCAAGGCCCTGCCACGCCGCTGAGGGAAGAAGCCGGCCATGAGAGAAGGAAGAAAATCACTCACCCCCTGCTCCAGCCTTCCCGGGACGGCCCAAGTCCTTCTGTGCGCGGTAACCCCTGAGGAGAGCTGCGAGGCGCCGAACCCTGAGGCAGGTAAGGGCCGGGCCGGTCCCGCTTTGACCCGCTCGGGGTGGCCTCAAAGGTCCTTTTATGAGGTACGCTTAACCCCGCGGGGCTTGGAGCATAAGTTGATGCCCCATTCCCTCCTTAAAAAAGCACGAGAGAGGCTCCCCAGCCCCTGAGGCAGAGCTAGGAGGGAGCAAGTGAGGGCTCGGTACGCTATGGAGATGATGTAACAGCGGTACCAAAACGTGCTCTGGCTGTGAGAGAACCTCACACATGCTAATACAGCCCCAGCACAGGTGAGTGAAATTAGCACACTGACTTCAACTGTGTAGTCACACCCAGCCCTGGCAGCTCTGGCAGACAGGTGCAGGTAATTTGGTTGTGGCTCCACCAGAGAGCAGGTACCTCATGGAAACCATAACCTTCCCCCACTGCCGTGTACAAGCTGTGCCCTTGGACCTGGGATCCCAGGGCTTTTTACCTTCCTTCGTGCTTCCCCTTCTTCCCCTGTCCCTTTTTGCTTCGGCTGGGAGGATTCCATTTGTTCCTCTGCCTTTGGTCCTGATCCATTCCAGCCTGGACTTTCCCAGGGCTGCCCTGCAGGACTGGTGGTGATGTTATTGGGGGAAAGGAACATGGTTATCAATTTTCCTGTATATTTATATATATTTAGTAATTTTTCCTATTTATCATTACTGTTTCATTAAAGTTGTGTAGTTTCCAACCCATCTGTCTCTCCCTTATTCTCTCTCTTTATCAGGGAGGAGAAGGGGACTAATAGAGAGCACCTGTTATTTGGTTTAATTGCCAGGCCAGGGTTAAACCCTAACAGATTTATTGGCTGCACACCCAGCTCTGGCAAAGGGGTGCAGATAACTTGGTTGTGGCTCCACCAGAGAGCAGGTAGCTCATGGAAACCATAACCTTCCCCCACTGCCGTGTACAAGCTGTGCCCTTGGTTCCGGGATTGCAGGGCTCCCGTCTGCTGCTTCCACTGCAATCCAGCTGCATGCCAGGCTCTCACAAAAATCAATGCTAGCTAGGCAGCCTCAAGCCCAAAATTCTCCCAAAGCACAATGCAAGTTCTTGAAGTTTGCCCGTGCAGGTGTATGCAAGGCAGCAGATGGCACAGCATGGGAAATGTGTGGCAAGTTCACAGCAATGTTTCCATATGAAGTTGGTTTGTATTGTGTGAACTACAAACAACCTTACCATCTGAAAGGGCTACAGGAGTTAACTCCTGTGCCCTTATATGTACTTGTTTAAAAAGCAGTATTAAAAAGGAGAAGGATGTAGCATCTGTGACTGAAAGAGGTTTTAAAAAATTATGTGCAGTTGGAATGCAGTAGAGAGGAAAAAACCTTGCTACCGTTTTATTAAAACTTGTTACAAATGGTGAGTGCAATCATCCATCAACCTTGTATAGATTACTTTTTCTTCTTTTGTGTGAGAAATCAAACCACTTGTTTACTGTAGCAGTAACACATGGAGAACCACTTTTAAAGTGCCCAGCTGTGCCCCATCTACCACTTACCATGGAAGGGACAAAGAAAGAAACAAACAAACAAACAAAACCACCAAAAAAAGCCAGCAGACAGGTTCAGATAGCAAAGGTCTGACTGTAGGCTGCACAAAGCTGGTCCTTCTTGTGTTGTACAGAAGTACTTGGAGGGGGGTGTTGTGTGAGTGGTTTTCATCTGCACTGATGGAGGTTCCTTGGCATCTTGGGGTGGATGGGGCAGTCAGGGGGCTCCTCCAGGAGTGGTGGTAAGAAATTGTTCTGTTATGTGAAGGGAAAATGTGTTTCTCTTTGAGTTAAGGACAGCAAGACCCTACAAAACACTTCAGATTGATTTCTGTTTCAGCAGCAGAAAGTCAGGAAAAAGGTCATTGTATTTTCACAGATAGAAAATTTGAAAACATCTGGAATCTTCAGTACTTTGAAACAGTGTTTGTTGGTGTCAGCTCAGTCAAGCTTATGAACCTTTACAGGTGATTTGCTGTTAATTGGGGTCACTGAGGTCACCCAGATGACTCAGACTTCTTCCTGCAGAAGAGGCTGCTGAACACCCTCCTTGCTATTGATGGACATGGCTTGTCAGATCACTGTGTAAAAAGGCTTTTAATAAATAGATTAAATCTCATTCCAAAGCATGTGATGCTTCAGCCCTGAATTGTTGGTAGTCAGTGCTGGAAATAGTGGGTGAATTTTTATTTGCCTGAATGAATCGGGAGTCTAGAGAAGAGGAATCATTGTACTAAATAATAATAAAAACACAGTATGAACTACTTTAAAAACACATCATGATTAAAATATACTCAAAATTTGTTAGTAAAAGAACTGAACACACAGAGTGAGCCTTCTGTGCTTTATTACTGCCTCCATTAATATTTTCAGAAACTTCCAACTGCTTCAACTATTTCCTCTGTCACTAAAAAGGAAAGCTTTGCTTTCTAGTGGTCTCAGCTAAAAGCACCAAGTTGTTCTGTGAACAACAGAGCTAATGGAGTCAGACTTCCTACGAAGCTGAGTTTTTTGTTCCTTTTTTTTTCTTTTTCCACACAGAGAAACTCTAAACTCATGTGTCATTTTTGAGAGCCATGCTGAGCTAGACAGGCCAGACAGTGACTCCCACACAGAATATATAATAACTGAAATTTGCCTTTTCCCTGGCAGAGCTACTCCTTTAGGTCCTTACTCTAGTTAGATACTAATGTCCATAAAATTTGCAGGAATGTAATTACCTTCAAACTGTCTGTTCCTTGTAAAATTTTGTTAAAATGGGCTACTGGGTTTCTAAGTTAATGGAGTGTTGGTTTGGTTGGTTTGGAGGCAGACTGACAATGTCAGCATGGAGGCCTGTTTTCTTCAGAAGATTGAGTCAGTGGATTTAAATGGCTCAAGTTTCTAGCCATGATCCTGGGAATTTCAATTATATCTTCAGGATATTCAGGACTAGTGCTTCTGCACTATCAAACAGTGACTTTACACGAGGGGTTTAAAGTGTGATGTGTTGAAGGGAGCCTAACTGAATGATCAAGCAAGGATTTTACAGCCTGGGGAAGAAGGACAATGTATTTTATCCAGGTCTCACTGCACAGCTGCAGAGGGCTAACAGGCTGCTTCTGAAGGGATGGGAAGTCTCTAGGGCTGCACTGCCCTTCCCACAGGCTTCGTGCTGGGTAGGGAGTTCCTGCACTCAGCGTCATCCTCAGCCACAGCTTCCTGAGGGCTATTGCTGCAGAAGCTATGGAAACATCAAGCTTGCAACTCATGGAGAGAATGTTTCTTGATACAGCTTTTGCTGTTACAGCTTTTTTTGTGACACTAGTGGCAGCCTGTAAAGTCCTTTAAAGTCCTTAAGTCCCTATAATAAAAACTAGTTCTTTTTTGGTCTTTTTCATAGAATGCTGCCATTTTGCCATCATTGAGAGAGTGATCATAAACTTAGTTCTTCCATCCAGACACTACCAAGCAGCAATGCAAAAAGTATTTTCCAGTTGCAGAGAACATATAATTTTAAGAAAAATATGACAGATTCTTTCATGCAGATGAGGCCCAAGTGGTCCAGCCTTGCACTCCCTTCCCTACAAGACTACCCTCCAGCAGTTCTCTCTATCCACTGGCAAGTACCAAGAGGGAGCTCATATTCTGCTCTCTGTTCTCAGGACTTTGGCTTTCCAAAATTAAGAGAACATGCAAGTAAAAGAAGAATAATAAAATCTTGGCACCTCCCTAGGACTGTTTTTCAACAGATCTCTGCTGTGATTTGTGCAGCCTGTGATTGCAGTTATTTTGCACTTAAAATGTTTTCTGTTAGAAAACAGAGTGTTTTAGACAGTCACTTAGTTTCAAGTGTTCTGTATTTTTTTCACTTTATTTAAAAAAAAAATAAATCTATTGATTTAAATACACCAGAATACAGGGCTGAATTTTCAGGGCAGAAGTTAATTATATATGCTGCAAAAGCAATTAGAATCATGCTTAATATAAATCCCTTTTTCTTTTTAAAGCTCTTATGATGTAGGTACAAGCTGAACTATACAAATGGGGAAAATGAGGACACGAGGAAAGTAAATTACTGAAGACCATGCAGAATTAGCAATAGAGCTGATTATCACTAAGTGTTCTGTGGATGTTATCTCAGGAAGGAGGGGGAAATAGAAACTGTGTATTCATTTCAAAAGCTGCAGATCACAGAAGAAAGAAAATGTTTTCTGATTGCCTGGCAGGAATGACTCTTGGAGGACACTGCTGTGACTCCTCTGTTGTTCCACAGTTCCTTACATTTGATTACTCATGCTGGTTTTGGTTGTTTCTTGCCTAAATGCAGGCCCTTGGCTCACTCACACATGGGGTGTTGTGGGGCACTGTCAGCCCACGAGTTGGATTTGGGGCTGAGCCATTTGGAGCTCATTTCCCTGTACAGCACCATGCACAGTTCTGCCTGCACCCATCAGCCAGCACCTTACTCTGTCTGCTCTATGTTGGGAAGACTGAAAAATGGCCCAACTTTTTTTTTTCCCCATCTCTGTCCCTTCTCTACCAAAATCACTAATAATCCCCAGTCCCATTTCATAGGGATATACACCTCCTTGTGCTACTGCTTTACTTACTAGGATAACTTCTGAAGGAAACCTCTTCATTAAACCAATTTCAGCATGCTCCATTTAGTTTCTTGGGAGATCCTGGGTGAGAGAGGAAGATAAGTGACACAGGCTATTTATTGAACCAGTCCAAAATAATGCTCTTAGAATTAAGTACTGAAATGTTAACTTAATTGAAAGGATTAATAAGGTCTTCATAACTCTGCTCCTACTGAATAATACATGGGATGTAAGGGGGAAGAGGAAAGTATTTGGATGATGGAAGAACAGCTGGTTACTAGCTGCTCACCACCTGGTCAGAGTAAGAGCTAACCTTGACTGGCACCATCTTCCTTCCCCCAGAAAAACCTCATTTCTTATTTTCAGTTGTTTTCCTTATTAGTTTTGCAGTTTCCTTTTACACTTCTTCCCTGTTTTGAACAGTTTCAAACAATATTTTTCTCAAAGCACCCAAGTCTTCTCCCACCACTCCAATATGTTTCCAAAGAGGAGGAGGGGAGTCTTCAGTCACAGGTTGTAGTGGAAAGGCTTTTTCCTTTCTGCACTTACTGCTCTGCTGCTTTGTCCCACACTCCTGCTCACCTTGGCCTGTGTATTTGGTATTCTCCCTCCTGTCTGGAGAAGAGGCATGCTATCATTCCAGCTGCCTCTGTGGTCTGAAGCAATCATTTTATTTAAGCTGCAGTTTAAACATAAAATCTTCTCCACAGTAATTACAGAGTTGCATTAGAAAATACTGGGTATCCATATACTGCATACATAGATTGTACTCTGCACTGTGATAGCTGCACCATCTGCTTTCCTGCTCCTTCTCCTGCAGACTTTGGATAAACATGTTGAGAGAGCAGCAGGCTGTTTTCAATCATGACGTATTTGAGCTGTGTTTAAAGTCAAAAGCCTTTATTTACAGCTTGGTGAAGAAACAGGACTCATATCAAGGGCAATAAACTAGAACCTTAGCACTTTAAAGGTTCAAAGGGATGGGAGCCATGTTTGTCAAACCTGTCACTTCTTTAAAAAAGAAGGTTCAAAAATGAGAGGAGGGGATGCAAGGCTTCCTGGTTACTAGGAGATGGCTTTCAGTGCTGTGGGGTGTGTTTGGAGGCACAGCAGTGGGGCAGGTAAGCACAGCCTCTCTTGGATGTCATGGGCAGCCTGAAGGAAAATTCACTGGCACTGACCCAATGCATAGTCCAGAAGCAGCACAAGACCTTGGCAGGAGTACTTGAGGAAGGATGTCCCTTTCTGGGATCAGTTGCCACAGCTGCTGTTTGTAGAAAAATGGAAGTTAGGTCTTCCTGTTTGGAAAAGAAGGAGAGAAATGAAAGGGAAAGAGTATTATTAGCAGGATAGTCCTGTAATGGCCTGGAAGTCAATCAGTCTCTCTCATGCCTGCAGAAACCCTCAGAATTCAGCATCCCCCTATGAACACAAAGCCAGTCTTTATCAGCTCACCTAGTCCAGTGCCAGCTCAGAGAAGCTTCCACACCTAAATCATCTAAATCCTGCCTGAACCTGGGCACTGACTGGGCCTCCACAATGTGAAGATGTGACTGCAGCCAGTTAACTCCTCAGGGCTCTGAATCCAGGACTGGATTAACATTAAGTGTTAAATGTACTGGTTTGGTTGATGGGTCTTTTGGGAATTGCAAGGACACTGGACACAGCCTCCTGGTTTGGAGCTAGGGAGCAGCTAAATTAATCCAGGATAAGACTCCTATAACACAAGCTTGCAAAAACCCTCAAAGCCAGGTTTTTCAAGCCAGGTTTTTTTCTCTAGCAATGTGTGTGCATATTCCCCTGCTCATTCCATCAATCTTCCTAATTTTACGTGTTTTCTCCCTGATCCCTGGAATTCAATTGTACTGATTTCTTGAGCATTAAACATACAGGAATGTTCCCCTAGTCTGCTTAATGGCCCTAGCAAAAAGTGTTTCAACTCATTGCCAATGCAATTGGAGCAATCACTGAACACAATCTACTTTCAAGACTGGAAAAAGCCTTTTTTTTTTTTTTTTTTTTTTAGTGAGTGTGTAAAGTTATGATATTAGAAATGGCTCCTGAGAAAAGTGCATAGTGAGCATTACAAGGTGGGGCTGTATTTTGTTCCTAAACTGCTATGCAAATTTCATTGACATGGGAATAAAGATCACAGAAAATAAGGCTTCGGTGGCCAACCCAAACCCCGTTGGGGCTTTTGCACTGAAGGATTCATGAACTTGAAGTACTAAATCTCTAGGATGGTGCTAAGAAAGAACAATGCAGCTGAAGTGGATTGCTGAAAAGTGTTTTAGAAAAGCTGAAGAGGCAGTGCCATGTCTCAGGATCTCAGGAATATGAATTCAAGTAAATGTTGAACTGAAAGCCAATTTCTAAATTCTCTCTCAGTTTCTGCTGACTGTAGAAACACTTTTCTCCCAGATTTTAGTAAAATGGCTTGAGTAACTGAGTCACACCCTGAAGTGCCAAAGATGCTGGTTCTTAGCCTGGACCTTTCACTCAAAGTGTGCAGTGTCTTCATTCTGCTTCAGGAACCCATCTGAAGATATTCCCAGCTGATTTCTGCTCCCTGCAGATGTAGCAGTGGCTCTGTAAGAATTTTCTGCTCTCTAGAGCTTCATACAGGAGTCTTTCTGCTGCTAGTAGGCTCCTATTATTAAAGCAGGCAGGGGGGAGGCCCTGGAAAGCCTCTCAGTGCAGCAGCAGAATGGCACAGATATTTGAATTCCTAAATGTTTCTTTTAATGTATGATGCTGCTTTGCCTACCCAGGGCCAGCAGTGTCAGCATCTGCTGAGAAGTCCTGCACTGTAGCCAAGACACAGAAAGGCATGAAGGGAGAACTTTCCCCTCCAGCCATCAGTATCCTGAAAGATTCCCCTTTCTGGTGGCAGGGCTGTCCTGAAGTCATCTCTCCAATGCAGTCTGAGCTCTGAAGTGGAGACAGCTGTGGGTGAGATGCCCATCCCTGACATGCACCATGTTCCCCAGGGTCACACCCTTGATTGTCTGTGTCAGTCTGATGAGAGAGAAGAAACCATCTTTGCCTGCAGAGGAAGAAGTGTAATGCCCTGTGTCCAATTTTCTTTTCATTTCTGTTTTTATTATGGAAACAAAATATTCACTGATCCTAAAATGAAAATGGAGAAAGCTAATTTTTGTAGTTCTTGCTAATAAAATTCTTAATGTGCTCCTCTCCCATTACTATAGATTGTTATGGCTTACTTTATCTCTAGAATCTTATTATTTCCCCAGAATTCATGGGCATTCCTTATCTTCAAAACTATTTTCATCTATTGAAATATTTCTTGTCTTATCTTTATCCTTGTAGTTAGTATAAACATTTTTATTATCCTACTTCTGTTTCATAAACAGTAAGTGGCTATTGATCACAAAAGCTTTAGGGTCTTTAAGATGAGGCAGCAAAACCACTGGAAGCACTGGGTAAGAGTAAAGAAATTCTGGGTTTACAAATAACCAAGAATCTGATAGAGCAGGGCAACACAAAGCCATTTTACAGTGGGTCATTCCACTGGTTG
Organism: Calypte anna; assembly: GCF_003957555.1. NCBI lineage: Eukaryota > Metazoa > Chordata > Aves > Apodiformes > Trochilidae > Calypte > Calypte anna. The sequence goes on from NC_044264.1 coordinate 1,846,288, forward strand.
AGAAGTGTCAGCTTAAATTGCTGTATTGTAAATGCAGCAGGCTGGGCTAAGGCCCTGTTCATACTGGTAAACTGCAGGTCAAGTGTGTTCATCAAATGTTGTATGGTTCAGGGACAGGTGAAGTATCATCTGGCTGTACTGGAACCAGTTTGACTGGACCCAGCACTGCCTCATGCCTGAGCATACTTTAAAATTTGTTTCAGTGAGGGTTAAAGAGCTGCTCTCTGTTCACAAGCTGCTTTTCCCTCTGGAAGTATTTTGTACCTTGTAAGGACCTAGAGGAAAACTAAAACAATGCAATTGCCAAGGTTTGTTGGGAAAACACTTGTGAGCTGGTCTGCAGTAACACCAGTGATTTACAAGCACCAGAACTGTTCTGAGAGCTGGAAGGGTCAGTGTGGCCAACACCTCACCTGCTGGTGAAGGGCTCTGTCCCACAGACAGGGGGGCAGAGAGCCACCAGTATTCTGAAAACCAACAACAGGACAGCAGTGAGCTTGACAGTGATTATTTTCATCCCCAGCAAAACCAGAAAGAAAGAAGAGGAATCCAAAACAACTTTTACCTTCTACTGCACCTGCAGAGTGCAGGAAGACTGCAGTGTGTGCCCCAGTCCTTTCTCACATTCCATGGTCCCACTGAGCCCTGCAGAGCCTAGGTGTACCCAGGAGCTGTTACACCTGGCACAAGCTGTGCTGTTCCTTGTCTGAGCTGGTCTGATTGTCCTGTCCAGTTACTCTTAAGGCACTGCAGCCTGTTGGGCTGTGTCTGGGTAGCAGTTTAACCAAAGGAGAGACCTGGAATTGTTTCTGTAATACTGACTTCTGAAATCCTAAAATTTATATCTGCCCTTTCTTGGGATGGTAGCAGGAGTCAAGTAGGAAATGTGGCACAAAGAGAAACTCCAATGCCTCTGAGCTGTGCACCCCCACACTGGGATTCACCTTGTGTTTCCTTCTGACATCTTGCCAAATGAGTTGCCTTCTCCTGGCATCAGCTGAAGCTGGGAGCCAGGCAGGACCAGAGTGGTGATGGATTGTCCAGGCAGCCACAGTGACTTCAGTGTCAGCAGGCAACAAGGCAGCTGGAATCCTTTGTTCTCAAAATGTCCCCTCCATCTCCTTTGAGCCACCAGGACATGCAAAGCACATAAGTACAGCATAAATCAGGGCAGCTCTGCCAACAGCACATGCTGACAGCAGGCTCTCTGGTTCAGATCCTCACTCCTGCCGTTCATCTTCCCTACACCCAGCCAAATGCTCACAGTGGCTTTTCCTCACCCTCTCTCTGTTGAAAGCAAACTGTTACAATTGCTGCTGAGGTGATAAGGAGAAGGCAGGGCAGCCTGTGCATCAGAGGATCAGATCTCTGGCAGAATGGGGAACATGCAACCCTTCCCCTGCTCGAGCAAGGCTGGCCTCCCAGCACATTGCTATAGCAACCTCAAGCTCTTGGGTGCCTCGATGCCATCAGTGAAATCCATAGGTTGCACTGGCTGAAAGTGTTTCAAGGCCCTCGTTGCTCTGCCTGTTCCTCATACCACTGAACTCAGACCACCACTGAACTTGCCAGCTGCTCTGGAGCACAGCCCTGTAAGAGCCCTGGAGACACAAGCTTCTCTTGGTTGGTTTTTTTCATTATAGCAGTTTCTGCTATAATGTCCACACATTGCTAGTATGAAAAAAGACAACAGAAGGATAAAAGCTAATTATAGCTGTTGGCAAAAATGGTAGAGGCTCTCTCCATGCTGGCAGTAGTTCATTTGACATACGATTAATGGTGGTTAGTGTGGGCACAGCCAAAGCTTGTACAACCCTAGATAAATAATAATGAAGTTTAAAAAGATATATGCTCCTTGAGTTAATAATTTTAACAAGCTGTGAGAAATGTTGCTGTTCTCATGGTAACAGAAAAATTGTCATTTCCTCTCTTATTTGAGCCTGCTTTTATAATGTGTGCAGATAGCTTTTTGATGGCAACTTTTTCTCTTCCTTAACTGAAGCCTTTTTAATGAAATGGTAATATTGTGTGGCTTGGGCAAACAATTCAAAATGGACTAATTAGCACTAAATACACCACTGAAAAGTGTACTCTGATATTTGGAACTAAACTGGTTGCTGGTTGCAACCTCTAGTTTATCAATAGGTGCCTGCTGCTGATATATGTGGGCATCTCAGGGCTCTTAGGGAGATTATTAATATATTTACATCACACTAGAGGTTGCAGTTGCAGACTTGTATCTTTCAGATATGAGAAATACATCCACTGGCTCTCATCTCTGTATTACAAACACATGTGGTCACTAATTGAATTAATACCTCACAAACAAAAGCTCTCAGAGGTTAAAACAGCCCAAGGATTTTGGCAAGTCAATGTTTTCTATCATGGCTTTGACCCAGATAGCAAGATAGACAGATATATGGAGAGTCCTATACTTTCTGTATTCCTGAAAAAAATATGAGTAAGGCATCTAAATATGTGCTGGAGGTGCAAGACTGAGAATGAGACTTCCTTCAAAAATCAACACGAATTAAGCCTGTGGTTCTTTAGAACTTTTCGAAGTATTATCTGTGGTCCTCTTCAGCTCATTACAGTGGCTTAATCATGGAAACCAAATGACAGCATCAAATGAAAGCATTTCTGCTAGGTGTACAAAAGCCTCCTCGCTGACTCCTAATCTTAAACCATCTCCACTTCTCATTTTTCCTATTAAAAGCTCTATCTTCAGGTTTATTATTCTGTATCTGCTGAAGAACATTTGCTGCTGATACTGTGACAGCTCTAAAGCAGTTTTAGAGTACTCAGAATTAGGACTTAGAGCTTTGCTTACAGGAAGGCAAAATACAACCTTGCCCCCAGTAGGTGAGTACAGGATTGATCTGGACACTCAGTTACCCAGGGGTAGAAAGGGATGCAGAGGTGGCTTATTGAGAGGGAGCTGGAGCTGAGCATGGAGGAAGAGGAGGAAATTGCCATTTGCAGTTTCTTCTTTCTGTCTTCCAGCACAGACTGCCTGCCATGTGATGGAACACACACACTACACAGGTAAGCTTTTCAAAGGCTGTGCTGCATTAGAATCATTAACCCAGCTGAGATCTTTGCATTCTAATCTGCTTTGTGGAGTATTTTCATAGCAGCAGTTCCTGGTGGCTTGTATATCTTGAAAGCTGCAAAGCTAGCATTTTAATTTATCCTAATTCAGAACCTAATTGTCTTGCACTGTTGGCTAATTAAATGTTCAAAGAAGTGATAAATTAAGCAGGTTGATCATTACAACACAAGTAATTAGTCCAACTGAATCTGAGCCTTGAGATCCACATTCCCTGAGATGACAGGAATTCTGAGGATGTACAAGAAAGCAAAGTGTGTGTCAAGGTTCAGGAGGAAGAAAACTACCTTACATATTTCCTGTAGAGTGTCCAAATCTCACACTGGTCTGGGGATTTGCAGGCTGTTTATTTTGTGCAGAAGGAATTCTTTTTCTAGTGGCCAAATAAACAACAAATAAATAACAAATAAAGTTTCCAAGATAGCAACCTGAGGTGCTGATATTTGCAGCTAATTTCCTACAGCACCTGACATCTTCCTCTGTTAAGACACAGGGAGTATTCTTTGTGAAAACAGGTATGAGTGAGTTTCTTTAAAACAAACCAAAGCACAAAACCTGCAACTCTGTCAACATTTGTCAAGTGCCTAAAGAGGCTGCTGTAAATGTAATATTCCCTGGTAGGGAGCTTCCATTCACAAAGGTTTTCACAGAGCCTTTTTTGAATTTTGCTAAAAAAAAACCCCCGTGTTGAAATTGGTTAAGATTTAAAGACCAAAATTTATGTCCTGCAATCTCAGTCTGTCTGTGCACCTGCTCGAATTCTTAAGACAACTTTCTGCCAGGAAAAAAAAAAAATCTGCACAATGCATCATGACAGCAGCTTGATGGCCTTCCTGCTAACACACCCAAGGGCTCTTTAGTCCTCCCTGTGCAGAGGTGCACATCCAGGGAAGGGACATGCTGGCACCCTGACCAGCAGCTCCACATCAGGAGGGGCTGGCAGGAATGAGAACCTGGGGCTGGCTGCAACTCAAACAGATGAAAAATAAGTCAGCAGATACTGAGGTTGTCAAATGAAAAGCACATGGGGGACCTTTTCTGGGAGCTGGCCTCATTAGTTAGGCAAGCATGGTGCTTGGCTCCTGGCTGCAAGAGAGCAGGATGCCTCAGAAGCAACCCTTGGTGTGATCCTGGGGTTGCTGCATCCTGGCTGTCATCCTGTCCTGTCCCCATTCTGCTGATCCTCTCTGTGGGCTCAAGTCTCAGTGATGTTCTTTACAAAAACTAAATTCTACAACTGTTGGCACCATCTCCATGCACAGCTCACTGTATCTGCAATCATATCACTCACTGTTCAGGTCATTAGTAGAGTTTTCTTCTCTCTTCTTTTGCCTTTAGGACAGTGAGGTTTGAGGTTGTCAGTCTAGTGCTGTGGAGGAACAAATAATAATTGCTGACAGTGACTCTCAAGGGTACATTTCTAACAGAGCCTCCTCACAGGCTGTGTTTTTCTCACCTATCCACAGTGGCTGTGGAATGGGACCAGTATTTAGATTGTTCTCCCAGTGCTGCTGCAACAGGTAGATGTACTCTGTCTTCTTCTGCCTGCCTGCCTCTAGAGGTGACAGTAAATTCTAAAGGTTTTATGTTTGTTTTCTCACTTCCATGAAGAAAAAGTCTTGTCATGGCTTTTCAGTTTCTCTTTCCTTCTGTAGTGGGTTATAACTTGTTGCCTAAACTTGGAACTCCTGACTGCTTTGCTGAATCAGCTGGTGTTCCATATTGCAAATGATACTCTTAAAAGTAAAGCTCTTAAAATGTTCTAATGTCTTTTTTTTCCCTTTCTTTTCAGTACTCTAATTGGTCTGGCTGGATTATGTTAATTATTTTTGATCAAAACTGCTTAATTAGCATGTCAGGTCAATTAGTGAGGGCCTTTGGGGATTAAGATAGTTACTTCATTTTTATTTTTAGTTATAGTGTAGGCAATCCATAGTTAAACACTTTATGTTTCTAGAACTATCCCTGAATTAATGAAAAGTTAACAGACTGAGATACAAGAAAATGCTTCATAAGCATCCACCAGTATCATGCACTGGGGATCACTGGTACCTGAAATGATTCTTTAATGCTTCATCATGGAAATCAGTATTGAAAGCAGAGTTCATGGCCTCACAGCTGGCCCACAAGGGGAGAAGCATCAGGAGAGCAATGTACTACCCTGAGCCTCAGGGACAAGGGGTTTAGAACAGGGAAAGCTGCAATCACAAATGTTCTCCCTTCCTGTCCATAAAACACAGGGATAGCAGTAATTCTCCATCTGTGAGATCCATTTGAGGAACTCCTTGTAAAATACTGAAAGGCTGCTAAATATCATGTTTATTTCTTGCAGATAACTTCTTGTAAAACTCATTCGTAATCAGAGAAGCCTTTAGATTACATTGGCATAGAGGGTGTCAAAGAAAAGCTGTCCATAGATTTAAGGCTTTTTAAAAAATACACTAAATACCTGATTTATTTCTGTGAGTGGAGGTTTTCATCAAACCATCTTTCTCCTTAATTGAGCTAATAACTTTACTCCTGTCCTCCTCTTTGTTCAGTCTGGCAAGCAATTTCCCAGCCTCAACTCCCATCTCATATATCCACTTTTGATCTGACTATTAGCATTTAATCTTCTACAACATTCAGTGTGTGATGTTCAAACCCAGCCTTATGTAAGGAAGTAATACCTTTTGGTGTGCTGGGTTTCACAGGGTTTTTTTTGTAAGGTAACAATTTTATCTTATGTTATTGCAAGTTATTTGCTCTCCATTTTCATTTCCCTCCTCCCCTTTTTAACCAGTTTATGACTTCTCATGAGAAGACAGAAATGGAAATGCAACTGCAGAATGAAATTGAGCTTGGCATGGATTTATACATCAAAAATGCCCAACTCAGAAATACCCAATTTACCTGCTTCTGAGGAAGCTTTCACCTCCAGGTGAATCCTTTTAGAAGGAGTGGCTACCTACCCCCCTTGCCTTTCCTTACTCCTTATTCCATATGCAACTCCCTGAAGTTGATTCCCACAGGCCAACTGTTCAAACTGAGATCTGGATAAACACACACTGCTGTGTGTCTGGATTCACCCATCAGCCATGCTGGTCAGCCCAGATCACCTTGTGTACTGCTAGTTAGGGACTGTCCTGGGGGGTGATCACCTGTCCTGGTAACACCAAAGTCAGGTGAATGAAGCTGAGCACTTTTTGTGCTGATTTCTTTATCTTCTGTTCCGTGGCTGGCCCTTCAGCTGGAAGCATGCTGCATGTGCTGGAGAACAGAGCACTGCTGCCTGAAGCAGTCACAGCAAACCTCAGAAACATTATTTCTGGGTTTTGGGTCTTGGCAATACATTCAGTACAAGATATGTTTTAACCTATGTGAATATATTTAAGGGACATCAGTGATCAAAACAGTACTGGCAAGTGCTTCAGAGACCAGTGTAGCATGGCTAGAAATTCAGTATCTGTGTAAGAAAGTAAGACTTTATTGGTTTTCTTTCATTCTTTAAATCCATTCATATTACAGTGCTCTCTTGTTGTACACAAAGAGCTAAAACAAGAGAAATCAGCAGTTCACCAACAGTGATTTACATCCTGGACAAGCCAGTGATATTTTTTTGAAAAATTTAGCAACAAACACTCTCACTTTTTACCTTCACACTGGATGAGCTGGGAGAGTGTGGGGTGCTTTGTTAGTTTTCTGGCAAATAGTGGTTTTTGTTTTGCTTCTGAGGGTGGAATGTTGTGAGGGATGTTTCATTTCACAACTGATTAGGATTGTGAATTGGTTAATTTTGAACTTGACTGCCAAGAGCCAAGACATTAGGGGACATTCTGCACTGAAGATTTGAGATGGCCAAGGGAAAACTGCTCCTAGTGATTAGCAACAGTTTTGCTCTACATTTCCTCCAGGTAACATGCTCTGAAAAGAGTGTGGGGGAGGCTTGGGCTATGAGCCAGGCTCAGCTGAGAGCAAGGGGTTTGTAGCACCTACAGAATAGGGAGGAAAATCTTGTGAGAGATGCAAGAGATTCATGTTTGTTTCTTTTCTAGCCAGTGTGAACAAACATCTAGGTATTGGTTTCTGCTAGTAATCAAAACATAACTGCTTCCACTCTGGCTGTCTAATCACACTGTAAGCTCCTCAATACACAACTTCTCACTCCAGAAATAAGCAATCAACAGTGAGGCTCAGGCTTTTCATCTTCCATACTTGTGTACTCTCAAATCCTCATCACTGACTGCCAAGTGACCTCCCCTGGGTGACCAGCTCCACAGCAGAACTGCATCACCATATCTGTGTGATACGGGTTTTTTTACTTCTTTTGTTTTAAATGCAAGGAACTAAATTAGACCTTTTCCAAACATGGCTCCAGTGTTTATTCCTCAGTTATTCTCAGGGAAATGCAGGGGAATGCATCCTGAAAGCTGGATTGGCATTTGGCAGTTTTAGCTGGTAACAAAGGAGTGGTGGAGAGGCTTTTTCTTATTTAACATGCTGAGACATCACAGTGCCACAGGATGTGTTTCAGGGTAATTCCAGCACCCGTGGAGGCTGACAGGAGAAAGGTTGCTCCCCTTTATCCTCAGCAAACCCTGGGCTAGACTTCCCAACTCCACATCAACACCCCCCAGCTGGCTACTTGAGTATCATCAATCTGCATTCATCTGTGTGCACAAAAATATCCTGAAAATACTTATGCCATTTCTTTCTAATGATCCCCCCACTCGTGTGACTACAAGCAGTTGTGTCAACAGCAGCAGATGTATTCCAGAAATCTGTAATTGATAAGAAAACTGCCAGTACAAAATACTCACGATGGAAATACTCTGAAAGTGTGCTGGTCTCCTGGTGCTCCCACACAGCTGATGTGTTCTGGAACAGTCTCTTTCCAGGTAGAAATGCACTCTTCAGCCAGAGTGAGTCCAAACCTGCTTGTGTGAGGCATGAGAGAGCTTTACTGCCATGCACAGCTTATTCTTGTTATCCTATGTTCATTAGTGTTAATTGCAAAGCACTGGTCACATCAATGGCAACCTGTGAGGTTATCACCAAATAATCTTACCAAGGCTGTAGTTCTGTGCTCAGCTACAACCATTACAGCAAGGCTCAGCCTTTCCTAGTAGTTATGAAAAAATTTCTATATTCAAAAACTTAAAACAGAAGCAGGATCACCTCACACATGAAGATGTGGAGTGGCACAAGTCTAGGAATCCATTAGGAAGCAGAGGACTTTCTAATGCCAGGGCTCAGTTCACCCATCTGCTGGGTACAGCAGGACAGGAAGAGTTCACAAAGGTAAAAGTATCAGGGTCCAAAACTTAAAGAAACACAGCTGGGAGATGGCTTCCCACTTCTGAGCTTTTTTCAGACTAACAAAGCTGTATTCAAGCATCATGAAAACATCTTTTTTTTTTTCCTCTAAAAAAATACAATGGGAACACAGCACTGTGGATTTTTATTCGGGGTTTTATTTCAGCTTTGGTGGCTTTTTCCTCTAAGTGTGTAAAAAGTTTCCAGCCACAGATTCTTTAACTTTTCGTTGAAGTCTTCCCGAGTACTCTTTCTTCAACAATGTATCTAAAGACATTTTGATGTGTAAAAGCTCATGAAGAGTGGTTAATGTGATAAAAGCAGAAGCTTGAAGCTATGACATCTAAAGAGAGTCTGTCTGAAGATCTTGAAATCAGATAGAATAAAGAGAAGGCTAAAATGACAAACATGTTTGATCTTATGTACTTAAACAGAAAATAATTTCTGAGCCTTGTCTTATCCTATAAAAGAGCTGATGAAAGCCTTGGATTTAGATACATGTAGCTATATTTGCTACTCAGAAAATTACATACTTGCCCCTTCGCACTGGTACTGTATTTTGGGAGTTTGAGTTTATTGATTTAAAAACCTCAATCACCCACTTCATTCCTCCTCCCCTCAACAGAAGTCAGCTTTCTTGCACAAGGAAGGAATTAATTTCCTAAAGGAAAAGAAGGAAAAGCAGCGAAACGAAGCAGAGATGATTTTTGGGTCACACAGGGAAGAGCAATGCACAGGGAAGGTAGCACTGAGTTAAGTGCAGTCACTGCAACCCAACTTACACCTTCTAGAGAGGGAGGGGCAAGTAATCAGGCTGAGAAAAGAAATTGTTATGGCATTAAACCTGCCATTGGAGAATATGAAGGAATACCTAAACCTGCCCCTAGTTCAGCCCTTCCAGCTACAGAAAACTTAGTACACCATGGCCCCGATACATGAAAGCATTTAGGTAGCTGCTGTATTTTAAGTCCAGCATTACACATACAACTCTGAGCTACATGTTTAGGGGCAAGAAGGCCTTGAAACTAAAAAATGGTGCATTCTAAAGGTTCATCTCAAATGTTGCCTCATTCTTTCATCTTGCACAGAGGTGCAGAGAGAAGAGCAGAAGCCTGAGCCTGCAGTCAGTAGTTACTGATTCACCTGGCCACCACAGCAGCCTGCTCTGTGCTTACAAATCCAGATTTCTTCTCCACACCACTCTCTAAAGGATCTGTAGCTGATCTTTGCTTAGTTATTGCTGTGTCTGTCTGAAGTCTGGGCATGTCAGTGCTCACATCTCTGTGTCAGCAAGTCACTGGTGGAGCTCAGCTATGAAGCAGGTGAGGTACCGAGACTGACCAGATCTGTGTCCTGAACACAGAAAAAACAAAACAAATCCCGAACACAAAAGGAACTGCATAACCAACATCTCCAATTTAATGCAATAAAAACTGCTGAAGGAGAGTAAGGAGAAAGCATCAGATCTACACACACATTGATGGAGGCTGGGGCCACCTAAATCAGTCTGCACAGGCTCCAGTCAGCACAGCAGCAGTTTCAGTGTTTAGTATTGCTTTAGAGACTCTCCAGTTCCTTATGCACACAAATCTCTGCTCCTACACTGAAGTTACACTTCAGCATACAACAGTTGCATTCTACTTGCTAATTCCTGTTGCTTGTTCTCTCTAATCTCAACATCACAGCACAAATCCTTTCCATGCTCTCTTTCCTATGCAGTGCAGCTTCCTGGTTTTGTAAGCAACATTATTCTTCCCATTCCAGTTAATTTATATAGTACACCACAAAGTGGCTCTGAATTTCCCTCACCTTCCCCACTTTTCAGGAAGAGCTACACAAACACAAGCCAAAAGATTATAAATATTTATTTTAATTTACCTTTTTAAGCACCTTCCAGGCTGTTAACTTCTGCTCTTCCTCCTCTAAGGCCTGTTTCAAAGCCAGTAAGAGGTGTTAAACTCACAGGGTTGTGGACAAAACCATTTCTGACCAACAGACCATCAAAGCAAACATCAGGCATCCCTGTGAACACCCTGAGGACGAGCAGTCAGTAAGGGAGCCTTACACCTTCATGGAGAGAATCAGCTCAGAGGAGGTAAACATGAATCCTGCAGGTGGCAGGGGAGCAGAAGAAAGGGCCACAAGGAAAACAGGATGAGACTGGCACAGATTTTGCAAGGTGTATTTCAGCACCTGCAGTGTCCAAAAAAAAAGGCCTTTTAACTCCTTTGGCTTTGCTGCCTAGGTGACATCTTCTGCAGCTGCCACACAGGCCCACTGGTTTTGAAACAAAGCCCCAGCTGATTGTAGGTAACCTAAATCAGCTCCTTTGCCTATGGAAGGGGTTGTCAGCTGCCCCTGATGAACACTGACCAAAGTATTATCCACTCCTTCACTTTTTGTTTCCTGGGGCATCCACAATAGCACAGCAGCACTGGCAGATCTCAGCCTCTCCTGGTGACAGGTCTGGTTTGGCACCAAATCTAGAGTCAAGTCTCATTTGTTAAGCTTTGTATCTGCTGACTTCACACTAAGAACTGCTTTCAGGATCCATTTCCTAGTCCTACAGCAGGGGATATAGGATTTCTTACATAAACAACCTGCAAAATGCTGTAGGAGAAAACACAGTCTGCACTGTGCAGTATACTTCAGACCATCTGTAATGACAAATCTTTCCAAGTTACATTTTTGCTGGAGCTCTCTGAGATTTCTCTGTGCTGGGGTGTGAGTTACACAACACTAATTCTCAACAGACACCAAGAGAAGTGTGCCCAGCTTCAGCAACACCACAGCTCTTTAAATTATGCCTTCTCCATGTGCATGGACATGTGCAATGGGAGTTCTGATAAATCCACTTCTATTCCCTCAGTGTTTGCTTTCTACTCACCCAGGAAACAGTCTGATTCTTCCTTCTGGCTTCAGGGCAACAAGTTTTATTTCTCTTTTATTTCCTTATGCAGGTCTCCTCCTAAATGCATCAGGAGGCAGCAGCAAGGACTGGTACATGGCTTATGATTAAACACTCTTCCTGAACTTGACTTTTTGCAACATGCAATGAAATATCCAATGTTACTGTCCAAGTCCTATGTTAGCAGCAGATACAGGGGTGGAGTTACTGAGCATCAACAGCAGCACATGCTTTAAAGGGCTGTTAATTTCTTCTGTCTTCCCCCTGTTCAGAAATGGTACAGCACAACAGAACAGCTCTGTTCTGTGTCTAAATTCCTCCTGATTTTGCTGTGTTCAGTGAAGGTGCAGAACAACTGCACTAGTGCTGCAGGAACAGGGACTGTCAACACTGTGAGTTGGGTTTGAAAGCAGCTCCCTGCCCATCTGCTAAGGGCAAAGTAAAGTGCCAAGATGCAAGGCTGGGGCTCATCTGCACAAATGTCATTCCAGATGCTCCTCCAGTTGCCACCTGAGACCAACACAGCTCTGCAGGATGTGCTTCATCCACTGGCCTGTTCTAGATGTCTCTGGCTTCAGAGAACTGTAGTTCCATTTGTAGGCCTTTAGATTGTTTAGACTGCTTGACAACACTGCAACAAGTTCACCTGGGACTTCAAACAAAATCTCTTTTTTGCTCTGCAAGACACAGCTAATGATCCTTTCTGTTTAAACAGCAGAAGGCTCAGAGCAGAACAGGAGTTGCTCCCTGTACATCTGGATCCTAACACAGCAGGACATCAATCTCAGCTGATCCTCATGCACTAGACCACTGATACTTGTTTCATCTCTCTCCAAGCTGACATGCTCAGGCCAAGAGAACAGCCTGGAGGCATTTCAGGGGTGGAGACTGGATATTTTAAATGTGATTGCTGCTTTAGGTTAAGAAACAACCAGTCTGGGACAAATTATTTGCTGCTACTCTGCTGACATCATTGTGACTCCATGGTAGGGCTGGATTCATTCACAGCTTACACAGACATTTTACTTGACACTGCTGAGCCTTCCACTTGTTCACCTCCTGTTAAGTCCCATCATCTGTGTACTGAGTGCTACACAGCCAGATTTTTAGTCTTTTCTGAAAAAAACAAATGTGCTCAACTCTCCTATCCCCCAGACTAAAACAGTTTCTACATAGAGGTGAGCTGCATGTGTTTCATGCCTTATCTGTAGCAGATTCAACAAATACTGACCTGAGGGAGAACATAAACACAAAAACTGTTTCTGCTCCTAAAGTAAGGGCTAGGTCAAATCTCATCAGTGCCCTTAGAAGATAACGGATAATTTTCCCTTTTTACCTGTCACTAATTCAGAATTATAAAATACATAATTATGCTGCAGAGATTTTCATTCTTTTGTTCTTGCAATGTTTTATACAGTTACCAAATATTTTGTTTCAATATTTATGGTCTGAATGCTTTTTATGGGCCTTAGACTCCTATAGATTCTCCAGAAAACTCCTTTCAGAAGTCCTTATTTCTAAAACTACCTCTGTGTGTTATTTTCTTTTCACCCTGCTCTCCAGAGCACATCTTCACAAAGTCACCTGCATTCTTTTTTAAATAAGCAGTGGTGCTTAAGAGTTTAAAAATAAGGGATTACATTTGATGTGGGAGCACAATTTAGAACAATTTAAAATAATCTGGACAAACCCTGTCCTCTGTCAGGTTGTTTTTCAGACTTCCTGAGTGAGGAGGAGGGTGAGTGTGACTCAAGTGTGCAGAGTTGAGTCAAGGAGGGCAGTTTTGGGCGAGATGGAGCCTTCAGGACAGAATTTTGTGCTTTGCAAATGATTGAGCTGAAGCCAATGCAGACCAGGAGCAGCTCTGCCCCAGCCTCAGCTCCTGGGAGCACTCCCTTTAAAAATGTGCTGGAAATGCATGTTCTAGTGTAGGGTTAAAGTGTTCTGTTCAAAATGGACAAATCAAAACTCATTTACCAGGTCTGGCTGACAATGCTGAGTAATAACCCAGGGAACTGAATGCCTTTTCTACATGCAAAAGACACTTCAATCCACGGAGGTTTTTACTTGTGAACGTTGAGCAGATAAAAATGGAGAGTTCTCTGCTGCTTTTTACTGTCAGAAAGAAAAAAAAAACAAACCCACCATCCCAGGTGGGAGAGGAATCACCTCCTTCATCTTGTTGCCATGGGCAAATGACTTGAGGAACCAAGACTTTTCTCCCAGCCTGGCTGTGAGCCGCAGCACTGGATGGAGGATGAAGTGCCTGGCTCTGCTTTGCTGATCATCAGAAAGCTGATGTGCCACTTACAAGCAGCCTGCTGGAGAAAAGGATTTTTCATGGGATCATTTGTAGCTTCCAATTTACCACAGAACCTGTTAAAACACAAAAGCTGTCTGTTACACTCCAGAAACACTGTGCACAGCAACTTTTAGTGTTTATTTATGAAAACAATAGTGTGGTCCCAGGGGGAACTGATTAAGTTGCATAAAAGATTTAAGGGTCCATTCTGTAGCTGTAATAATACTTTTAGCACTTTCTCAGATCCTTCCCCATATACCAGCACAGTGACTCCTGCTAGTTTATCTTCTGGTCCATAAACCATTTTATGCCTTCAGTATTTTGGAAGTGTTATCACAATAAAGCAGATTTAAGGCCTAAAATAATAAACATATTTTCTGTCTAAAAAGGTGTTAAATCTGTTTTTGAGAAACTAAGTGCATGTGAAGCTATTAGCACACTATTCAGAGTACCCTAGAATATCACTCTAGAAGTGATGGCAAGGTCTTGTAATCAGTCATCCTATTTTAAAATGACTGTTGAAAAAATCACTGAAAATTTATGTTAAAGAAAAAAAAAATTAAGAAATTTATTTCAGTTCAGTTTTTTAATTTAATGAAAAAAGAGTCCTCAAGACCTTTCATGAAATTAAAACTATGGGACTTGAGGTGGGTATTTGAGTTCTTCTTTAAAAATACAGCAGATTTTTGAGCCACAGCCAGGCTTTTCTGAATGTTCAGCAGGTAAGTATGCTGGAATTAACAACTCCAACCCAACAGTATAAATAATAACAGTGCAGGCAGGGTGAGAGTGCTCTGGGTTAATGTTAGCAGTTTGCATCATGAGGAGCATGGCCTCCAGAGAGGGCAATTTCAATGTATTATTCCTGTGAAGAGGATTCAGGACCTGTAGCTGGAGTGAAGCACTAGCATCAGTACTCATGCTTTAATAGGTACATGAGAAATAACTCCCTCTGCAGTGCTTAGGAGAAAGTAATTCCATTTAGGACTACATAAATTTTCAGTTTGTTAATTAGGTTAAGGGAGGAAAAATAACATTAGGAACTTCCACTGGAGTTTTATTAGCTTCCAAATTGCAAAGAAATTGAAAGAGAATATATGTTATCCAGTAACTTTGGCAATCAGCTCTCCCTCTAAACTAGAGCCCCAAAACACTAATATCTTCACGTAGACAAATGTTCCCATTTAATTCCAGTACCATTAACTTCTTTCTTTTTTCTCCTATTTTAAGTAATTTGCTTTTCATTATCATTTCTCAAAGACAAACAGCTTGTGAAGTCGTTATCCAAATATGTAACACAGAATTATTCTGAAATCTGTCATTTCAGGAAGCATTAGCCAGAGTATATGTACTCAGCCCAGGTGTGCCAGGTCCCAGATGGCTGTTAGCCCAGAGAGAGAGCAGGCAGCTAAAACCTCTCTTGAAAATGTCAGATCCTCCTTCAAAACTGATTTGGCATTCCCTGTCACCACATCAGCTTTGCCTGGGACCCCGGGACCAGTCAGCAACACCTGATGAGATGCACTGACTCTCACTGAAAGCCTTAAGGAATGTGGAGGAATGGTCAGGAATATTTTTGATAATGCAGATGAGAAATGAGTCTAAATCAGGAATCAACTTTCTGTCAGGAAAGTTCCATCAGGTTCAACAGAGGGAGATTCACCCAAACCCTCACAGACTGGTTCTTCAGACACACACAGGAGAAGAAGGACTTGTCTCCTCTGAATTCTCACCCGAGGACCCTGATCAAGGCATGGAGAGGGTATGAATGTGTTTTGCTGAGGATCCCCTCTTAGCTTTTGACAGCTCACAGGTGAAAAAACTTGTTACAGAATCATCGAGTGGTTTGGGTTGGAAGTGACCTTAAAGATCACCCAGTTCCCACCTCCTTGTGAGGGCAGGGACACCTCCCACTAGACCAGGTTGCTCAAGGCCCCATTCAACCTGGCCCTGAACACTTGTTCATATTCCTACCTGGAATATGAAGGACCTGGATCACTTCTGAAAGTACCTGTGAATTTCCAGGTCTATACTCATGGCAGGGAAGAACAGGCCCTGTCCTTTAATTCTAACCCACTGAAGTCAGAAAGCTTGCAAGTGGCTCAGCCCTATCCCTTGCTCATGGACACTTACACCTGCTCCTAAAAATGCCACACTCAGCCCTGGATAGCTGAGCTTGTCCAATGTAGTCACCACGTGCCAGTTAAAGAGGTCTCAGAGATTCTGAACCAAGCTCTGTCTAATGTGGGCCTCTCAAACCAGAGCAGGTAGGATTTATTTGGGGACAGGCATAAGGAACAGCCTGATTTGGGGACAGGCATAAGGAACCAGTCCCCTACAGCAGGCTCTGCATGGCCAAGGCTCCTTGTGGCTTGGCAGCTCATGGGGACCAGCACAGTTGGAAAGCCATTCTGGTGCAACTGTACTTGCTTCCTTCCTTAGGAAAGCAGAGGCAGAAGATGGGGAAATTTGGAGTGTGGACATGAGAAGAAAAGCTTGAGAACTGCTGCTCTGACCCCAGGATACAACCTTCTTTTTCTTTGGTTTATCAGAGTGGGTGCTGAGCCCTGTAACAGCAGTCACTGGTGCAATGAGCAATTGCATGAATGAACAGCCTGACTTACCTCACACTTCAGGAGATGCCACAGGAGCACAAGGAATTTACCTCAGCACACTTCAGGAGTCAGCTCCAAGGAGGGCTCAGTAGCCTCCAGCTATACTTACAGTTTCCATTTGCTTTTTTTGGTCCCTGCTTGTAATCTCCAGCACACACTGAGGGGAACAGCGTGCACCTCATTATTTAGATTTACTGCTCTATTTGTAACACTTCAGAGCAAAGCAGAAGGGTTTAAAAATCCTTCCTCCCCCCCAGCTAAGGGCTGGGGAAATCAGTGGGAAAGCACAGCCCCACTGCTTGCTTCCCCCAGCAGTGGGGGATTTGTTGTAGCTGCTGCCTGCCTGATCCTGCTCCGTGTTCTGAGCCATTCACTGCAGTCACTTGATGATTCTGCATGTCGAGCAGGCACCTGATCAGACTTTTAACCTGGGGGTGGGAAGCAAAGCAAAATTCTGGTGAGTTCAATTACCTTCTGCTGCATACAATCATCCAGCATAACACAGCTTGGTAATAACATTCACATTGCCATTAATAGAAAACACTTCACATTGCACTCCAGAGATTTTTTTTTTCCTTTTTTTTTTTTCCTTTTGGTATGGAAGTGATCCATTCAGATTGGAGCTGCCTGAACAAAGCCTAAGGGCTCAGACACTACCAGCAGCATCTCTCTAAATATCTCTGTCTTACTGTGTAATCTCTACCCTGACTTGAAGGAAATGTGCCAATAGGGCTCTGTGTATATAAAACACATGCTTAGCTGAGTGGCCCTATGGGCCAACGTGAGTTATCTGCTGATTTACCTCAAGTAAATCATGATAATGCTTCAGCTGAATTGTCTTGGCTTCAACAAGATGTGTTAAAGCATTTATAAACAGAACACTTAATCCATGCCTCACTCCCTCGTGTCATGAAGTAAAGAAGCAAAAAAGGGGACTGTGCACTGTGCTGGTGAAAGCCTGAAATGTCTGATGAAACCCTTGGCGTGGGGAGGGGGAAGTGGAGCATTTTCTATCACACTCAAGTTTTGTAATTTGAGAAACAAAAGCTTGTCTTGAAAACTTCTGGTCATCATGTAAAATAAGAATTGTAATAATTATGTCAGAGGACCAGAATCAGCATTTCATCCTACACCTATGTACAGGGTGCTTCCATCAAGCTGAGAGGTACCTCTGTACCTCAGAGGAGAAGATGGCTCAGTGCTGACAGCCTGAACAACCACCAAGCTCCTGGATCCAGCTGGGGAAGGGAGAGGGCTTGAAGAGGCTGGAGAGTGGTGGCTGTGGAACGGCATCACCTGAGATGCTACACTATTTGCCCCTAAAATGCTCAGGAGATAGTTATACCTCTGGCTAAAGGACAGCAGCCTTTGAGTCATTGTATTGATGTTTCTTCATTGTTTAATGATGGCTTGCACAGCTTGGGGCTGTCTGCTCTGTTAAAATTAGCAACCATGCTTCCTGATGGAAAAAGTCATCCCCTTTTCTCAGCAGAGGGAAATCATTCACAAGCCAAGAAGAGATGATGCAGCCAGCCCTTAATTGAATTTTGTGGCATTCTGAATGATAATGTATGAGTCTCCTCTCCAAATCAGGAATGAGGAATTATTACACAGAAGGATAAACAGGCTAAAAATGAAAATTAAAGCTCTCAGAAACAAATCAAGTATTTCTGCAAATCTGTTTACTGGCATTTCTGCTTGTAGAGCCATAGGTTAAAAATCTCTCTTATTGAACCCAGGCCCCTCAAAGATGATCATTCCCTAATTCCATGCCTTTTTACTGCTGGTAAACTACCATGAAGTTGCCTAGACATTAAAAATACTACTTTAAGTAGTATGTTAAATAGCTTGAGCTTATTAACCTCTACATAAACAAGAGAGGCTGGATTGTTGGAGTTGGATTATGGAGGGTAAGGCTCATGTGTACACACACTTATTTAATGTAATTAGACATTCAAGAGGGGGATGGAGTGTAAATCACAAATACAGGAGAAGAAAATTGATTTATTCTCTGAAATTGTCTGCCTTTTACAGAGATCTAAAAGTAGATCCTATCTAGTAATAATCTGCTATGTCATTTACAAAGTTGAGAAATGAAAGGGGCAATTACCAGCCCTCTTTATATGTCAGAGGTGGCCAGACAAGGTTGGCTCAGCATTTTCACAGCTAAGAGCATTTATGTCTTTCAAATTCAGATCTATGTCTTAATTGGACATCAAAGGAGCCCAACATAAAGCCAGTAGAAACAACACAGGCAATCAGGCTTATGGAGAGCTGCTCTTGTGGCCATGGTATAGAAGATTAAGGCTGGGAAACGTGCATATTTCTTACTGCAAAAATCCTTCCTGAGGTTGTTGCCAATCTGAAAAACATTCTGGTTTTGGTTTAAGTGGGAAGAGAAATAAATTAAAAACTTCAATGTAGAAATCCAGCTCTACTCCACTACATGCTAACATTCTGTAAGTTACAATGAGTTAGTACATAGCTCATTAGCACTTCTGATGAGATTCCATGAGCTGTCAAAAGCTATTCAGGATTTACCTTGGCCTGTTTTCAGAATATCTTATTTTCTTTTTGCCACACATCTCTTGCCACAGGAACTGTCCTCTCAGAAGCTGGAAAACCACAGCTTGCTGTCTCCTGTAACAGTAACTTTTACCTGGGTTTAGCAGGCTTCCCAAGTGCTTTTTGTCCTAGCTGAAAACAAACACAAGGAAAGCATCAGAAAACAAAACTACAATTAATACTAAAACAACTTGAATATGAAAGCAGTTTAATGTCTAGAAATTGAAAGAAAGTTTTCACCTCAATAAAGCCCATTACAAAATACATCATAAAACAGTCAAAGCATCTCAGAAGATAGGTAAAAAGCTCCCTCCTGTGAGAGATGTTTTTGCACACATTTGATGTATGGAAGCAAAAAAACCCCAACACTTCATATACTGATTTTCTTAGGCCTTTGGAATAGCTTATTTCAGGCCAGAGTGGGAAGAGCAAGTCCTCTGTCTGAAGAGTGATCTCAGCTTAGGTGGGGCCCAGGAGATTCCATCTGTAGCTGGTGTGTGAGCACTGCCCAGGTCACTGCCTTCTGGGTCAGGTTCCAGAACCCAGGACTGTAAAGGTGCTCCCCATGCACAGGGAACTCCTGGCTTAGGACATGTTTGCACCCATTTCATGCATTAATTGTTCTTCCTCCTGCTGTTGTCAGCTTCTTCTTAGGCACGATAAAATAAGGCTCATAATGGCTATATAGTTAATTTTGTTATAAAAACACTTGACAGTTCAGTAGAGAGAGTTGGAGGGTTTTTTCTCCCTTTGAAAAAACAGTGCCAAGAGCTCACTCCACATAAAGATCTTTAACTCTCCCCATGTAAACAGGGAGGATAACTTCTGCCCATCAGTGATCAGCTCTGCCTTAGTAAGCTGACTGAAACACAAAATGACCTTTTTCCATTGGTGTGTATCCATCCCCTAGAATCAATCATCCATTCAACTGGTACTTTATTTAAACACAAACACACAAAAAAGGTGCTGTAAGAGTGCTTGCAGTATCTAAATATTTGCTTTCTACTTTAACCACCTACCCACCAGAAGGGTGAATGCTGCCAACTGGCAGCTGAAAACAACATTTTGTCTTCCATTAGTCAGATCTGAATTTCTTTTTCTTTTTTTCCCTGTGAAACAGTGCCACAGGGACAAATCTGTAACAGAGGGCAAAGCAGGTCACATGAAACCCAACTCCTGGGGCTTGTCTGCCTTGTGAATGAGTCCATGACTTCTGTTAGCAGCTCCCATTCTCCCACTGAGATTTTAGTTCCTGCCTTAGACACATCCCAGTCACTGAGCCAACAACTGCTCCAGGCAACCAGGATCTAACACTGTGCCCTGAGCAGCACAACACCTCACCTCCTGGGAGACTGTACAGGGGGGTGGTTTGTCTGTCTGTGTGTGTCTGGGTGTGCGTGGGTGTGTCTGTGTCTGGGTGTGCCTGTGCCTGGGTGTGTGTCTGGGGGTGTGTCTGGGTGTGTGTCTATGTCTGCCTGGGTGTGTGTGTCTGTGGGTGTCTGTGGGTGTCTGGGTGTGTGTCTGTGTATGTGTCTGTGTCTGGGTGTGTGGGTGTGTGTCTGGGTGTCTGTGTGTGTGTCTGTCTGGGTGTGCAGGGTGTAGGGGTGTCCTCCTTAGATTCCTTACTACCACCACCACCACAAGCCCTCCTGCAGCATTGTGTGCCCTCAGTTCTCTGCTTCAGGGGAAAGGATTCCAGGAGATGATTTGTCTCCCTCACACCTTGACCAATGTTACTTTACAGCTCTGGGTGTCAATCACTTGTGCTGGGGATGTGCCCAGGCTGCCCGGTCACAGACCAGGTTCACAGTGGGTAATTTATGGCCACCAAAGGAAATGATTGAGGCCAACTCCATGTATTTATGGTACAGCTCTGAGCTCCAGGAGGAGCAGGGAATGACAAACATGCAGCCATGCTAATCCTGGTTTGGGAGCTGGGCACTGGTGGGTTTTGGGTGTGGTTGAGTGTCAGGGTCCTTCCCAATTGGGCCTTCTGAGTCTTGATTTCACATCTGGCTTTATGGAGTTTGAAAAGCTTACCTGGAAATATTCCCAGGGCAAGAAGCTGGAGGTGACAGAGTTCCCCAGCAAGGTGGCAAATTCCCATGGGGCTACCTGATAAAAATAACTTGGAGGAGGCAGGAGAGAACATATGCCCAAAATTAACATGAGCTTTGAGTGTTGGGCAGATTCCCCTAGCACTCAGGTCATTCCTATGGCAAAATAAAAGCACTGCTAGAAGAAGGGGCTTTTTCTGAAGGGAGAAACAAGGCCAAGTGTCCTCAAATGCCTACCTGAGGTCTGCTTTCTGTGCTACACAGGGGCTTGCATTGGTGTAGGGTTAAACAACCAGAAGGCACCAAACTGTGCTAGGAGACAGGTTCAGACACAAGTGGCCACAGCCAGATGAGCTGTGGAGACACAAAAAAACCACACATTAGGCACCGTGGGCTGATTAACACCCTGATTAACACATCAGCATAAGAAAGGGTTATCACAGAAATAAGTATTCATCTTTAAGAGAAAATTGTCTTTCTCTGCCAAATTTAAGTCTATGCAAAGTCAAATTTTCTTCATCTTGTGCCAGGTTGATGTGAGCACTACTGGCAATTCTAGAAGATTCTACAAGCAGCTAGAACAGCACTGCTGTTCAAATCCCAAGCAGAACAGAGAAGTCTCAGTTGGAAGGAACCTACAGTGATCATCTAGTGCACATGTCTGATCACTTCAGGGCTGACAAAAAGTTAAAACTATATAAAAACCAAACCTCTTTTCCTTGCACACCCCAGAGCTCCCACTGCCTGCTGCACAGGGTCCTGTCCTGTCCCTTTTCAAAGGGCTGGGTGGGTGACCTCAGGCTTGGGTCACCTCAAAAGCATCATCAGTGGCACAGCAGCTTCTGTCTGAGGAGGAATTTTAATTCCTCTCTCCAGGCCTTCTCTCCACCCTCAGATTTAAGAACTCAAACAATAAGAGTTACTCATCTTTTAGTTCTCAGCTCATGCACATTGCTAAATAATTGGATAGTTTCTCTGAGGAAAGCTTAAGAAAGCTCTAGAAGAACTCAAATAGTTTTATTCATTGCAGAGTCCCCCCAAGGATGTCACATTTAAACTGAAGTCCTGCTTGGAGAGGAAATGAAAACAGAGAGGAAGGGGTTTGGGAGAATCAGAGGCTTTTTAATTAGTTTGTGGCTGAGGCAGTGGAATTATCTGCTGTACCCCAGTGCCTGGATGTGCATTTTTGTCTCCAGGGTCAGCTCTGGGAATTTGCTGAGAGACAAAAGGAAAAAGCAACCTTATTACTCCCTCCCTTCCACATTCTACCCTCAAATCAGCACAGTGCTCTTAAATTCTGTTTTTACTTCTACCTCTCCTTGGCTTTACAGGAGTTATCCCAGCACAGAAATGAAGAGAAATGACACTTAGGTCTGTACACATCTTGTTTTTGGCCTCTCCAATCAGCACTGTAGCTGCAAGGCCAGGTTGCTTTGCTTTCTCCAGTATTTATTTAAGTGATGCCCTGCTCTGTCTTTCACATAAAAGAAACTACCTACACATACTGCATTTTTGGGGTGTGTGCTCTGCCCCTGGCAGGCAGCTGGATGCCACCCATGCAGCACTTGGCTGTACAAAGCAGCTGCTGATGCTCTAATCATCCCCAAATGAAACCAGGTCTATGGAGTTTTCAGCACTTGCTCTCCAGACATTGCTCCTTCAGAGAATGGGCTTAAGAAACACAGAATGATGACAGATTTTCAATCAGCATAATGCCAGGCATTGACAAAACTGACTTGACCTAGATTCTGATTTGTAGAACCAACTGACATGCAGTTTATCCCATGGGAAAAAAAAAGAAAAAAAGAAAAAAGCGTAATAAAATACTATGTAGAACATATTCCTTGCTCTTATAATCTAATATTTCTATCATGCTGTGCATGCTGCTAATTCCAAAGGCTGATATGGTCACAGACAGCCCAGCTTCTAGGATTTACCATTCAAACATACTTGAACTGGCATGAAAAATGCAATAAAATAATTCTTTCAGACAAGTTTAGAGAGAGGTATTCCCAAAAGACAGAATTCTGGCTTCCAGTCACATAAAGCTTACACTTTGTCAATAACACAGTGAAGGAAGGCATGAATGAATTTTATTTCATTGGACAAGTGACTTGGAATACAGATAAGGCAGGGTGAGCATATAAACCTTTAAATAAATGTTTTAGCACTATCTGGAAGGGAGGAATGCAATTGACTCCAATCTTTTCTGACAGAAAATCAGTTCCTCTAAAGCTCTTGGGGCAGCAAACACTAACTAAAAGGGTTGTTACTAATAAAATCTTTAAACACAACAAAACATAATGTTGTCATTTGCAACTAACAGGCAGAATTATTACTCTGCAATTTAATTGAAATTAATATTTCAACTGTGATATGAAGTCTTTGTTTGACTTGAAGAGCCATGTCACTTTGAAGAGCACTCTTTAAAGAGCTCAAGAAAAACCCAGCAGAGAAATATCTGGAAAAGCCCCAGACAAAACACAGTGTAAACAGCATCAGGACCACAAACCACGGAGTGGCTCTGATGCTGGGGTTTTCCTCAAATGAGCAGACAGCTGTTACCTGGAATTGCTACCAACATGTTCAGAGAGAACACTGATCTATCATTATGCCCAACAACAGCCTCTGTTCTGCTTTGTAGCTGTTACTTCACACCAAGCTGCTTTGTGGAAGATCTTGACCTTTTCTTCCCTCTCTGCCTGTTTAACATGAGACTTGTGTTGCTTTCTGCAGTGATACCACAAGCTGGAGCAGGAAAAACTCCTGTTATGCTTCTGGTTTTGCTTTGCAAACATGTTATGCTTCAGGAGGAGGAGGTACATTGAGGTTTTTAGCAGCATGTTTGGAACTGCTACAAAAGAAATCCATGGCAAGTGGCAAATTCTTTTACATTATAAATCTAACTCAAACCAATATGCCAAGTTGTAGTTTTACTAGCAAAACCACAGGCTGTAAAAATCCACAAATCAAACTCAACATTATTATCTTGGCAGCCCAAGGATCAATGGTATTGCTAGAAAAGGGGTTCTGTTCAGTCACAACCTGAAGTTCAAATAAAATTCTATCTATTCCCACTGCTTCTCTCACACCAGTTCAAAGGACTCACTGTATTTTTAGTGTTAATGTTCTTTTCCTAATACCTTCTATAACAGAAGCAATAATTGCTTCAGAAAAAAAATACCTGGTGTTTGCACAAAGTACATTCAGTGACTGCATTAATGCTCTTAGCCTAAAACCTCTAGGAGTAGCACAGGAGTAATCTGTTTATTATTTGCTAGAAAACATTTTCTGGATTTGATTTGCTTTCAGGCTACTCCTTACTGAAAGAGACACTTCAGATTAACTTAGTTATTATAGCAAACACCTTTAAAAAAGAAATTACTTCAGGCAGATGTGCTTGCAATTGTTATCATATACTGAAGAGCATTCCTGGTCTGTTTCTATGCCCATAAATCACACAATTCCAGGTTCCTAACTTCTGCCTCACCACCTTAATTGTTCTCTTTGTTTTTACAGATAACTATTCAACCTTTAAACTCCAGTGTGAACAGGCTTTGGCACCATCCAAATGAACAAGTGGGAAACTCAATATTTAGAAACAGAAAATCATATTTCTATTTTAGTATCTCTACAGTGAGAGAAGCAACAGAATCTGTTCCACTATCCTGTTACAAAACCAAACTTCCAAGCACACAGCCTAGCTGTTTCTTAGGGGGCTGTTTTTCTGCTTTGCCAAAGAAATCATTCAGCCAACTGCATGGAAAAAAAAGAAAAATAACCAAGTATTAAACAATGGCCAAGATTTTACTTACAGCTTACAGATGAGCCTGTATGGTAATCTATACTTTTGCACTATTGAACCCAAATAATTGCATAAAATCTCAAGGGCTCAAGACTCATCTCAGATCTTTAAGAAGTTGGAGCCTAGAAACCTGAACACCAGCAAAGGGAGGAACACAGTGCTTCTGCATTCTCCTCTCTGGATTGTTCACTTCTGACAATAGGCACCACATGTCTGTTTCAAAGAAATTTCTGGTTTTAATTGACACCAGAAAGCACAATTTACATTCTGCAGAGAGATGCCCTGGTAGTTACATCTATGAAAGAAAGTCTTGTACTTAGGGAGCATTTTCAATTGTTAATTTTAACATTCAACACGAACAGAACTTCCTGCCTTGTGACAGAGTGCTTCAAATTTGTACTTTTGGGAATGTTTCCAGATAATTTTTTTTTTTTTCATGTTTTCTGCTTTTATAGAAACCTTACAAAAGTTCTTGATTTCAAATAGAGAGAGGGACCAAACTTTGGCAACTGGAATTTTCACCCATCTCTAATGACAACAAGTTCTCATTGGTGGTGGAGGGGTCTCAGCTTTATACAAAAGCTGCTCAACTAACTCATGATTCTACAGGCAGTGCTGAGACTGTAAATCCTAAAAATTCTTTTACTTTCTAGTAAGTTGCTTAGTGAATGAGGACTTCCTTAAGGTGACTGACATATTATGGAAAATTTCACATGATTACAGCATGATAGAGAGAGCACACTCATGGGAGCACGTGCTGGCATTTCAGTGCTCAACAGTGAACAACTACCTGGTGCACTACCAAAGAACTCCCCTGGGTGATCTTGAATATATCCATATTGTCTGGGCAGATCCATACCAAAGTAACCTTTACAACAGGTTTACTTTTTCCTCCAGGACTAGCTTGAACTAATGTAAGTCAGAAAGGGAAAAAATGCCCTACAGCAAAGCAGGGACTCGAAGAAGACTTTGCCTTCTGCTTTTCCACTGTAGGCATCTTCCCCAGCTCTTTGCATCTTCCTGCAGTGGTGCCTCTGATTCCCTGTCCTCCTCATGGTCTGCTGAGCTCTTTGACCAGCAAGGGAACTTGTGATAATGATGTTTCAAATACAGTTGAAAATACTAAATGCATGCAAATCAATCACTTGGGCAAACACAGAGGGAGGAATCTGGTTTTGATCAAGTGAAGCTTCTTTCAGGATGTTAAGTTTTGAGACATTTCTGCTGACTTCATACAATAACTAAAGCTCGTGGTGAGGGGGTTTTATTGTTCAGGGTTTTTTTTTATTAGCTGTATGAAATAAAAAGGAAAAGCATCATTAAGATTTCAACATCTCCAATTGCATGTGCTCTCCTAACAACTAACCCCAACCTGTTACATTTCTTGTCAACAGCAGGCAACCATTTACCTGGATGACCCTGACTGCCTGCACCTGCAAGTCTTTTAAACAGCTCCACTTCCAGCTGCATCAGCTTCCCCAAGTAAGTAATCAATCTTCAACATGTTGTTTCACCAGAAATAACTAGGTGGTTTTAAAGCTGTGTTTTCCCCACAGTGAAAACACCAGGCTGCTGTCAAACCAAGCTGTCAGTCCCTGCTGACAGCCAGTGGGATGCACACCTAAAAGCCTGCAAGGAAATCACCTTGTGTCCCTTTTAGCTGAATCAGAAGGTCCAGTGGCACTAGAAGGAAGGATTCCCAAGCCTGAAAATGCACTTACCAGGCAGTTCAGCAGTGATGATTTTGCTGTTTAATCCACACTGACATCCCTTTAGTGTGTGAAGTCCCAGGCTTGTCCCAGCATCACACTGAGCAGTACCAGCACACTGCTGCTCCCACTCCCTGCTGAGCAGATGGGGCTCAGGCTGAGCTCCCCCCTCTTTAAGAGGGCACTGGCACTCTCAATTCCTTCTCCTTCAATTTAGTCCAGCACAGGGAGTGAAGTAAAATCCATGTGCAGTTTCAGCATGCAGAGAACTACACTGTGTGTCTCTCTTAACACAGCCTTAGGCAGATAAAAGGTGTTACACAAACTGCTGTGTTCTCAGCACAGTGTAAATCAGTTGTACCTTGCAGGCATGGTTCTTATCTTCCTTCCAGGTCTGCAGAGGAGCCCTGGATGGCACAGACACCTCATCTGTGCTGGCCTCTTCCTCTGTGTGCTGCCTCTCCCTAGGGGATAAGGCCAAGGTTTTTCCATACCTGCTCTCCCAGGCAGATGGACCCATTGACTGATTCTGCCCACTCAAGAAAGAAAAAGGAAGTTTGCAGAGTAATCCTAAGAAAGCTGGTCCAGTCTCTTCCTCCTCTGCAGCACCCCTAGGAGCAGGTTCTTTCCTCTGATGCGGTTTATCTTCAGGGATGCTGTGGGAGGTTGTTATCCTGGAGAAACACTGCTCACTGTGCAGCTGGGTACAGCTCCAAGGTTTCAGCATTTGCAATGAGTGAGGGAAGCAGATTTCTATTCCTGACTCTGGCACTGACCCACTCTTTGACTCTCTTCACAAATAAAACCTGGACAAGGGACACTAGAACAGAATGATTTCTCTTTTAAAAAAGAAATTTTGAGCACTGAATTTGCAATTGCTTTTTCTCAGGGTGCCACTGAAACTTCCTTCTCCTCCTCAGCCTCAGCTTAGCCTCTTCTGGGAGCAGAGCTAGGGGAGGAAAGGCAACACCCCCTTCCCTGGCAATCTGTTGCTCCTGTCAGCAACTGAAAATTCATTAACACACAGGTTACACAACATCCCTTCACAGGTACACTCAGCCCTCTCACTTATGAAGTTAATTTAGTGAGGTTAAAAGCTGCAGTCTGTTTGAATGCATTTTCTCACCTCCAGCTCCCAGGATAAGGACAGGAATGCTCTCCTGCCTTGTTTCCATCCATGCCGGGGAAGGGACTGCATTACCCTCCCCCCAACCCCAATTACCAGGGCTGTGGAAAGAACTCCAATTAAGTGGTTACCCATAATAGCATGGCAGCCCTTTAGGAAACTGCTTATCTAAACAGAGATGTACAGAAGGCAGTTTTCTCTCTAATAGTGATGCATTTTCAATTTATGCAATACAAAGTGCATTGGTCTGCAGTGTCCCTGGCTACTGATGATTAATAGCCCATACACTGCAAGGGTCTACAAAGAAAAGTGCCAAGGGAAGCAGATGCAGCAGGTTTTATATTATCATGACTGCAACAAACTCATTCAGTGGTGTCAGCTCTGACTGCAGGATTCTGATTATGAAATATGATGCGTGTTGAATTTAATGGCTTTCTCTGCCCTTCTGGTGAGTTCACTGCTTTCCAATGTCATTTTGTGTTCTCATCTGAGTGGTAATAAAAGGAATATCATTGACTGTGCTAGCTCTGTAACCACTGTGTGTTTTACAATAAATTGTGTTTCAGGACCTTTCTACCCAGGAGAGTGTGCAGGGCCAGAAAGTAATATTCCCCAGTTTTCCAATATGAAGGTTTCTGTGAGAGGATAGGAAATTATGCAGGACTGCCCTTCTCCTGAGGCATTCCTTATGGGAGCAGGACATCTCTTTTTCAAGTGGTTATGTAGTAAAAAGGTCAATTTGGATTGGGGGGAAAAAAAAAACAAAACCACAGCAAAATAAACAGCTGCTGACACAGAAGGATAAAAGTTGTTCAAAATACAATTTAAATAAGGATCTTGCACCTTTATGGTATTACTCACACAGGAATGTAAATCCTGTAACACCTGCAAAGTCATTAGATTGGTTTCTCAAACAAAATAAACCTCACCTCAAACACACTGATCCAGTTGAAGATTTGTTCACACACAACCACCACCACCCACAGCTGGGCTTGCTTGAGCCCTGGAGGGACCATGCAGAACCCTACAGAGAGAACAGACACAGGCTCAGAGCTGAGCTATTTTTAATTATCTGAAATAATTCCAGCACTTTCATGCACTTTACTCACCTGCATTTCCTGCCTGTGTTAGAAACTTCAGGGCCTCAGTTGCTCCCACAGCTGGGTCCATCAGGGGAAAGCAATGTAACAGATAAATAGAACACTTTTTGAGACTTTATGAAAAATCAACCAGTCTGAACTTCCCACTGGTTTGTGCTGCAGGCTCTGGCCAGTTTGAAGCACTGCAGCTGGGTTAGAGACTGGGTGAGCTCCAACACAAACCCCCAATGTAGGCAGGGAGAGACTCAAGCAGATTCTTACTCTTCCACCCAGAAAAAACCACAAACCCAAGTATTACTCACACAGAACAAAGCCACAGAAGAACCTGAAACACAAATGGTATTTTCCACTTTGTAAATGCCCATTGCAAAGTTTACCTGTGCTGTAATTACAGCCACTGATGGAGTGTTGCTGCTTCTAGGAGTATGGAAGATCTTTTCTATCAAGCAGGCTGTCAGCAAGTCACACCAGTTTCATTTCAGTCTGAATCCAGGGCTGGTGCTTGATTTTCAAGGCAATGAAACCAAACTGCAAAGGCTGTTGCTAAGAATTTAGTTAAGGTGGGAACTCACCTGATAAATAAATCTGTCCATCTGTCTGCTTTTCAGAAGGCCACCAACCAAACCAGAACACAGTCCCGTTACAGAACAGATCCATGTTTCACAGCCAGCACTGCCCTCATTCAATTCTCTCTTCAACTGGGTAAGTTTGCATTCAGCAATTCAATTGTATCCTACACCATTTTTAAAATAAGGTTTTCACAAATAACCCAGGAATAAACCTGTACTTTCAGGATAATCCAGAATATTTTTCACCTTGTTTTTGTCTCTCGGTGAAATGCCACTGGTATTCTCAATCATATTTTATGTATGAACACTTAAAAGCTCTGCCTAAAGGACAAATGAGAATTTCTTTTGTCCTTTCAGACTAGACTTCATATATTTTTACATTAAAATGTATTGAAACAAGATTTAAAACTGTTACCCGTTTTATTGAGATCTACCTCCAGAGGGAGAAGCACATTAACATTTAACATGGTGGCTTTTGTCTTTTTCTCTTTCCTTCACTGTTTGCTGAAAAACTTGCTACAGCTGAAAAGTAGAAACGTCAGAGAGCAATCTGTGATCTGCCTCAAAATTAAGTTATGTATTGCCATAATAAAACAGAGCATTTGTTCTCTCTGGCATTCTCAGTCTCTGTAAAGGATCATCAAAGGAGCTATGAATATTCCCAGAAGAAGAGATCATAGAAAAGGAGGGTCCTAAGAGTATTATGATTAGTTTGTCAATCCTGTGATGGGGTTTCCTGACCTTGTCTCTTGATTTATCCTGGGCCATGGGTACAGGGGGGAGCACACGACACAGCACAGGGCAGCAAGGCAGGGCCCAGACACTGCACAGCTTCCACTGGGGCTGACAGACAGGCAACAGCTTCTGGATTCTGCCTGCCATGAACTGAGGAGAAAAAGCAAAATCTCAAGTGAGATGCAGGCCATCTTACCTCCTGTTGTTTTCAGGCTGCTGGTACCTGCTGTTTGCAGACAGAAAAAGGCTCCTGTCTGCTGAGAAACTGCAGGCTACTTATAACCCATACAGAAATAACCAGCACTGAAACATCTGCTCTGAAACTGCATCCTTGAGTCTCCTCTGCACAAGAGCCCAGGAAGCACTACCCTTAGATTCAGATGTCTTCATGAAGAGTTACACTGGTTCAGCACTGAGAGGACCAGACTGTGCCAGATGCACCCACAACGTTCCTGCCAGGCCAGCACAGACTGGGGGCAGTAACAGGCAGCTCACCAGGCCAAGGGCTTCAAGCAGGTTCATGGAAAGTTTAATATGAGTAAGATACAAGGTTTTTTAGCAGGTGGGTTATGCTGATAGAGATGGAGGGAATTATCAGTGGCCATTATCAGGCCCATTTCTCTCTCACCTGGTCCTCATGTCCAACAGAGCCTTTAAGCACCTGCCCTTAATGTGCTGACTGCACTGGGGCCTCAGAGCTGCCTCTAACAGAGCAACCCAGCATGTTCCAAGCCAGCTTCCTGACCACTCATCCCAACATAACCACAAAACACAACCCATGTTTAAAATTCTCTCTGTGGAAGCCCTGGTGTTCCTGCCTAATACATCCACCAATTTGTAAACCTTTTGCTTCAGATGAATGCAATTAGCCAGGGCTCTTAACAAGCTGTGCACTTCGGGAGCTCCTGCACTCTCCCATCAGAAGCAAGAAGCAAGGCTTGATTTCATACAGAACAGCTGATTGTCAACAAGTGCTCATTAGTAAGATCCAAAACCTCCACAGTCTCACTGTTTAATTTATGAGAGCCTTGTGATTATGAGGAACATGAGATGCTAGATCAGTAGGGATGGTTTTGTTAGTTTGGGCCAGGCAGAACTTTGTATCCATTATGTCTATACAAGGGATTATACCAAGAATTGTTATTTTGATTTTTTTTTTTTCCTTTTACCTGAAGTGCCCTGGTGGGGAAATCCAACCATTTCCTGCAAGTCTTTAAAGAATACAAGCAGCAAAACCAACATAGTTTTTCCCCTTTGTTAGCATTAGTTTTTTTTTTTCTGTAACACAAACACAGCTATGAAACCCAACCCATGTTAGGAGCAGTCAGATCATTTGCTCTCACCTTACAGCAGTCTGACAGGTTTAAATCCATCTGTAGATTCTTTGGAAAGATACCCAGAGAACACAATTGTCAAATTAATGGCTTGGGAAAGGAGCCTCATGTTCAAGGCACCCCCCAGGATCATTCACTGTGTCCCTGGAAAAGTGGGGAACAGAGAAGGTGTTTCCTTCTTGCTTCACCCCCACCTAATCATGGCTATTTTAAACCACTCAGGCACCTCCATGCTTCTAAACTCTATCCAGCAGGGCAGGGCTGTTCAGCTGTGAGGGAATAGATGCACAGGACAGGGAGGATTAATATTCTCAGAGGTTTTCCTGAGTGTGCAGGAAGGCAGCACAAAGGCACTAATAACCTCTTCAAGCAGAGTACATTTTCTCGTGGGGATAATAGCTCAAGGATAGAGAGAGCTTTTATATGATACAGGAACATTATCTCTCTTGTATGAAAACCAACTGGTTTGGGCTCCTCAGTGCAGAACTAAGCTGCCTCAATTTTACCTGTGCATCTGCACCTGTGTAAGGACAATTTTGAAATGTCAACAAAATAGGTGTTGAGGAGTCTGTCTTATGCCTCCCCGTTTGCACTTAATTTGTTTCATTACAGAGGGATAGGAATTAAAGGTCTTCACTACAGTTTAGGCAGCTTGCCAATACCTATTTTATAGCAATAAAATATGTACAAATTAAGGAATCTCATGTGGAAAATTCATTCAACCGCCTCAAAAGCCAAATGAATGGTAATTACTTCAAACACAATGTGGTGGCAATCAGGCAAGATTGGATCATGCTTTTAAATGTATGTCTAAATTTTTAAGAACCAAGATAATTATGAATTATGAAAATAACTCAGACAATGCCACAGCAAAGGCTGTGTTTGTGGAATAAGAAAAAGATCTTCAAGGAACTGAGGCAGCTTAATTCTAACACCTGCAAAGGACTCATCAGAGAGCAAATGTGGAGCTGCTATTTTATTTCTGTACTTTTAGCTGTCATTTTATACTTCAGGCTGGCTCATGGATGCCTTGAGGCATGGAGCAAGTGGAAGCATATAAAATAAAATACAAGTTAAAAGGATTTATCCTGCTTACTAAAAGCAGTGGAAGTTATCTCTAGTTCACATTCACATATATTGCAATGAAAAAGAAAGCTGCCATCTTAGCTCTTTGTGCAAGTTTTCTTCAGTCTGGAAAACCAGCTTAATGCTCATCCTCTTATGCAATGCCAACTGAATAAACACAAAGAGGGTTTTGCCTCTCATGGGTAAAGCTGAACAGATTTAGATCAACACACCCATTCATTTTAAAAAAGGGTGACAAACACAACCATACCTTAGCTCTCTTTTGAGACATCTCCAGAAAAGGTTTCCATTCAGGAAAAAGCACAACAGACCAGGTCTAGATTGTCACTATATATAATTCCCTCTGTAAGTAAAGAAAATGCAGCTGTAAACAAAAATAAATACAAAATACCAAGTTTATTCTTCTCCATTGAAGAAATCACCATGAGACTGGACTAGCTTTCCTGTAGATCTATAATCTTGTAAATTATTGGTATCACAGAATAATTTCAAGCTGGCAAAGACCTCAGGAGGCCTATTGGCCAAATCCCAGCTCAAAATAGAGACAACTTGAAATAATTTGCTCATGGCCTTGTACTGGGGAATAATAAGAGTCAGCACAAGCAGAGCTGGAGTACTGCACCCAGTACTTCTGTCTGCACCTAGGAAGCTCTGCTGGCACACCAGAGTGTGGGAAAAAGGCTACAAGAATTACATGAAGTCTGGAAAACCCTCCCCCTGAGATGCATTTACACTGCACCACAAGGGGAATGACAAGGCATCAGAATTCTTAGGATCAATGCAGCTGCTTCAGGTGGGGCTCAGCTCCCAGGCTGGGTGAGGCTTCTGGCAGATCTGGCAGTGTGGGGTCAGGCAGCCCCCAGGATTTACTGCTACTTAGAGAGGGCAGAAGGTAAAGAGGCACCTGTGCTTCAGCTCTTCCCTCAGCCTGGCAGCAGGGCTTACCTCTTCTTCAGAGTGGGAATTAGCACACATTTTCTTCTGCTACCTGTCACAGGAGCTTCCCATTCAGGAAGGGTAAGAAAAAAGAGGCAGCAACATTGTGAATGTCAGGCAAAACCCTCCCACTGCTGAGGACCAGGTCCTGCCCAGGTGCCTGCAGTGGCTCTGCACAGTGCAGTGTGCTCTGAAGGAAACTCAACCTACAGCTTATGGAAATGAGAATAAAGAGGTGACCTGACCCATGGTTGGAGTGTGCTATGCAGGGAGAGACCCTTAGGGCACAGTGTGTTTTAATCTGAGAGGCAAAAAGCTGAACATGATCCAATGAGAGCTGAAAGTAGGAACAACTGAATGGAAAATACAGCATGGATGTCTGGGATAAATTAACCTCCAGAACAGTGTACTGAAGAGTTCAGTGGAAATCACATCTGTGAGGTCTTCAGAACTGTATTTTTTGCTAGGAATATGCCAAACCACAGCCAGCTCTGAGGAACCAGAAAACCTCCTGGACAATGGAGAGCATCACACTGGTTGGCAACAGTAATTCTGTAGGTGAGCACCAAATCAAGCAGAGTAAGTACTGGGGGAGAGGAAATGGAAGAGGGAAGTTTCCAAAGGACAGATGGACATCTGCCTCCCTTGGGAGACAAGTTAGGCTGAACACTTTGAAAACCTCTCCCTAAGCACTCAGCACACTGGACCCAAATGCATATTCATTACATGCTGGATTCAAGCTGTATTTTACTGCAGATTATGCAGGCACATTTACAGGTTTTTCTGAGTGAAGTTTGTTTTGCCAGAAGACATGTTGAAGCACTGAAGAGAGAATCTGCTACACTAGAAGACTGAAATTCCAAATGGCACACAAACACACACACAAAAAAAGTGAGTAAGGAAGAAGTCTATTTCATACCACAAGAGCTCTGAGACATCAGTGACATTTTCTGGCAGCACAACTCAAATTCTGAAACTCGTTGCCACAAGATGCTGTGGGTGTGGAAAAAAAAAAGACTCAAAGAGGGACTGGACACACATCATGGAGAATAAACTGCTATAAAACATAAGAGTGCAAATGTTTCTAAAGAAAAGACCAAAACCCTTAAGAAGCTTTTTAAAAAAACCCAAAAAACAGAGTATTAAGAGAGACATATTTGTCCTTTCTCAGATTTAGATGAGGCAGGAAGAGGTATTTAATCACTAAGGTTGGAATTTCATACCTTTGGTTTATTCCTAATTTTACCAGAAGTTGAAATGGACTGCATAAAAATCTCAAAGTGTGAGAAGTGTTATTTTCCTGAAATGATTTAGTTTCCCTAAAAATCAGAAGCAGAAAAAAACCCAAACAAAAAGCAGACAAACAAACACCAGCCAACCAAAACCCCACAACAAACCAAAAAACCAACAAAATTTAAAACTTTGGATTACTCCAAGTTAGTGCAAATAAATGCTGTCAAATCTCACAAACTAAACCCAATACCTGATTTATTAGCTCAGCTTTCAGCATCACAGCCTTGGATTGCAAAGCACTGTGTGCCTGGCCTGCAGCCACAGACTCAGCTGCTGGGGAGGTAACACACTGCACACTAATAGCCACCAGAAAATAAACCTCCTATTGCCTCCTTCAGGATATGTTCTTAAAAACCCCACAATTCTAAAGACCTAAATCATAGCTGTGATGTAACAACCAATTCTAATGGTTTAACTCTAATTCTTTAAGTATTTTTCAACTGAGCCTGAAATTTGTTGTGTACACTGACCTCCTGAGCCCTGACACTCACTGCAGAGCAGCAGCAGCTCCTCTGGAGTCTCCTGCACTGCCCATGCATTTGTGCAATGCCAAATTCACAGGGGGATTTTTCACTGGGAGAACTGTACCCTGCACAGTATGCCAGCACCCAAAGCTGCTTGGAAAATCATAAAGAAAAAATTACCTCTTAAGGTTAGGAATTGCTTAACTAGTTAGAGAATGTCCTGTCTGAAAGCCCTGCCCAGCTACTTGAGAGGCAGCACAGTTCAAAGAGGATAACCCAACTGCTCAGTGTCACTTGAGAGGGAATCATTGTTTTCTGGGGAATTATTATAATTATTTCCCAGGGAACCTTTGTTAACACCAGCAACAGCATGGCAAGGTCTGACACCAATTAGAAGAGATAACACACTGAACTCTCACAGATCCCCACACCTCCCTGTCTCCTGCTGCTGTACACCAGTGGGACTGCCCTGGTTTGCTGTGTCACACAGGGTGCCCTCAGCACCCTGCAGCCCTGAGCTGGGTGACAGGAACTGGAACAGAGCCCCAGCACCCAGGTCCAGCAGGGACTGGGGGCAGTGAAGCTCCCAGCACCTCCTGCTTCCCCTCTCACCAACTCCTAATGAAAAGTGCCCACCAGCTACTGCTCCCCATGCGTATGTATGTGCTGGGCTTTAATTACAGCTATTTAATTAGCCACGTTTGAGAAGCCTCTCCCTGGGGGAAGGTTCAGTACCACTGTCAGATGGGGAGTGGACTCCTGTG
The DNA here is from genome assembly GCF_003957555.1 of Calypte anna. Taxonomy (NCBI): domain Eukaryota; kingdom Metazoa; phylum Chordata; class Aves; order Apodiformes; family Trochilidae; genus Calypte; species Calypte anna. The sequence continues at coordinate 1,882,060 of NC_044264.1, forward strand.
CCAGCTGAATGCTGCCAAGTGCAGATGGATGCCACCAGCTGGGGTCAGGGGTGACAGGGACTGACATCCCAGTGACAAACCTGGCCCTGGGTCCTCTGATGAGTGAGTCTGATCTTACAGGCAGCTCAGCAGGTGCAGTACCTGGATGCACAACTTTGGGACTTTTTTTTAAATTTTTTTTAAGCACACTGAAGCTTTTCATCTTTAATCTTTTTATTTTAAATGTTCTTTCTCTTCTCAAGGCTATGGCATGCAATGAACATAGCTTTTGCCTTTTTCCTTGAAGCTGTAAGTTAAAAACAAGCATTTGAAAACTATCTGAATGCTCATGGGAGGAAACACTTGTTGATATTTCTTACTGATAATTCCTTCCCTTTAAACCTGTTAATAGATCAGGTGTGAGAAGCAGCACACCTCCCCTGCTCTCTGCTGACTTTTCAGCCTCTCACACAGATGCCTATAGTGAAACAGGACAAATGACAGCATTGGCAGCTCAATAACTTAAAAACTAAAAAATTAGCATAGTAGCAATAAAAGAAGCATAAGGGTAGAAGCAGTGAGGAAAAATTGGATATAGCCAAATCCACCCTTACTTCACAGAGTATTTAAAGAGTGGAAATTATGCTGTCTCAACAAGGAAAACGTGATGATTATCTGATATTATGTTGCTTCAAACTTCATAGAATCATAGAATTGGCTGGGTTGGAAGGGACCTCAGAGATCATCAAGTCCAACCCTTGCTCCACTCCCCCCGTGGTTCCCAGCCCATGGCACTCAGTGCCACATCCAGGCTCTTTGGAAATCTCTCCAGACATGGAGAATCCACTCCTTCCCTGGGCAGCCCATTCCAATGCCTGATCACCCTCTCCAGAAAGAAATTCTTTCTCATCTCCAACCTAAACCTCCCCTGGCACAACTTGAGACCCTGCCCTCTTGTCTTGCTGAGAGTTGCCTGGGAAAAGAGCCCAACCCCCCCCTGGCTCCAACCTCCTTTCAGGGAGTTGGAGAGAGTGATGAGGTCTCCCCTGAGCCTCCTCTTCTCCAGCCTCAACACCCCCAGCTTCCTCAGCCCTTCCTCACAGCAATTCTGCTGGATCCCTTCACAGCCTCCTTGCTCCTCTGGACCTGCTCCAGCACCTCAATCTCCTTCCTGAGCTGAGCGGCCCAGAACTGGACACAGGACTCGAGGTGTGGCCTCACCAGAGGCAACACAAGTTTGCTTTCTCACCTACCACCTTCTATCAGTATCTTCATGCCTGGGCCATACACAGCTCCTCCCAGCATCCCATCTCTCTTCCCATTGAAGAATAAAAGCACTAAATTTCCAGCCTTGAAATGCTAATGATTTGTATCAAGAAACCTAACCTGGTTTTGGATAAAGTTCTCAGCCTATATTAAGAAGCATTATTCAGTTCAATTCCCACCAATGTTCTACTGCACCTTGAATTCTTTTGGAGAAGTGGCAAGAGCAAATTCAACATGATGTCTCCTTGTTTAAGGATTCCCATTAGATACACAGTTCCTGCTGAACCTCAGTTGCTGAAGCTGCCAAGTTAAGTGTTCCATAAAGTAACAAATAAACAAACATAATGTTGAAGCCATTAGCTGAAAACAACCACAAAAGACCCCTTTGGAGATACTGAAAGTGGCAGACAGTGCCTTGACTGTGGAGGGGAACAAACCACTGAGCTTGCAAGGGTAATGTTTGTTTCACTGCTAATAGATGAAGATCCAATACAAGCCCTGATCTTCCAGGGGGCTGTGTGTATGTGTGTGCCATTTCATTTCAGCAGCTTTCACAAAAACAGATACCAAAATTGATTCTGCCTACTTCAGGCTAAACACGTGAAAATGCTGACTGACAGAATCACCTCAGGGTAATAAATCTGCCAAGTGTTTTGTTAAACAGCTATTCAGTTTGAAATGTATCCTGGCATTCTAGAATAACAATGGCCTACTGTAATGTATGGTGCATTAATTATAGAGTTGACAAGAAAATTACCCTTCAAGCCAGGATTACTAAAAACTTTACTAGGCTTTTTTTTTTTTCTTTTACCCTCTCCTGTTAAACAGATAATTCAGTGTAACCCCCTCCAAGAGGTTTTTCCCACCTCCTCCAGCAGTTAACCAGCATGCCAGTAAAGTTCCAGAGAGATGTGCTGGTGTTTCAGTGACAACACTGGTTGGTTCTCCAAACTTTATTAGAACTGCTAAATGCAAACTGATGAATAGCAACATAAAAAATGGCCACAGCTTTCCTTGGAAGTCTTCCTGATACACATAAGAAAACCTTGCTTCAAGTTGTGACTGTGTTTACATCAGACAACAGGTACACTGGCAGGTCTGATAATCTGGAATAAAACCACATCAGCTTCCAAACACATACTGGTAGGAACTCTACTCTTGGAAAAAATGCAAAAATGTGGTATGTTAGTATAAAAATACAACAGACATGTAGATAGGCTGTTAAAAATAGAACTTAATTACTGTGTTTTCCAGGCAAATACCCTGATCCTTCTGACAGTTCCTCAAACTTCTGCAGTTCAGGGCTAAAACTGAATGTTCCCATTAAAATGGTGCACTGGTGCTTCAGCACACAGACCCCTCACTCACCTCTGGGCTGCCACGTGCCCCTGCATGAAAAGAAGCCATTAGAGAAACTACAATTTAAAACCAGCAAATTCTTCCTAACAGGACCCTGATGACAGGACACAGAAAGAGGTTCAGAGGTCACCAGAGCGCTGTAAAAACCATGGGAGGACTTAGTTTTGTAATAATTTCTTTTGGTATGTTTGGTGTATTCTTTTCTATTCACACATTTTGGGATGTAAAAATTTCTGTGCTTAAAACTTAAATTCTGCATCAGAGGTGACTAATCCTTATTTTACTACCAGCTATGCATTTACTTGTTTGAGTAAGATTCTCTCTTAACTCCCAGCACAATTCTCCACTGAGTTTTCAGCATTCATGCACTGCTGCTGATCTGGAAAAGCACTTCAAGTGCTGCCAAGACAGAAGTGCTTACTAGCAAGGAAATGTTTCAAAACTGTACTGAAATATACTCTGTAGAGCTGACAGCAATGCCTGAGGACTAGAGAAAATATTACACATACTTAAAGTTGAATTAAAATTCAAACTTCTCCTATAAGCATAAAACTAAACACAACTTCCTATGGACTTACAATCAAATGCATCTGAAAAACTACACCACTGAGATTCACCACCCTGCAGAACAGTCTGTAAGGATGTAAGATTTTAGCCTCATGTCAAGCTTCCTTTTAACTGGATACAGAGGAATTCTTCTGTTTTAAAGCACAATTTAAATAAGTTAAATCTTTTATAGTCTGTGTTACTCTAGGCTTTGTCAACTATTAAAATAAATGAAAAAGCATCATGGATTAAAAACCCCACTTTAAATTATTAAACCCCACTTTACCAAATCACATAACCTTGTAATTTATTCTAATGTAATATGTATTTCCCTGCAAAGCCAATTTCTGTTCCTTAGGCATATGTCTGAATGCCTTACTGATTAACCTCTCTGATCAAAAGCCCCATAGCTCAAGCAAAATCTTTCCATTTACCTCAACAAGCAGTTTATTACTTTCCTCTCCAGAAGCTGGGATGTAACTTGGTACCATAACAGTGTTTTCTTCCAATGAAAGCTTCAGGTGAAACAGTGTTGTGGATTAGATATTTCAAGAAAGCAAATCAAAATCACATCTTGTGCTCTCATCATCACCAAGAGGGGCTGCAGCACCCAAGGTCAGTGAGTTAATGCTGACAGATGTAACCTCTCAGAACTGCTGTTAATAATCCCATGTGGATCCCAGTTACAACCCACTCCTACATGCCTCTGCCTTGGTGTTACAGCTCCTCCTCCTACTGTGACTTCCAGCAGTTTCAGTCATGACTGGCAAAAAGCTGTGTCCTGCATATTCACAGAAGAAAAAAAAGCTCTGAAATCTCCAGAAGAAAAGTGTACTGAGCACAGAAGTGACACGGGATGAGGTCTGGTTGGTGGGAAGAAGAGAGAGGATGCAAAGGATGCAGCGGCACAGAGAGACAGGAGGCTTTGTCCAGGAGAAATGAGTGTCCACCAAACCCTGCAGAATGAAACCTGAAGCCTCTCATTTCCAATGTTTCAAACCCTCTTCCTCTCACCCCTGTGTCACAAGTGTCTGACTGCAGCAGAGCTTCCATAACACAGCCCTGCTTCATCAGAGCTCTTTGGTAGAACCCAATGTTAAGACTTCTAACTCAGGGGGGCTGTGCTGGTTTAAAGGTGTTTCCATCATTGATTTCTTTCTCCCCAAACACCAGTATTACACCATTACAGAAGGGCTCATGTTTCTTTTAATCTCTATAACATCACCTCAACATTTAATAATACATCAAGAGAACCCCCATAACAGACCAAAGAAGAGGCTTTAAGTCTTCCTCACCATTTTCAGCTTATCAATTCTTGCTTTATCACCATCATCTTGGTGATAAGACACTCATGACTGAGTGTGTTCCACAGGTATCAGAGGCACATTCCCTAGCTACATTCTCAAACTTGTCAAATTTCATCTGAAAATTACATACATTGTTTTTGCCACTGCTTCACTGTGATTATCTGACTTGTCTAACACGACCCAGAGTGCTTATTTCACAACTTTATCAGATCTACAGCTTTGGCACTGAGTCTGGACCACAGATTTCAAGCAGCAGACACTGCCCAGCACCCAGAAGCTGCTCAGTGCACAACTGTGCCTGCAGTCAGACCTGTGCAGCTCACCCATGCCCAGCTACAGCTGCCCAACATTGCTCTGGTGCTTTCTAACTTCAGATTTATCAGATGTTCTCATCACAGAGCTCTTCCTCAAGTAATCTTTTAGTCTTCTTTTCAAAAAAGATAAAGAGATTAAGACTCTAAGGCTCTCTCTACGTGGCATGATTTTCAGTCTTTCCTGTAACCCTTTCCCAAATCCTTTCCAATTTGCCAACATCATTTTTGAAGTTCAGACATCACAACTGGACGTGGATTTCTAATAGTCAAATAAGAGCACTTATTAGTGCAGTTCTGTTTAGCAGGTTTCCATTTTACAGCTGTGCTTTCACCACTCTGCCTCTGGGCTGCACATGTTCTGTCAGTCCCTGCTTCATTTGAATTGGGCTTTTTTTGGTGGGAGTGAAAAAAATGTAAATCTCTGCTTCCAAACACAGCTTAACCTGTGCTTGTAGCAATCCTCTGCAATCCCATCTGCTTCCAAAATCAGGTGCACTTAAGACTACTGTACTGAGGGAAAGGTAACATGGGGGATGTGGGCAGCAGGGGGCACATGGGGTGACACCAAAATAAAAAAAATAATAATAAAAAAGAGAACTGACTAACTGGAGAAATGAAAGGAATTCCAGATGGGCCACTGCAACCCACTGATGGGATAACTTTGCAACTGGCAAAAGAACTCCACACTCAGGAGCAGGGAATATGGAGCTAAGGAATCTTGGCTGTGATGCCTCTGAAGACATCAGGTTACAAAATGGAACATCCCTACCCAGCAGACAGTACAATTCCAGTTGGCCATTTACACTGCACAACTTCCAGGGATTACTGGCAGCTCTGGTAGGCAGCTGTGGAGCTCTGAAACATCTGGCCTCATCCCACAGGGTGATCACTTCCCAGGCTCCACCTCACAGCCCTGTAAATGCAGCACTGGCTACTGACAAATACTGCCGAGTCCCCACGTGCTACTGTCCCAAGTCAGGAATGCCACAACAAGGATATCACAAGAGGAATTTGTGCCAGGAATTATATATTTCATCTCTTTCTTCCCAAAAAGTACATTTTCTATCTACCTTTCATGAGGATAGCTTCTGCACCAGCACTGCCAGAACCACCTGGCTCACTCCAACTAAATGCAAGTCAGGCCAGTCCTGCAGACCACGTTTTCATCAGCTTGAAATGCTCTAACTGCATGAAGTACTCAGAGCACCAACTATGGTGTTAAAAAGGCTGCCAAAGCCTGCAGAAGGAAAGAAAACCCAGGAGGATGTTAAAACTGACCAATAACTTTAAAGAGATGTGGCACTTGGTGACAGCAGATTCCAGGTCCCCATGTGGCAAGCATTAAACTCTCCATTCAATCCTGGCTTATTTTCATACTTTCACACAAGAAGACAGTAAAACAGCATTAAAAGAAAAAAAACCTCCAGAACTTTTCTACATTTACATGAGTGCAACAGTGGAAAACAATGAAAGCAGCTTGGCATTTTTATAAGACAGTTCAAATAAAAATTAATGGCACATGTAATAATAATTCCAAGCATATTTTGTTTCCCTTTATATCCAACTAGGAGACAATTTTTGGTGCATTTGCTTTTATAGCTCTGTGTATATGTAAAGTAAAAATTCTGCACATGGGGAAATAAATAAGTGGCTGGATGACTGGCTGACAGCAAGATTTGTAGAGCTAATTAGTTCAATGAATAGGAAAGGCACTCAAAACTAACAGCTCATCAAACAGTTCTTCATACAAGCCATATCAGCCACCCTGCCTATGCTGACTAAATATTTTTATTGTCTTCTGGAGATCAATGCCATCAGAAGCAAATAAAACCAGAATAAAACAACAATAAAAACCACCAACCCCCCCAAAAAAACCAGCTCAAGATCCTGAGCAGTGACCCAGGCTGACCTCCCCAGCTGCTCCTCAGTTTTATAATGGGTTGCTGGGAATCCCAAGCCAGGAGCTACCCCTGCCTGAGTCAGAAATACCTTTGTGGGATCCATGAGTGTCCAGGCTCAGAGTCAAACCCATTGATGCACCTTTATTATGACATAAAAATAAATACTGTTCTCATTTTTAGACTGGGGCCAAAGGCCATAATTATAGCTCATCAGACAGCATTCAGTGCAGATTACACCACATTGTGTTACAGCCCTGAACAAAACAATGGGTGGGAAAACAAACTATTAGCTCAGCCCCTCTGCTCTTGGTTTGTCCTGAAGGACTCAACCCATGGAGCAGCCTAATGGATTTGCTGTAAAGGAAGATGTCTGTAGGAGCCCTGGATGCATCTCAGCAGAAGACACACATAAAACTACAAAAGCAGTTACCTTCCAACTTGCTTATCCATGGGCATGCAGCTAGGACTGCAGGACCATGTAGAATTCAGTGCAATTCACCTCCCTCCCAGGCAGCCTGGCAGGACTGTGTGGAGCTGGGGATGCTTGGAAAAGTCTCCAGGAACCCACCAAGCAAGACCCATTCCAAGACTCAGGACCCTGAAACAAAGTGTAGCCCTGTCATGGGTGATCTGGGCCACGTTGTTCAGTGCTGCTCCTACCTGGTGAGAGAGCTGGAAGGAGGTGACCTCTTAAAGGGGTTGGAAAAATCTCTCTTCTGACTTTTCCTTAAAAATCTGGGCTCCCACAGCCTGAGCAGCTGCCACTGAAATAAAACTGTAAATACATGTTGGAAAAAACCTTGGAATTGGTTCACTGAACCTCCCTCCTTCTCCTGGTCCAGCAACAGGGGTTACCCTAAGCTGGGCCCAATTCATACAACTCCAGTCCAGGTCAGATCCCACTAGAAAGGAAAAAGACAACATTTATTTATTTATCTGTTTGCAAATCTTCTCATGCAACAACAGATAAACTGACCCCAGCACTTCATTGCTATTGAAGAGCCAGGAGGTTACAGCTGCCAGGTACTTTTCAATTAGAGGTTTTCAAAGATCCATAAAACACATCCTGTCACAGAGTGTAAAAACTGCACAGATTCCTGCTGGGCATTAAGACTTTTCTTGGGAGCTGTTCTGTTATTGATGCATTTTGTTGAAAATGATGATTAATTAGGAAGACAACTCCTTCCCAAGGCACACTCACGGCTTGGTAGAAATGGGAACACCTTGTATAGACATTTTAGGTCAAGTGATTGCTGTGAGAGCCACAGCAAGAGGGCTCTGTCAGACAGAAATGGGTCTCAGCAACTGCTTTTGTGTCAGAGGGACCTGATGGGGAAAAAAACTGCAGACTAAGGGAACAATCATGTTGTGAAGTAATAGCAGATTAAATGATAAAAATCAAGTGTTCTAGGGAGAATACTAATAACACTGTATCTGACTTGGGTTTTTAAAATCCACATGTATCACCTTATTCACTCCAATCCTCTAAAAATTAAGACTGTCAGGGCTACTTTATTCCCTTAGGAGAACTTGCATGAAACACACGATTATGAGAGACAAACCAGGTTATGAAAATTTGTTGTTAAGTTACAGTTAGTAAAACAAAAGAAAGTACACAGCTATCCCTACCTTCTTGGTGCAGAAGAGGAAATACCATGCTGAGTTAACAACAAATACTACCTCCCTAAAAATCAAACAAACAAAACAAAAGATTAAAAATGCAGAAGCATCCTGCTTCTAGCAGCAAGTGCTGAGCAGGACAGAGAGAAGGAAAAATAGATAAAGTTGAGAAGCAGCTGAAAGGAGGAAATCACACAAGCCCCAAGAAGCAAAGAAATCCCCTCAAAAGGACTCTAAAAGCTACTTTACATCTGTTCATAAATGAGCCTGCCCTGTCTCTACCAGCAGCTGCCAACTCCTATCAGCAGAACTGTCCCTGTTACAGAGAAATGCAATAATGTTAAATAGTCCAAAGTAATGCCTGGCTTATCCACTTTTATTATTGACATTCAAGTAAACCATCAGCTCCCCTGGCAAACAGTATTGCTAATTGATCTGAAATTGTGATACACCTATTACTCAATCAGCTCCGTTTTGCAAACTAAATTGGTATCTGAAATCACTCCAAGAAATGTAATGAGAACATAGTAGCCACATATTTAAAAGAAGAGAAAAGTAACCATCTGTTTGCTTTTGTATAGTAATATAAAACATATCCTTGCCATCTCTTTTGATTTTCCCACTGTACCCCTTTAAAGAACTGAACAGAAGAAAAATGCTAAGGCTATCGCTGGCTTTCATCACACTCCCCATACCTTAGTCCTATTTTATAGCAAATCATTACAATTCTATTCATCTTCTTATGCCTATAATCCAGTTTCAAGCACACTCTTGGATATAAAGGCCATTTGGGACACACAGAAATTGATGAAACGTTGGCCTTGCCTTCTAAGCATTTCAAAACCATGACATACGTTTTAGGATCCAAATTCTTCTGAAACTGAGGAGCAGCACTGCATGAAAGCAGCACTGAGTAAACTCACATCTGAACATTCATTTGTGATTTCACTTTTTAACACTGCTTTTTCAGATCTTCCCAAGCTTCCTCCATAACAAAGCAATAACAACCCAGGCACGTTTCCTCTGAGATACTGAACGTGACTCTTGAAAACATGGTACCAAAAAAAGTTAATTGTTCTTTCTATTTTATTTTCCTAGTGCTGACTCCGAGTTCAGTGACTTCTCTCATGTTGACTTAGACAGTGTGAAGAAATTTCCCACTCACAACTAAAATCATTCATAGCAAATTGTTTCTGCCTCGCTCCCCCTCTGGTACTGAATTCTTCCTGTGTGTGAAAAGGCAGCTCCTGGGCAGTGCTGCAGCAGTAATTAACGCTCACCCAGGTGCTGTTTCCATCATCAAGCCTGGTTTCCAAGGTTTAATCAGTCAGCCATCCCAACTGCACAAGGATAAAAACTTGGTATTCAACTTATCAGCAGAGTTTGTACTCATCTGTTTATCAAAAGCAGAACTTTAATCCACTCAGTGGCTGCTGAATCAGACAGAGATCTAAAAAGCATCACCTGCATCTTCCTCTGTTTGGGTCTGCGCTGAACACCAAGTATTTCCTATAGGAAAGCAGGCACAGGTGTGCCTCCTGCCCAACAACCTTTGGGCTTTTTCCCCTTGCTCCTTGTTTACTCTCACAGCCTCCAGGGAACCAGAAAAGTTGTTTACTTTCAGCATGCCAGAATTTAGCAACCTGATAATTTGGGGTGCACAACTTTCATGGCCTGATTGTACCAACAGCTTAAACCAGGCAGGACATCCAAGCCACACTGTACAACTTCCCAGGGAGCTGAAGCAGGAGAGAAGGTCACTTTGTGTGACTTGGGGCCCCAGAGCAAGAGGCAAAGAAAAAGGTAAAGCAAAACCTTTTTGCATCACAAAGCAACACTGAATTTAACCTTAGTTCCTAAGAGCTGAAATTTTCAAAGCTGGGTATGTAGGTCAGGGACTCAAGACCTTCAGAAATGCAACAACTTGGCTTGGTTATTTCTGAAACATCTCTGAAAGAGAGAGAGAAAAATTCTTGGATAGTTAAAGTCAACACAGGCCTTTCCACATGGGATGAAACTCCAGCTGAGAGCTGACACCTCTCATCTCTTCAGGTGTCAGAGTTGTGGCCTCTGCAAAAAGGTGAAGCACAGAATCCTCCCACACAGGAGAGAAAATTAATTCCTTCCTCGGGTTTGATAATGAAACCTGTGGCCCCAAAAATGCTTCCTTCTTTGCCAGTGCAGACACTCTGTAGCTCTCATCTCCAAGGGTGGCAGGAAAAGCAGATGCACACAGGATGGCCCATGCCCTGGCCCCAAAAGTGAGAATGCATGGGATACCTGGAAAAAACCTCCAGGGGTTGTTTATAGGTTCATGCACATTGCTGTACAGAAAAAGGGACCAAGAGCCCAGCAGCTCAGTGTGACTGCACCTTTCTGCACTGGAGCAGCTGCTATAAACCAGGAGCAAAACTAAAGTGTGTCACTGTGTAAGGTGTGTGAAAGGCAGCAGGAGGGCTTCTACACGAGTGAAATGCAGGGAAGTCTGATGTACACATTTAAGAGCTAGGAGGAAAGCAATCACAGCAATTACTCTGCATTTTTTTTGTCAGAAGTCACCATAAGAAGTGTTCGATGCCTCTGCCAACAGAGACAGATGTTGCTTAGGTTCTGTTTCATGTGTGATAGTGGCAGAAAGAAAAATTGATGTAAATCCTGTACCTGGCATCTTTCTACAGCTTAGAGAGACATAATTTACTATTTAAGAGTTAGTTTCTAATGCTGTTCTGATCTTAAGATGATTGTAGCCTGGAGTATTCCCCAGCTATGCTGCAGCCCACAGTACCCAGAAGGGATTCAGGAAAAAATTCTGCAATAGGGGGAAGAGTGAAAAGCAAAACATTTCAAGAAGAAAACAGTCCAACCTTTGCAACAACATTATTAATATAATAACAATATCACTGCTTGTCCATCATCTGCTTATAATGTGACTTCCAATCTTCAATATTTTTTTCATAATAGAGAGAATTCAGAGCATCTTCTCTCAAGCCAATCTGATTATGCCAGTAAAAAAAAGGTAAATAAATACTAAATTAATGGACTTGGTTCTGCTTCCTGCACTGTGACATCACATCCTGTTAGGATTGTGATGAAGCACAATGGCAGTGATGAAGCACATCAGAACTGAGATGAACACAGAACTTGCCAGACTACCTGCAATGGGTTATGTAATGTTCAATATTGATTCTGATTCACCTAGACTTCAATTAGAGTTATCTGTTCTAGCCAGCTGCCACATATACCTGCTCAGTAATGTGTCCAAATTCATTAACTGTTTTGTTTTAATAATATTTCATTTTAAAGTTTAATTTATCCACACATTAGCTTCGTATTACTTATGCAAATAAAAGCTTTATGGTATATTAGCAATAATTCATTATCATTCCCTGCTGGCTTAGTGAAGGAATTTTTAACTTTGGAGTACATCCAGAGCTTTTAATTGAAGATAGTTAAGAGAAGTCTACATTTAGTTAGATTCATTTGCACATACAAATTAAATATGATTAGCATAAGTCTCTACAACTCTTCCTAGACTCAAAGACAGATTGTGAATTCTCCTTGAGTCCTGTCTGAAGGATGGGGTATGAAGTGGAATCCAACAAGCACTGTGGGGGAAGGAGGCTGTGACTCCCAGCTGGCATCTGAGCCAGAGAGGTTTATTGAAAGTTGCTTCCCATTCAGCTCCATCTGCACTGTTCTGGCAGAGGCAACACTTCCCCTTCCTACCTTCTTACTACCCCTTACCTTCTCCAAAGAGAGGAAAGCAGTGGCTCTACCCACGTGCTTCACTTCCAGGGACTCAGAGCAGGTGATAATGGTAGCAGGGAAGGAAGGAAATGTTGAGATTTGTCTGGGCAGGTTGCAAAACCAGGTTTGTTTTAGGTGAAACTCTACTCTTTTCTGTTGCCTCCCATCTTCACAACTAGCCTCATGTAGGGAGCTTCAAAAGATGAAATATATAGAATACTGCAAATATATGGAATGGGTGACAGCTAACTACCTGTCAGGTATTGCCACAGAAGTCCTACAGGGCTGGGTCTTTTAAACTCCAAGGTTCTATCTTCACTTCAAAGGTAGAGGATTGGACCCTTAATTACTTCAAAAAATTATTATGACAATTGTGTTGAGGATACCTTTTTGTGCTCCAAATGAGCTCTTGTTGGATCAGGAACTGACTCATGTTTACTACATTATGTCCCAAGTCACATAAGGACTCTGGGTATCTTCCCCATCTCCTCCAGAAGATGTTTTAATTAGCCAATTATATTAGTAAAAAGCAATCTAATTTCCAGGCCAAACAATAGCATGGCACAGATATTAAAATCAAATCAGCAAGACATACCAGTGTTTTCCTTTAGCATGCAGAAATGACCTCCTGCACAGATAATTAGCATTATGTCTGCGTGGTGATCTGTAGCAGGGAAAAAACACAGTGGTGAGTAATGAACACCCTAACAGGTACAAGAATTTCCCTCTACTGCCTCTCTCCAGCTTCTGCCCTTTTAATTTAGTTTATTAGCAATCACAGTGTGTCCTTTTAAATATACACTTCAGAAAACAAACAGCAGGATTTGCAAACAAGTGGCAGTGCTGCTTCCAGGAGGCAGAGCTACAGGAGATTCTCTTCTCTTTGCACAACACCTGCAAAGCCCTGTGGTTTCTCAGCACCTCTGCTGCACAAGGACAAACATTTTCCCACCTCTTCCTCCTCCCTCCATTTCAAGTGAGTGTTGTGAGACAGAAAATTCTTCTCCCTGTCCCTGTGGGCAAGCAGTTAACCCCTGAGCCCCTGCACAGTGTGGTGAGGCCCAGCTCTAAGGGGTTTTCTCCAAGAAGAAATACCAGTGCTGTAATCTTTAACTCAGGTGGGAGAAATGAAGCTTTCATCATCAAATACACATATTTAAAAAAGAAAAGAAGGGGGAGAGAGGGAACAAGATCTTACAGCCTCAACTCCACATGGACTTTTTCTTTATTCACAACCTGAGTTTAAGGCACAGCAGAGAATTAAAATGTTTGATCCAGGATGATGGGTGCTTCTGACTGCCAACTAGTGAGAGCTGAAAGGAACCTTTTAAATTGTGCCCAGAATCCACTTTCTCAGATGGAAACGAGACTGAAAACATGTTTATTTGGGAATTAAAAGCAGGCATTTACAAAACAACTAGCTGCTTTGAAAACCCATGTTTCCACCTTCCTCCCAGAAGAAAACAGAAGTCTGTTCTTCTCTGCACGCCAGCAATCCCTGCAGCAGCCCTGCTCCCTGCCAGCAGCTCTGCACCAAACTGAGGCTCTGAAAAGTAACTTGGATTTGGCTGAATACAACATTTTATCCTTCAAAGGCCAGGGCAGCAGAGCACCCACCCTGGAAAAGCTAACAGATCAGTTTTGCTTAACCCCTGAGCCCTGAATCCTTATCACAACCTTCAGTGGGTCTGAGGTGTAAAACCACCTCTAAACAAAGCAGTAACACAGCAGAAGGGTGAAGGGCAAGAAATGTTGTAACACAGCAGGTGGAAGGGGCTGCAGACCCCCCAGTTCTGCAGGACACCACGTCCTGCCAGAGCTCCAGCCCCCAGGCAGGGCTTGACTTGGGAGTCACTGCTCCCAACAGTACCTGACAGCCCAGAAATGCCCAGCATCAGCACAGACACATTTTTAACCCACTATAATACAAAAGTAATTAATTTCCCTAAATAAAATGGTAGCTCTCAAAGGCGCAGTACATGCACATAGCTGAACCCAGATTTAATGTTATAAATGAGTCTAAGAATAGAGGATTGCAGGGATAATTTGTGCTCTCAGTGTATCACCTTTCCAGCTGTATTTACTGTGGCAATTCCGGGAGGATTTACAATCAAGAAGGCAAAAGAAATACAAAGTGTTTCAGTGCTGTTCTGATGTAACTGCTCCCAACACTGGTAGGTTACTTTACTGAAGTTAATATTTTATTTTGTCTGAAGGAGCAAAAGTTGTTTTTTTAATTCTTTGATCCAGAATTTCTTCCCCTTACCTTACCCAGTATGCCATTTACCTGCTGCCCTGAGAGAAACGGGAAGCTTGCGTACTGGATGAAACTACAAGTTCCATCAGCTTAAAAATGAAGTGCAATTAAAAACTCAATCCTCTACATGATTTGGGAAAAAAATGCATACAGGAGTATCCATGGAACCACAGATACTGAAACCTATGGCCCCAGGGCTTGATATACTTGCTCCTGCTCAACAGCAGCAACATTTTCTTTATTGGCTGTATGCAAAGTGGGCTAAGCATTACTCTCTATTAGTCAACTATTAATCTAAGAACAGGGCATTTTCCATAAGGATTGGGAAGCACACAGGTATGTCATTTCTTTTGCCATTTGCTAGCTACAGAAATTAAATATTCTGAAATTATGGATCAGTAATTCTCCAGATTGTCATGCAAGGAGCCTGCTTGTCACTTTCCCTGTTATTTCTACACTCACTCACCCAGAAACCTCTTCCCCTCCACCAAGTGACACTTTATCTTGCTGCATTTTCATTCTTGTCATCTTTGCCCCTCCCTCGAGTCAAAATGTAGCCCCAGACTGGGCTTCCCAGCCCCCTGAACTAATGCTCACACAGAGGAAATGCTGAGAGAAGCACACAGGGCAGGTAATGATTCCTGATTGTGTTAGCATCCTCTTCTGATGCCATGGAGCAGCTTTCCCCACCCTTGCAGATGGATATTTCATCACTTTGATATGAGGACAGTAGCAGGCTGGGCAATTACCACAGCCCAGGCTCTAAGAAGGGTTGCAAAAGGGAAATCACTTGGGTACTTGCAGCTGATGGTTGTCTCTAGCAATGCCACTCCTCACTGCAGTGTGACCTGGCCTTACCAGCACCAAAGAGGTAAAGAAATCATTATTTGGACAAACCTGGGTTCCTGGGATGGGAATCTGGAGACAAAGAGTGTACTGAGAGCACACCAGGCAGGATCCAGTTGGGAATGCTCCACAATCCAAGTTCTAGGGCCTTGGTTTTGGAAAGAACTTCCCTCCCCCAGTGTTTAGAGTGAAGAATGCTAAATTAGATGCAAGTCACATTAGGAACAATCAGTCTCATGTAATAGGGAATCTAACAGTTCATAAATGAGATGCAAATTCATTTTTACGGGTGCACTATAATAAGCCAATTATTTCAGAGCTCTTCAATTATGCAGTTTCAAAAAGCTTTAACTTGTTTTTTTTTTAAAGAACCTTTAAGCTTTTCCATAAAACACAAAAACCAAAGTAACATTAAAAAAAAACCCAAAATACCAACCAAACAACAAAAAAACCCAACCCAAATTCATCCTGCCAAGTTACAAGCAGGAGCAACAACAAACAGAACAAGCCAGCTGGCAAACCCCAACCCTAGCAGCCATGCAGACAACAGACCTCTGTGTTCCCACAAATTACAGCCACTCAGGAGCCCATCCTACAGCAGGCAGGGGTGAGTACCACAAGGAGCTGGATCAGCCTTAGGGAATCTCCAGAGCAGCACTGAGCTGTGCTGGCCATCCAGAACTAGCACTGCAGCTTGGTGGAAACCTTTTACCACCATCAAAAAGGTCCTTTGGGACTTAGGTGCTCAAATCCCAAAGAGAGACGGTTTGGTAGAAGACTCAACACTGAGCTGTTCTTCCTATCATGGCCCCTGCAACTGTTGTTCTTCCAGGAATCTGGGAACAAGTAAAAGTAAGTGGCATTTTGGTTTTTAAAAAATCTCAAGAACTAAGTGGGTTTGCCTTTGAATGATGTTTTCATCCTCATTGGTGCACTGCATGCACTGGAACAGTGCAAGAACCAAGAGAAAATCTTTCTGACCTGTACAGCACAGTAAAATGGAACTCAGACCAGCTCAGCCCCAACTTTGACTCAAGTTTTTTCAGTCAAGCCCCTCTGGAGAAATTTTGCAGGTGAAAGCAAACCCACTGCCTTCCAACAGTGAGGCCATGTCACAGAAATCCTCCTTTCTTCAGCTGTAGTGCTGATGATTATTTACAGAGAAACAAAAGCAAAGCCAGTGCAGAACCAGAGCTAACACAAAGGAGCAAACCTCCCTTTACAGCTTTGAGCCTTTTGCTGCACTGGCTGCTGTGCTCAGAGCTGTTCTGCAGAGCACCTCACTACTGCCTGTGGGCAGCTGGGCAGACTTGGGCTGCTTTTGGTCTGTGGTTTTCAACTGGGACAAAATACTTCGAATACTGAATGGGCAATTCCTGTCTCCAACACAACCCTTTTTCATTCACCAAGCCACAAAACACTTCACAGGAACAGATCACAATGAAACTGAAAAATCACAGCTCTTTAGGCCTTGGCCACACAACAATAATGAACTTGTTCCTAACAAGATTGTAACTCACAGAGCTGACCCCCACTCCTGCTACTCCCCATCCTTCTTTCTGCTATTATTACTTGTACTGGGGCCTCAAGAACAAGAAATTAGAAAAAACTGCTAACAGAGAGCTCAGGAACTCTCCCAGTGAGGCTGGAAAGTGTTGGACTCCTGCCTGATCTTGCTGGTTACCATTTAACCTTATCCCACACAGCAAACACACAAACATCAGCTGAGGAGAGGGCTCTGCATAATGAAGAGTTGTATGTTCCAGCCTTTGACTGCAAAGAGTTTGAACAAAGTGTGCAGACAAAAATAAAAATGTTGTCATAAATACTGACTGCAATGTCATGTCCTTCATCCTGGACAGCTGAGGCTCACCTCTAGGCTCTGAGCTATCTACTGGCCTGAGTCACTTCACCCCTTGGAAATGCCTTCTGCTCCACCACAGGGGGCTGGAACTTTCCAGGAACTTCTCTCAGAGATGCCACAACTGAAAAGCAAGAAATCAATCCAGGAAAGTTAAGCCAGGCTGCATATAGAGACCATACCCTGGACTAAACAAATCCTTACAGCAGGAAAATTTACACAAGCTTTCAGGCACACAGGCTCCTTTTTCAGATCTGAAACAGAGGTAGCAGACTTGAAACCTGCACTGTGCAGCTCTTCCCCAGTTGTATTCAGGTTTGCAACACACTGCTTTGGTTTCAGAACTCAGGTGGGCTTCCACACCTCAAGCACATCAACCACTCTAGGAAAAGCTGCAGCCTCTACTTGGGTGCTTTTTTTTAGTGTTAAATGCCCTAAAAGTTACAGGATGCTGAAAAGCACAACAATTTCTCCTTGTTTTTCCCAGAACATCCTGATGGGTCATGTTTCTGAGTAGAAGCAAAAGATGCAATAAAGATTAATTACAGAATCACAGAATGGGACTGGAAGGGACTTTTGAAGATTGATTCCAACCCCCCTGCCAGAGCAGGACCAAAACTGGGGCAGGTCACTCAGAAGTGCATCGAGATGGGTCCAGAAAGTCTCCAGAGAAGGAGAATCCACAACCTCTTTGGGGAGGCTGTTCCAGGGCTCTGTAACCCTTCCAGGAAAGAAATTCTTCCTCATGTTGAGGTGGAACTCCCTGTGCTCCATCTTGAATCCATTGCCCCTCATTCTTACAATTACAGCAAAGCCTTCTACACTGTGTACATTTCCTAGAGTAATACAAAATGGGCAGATTTAGAATTGTTAAGCTTTAAAACTTCTTTTTGACCAGGTCTGAGAACAAGGTGCCTGAGAATTTGAACACATTCCCATCTAAATCCACGTGCAATATTTGCAAATGGAAAATTATCCTGATTTTAATAAAAATCAAAACCCAGAAATATATATAAAAAAATATGTTGTGAAGCACCTAGCTTGTGGATCAGGGCTTTTGTGACCAGAGACTGTGGAAGACTCAGACGTGGTTTTTGAGAAGAGCATCACTTACAGAGCTGTCTCAACAGCATCATATCCAAATCTGCAGCCAGCTGACCTGCTGGGATGGAATCATGTTCACAGCATTCTGGCCTTAGAAATGCTACATGGTGAACACATACATCAGTCTTGAGTAAGAAGCTTAATAATAAATTAGTTAATTTCTTTCCTTTAGCCAAAAGACAGAGCAAGCCATAGCTTTATTTACAAAAGGTTAAACATTCCTTTAATTGGATTGCTGGCATTTAAGTGTGCAGCAGAGTATCCTTCAGCAGTGTCCCTTTTATTTGTGACTGGAGAAGTGCCTAGAGAAATGCCAAGGGAAGATTTCATTTTAATAAAAAAGAGAAGCTTAAGATCCCTTTGGAGGCTTATGTTACATCTCAAAACTACCATGAACTAATGAATTTAATCTAAAAGGTCCCCAACCACAGGACTGAAGAAAAACTGCAACACTGCCATAGCTTGACCAGGCTGACTCTGTGTGGTAGCAGCTGTAGCTTTGTGCTTGCATGCCTTTATGAATACAAACACACACATCTGAAGTTTTTAGTCATTTAAAAGATACTTTTAAATGAGAAATAGGGTTGCCCTACAGCATCCTAAAGGCACTTCAAAGAAGCCTTCGTGTCAGAGACTTGCACATAAATAGAGCAAAAGGAAAATCCACAGCCCCTCCTCCTGTGAGTCAGTGCTTGGGAAAAAATTATACACCAAAAATTGGACTGCCTGAAAAACAGCCCCTTGTTGGCTGATGGACCCAATTCTGCATGGTGCTGGCAGCTGAGGGCACTCAGCAGTACCAGGCTGAGTTATTAGATGAGCAGCAGGGAAGTCTCCTGGCTCACATACACTTTGCCTCCCTAGGAAGTAGGGTGGGAATTTATGAGGAAGGAAAATAGGGTCTATAAATTACACAAAGGATTCTCAAACAGAGGTAGAGGTTTCCTTATGGGAGCACATTACTGGATGGGCAAAATTAAAAGCAGCTTCTAGAAAGTGGATTGCATTTAACTTTCCATCTGGGAAAAAAAAAAAAAAAAAGGAGAAAGCATTTAAAGCACAGCCTCCATGCACTGGGCAGGTTAAAAAAAGTCAATGCTAATTTGGCATGGCAGTAAGTGACCAGCATGTAAGTTATCACCCATCAGGTACCTCCACTTCAACATCCATTTTCCTTTCTAAAGCATGTTAATCAGAACATTGCCTTACTGCTACCATGGGTCTGAGAGCCAGAACCCACCCGTTTCACTCCTGCCTTTGAGAGGTGTGTGTCTAATGCTGTGCACCTTCCTTCTTGTGGGACAAAGTGAGAAAAAATATATCCTAGCAGTAGCAGCTTCAGTTTCTTTTATTCTCTAACCATATATTTTTCCTTGGAGTCATGATTATTTGACTCTAGACACCACACTCTGTACAGGATTTTTACATTTAATGAGGCTGCAGGCTCCTGCTTTTCACTATTATCCTTAATCAAGTTTTATTGATTACTGAGATGCAGCATCAATGGAGAGAACATCACAAACAAATGGAAAAGCTGCCCAGAAGCTACTGGAAAGCTTTTTGTGTTCTAGAAAAAACCTCCCAATGTTAGCAAAATGTCATTGTCTCTTCTGTGCACTCCTTGCTGTGCACCCCCTGCAAGATGTTCTGGTGATTCTGCACCATGTTCTCATCCTGACACTGGAACCTTCACAAAAAACTGCTTGATCTGGAGAGATGGAACATGCAGGTATGCAGAGGGGAGCACAGAGTTAGGGGCAGGGGCACCTCTCTCTCTCTCTCAATTTCATGTGGGCAGGTAAAAAAATGTGTTACTTCCCACAGCCTGTCTGCCACTCAGACAGCAGGAAACCTGCCAAGGTTGAAGGAAAGGGGGGTGAAACACAGAGATTTATTTTGCACTTATCTATAACCAACTCAACCAGAGTTAACTGCATAGAAATCACCTGGCCAGGTACTATCACAGATCACATGCTTGCAGATAATTAACAAATCAGAAACCAACAAGTTATTCTCATTATGGGGGATTAAATGAGAAGGGTTTTAGTATTGTACATTAAAATCCATGGGTTAAAGCAGCTAAATTGTAAAGCCTTCATGAATAGCAACATATGCATTATCAAGGTAATGCCAGAATATAAAACAAGGGACCTTGGGAATTTAAACTACACAATGCAGTGGAGCCTGAGGGACTGAGCTGATTAAAAAAAAATCTGTTAGATCTTAATGTCCATTATTAGTTAGAATGGCTGTTTGAATGCAAGCAGGGTGACAGCAGTGACCCCACTGGCACGTGTGTTTCCACGAGCAGTGTTGGGAAAGGAAAGGAGTTTGTTTGCAAGCCAGGATCCCACTGAACACCACAACCTGTTCAGATCCAGGCTCTGCCTCATATTATCATAGTGTTCTTCAAACCCTCCCTGCTCTTTTGTTGGTATAAATGGCAATTTCCCAAGACAGTTCAACATCACCAAAGAGTTACTGCTACTCTACTTCTACCACTTTCAACTCTTCTCTTTATTGTTAAGGATTACTTCTGCCATGGGATATGCTGTGCCTTGTAAAAACATCCTTCAAAGAAAGCATGGTTAAACTCTCTGTTTCTTGATCATTAAACTCCCCACTGTATTGCACAAGATTAATGACTCTCTTCTCTGAAGAACAAGCACATAACAAAGGGTTGTCTACACAGAAAAAACAGCTTCCTTAATTTGATGTAATTTGTGTCCCTTTTATGTCATAAAGGAAATGGATCTCTCCCTGTGCACCTCAGTGGAGCTGCACAGACAACTAAGAGTCAAGAAAAGGAAAACATAACTCTCTATTTCTCCCTCACACAATTACAGTGATCTAAAGAGGGTCATGGTACCAGTGCAGCTGAGAGCCAACCATATGCAGGGGACAGACAGGTTTAAACAAATAAACCAATTCTACCCCAACCTTAGATGTACTAAAATCTGTCATCTTGATTAATTTCCATACACTCTCCCCCCTTCCTTAAGCTTCTGAAGAAAACGCCTTTTCTTCTATACTGTGCACAGGCTGTGGGTACTGTCTGTGCCTTCCCAGGACACTGCTGGGAGCAGATGATGTCCCCCAGAGGGACACAGGTGAGGAGCTGGTGGGCACTGCTGGCATCCCCAAACTCCAGCCAGCAGTGTCCAGGAACATGCCAAGCCTGGGCTGAGGAGTGTGAGAAGCCCTTGTGGGAAACACAGCAACACTGAGCTCCCCACCACTGCAAACCTGGCACCCAGGGAACCCCCAGTGCTGAGCCCAGCCCAGAGCCACCAGTGTCAGCACACAGCTCCCTTCCTCTGAGCACAGAGAGGGGCTCAGGCAGCAGAGAAGGTGCTGGATAAAGTCTGGCTTAAGGAAAAGTTTGGAGAGCACTGCAGTCTCTGAAGGTCTTGTCTTATAATTAGGGACTGCCCAGCACTGCAAGGCAAAGGCATCCCACTCCCTGGTGCATTACCTGGTTAAGAGAGGTCCTGATCCTCTCCTGGAGCTCCCTGCTGCTCCTGCAGCCCACGTGCTGCATCTGAGCTTCATTACAAGGGGGACATTTTTTAGCTGTCCACATTATGAGAGATTGCAAGGCAGAGCTTAATCAGGCGTGGGCTGGGAATGTTTTCCAGCTGGTACCACTCAAGCTCAGCACCAGATTATTTTGTTACATTTCTCTGCCCTTTGTTACTCTTTGTTCGGAGATGGTGGGATGGAATTTACCAGATCTTTAAACTGTCATTTACTGATACAGCTGCAGTGCTCGTGTGTTTATCTTCTGGTTTGCAGACTTCTTCCCCCTGCTTTGTTTTTCCTACAAGGTACCTGTATTAGCAGCTTTCTCTTGAATTTGCCTTTTTTCTGTTTGTTTGCATTAATTCCTAAATTACAATGTGTCACATCCTTTCAACTGCTCACCAGTGTCTTTGTAACAGTGGTTATTTTATGGCAATTTAATTTTGGAGATTAAAAATAAAACTATCAGCTAAAACCAGAATGATTAGTAAACCAAGATAAATATTGTAAATTATTCATCCTTTCATACACTGTACCAAGGTTTTAAATGTTCATGTTAATATAGCAAATACAAATTGCCGAGGTGATAACAGTTGTAGCTATCTGAACTGCAGGAAATGTCACTTCTGAAACACAAACAAAACCCACACTGGGCATTTTTAGTTACCCTTTCCACACACATCCCTGGACAGGCCACCACCCATTTTTAGCAGGTACCTGCCCATCACCACACAGCAGTTATTCTGTCAGTTCTGTGCTTTGATTTTTCAGCTGATGTGCTGAGGGGAGCACTGAGGGCATTGCAGCCACTGCTTCCCTCTGTTAAGAGTTGAAAGACAAAACCTGACTTGGCTGGGGCAGGACACAGCTCTGAGCTTCTGCAGCATTTGGGACAGGTCTGCATTCACAAAAAGGGCCTCAGATGCCAAGAGAACATTTTCTTCTGCAAAATGATGGAAGGAAAACTTTTCCTGTTGACAGGAGCAGACCTGTACCCTGAGACCCTTTAACACAAACATACACAAACATTCTCCTCCCCTGCCCAAATCCAGAAGCAAACACAAACACTCCCCCCAGATTTTTAATTATACAAGCACTGGCTCAGCTAGATAGAGAATGTGCAGGGTCACTCCCAGACAAAGATTAATCTTTCTTTGATATATTCAATACTTCACATGCTGCACATTATCTGGTGAGTATATATATATATATATGCCTTGCCTTCAAGGATGTGATGTACTGTGCCATACATCATTGTCTTATTTATGGAGTGCACCCCAGCAGCAAGCACTGCACAGCCCTGCTGGGTCAGGATCCCATGCCAGCATCCCATGCCAACCTACACACTTGTTTTTCCCAACCCTGGGACATCCCTGAGTGCCAAACCACCCCTGCAGCCAGCTCTGCTCACACAGCTCCCTTGCACAGCCCAGCACTGCTTTTTCCAGAGCAGGTGCCCCATCAGCACAAGGCTGATCCAGAAACAATCCAGAACTCTCATGAAAAACAAGATTCTGGGAAATTTTTAAGCAGCAGAAAGATGGCACCACAGCAGGAGCCACTGGGACAAGCAAAGCACCTGGATCCATGTGCTCAGACATTGCCCCCCAAACACAGGCTTCTCCTGGATTTATTTTACAGAATGGAACTCCAGCTGGGGCAGTTGAGTCTTCCATTTGCCACACTCACCTGCTGATCTTTCAGCCATCTGAAATATCTGGATATTAGAAAGAATTTCTTTCTGGAGAGGGTGATCAGGCATTGGAATGGGCTGCCCAGGGAAGGAGTGGATTCTCCGTGTCTGGAGATCTTTCCAAAGAGCCTGGATGTGGCACTGAGTGCCATGGGCTGGGAACCACGGGGGGAGTGGATCAAGGGTTGGACTTGATGATCTCTGAGGTCACTTCCAACCCAGCCAATTCTGTGATTCTATGATCTTTTCAAGATGAGACAGAAAGATGACCCTGAACCCACCCAAAGTAGCTTCATCTTCAGGGAGATTTCCATGGAATGGAGCAGAACACAACTCCTCATTCCTACACCAGCTCCTCTCAAAACACCTCCTGAGCCAGCATCAACCAGACTGGGAGAGGCAGGCCAAGAGCTGCTAACAGCTGGGTGGCTGGACATGGGAGGAGGGGAAAATGAACAATTATAAATACAAACATCTTCTGAGTACAGTTCAGGTTGTTATAAGGAAGATCTGGGGCTTCTAGAGATGCAGCCTGAAGTGATGTCCTGCAGTTCTTAGCTGTAACCACAGAGCCATTGCCTTGTGCCACGTACCAGACATCATGCATAACGCTGTGGTTAAAGAGAACAACCCCACATATGCCTCTTTCTTTAGTGCACATATGAGCATTGTCATCTCCAGTTGCACTTTAATGGAAGCATGCAGCATAAATATTGATATTAGCTGTGATTAATATTGCTATTTATAATAGCAATGAATTGGGTTCACGTAAAAATAATTAGCACAGCATGCCTAGGTATTATTTGCTCCTAATTATATCATGGTTCATTTCACCAGCAGCAACGTGTCACCAAGTCAATAACAACCAATGATTAATACACAGAATGTATTCCCTTCAAATAACACCTTGTGTAACTCCCTGAGTGATGCTGGAATACTCTCAGGAGTATCCCTGGATAACTGCTTCAGGTGAGCTCCTGACTGGGGTTCCCAATACCAACACCAAATGAAGAAAAGTGTTACTCAGCAATTCTGTTTGCTTCTTTTCTTGCTTTCACTCTTTTTTCCATTATTTCCTCTCACACATCAAGAGTCAGGGCCCACCAAAGCAGGAGCACTGCCATTCTGCAACTTGTCACCCTGCTAGTGGCACTGCTGGCCCGGGAGCAACTCATGGCCATGCAAGGTGACCCCAAATACAGAGCAGGCAGAGCTCTCACCCCCCAGACACCCTCTTAAAAACACCTCACAGAGCAGACAGACTCAGGCAATGAAGTCCCAATCACACCACCCAGGCAGCAGCATCAAGAGAACAAATACATAATAAACCCAGCCAAGAAATTCATCCCCAGAGTCTGCCTCCTACCTCTGCCCAGCCCCACTCATCTCCCATCCCCTGAGCCAGTGGTTTCCCACTCTCTGCCATCTGGAGAGCTGGGACACTGCTGCAGGACTCAACAGGCTATCAGGAGGCTTTGTTTCCTGGAGTTTCTGAAGAAAACTGAGATTTTGGGATGGAATGAGTTGGCATGGGCTCTATTCTGCAAGAGGCTGGCTCTGGCAAAGCACCTGAACCCTCAGGTATCCCTTAAAAATGTGGAGCAACTTTTTTTGCCAGCTGTATCACAGAAAACTTATTCCAAGGAGTTTAAAAACCAGCTTGGACAGGACAATTTAACACAGGTACTGACTTCCAAGGCACAAGAAGAATGGCTCTGTGCTGCTCAAGCCTTTTCACTTTTGGTTTCTGAAGACTCCTACAACACATAACCAGATGAAAGTGGCCACGGGGTGAAGTTGGAATCAAATCCTTTGAAGGATAAAAATCCACCAATCCTTTTAAAACAGCAAATACAAATTTCTCTTTCCACTTATTACTTACAACTTGGATGTCACCTGATACTTCTTGTCATTATCTGTCAAAGACAGAGCCAGCTGACAAACACTGAATATCCCCCTGCATCCTGCAGGCTCATAAATCACCCCTTCCAGCATCCCCATGCTGAGCAGCTTTATGGTGTGCTACTGCCCCCACGTGTAGTAAAGATTCCTAACAGCAATCCAGCACTGAAACTTGGTTTTCATTACCACCGAGCCAGTGGAGTGTCAAGAGAGAAAATATCCTGGTTCCCTGCAGCTCAAAACACAAATGAAAAGGTGAATAATTCATCACAGGATGGGGGACTTTCCCTGCCCCTGTTTCTGGCAGAACTGTTCCTCCTCCTGTAATTCAGAATAATTTCAAACATCTTGGACAGGCATTTATAACTATCCTTTTCCAGCACAGAAAACCACAGATCTTGAAACACTTGGAATGAGATTTTTGGAACAGTTCAACTGTTATTTAGGTACAAAACTAACCCAAATTTGAAAGATTTCAGTAAATTAACTGAAGTGATTTTGAAAAATGTATCTGACTGTGTTACTCTCAATACTTTACAAAGAAGAGGTCAACAGAAAAAAAAAATCAGGATGCTGAGCACTGTTCAGAGCCTGGCAGAACTCCAGAAATATCTTAGTGATTGGGAAAAATACCCAATAGGAGAGAAAAAAATGTAACTCATCACTGAACTGGCAGAACCTCTCAGCTCTGATCCATTGCTGTGTAGCAGAAGTTCCCCTCCCAGCAGAAAACAAAACCAGTTTCCCAGCCTGCCAGCCTGCCCAGGGATCTCCACCTGCAGACACAAGTAGAAATCAAAATCCAGACTAAATCAAGGAATCAAAACCTCTCAGGAGAAAAATTACCCAGTCAATGATTTCATTTTTATTTCAGCCCAAACCAACACTTCCAGCTTTAAATGGCCAAAATGATTTCAAATAACAACAAAACAGCCTACTTTGTCATTTTGAGAATTGTAAAGTAGGGCACACAGAACTTAATCAAAGAAGGAAATTATTGGAAAAAATCCAAAACATCCACTACCTTGTCTCATCTACAAACCTAGTTTAATAATCAGCATTTTTTTGATTAAAAACAACATAATGGCAAAAATTCTCACCAGCTTGATACCCTGAGAAATTAACTGCTCAGCAAGTACTTCATTTGATGTATGAGAAGAAAAATGAAGTGGCTAAAGACTTGCTTCTCCCTTTCCAAACACCTCTTTCTCCCATCTGATGTAAATGAAAGCAGAGCCCATGCTCCCACACCTGCCCCAGCTCCACTGCCAGTGCCAGACTCAGAGGGTTTGTCCCCAGCACTGGCCTGGCCAGAGGGGACAGGGACACTGACCTTAGAGCATCACTGTGCTCCCACTCCTCAGAGACTGCCACAAGCCCAGTGCCAAAGATGTGCCAGATGAGGCTGGTGCCAATCTCTCAGATGCAGTCCCATTTTCAACATGTTTTTTCCTGAGCAATTTATTCCCAAACCATGGGAACACTTGTTGGTTTTCCAGCAGGACTGAGGAATCTCCTCTTGGCACTTGTGATCCTTTTCAAAAAGAACTGGGGCCACTTGCACTATGTTTCACCAAGTCCACGGAGCCTTTGGCATCTCTGGCCACCAAAATAAGTAAGAAAATAAAAGCTTATTTACCCAGAGGCTGTAGAGTAACACAGGAGAGCTATGAGAGGTCACTCTGGAAAAGAAAGAAAAGCCTTTTTCTACTAAAACAGTCTCATCTCCTCAGTCCAGGCCTTGGAGGAAGGTCTCCAGCAGTCACTGTAACAGCATGCTCCAAAGTCAGAGCTCCCAGAAGGAGCCCCTCCAGCTGAGCCTCTGGAAATCCTGCAGTAAGTGTTAAGAGCTGGAGTTAATCCATGCAATTTGTGCTGCAGCTCTTCTGCAGTGTGAGCCCCAGAGAGGCCCCACCAGCAAGGGCTGTGCCTCCCACAGCCCCCTCAGCAGCACCTTCCACGTGTGCCTCACGTGTCCTCCTGCTTACACCAAAGGACCAGAAGACATGGAAAACATTTTAAAGCTCCAAAACAGACTCCTCCCTTCCAGCCAGTCTGACCTTAGCTCTGCAGTACCTCAGGTGGGCTCCCCTGTGCCCTTTCCAATCGGCAGGAATATCTCTGTTTCACTCATAAGATCTCCCTTCCCAGATGAATTAACCCTTTGATTACAAGATTGATTTCCCAGTGAAAAAGTACCCATGTAGAGAGGGTGAAAGTGATACTGAAGACCAAGAGAGAAGTACCTGCAGGATGAAACCAGAGGGACTGAGCACTGCAGAACAATTCAGGGTATTCCATCCACAGCCTCCACCATTCAGACACATGTACAGCAGGGAACACATGATGGATGCTTACCCCCAGAACACCATTAACATAGTCAGGTTTATGAAAATGTGCAGGCTAAGCTTTTCCAGTTTTCTTTAAAAAAAAAAATAATATATATATATTTTTTCCACTAACAAAACTGATTTTTAAGTATGGAACAATCATTTGCCAGGTTTTCAAAGCCATCTGTTTTCAAAGCCTACCTTCCTTGTTGTTTACCACAGGCTGTCTATCTGTTTTAACAACCTCCACTGGGATTTCACATACCTCATTATGCAAAATCACTACTTATGCATTCACTCCAGCACTTGTCTAACTAATCTGCACTCATCCCACCCTCCACAGAAGATGCAGCATCCCCCTTCAGAGGCTACAGATCAAAAACAATAGTAGCTGGTGTCAGAGCAAGACAAAACACAGCCTCCTGTGTATGTTCCTGGTATGATACAGGCCAAATCCAAGACTGCTTGGAGCTGCTAAAGTCTAATACAAAAACACCACATCACAAGAGATTTTGTATCACATGCCAGATACAAAGCATGCATTTTTAATGTTGAGACTTATGTTTTTCTTCATCACGAGGAGTCAAACTATCTTGGTCTCCCAGCACTCATCCTTGGCCATCAGATGAGCACCCTCAAGCTTCTCCTGACCTGCTCTTGAGCTCATCCCAGGCTTCAAATACTTTTTTTTTGCCAGCTTTCCATTTGTAACAGGCAGCCCTAACATCTCCCAGAGTTTAAGCTGCTGTTTACAGCCTTTCTCTGCCTCTACTCCAGACCCCATCACACCTGATAGTTGACAACAGCACCTTCTGAACTGCTCTGCTCTGTCCAGGCCTGCCTGGGGATCCTTTAACTGGTGCCATCCATCACCTGAAGACCTTGCTGGGGGATGCTTTAATTCTCAGAGTTGTATTAGTAACACAACAGCCCAGGATCTCTGGTACCAGGAGGGTTGGCTGTGTCACACAACATCCTCAGCTAGGCAACCAAAGAGGAAAAAAAAACCTGGCATAGTAGAGCCATTTATATAGCATCAATAATTTATTTATTTTTAATCAGAATTTAATTTTCTTTAAAATAATTCAATCTCCTCTTCCTTGGAAAGTACAGCTACTACCTCTATTTGTTTATATATTGCCAGATTTGAGAGCTAAATATAAAGAGAGAACTTGCCATTCTTACATCTAAAACAGCACAACTGCAATGACATTGCTGTGGTAAGATTTGACTCTGAAAAACTCAAAATGACAAAGTGACTTCAAAGGGTGTTTATTTTACATGAAATAAGGAAGCAAGGGGGATTCCTGTTGAGCAAAGCACCAGAGACTGAAGGTGGCAACAGAAAAAACTGAAATTTCATGGTTGAGTTATGGTTTCCCAGGAAAAATAAAGTCCATCAGGCCTATGAAAGATTGGTCACTTGTGAAACTGAAAGCATTTTCTGATGAGGTAAGCATCACATCACTATCCCATTTCACACCTGAGAAAACAAGAGATTAGGAATTAAATGAGAGGATGGACCTTTCCCAAAATGTGGGCATCCAGTCCTGGCTGTACCTGTGCCAGGGGCAAACACCAGAGCCCTCACCCCCTACCCTGAGTTCCAGCTCCTGCCCTGCATCCCAGGCTCCAAACACCCCTGGGGCAGCACAGCAGCAATTCCAGGACCAGGGAATGTCTGGTTGGAGCCTCGTGGCACAGGGTGAGAAGGTGATGGGAAGAGAAGCTGCCTGCTCAGGCAGTCACTGGCAGCAAACAAGAGCTTGCTGGAGGTGGTTCTGATGGCCAGTTTGGGAACTGGCTTTGATTTCATCCAAGATTGTATCCAGTAGGGTCCAGGCAGCACTGCCACAAATCTGTCAACACCCTGGAGCAGCCTTGGTCCCTCTGAAATCAAACCAGGCTCTTGTGGAGTGACTGCTCCCAGTGAGACTCCAGAAGAGAAGTCCCACAAACAGCCCTGCTTGTGTCTCACAGCATGGCAGAAACAAACCCTGAATCAGGGGGGTGTTTCTCTGTGTCTGTTTTCCTTAGATACAAACCAGAAATCATCCTGTTCACTCACACTGTTGCAAAACATTTCATGGTTAAATACACTTTTGACACCTTTTACATTAAGAAAGGCTGAATTTATACAGCTGCATTCACACTTTTAGGTTCTATGAAGAAAAAAAATTAAAGCGCTTATTTGGAAACACTAATTAAGTTTGTATCCACCTGTACTGTCCATCTCCACTACAGCATAAATTACTGTTTCCTGATTTATTGTTCTTCACAGTGGAAGCTGAAAACCACCTGCATTTTGTAGGTGAGCACCTCTGTTCCTGTAGTTCCTCCCACTCTACCAGCACAGATGTTCACTGCAACAGCTCTGAATGCTTGATTGGCCTTGGAAACTTATGGAATGTGTCAGGCCAGGATTCAGCAGTGCCATGCATGAACATCAGGAGGGGGCAGGTTCAGATCAGGATTATGGCACTGGGTAAATACAGAATAAAGAGCAGGCCTTGCATGAAGTTGTCCAAATGATTTATGTGAGTGCTAGCTACAAATAGGATTGGATTAACTTTCAGCTTGGGTAAACACTAGTTTTACTGGAACCAAATCCTCTGCTTCTACAGAAATAGCAGCCAGCTACCCCAGGCCCCTCAGTATGCCACAGTGGTGGCCTCAGGGCACAACCCCATCTCTTGAAACTTTAGATTGAGGGGTCAGCTCCAACATGTTCAATGTTTGTACTTAAAACCAACACATTCTCATCAGGAACAGTTCTATTTTTCACTGCACAGAGCAGCAGAAACCATCTCAGCACTGTTCTTAACTCTTCCTTTTTAGCTCACTGGTGATGTCATTAAGGAAACTGCTGGGACAGGAGCCAGAGCTGCATTAAACATCAGCACAAAGGGAAGCCAAGCTGCTGGAGGCAAATATTACAGACAACAAACATCCCATTAAAAAAAGGGATCTTCAGCTAAGGGCTGCCAGAAGTGTTCCATGAGCACAGGCTGTGGTACCCTGAGAGGTGAAGCACCCTCTGGGACCCTGACCTTCCCCAACACAGCCTGGAGGCTGAGCAAACTCTAGGAGCTGTATTCATCCCAGAGGCAGGAACCCTTCCTCAGGCTGGGGGTTCCATGGCAGAGGGAGCCTCTGGCCCATTGCTCCCCCTCACATTGGGCCAGATCCTGCTTCTTCTGGGCCACTCTCTTTTGCTGGAGTCAGGAGTAAGCACTCAAGGTGCCAGCCAGTACCAGGGGGCTGCCAGAACCCATTTGATCACAGAGTGGCCAGAGGAGAAAAGCCCATCCCTCAAAAGCACTGCTGACATAACAGCAACTTTTACTGTTTTTTTCAAGCAGTTTAATGTAAGATTCCCATCACCATCTATTTAACAAGCACTCACTCCCCATTTCCTCCTTGACCTCTTAAGCATTCCTCATTCCAATACTTAAGCACCACACTAAAACAAAATATCCAAGGGTCCAAACTGCAGCACAGCAGATGGATATACATTTCTATCCTTTTGCTTCTAATGGAGCTTGAAATTAACACCACTTTTCTATTTCATCACCATTTTTCAGAGAGTTTAAGTTCTTGAGGAGGAGGAGGACCACTTCCTCTTCCTGCCAGGTCTGCACAATGTGAGGCTGAAAAGCTGGATCTGGGCTACTGGAGAGATGATGAGAGGAGACCCTGCTTACCAAAGATTGCCAGAGCAGGGAGCACAGGAAGACAAGGAGACATGTAATATATACTTCTTAAATAGAAAGTGAGTTCTCTGCAGTTTTTAACAGTTTCCAAACAGCATAATCCTCAGTACATTATTTCAAATATCTTCATTAAGTAATCAAGTGGTAAAGATTAAGCTATAAAATACAGTTACTGAGCCAACTGCAAGAGTTCAGGTTACAGATGAGCCTTAGAATTAAGTCTGACAGCAATCATTGGGAAGAAACCAGATAAAACATTTTGTTCATCTGTGGGTTTATCTCTGGGGCTCTTCTGGCTCCCATGGCCACAAGACCCAGCAGTCTCTCAATCCTATTCTGATGTCTTCATACTCAGAAGAGCTTCCACTACCACTCTGCACATGGACAGAGTTCTCAGATGATCCTCTGCTGAGCCAGCCTGATGTAACACTGCAACACCTCTCCTGCAGCTACCTGCAAAGCAGAGCAAGTTCTCAGACCCTTAAAGCTCACTGAATTTGTGCTCTCAAGTCAGAGAACAGAATCACAGAATCACTGTGGCTGGAAAAGACCTCTAAAATGCAACCATTAACCCAGCACTGCCAAGGCCACCACTAACCTCTGGCCCTCAGCACCACATCTCCAGGGCTTTGAAATCCCTCAGGTGTTGGGGATTCCACCCCTGCCCTGGGCAGCCTGGGCAAGAGCCCGGCAAACTTTACAGTAAAGAAATTGTTCCTAATGTCCAATCTAAACCTTCCTGCCATGGCCTGAGGTCATTTCCTCTTTTGTCCCTTGTAAGCTGGGAGAGGAGCCCAACACCCATTTCTCTATAACCTCCTTTTAGGTGATTGTAGAGTGATGAGGTTTCCCTCCTCTTTTCCAGAATGAGATAACAAAGTCAGGTAACTTGTTTTAGCTATGGACTTGAAGGGGCTTCAAACAGCTCCTAAAGTTTCCTGTGCTCCTGTGCTTCTCCTGCAGCCAACACAGACAAGGTGAGTTAGAGAAGACCTGCTGCTCGCACTGCTCTCCTTCCTGCATGTTTGCTAAAAGCTTTTCAAAACCCCAAGGATCTACATTCAAAAGCTTACAATCCCATCAAAACCTCCTAAGTCAGCGTGTTTAAATAAACTAATTAAATCCATGTGTATTCAGCAACCTTTCTTCCCTGGAAAAGTCTAAACCCAGTGAAAGTGCTCCCTGGTTTCTCTTTGCCAAGCCTGACCAACCAAACCCAAAGCCTCCTGAAGCAATGGGTGCAGATGAGTTCAGAGACACCAGCAGGAGCAGGGAGCATCTGCCCTCCCTGCAGAGCCCTGCAGCAAAGGAGGACAGCTCAGCTGATGTGCTCAGCTTCCATCCCAACAAACACCCTGGCTCCTCACAACCATTCCAAGCCTTCTGGCCAAAAAACTCAACCCGTGACCTTTTCATCTTTAAATCCTGACATCACAGGAATGTATTTATCAACTAGATGTCTGTTTGGATTGATGTTTTTGCCCCATTTTAGATCTAGAAATGAGTGGTCTGGTACTGCCAGTATCAATATGATTACGTTATTGTATAGTTTAAATTCAGATTTTGCAGCAAAGCTGCAGAGAATTTAATTGACTCCTTTTATAGCTTAACTCTCAGCTACAGTGATACTGGAAGAGGAAATGTCATTTCTAATTTAACTTAATTTTTAAAGAACGTTTCTGTAACCTTTGCTATGCAATATCTTTTTATTTTAATTGAGAAACATCTCTTTAAAGTGATAAAGTAGGCTAATATGAAAGCTGATATTCAGTTAACCCATATTTTCAAAGTAAACAAGCCCTTTCTGCATAAATGGAGTCCATCAGTCAGCTTTGCTTTAATTCCTCTGAACTAAAAAAGATTACTCCAGAAAAAGTAACTAGAAAACACTTTATGCCAATTTGAATTGTGGATGCAGACTGCTGCTGTCACCACAGGCCATGTCACCAGTGCATGGAGCTCTCTGGAGTTCAGAGACTCTGGCTATACCTATCCTGGTTAAAAAGCCAACATTCCCTGCTGGGATTGGAAGCTCTGTGTTAGCTGACTTCAATTACAGTATTTAAGCTTGGGTTTTAAATCATGCTGGCAGCTCAAGCTCAGATTCCTTCCTTCTAAGGTTCCAGTCCCTTGTGAATATGTAATGCACCATGACAAAAACCAGGGAAGCAAAATCAGAACATATGTGATTTACAGGCACACTGCAACCATTTTAAAACCATTATGTCTTCTCAAAACACTAAAGAAGGGTGAAAACCTTCCACTCTAAAGCTGGATTCCAACCAGAGCCCTTTCCCAGGGACAAACCAGGAATGCTGTCCTTTCTGAATTCCTCAACTTCTTGGTGATCTCTCCAAGCTACAGCCCTGGAGTTAGGATGAAACCCTTACAGCCAACATGTCCTGAATATACATGGAGTAAGGTCACAGCAAGTTTTGATGAAAAATACCAGTCTAACCTTTACTATGCTTCTGCAATTACTGCCTCTCCCAGTTCCTATTTTCTCTCCTTTATTAACAAGTACCTTTAAATAAGGTAACCATAGCAATGCTTTACAGCCTTGATGTCTTTTGTTTGGTTTCCTTGAAGAGGAAGTCACAACATGACTTTCACCAACAACTCTTCTGACAAACTTAATTTCAAGAGTAAGACATTAGTTCAAGAAAGAAATGAGAGGGGGGTTTCCACAGAAAACAGTAATTTACCTTTAGCTTTAAAGAAACAGAACACAGTGTCTGCCAGTACAACATTCTTACCTCAACACTGCAGCTGAATTCTCCTGAACTTTTTTCAGTCTGCTGACACACACAGACAGTGAATCAGAGTGAGAATTTGAATTCTGTGTTCCATTAGCAGTTCTTTAATGCCTGTGACAGGACAAAGCTCACAAGGTCACAGGACACACAATGCTCAGGTTATTCCCATGTACTGATGGGAAAGGTCAGCAAAACCAAGCTCTAAAGGTCAAGTACACCCTGGCACAAAGGCTGAAGAGGTCAAAGGATTTATTGGCCCTTTCTCTGGTTTTGTGAAAAATACAAAGACCTCTAGCAGTAACTACATTACATTTAAAAAAAAATCAATTCTGCTGGGTTTTTTTTCAAGAGGGGCATAAGGTGGATCACATTCTAACTCTTCTTTCACAGGGCTCCCTGTGCCACACAGAAGCTGAGAGGTTTGATGGAGTGTTGCTTTGACTTGGTCCTGCCTACACATCCTCAAGCTGTACAAATCCACACTGTAACAGTATCTATAATCACAAGCTTACATAAAAATTCCACTCCCAACATAAATTTTGACCAAAAATATGCTTAGCATTCTACCCCACAGCTTGAAAGTACCAGATACTTCCAACCATAGTTTGGAGTATAAACTCTAAGAGTGGAAATGCAAACACCTACACTCAGCTCTAACTTCAAGCACTCATGTAACTCATGACTCAATGCATGCAGCCCAGGACCTAAGAATCATTTATAATATTGGTTGTGCCCAAGAAAAATCAAATTTCAGCTAAAGAAGCACTTATGTTGGGAAGATGGACCCACTCCATGTTCTAGTACTCTTACACCTGAAATTATCAATACTTTATCATTCAGATCTGATCTTTCTCCATGGCCTCTTTGCTGACCTCTAGAAGATCCCCATTCAGCTGTATTTATACTTCAGAGCAGTCACTTCCTCAGCCACAGGATCCCCTGGCACACTTGGAGGTCTCCTCTTTCCTCAGATTACTCATCACAGTCATCAGAAATCCACTGGAAGTACTCAGCTTTGGAAGTACTCAGCCTTTTTACAGGCTTTGGATCAGACCATCACTCTGGCAGCAAAACCTGTATGACATATCTGACAGTCTGGACAAAATTTTCTTGTAGTTTTTCCAAGAGAAGAGAGATCCAATGGTTCTTTCCAAAGGGATTTGTTTTTCATTCCTCCTAGGAAGATGCTTACTACTGTGTAAGCTGCATAAAATATTTTGCTCAGGCAACCTGCTCTTGCCAGTTGAGACCTCAAGTGTTTAATCACAATACACAATCACCCACAACACACACAGGCTGCTGCTGCTCCATTTTGCACTTGCATGCAAAGCAGAATGTGGCAGCTGAAACACTTTCAGGTTTTTTATATATTTTCTCTTTTCCCTGCAATATCCCTACATCTCTCTTCTATGTCACCTTTTTACCTCTAAGCAAAAGTGCTAAATACATTTAATGCTGGCAATTCCCCAGGATTATAGGCTTTTTTGAAAATAAAAATAAATCAGATTCCCTGCTGTTACAGCCCACTTCTCTCATCTCCCTCCCTCTGGCAACAGCAAGTGAGAAGCTGAGACACCAGAGCTGCTTTCCTGCAGCAAAGCTCAGTGCCAGGCCCTGCTCCAGCAGCAGTACCTGCTCCCCAGTGCTCACCTCCAGCACCTCTGAACATTTCCTGCCCTCCCAGCTGGCAGCTTTGAGCAACATCCTCCTTCCACACTCATCACACTCCTGAATGCTTTCTGCTCCTGCCACAGCAATCTAACACCAGACTCAAAGATCCAAGCCCTCAGCAAACACCTGAATCTCCATTCCAGCCTCCCCAGCTTCCCACCATCTCTTTTTTTCCCTTTACCTTCTGTTGAAAGATCCTGAGAATCTTGCTTTTGCCACAGGCATGTTTTTATCTTTCCCTTCTCTCATGAGTCAAAAAACTGGTTGCCTATAACGAATTGCCAGGATGAAAGGAAAATAGAGCAAGCAGTCAGGTTGGGGAACTTAGCTCTGCTCTGCCTCTCTGGAGAACCACCACAGCATTGATCCTTCTGCAGGAGAGCATGATTAGCACCTGCATGAATCCTCTAGGTTTTCATCCAGAGGGGAAAATGTTCTCACATTCTGGGTTTCTTGCAAAGCTCATTGCTAAATCCTGGTCTGCAAGCTTGCTTCAGACTGAGAGAAACAAAGTAAAGCAAAAAAACCCATGCCTTGTCCCAGAGAATAACATGGATAGCACGGAGTGCCTGCCAAAGGCATCACCCACTGAGCTGGGCTGGCCTGAGGCCACCATCTGACAGTGGCTCTGCTGCCAAGAGGACTGACACTGGAAGCAGTGGGACTGAAACTTCTGTTTGCCACTCCTGACAACATTTGGCATTTCTCCCATCCTACCAGCACACGAGGTTCAGAAACCAGGCAGTGCCACTCCCAGGACCCAATCTCTATCCAATCACTATCAGCAACTTTTTTAAAACAACACCCAGAATCCTTCATGTTCTCTGTGGATGAAACTCTGGGTTGAAGAGAAGGAAGAACTGCAAGGCCTAACTCACATCTCTGATCAAAAAGAAGCCAAAACACAATGCCCAGAGCTCAAAGGACCACAAGCAGAAACTCAGAAGAGTGTTTGCTCTGAGGAGTTGCAGGGTACTTCACTCATGGCTCCCACCAAACAAGGCTGTGGGAGAAACAAAAAAGGCACAGCCCAGATCTCACTGATGCACACCCAAACCAAGGAATCTTCTCACCTGAAACCTACTGACTGACTGAAACCCTTTTCTTGTTCTAGTGTTTCAAATTAATTCTATAAAATGTTCTTGACTATATCCAACCTTCAAGTAGGGGAGGGGAAATCCTTCTTTCCATAAGAAGGTACATGCTGTTCATGTATTTTAATAGGATAACAATCAAAACAATAGTGAACACCGAACTTCCAACCATTTACACTTTTATCTCTGTAGATGCACTTTTTTCTCATTATCTGTCTTACTTGTAAGTTCCTTTTTTCGTTGTACTTCTCTTCTTCCCTACAGCAGATTAACCAAATAATTCCTAGAGATTAAAGAATACACAGATCATGTACCATACACATTGAGTAACAGCACAGTGAGACCAAAATTCAAACACAGGTATCTAGATCAACATTTTGACTTCTAAGTTGAGCTCACCTTAATTAGCATGCAAGGAGCAGCATGTGTTACACCACAGGGATTTAAAACAGATTCGTGTTATGTCTCAAGTTGATTTACGTATAAATAATAGTTTATTTACTTTAGAAAATGAGTGTTTTATTCTATTTAACACTGGAGGGGGTGATGGAGTTTTTAATTAATTTACTGGTGTGGCTTTTTTTATGTCAAGAAAACAAATGGAGCAATATAAAACCAAGAGCAAACAGCTAACACGGGGGTCTATAATGTAACCATAAAAGGAGCACTTTGAAAGCACTCACAAAGTTCCAGCCACATGATTCCCATTAACTGTAATGAGCACTGGACAGATAAATTCACACATGTTGCTTTGAAGATTTATACTAAATTGGCCTCATCTTTGTTAGCACTAAAGGAATACTGATACTATAGAATAGAAAGGAGAAATCTTTCAATTTGCCCCCTGCAATTTTCTTCATTATCCACAGAATTCTCCAGTAGCCACTCATACCACTGATTCATAATCTTTCCAATTTTACAGACAGTTAAAAAAATTAACTCTAATACAACAGTCAATCTCTGCAGAATATACTGCTAAAATGCTCCTTTGTTCAAAACACAAGCCCAGCTAGTTGTGCTCTGAAGCACATCAAAGGCCTGAACAAGTGGAACAGCACAGGGACAAAGCTGCTGCTGTAGAAGCCAATCCATATTACCTTGCCAAATCTTTAATTGCTATGCATGTACATTTGGCTTGATCTTGGGCTGCTTTGAAGTCAAGATATTAGCTTCAATTAATCCCAAAATGACCTCAAGTTACAGGCTTTGGAAAACAAAAAAAAGAAACAACAGAAAAAAGAAAATGGCTCAGGGACAATGTGAGCTGCGTGCCTTTTTATTGCCTTTTTTCCCCCTTTCTTTCTCTTCTTGTCTGTTTAAGGATAGGATTTAGTATTCATGGACAATGCTAAACAGATCCTGCAAAAAAAGCCTCTTCTCTACCCTCTGAAAAAGAAGAGGCTCAAGCTGTGTGAGCAGGTAAATACCCCCCCCCCTTCCATGGTCCTCAGCCCTGCACTGCTCTCTGTTGCCAAAGCAGCTGTGGCACCAAATGTCCCCCAAACGCCCTTAAACTGACACAAAAAATCCAATGTAAACAACTGCAAATCACCAAGACCAAACCCAAGGACCCACAGATCCAAACCTGTTGCTTCAACTAAAGGGTTTTCTGAATGAAAGATTTGCTGGCAGTGCACAAGCAAGCAGTTACTGAAAGGAGCTGTACAGCCACCAGTGCCCTGGTCACCAACTTCCCACCTCCCATTTTCATCCCAACGAGTTCAATGCCATGGGAATTTTTTATCTCAGGCTTTTCCAAAGAGGACACAGACCAACACTGTAGGGACTCAGATACTTGTATTGAAAAATCACTGCACCACTGTGCCTAGCACTGAGAAAAACTCCCTACCTACCAGAAATCTGGAGGTCTCAAACACCATTCCTGCACCACCCTGAGTCAGAAATCAAAACTGCAGGCATGTGCTGACACCATGCAGATGTTTTATCTTTCAAAAAGAACTTAAAAAAAACCCAAAACACCCCACCCAAAACACCCCACCCAAAACACTAGGAAGAAACAATTCACAGGTGCCACCAGCTTCACTATCACCACATGCACAGCTCTAACTACTGCTCCTGCCTGAGTTCATCACCCACAGTGTGTGCCTTCAGAAAAGAGGAGGTGCTCTTTTTCTTCAGGATAAAAACCATTCTGTACTGTAAAACAAGCAGGAAAACCAAAGTGTGTGAGGCTTGCACCCTGCTTGGCCACCCACTGCACTCCAGCTGAGGCTGGCAGGAGCAAGAGCATTTGTCTCCTGCAGCTTTCTACTGCTTTTCCTGCTTCTGTGTCCATTAGTTGGATTTTTTTGTTGTCTTCTAATGTGATGACATTTTTGTACTGTTCCTTCTGACACATCAGATGGAAATGTTACTGAACCAGCCTCGTATTTCATAATTTCCTCCAAAGCAAGATTGCTGAACTACTTTGAGTTATCTCTGTGTCAGCACATTCCCTCGAGGCCAATATTGTCTTTTTCCCTTGTCAGTTAATTTGCTCATTGCAACACAAGTTTATTGAAAGCACTCTGAGTCTTAATTAGTGCTCTTTAGTTGCTGTTTCTCATAGCTGCTGTGTCTCAGTACCAAATGCTGTGATGCACCATTAAGAAGGAATTTCATTATAGGCATGGATTAAACATGAAATATTTTCAGTATCTGTAGCAACATACTTGCAGCCAAATGTAGCCCTGAAATAGCAACGTTTACACCTGGAAAAACAACAAAACATCCTTTCCCCATTGAGGAATACCCATTCTCAATGCAGTTGTACCTGCACAGAAAGGCTCCCCAAGGCCAGGCAGGTCAGAATTTATCAACACAGGAGAGGGGAAAATGTTCTGCTGGGTCACTGCAACCATTCAAACAGAGAACTGGACCTGTCTTGTGGGCAGTTTCCTGAACAGCACACCCCATGGTAAAACCTCTGCTCTGCCACAGGCACTCCCATCAGCAAATTATTCCAAAACTTCAAATCTAAATTGCTCTAATTCCTAAAATGAGTCTAAAACTACTTTTGCCAGTTCACTTAATCTTCCATCACTCGTCTATGACACTTAAGAATTTTCCCCCTCCTTCAGCCTCCTGTTCTGACATCTTACAGACAATTTAGAATCATAGGAAGTTAGGGGTTGGAAGGGACCTTGAAAGATCACTCAAGTACAACCCCTCTGCCAGACTGGGTATTTAGAGACCTTCACAGACACTTGGAGCCACTAAATTGCTCAGAGGGCTGGAGCACCTCCCCTGTGAGGTCCCTTCCAACCCTAGCCATGCTGATTCCTTGAGTGCCCATATCCTGGCCATGTGCTTATTCTGCCAGGCAGAACAAGCCCAGTCTTCAGCCTCATCTCCAAAGACAAGCTCCCCTCTCCACCTGGTATTCTCTGTTCCTGTATTAACTCATTTTTCTTGAGCACAGGAGAACAGAAGTGAGCACAGTGTCCCAGACACTCTCTCATTTGTGCCTCCTACAACAGGAGTACAACACCAGGGTTGCACTAGTGATGATTTGCTGAATGGACTCTAGGAATTGCTCTGCTTTTCCTCTTCAGATACTCCTCAGTTACAACACACCTTCCAAATGGAATCCTTACTGCTGGCCCCTCATCACTCGCTTAAATTTTATACTCATCCATTTCCTGATCTATAATTCCAGTCCCTAACATCACCCTCCCAGTGTGATGTTCTCTTCTTTTGCCTTAAGTGACAAAGTTCCCCAAAATCAACTGTCCACAGGCTATGTCAGTAACTTCTACTTCATTCCTGCTGTGGTTACAGTTAGTCACACACTGTTTTGGGGAGCATTCCAACTAAATTTCCCCCACCTTCACCTTTCCCTTTCCATCACAAAATGGGGCTGTTTTCTAGCTGGTTCTTTGTACCAATTTCCAGCTTGACTAATAATTTCCCATGCAGCTCTGGAGCTAATGCCTTACTGAAATGCAAACAGATTAGATCTTAGAGACTCCAAAATCCCTTCACGGCTTTGAAAACGACACCACCAAGACCTGATGGTTAATGTTATTTTGTTTATTTTAATTAGGTGTTTTCTTGCCTATTAGAAGAAAGCAATCTTTCACGTTTCCCTGCTCTCCTGACTTGACTGAGAGCTTTCTCCTTAATGAACCTTGGGGCTGGAGGTGAGGGAGCCCAGGCAGAAGCCAGAGGTAAATCAAGCACTTTTTCCAGTATAACAAACACTGCATTTTCTGAGCTCTGCAGGACTTGGTCGAAAGCTCCAGAGTTGCAAAGAAACAGGGTGGGTTTTAATCCCAATGAGATACAACAGAGGGACAGAGTGGGAGAGACTGTTCCCCACCCCCTCAAACCCTGGCTGCTGCAAGCAAAAAGTCTCTCCTGGATGAATGATAATTGAGGTATCTCAGAGAGCTCAAAAACTTCACCTTGACCATTCCTGTCTCCTGTGCCTGGATCTTCTGAAACAGCTGAAGAAACTTCAGCCTGGTAGGAGTGGGGGCCAGCTCTACACCCCTCCTGGTTTTAATTATTAAACAATTTACAGACACAGCCTT
This sequence comes from Calypte anna, assembly GCF_003957555.1. Taxonomy (NCBI): domain Eukaryota; kingdom Metazoa; phylum Chordata; class Aves; order Apodiformes; family Trochilidae; genus Calypte; species Calypte anna. The sequence goes on from NC_044264.1 coordinate 1,923,383, forward strand.
CTGGTTACAAGTTAGTTTATAACATATTTTGGGAGACTTGGAAAGTATTTTGCATGTATGGTTATGCTATTCCCATTAATTTTAATATGTTGCTGAGGAAATGTGTAGTTTACCAATCACATCATCATCAAAATCCTTCTTTCCCCAAGCACAAATTTAGTAAATCATACCTGTAATTTAATTCTTAATCAAGAGGCCCTTGAGCTTGACTCTTGAGACTCACTTTACAGATTTTGTTATGCACAGTATGGAAATAAAGCAGAAATTCTAGACCTGGATAGGCTTTGGGTTCACACCCCTGTCTTCTGCCTTTCAACTACAACAATAAAACACTAATATTCATGTTCCAGTTGTTTAAAAAATGGATTTTCAGTGGAAAATACTGGCTATAGTAGGGATGCAAACAGCATGATAGTTCCAAGCCTGGGCAAGCTCTTTGGTTCTAATGTTCTGTGCCCAGAAATGAGAACAGGATCTTGTAAGAGATTTTACCTTGCCATTGAAAACAAGAGGTGTCAGTCATGTGTGGGCAAATCAAGTGTGAGAAGCTGATTTTTTAAAAAACCCTACACCCAAAACTACAATTTTTTAGATCAAAAACCAGACTGGAATTTGTGAACCATATTCAGTTACTCTGTAATGGAATTAATTCAGTTGGTGACTGCATAAATGAAACTTCTTTACTACTTGATCCAAAACTACACTGCACTGAAAAAAGCACACATGTATTTACTGAAGCTTAGAGAGTGAAGTGGGAAATTAGCTGGAAATAAACCAAATTATTTTCTTTCACCAACATTTCTTTCAGCATTTTTTTTCTTGGGTGGGGGGAACCAACAGAAAAACCCTCCAAAAGCTAACTTAAAACTTTTGAGGGTTGAAATTAAGCAGTCTATCATAACAGGCAGTGAGAGGTAGGTACCAAACTGGTCCCCACAAAAGTGCCCTGAGGAAATCCTAGTTAAATCCTGCTTGATGATGTGAAAGAAGACGACCCCAAGTATTAATGTCCAATCTTTCTGCAAAGTGATACAACAGGATGCTTCTGGGTCTGATATTGCAATTCAAACATCAAAATCCTGAAGCCACAATTATACAGCAAACCCATGGCTTGTTTATGGTCCAGGAAGCAATGAGCATGGAGAAGAATTTGTTCCCATGGTGTGAAGGCACAGAAGGAACATTTAAGCACTAAGCATGGAAGCATGTGTGTTCTGTATAAATAAAATTATATCCATGAGACAGCACAACAGTGCAAGCACATTTACTATGGCTAAGAAGTGTTCTGTCACAAACCTAGACTGGGTGACCTCTTTTTACTAGGACAAGACTTTGCATAACTAACCATAAATTAAACCTATTTAGGTTTGATGCTTCCTTAATTTGAGGATGATTCATCAAAATAATTGAGGTAAATAAAAAGGGCAAGATGATGTCCCCTGGAATAACTATTTCATCTCAGTGAGCAACTTCTTTTGTATAAAGATTTTCAATAAAAATTGAAGAAAAAACATTCTACTCTCCAGATTGGCACTGATGTTGGAAATGGTCCCACATAAATAACCTTTCCCCGTGGCAACATGAATGAAAGTCTAATCAGTACCCTAGCTGTGTGGAGTACAAAGTGAACATTTTAATATAATCAATAATCCCAAGTAAAGAGATGATGGCTACACAGCAAGGCTCAGTGGGATACAGATTTCAGGTTACAAGTTAACCAAGATTTGTAATAACTCACCCCAGCTGCAGCATACTCCTTGGAGAGCTCCTTGGAAGCTCAGTCACCACCCAGGGATATTCTCAGGAGCAGATCAAAACCACTGAAGGATGATTCTTTGCTTGACTGTGCTCTGTGTGTGCCAGAGGGCAGAGAGCAGAAAATGCAGTCACTGGAGCTCCAGTCAGGTGGATTTCTAGACACAGGAGTTGATAAACATGAGCAAATGAAGTGATACATCACAACACCGACTTCAGGTTCAAGCACTGAGGTCTCCTGTTCCCACCCAACCTGATCCTCCTTAAGCACCCATCAGCAATGGCACCTCATAGATTCAACCATGCCCTGACACATATCTGGCCTGTGAAATTCAACCAGCATCTGAAACCAGTCTTGGTGAAGTGTGGGTGTGGCCCCTTTGACTTCACACAGTAGTGTTTGCTCAGCTGATAACAGCAATCAAATCTCCTGAAACATTTGCCAAAATCTGTGAAAAGCTTCCAGAGTGTTATGGAAATTCCAGTTCTTGCTGTACAGGTACAAAGCTTTGGCATTCTGCACTCTGCAGAAGTGGCTGCCTACACTGGAATGAGGAGTAGCTCCTGACTGAGCACATCCCAGCACAGTGGATACTCAGCAATACATCCCTATTTTTAAGATTAAAAAATTCCATTGCATTTTAATTTCTGTTCAGTCCCTCTATGGTCTAGACAGAGCTGGGACCTCAGCTGGTTTGTACAGCACTGGACAAAATTTTGACCAACTTCTGCAGGGAAATACTCTCTCAACCCTGCACACCTGCATGTTTTGCTTTCCATTCCCTCCCCAGGCCACATTTTCTGCAGCTGCTGCTGCTGACTCTGAGCCATTTTTGACTCCTTTCCTGCAGAGCCCACTCCCAGCAGCTTTGCCCAATGTATGTGCCCAGGCAGGAATCCAAGGACCTCAGTTATTAATCCTGAGCCAGTACACTCTGATGGATGTGTTGAGCCCTGACAGGCAGTTACAGCCCCTGTTCATATCTGGAGCATGGCTCTCTCTCCCTCAGATCCCTTCCAGCAATCCTTCTGTCTCCAAAAGATGAGCACAACTGTTGGGCATCATTTAAACTGCACACACATCAGTGAGTGATTCTTTACCAGCAACTAAGATCAAAAAAACTTGGGCTACTTATAAGAAGCACAACAAAAATGCCAGACATTATCTTTAAATATAATTTTCTTGTCCATTCATGGAAAACCAGGACTCAAAGTAAGCCAGATGACCTTCACTGCATGGAAGTTTCACTGAACATCTGAATTTGTACAGATTTTTGTCATCTCCTTCCACTGATGAACAAAAAGTCAGCACTAAATAAATCACTGCTTACATGGGGACAGTAGAACAGGCTACAGTAGGTTTCCTCCAACTCACAGTAACAGGACCAGTCAGAGTCATAAACTATGTTACAGATTTTAAAGAAAAGATTTCCCTCTCCTGACTGAGGACAGTAGTCATGATGTGTGCACTATCCAGATCATCTCAGAAAAACAAACTGAAACAACCAGCAGCAACTGGAGCTGGAAAAAAATCCACAGGTCCTTCTGGCCATTCAGAAACTTTCCAATGGAATACTTTCAACTACAAAAAAGAAATAAAAATCAAACCAAGTTCACTGAAACATATTAGAAAAGAAATTTGGCTAAAATTCTGATGAAAACCAGTGAGGTTTCCATTGGAAAATTACTTCACTTCCTCACAGCTCTGCTGCAATCATCCCAGCAGGCTGATGGAAACCTGAGGACAAAGAAACCCTGAGTCCTAAACTCCCAGAGCAGCAAATTCACAAGGAATTTTTCAAGGCTCCCTCTCACCATGGACAAGCAGAAGGCAAACTGCCTTGAATTTATGGTAACCCCACTGCTTCCACAGCCTCAGCTCCTCAGAAGCCTTTTAGCAGTGGGCAAGCCTGGCTCCAGGACTCCCAGCCTTCTGGCTCTTAAGCACTCCAGGAATCTGGTGAAAGCCTGGATGCATTTTAGAAATCCCTGTGTTTGCAGAAATGACAGCATTTCCATGCTGCATGGAATTCCAGTGCTTCATGCCTCAGGGGAGGTTGTGGAGTCTCCTTCCCTGGAGCCATTCCAAACCCACCTGGATGTGTTCCCTGTGTGTCCTGCTGAAGGTGACCCTGCTCTGGCAGGGGGTTGGACTCAATGATCTTTCAAGGTCCCATCCAACCCCTCACTTTCTGTGATTCTGAGAATCACCCATGATTCATGATTCACAGACAAAGAGGGAGAAAAACCCCACAAGCTCCTGGAGCCAGAGGGCAGCAGAGGAGCTTGCATGTCACAGACATTTCTTTATGCCCACATCAGTCAGCAACAACTGGATTGTTGCTCCTTTTTATTACCATTATTATGGTAATATATATTGTAATAGTGTATAATATTAATGGTAATATTATATCATATTCTTATTATGTTGCCTCTTCTTGTTACCACATAGTACTTGTATGGAACAGCATCCTGAAGCCAAAAACATGGCCACAGATCTCACTATGCCAAGCTCACAACAAAGAACAAGAAGATGTAAGAAATTTTGAACAATTCTTAAATAGTTTTTAGGCATTTTAATTAGCTTAATTAGCTTCATGCCATTTGGAACAAGAAACTTACAATTTAAACATCTGGAAAATAAGACTTGTGCTCTCCAAGAAATTCTTGCTATCTGCTACCCAGAATGGAAACAGGGGTCAGACTGCTGGAGCTCTTTTTCCAGAGGGCAACAAACTTGATGTGCAGATGCAAGTCAGAGCTTCAGCTGCTGCTGACTCACCTGAACTGGCTGAGCACTCCAGATGGAGAAGTACCATGGGCTGCTGCTCCAGAGTGTCTAGCAGGCAGGCAAACATCCCAGCACCAGCAGCTGACAGACTGCTGCAAAACACAGCTGGGACACGATAGCTGAGAGTTTCTGTTATTCCAAACTACATCAGAACCAAAGGAGGAAAGAGTTTTATCATCCTTGTTGCAGAACCTGGGAGAACAGAGCTTCCTTGTTATTCTTTTGTTTCACAATTCTCCTCCCCCAAACCTTGAGCAGTAGGTAAGCCTGAACTGGCAGATTGCAGCATGTGTTCCCATGGATAAGAACATTCCCAGCAAATGATTAGAGAGTCTCTAAGAGGAAATCATTCCCAGACACAGAAAGGTAGAGACTGAACCAACCTTTGTTCACGTGCAAACTGGTTTCAGACAACTAGGATTGCTGTATGAAAAACAAAGTACACCTAGATAAACACTTCCCCTTCAGAAAAGAAAAAGATGAGTTTAAATTATGAAGTTTTATCCACTGCACTTCAATGAGATGGAAGTATTTTTCCATGGAAAATCAATTTCATGGAAAATTTAACTGATTGGAATCCATCTGCCTCCTACCACCTCAATATTCTGAAGATGCTTATAATCAACAATTTCACAGCAGCACAGCAAGGCAGTGAGTGCAGCCCTGGAACACAGCACAGAGCTTGGGAGAGATCCCAGAGCCAGCCCAGAACAAGCCAAGCCCTGAGCCAGAGAAGCAGGAGGGGGGGAACCAACCTTGTGTCTCACCTGGGCTGAGCAGCACCACTCACTGCACTATCCTGATGTCCCAACTCTGGGACACCCCAGGGACACAGAGGGACCCTGTGAGAGGACTGAATTCTTGGGTGGGGACAAATCCTTTTAACCCTGGTCTACTGCTCTACTTTTTTATGCTTTACTGTAAAAGCTGACCCAGAAAAATCAAAACTCAGGAGAAAAGAGTAAGTTTACAACTCTGGAAGTGACTGACTGCAACTTCATAGAACCACAGAATGCTTTGGGTTGGGAGGGACCTCAAACATCGTCCAGTTCCAACCCCTGCCATGGGCAGGGACACCTCCCACCAGCCTAGGATGCTCCAAGCCCCATCCAACCTGGCCTGGAACACTGCCAGGGATGGGGCAGCCACAGCTTCTCTGGACAACCTGGGCCAGGGGCTCAGCACCCTCACAGGAAAGAATTTTTTCCTTATCTCTAACCTAAATCTCCCCTCTTCAAGTTTGAACCCATTTCCCCTTGTCCTCTCACTACACAGCCATGTAAAAAACCCCACCCCAGCTTTCTTGTAGACCCCCTTTAGATATTGGAAGGTTGCTATTTATTTATATATTATATAATTCTATAAATTTATTTAACCATGGAGTATTACAGAGAAAGGATTTACCCCAGGCCTAGCAAAAGAACAAAGAACATCCACATTTGAATCCTAACAGGCACACTGAGTATCCTTCAGCATGGTCATCTTTGTGCTAACTCTTCTCATTCCAAACATCAGGGCTTGCAAAGGAATCAGCTTTGTTGAACACTTCCTCATCTCCTATTATCTTCTGCTCTGTGCTATCACTACATACCCACCATACAGACTGCTCATATAAACTCACTCTATTTCCATTCTCATCCATCCCTGACTTCCACAGGCAGTCATTTATCAGTGTTTGGGCAGCACTCCAACAACAGGACTCTGGAAGTGCTGAGACTCAGAAGACCATTTAAAAGTGGAGTATGCACAGACTTCAGCACCTGATCTCAGAGCTGCTGCTGTTCAAATATGTTTTCTAGTTCTCTGGCCCAGAGCTGCTACTTGAAAACTATTTCCTTTATACAAAGCAATTAACAACAACAACAAAAATAAATAAATAAACAAATAAATAAATTAAAAATCAATGCTTAAGTCAACTTGTCTGCCTGGGTTTGTGGGCAATGTTTTATACAGTGTCTGCTGCTGCAAATGTGCACAGCTACATGGCTTGACCTGCCATGTGTGAATAATCTTATAAAACTCTGTTTTATAAGCCCTATATTTTATGATTCCCCAAGATCAACTTGAGTTCAGAGCTTGTCCCAGAGAGTCCAGATTTGGCAGAAGAAAAAAATACCCTGGAACTACTAAAGCCATAATATCTGTTGTAGGTGTGATGTAGCAAATCCCAGGGTAACATGATCACATCACAACCCTTAGAGAATGACCCAAACATCTGTCTCAGGCCAATATGCACCAAAGCATCACAGTGGAGCTGTGTCTGATGGGCAACTAAAATACAGAGGTGGCACAGGCAAATGATTCCCCATTATGGCTACACAAAGCAACAGGCACTGAACTGGAAGGAGGCACTGGCCTTGAGGAGAAGCTCCTGATCCTCCCACTGAATGTGCCTGTGCATATTTCTTGAGCCCTGCATATTGAGCTCCAAACCCCCCTAACTCTCTGAGTGTTCTGAACCTCTCTGTATTTTTTCCCAGGTACACTCAGGAACTGTTATTTAAAATATATTTCACTTCCATCCCAGGGCAGGAAAACGAGTAGACATTAACACACTGGAGAACTTCATCTTCATTGGAGAGAAGTCAACACAGAGAGCTTGTCTGCACAGGGGGGGTGGGCAGAGGGAGCTGGGAGATGTTCTACCAGGAACAAGGTGTCTGGGGAGGTTATGGGTTTCCTCCACTCACCCTTCTGTGAAGCACATCCTCATCTCATCAGTTCCCTTGTATCTTGTCCCCAAAGCAACTGCAGAGCCCCAGGCACTTCTCAGTGATGCCCTTCTCAGTATCCTCCCTCATCCACAGGTGAGCCTACAAGAGTACAACAAAACAAAGCAACCAAGAATCACTCAAACAAACAACTGACAGATTACCAAAGCAACTCTGCTGATTCACTCAAAGCCTATGAAGCCCCTGTCTTGTCAAAGAACTTCACAGCCTTAACTCACTGACTACAGGGGCTACTGCTTTTAAGATTATTCCCCCCAAAAATAATAAATCACAGCTTTCCCACTGGTTTAATAAACTGAATACAACCTGCCATTAGCTAAGAGGGACAAAATAACTGAGCTGATTGACTCAAGGTGATTACCCTGTGGCCCAGCTGATGAATATAAGCTCATTTTAAAGATTAAAAAGCTATTAGACTATTGAAAATAATTTTGAACAATTATCTCTAGGTGCATTATTTCCATGTTTAGACCAACTGCTACAAGTCTGATGGCTGATACAGGCTGCTGGAAAATTCAGTAACTGGAGATAATGCTCAAATTCCCCCGTGTTGCTGTCTAATTACAGAATTCTACTTCATTTGAAATCCACTGAAGTGAGCAACATTGACATATTGTAAAGAAGGACTAAGAATACATTAGGTCAGGCCAAGTATCCCTGTGGTATGAGCTGGAAACTACAAAAGCCATCTTTGATTTACCACCTCCACCTCTTCTATTGAATTTTCTGCCCTGTCAATACAAAACAGTGGCAAGAATTGAAATCAGTAATTCCCTGCTCCACTTTTTTTATTTTTTGTGCTGTCACAGTAGAAAATAATAAGACAGCTACCAAAAAAAACCAAAACCAAAACCAAAGCAGTCCTGTAAGAAAGCACAAATATCTGTCCTCTGAAAAGGAAGGAAGAAAACAAATATTGGCATCCCCTCTGCCTAAAGCCAGGGGCAAAATGTGCTGGCATGCTGTAGCCAGAGGAAAGGGTGTTTTGGTGTAGTTTATGGACAGCCAGCCTGTAAAGATTTAAGGTTGAATTCTCATAAAACCAGCCCTGCACATCCATGTTCATGAAGAAGAACCCCAGTGTCCAGGGTTCCAACAATGCCCTTTCCTAAAGGCCCTTACCCCACTGCTGAGCACAGCCCCACCAAATACAGGGACACATAATTATATCATATAATTAGCACATAATTTTAGGAAATGAGGCTGCTGTTCTGGGTAAGAAGGTTTGTTTAGAACACAGGGCAGCCAACCAGAGAAGGAAAAATTTTCCAACGTTTGCATCAATCTGAAAACTGACACAAAGCCCATAGGAAACAGTTACTGAAGGATGGGCTCTGTGGGGCATAAGGCCACACTTTCACTTTTCTATAATTACCTTGCCTTCAAAATCAACAAAAAGCAGCAAGGGATTTGTAAAATCTAACAGTCCTGCAGTGAGAGGAAGCAATTTTCCAGGAGACACAATTGCATCATTTCACCTTGAGGTAGAAACACCACCTCGTGTCATTAATACTGGGCAAACACACAAAGTTTTTTTGTGCTTTCAAGAGTATGTTACTCCTTTTAGTTTGATGAATCAAAAGAAAAACACTTTATAAGTTCATCAGGTTGATGCACATGGCTACAGAGGGTCATGGTTATATCATTTGTAATGCCAAAGCCTCTTAATTTTCCTTTCTTCCCTAAGCATGGCATAGTTAACAAGAGCAAAGTAAAAGTTAGCATTTCAGGCATTTGCAAAGTTCCCTCAATAGTCTTTTCATTTCTATTTGGGTTCAAACTTCATGTATTCTGAATAATGGAAACAATGTTCAAAGCATACTTCTCTCTCCCAGCATTACACTTGCTCAATGGTCCTTGTGATTTTCTGCATTAATTCTGTATAAAGGTCTCCTTTAGGCTGAAAAAAAAAGGAAATGTGTTTTAAGATTTAAAGCAAAGCTAAATAATACTGTGCTGCTGAGCAATTTTCAAAGCAACATTAAAGGAGGATCACAGGAGAAAGAGGCATCTGTTACAAGAACACTACATGGCTACTTCTCTGTGCTCCATGATTTTGTTAAGACACTGTTTTAACCCAGCAATGCTCTAAGTAACATAAAATCAGACTTTATAACATGGATTAAATGCTATTTCCTTCTCAAATGGACAGATCAGGTTTGGCAAATCCTTACCCTTACATGACTTCCCCAGAAGCTGTGTTATACTGCTACAGAAGTGTCAAGAAAATTGGGGGAAACAAACTATAAAGTCTGTTTTCCTGGTGGATGAGAACTGCAACAGGATGTGGCATCCAAGGGGCTCAGACAGATCCAGCTTTTCAGGAACTGCTGACTTAAAGCAATGCAAAATGTCAGAGGCTACAATTCAGTGCTGTAAATACCTATGAAACCCTCCTTGTGCAAAGAGGCTGCACGGATGCATTTGGAAGATGCTGTCCTGGTGTGCCTCTGGAGGCTGAGATTCCAGCATCAGCTTCATCACACTGCACAGGAATCTCTCTCCACCTGCCACCCAAAAAAGAAACTACAACTCAAGGAGTCAAAGCCACAAGACAGATTCTCTCTCTCCTGGGGAGAGACTTAGAGAAATTCAGCTCTACTTCCATGCTGCCCAGCTGGTTCTCACAGGCTATCCCAATCCAAACCCAGGAAAAGCAGTACTCAAGCAAAGCTTCTCCCCACAGCACCATAGCTCAGGCAAAGCTAATCCTGGGGCACCCCTACTCTGAAATAAGACAAATAAAATCATGAGATTCCACAGAAAAGTGCTGATTTCACAGATCAGCTGCTGATCATTTGTTAAAGCTTATCTACCTTGTGACCTTTCTTCCTTTTGGTTCAAGATCTTTAATGGGTCACAGCAAGGTGTAACTATTGCTGTGGAACTGCAGCCTCCTCCAAGCCCAGGGGGGAGGAGCAGTCAGGGCTGCACCACCACCATGTTCTTCTCTGGTGCTGCAGCTTTACCACCTCTTGGACCATGAAGAGTAGGAAAAGTTGCCTGGGAAAACCAGAAATTGAGAAGGTAGGGTACTGTATCCATCAAAGGTTTGAGAAAGCCTTGTACAAATCATGAGATATAACAGGTCAGGAGAGGTTTTGTTCTATTTGCTTGAATTACTGTGATTTTGTCACCTGTAGGAATGGTTCAATTTGGCTAACCATAGAGTAGCATTCTTGGTAAAAGTTAACAAGGCAAGAAAAAAAAAGCAAATGTCTTCCTTACAATATCTAAATTTGCCATGGAACACTAAATAAGTGCATTTTTAAAAGCATAAATAAAGGAGGATTAATTAAACTTCCTTGAAAATAGTCACCCTTCTCTTCACACAGTCTGCTGGCATCAGCTGATCTCCAGGTAACAATCTCTCTGCTGTGTCCAGGATCTTATTTTTCAGGTCACTGGGCTGGGTTAGCTTCTGTGTTCCCTCACACCCCTTCTACTCATTAATTTCTGCCTCAGACATAAAGGAGGGCAGATAGAAGTCGTGTTTCCTTCAGCTGCAGGGAAAGGAGGAAAGGAAATAGGTGACTGCTATCCATTTGCTCAAGTTGTGCAGCAGTTTCAGTACCTGAAATCTGGATGGGTCCATGAACAGGTAAGACATACAGGAAAAAGGACAAGTTGATACCTAGAGACACAGGAAAATCAACTCCTGATGAGCCCAGACATAGCTCTGAGCCAGGAATATTGGCCTAATTCACCCCACACTGAGGTACCATGCTACAGGCCCAGCACACTCAGAGCTCCATCCCAAGTCAATTTCTTGCTCATTTATCTCTGAAAAAGCTACAGAGGTCTCTGGGTATGGGGCACATTTGGCCCCCAATGCTGGATAGAGAGACCTAAGGTTTGAGAGGAGGTTCCTTACAGTACCCCACACATCTACTGAGGAGGCTGTGTAGGTCTGCTATCCTGAAGTGGGTTTGCTCCTTTAAACCCTTAAGATCAGACTGTCCAAAATCTTTTTTCCAGATCCTGTGCTCCACAGCCTGGAAGCTTCTAGCTTATCTGTACTCAGTATTTATTCCCCGTGTGTGCATGCACGTGTATGCATGTGTTTAATATACATATTAAATTTTAAATAGATTGCTTTTAACTAATCACATCAAGTGGCATTTGTGCAATGTAAATATTTGCTTTGTTCCTTCAACACGCTTTCAATTACACTGAAAATTTCAGAGAAATAAAATTACAGCAGGCTGAATATTAAAAGGTGGGGAGGGAAATGAGCTAGAAACTAAGCTTCAAAGGGAATTCTACACTTTGATTTTAGTTTGCATATTCCAAACGCTCACATTTTGCTACACAGATGTCAAACCAGGAGGTAGGCAATAAAGCAGGTTCCTTTAAGTTAAAAAAAAAATAAAGAAAAAAAGCAAAAAGAAATTTTAAATTATCAAATCCAACCCTATTCCAAGTGTGACAGAAGTAAATGACGTATTATGAGCTTTTCCCTGAACCTCACTGAACCATCTCTTTCCATCCTAGCAGGGGTCTGTCAGCCATGCAGGTCCTTGCCAAAAATAAAGAAAGAATGGCAGCATTCCCCATCTGCTGATGAGTGCAATCTAAGGGAAGACAAAACACTGATTTTATTTAACTCTGTTCCAATTATTGTCAGGCGATACAAACAGTCATCATGACACACAGCCAGGTTTATTCATGTGCCCAGCAAGCCAGGCCAGGCATAATAAAGAGATTACACATGCTGTCTGGAATACAGGCAACTTGGAATGGCTTTTATTAAAACTTAAAGCATGGGAAACATTGGGTAGTAGATTTAGGTATCACACAAGCAGAAATCTGCTTGGCTCAAAACCACAACACATGGCATCCTCAGTGAATGAGGGTGACTGTTATTACAGCATAACAGGCCTGCCTTTCTCTCCTTGCCAAAAGAGAAGCTTGGAATAGCACAGAGCACATGGCACTTGAAAATTAGGAGAGGGAGATGGGCAAGAGCTTTACAGAGGATGAAGGAAGGAGTAAAAATGGAGCTTTGTAAAGTAGCTGTCCCCTTGAAAGACAGCTCCTGGTGACACCCCCCAGGCTCTGTCCTGAGGTGACCCAGGGAAGAGAAAGGGCTCTTAGCATCAAGGAATGGGGCAGAAGGGGCCACAGTGGGCTCTGCTTGATTGCTGGGGTTCTCCTGCTTTCTGCTGGCTCTGCACAATCAGAGACCTGAGGAGCCCACTCAGGGCAAAGAGGGTGCTGATGTGCTGAGGGCACACACTACCACATGGACCTGTTCTGCTCCATCATTTCCCTTTACTCCACCCCTGTCAGCATTCATCTGGTGCATTCTTTCTGCTAAACACTTTGGGCTGGACCATCTGCCTGCCCTGAGCCTGCAGAGGTGACATGCAGTGGGGTCTTGTTTCAGAGGTAGGGTCCCAAGGCACGGCCTGCAGAACAACTGAGGACACAGAAGCCCTGTTTGCAATCTCAGGTTTTCAATGTTTAACAGTCAGCCAGGTCCAATATTTACAGTTTACACTCATCTGACCTGTCCCAGCAGAATTTGCTTCTGTAGACCCCAGTGTGCATTACAAAGGTGGGCAGGAGAGACAGCCTGAGGTCAAAGATGAAGCCAAGAGGTCGAAGATGAAGCCTTACAGAAAGGCTTGGAGCTCCATGCCTAGAGAAATATCCTTTCTCCATATGCACAGGTACCTATCAGGAGGACAAGTGACAGCAACATCACCTTTGACACAACCTAACACCAGCTCTGTACTGCTTTTCTTAGCCTGCTACAGCAGTCAGGATATAAGATGGGAAATATCTGCTGCAATAACTGAGGAATTACAGTAACAGTTTCAAAATTTTATATCTGGTTTAAGATGGAAGAGAAAGGAAGTGACAGCAGCTATTACAAATAAGAAAAGCCTGGAGGGCTGGATTTAGATTAGCATATTCTTGAGATACAGTATAAAAAAAAAAAAAAAAAAAAAAAGAGCAAATGAGATGCTGCTTGTATCATGGAATGACAGCATCACAGAATGGTTTGGGTTGGAAGGGATCACCCAGTTCTGAGCCCTTCTGCCATGGGCAGGGACACCTCCCACCAACCTGGCCTGGAACACTGCCAGGGATGGGGCAGCCACACATTTTTCTTTTATCTAGCACCATATTTGACCACAGTCCTAGGCAGGCTGTGAGGTCTTTGAGGTTTGGCTTTGTGCATTTTAAAAAAATAATAATACACCAGAACACAGGCTGCAGCCAGGAGAGATCAGAACTCAGTGTCTCCTGGATCATAGCTCTGAGCATTTCTGCTTAAGCTGGAGGATATTTGTACTTCTCAAATGTGCACTGGAATTGAGATGTGAAACATCCCAAAAAATCTGGTAGGCTTAAGAGCTCTAAATTTCCAGAAGAATGGATTTCCCCCTGATTTCTCATTCTTAGGAATTATCTTTCCAAGCAGCTAAGTAATGACTGTATCTGATTACAACTCAATTTAATAAAAACCCTGCAGAATAGCCACACATATTTGGAACAGAAAAGGGAAATGCAGTTATCTGAATTCTCCATTCACTCAGCTCACAACGCTGCTGAAACCTCGGCCTGAATGTCTCTCACCAGTGCTCACAAGATGGTGGTGTAATTGATGCCAAAAATTCAGCAGCTTTATCATCTGCAATTCTTTCCTCCTGACAAAGTATTCCATGGAGCTGTATTTCAGTTCTGATTCCATATGTCACTTCCATTTCTGATCAGAGAATGAACATTAAAAAAAAAAAAAAAATCATTGCCCTCCTCAAAGGGCCCATAAAAAAGGATAATTTCTTTTTACATATCAACATTTATTAGTCTCAATCATTTCAGAAATATAATCATTATAGTTCCTTTTACTGAGAACAGTTACCCCACATACACTCACCCTGGGGCTTCTCCATACAGATGCTCACTTTCCCTTTATTTCTGAGGGTGGCACAACACTCCTCAGCAAAATCTGCCATCACCCAGAAACAAGAGAAAAATTCATTTTAAAGGGTTGTGGGTTTTTTCCTATTCCCAATGCCCTGGCTCTTTAATATAACTATTATTTCCTTCCCTCTCCCTCAAACAAAATAAACTTTGACTAAGAAGTCAAAAGCAGGGGAAGTTTCAATCCAGAAGGAATGATGGGGTTGGTTCTCTTGAACTCTTTCTTTCAGTTTCAGTTGGGGCCAGCTGTGTTTAACCAGATTTAACCAGAGCACAGCTACAGCCAGCTGTGCTGGCTACAGCACATATTCCAGAGGCATACAAGGCCCCAGTTGGAAACCATCAATACCTGGATTAATCTTGGTTTTCAGAATCACTGATCATATCTGGTTTGTTTTATATTCTTTTCAGAATCTTCCCAAAGAAATTGATCCACCCTTCCTACTGAAAACCCAAGACAGACAGGATGTTGTTTTCAAAAAGATTTTTACGAATCCCATCAATACTGGAATAAAACCAGAAAAACAACAAGGCAGCTTTATTGATTTACACATTAAAACAACATCTGCTTTTTGTGCATGTGCAGCCTCCCATGAGTGATAATTGGACTTTTAAAGAGACTCTGGTATTGAACCTGTATTACCCATCAGCTCTCCTCCCCATTTTCATAGCAGCCACAGAAGATCAGAGATAACGTGTCTAATTGCTGTAGAATGATGGAAAAATCACTGCCTGGACTGAAACACAGGGAGCAAACAATAACTGAGCTTCTTGTTAACTAAAGATCATTTAACCTGGGATCTTCATATGTCTGGATACAGAACTGGAAGGGGGACATTTGCATGACTTCCACAATGTGGACAACTTCTTACTACAAGTTTTATTCACACTAAAAACATGTGGACCAATTCTGCTACTTCCATTAAAACACTTGATCATTTTCACTCAAAAGTCAGGTCCTTGTAATTCAAGCCACCTCAGCTCAGAAAAATGTGATCTCAGCAGAGACTAATCCATGTATTGTATGAGGTGGAACAGAAACAAAACATGTTTCCCATTTTCCAAGGGTAACCTTCTGTTTGAACTCATAAAGCGGAAAATGTTTAAGGATCATACTCCTATCTTGCACCTAGGTTCCCATGTAAAGCTAAGACAACTAACTGCAGAGTTCTGCTTCACACATTGCTGTTATCTCCAAAATTCACATCTGCAGAAATCATTTGCCGAGTACTGCAATTCATCTTTCACAAACCTGGAACAGATCTTGAGGACTGGAATAAACTGTATGAGCTACATATATCACTTAAAGCCAGAAAACAATTTTCTGATAAAGTGATTTCTGCACATAATTTTTTAAAATACAAAATCAGCACAGGATTCTGAGGCCTTGTGTTCAAGGCAGGATGAACAATACAAATCAATTGATAACCAGTTGCCAGCTGAAACCTCAGAAAGTGAACATTTTCCTCACTAGTGGTCCTGCAGGCACAGCTGTGCCCCAGCACAGGAAAGCAGCAGCACCAGGAGTGGCTTCAGCCACCAGCCTGGGCTCCCAGCCTTGGTTCAGGGGGAAGGTCCCAACCAGCACCTCACTCAGCACCATTTTGTCACTGCCAGAGCCACAAGCTCAAGCAGTTCCTGACTCTCACACGTACAACTTGGAGGTCTGGCCTGCCACATACCTGAGGATCCAGCATCTGTGCAAAAGATTCAACAGGATGAAGGCAGTGGCTGTCAGGCTCCTCCACCCTGAGAGTGCACACTTGACATACCCCAAGTCCTGTCCAATTTATATTTATGCTGCCTTTATTTAGTAGAAGACACAGCACATCTACTCCAACACATAGCAGGCTACTCAGATAGGCAAATCCTCATTAAGAATTTTCACAACCACCTTGTCAATCCCACACCTCTGCCACCTTGCCAAACACCCTCCTACAACTCCTGAAGTGATGCCTGCTCTGTGCAGGCTGCTGTGGGCAGGCAGCTCCCTTTTCCACCCAGCAGGCTCTATATTGGCTCAAGCTCAGCCTAAGCAGAGCAGCATCTTGTTTTTCCTACAGTCCTGGCATTGTGGTCCACCAACAGGTGCCTCCATATCACTACTCAAGCAGTGATGGAGCCAGACAAGCTGCTGCCCCAGCAGAGGGCTGGGATGTGTCTGCACCAAACAGGATTCTAATGAAACTGTAGTGTCTGCAGTAATTTCCTGGCAGGTTCACAAGCAGGCCTGTGATCACAATTTGGTTTAAAAATCCCTAAGCTCAAGACTCTTGCCTGGTGACTCCTGATGTTCTTTTGAGAGCTGCAGCCGAGGACAAGAAATGCACAGACTGACTCACTGCCTCAATGGCACTCTCTTAAGGCAGGGAAATTCTGCCCCTGGCTTAAATGGTGGCAGAACTGGTGCCAAGGAAGTAACTTCTCTTTTTACACCATGCTGTTCAAGGATGGCTGGCACAATGCAACATCAGGTGACAAGAACCAGGCAGCTGGTTTTATTTACACAGATGTGTGTACAGATGTAGTTTTCACATACACACTTCCCTCCAGATCAGGTTAGATGAGACTGATTTACAGGAGAACATCTCTGTTAAGGACAGTATTTAAACTCATAGCTTTTCAATTTTTGCAAAAGTCCCCTGTGAGTTCAAAGAAACAGTATAAAAACCACCCAAATTTAAAGTTAATCTTTGGCCAGCAAGAAGAAAATATAGATATGATCACTCAAGCCTCCTCTCCATCAAAGGAAAGGAAGGAAACATGAACAAAGGATGGAAATGTGGCAGTATTATCTGTCTGAACTTCTGATTTTCCTAAGAAGGTTATTGGAGAGCATGGTGCCTCCTACAGACCCTGGCAGACAGCTGATCTCTGCTGACTCTGCAGTCCTCAATAGCTTTATCTTTGACTCAAGTCACTCAGAAGCAAGAGCAGAGCTGTCAAATTCAAGTTTACTTACTGCTAAACTCAGCCAACAAATTGCTTGTTTCTGACAGATGTTTCTGTTTAAAGCCACTAGGAACCCTATGGATCATTCCACCTCATCAGCCTCAAGAGCCAGCCCTGCAACTCCGAGAGGCAGAAATTTGCCAGGAACAAATGAAAAACCTAATGAGATCAACAGACAAAATTTGGAGCAAGATTAGAGGATCTGACATGACAATGGGATTACACTATTAACAAGACATAATAAGGCTTGGCTATTTATCATTTCACAATCAGTTTTCACAGTACAAGAAGGAAGCACTGGCAAATCAGTATGAAAAATGCAGACATGAGAATATTCTTGTTTAAGTTTAGCCTGTGCTACCTCCTTTAGATGCTCTATGGAATCAAACATATTTGATTGAGCTATTCTTTGAGAAAACCACTGCAACATGAGAAGGAAGTGGGAAGTGGAGGTATAACAATGGAAACAGAACTAACAAAACCCTCAGAGCCAGACACTGGGAGTTGCTGGTGTACTAAAAGGAAAAAAAAAATTGCAAACACCACTGTTTGGAAAACAGTGTTATCAATAGAAAAGCTAGTGCAGGCAAACATCTGGGTAGAATTTGCAATGACTGTCATTATTGTCTTCTCCAAAAGTATAATCATACTTTAATTATGTTGAAAAACAAAAATACCCCATTGTTGTGCCCCCCTCTTAGCAGGTTTCCTGTGGGACTGAAAAGGGTAGAAGTCAAACAAATCTCAGCTTTCTGCCAAACTAGCAAACAGCAGTGACACCAGAGCTAAACACCACACAGCATGGCTGGATGAACTGAGCTCCATTTCCTGCCAGCTGGCTGCCTCTGCACAGCTCCCAAGGGATGCTCTGCTCCAACTACAGACAGGTCACAAGAGGTCTAGGGGGTGTTTAGGCCAACCAGAAAATGAGCCTGACCCTCCAGAGTCCTTTTGCCCTTTTTCTGTTCAAATGCTCTGCACCTTCACCTTCTGCTCCTAGTGGGGGAAGCACAAAAATGGAAGCACTCGTGTTCCTGGAGTGGAAGGAGTGCCTGAGCACTGCTTACCTGCTTGCTGCCTCTTGTGTCAAAAAAGAAGCCACTCAAATCTGCCCGGAGGAAGCTCCTCCAAATATTCTCTGCTTGCTTGTCAGGGGATTAAAAATGCAGACAACAAGCTGCATGCTTTACACACAATGAAGCAATTTGGCCCAAACCCATGCTGGTTTCAGTAAGAAGTCATCACCAACTTCTTTCTATTTCTAGCATCAGCCACGAGGTCTGGAGAGATACAACAAGATGGTTTTAAAGAGAGGAAATTAAGTCACAGAGCAGATGAATTTTACAGTTAGTGATATGTGAAGTTATACCTCCATAAAACCACAAGTGGGGCTCCTCACTCCCTGCCTGCTAGTTGCCATTAAAAGGCACAAACTGAAGTTCAGAGCAATGAAACATGGACACTCTCAGGTTCACATCTGGAGGGGCCACTTGACAGCAGCAATTTGAAATCCATGACCAGCACCCCCTCCCTGGCTGTGCTTCCTGAGGAGGAGGCAGCTGCCACCACACTTGTCATTCTCTGACTCAAGAAGCTTAGGAGAGATTACAGGAGTATTTACAGTTTATCACTAAACAAACTGCACCATCAAGCCAAGCAATTCAGCAATGATAAACTATAAAACATAAACATTTCTAGGATCCTGTGCATGGAAGTGCCTGTAATAGGAAGAAAAAAATATTCAAAAGGCACTGCAACCTCCATTGCCCAGGTTTAAAGCTCGTTTCAGGGCATGGTTGGTGTCAAATAAGGGGGTGTGCTCCACCCCAAGGGCAGCTGTCCAAGAGGATGGCTATTTAGATTTGAACACAGCAGGCAGGTAGGGCAGGTTTGGGCTGGAGATTATCCAAAGAGAACAGAAATGAGGGAGAGATGAAAGTTGAGGTTTTCCCCTCAAACTGCTTCATCACATCCTCAACTTGAAACACATCACTCCTTCCAGTGGAAGGTAAAGGACATGTGTTAACATCTGTGTCAGTGCTGGCAGCAATAAAAGGATACATTGCAGCAGCAATATGAGTAAACTTACCCTTAAGTACATTGTTTAATCCTTCCCTACATGTTTCAAAAATAATTCCTCTTTGTCAAACTAAATATGGCTTTTTGATACTATTAGCTTTTTGCCTGGAGCTCTGGTGGTCCTGGTATGAAAGGAATCTAGATACACATCAGTTCTGGTTTAGGTTTTGCATTAAAAAAAAAAAAAAAGATTAAAAAGAAATCCTTCCACTCAAGCTCATCTTCTCATAAATCCTATTAACAAGAGATATTCTGAGATAATTACAACAGGAACCAGCATCTCTCCCTTCCTCAGTGACTTCTGATATTGTACATCATCATGACAAGGAAGAAGCATCCCTGCTAGCACCTATAAATAGCATTTTCATTTCTCTACTGCCCTCCAACTAAAAAATGTTCAAAAAAACAAAGAAAAGAGGGCAGTGCTCACATTACCACCTTCCCTTGTGGGGCAAATTAGTAGGAGGGGCTTTTCTTCTCTGCTCTGTTGAAGGAACCCAATAGTTTTAAACTCCTTCCTGCTCTGCTACACCTACTGGAAGCTGGTCCACAGGCTGGAAATTGCCAGCAGGGCAGACAGACATCTGTGCAGTCCCACCTCCAGCACTGGCACAGCATCCTCACCTCCTCAAGAAAGCCAACAAAAAATCCCAATAGAGGGAATGTGCCAGGGATGGCCTAGGCAGCATTTTGCAGATATCTCTGGGCCATTTGCATGGTTCTGTACAGAAGGCCCAAGCTGTTTCTTTCAGCTTTTACTTATAAATGGTACCAAGTCCCTCTGTAGGGAACAACAGGGGAAGAACAACTTACTCAGGCTTCAGGCTGGATCTCCTACAGTTCAAAGCTCCACTTTCAGAGAACTCTGGTATCTGAAGTCAGCCAAGCCACATAACACGTGCTGTACAGAGGTCATGCAAGGCAGTGGTACCTTAAAACATCCCTCACATTCAAGGATAAGCAGTTACAGTGGAAAAAAAATTAAATTAAGCTACTATGTGATGCTAATGAAAACTATAGAGCAAAACTATCCCTACACCAAACTTAGGAATCTTAATGTATTTTTGGTGTTGAAAGACACCACTGAGCATCTTACACCAATGCAGCTACAGGACTTGGTCACTCATGTATTTCCCCTCTGCACTGAGTCAATGCCACCAATTGACAAATCAGCTACTTTTGATGTACAGCACACAAATATTTTCATCATAAAAACACATAAATAGGACTCAGTATAATCACTGAAACTCGTGAGGGGAAAAATCTGCTCAGAGAGGCTTCTCCAGTTAACACATTCAATGTGACAGTTTTAGCAGCCACATACGTACTCAGTATGGTTCAATTTCCCCCCTAGATGTGTTTCTGATCCTAGGTAGGCAAAGCAGCTCATTTGTCCTAATTCTGAACCAGTGCATGCTAGTCTCCTTCAATCTCAATTAGCTAGTAGGAAATTTATTTAGAAAGCTGACAGGAACTATTTGGGGGATTAATGATCACTGATTTATGAATATTGAGTAGCATTTCAATAATCCAAGCAGAGTAATCACTTGTAGCTGAAGCCAGTTCTCCCAACCATTATAGTCTGTAGCAATCACTCAGAGGCAGTTAAATGATTCTGATTTATGACCTTAACCTACAGGGCCCAGTACATTTGCTCTATCAGTGTGTAAATTCTAAAAATGCAATTCCCTGCACCTCTAGAGAGCCAATTTAAGTCAACATTATGCATGAGCTGAGCATGCTTGAATTCTCAGATCTCTTATTTCACTCATTAAATTTGCACTGAACATCTTGCAATTAAAATTTCATATAGATTTTTTTCTTATGATTGACATTTGGCCTTGGCAAAATGAGTTTAAATTTTGTTTCTCTAAAGATTTAGAAGGAGATAGATTGATCTAGACATTGTTTTCTGCAAGATGATGATGATGGACCACTAATGCTTTTATTAGCATTTTGAAAAGGCTCCCTTTTTGCTGGGAGACTGTCTATCAGTAGTAAGTGAAAGCAAGTCAGTAACCAAAGCCAAAGCCACAGCTAAGACAGCAGCAACAGAAGTGTTGCTACACAAAGTCTTGATGTGACCCTTTCCTCTTTTTAGGCCAACATCATTAACTGGGGTGGAACAAATTGGGCCTTCCAGTAGAAACCAATACGTGCTCATCTACCATGAATAAACAGCAGTTCTATTATGTCATTTAGAAAATAAGCCCAGGACAACCAAAAAGAGCAGAAAAGGACTCAAGTGATTTCACAGTCCTGATGTGCAATGGTGAACCCTGCTTGGATTGACTCAAACAGTAGATTTGTTGGGCTAAAATCTGGCAAATCATTTATTTTATCTCGTGTCCTGTCCTCCAGGCAATGTGTTCATCAAAAGAAGAACATTTGTACCCTTCAGGGAGCCATGTATTTACCTTCCACGCATTAAAAGTACCTGATGACACAGGGGCTGTCTGTGCATCAAGGACTTCACAACATAGGGATAAACATGATGACTGAGGGAGGGAAAAAGAATTTCTGGCTGAATTCATCAGCAGCTTTACAGGACTGCAATGGTAAGAGCCTATGGACAGAAAAGAAAGCACTACACAGGAGATTTTTCTGTAGAAATACAGCTCCTAACGTGGTACATCTACTTCATGCATTGATTTGGAGCATTAGGGTCATGTCAATACTAAATAACCACACACAGGCTGCAGTGGATGTGCTGATGTTATTAGCCCAAGATTCAAATCAAGAAGAAAGTGCTTCAAAAATCTAAGGAGCTGACTAAAGGAAGCATCCACTGGACTAGAAAAACATTAAGACACATTTATAATACCCATTTAGATCCACTGGTGCTAGTGGCAGTGGAAATTATCCTGGAGATAACAGTTTAACTGCTGTTTCCTAATCTGCTTGACAAGGGATTATTCATTTGTCAAGGCAGGTACTCACACAGAGCTGAAGCAGGACCCAACTGCTTACATACTGAACACACAAGTGAAACAAGAAGGCACTCTCCTCCTCACTTCACAAGAACATTTAAGACACTGAGGATTGTTCACCCAGGCACAAGGAAGAATCATTAATCCCCACATGTACACCACTCCCAGTTTAACAACTCTTCATTCCACCCAGCTGAGCACAGTATTTGCCTTTCAGCAAATTATAAGCAAAGGAAATAAGAAAAAATTTGTCTGGCTCTGGGAAGAGATCAATAGTGTACCTAAATTCCATTATGTAGCTAAAGGAAAAATCCAGTGTACTAGCCCTGGAGAATATCAATCTTGTAGCAGTACCCAAGGCATATTTTACTGCAGAGTAGTAAAGTCCTTCCAGTCACAGCATAATTACACTAGCATTCTAGGTATTTTAATATCTCACTGAAATGAAAATTTGCTTCCATGTCCAGTCAATAATTCTGTCTCATCTCATGATGAACAGAGCTTAGTGGATAATTTGTTATGAATAATTTATTCACTGTGTTTCACCTTTCATCTCGCTGAACATTGTGAAGTTCTGAAATGGATTTGTTACACAGAACTGTTCACAAATAACTCACACTTGTGGACTGTGTGTTCACAGCTCACTAAGAACATTCACACAGATTTGTCACACACCTTTGGTTACAAGGTGCTGTACCTGCTCCAGCACTACTTGGGCTCAGCTCAGCCAAGCTGCACTCCCAGCTGCAACTCAAGTTCAGTCTCAGATATTTTTAGTTTAAAATGCTTGTTATGTATCTCAGGATCTAGAGAGGACCCAGCTGTGCTCTGGCACCACTGGTCTCAGTGCTGTGTGAAGGACCACAAGAACTGAGGGTCTCAGGAGGCAAAACACTGGGAGTTACCACCAGACTATTTTACAGATAGGAAATTTAGACAGAAAGTAAGTATTGCTTCACTAAGTTCAGACAGTTCTCTCCTGGAGCAGGGAGAGGAAACACCAGCTTACTGTCATGACTGGTTTTCTACCTTAACAGCCAGACAAGGCTGTAAAGCCCCAAGAACTTCTCAAGGTGGCTCAGCTGAAATAGCTGAGAATTTTCTCAAGGAATCATTTGTTGTAAAAACAAGGATTTCTCTTTCTCTCTCCTCCTGCACAAGTCAGTTTATTGTCAGTTTTTGCTATAAGGAGCAGAATTTTCCAGTCCAACCTCTGAAGGAATTGATAGATTTAGAGCTGGACAGACACAATGAAAACAAAACAAATACCCCAAATGTTTTATTTTTCACTGGTCTAACAAACCTTTACATTAGGGGTATGGTAGCTCAGAAAACAGTTTTCTCCCAGAGGTAATTCATCCCTTCCCAATCTCCTAGAAAATAAAAAGGCCACCACTGCAATGCAGATTTTGGGGCCAGACAAGTGGTATTCTATAGATACAGCACCAAACTCACAGGGACAACAAATCCTGGAGTTGAGAGGCTACTAGAGGCAGCTCCCATTAGCACCAGTGCTCGCTGTGTAAGATGCTTCCAAAAGTAAAGTAGAAAGATGGGATTTTGTGTAGCTGATAGTCTGCTTGTTAGTGTTCTGAGTTATTTTTCTGAAGAGGTCATACAGAACCATAAAGGAATTTAGGTTGGAAAAAGCCTTTGAGGATGATCCAGCCCCACCCCTTGCACAAAGCAGGGCTAATTTTAGTGTTAGATGATGTTGCTCAGGGTCTTTTCCTGTCAAGTGTCAGGTATCTCCTAAAATGGGGTTCACAACCTCTCTGTGGGCCTGTACCAGTGACTGACCACTCCTTTAATGCAATTTTTAACTGACAGACCACATCCTGATCTGCTCTTCTGCTGCAGACTTACTGAGGGTCCACTCAGTCCCCTTGTCCAGTTTGCTGATAAAGCTCTTGGAGAAGTGACTCCAGCTGAGTCCTGAGCAGCACCACCTGTGACCAGCTGCCAACTGGATTTGACAAGATAAAAGCTTTGTTTCACTTACAAACACACCTTGGAACATGAGACCTGTTTGCTGCAAAGCACTCCATGACAACGGGCTTTAAATTCAGCTTCAAGAAGTGATGTCCATTTCACTGTGAGCTAAATTCCTCACAGCACCTCTTTGGTAAGGTTTAGCAGTCTGTAGATGCATACCCCAAGATTCTTAATCAGAACAGGCATTTTTTATATAGAAATAAAAGGTGACATATTAACACCACAGAAGACAGGAACCAGGTGCATTTTCAGAATCAGATGTTGGGATGGCCTGCTTGTCACAACTCTTCATGTGAGAAACAGAAAAATCATAGGCTGGCATTCATGCAAATTGCACTTATGTTCCCTGCTCATTATTATCTCACACATCAAACTGTCCAGGGTTTTTTTTTTTTGTTGCTGGTTGGTTGGTTGGGTTGGTTTTTTTTTAGTAGAAAGATCTAGGCAACACTCAGTATGCACAGAAGAGCAAAGCACTGCTACGAAACAGATGGTACAACTGAATATTAAGCAACCCTGTATGAAGAACATTGCTTTTAAGAAGAACCTAATTTAAAACTAATAACTTATGGACTGTAAAACTGGCTTGCAAAATAAAATGCTTCTCAGCTGATCAGGGGAATCTAAAGGAGAAATTAGTCTCTGGTTCATGTAGTTGGTGGAGTCCTTTCCAGCTGTGGAATGTCACACACCCAAGGTGTAGGCGCTTCACCTGAATCTGTAGTATAAACTCTTCCTGCTCACCTCAGTCCCAAAATATTCTACTACTGCACCCTGCTGCTTTGTGGAAAAGAGATGTGCCAGATCTCAGTTAATTAGTCTGCCATAATCAAAGCTTTCCATCCACAAGATCACATTCCTTTAGGACTACTACAGGGCAAAGATACTCTTGATGCTCAAAGTCTGAAGAAGCAAGTCTGCTTCCTTGAATACAGCCAAGATCAAAACAAAGCTGCCCTCTGCTCCCATCCTTTTCCAGCTAGGGTTCAGTAATCTCCCTCTAAAGCTTGTACCTTTATCTTTCCACCATTTTGCCTGCTAAGTGGAAATAAAAAAGAATAGGAACAAGCTGGCATGTAATGAGAAATGAGGAAGTCCTAACAGAATTCTAAATTCCATGTATGTTTAGATTTGAAGTGGTCTGGCCACCACTCACCACCAAAACTAAATGTCACAGGAACTGAATGATACTCAGGTGAGAAAGCACTGTGCAACCCAGCCCAAGGCTGCTTATGCTCATCTGACTGCCTCAGATGGCAGCACTCCTGATAAAAACACAAAGCCATGACCTGATGGAGGCCAATTCAACAAAAATTCACTTATTTTTGGTGAATTTTAATTTACATTTTAGGAGAATTGAACAGACATCCACTTACTCGTGAATAAGGAGAGGAGTGTCCTGAAACAGTCAACAGCACAACAGAAGGAAAGAACCAGGAGGGAGAAAGAAGGCCCACACCTGGGAGTGGAATCCCAGGTCAGGATCTCAGCACTTAGGAGTTTAATTCAAAAATTCAGTTGCTTTTTAGTTTGCCCTTTAAAATATGGTTATATATAAAACACAATTAATTTTCTATTATCATGAGTTGCTATAGAAATATTAGATAACTTCACCAAACAATTAACAGTCATTTGATTATGGAAATTGGAATCTTCAGAATTATGAGGCTCTACTTTGTATCTGTATTGTAACAACAGCAAGATTTACAGAACTATGAAGAATAATTCTTTAGCTTCACATCCATGTGTAATTGTCTTAAAAATGGAAGAGTCATCAATGATACAATATGGTTGTAAGTAATTAACCACCTAATTAAAATCTAGAATTTAAGAGTAATTGATGTTCAGCTAAAACAGTCCTTCACAGCTGGATTTCAGCAGTCCATGAATCTAAGCAATACTGAAAATGGAAGAAATAAAGAGATGCTGAACACTTTTTATGGGAATTTGCAATGTGAAGCAACAGGGAACAGCAGGGTAGAACATGTCATGATGATTACTGTTCTGTTTAATCAGTGCTGAGATGTCATCAGGCAGAGATGGCAAATGTCACCTCACTGTGTTAGAACTAAGTTTTCACAAAGATGAGATGTGGAAGAATGGGAAGAAAAGAGTTCCTGCAGGACTGGAAAAAATCTTTGCCAATGCAAAGCAGATACAATTAAAATCATAAAACATTAAAAAGAAAAGTTGGAAAGTCTCAAACATTCAGTTGAAGAACTCACATTTGTTCTCCTGTCCAGCACTGTACTACAGATTTGGGGAGGAAAAGCAGCAGCATCTTATTGCACATCAAAGTGTTCCTATAACTCCCATCCCAAGTTCTAACCTGCTGGGGAGACATCAGTGAATTTAAAGTGTTACCAAGTGTTTCAACAAAACACCAGCAGCTGAGACTTGTTACTCCACAGTCACAAAGTGCTACCTAAACAGTTATTACTGACAGTTGTGTGTTCAGAAACAATTTTGTGACAGAGCAAGACAAATTGCTGTGACTGAAACAACTGAACAATATTTTGTAGTGTGATTCTGAGGTCAGGCATTGCAGGGAGCTCCCCTATTTAAGTCAAAGTGCTAGAGAATTATTAATGTCCAAATTTACACAGGCAACTCAGTGAGATTTGGCCACATGAATTCTAAACCTTAAATTAATGGGAGAACTTAGGCGTAGGCTAATATTCTGCACTGCAAAAAGGTTCCCTGTGTCCCATGCTGACTGGAGACATGAGAGAAGCCCCACATGGTGTCTGCAGACAGACAGACCAAGGGCTCACAAAGAACTTCACCTGCTTTTGCTCCACATTGTTACAAGGTTAAGCACTTGCTTCAAGGTGGTCCCTGGTGAGGGCACCTGAGCACACCCTGAGCCTCTCAGAACTCAGATGGGTAAGAACACTCATGTCAAGGACTTCTGAAGATGCTACATGACCTCCAGAGCAGGTGACTTGCTAACCTGGGTTTTGCTGGAGGCCTCTCCTGAAGGGCCATGGCAGGACCTCTGGTGTGGTAGCCTGGACCTCTGGGACACACAGAACTTATTCTAGTTTTTCAGAATTTTGTCATAACCTCTTTCTTTCAAACACTGTTCTCTTGGGAAGGGCTAGCAGAAGATGCACATTTGACTTTTATAGCTTTTCTACACTTATTTCATGTCAACTTTTTCCAGTCAGTAGCCAGTCAGTCTCAGCAATTTACTCCTTTCCTGCCCCAGAAGAATGGAAAAAAAACATTCTTTTCAATTTTTGAAGATTGGCAATTTCTACAGAACTGTATTGATCTTTAAATACACATTACAAGAACAACTGTCCACCCAAAGGGAATGATCTTTTCCATCCCCTGAACACCAGACTCAAGGAGTCTGAAACTTTAGCATACCTCTCAACGAGACAGCTTTTGTCTCTCCGTGTTCAGGAGCCACTTGCAGACAAACAGCCTATCATTTATCTCAGGTTATGTTCCAAGACAGATTTCTAATGCAGCTGTCATGATTACAGTAAGGCTTTACATTTGGCTCACTGCTGCCCACCCACTGGAGTTTATGAAGCACTGGCTTGGTACCTCACCTTCCCCACACCCCAATCCCACTGCTAGGAAGTGGCTGCAAACCAGGCAGAGCCATTCCCTGGCAGGTGTGTTTTGAGAGCAAAATGAAGGACTGCAGCTGATTTCAGCCTTCTTCCAGCTAGATCTGGATATTTCTCAAAACTGTCAGACTACTTTGCTAAGTTTCTGTCTGCTTATTGTTAATCACCACTATAATTCTAATCTTTTCCACCTACTGTGAACAATAAATTAAAAAGAGAAGCCATATAGTCAGAGGAAGACTTTATTATTAGTTTTTTTGACTTAAAATGCCTGTAGCTTGCCACGCTGACTAATGTTCTTTGGTCAGTAAATAATATACCACCTGCTGAGCCAACCATGTGCCCAGAATGGAAGTGTACTGGTAGGTGATTCAAAAAGACCATTTTCCTCTTCAACTCCATGCTTTTTTTCTTAAAAGGCATTTGCAGCAGCCCCCTCTCATTTCTAGGAACAGGGAATGCATGGACCACACACAGATTTGAATAACCACTATTACACAAGCTCATTATTCCAGCCTTTACCCTAGCACCCAGCACTGAAGGCACAAACAAGCATGACATGAGTTGCATTCCAGTGTCCAGAGGGAAACAGAAAACATACCAACACTCAGTCTCTCTTCTCCACACCCTCTCCTTCTGTTCTGAACTATCCCAAACTCGCTCTGGGGCAAAAAAAGCCTGGAAAAGCAGCACAGTGCTTCCTCATTAGACTTCTCAAATGTTTGCTTGACCTTGTTATAAAAAAGGGTAATCCACAGGTACCTGGCTCTTCTTTTTACCCCATTATTATGTGTCAGAATTACAGGGCTGTTGAGGTTGGAAACCATCTAGCCCAGCCTCTTGCTCAAAGCAGGACCACCTACAGCAGGCTGCTGAGGACTATGTCATGCTGGGGTCTGAATATCTCCAAGGAAAGACACTATAACCCCTTTGGCTAACTTGTTCCAGGGTCTGACTGCCTTTACAGTTTTCTCTTACAATTAAATGAAATTTCCTATATTTCATTTGTGCCCACTGAAAACCCATTTTGTTTGCCTTGATCAAACCTCTCTTTTCAAGTGATTTTTCTTTAAACTAAATATATCAGGGAGCATTATCTGTATCAAAGGGGGTGGAAAGAAGTTCCATTAAGATTTATACATCCACACCACACTGGCCTGAACAGCTCAGTGATCAAACATACACCTTGAAAAGCTGCAGCCCTGGTGAGGGTTTTTTTCTGCCTTCAAGAGGCATTTGCTTCCAAAGGACTTTGTCTCCTTAGCTGCTCTTGAGCAGTTCAGATGAATTTTGTTCCTTAGTCAGGTCAGGCATTTATTAATTGCCCTAATGGCCAAAGAGTTGTTTAAATTTCATCACCTCTGGATGAGTTGGTGCAGAGATGGATTAAGTGGATTTCAAATGCTACCTGGTTCCAGTGTAGTCTGAGAAGCAGATTAGAAGTCACAAGAAAATGCAGAATGAAATTAAAAGTGCCCCTACAGACATTGCTAAACCCTGCATCAGGAGTCTTCATGGAGAAAAGGTTCATAGTGATTGAATTCTTCTGTCATCACCAAGTATAAGCAGTACCAGAATATTAACTCAGCAGTTCTGTACTTGCCAGAAGTAAGAGGTACTGGATTCTGTAAGGACCCACACAAAGCTACACTGCAGTAACTAGGTAGCTCAGAAACGCAAACTGAAATTATTATTATATATACTAAGAACCGTCTCCTATAAACATATAAATTAGAAGAAAATCATCCACATTAGCTTCTAAGCACCAGATTTGTTTCTGCTTTACAAAAGGCAAGTCCTTCATTTTCTTCAATTTTCTCACCACGCAGGACTTATGCTTGGCTTTATCTGTTCTATTATTTATTCTGTTCTTAACAGCTAAAGATCACCCATGGCAAAACAGAAAAGAAGAAAATAATTGTAAATGAACACTTCCACTTTGTTAGGAGGGGCCTCCCTCCCTGAAAAGCATTACAAAAGAGGAAAAGAAACAGATTTGAGACTCATAATAAATTCACATCCAAGTGGGAACAGCAAAATAATTTCTTATTATACATTAAATGTCATGGAGGTTCACCGTGTTCATGAAAGCTCTGAGCTGCATGGATTCAAGGGACAAAAAGAACAAGGCCATGCAGCCACAGACAACCCCTCAAACATGCCAAAGAGGCTCCTCTGTAAGGGCTCAGATCTCCCCACTCCCTGCCAAGCTTTTCTTTAGCAGATCTGCCTTTTCTCTATTAACTAATTTTTTTTACCCTGAAGAAGATTCTAAGGCTGTGCTACTTTTAAATAATGAAATGGACATTTCCCAGTGGTTTAAAACACAGTGCAGACGTGGCAAGATTGATTTTTCTCTGGGGAAGAATGCACTTCAGCAATATGTTGAGAGAGAAGGCTACACAGATAACAGTTTGCATACTTAAAGCTTTCTCTAAGCTGGGAAATTATTTTTTTTAATTGTTTTATTAACTTCTACTAATGTTAAGACAGAAAAAATAAATTCTCATATTACACATTAAAAAAATCCAGTCTTCTGTAATATGCACAGATTAATTAACATTTGAATTAACTCCACTTCTAATTCTGTTTTTCATGTTGAAGCACAAGGGATGGGAATATTGATTATTAAGTCTTTCAAATCAAGTCTAATACACTCAGGATGTTAACAAGACTGAAACCTTCTGGAATTAGAGCTCTGTAGTCTGCTTTCCTCCATCACTATTCTTGTTGTCAAGTTCTTTTTAAAAAGCAGCACAACCCAAAATCTTGATGTCATCAGAAAGTAATTTTGAAACCTATTTATTACTGTTCCACAGCAGCTCTAGTCACTGAGACCACTTCCAAGCCATGACTGTGCAGCTGATGACAGACAGAAGATGTGGGAAGGTTTATTGATGTCACTATGCCAAGAAACTGTTCCCAAGCAGATTTCTACCTGATGATCAAGTCTTAAGAACCAAGGGGCAGCATCAAGCTCTCTGTAAGCAGTGACAGGATTCCTCCCCCCTGTGATGCAACACCAGGACCACAGGCTCCCAGTGCACAACATGGGAAAGAGGCATCTCCAGGGGCAACCTGGATCCTGTGCTGCAGATGGAGTAAATCTCCAGGGATTCTGCAGCACCTCCTTTCCACAAGCTGCTGGGTTACCAGAGCTCTGCAGACACCAGCAGCAAGGAGCTCTCAAGCAGTGCATCTTGCAGAGAGAGAGCAGGCAGACTGGAAGGATGGTGGGGTGTGTTGGGGGGAGATGTTTCCCCTCTAAATGAGAGGATCTAAAAGTAGACCTGAGCAGAGAGCTAGATGAACCCAGTAGATCAAGTAAGCACTCAAAGCTTCTGAGAAAGCAAGCAGTTCCTGGGTATGGCTGAATCCAACCATGCAGTCAGTCCTGAACAGGTTCTCCGGGCAGGGTTCTGCCACAGGCCCCCAGCTCTGCTGGAGCAGTCAGGAGTCAGACTGTACTGGGCTGGTCCACAAAGCATCCCAACAGGCAATTATTTATGACTCGTGCAAAAATATTTGACATTTCTTTCTTAAGCATAGCCAGAAGTAGATTCCTGCTCAGGCTTCGAGGGACAAGAGGCTGCTGGGGAAGGTTACACAGCTCCCTGTTTTCAGGGCCATCCAGTCACATTCCAGCCCTTGAACACCACTCCTTGGGAAAAGACAGGACTGACTCCACTCCCCCTATCCCTGTTGCAGCACCCCAAGAGCTTCCCCCTGCAAATTCCCAGCCAAGCAGCTGGGAGCTGAGCAGAACAGGAATGGGAGCTGCATACAGGTCTGCTGTGCAGAATTCCTGTTCCTTCCCTTCCCAATCAGAGACACCAGGAGTCAGCTAGGAATCCAAATGCCTCAAGAGGAAACTACAGCTGTGATTTGTAAAGGGGAACTGGGGGTATAGAATAAGGGAAGACTAAAGCACATTGTTTCATCTCTTTAGTCAAAACAATTCCTTTTAACTGCAATATACTTTGCAGCTACAACCTCATTCTTCTTGGCGGGGAAAAAGAGACTCCCCACTGAGAATTAAATGATCTATTTAAGCAATACGTTCAAAAGATACTGTAAGCTTTTAAATTACCAGCTCAAAAACACAGCATAAATAAAATACCAACAATGGAAGATCATGTGTAAATCATGCTATTATGCAGAGCTGTAGCAAAAAGTACACAGAGCAACTGGGTCATATCTTCCATCATTTGAATTTTTTTTGTTTTCAACACATTCACAAACAATAAAGTTAGAATAAATGGCCTTACCTAAACAAAAGGGGTGTGTATGAGCAAAGCATTCTGGAAAAGTTCCCAAGGGTCCAACAATAATAATAAATATTTGCCAGTACAATTCTGTTAAGGTATTTGGAGTGAATTCCTGGGTTCTAGGAGGTCAGCAAGTATTTTACCAGCAATTGCAGCAGAAGCAGGACACCACCTCTGGACTTCCATGCAGAACTTAATGCTCAGGGAGAAGCTAGCTGAGCACAGACCTGGTTTATGAGTGTTCATCCACAGGGACAGCAGTAAAACTGACATCTATACTTCAGATGAACCTAGGCAATGATGGCATTTTAAGGAAGTGTGAGTCATGCAAAAGTATCTCATTACTTTCAATCTCTCCTATCAGTAGTAGAATAAAAGGAGGTGCAATTTGTCGTTCCTCCCAAATCCCAAGCCCCAGTAAGCAAATAGAAGGCAGGATGGGGTCCTTTGAATGCTGTGCCATTGAGGTTAATGGGAGATTTAAATGCACAAGAAAAGCAGGATCCAGTCATAAGAGTATTTGAGAAAGAATCATGATAGTCATAAAAATGAGAGGATATTTATTCAAAAATGCCTCAGTATCTCCTAAGTTATTTCTTTTCCATAGTCCTTTCTCAGCTGACTCACTGCTGCTTCTGCTCTTCTTAATCTTTCCTTTCTAATTCTTCCTTTAAATATTTATTAAAAATTTGCACAGATGGGGAAAAAGCTGGAGATCTGAAACAAAATTAATTTAATAAGGAAAGAACTAGAAGCCCATTATTGGTTTAGGCAGCCTCTTTTCATGCTGTATATTGTAACTAGGAATAATTAATTTGAAAGTCCTTGATCTTTGGGAGCTTTTTCATTAATATTATTATTATTATTAATAATAGCAATTCACATTCACTCTCCCCACTTTCCTCTTGCTGGCTCTAAGTACTTGAGTGCCTCTGGGCACTCTCACACTGCCACAACACAGAAGCTGGATTTAAAAGCTATTGCTTTCTCAGAGGTCCAACAAAGGACTGCAGTGCAGGCAGGCTGCTGCCAAGGCCTCTCCACCTACCCAGGAGACAGCCTGGCCCAGGAGGTGGGTTGTATTGGCAACCCATTGGTGTACTGTACAACCCCTGGGTGGGCTGTATTGGTGAGAGCTGGGGAAGGGCTGAAACTGTAGGAGATTTGCCCTTGGGAAGGGGGTGTTAGATGAGAGGAGGGGGAAGCTTTGGAGCAGAGGGCTGCACTGAGAGCTGGAACAACAGCACGAACACCTCACACACCAATGCAACAGGCATAACCTGCAACCCCAGGAACCAGAGCTGCAAGGGCACAAAGGGCAAACACCTCACCTGACACAGCCAGGGATCCAGCACTGCCAGCAACAGCCTCAGCTGATGGGGCCAGGAGTTCAGTGGCAACCTGGGGGAACAACACATCTTGAGTTCAGTCCCATCACCCAAACAAAACACTTTGTCACACTCAAGTAAGGTGCACAGTCTACTCAGCATTTCCATTTGTTGATCACAGTATCATAGCAGTTACCTGTACAAGAAAGTACAGCCCAATGTCAATAGGACCAGGGACTGCATGACATGCAAATCATCTCCAAAAACAGTGCAGAAGGACAACTGGCAGGGCAGCCAGGCACAGACAGAGCTCTGGCTCAGTGCCATGTCCTCTGAGGCCCCTGGGATAACACACTTCACACCGGACTGCACTGCCTGCTTTTAGCTTCTAGACTGTACAGTGTGAGATACACCATCCCTCAACATCTCATCCAACACTTACTGTTATAGTAAGTGTCTACTCATAGACACAATGGCAGGTATGCAAAACATAATGGTGAATAAAGATAAACCCAGCTCTAAGTCTCCAGGTTTTGAGGACAGTATGCACACTGGTTTGTGGAGGGTTCTATGATTTCAGAATGTAAATACAAGGGGCTTGGTTTTTCAGAAACATTTTCTTCTGATATTCAGTCCCCAACTGTAGGAGACAACTCCAGCATTAGAGCCTCATCTGGAATAGCAAAGACACAAAAAAGACACAAAAGAAAATACCAGCACCCTCCATAAGGACACATCTCCATTAGAAAATTCACTAGAGGTAATTCCAACAAATTTGGGTGAGGAATAGGAATGATGGCCAAGTGTTGGACAGAACATTTCCCATGTCCTAAGCATGTACACAAATAGCCCTAAAAAGCATCACTTAGGTATTCTCTTGATCTACTTTTTGATGCCTGAATCCTTACGAAAGTCCTGTCTAATCCCTCCAGGCAGACAGGCAGTCTCTCTCAGTTAATTGCACAACTCTAAGCAAGCTGTTCATGTTTTTTCTGAAGCTTATGCAGAGAAGGGGATACTTCTGGAGGGAAATTCCCTCTTGAGCAAGGAACTTATAACACTCTGGAACATCTGAAGAGGACTCTGTGTCTTTTTTGGTTGTAGAGAAGTTCAATACCTCATCAGTGAAGTGGAGCTAAAAGCACTTCAGCATCTCACTGAGTGGTTTCAGGAAAAGCACAGAGTTGCAGAGCATGCAGGTAGTAAGCCCAGCAGAGAGTTCAGTGTGCCCCAGACAGCTGCTACCAGGGGGCTTTGCAGTGCTCCATGTCTTCCTCCAGACTGCTGAAACAAGTAGGTGTTGCCCATGCACCCTTCAGACTGCTCAGAGCCTCCCATCTAAGGTGATTAAAAAAAAAACAAAACAGAGAAACTGCACTAGATCAGAAAACACAGTTCTGGGGATGAACACTATGGCCTTGAGGGCAGCTGAGAGACAACACTGCAACCACAGGGAGAGGAAACCCACCAAAAGCAGTCACCTGGGCTGCCTGCTGATCCCCATCCTGCCCAGATACCATGAGCATATTGCTGGATGCTCTTTGGGTTCTAAGTGTACCCAGTGGGCCAAAGAAAACCTTTTTTTCATAGAGAGCTTTGACTCTTGCATGTGGCAAGTGTTATGCAGGGAAAAATATTATTAAATGAAACACAAACTGGTCTTCACCTTTGCTTATCAACCAACGTGTTAATATGATAGAAATAACTGCAAAATAGATAAAGCACTTATTTGCAGGAATCATTTCACCCAGACAACCTTTCCTGTTATAATGCAGGCACTGTGCTTAAATCCATCCAGCAGTCTAATCCATACTGCCTAAAGACACAAATCCTATCTTAAAATTTGCACAAAAGTGGTGTTACTGTACAACAGATCTGGGGAGAAGAAAATCTCAGGATGTCTCTTTAAAATGTTCATTTTCTTTAACATAAAATGCACGAGATGACTGGAAAATATATTTAAATAAAAGCAAAGCCATCATACAGTTGCTACAGAGCATTTTCAACCTCCTACAGAATAAGGGTATTTCAACATAGTTTATTTTTTCCTGATTTTGGTTTTTCCTCATACATTTTTTATTATGCCTTGAGGCAGGATTTCTTTCAGGACAAACTTTTTCTTGGTATTTTCTCAAGACCTACTAATTATTGTTCTTTGTAAATGTTTATGCTCTGACTCCACATTTTAATTCATGCATTTTTGTCAATTGCCAAATAATTTATTCCCCAAAAAACCTACTGACAGACTGCATTTCATCACACTGGTTTTATCCATCACAAATTAAGAGGAAAATTTAAAATCCAAGGTATTTGACTTCTGAGAACTAAGCACTCATCTTTTTTCTTTTGAAGTCATAGTCAGCTCTTCAAACTGATCCCTTCACTCATTTTTTTGATATGTTTTAATTGAATGAGTGCAGTTTGGGGGGGGGGAAAAAAAAAAAAAATAGTGGTGTAAATGGCCTGCTGTTTCTTTACCCTGGGCATAGCTAAATCCATAGCAGAGCAGGCAGGTTCCCTTCCTTCAACCTGCCCAGAGCCACAAGGTAAAAAAGAGTCTGCACTGCCTGGTGGCAATCACTCAGGTGCCCCTGGGGGCTGGATGCAGCCTGGAGCTCTGAGTTTAAAAGCACTGCTTTGGAGCAGAGATTACACAACACATAAAAATACTCCCAACTGGGGGGTTTCCAGCTTGCTATTAAAGCTGGTCACCACTTTTACTGACAAGTATTTATGCAAAGCCATTGTTTCAATTCCCACACTCCCTTCCCTGCTCAGCAGAGGCCAGAGCTGCAGAGTGGACACACAGAGCTCCTCCAGTCACCTGTCTGTAGGGCATTTCATTCATCCTGACAACAGCAATCAGTTCAATCAGGACTTCAAAAACCAAATCATAATGAAAACAAAGAGCAGCAGGTCAGCATGTATTACTGAGTAACAATATTAGTAGATGTTGGATGCAATTACATTCCAGCAGCCAATCAACCTACCTGCAGAAATTAAGTCATGTTACTGGGTTGTGTCTTTAGGATAAAGGAGGGAGGAAAGTGCTCCGAGTCCAACAAAGGAGCTCAGGGTCCACCATGAAGAAAATGATGATGTTATGCCCAGCTCCACTGGTTTTCAATCACAAAGGCCTCCTTGGCAGGGCAAAAGCAAGACCTGAAGAGTTGACACCTTCAAAATTCTGGCAAACTGCACCTCCCAGCAGGTTCCACCTAACACAAGTGTTCCATACAGAAGCATACTGAAAGCTGGGAACCACAGGGCTGAAGTGGTAAAACCATAAATATCAATAAGCATAATTTTACCCAACATATGTCATAAATTATATAAATGCAAACATTTGTGAGAAAAACATCTTTGGGAAAATGTGCACCTCTTATATGACTGGTACATGTCAGATGCAGTTTCAGCCTGGCCCAGGTGAGGAGAAACCAGAGAAAATAATCAGAAATAATCAGAAAAAAATATAGAAACATCAGAAAATAATTAGAAATAAGGAAAAAATCAGAAAATAATCAGAAATAATCAGAAACTAGAGAATTAATCAGTTCTACAGACACAAGAGGTGGCACTTTATTTAAGCTGAGAGTAACAGGGTGGTAACTCCATTTCTTCAGACTTCACACACATTAATGGAATGTGAGAGAGCTCCATCAAGTTTCACATGGCAGCATCATTCCCAATTCTCAACCTCCAAATCCATGTGTAAACGTTGCTGAGTCAAACCCAGCTCCACAGAAGATGTGCTACCTGAAGTGACTGCCTAGGAAACCTCCTGCTTTGGAGTTCCTGTGGGCATGAAACATTAAAAATTATCATTGCTCTGATGAGCAATAATCATCCTTAGGTGTAATTTACCTCTCTTTGAGAGCAGAACCAACAACCCTTTTAACTGCCTCACTTCCAATGACTTACTTGTTTCACTAAAGCTCTCAGGTTTAAACACTGATGCACTCTCCAGACTCAGGGAATCAGTGTGCCAGTGTAATTACTGGACAGCCATATCCTGCTTCTCCAGCAATCTTTGTAACAGGCAAAGTCAGCTAAAAAAGAACAGTTGCTGCAGAGAAGTCATACCTCTAACTCACTGCAAATAGTTTTGAATCTAGTTTTGATAAACTAAAAAAAAAAGCCAAAAAAACCCCCAAAAAACAGCAACAAAAAACTAACAGGTGGCAAAGCTAAATCATGTTAACATTTGACCTGTAGGAGCATTCAGAATTCTACCATTAGTTAATATGTGGGGGGGGGCTTACTTTGTATGCCTTATTGCATAAAATTAATATTAACAAGATCTTTTACCTAATCATGCTGGTCTGTTCTGTGCTTCTGAGCAGGACTGCAGCTATCAATTTCACAGTCTTAGGCACTGTGCAAAGACTTCTGACAGACTCCCATGACTATGAAGGAGAGTGTCATTCCCACTGACAAACTGACTGCTAGCACTGTCAGCATAATAGCCCCAGATATGCAGCAAAAGAGAAGAGCATTGATTGTCAACATCAAAAGGGTCAAGATAAATTAAATATTTATGGGTCTGGGCTGTGCTGACAGCTTTTGGTGTCTTCTCAAAGCTGATACCTTTCTTCTGAAAGTTGCCCCACAAAATCTGCAGTGGTTTCTGACATTTATGTATTTATTTGCTGTGCTACTGACAGCCTTGAATTGCGATGAACCACCTGGGGCCTCCAGGAGGGCACACCTCAAAACTCTTCACTTTCTCCTGTTGCCCTCAGCTATCACCACTGCTTCTTTTCCACAAGGGAGGTAAAATAGTAGCTTCAGGAAAAACAAAGTAACCAGCAAAGTTTATGCAAAAAAAAAAAGAGGTGGCTTTATAGGTATACAAAGCTTTGTACACTTGATTTTTCCAGAGTGGATAGAAATTTAAGGGAAAACTGCACTGTCCCAATATGCAGCAGTTTTAGGGGGTTTAGGAGTTTCAAGTTGTTGTTGGGGTTTTTTGTTTGTTTGTTTTTCAAGGACACATTTAATGAATTACACAGACATCTCTGTAGCCTCAGTACTATCCATCCCCATGACCATCAACAGCCAAGTGCTGAGGGCATTCCAGGGAAGCCCAGATTCCAGTGCAGCTGGGAATCCCATGGAGCAGGGTTTGGAGTCTGGGTCTCCACCACCTGCAGTGGGGTTTCTGTTACCTCCTTTGGGAAGCAGTTTTGACCTCACTTGCTCACTCAGTTTCCATCCCCTCAGGGATATTTTAATTCATACACATAAGCTTGTGAATGAAAAGACTGAATTGAAGTCATCTGCATTTGTTAACTAAAAATGCTTAAGCAAAGTTCCTCCACCACTCCCTCCAGAACACTGTTTCACTCTCTGCTCACAGAAGGCATCATTTTCTTTAGAAATCAAAATGCAAGATTACTAGGTAACAGTTAATTTCCTAATTAACTGCACAATATTATCTGGTTTTTTCCTCCATGTTACTGAAAATAAGGTTAGGGTGGAGAAATGCTTTCATGCATTAATGACATCTGGTGCCAGCAATTTGCAGTTATTTTGACTGGTACAGTACTTAAATTACTAAAAACACATAAAACCCAGCAAGCTAATAGCATTCTGTGGCAGTCAGAAACACGCTTTATCAAGATTATATTTCCACAGGACCAGATTAATTTAATTACCATTTATTTATTTATTTTTAGGAAATTACACCAACAGACAGTCATGGCAAATAATTTGTGTATAATTACTCCCACTCCTGCTCTAGATGTTATCAGCTCCAAAAAGCCACTTACAACCATGTGAATGCACTGCCACTTGTTATCATTGTACATGAAAATGTGGGCAAAAATTGGTAGAAATAGTACCCAGGCTCTGCAAATATCACAGATTTGAGCTTCCCTCAAAGGCTGCAGGCTGGGGAGAAAGCAAGCAGCATTTGTTTTCTGATGTTCCTTCTTGGCAAGACATCCCGAGGCACTTTTAAGAAGTATCATGGGTGTACATTATCAGACACAGCATCCACATGAGATTATTTTGTTAAGAATGCTTTGGAAATAACATAAATTATTCATGGGTTTACTGCAGAAACAACGGGACATGTGGGCCCCCCTGGAAAACAAGCTCCTGTGCTGGCAGCAGAAATAACAGTACTGGCTGCCTGGGGATCCCCAGGTTCCTATCTGCATTTCCAGGATTCACCTTACACCTGAGCTGTGTCACACTCTGCCTGTCCCCAGGTTCCTGTCTGCATTTCCAGGATTCACCTTACACCTGAGCTGTGTCACAGCTCTGCCTGTCCCCAGGTTCTTATCCGGGGATTCCAGGATATCCAGGATTCACCTTACACCTGGTTGTTGCCTTCACTTCCCAGCCCTGCTCATCCAGCCCAGATTCTCTGGGGCTCTGCCCACCCTGGGCTGTCAGCAGCCTTGGCTCCCAGCTTGCTCTGCTCTTCCTGTCTCCTGCCATGGGAAAACTTCTCCTGAGGTTTAGACCAGAACTCCCCCATGGAGGTCTCCACAGGAGAGGTCAGTTCATACTGCAGGCTTTTGCTCCAGGCTCTTTTAACCCCTAAACTGCATGCAGGAACACAGTACGTTGGAGTTTCTTCACCCAGATCTGGTTAAGAGTTATGAAAGAAACAGCCTCAGAGGGGCAAAAAGGGCAAATAGACACAAAAATACCACGTTAACTTTATAAGCCTTCAAAGCAGTAACCTCCTGTGTCATCTGTGTGTCCTTTCCTTGTTCTTTTCACTGTGTTTTAAACAAGGGAAACTCCTTTTCCTACCTCAACACAGCCTGAAGTGGCTAAGTTCAGCTTTGCAATGTATCTCTGGTCTAAGCTTGTTTCAGATATCTAAATTAGCACTTGAAAGGCTCTAGCAGGTGAACTGACAATACCTCACGACAGCTCTTTCCTGCTATCATCACAAAATTTTGTATTATTAATGCTGCAGACACCTCCACTTCAAAGAAGTCTATGATGCTTGAAGGAGCAGAGTCTCATGTATACACCTGAAACACTTTCATGATGCTTTCTACAAAGTTCAGCAATATTAACTGGAAGGTGCTTCCAAGTGTTTGGGTCACAGTCATTTGGAATTCAGATCTCAATGAAAACAAAATTGATACCACATGCAAAATTGCTACTTAGATTCCATGATCAGACCCATTCTCTGAGGGAGTATGCAAAGCAGAGTCAGAAAAAAAAGCTCAGGAGATAAAAACTTGAACAACTTAAAATTCAGTCAGGTAACAAGCACAGCACTTCCTGGGCTCTACTTTGCATTCATAAAAGCAGCAGAGGCTATTAGTGAAAAACATCCCAGACAAAACTGGAAGTTATCAGTATTGCTGTCATGTAGCAGACATGAAAATTCAATCCTAACACAACACATGCAACCTGCCTTGGAAGGAGAAAACGAAAAGGTGGACAGAGGGGGGGAGGCATTAGAGACTATTCAGTATTTCCTGGGAACTTCAGTGCTTGATCTAACAGATTTTCAAGGTTTGAACATAGGATCTTAATGTGGGAAATAAGTCACATTATGATAAAGCTGGATGAATTCCTATGATCACTTATTCAAAGACTCGTAGTTTCTCATATCCTGTATTTTACTATGTAGAAATATTCAAGCACATAAACACCTGGAGAGCATAATCTCTTCTTGAAGAAGTTACACAGTGATTCATAGGAAACCAGGCTGTAGATAAACATAAAATGAACAGAATTATGTTCAACTTCCCCAGTGTTTCTGTAATCTAAAATAATCTGGCTCATACTTAATTGTCCAGACCTTGTAGTATCACAATATTAAAAATATTTTGCCAGCAGAACATGAGAGGAAACCCAGAGTTCCTCTGAGGTACCCAAATTTAGGCACCTAACTTAAGGATGCACCCTTCAAAACTCTTAGACCAAAGGTTTCCCTCACTCAGAAAGGGACCATCATCCCTGCAAGAATCTGTGCCTGCATCTCCCTGCATATCACCCTTTTGCTTCAACTTGGGGGTAAGGGCATCTGCAACTGTGTTAGCACAGAGCAGAGGTTTTAACAGACACATCTGCAGCCACTGTGCACTTCTGCTACCTCCTACTCAACCACAACCTGCAGTCAAACAACCTGATTAGCCAAGGAGAGCAGATATGAAATCAGCTCAACACCTGCTCGCTCTTAAAATGTGTCCTCCTACAAGATGATCTTTCCCTCCAACACTATTAGTTGGAAAGCAGTATTGTTTTTTTTATTTTTCAGTGCTCTTGTCCTGCTTCTAAATATTATTCCTTCAGATTGTTATCCTGCACTGAAGTCTTGTTTAGATTACTGGGACAGACAGAGTTGCTATTGCTACTTTTGCCTTACAATGCACTCAAGTTTCCTTTGCTCTGGTTTCCTCCCCCACAGGGAATGCCTTAGTCAATCTCTCTGCAAACATTACCTTTGTTATTTACTATTATTTATAGCATGGAGGCAGGATAAGAAGAAACACATTATTAAAGTAATGTAGGTGCTGTTACATACAATTCCACAGGCCAGTCAGTCAGCACTGAAAGCAACAAGCTCAAATTCCCATGCAATTATTTAGTGCACAGACAAGAGCATCTTCGGATTTCAGTCTCATCTCCTGAAGTTGTCTTTGTCAGAGCAATCCCAGTTACTACCTTATTTCAACACAAGGACCCCATTAATCATGTGCAGCTCACCATGACAGAACAGCCAAACTTAATAATAAGCTGCATTTTATAATCTACTACTAAAATTTACATGCTATACAGTTAGCTAAACAAAGGAATTGTTTGCTTTAAAAAGAAGAGAGCAAATGTACTATGCACACAAATAATTTCTGGAGTGAATACAGGTATCACAAAACAGTCAAAGCTGGAAGGGACCTCTAGATAAACAGCCCTGGGGTGTACTTCCCTCAGTCCCTTTAATCAGGCTAAAAAATGCTTAATACAACTTGTACCTGACAGGTGTGAACAGTCATTATCCTGTACATTCAGTCCTCTGATGCCATGCATGCAGCACAAGAGGGGCGAGGGTGTCAGAGCCTCAGTAAAGTACAGGAGACAAAGCACAGGAAGGTTAAGATGAAAAAAAAGAAAAAAAGGGGTCAGGGTGGGGGGAAGGGAGGAAAAAAACCAAAAGCACCACACATTTTGGGGACAGATGGGCTGAATCAGTGTTTGCATGGGTCCAGACAGCAATCTTCAGAAATCCAAGTTGAGGCAGTCACTGAGGTTAGAGACCTAAACTGGATTTTATTTGAGCAAACTTGACTGTTTTGCAGACAAGGTATTTTTACCATGCCATAATTAAAATACACTCAGGAAATCCCTAGAAAACTTCCACCATTGCAGTTGGTTCCCCATCCTGCTGACAAAACAAGCACAAACTGTATTTATTATCTCTGCCTTTGCTATGAGAACAGGAGCTATCAAGTTACCCTGAAGCTATATATCCCCTGGATGTACATAGGAAAACTAAGAAACAAGCTATTTGGTAATTACAATTTACCTCTTACTGAGAGCTTTACATTTCTTAAATGTTTCCCAAACACAAATAAATTACCAAGACAGGGGAAAAAAGGTTATTGCTTTATGTAGAAAACCCAGTCTGCTGTGATGCACTGATCAATGTGCATGTACCAGTGTCTTCTGCTGGCTGGTACCTGACCCTTTGCCTAGGAACAGCCAAGGTGGAGCCTCTGATTTTGAGACTGCTCTCAGCTGCTAAGGGTGCAGAGCATTTTTGGATTTTTCTGTAATCTGCTTCCTTTCAATTTAAGTTGTGAAACACAGATTATTCTATGGTAAAAATAGTGAGCTGAAAGCCAAATTTTTAGATAGACTTCACCAAAGACAGAGCCCCAGGAAGTGTCACTCTAAGTTTACCAGGGTGTAACATACCATAACAACCACAAATTTGCAGAGTTTTCAGAACAAGAGGACACCACATAGCTCTTACCACCTCAAAAGGGTTTACCACAAATACATGACAAAATTTACTAACCCCTAGAGAGTTAAGAGAGATTCAATTATCCAAACAAAAGCCTTGAAATGAAGAACGACTGGGAATCCTAGAAAGCAGAAATTCTGAATAGAATATTTTGTTACCAGGTCACAATATTTCCAGGTGAAAATCTAATGGAACTTATTTCAGAATCCAAATCCAAATCCAAAACATTCTTGGTGAAACAACCTGAACAGGACTTTTATTCCCGACCATTATTAAACTTACTATTAATCCTTAGGCACTCATACCTCCTCCAAACATGTCTAATAATTTTTCAAAGCTTTCTTTTTCATTATCACATAGATTAGCTGACTTTACCTCTTGTAAAGAGTTCAAATTCCTTGTGAAGCTGCTATTATATCTTCTCAGAATCACTCTCCTGTACTGAGTCTGTTCTGAGTGCTATAACCCCAGTAAGAGAAATAAAACAATTTAGACCAAAAAAAAAAAATTGAAGTCTGTTGTAGAACTAAATCTTCCAGATTCCTAAAGAGCCTCATCTAAATTCAGTTAGCACTTCACAAGTTTTCATAATAGAATAAAACTGTGATACTTAATATAGCAAAAGGAGCTTCCACCCACAGCTCAACAAGGTGGAAGCTCTGAAAGCAAAATGCAGTTAGTGTTTTGCTTGTTATCAGTATATGAACTTCAACATGATAAATACATTATTAATACACTTTCCTCTTGTAGCAGGACAATGCTCACTATCCCCCTTCATCTAAAGTCTTCAGCTTTGACCTCATGAACCTCTTGAAAATAAACATTTCCAAGCTTCACATCAGGGTATGCTTTATTTTTGCAATTGTCATTTCAATAGAGGTGATGAATTTTAAAATCCAATTAAAAATCCAATACTTTAAAGCTTGGTCTCACTAGTTTTCATCCTGTCTGACAAACAGAGGTAAATGAATCCTAAACTGTTGTCTAAAGACAGAAAAGGAATTGATTTCATTTAAGGAAGTCACTTTAGAGGAAGAGAGTTGTGTCCAACTCATTTTTAAGGACTAGATATGCTAAGTATTTCAGTGCCCTACTTTGTACAGTGCTGTCCAACCCTGAATTCTTGTTTTGCCCTTTTCCTCATTTTGTAAGGAGATGTTTTCACAAAACTGACAAGCAGCAGCTCTGCCCCATTTAACCCGAGGGGTGAAGGCAGACTCATGATGCTCAGTGTTAGGACCCCGAAGTTTAATTCCCTTACTCTAAAGTTCTTAGGGAAGTTAAAGAAATCACATGGGTCTGTTTTCAAAAATACTTCAGGCTTAGCTGAAATAGAAAGCTTTTAACATTTCAAGAGACTTAAATAAAGCTGCAAAAAGAAACAGGGAGAGAGGTACTGCAGCTTCTGGAAAACTCTCTCCATCTCCTACTGCCTATCTGCCTTCACAAGTCCTGCTCTGCACTCCCCATATGCCAACACCTTGAGGATGTGAGCACCTCCCATTCCAGATGTTTGTGAGGATGAAGTGCAAAGCAATCAGACAGTAGTGCCATGAGGAACTCGAGTGCCTGAGACATCACAGGAGTATATTTGCCCAGCAGAGCACCTAAAACAAAATGGGCTGCTTCATATGAACAGGCACAGATTGCCCCAAAATGTACTTCTTCGTCCCCAAATGGATGAAGAAATACATTATGA
Source organism: Calypte anna (assembly GCF_003957555.1). Taxonomy (NCBI): domain Eukaryota; kingdom Metazoa; phylum Chordata; class Aves; order Apodiformes; family Trochilidae; genus Calypte; species Calypte anna. The sequence continues at coordinate 1,968,372 of NC_044264.1, forward strand.
AAATCCTTTTCTTATTTCCTTATCTTCCTCGTGATATTTCCTTATCATGAAAATACTGTTGCCTCTACAGAGCCCTTTAGAAGTCCACACAGCACAGCACCCCTCAGCCCCTTTCAGACTGAACAGCACATAGCTTGCTGCCACCAAGGCCTCAACTTCAGCCACAGCAGGGAACCTGGGAGACCTTCCAGATGAAGCCCACTCCTGTGTATAATTAAATGTCATAAAAGCCCCAATCACTCACTGCCCCTCAAGTCCCAGCTCTCACAGGGGCCTGGCACTCAAGCTGACAGTGACAGAGTTGAACAAGGGCAGGGCTCAGTTTGCACTAGGAACAGGACACTGAACTCCCATCCCACTCTAGGTACAGGTCAGCAGTGTCAAAAGATGATGAGATCACTAAAAAGCAGTGTTACAGCTTCCAGTGTGAGAGAGCAAATCAGACCATTACTTACCAACACAAGTTCTCAAATGAGGGCAGCAATACCATCTATTTCTGTTTGGTGTTATTCACTCAGCCCAACAAGGGTCCAGATCAACATCTGCTGAATCTGCCAGGGAATATCCAGGAAAGGACCACTCATGCATCTGCCCTATTTCTCATGCTTTTTCCCTAATAATCTGCTGTTCACCACTCCTAAAAAATCCTGAGTCTTCTGTCTACCCTAACACAGATACTTGCATGTTCTAAATCAGATACAAGACAAGAGGGCTGTTTAGTTTTTTAGTTTCTCAAGCCTTAATCTCAAGATTAAAGGCAAATTAAGATACCCCAAGCACAGTATTTTTATTCTGACTCTTTTCACACGATCCAACAACAAAAACCAGCACTTTAAGCTGTTTCACAAAGGAAACTCTTACAAAAACTCCTTCAATATCATGTCAAAATCAGGATGCACTGCCAGTAGATGACTGTCAGGGTGATCTACAGCCCCTAGCTAGCACTGTAATATAAGCTAAATTGCCTGAGTCACAAGCAATGATAGAGTCATTCTACAGGAAATTGGAAATCAATTCTTGTCATCACTGTACATAACTCCTTTATCAGAGTTCCAGTTCACCAGTGTAATGCAAGGGAAAGAAGCTGGGAACTGACAATCACAACAAGCCAAATAGTCACAGATACAGATAATTAAAGTGCAGAAGTTCTGTTTCTGGAAGAGTGCTTTGCATATGGCACACGACAGGTGTGAGCAGCCTGACTGGGGAAAATATTGAAGGTTAATGGTGGTCACACACCAGTACTCAGAGAAACCTGTAGTGTGTTGCAGTGTGTTAGGTTAGGAGGAGATAGGTACCTAGAGCCTGAGCCTGAAAAATGAGGCCACAGACTGTAAAGCCTTCTTTGTACAATGCATCCTGGCAAAAGGAAAAGAAAGGACAACCCTCTGCTACATCTCACACTGGAAGTCTTTCAGCCCGGCACTGGGAGGTTCCTGCATAATTGTGATCAAGATGTTTCAGAAACCAGGGCAGCAAATTCAGCCCCAGAAACTTATTTGTAGTTTTTGCTGTCTGCAGTGCTTTTGGACAGGATTCAGCTGTAGGAACCCAGTGGTTAAATCAGCTTCTGCTGCCAAAAAGGAGATTTTAAAACTAAGGGGAAAACCAACAGCTTGATTCTAATAGCCAAGAGGAGGGGAAAAAAGAATGCAAGATATTATTCTTAAAACATGCAAGAACCTTTTGGGCAATGATGTTATTCTGCCTATATCCTTTCCTATGCCTTATTTTACCTAATCTCACCATCTAAAATCCATTAAAATGAAGTGCTGAAATTACATATGTTTTGAAACAAATTAAGAAAACTCTGTGAAACAAACCAAAATAGTTTGTTCCTACTTCCTAAACTGCCCTCCACAAAAGCAAAATCATCAAGCTTCTAAACACATGCAGCTACACACAAATCCACTTCCAACTACTTAGTACTGAAAATCTGGGATGCAGGAATAAGATCAGCACATGCAGGGTCCAGCACAGCATGTTTCTCATCTCAATGATGAAGTCCTAATCTAAAATAAGATTCCTTTTAAAATACATATTCAAATAAAATCTAGTACAAAGTGCTCTCCACACCAGAAAATTTTCTTTCTTATTCTGACTCCCAGCTTGGGAAAGTAGTTACTTCACAGAACAAATGTTTGGCATTAGACAAACTTTGAGGATTTCTCTTCATGACAGCTGAAGATCAAGACCCTTCTATCAAGCAAAGCACAGAACACGAAGCAAACAGCCCAGCCACCCCAGCAAGCAACCCACCCATCCACCATAATTCCAAAAAGCTGGAATACAATACAAAGAAGGGCTGCTCGGAGTGCCCTGCTGCAACATGGGCTGCAACAACCTCTGGCATTAATCAGGCAAGTGGATAGCCAGCCAACAGGCTATCAGAACACAACTGAGGAACTAAACACCATCATCTTGGGTGAATTAGCTGAATTTAGTTTACATAAGCCACTGATCTTTTTATCCTTCCAGCCCTAGAATTCTCAGGATGATATTGTTTATGTTATTGTCACTGTGCCTGGGCAAAAACCCATTCATAATCAACTTCTGAAGTGAATGCTTTTCAGTTCTCCTCCTCTTCTCAGAAATGGATGCAATCCTCTCTCTACCTTTCCCTCTCCAAACAAAGGCTTACTTTACAGTATCACTTACAGAAACCAGGAGTGAAGTATGCCCAACAAAAGTCTTGCAAGTTATGAATCTTCTCCATGAATGCCATTGTTATACAGGTGCAATAATCCCCTTTAAAGGATCCCCCTTAAAGGAGATTACCAAAGTTAGTCATGATTGAAAAGTAACTGGTCCCAGCTTTGTTTCAGTCAGTAATTTAGATACTTTGTTAACTGCTAGTTACTGCTGAAGCAGTGAATTTTGCTTGGTAAATCATTTTGAAGTGTGTTTCACCATATATTAAAAGGTCTGAAAGAGAAGTTAGGAAAATCAAACTGAAAAGTACTGAGAGCTACAGACAGATCTTGCACATCATCAATGCACAGCATTGTAGTGAGACACATTCCAACATGAAAAAGTAATCTGCATGTTTACTGATGCATTGTGGATATTTGTTCAAAGCCTTTAACATGAGCTGTTAGTTACGCAGCACAGATTCATTTAAGTTCTGAAGATTTCTCAAAGTTTTAATTAGTTCTGAGAAAATGTTTTATGTAAAAGTCACAAGTCACCATGAAGCAGACCTTCTCCTCCCTTCTTCCTGTGATTCAAAACCTCAGGGGAAAAGCCCTGCACTTCAGACTTGAGCAGACAACAGTAACACCCCTGAAACAGAAGGCTGCACCACCTCCTTGGGTGCCACACCACATTTTTTAGCACCCAAAGTACTTCACCAGGACAGCATATTTATCTGTATTTTACAGATTAACTCAAGCCACAGAGAAATAAAGTAACTTCCTATAGACTAATAAGCCACGGTAGCATCAAGAAGAAAACAGCAGCACAGATTTTTCTGAATGTCAGAGCAGCATGGCTGCAGCATGGACAAGCAGGGGTGCTGGCAAGGCCCCTGCCCAGACCTGCACTCCACATTTCCATCAGCATGGAATCACTGCCAGGCAGAGGCAGAGCAGCTCCCATGCAGCTGCACATGGGGGTACCAACACCTCCAGCACAGCTGGCTTCCTGCCTGCCTCCACCTCTTTGCACCTCTAGCTCAGAACACTGCACACCAATTTTGTGTGCAGCCCTGGGGGACAGAAGAACACAACAGAAAAAGAAGAAAAAAAACCCCAAAACCTAAGAAGTGGGCAGATTTCTGAGGTCTATGATTCAGAGTCATGGCTTTAGCTTCCTATATTTGCCACCCACCTCACTGCCATAGCTCCAGTGAAGTTTTGTGGAAGATGGTGAAAGCTGACTTTGGAGTGTGAGATTTACTGGGAAGATGGAACTTTCTGTAAGCTTCAATGTGTCAGTCATCTACTAATTCTCTTATTTTACAAAACAAAGTAACTGGAGGGCATTCATGTGACAATCCAAAAGACTTTTCTGAAAATTGCACCTACCACATAAATTAAATGTTTAAAAAGCCTAGTAAGTGCACTTTGTACATATGCTTTTGGAGCACGTATGCTTTTGGAATCTTCTACAAGATCTTTGACATTTAAATAACATCTAATTCTTGTTTCTCCAATTGCTTTTCTATTTTAAGTTTCCACTTCCAGATTGTGTTTGGGACTAGAGCAGCAGAAGGTAAAAAAAAACATCTCCTGTCTTCTCTGTAGCCTGGTGAGAGGGAAACACAGGATCATCTGGTAAGAAACCAATTTTGCAAGAATTCAATTCCTGCATAAAAACAACCAAAATACTGTAAATCTTTCTAAGCAAGCACCCCAGCTTTCAGATGTTCACCCAAGCTGAACTAAACCTTTGTGTTCTGCAAAGATGACTATTCTGGTAATCCATACATTTCCACAGCTTGGATACTTAATGATGCTAGAAAGCTGGGGAGAGGAAGAGTATATCTCATGGCAGAGAGACAAAGTGAATTCAAGGTTTCTTTAACAAGTCTCCTAAAAACATTTTTCATCTGAAAACATCCATTTTATGTCAGCCACATTAGCAATTATTTACTAAGAACTGGCATAGTATCTGCATCAGTAAATGTATTAAGTGACAACAGTACACAAGATCAAGACAGAACAACTTCCCATCCTCTCCTGTCCTGCCCCAATGCAAAGCTTCTTCAGTTTTTCTTGGATCTGCCCTGACATGTTCTTTTGGTGGTTCCTACAAGAGAGTTACTGCAAAAACAATTCCAGTTTTACTTAAACTACCTGTCCTGCAGTTTAGTAGTTCTTGGATACTGCATTTCCAGTCAAATACAGATAAGATCAGGCATTCCTCTGGTCCCATTTATTGTTATTAATATAAAATGTACAATAATTCTTATTTACCAGTTCTTAGACACCTCAGCAGAGGCACAGTCCCTTCATATAGTAATTTCAAGTATGCCATTTAAATGGTCCAAGTCTTCTTTCACCCAGCAAGTGGCATAAATTTAATTCAAATTACAGTATGTAGAAAAAGCTCAGTAGGATGGTGGAGTTTAGCCTATCCAGGGAGCCTGCACCCCCCTGTATGACTGGAACAAGATGCTGAAGTGCTCACAGCCTGTTACCTCCAAGCATCACTATGCAGACATCTCTTAGCAGACATCAGCTATTGGTTCAAAGTTTTCTGCAGGTTCTTACCTCAAACCAAATTATTTTCCTACAATTTATCAGCAAGAAATAATTGCTATCAATTTCAGCATGGAATCTCATAAGATATCTATACATGAGCAATATTATTACAAGTACTACTATTATATTCCCTAAAAAGGTTGTTCAGCATTACTGGTTTATTCTTTAGAACTGCTCAGAGTGCCAACAGTTTAATTATTGCACCTGTTATTTCTAGGACTACAGCAACCTCAATGAACAATCTTGAGGAATGTTTCAGCTTATTTATTATATTCTAAACTCTATTTCCACAAGGATTCCACAGTCAATGTATGAAGATGGCAGAGCAGGCAGATAGTGACAGTTTTAACCTCAGCAAATACAGTTTGACTTTCAAACCCCTTGCAATAGCATACATGGTCTTAATTTTAAATTGAGATCACTCTTATAATGTGGACTCAATAAATATTTACATCCTGCTACTTTTTGATTGAATCTATGCGAAGAGCCTGCCTTTGTGGCTGTATTTGCTAATTTGCATGTGCACCCAGGGGCACCACATCTATTCTCAATAAACCAAGCAACCAAAATTGTGAAAATCCTAAATAAAAGTGAAAGCAAGCAAAGGCATGATAAACCTCACCAGTTTGAAAGGAAACTACAGAAAACTTCATGTGGGGCTTCTGTATTACCCTGAAATACCCAGGATTACACCTAACTATCCTGTAACTGAGGAAAATCTACCTGAAGGAAGCATCTTTTGCCCAAGCCCTGCAGTCATTATGGTAACAAACAGAACCTAACACCAAGGTTCTTTGATAAGCTGATAAACCAAGAAACATTCAACAGTCCTCCTCTTGACAGCCTTTCCCCCAGTCACCAGAAAGAAAACCCAACTGGACAAAGCCGCTTACTGGCACACTTCCTTGAGACACAGTAACACTGCAACAGCCAGTTAGGAGAATAAACTTTACCGTGAAACAGTTAAACTATAACCTTGTTAACAATACCCCGGGTACCAGTTGATTCTTCACAGCCAGCTTGGGTTAAGATATTTTAAACAAGCACTGACTGCTCACAGATAAACCCCTGAAGGCAGTTAAAGGAATTCAGCAGGGATGCAAAAGGCTTAGCTGGGAAACTAGTTACGGCTGAGATGCCCAAGTACAGCACACGGGGAGATTCCAACATCCTCATTATTTACATTTCTCTGTCACTGCTCTGTGCTCAAGAACTGTATCAAAAAAATGCCACACCTGCAACTGAGCCTCACCAGCCTGCAGATATCAAGTAAAAAAACAGTTATGTAGGACCTTACTCTACATAAGCAGCTTTTCACATTGCTCTGCTAAAAGCAGTATGATAGCAATTACTGGATGAAATAACAGGGCTTGCAAATGGCTAAAGAAAATACTGTCTGCTACAATGTAATGACATGATGGTAGTTAAACCCTTCACATTTACCAACTAGGAGCACACAGATGGTCAATTGTTGAAGTCTGGCTGATGAGCTGCTTGCTAAGCCACTGTAACAGCCACTCAGGGTCTCAGGAATAAATGCTAAGAGCTTCCACTGAAAAAAATCCAGGTGGCTTGTGTTCCTAATTGCTTTGGATGCTTTTGATTAGCAAGCCTCAGTAGCAACTGTGTTGTTCCTCGATGCTTCAAAGGAAAGGTATTTTCCTAATACTTCTACACACAGACTTGACACCATGTCTTGTGTCCCACTGCTGCACCATGGCAGCAACTTCTGATGGTTATTTACTCCTGTGGTATTTATTTACTCCTGTGGTATTCAGTGTGTGACTTGGGCAGAGCAGGCCGAGGTTTGCAGAGGCCAAAGGAAGGGAATCAGTCTGTCCTGCAGAACACTGGCTCTCTTTATGGACTGGAGCTGATTGCACAGGTACATCACAGGAGCACAGAGCACTCAGAAGGTTAAGATTATCCCAAATTCCCCCTAGGAACTGATGCTGCAGCACCAGCAGTTCTTTACTGTGGGTCTGGCTCTGTAGAGCAGGAAGCAGTTTTCTTTCCACATCACTGGCAGTCATGGCCAGGAGCCTCAAGTGACACAGCACTGCCAGGCTAGCACTGCTGAGGTATCTAGGTATGAAGGAAAGCTCAGTAATAGCCATGTCAAGTGAATTTATTTACTAGAGTGGAGAGAATTTTTGTGAAACCACAGCACCATCATCTGGTAATAGACCTGCACTGCTTTTTGCCCTTATGTCACTGCTAGACTATTTTGAGCATAAACATTTTAATACCTACCTCAGCCTCTCTCAGGGTCTGACATTATAACACATTTCCTGTAATTATTTTTAGAACTAAAAAAGTCATGTGCTCAGTATTCCTTTTACCAGTTTGCCACTGTTTTCCCCATCTAATGCCTGTTACTTCTCCCTAAGTCTCACAGGAGGGGATTTTCAAAAGCAATAGATCTTCAAGGGAGTTCTGCAAAAATGCCTGATCTAGAAAAATACAAATAAATCCCTAACCAGCTTTGCTAGTACAGTGAGAAAAATAAGTATAAACCCAGCTACAGCTCAAATAGCCTTTTTACAACCTAAAAAATCTGCTGGAAAGGAAGACCGATGGTTGCTTCACAGCATGTTACTTACAGTAGTATTTTAAAGTATTTCTTAAATTAGAGAGGTATTTCTGCCCAGTGAAGGTTTAACTCTGCCTCCTCTGCAGTCAGGCAGGATGTGATGACTCCACCTAACACCTCATTCTCTGAGACACCCTAAAAACCTGCTATGGAAGAACTGACCTGTTGCCAAAGAGGAGAGAGCTGAAAACAGACCTTGTTAGCTGGAAGCTGGAGAATCAGATGATAAAACCCCTCAATTCCAGTGGCCCTTAGCACCCTGAGGGACAGGAAACAGCACCCCACCTACAGCTCCTTCTGCTTCATCCAACACCTCAGCTTCTCAGCCCTCCCTCCTCTCTTTCCCATTAAAACACACACTGTTGACATCCATATCATGGGACAGAAAGAGAAGTAGCCAGGGAATTTTCTAATCCTGCACTAACTACTACAACCCACCTTGTGTCCTCTGCTTTTGCATCTCCTGAATGCACACTGTGTTCACTGTCCTCTTACACTGGCACTGATGAGCTAACCTAGACCAGCAGCTCACTGTCCCAGATACACTGGTAACCAGTACTCCCCTTTACACTTCAGAACTCAGACCAGTCAGGGCCAGAGACACACCTGCCCACCAGCATGTCTCAGGGCTTCCACGTGCAAAGGCTGCCTCCTGTTTCCATTCATAGCATCTACCAGGCTCCTGAACTTTGATGATCTGATCCAGCCTCTGCCAGCACACACAATCTGCCAGGTGGATTTAGTAGTCCCTCACTAGCTTAATGACCTCCCTGCAATGCTGTATGCAGCATCCACTTACTCTGCAGGACCTGAACAACTCGTGTATGGCACTAGGGCCCAAAACAGGCACTTGTGAAAGGAGACCACCCACAGCACTAAGTCACTCCACCACTAACAAAAAAATCTATTCCCATTTTCAACAGTTTGCCACCAGCCTCCATTATTAACTGCAAGCCCAACTGGATGCCTCTATTCCTAGATGAAGCACAGGAGCTGAGCAATGTCTTCTGTCCTCATGAGTCTTGCTGCCCCCCACCACCACTACTCCCCTGTCAGCCAACACCCAAGTCTGGCATGCTACTGCTTGAAAAGAGTCAGCCCTGGACAGAGCTGGAGACAGCATGAAGGGAAGCAATTTTTACACAGACAGGGCAGGCTAGGAGTAGCCTGGCCTTTCAGTAGGCTGGCAAGCAATAAACAATTGAAAGCTGCTTGCAACACAAAAAATCCAAACCATGCAGCAGGTTTTGGTATCTGTCTGGAACACATCTGAAATATCAGATCATCCTAGTCCCTTGCCTGCTCCTACAGATCTCATCAGGACTTACACTGTTCAAACTTCTCTGCTTTGCTTACTTGAGATACTACCAGAACTCCAGCACAGCAGAGGACACGGCACAGTTCAGGGCACCTCACAGAATGGACTCCAGAAGAACTCAGCACAGGCACCCATGTTTGATGAACCTTAATCACAGAGGACAGGGTGAGCAGCGACTGACTGGCCTTGAGTGGCTGATGAAGGTGCAGTGGGACACTTAGTGATTCGTAAAGTACACGATTGGTTTCCTTGCTGCAAAACACAACACTAAAATGACAATTCCACAAGGGGTTCAGATACCTGGTCCCTGGGGAACAGGGAGCTGCTGAAGACAGTAAGCTTGTCAGTCAGCAAGCATTGCAGTTGCCATTGTCCACCCAGCTCTTACTTCCTGATGGATTTAAGGATTGTTTCAAGGAACTTGAGGACTTGAGGATGTTCAACTTCTATCCTGGGCAAGTGCTCTAACAACCGGGCTTTTGAACTGTTAAAGTGTTGTACCCCCCATGTTCAAAAGACTGATACTTACTACCCTCAAAAGTTTTAACAAGGCCAATATGCTTCAAGAATTTTTTTTTTTAGAAAAAGACAGCATTTTCTAATACAGCTTAAAAAAAAAAAATTACTGAGAAGTTCACAGCCGGCCCCTATAATTATCCTAAACACCATCCTATTATCCTTAATATTATCTTATTCCCCTGGGCACCCTGGGGGAAAGTAATTTCATCACATTGCACAAACATGTTCCAACAAACTTGCTCTACCTTTTCCTTTACTTGGCCACGCTGCTTCCATACAGTGTCCTTAGCAGCAACTCAGCTCCTCCAGGACAAAGGGAGGAGAGAACAGGCTGTATTTGTCAGCTGTGGCAGGTAACACAGGCCCTCACCCCCAGCCATGGGAGACAGGGCTGCTCTCTGCAACTCAGGACAGTTTGTATTCCCCCAGGCAGAGGATTAGCTGGATCTGAACTACAAAATTGTTTATTCCCACAGCCACCACGTTTCACAGTCTCTTGTGAACCCTTGCCTAAGTGGGCTGCACTGGCCAGGCTACGTAACAGTTTTTCAGTACAGCTCTCCATTACTTCTGGTCTTACCTGAATTTATGTCAAACTGGTCTCAGTTGAATTATGTCAAATAGTCAAAAACAGGGCTGGTGGAAACAAACAATAGTCACAAGGAAATCACACCCAAAGCAGACTCAGAACACAGGCTAAGGTTACAAAAGACAAACTGCTGCAAACCATTAGCTTAAAAACTAGAAGTTGCAAAATAACAAAGTCAATTAAGACCCCTGAGAGTAAATGCACTGATGGGGAAGGCCATAAAAACACAATGCCAAAATACAACAGCTGCAAGCACGGGTATTTCAACAGATGAACACTCCATAGGATCTCTGAGGCTGCTTACTGCTAGTCAGGAACCAAACACATTTAGTAACTGAACACCGTTAGCAATGCAGTTAGGAGCATGCACATAAGGACTATGTTGGCACTACTCAGCTCATTGTTTTGGGTCACAACTGACAGAGCTCCACTGGAGCAGATTAAATGCAGCTGTAAGACCCAAATGGACAAGATGGACAAAGTGCTGGGGAAATGAAACAGAAGAATGTGAAATTCAGCAGTCGTGTTATTCATGAAAGGCCATTTCAGTGAACATTTCAGCATACATCTTTGGTTATTAAAGGAAAAGGAGAACATACACCTAAGATTTAAATTCAAATTCATGAAAAATAAATTGGGCAAAAAGCTACTTATATCTGCACTAATGACTACCAAGAGATGATCTGTACTGAGCACTTGCCATTAAGTAATAGCCACTCATGATAATTCAGCAATAAACAAAGGATCACTGAAAACTCTGAGAGTTGCCATGCTTCTCCTAAACAGATTTTGGAGTCTGCAGGCATTTATCTCAAATCACTAAAGCAAGTACAACTGTCTTCTGCTGTATCAAAAACTGAAAAGCTGCCAGCAACACTTATGCATACTACAGAAAACATTCTGCGTGACTTCCATCTGGTATTCATCAATCTAACTGGATGTAAGGATGGCATATGTTAGTGTTCTCCCACAGCCCAGAGAAAGTAATCAACTTACCCTCCTTGATGCAAACAGATATTTTTACTTGGTAGTTTCCAGCACTTTACCAACACTTTTAACCAGATCTTCTAGGCATGACCACTGGAAGTACCAGACCACTGGATCCAGTTTATGTCTAGTTTTTCCAAAGCAGAAGTCTATCTGCAACCAAACCAAATCATCAGGCTACAGAGAAAGCTCCAGGTGGTTTGCACCACTGCAAGGCATGTAGGGCTGTCACTTTGCCCACAGAGTAGCTACCAACTACCTGCACAAAAATCAAAATTCATAACTACTTTGTTTTCCACCATTACTAATATTAAATTCATTTCAAGTCTTCAACCCACATAGATAAGCTAATTTTTTCCAAGATCAATGCAAGAAAATCCCAGATTTTTATTTCTCTGTGTTAGGAGCATTTTCTACCATTATTCATAGCTCAGATCTACCAGCCAGCTTTGTTATGGAAGGAAAAAGAGCTGTCTCTGTGCAGTGAACTGCAGAGGTGTATTTGTTAAAATATGGACTGAAGGTTTAAAAAATGAGCACGGATACATTTATAAGGGCAAAGCAAATGGATGAGCTAGTGGAACTTTCTCACAAAAAAAAAAAAAAAGTGGAACACCCAACAATGACCAAAACACAACCAAACCAAACATCCAGAAGGGTTCAAACTCCTGACTGATAAACCACTGCCCCTAGACAATGTGAAGCAAACACCAGTGAACTCATGGCAAGAGTCCCTTCCACATAAACGGACACCAGATCAGGTTCCAGGCTCCCAGCATGAGCACAGACCTGTTTCTCAAGTTTCAGATAGCACATGTGTAGCAGAGCTCTGCCAAGAAGGCACAAGCTTGGGTTTGGGGAGTTTTTTCCCATTCCTTATTTTGAAATTACTGCTTTAAATAAATTAAACAACAGAAAAAAACCACCCTAAATTTTGGAAGAATAGACAAAGGAATTCAACAACTATTAAAAAGCAAAACCAGCAAAAAAAATTTTCAGTACTTTAGATTCTATTGAAAACAGTTTTCCCCTCACAACTATTTTCTTTGAATCTAATGTCCCAATCCTGCTCTCTGCATTCCTTGGTATTAGAACTCCTTGAAAATGAGTAAGAAGCACACAACCCAAATAGCAAGCTGGCAGCAAAATCGTACCAACTACAGGGAAATATAATAAAGCTTTCATAATCACCAGCCAAGAACAATCCAATAAGGATTATTTCTAATGCTTTGCATTTCACAGGAAAGAAAAAAAAAAATTGCCAGCATGGAAACCTGATCCAGATATTCTTTTCTGGCTTTTGCTGCCTTCTCAGAGCTCACAGTATATTTATCACTGTAGGATACATTTCCCACATTTCAATACAAATACTTGTTTCTGAGAAACATGGACTCTGCTGAGAGACTAGGCTGGCAAGATAAAAAATAATTTATCTCAGTACATGCTTGCAGAGCACCAGGTAGTGCCATAAAACAGACACCCAAGCTAGCTCTTTCTGTCTTCTGCTACAAGCTCTTCAATTTCCCCTACCACTCCTGGAGCTCTTTTCACCCAGTCCCACTGTGAATTCATTTCTCCAATGGCAGCTCCTAAGCTTCCAATGACATTTTAGATATAGTCCTACCAACCAACTAACCAAACAATAGTGTTATTATGGCTGATCCTCCTCAAAGTTCTAAATAACACAAGGGAAGAATGTTAAGTATTAAAGTCTTTTCAATGGACAATACAACAGTTCAACAAACTTCTCACAAAAGAGAGAAGTTGCAGTTGCCTCAGTGCCTCATTTGGGCTGCACAAGCCTGCTGCTGGCAGATGAAGGTGCAAGGCCTCCCAGAAATGAAAAGCAGAGGAAATTACCTTCAGGCTCCCACCCTCCAATCTGCTTCTTGATAAAACATTACTGTAACAGGGCAGGGGAAGGAAAACAAAACAAGAAAAGCAAAAAGCAGGGAGTCAGATTACGTAAAGTCTTATCACTTAAAGTGTGACACAGACAACTTCAGCAGTGTACTCCTCCAACAGGAGGATATCTGCTGCTTGAGCCTGATTATTTCTTTTAGAAATAAGTAACAAACTCCTCAGGTAAGGGATTCCCCTTGTCTACAGGGATGATGTTCTAAGGGTTAACCAATTTCAGTGTTAAATATTTATACCAAATTCATAGTTTCAGTATTCCAGTTTCAGATTCTCTACCACTGAAACCCACAAGCCAATAACAACAAACAGTGAAAGCCATTTTAGGTGAAGAACCACAGCCATATTAATTACCAGCACACATATTTCCCAAGAAGGTTTTTTTGTGTGTTTTTTCGTTATTTTTAACTGCAAAATCTTCAGCCATGGAAAGCATCTTCAGAAACCAGTTAGTGATGGTTAGCTCAAAGCAATGCCTGCAACAGAGGAGCACAACCACCTGCAGAGGTGGGGTTGCACTGGGTAAGTACCCACACCCATCAGAACCCAGATAATGCAGATTTTAGCTCACCACCTCTCTCATGTCCAAGAAGACTTCCTACACATCCTCCTTTCCTGCATTTTTCAAGACTTACATGAATCTGAACTTAAGAGAAGGGGTTGAAAGGTAATTTTAATACAAAGATGGGTGTCTATCATACACGTCTTCTATAACCAACTTCTTTCATACTCTTCATATTCTCCTTTCAATACTGGAAATGCTTTAGAACAGGAGAAGCAACAGCTATTGGCTACAGTTATGGCTGCCCATTATTCTGTTTTCAGCAAGACATAGTACAGTAAAATTAATAGAACCAGGAGCAGTGTTTTATAGCAGTATCACATTAATGATTTGGAGACTAATCATGTCTTATTGAGCTGTGAGCATCAGCAAGCCAAAATCATAAAAATGGAAGACGTGGCCCCAGGCTGCATATTTAGTCCATCTATTTAACATGCACTTTATTTTTACATCATAGCACTGTACTTGTTCTGTTGTGTATGCTCTAAAAGCAATTAAATCTTAATAACTTGACACCTCTCCATGACTCTCTCCTGGTTTACCATCTACATTTTACATAAAGCAAGTAATATAAAAGTGAACAGAAACCCGTGAAGGTCCTTTTAACCTTGACAGTCTGTCGCACTGTGAAAATCAGAGTAGATCAAGAACTGCTCTTCTTTTTCCAGTCTTGCCTCTCATCCAAATACATGGATTTAAACATTTACATGCCTATTCATAATTTATTGGAGCATTTGCAGCTTGTATCATAAATACAGGTCTAGCCTGCAGGAAAAACAATGACTAATAGTTGAAAGAAAGGATTCCAATTAGTCATCATGAAGTACACCCATGCTCACAGCTTGGTCGTCAGGTGCCAGTAAAGTCCAATAGGTAAGTCTGACATCAAATATGTCATCCAGAAAAATGTATCACTTCCAAACAGCTGTACAGTTAGATCAGAGACTGTGATTATCTCTCCTGGTATACAGCAGTAAGAAGACTTATCTTAAAGAAGTTCTCCAAGATTGGAGCCCCTAAAGGAGGCTGGTGGGGAAAAACTGTGCTTTGAGTTGTGTTCCTACCACTGGGACATGCTGAATTCTGCTTCAGAGGACCTGTGCCAGACTGTATTTTCTCTTTCCGATTTCATGGAGACAAACAGCAGATCCAGGAGATGTTGATTCCCAGAAGAAAGTTGCTGCTTATCTACCACCTTGGAAGTGGGGATCCCACTCTGGCCATGTTTACAACTCAACTGAACATTGTAATGAGAAGACCCTGCTCCTCTCAGCTATTTCTCCTGTCCCATTGTGACAAGGATGCCACCTTGCCAAATGGCATTTAAAAATTGCTTGGGTGCCATCTTTGGCATCCCTGCCACAGACTGTTGATCCTTAATGGGCTAGAAAACACAAGCATCTCCTCATAAAATCAGGAAGCATTTGCACGTCTCCAGTTCTGGCTTCCTGGAAAAGCTTTTTGCCCCAAGATTGTGTCCATGTCCATGTGTTCTCTTTCCAAGACACTGGGCACCTCCAATCTAAATCCAGACATGGAAGGTAAGTAAAAAATTACAGACTTGCAGTGATATAAACATTCTGCAAAGAAAAAACAGGGAAAATGCACTCCTCATCTTAAACCATCCCTCTATTGCACAGAATGAGTTTCACATTCAGAGTTTTCAATCCACTCTCTAGTAGTCCAAATGACCTTTTTCTAGGACTTTATTACAGAATTTTTTCACCCTCTTCTGGAGGACCAAGAATTTATGGAATTTGAGATACAGGCTGGTCAGTCTTTAAGTCAAGTCTCTTCTGCCTGGACAAGGGGCTAGGAAGAATCTAACAGCAGAGAGACTTGACAAATATCAACAATCACTTCTGATCAAATAAAAAGCATGCTGTCTTCCTGAATACATTATGCTAAATCTGCATGTAAATGAGAAATGTATAAATAGAATTGGGTATTAACTGACATTAGGTTTTCTTTTTTATGGGGAGGAGGTGGGGGATGTTGTTATTAAAGGAGTTAAATTCTAACATCTGTTTTTAATTCTACCAGCTTATTTGTCTGTTTATACCTACAGGCTTTCAAGACATCATTCAACACTGCTAATTAAACCTGACAAGTTTTGTTCACTGCCATGCTTCCTTGTATCCCTGCAAGCCACTTACTCATGTCAGTGCTGTCATTGCAGGTGACACTGCTGCTTGATGGAGAGATGACAAGGGGCTAGAGTGCCCCCACAGGGGATGAGAAGAGGTTCACCTTGTCCCCTGTCAGACAGAGAAGGGAAGTAGTGATGGATGGCAGTGACCAGTGCTCTGTCCACAAGCTTTTATCTCATCTCCAGGCTGCAACAGAACCCTCCAATTTTCCACAATGGCTGACTGAAAACACAAATCCAGAGCAATATTATCTAGCATATGTCTAAAATGCCACAGAAATGGGACTCCAATTTAATTATGTGATTCCAACTATATTTGGAGAAGACATGACATGTTAGACACACACTGTGGCTTTTTTTAGTGCAAGAACCCATCCAACAGCCATGCCTGAGGGAACTTTGCTATTTGTGCTCCAGTGAAAACACCACAGTGCTGACTCAAAAGAGGAGTGGTGCATGTGCAAGTAGCCTGTGCCTATGACACATCTGCAAAGTGGCTGATTTGGCTCAGGTAACATGATGCACTTTATGGAAGAAGCCACAAAGACAAATGCCAACAAGTCTATTCATTTCTTCATATTCTGGACTTCAGACTTCATAGATTTGGACACAGACATTATTTGTTAGCCAGTTACATACATTGTTCTTTCAACCAAAGCAACCAACCAATCCTGTGCCATCCAGAGAATTCTGCTGCAAGGACAGCCCATTATAAAATTCCAGCCTCTGAACTCTGCATCATGTATGTACTTTTCATGGTACTAAGCACACTATCACTAATGCAACAGGCAGAAGGGTGAGTGTTTAGTGGTGAGCTTAGAGTGCTGGTCAAAGGTTGCACTGGATGATCTGCAAGGTCTCTTCCAAGCAAAGACATTCTGTGACTGCTGGGATCCACGTGGAGCTGAGCAGATTGTGAGGCATGCAGGGAGAAAACCCAGTGAGATAAGGAGTCAAGAAGTAGCTGTGCACATTTTGACTCAATTTTTTGCCACACAGAATTTTTTCTTATTTTTTTCCCAAATCAGTTTCACGATCAGGACAGATTTTTTTTTTCCTGGTTTTTTTTTCTGTTTTGTTTTTTATTTTTTTTTTCTGAAACGACCAGTTTGCTTTCAAATGTATTTTTAAAGCTGTTTCAGTCTGGAAGAGGCCCTTTGTTACACAGACATACAGTGCTTACTACCTGGGGGCCTGGCTCCCTGGGTGAGGTGTCTAGACATCTCTGCAGTGGAAATAACAACCACACAGCCTAGCACTCTATTGAATCCACTAGTTTTAGCATTAGGAGTAATTTCATGCCCCAGGTTGCCATAATCAAACACATCTGTTGCATGAAAATTATCCACTGCCAACTTGAGTGCAAAGTACCATATGCCCGAATTATCTGTTTTCACAGGATCAGCTTTACCTCCTAAAAGACTACATTAAATACCACACATCACACCATCATCAATGCTGCTTCAGTCATTCCAAAACCCAGATGAAATTCAAGAAGATCTAAAAATCCATTTTGAGGAGAGATGGACTTAAATCAAGAATGGTAGCTTTGACAAGTAATAGTCCAACAGCTACTGCACTGCATGCTAGGAATATGAAAACTATGTATTCCAAATGCTTTCTCAAAAGCAGATTAAAGCACTTCTCTTGATCCTTTAAGGAACAAAAAACAGTCAAAAAAACCTACTGTTAATTTAAGCCAGTTTTTAGCTTCACTTGTCTACAGCTATGCTTTCACAGTCTAATACAGAAAAACATCATGACAGATATGCAAATCTGGTATTTCCAGGCAGGAAAGGTGAAATCCCTACATATGAAAGGTTGAAGACTGATCTTTAAAAGAAGCCTGCAGCTGGTTTCTCTCACCTTTCTTTCTCTACTGGAGTCAAGAAGCAGGCCCTCAGCTTTAGGAAAATGGCGATTTTGCCCCCATGAGGAAAAGAACAGAACACGCAAAACTAAGCAAAGAATTCACCTTTTCTTTGTGGGAAATCACTCTGAAAAATCAAGGTAAAAAAGAGAGGAAAGAAATTACAAAAAAATAAATCATTTTTAGACACAAACTTTTGCAAGTCAGTAAGAAGAAAAAAATAAAGTAATAATTTACAAGCAGTTCCCACTAATCCAAACACATTTCAATTTGCTTCCTATTTTCCTTCCTCACCTTGTCTGGTCTTGGTACTGCTTTGCTATAGTTATTGAACTGACCACACAATTCTGCAACTGTCATCTTCCCTTTGCAGACTAACTGTAAATATTCTTTCTTCTCACTTTCCTTTCTCCCACTTATGTCTGTTGCATTGCTCTCTCTGGCCTCAAGTAGAAGAGATACCCTTTACCTATTAATGCTACACATTCCTCAGGTTGAACAGTCCAAAAGCTCATAAATCTTTAGGAAAAGAAAAATGAAAACAATTTTTATATATTTCTATATATTACTCTCAGGACACTGAGAGCCTCTGATTTACTCTCAAAGACAACACTTTTCATACCATAGGGTGACACTGTTAATGATTGGACCTTCCCTCTTGCAGTGGCTCTCCACTCCTCCAAACCTCTGCAACTGGAAGGCTCTAACAAAATAAACTCCAAACACCACCAACCAGCAGAGCATCATTAGGAAGCAGAAGAAGTGTATACAAGTTCATCCACTATGTAAAATTCAGCTCTCTAAACCACCTTAGAATCTCTAATTATGAAGCCTGCACCACAGGAAACCCAAGTGAACAGGGCCCAGAGAGCAAACTCCATGAGACAAAACACCTCAGGAGCACTGAGAGCTCAAACCCATGGAGGTACACAGCACACTCACATACAAATTTCAGGGAAGGTTGCTATGAGTATTTCCATAAAAAAGAGCTAACACTTGGGAAAACAAAAACAAAAAAACCCTCTTTTTTAAAGAGGTTAAACCTCTTGAACATTTCAAATACATCCAAATTAACAGTAACTACAATTCTATCCATAAATCCACACAATCAAAATATTGCATCTAGAGGAGGCAACGGAAAACCAGCAGTGCTTTGGGGATGCAATTGCTACACGTTTCCTTCTTAAATACTGAGTTGCCTGATTGAAATGCAGCTCAGACAGCACCCAGGCTTACTTCTGGATCACTAACAAATTGGTCCGATTTGAAAATGTCAGGATCTGGTTAGCAATTCAAATGACCACGGTGGTAATTACAGCTTTTCATGTTCCAGCATGTTGCACTGCATCAAAACTGACACAAATGCCTGGTTTTATAATATCACAGCACGGAAATAAATGTCCAAAATGATATGAAAATGTACTAGTAAGAGATTAATAACTGTTCTTCTAGGAAGAAAGATGGCTCTTTTCAACCAGTATATTCAAAAAAAACCTTGTCTGATAGCATCTCTCCTTGAGGGAAACTGAATTATATTATCACTCATAAGCTATAATCATTTCTGTCAGCACCAGTCAGAATATTTGAAGGAAAAGAGGAGGAGAAACAGGGAAGGGGCTGGGGGAAGAATAGTGCAATCTTATTTATAAGTCCAGAGAGATAATACTTAAAGGTTCCCCTCTAGCATTTTGTTCTCTCTCCCACCCAGTAGACTAGAACATATTTCAAGTGGTTTATTTTGATCATAAAGTGGAGGAACTGTGTGGATAGGGAGCAATGCATCATGAGTGATGTGCTCAGCTCTACAATCTTTGGTACAATGTGTCAGTTTGAAATATGGGCCTAAAGCAATATGCATAAGGGAAACTTTTTTATTTTTCAGGAAAGGAGGAGGAAGAAAGGTCTTTTGAAGTCTAATGTGCCCCCATAAGTCTGTTTATAAAATAAAATAAATAAAACAAGCAATGTCTTCAGTAGATCTCTTGCAGCTCTCAGCAGCCAAACCACATTCAAGAGTCACTCAGCTGCCTCCTTGCTACAGAACAGTTTAAGCAGATCAACACTTGGTACTTCTGCCTTCTGCAAAGTCTGTGGGGTGGAGATACCAACCAGGGCTTCCCATGAGCACCTTCAGTCCCATTTGCTCATCTGACATACCACAGAACATACTCTCTCATCACATGTGTGACTGAGAGAACACAGAATAGCCTGGACCAGTGTCTTCACAGGATGACTCAAGCCTTCTCTGCAGTCTCATATTTTCCACCTGGCCAGCACGGTTGGGTATCAATGTTTTTACACATGAATTTAAGGTGGAAAGACATCTTCCACCTTCCACCAAATATTGTTGGACAACACCCTTCCCTCATCCCCCCTAACAGTGCTGTAGTTTCATGGGGTTTGTTTGGTTTTGAAGCATCTACATCTTTCCCTGTACTTCAGCAAACAACAAGGGCACTGCTAGAGCTGCAGGTCCTTCAGCAAACTACCCCATCAACACCTGGTCCTGAGAAGAGTTTAACATTATCCAAGGTCTCTCTTCACCACTCCAGGCTCTAACACCAAGGTAGACGTTCTTGTAATCACCTTGTGAAACAGATCAGAGAGCTGACTGCAACTTTACCATCCTAATCAGATGAACCAGAGAGGAGAGAGCAGGCGAGACCACTGGTTTGGTTTGGTCCACTTGCTCTTGTAGCTCACAGGGGCACAACACATTTGGCACAAAGAAAGTGGGTGAGTAGCAGTGTCATATCCCATAATAATGCAGCTTAGGCCAGAGTAAAATGTAACAGAAGTGAAGCAGACAAACCAACAGACAAGTTACTTGTCTCAGAAGGTATCATGTCCACTTTGAAAAAAAACAGACTCCTACACTTCAGTTTCTACCTTGCAGAGGAAAGAAACACTCTACACCATGTGTGCTAAGTACCATACAAGACATGTAATCATCCACTGGTGCATGAGAATCTGCAGTAAGGAAAAGTGAAGCTGTAGGTTCCAATCTTATCATAAGGTCCTTTAAGATTTAGATTCAGCATCAACACACACATCCTCATCTTTGCCATTGTCTTTTGTGACTTACAGAACATTTGGTGAAGTTGGTCAATACACTGGGAAATCACAGAAAAGTTCCTGCTGTGTGACCTCTACCAGACAAACTTGGCAAGAACTTGAATCCTTAGGAGAGAAGACAGTAAGGGGGATTTTAAGACACAGTCAAGCGACCAATAAATAGCAACCTACCAGCCTTCCTATGCTAGGCTACTGAGTTAACCCTGCAACAGCTCATTTCCCCATCTCAAGCACAAGGAATGCAAATTCCACTGGGGAAACATGGCTTATACTACTGGAGGTGCAATAATCAGGCAGCCTTTCCTTAATTTCAGCAATGCAGCTTAACAATGTTTTTCCAGGAACTAGCACTTCCAGTGTATTATCTGGTGACATTTATTAGGCACATCTTTACTGTAAAACACATGTGGATATTCAATCTGTATTTTCTGCAGAATTTCACATGCACAAGGTACAAACAATATGCAGACACACGACTGTCTTGACCAAAATTTCCAGACTGTTGCTATGTGGTTTTATTGGAATATTGACCAGACTTCAAAGAGCTCTAAAGACATAAGGAAATGAAAGGTATTTGAATACCAGGGTCAGGCTG
Source organism: Calypte anna (assembly GCF_003957555.1). NCBI lineage: Eukaryota > Metazoa > Chordata > Aves > Apodiformes > Trochilidae > Calypte > Calypte anna. Next base: position 1,989,750 of record NC_044264.1, read on the forward strand.
CAGCACATTGTAAGCAAGCCCAGATGCTCAAGATTTCCCTGAACTTCAAATTCTCTGCCACTAGGTACTACATAAACTCAGCTAGCATCCTTCTTCTCCAAGTTATTTAATGCAAATGTGACCTTTTGAATCCAACTTCTGTGTCACTGAAAAAATTACCAAACTTAAATTTCTTATTTACATTTAATGAGAATACAAGAAATAAGAAACAACACATACTGGAACCACTTGAGACTAAGTGCCATGCAAAGCATGAACCAACTCAGAGCAGCAGCAGAAACTGGCTGCCTATCTTATTTCTCCTCAACTAAAGAGGTGTTAATACTCACTATCACCCCAACATTTTCCAGAATTTTCAGAAGGGAGGTAAATTTTGCAGAGAACTGACTGCTAACTTTATAGCTCCTTTCAGACTTGGAAGGAAGAGAATTACAGCCAAGACTGCAAACTGAGGCTCCAGCCTAGCAAGGTACAGCATTACTCCTATGCTCTGCCAACCCTTTCATACTATCTCAGCAAGAAAACCACATCTGATACAGCATGACACAAACTGTCATGAAAACAACCTTCTCTGTTGCTTAACAGAAGTAAAAAAATCTAATGACCAGTGACTACAAAGGGGAACAAATCAATACCACAATCAAAAAAACTAAGATATTCATCTGGGTAAGAATCAGATCTTACACTATAAATATGCTGCTTCTGTCCAAAACTCAAGGCCTTCTACAGCCTAAGTATCCTAACAGATTTGATTGAAGACAAAACAAGGAACTGGCGAACCAAGAGGACTACACAGGAGGAGGCATGTTCAACTGGAATCATTATTTAGAACATTTCTTATCTTCAGAGCATGGGAAATAAATAAAAAACTACTGCAGTCATCTGGAATCCCTTTCTGTCAGGAATATTTTGGTAAAGAAAGGAGTTCAGAAATTCATACTCAGCGAACCACTTTGCAACAGATTACCAGATAGATACATGCTCTCCAATTCTTCTTTCACCCAAATTTTTAGATGTGTAAGTAAAAACATTTAGGTTTTCAAAAAATATTTTCAAACTACTAAAAAGTAGAGACACTCTAACATTTTTCTTTCAGACTACTTTTCATTTGTATCTATGAGCATATTTAAACTGTCTTGATCAGAATTGTCCCATTATTCACCCCAATTTCAATTCCTGTAACCAGAACAGAAAAAAATAATCTAATTAGAAATGAAATCTCCTTTAATGAGGTTAGTCTTGTGTAAAACAAAACCAAGTAAGAAATTCTGAAGCTTAAAGTAAGAACTGCTGGAGCAGAGACTTTTTCACTACAGGCCTCAGCATAAAAAGGGCCCACCAGATGACCCAGGCTCCTGGGTGTGAGTTAATAGTAGTAGTAATAAAAAAATAAAAAATAAAAAGGCAAACAGGCAATTGGATTCCCAGTGGATGAAGACAGTCTAACAATTGGCAATGAACACGTTTGAAGTCAACTTCCAGTAATATGCTAACAAGAATTATGTGCATCTGTTTCATGCTCCCAGAGAATAATGCCATCAAAACTGAATTTAAACATTTCAAAGCCACAGAGAGCCTGAGCATGTCTTTGACTAATTAAAATTAGCCACATTACTGAGGTCATAAGCTTACCCCTTTGGACATTAGCAAATTCTGGCTAAGGTCATTTCATCAAGCAAAATAATAAATGTCTGTGTTTAAAAGGCATGAACAATACATTTATTTCATTAACATATTATTGGATTGAGGGAGATTTATGGAGTCATTTGAATTTTGGAAGACCCACAATAGCTCTCTCCAGTCATAATACTACTGAGACATAACAACATGCAATAAAATTTAAAAAAAAACAAACAGGTCAAAACTAGAACAACAGCCCAATTATTAATAAGGCCAAATCAGTGCTTGATACAAATCCAACCTGCTTTTGCTAAAGAGTATCAATTAGCTTTCTTTTTCTTTAAAATTTAAAGTAACAGGAAAAAAAATTAGCTTTAATTCCAGGTTGAATCCATATTACTGAGCCTGCTGCATCTTCCAAGTTCCTTATGTAAATCACAGATATTCTTTTCCTAGATCCAAGTTAAAAGGGGAGCAGGGGATCAGATCAGAACTTGTGTCTAAACTGACAGTTCACTGCAACAAGCTACAAGGGTTTTTTAAGTCTTGATATTTCTACAATATAATATAAAGTGGGGAAATTAAGATTATGAAACAGAAAATAAAGATTGGGATTCTCAGACTGCAGTCTGCAGAAAACAAGATTAGCATAGTGATAAGGGATTAAAATGCTCAATCTACAGGAATGTTACAGCAACAGACAGGAGGTGCCAGGAAAGCTGAGCCAAGGTGTGCAATTACCATCAATTGTCCCTGCACCAGGAGCTCCACACATCAGAGCAATGGGTTCTCTATAAGGAGGGGCCTTGGGGTATCACTGCAATATAAATAAATGTTTAGGTGAGAAACTGACAGTTTTAAAGACTATTACTTCCTTTGTAAAGCATGGAAAATCATGCTAAAGCATTCCCCATGCGATCTGTTCCTGTTTGGACACAGATTTACTCACTGTGCTCCAACTGTCCCACACGACTATAGGCAATTCATTTATTTTTTTTTTAGCATATTGGCACTAACAAACTCTGAAGCCTACTAAATGAAAATAATCTCCTTATGCTGCAAAATCAAAACCCCTCATTTCCCCAGATCTGATTATTGTATATAAAATAAAGCTAATCAGTGTAATTATGAAGTTGAAAAGTACATGCTGTGGACCCACAGATCATCACAGACAATAAATGTTCAGGTGCCAGATGTGCCTCAGGTTTGCTTAACTAGTGTTTTGCAAAGTTCTTTTAAAAGCAAACACCTTGGTTTCAAATTATTCTTTCAAACTCAATTATATAAAGACATTGGAAGAACTTTCCTACCACCTGCTTTCAAATCAGAACATTTCACCAAAAGCTTACACTTCTGAAGATGAAGCTCAATAATGTCAGGTACCATGGTGTTGCACCAGCAAAGGGCTGGTTATAGACATTCAGAGTCCCACTCAGTTGCCCTCAGAAGGCTGATCAGCAGTTTACTAGACTAATAAAACATTATCTCCACCTTGTAATATTTTAGCATTAATATGCAAGGCTCCAAAGGATTCTAGTCACAGAAACACTGTTCAGATTAAATTAAAATTAAAAAAAAAAAAAAAAAAAAAAAAGTAAATTAACCCATGAGGTACCCAGCAGCTTTATCTAGGTAACAAGAAACAGGCAAAATTTGATCAAAGACTTCCAGATATTCATTGTCCATGATTCGGGAATTCCAGCTGTACTTTTCCTCAGTTAACACAGCTCTGAGCTGAGGTATCAATACCATTGTCTCACACACAGGTTGTGCAGCTCTGGGCTGAAAACCACTTTGACATTTCTGGCTTGGTATTCTGCCCTCAATAAGTGCATTTGATGCTCATGTGTAGCCTCCTGGCTGCTGGCTTCCACAGCCATCTGTCAGTATGGCATAGTGCCTGGTTACTAGCTGATGTGCCAGTTTTACTAGGGCAGAGATGCCAAGAAGAGGTGGTTTTAAATGCATAGCCAGCACTTTAAATCACTGTTGTCTCAATGCCTCTCCTCCAGCATCCCAATGAAGGCAAGGGTAGCCATACAAGAAGAGGCCAGAAGTACATCCAGAGTCCTTCCCAGTTCAGACAGAGATCAATACCACATGCCTTAAAATGAAACAAGACTATCAAGAGCTGAACAATTACAAAATAATTTGCTCATAAAGTCTGGAAACATTTAAGCCAAAACACTGCACATGGGCTTGTGTGCAAAAAGCCCTATAAACCTTGGAGTGAACCCTCTCACTTAAAAATGAAAATGCCTCAGTGATGTTTAACATGTAAAGCAAATTAAAGCCACTCTAGCTCCAACACGGTGCCTGTACACAGAGGTTTAACACAGCTAATTCATGACACAGTTGAAATTAATTTCAAACTACATTTCTGTTTTGATTCCTGTGTTTTCTCCACAATGGAGGCAAGCTTTAAACAGACCTATTTTACTGCCAAAATATGACTAATAGGGATGTAAATTGAAGTAGTTCTTACATAGCTTCATCCTGTGAAGGTTAAAATTCTGAACAATGAACTCCAGCTTTTATTTTCATGCCTGTAAGACTTCATGTGTCTCTCTCATCCTAATATAAAACACTGAACAGAGAAACCCTTCAATCTATGTCACGAGTAGGGAACTTTTTGACCAAGGAGAGGTCACACAGCCATGGTAAGGGCAGGTACACACTCTCAATTTCCCCAGCCCATGACTGGGGAAGCCAATTCCAGTAGGTAGCAAGACACATGTACTTCCACAGGATCAGAAAGGAATAAATCCCTTCCCCTTCTTATTAGACATCCATGAGGAAAAGGAGCAGTGAAGAAGAGGCTGCAGGTTGAAAGAATTATAGTGAGAGAACTCACCCTTGTGCCAAGTTTGATGCCATTGCTGTAGCTGAAGCAGTGGGCAACCAGGTAGTGTCTTACCCATTTTACCCCTTCCTAGCCCCCCAGCCATCTGACAGGCTCTGTACTGCTGGCACAGGCAGAGACAGTATTAAAAAAAACTAGCCTCAAGGCTAATGGCAACAACAGAGAACAGATCAAGTCACACAACATTAAAAAGCAAAGTTGATGGAGTTCCAGTACATGCAGAGGGCTCCTGTTAGAAGGCAAGATCCAGTCAGCACACAGGAGTACAACTGACCTTCTTTGGCAGAGATTTTTGTAAATACATTTGATTTCCCCAGTTGTATGGCAAACAAAGGTGCCAATTTTGAAACACATATGAATGCTGAGTACAATTTGTCCTATTTGGACAAAGTCCATTAAAAAAAATGCACAAAGAAAACCAAAAAACCTCATCTTACTCTGCTCAGACCCCAAAAACTACTTACCTTCTCTCCATTTTTCCATTATGACATTACCTTTGTTTCTCTTTCCAGATTTTTCCTCCACTCTTCCCATCGCAAAGTCCTATCCAGCTCTCGGGTAAGCTAAGGCCAGAATTCCAAATCACCTACATCTGTCATGTCAACAACAGCAAGTTCCCACACAGACCTCTATCTGCTGCACCTGATAAATGCTGATTTGAGCCTCAAGTCAGAAACACCAGCAAGCATAAGGTCACTGTGAAACTCAAGAGAGGGTTTACCACAGGAACAAAACAATGCTGAGCCCAGCTTCTTCTGACAAGAGGGACCAGCCCTTCAAATCAGAGGATTTCATGTTAAATGCTATCAGACTTAGCATTTCCATTATGAAGTGCACTAACAAGCTTTATGCACAAAGGAAACTTGCTTGTTCCATGCAGGAGTTGCCATTATTTACAGGTGCATTTCAGCTCCTTGCTACAACAGTACTCAATAGAAAATTTTCAATAAAAAGGCACTTCCTAGCATAATTTATTTATAACAGATCCAAGAGCTGTGAAGAATGCCTTTACGTTTCTAGTTCTAGTCATGAAAAAAAGATATTTAAAGTCTCACAACTGTTTATACTTCCAGGCAGCAGGCCAAGTAGCCCAGAGAAGCCCTTTTACCACACTTGATAGCATCACGCAGCCCAGGTGCAAGCTCTCCAGGATCCCTCACAAGTGGCAGAGAAGGGATGTTCAAGGGCCCTTCCTGAGCAACTCAGTTCTTCATCAAGGAGTCAATTTGTTCAGTCTCTGTTCAATGGTCAGGGCAAACCACAGCACAGAGAACAGATCTGCTGTTGTTAATTCCCCTCCACCCTCCCAGGAGAAAATAAAAGCGAAATAAGGGAGATCGAAGTGGAGAGGTTTACAAGAACAAGGTAACGGCAGTAACCCCTGAGTTAATAATGAAAAACATACAAATATATACAAAACCCGATTCAATGGTCGCCAACAGAATTGTCCAGCAGCCGCTCATGGTAGAAGCACCTCAGGAATAGTGTCCAGGGCTGTTCCCAGCAGCCGATGGAGCCGGATCCTGCAGCGGATCCCTCGGGCTGCAGGCACTCAGCCCGCTCCAAGATGGCGCCGGAGCAGCAAAGGGCGGCAGCAGGGAGGGGCGGGTTTCCCGCGCTCCGGGGTGTGAAGGGAATGGCAGGAGACAGGAGGGAATCCTGACCCATCTCTGCTCTGCCCATGGATCCCTCGGGGTCCTGAACAACGACCTTGCTCTAGGGGCTCCGTACTGACACCAGAAAATCAGCCTGTGGCCTCTCAACGCTCTAATGCCTGATCACCTTCCCTGTAAAGAATTTTTTCCCAATATCCAACCTAACCCTCCCCTGGCAGAGCTTAAGCCCATGGCCTCTTATCTGACTGATGGAGCAGAGCCGACACCCACCCCACCCCCCCGGCTCCAACCTCCTTTCAGGGAGTTGTAGAGAGTGATGAGGTCTCCCCTGAGCCTCCTCTTCTCCAGCCTCAACACCCCCAGCTCCCTCAGCCCTTCCTCACAGGAATTCTGCTGGATCCCTTCACAGCCTCCTTGCTCTTCTCTGGACCTGCTCCAGCACCTCAATCTCCTTCCTGAGCTGAGGGGCCCAGAACTGGACACAGGACTCAAGCTGTGGCCTCACCAGAGCTGAGCACAGGGGCAGAATCCCTTCCCTGGACCTGCTGGCCACGCTGTTCCTGAGCCAGCCCAGGATGCCATTGGCCTTCTTGGCCACCTGGGCACACTGCTGGCTCCTGTTCAGCTTCCTGGCAATCCAGGTCCCTCACCTCTTAAAAAAGAGGTGGCCCAACTCCAATGAGTTCCTTTCAGCACTGCCTGCCCAGGAAGAGGTCAGTACACTCTCCATACCAGGATATTTTCTATTCAGCGTGTGTTCTGCTCATTTTGAGCATATATTTTCCTGCAATATCTAATTTTATCTCCCATTCGAAAACTCACTGCACCACATTAAACTAAATTCATTTCATCCTTGCTATTTCTACACTATAATTATATTATAGACCTCATAAGCTTAGGCTGTGAAAAGCAACTATCCACTTTATTTGAACAGGAGCAGATTATACTTGCTCAAAATTCTATAGAATTTGTTTATGTTTGCATGATTTGCAAGCCCTTGTGAGAAAGAGTATTACTGTAACCATCATGTTTGGTTTTTAAAGTGCTTGTTTTTCCTTCATGTAGCAGATATCATCTGTAGTCATCATGCCTTAGTACACTGAGCCTCCAAGACAGATAATTATAGCAAAGACAGGCAAGATAAGGCTTGTTGAATATCTGAGCTGATGCTTTCCCTTGCAAGCACAAGTCTCCACTGTTGCTGTTTACTGGTACACCGCTCAACTTAGTTCCTCACATCCCAGAAAGACACACCCCCCCCATACCATTTTCCTTTGAGAGCTTTTAAGTTTTCAGGAAATTCCTCTCCCCACTCTCCTAACCCACACCTCCCTGAAAAAAAAATAAAATAAAATTCAATGGCCCCTTTATTTTATGCCCTTATGCAGAAGAAGCATCCCTGGGACTCAGGACTGAACTATGTGCCCTCAAGTCAGAATTCTACTTCCCTGATTGCTGAGGACTTTGCAGTACTCTTTCTACATGAGGGAGAAGGAATGTCCTCTATCCTTTTCCCTGATCTTTGGATGACCCCTCTTTACTTTTAAACCAAAGCTTCAGAAACCTGCCTAGCGTTCTCCCCTCATGGAGCTGTAGTCTGTCAGAGCTGGGCTGTTTGACGGCTCCCTGAGAGCAGGGAATCATCCATGCACTCAGGATGGAAAAACATCTCAATTCATGGTAGCATTACCCCTTGCAAGGCATCTGTAATCACATTACCCAAACTAGAGATTTAAATGAACATCAACAAAAAAGCCTACTGAGAACAAACTCTGGAATACCAGCTCATTTCTGGACACTTGTCCAGAAATTGTTTTGTATGAAAACCAGACTCATTCTGTTAGGTGACATCCTTCAAAAGGTTTAATATTGTGCACAAAGAAACCCCAAGCAGCTTTAACAAGCAGTGACCAGAACAAAGTCACAGTGGTCCTGCAGAGTACACAGAGCTGCATCTCACAGCCTGATACAACAGCAACCAAACCTGGAGTGCAGGAGATGCCAGCACACTGTACAAAAGCAGATCTTAACCCAGGGTATCCATCAACCACAGAAGGGTGAGAGGGAAAAAGTCACTCAAAAGGATAAAGCCTCTGTTCAAAACGTTTACTAAAGCAATTATTGAAGTGTGAACCAAGTTCACCAAGTGCTAAGAAGGCAAGGAAGCCACTCTTAATTAGACACAGATGATTTTTTAAAGCTCTGCAAAGCAGGTGCTGTGTGTAGCAAGCCTGTTATTTTACCTAGAGGGGGCTCTAAGAGTGACACCCAGGGAAACAATGGGACCAGGGATTCCTGGGAGAAGGAATATTAAAAAACAAACAGAACAGAAAAACTGTAAAAGCAAACAGCTCTGTCGCTGTTAGAGCTGTCTGCAAACAGGACATTGCAAGAGGCAGTGTGAGAAAGCATTTTGGTGCAGATCCTTATTTTTAGAGGCCAGAAAGGACCCCAAACCACTGCCCTGTTGTGGCACAATGACACAGAGGGCAGTAGTTCAACACTCCCCCCCTCCAGTATACCTGTGGGTCCATGACTGCAGCAAACTCTTGCTAAAACTATCTTTTCAGTTCATGTATGGGATGACATCTGTCCTCTATACTTTTGAACACCTTTGTTTTCACTTGTGCTCCTTGAGAAAATTAGAAAAACCTATCTGCAACTTCCTGGGCATGACTGATGACATAAAATATTATAAAAATAAAATATAAAATTCTTTCTGGCATTAATGGAAGCAACCTGGGAGAGAGCTCCATTATTTAGAATGGTTACATGCTATTGCTCCTACCTTTTATTCTTTTCATGTCTTATGATGATTCAGATTCTGCAGTCTATTCTCCAAGGAAATATATAATATGAAAGGTGGAAAGCTAGTGAAAATAAAGATTAATGTAGAACACACAGAGAAAATGTTCCTTCTAAGTAGTATCTCCAAGGACTACATTTGTACTCATTCTTTCCTGTAGAGAACCTGAAAATTTTGACTAAATATAACCAACCCCACTGGATACATTTGGGCTTGGAAATATCATTTCAGTAATCATAAAACCATTAATATATGAGAGGAATTGGTATTGCTAAAGTAATACCATGCTGCCAGGAATAATTGCCCATTAGTTAGCATATAACTCCTGTAAGAAATGTCCACATTACTACAGAAATTGCCTTTTAAAAATAAAAATTAAGCTTTTATTCCTCTTTCCAATAGCTGCAGAGCAAGTCTTTGGTGCATTTAAAATGGTTTAAAAACCTCCTCAAATTTCTCAGAGTTTTAAATTACTTCAAGCCTGACCCAGCAGATAGTCAAGAAAGCAACTCCAGTACCAAGCAACCTTGTTAAAACAAATGCATGCACCTGAAAAAACCTAGTATCAGTTTTAAGAAATATCAGCTTAGAGGAGTCATTAGTCCAACTATTCTCAACACCTAGCAATGGTCAAAAAGTTTAGAAATTAGGGCAATTTATTGTCCTAAAATAGCTCCTAAAATTTAATCCCAAAAAGCAGCATTATATTAAAAAAGAAAGCCTACCAAAAAACCCACAAAAACCAAAACACCACCAAACCATGAATGCAGGTGATAAAAAATACTTTTCTAAAGATTAATTGAATGTAGATGACCATTAGGATTGAAAGCAGACTGAAAGTATAACTACTACTACCTCTAAATATTACCAAAGGCACCATATCTTCTCCTCAATGGTAATGCTTCAGATACTTTTTTGGCAAAAGCAAATGATAAAATACATACCCAGAAAATAATTATTGCCAGATTCAAGCTCGCTGCTGCTGGACAGGCTTCAACTATGAAAGTAAGTATGTTCACTTTTATCACTTCCTTAGTCTAAATTCCCTTCAAACCCACGTTTTCAAAATACCCAAGTAAATTTTAGGTGCTAGCTGTTAAAATACACCTAATTAAATCAGGCTAGGATTCAAGGAAGCAAAAAGTTACAATTTTCATCTTTTCAGCTGAATCTATTCATGAAACTTGGCACAAGTTTACCCAAACATTTTCAGACTTTGGTTTATCTGTTCTGGAGAAGAAATAATTGTTGTTCTGCCACTGTTCTAATTTCTTTTCTGGATAAATAGCCTTCTGAGTATTTCCTTACTTTAAAATACATTCCTCTAACTGGCTTTATTCCCAAAATGATGACCAAACTCTTGTTAAGAACTCTGAATTGGTGTGACAGGAAGTAACACCTGCATATGATGAAAAAGAATTTTTTTATTCTATAAGGCACCAATTTATTGCACACATTAACTTTCTAAAATTAAAGGAAATATTCCAATTTATATGACAGAAGTAGAAAGATCTATCCAAGCAGAAATTTCCAGCTGAGTATATGAAATAAGCAAAATCCCATACTGTTTCTGCCATGGCCTCTCTCCAAGTACCCACCAGCCTAGTTTCTTGTTTTAACAAGATTAGTTTCCATAGTTGGGTTTTAGGTTGTTGGGGTTTTCTCCCCCTTTAAGTTTCCCATAAGTGAACTTCATATATGCTGCTGTTAAATGACAGAAGCCTCCTGAAATGACAGTGTCATTCCTCAGTAGAGCTCAGAGATCCTTGAATAATTTTAAACAGAATTAATCATTAACTTCTCCTCCTCTAAGAACCTAAATAAACCCAACCACAGTAGGAGACACCCCTGAGTGGTTCTGTGGATATTAAGGATGCTGGCAGGAATGGTTCTGAAAGTTGGCAGGTCTGCAGGCTCCCAGGGGAATCAAAACCTGCCTTTCCTCATGGGAAGCACTCAGGGAATCGTTTGGCCCTAATTGTTTTCTGCACTCATAGCTTCATTCTTTATCTCATTTCTACATCTCAGGATCTCCTCCTTCAAGGATGTTAAGCTCCTCCAAGTTGAAGATGGTTTAGCTCTGAAAGCAGAGTGTTTTATACCCATGCACCTGAACAGATTCCTTTATAGTTCTGTACAGATAAAAGAAAGTCAAAATGCCAGGAGGCATGCAGGATTTTCAGCAAAAATTCTCATGCTACAGTCAGCCTAATCTATACTGGTGTACAGGCCAGCACATAAATGACTTTAATGTCTTTTAGTTATAAATCAAAGACTACAGCTTTGCAGCCATCTTCTACCAAGTTTTCAGGGCATCCGTGCTCAGGCTGCAAAACTTGCTAAGGGGTAGAGAAAATTATAAAGGCTTTTTAATCCAGATGAATCAACACCAAACCTCACAATTCCCACAGATTCTTCTTATATAGACTTTATAGTCATAAAACCAGAAATTTAAACACACAACAAGAACTTTCAACATTATAAAGGTGAGAAAGGTAATTCTTCAAGTCCCTAACTGTAGGTGACATGAGAAAGCAGCTTATTTTATACCTTACATTACAAGGACAGCTGCACACCCTCTTGTGAGTAAGCCCCAAGTTTGCCCAGGCCATGCTCCATGCAGGTACCATGTCATCCCAGCACTGAGCAGAGCCTGACAGTCCTTGGTATTGACTGAGGGACAGCAGCTCAGTTTCAATGCAAGTTAACTCACTAAGGCAGTTCCCAACTCGAGTTCATTCACCTATGGTTGGCCAAATCTCATCTGCCCCTAGACAGAGCTCTGATCCAGATGAAACGTAGGAATTCCCAGAGAGAATCCTTTGACAGGAGCCAAACTTGCTGTATGTATTGGTGATAGATAAGAATTTTCTCACAGCTATGTGCCCCCTGTGCCAACTGCTTGGATGCTGTCAGCATCTAGAAATACTGGAGGAAAGCCTTGTATCAGGGAGTGCATCCCAGAAGGCAAACCTCTCCTCAGCTTCTCCAGGAAATCTGTTCCTGAAACATGGAGCCACAGCAGAAGGCATTAGGACTGGCCATGGAGCTGCTTCTCTGGTCACTCCTGTTCTTTATAAACCTAAAGCCCCTATCCAAATTTACACAGCAAGATAAACTGCAAGCTCCAGGAAAGCAGAGTTCCAGCTCTTGGCTGCTGTGCCAGGAAAGGTCATCCTGCAGGGTGGATAGAAATGAATGCTATTCCACTTTAACAGTTACTTTTTACTCTGTTAAGGTGCCTTCTTTTCACAAATAAACAGGCTCCTGAAAGACCCACAAAGCCTACTAAGCCTAAGATCCAATTCTTTTCTGTCTTTTCTGTCCATGGCCACTAAGGCCACTGGTTTCCTGTACCTTCACACCATCAGGAAAAGAGGATCACTGGAGGTATCAGTGCAAGGGAATATCAGCCTGGATCCAACACAGTGCCCTACCTGTTCAGTAGTGTATCATGGCTGCAGTTTAAAAGACATTTTGATTAAGAACCCTGGAGAGTTAAATGACAGATTTAGAGAAAGCACTTAAGAGGGAACAACCCAAAAGGCTGAATCCTTCTTCTTGCCAGGGGTGGTGTAGGGCTTTCTTGCAGCAATGGGGAACATGGAATTGCTGCCTCTACAGACAGCAACAACACAGGAAAAAAAAAATAACCAATAAATAAAGGAGAGTTGTATGCTGTGCAGGACTGCAAGAGATCAGCATGGCAATGGAGACACCACCATCTCAGATTCCAAGATATGCCTGTGTGCCCTGCAGAAAAACTGGCAGTTCCTAAAAGACCCCAACTGGAAGCCTGCTGGGAGCACATGCACTCAGCTCCTTCCACATCACAGATTTTGCAGCCCTGAGAAAAAACAGCTGGGTTTAGAAACACCTTCCATTCCAGTAACTGACAGTAGTGATTTTTAAAGTAATTTTTTGGCATAACATCATTACTCAACAGAAAACACTTCCTAGATAGATTTCTTTCCTGAGCTACGTGGGAACACCAAAACTCCTTTCTCCTAACTGCATTGAGCTGTTACTTCTACTCAGTTATTTGGAATAAACCCCCTGTTTCTCAGCCTCCATTTCTCACAGTTAAATGGTTCTTATCATCTTGACATCAGGATCAGAACTGAGGTAGTGCTAAGTCCACATCCAGATGCAGGCAAGACTATGAAGAAGCCACACTCAGACCAGCACAGGGTGCAGCATGGAAATAATAAACAACACATCAAAGACAGTTTCCCAGCTGTAAAAGATTCTCCCTTTTAATTCATCAGCTCATTCAACTGCCACATTACTTTGTTACAGTTCATATTCAATACAAAGTAATCACAAGCGGTTTACTGGACTGAATATTCATAGCAGTTTGATCCAGAAGTCAATCATAAACCCTTAATATCAGCTTTTCTGTTATTAGAAAGTACTTTTATGATAAAATAAAGTTTCTTGACTTTCAGTAATTTACCATTTGGTCCTAATGTACTAAAAGAAAAAAAAAATCCTTAGAAGTCTGAAAAAGCCTAAAATAGAACAACATCTGCTAAAACTTAGGTGCAGCTGTTTAGTGAAGAGATCCAGTCTAGAAAATCCAGTATTTAAAGCTCCCTCTGCAATCAATAAAAACCCTATTAAAAATGTCATGAAACGGGGTGAACTATTTTGTCCAGGTTCAAAGTTATTTGTTTTGTGGGTTGTTGTTTTTTTAAAGCACCGACTTCTTTTGGTCATCAAAACCTGGAGGGATGTTTTATGATCTAGTGTCTCACAGGTTTTCAGCCATGCAGGCCAAATTCTAAACCAGCCTCTATAGCTTGCTGCTTTTCCAAAGCAGTCAGAGTTGGTTTAGTTATAAGGATAAAGATCCCCAAAGCAGCTTCATCTTGGGTGTAAGGCCTGTTGACTTGTCTGCTTAGTAACTGCACTTCAGTGTTAACCAAAATTACATTAAGCTTCTTACCAGCTTCAGGTTCTCTTCAACAACTGTACAGATTTCTGTGCAAAGCATCTTGCATGGCATCACTTCACTGTTCTGGGGGAAAACCTGAATGTTATTTATATAAAAAACTAACCCACACAACACTAGCATCATCTTGGGCCTGGGGAGTGTGAGTGTAGACTGTTCTAATCCTTAGGCATAGCAGTGGGAGTGGTGTCCTTCCAAGCTGCTGATTTAGTTTTTAACTGAAATTGAAGTGAAAGGGACAAATTCCAGTTTTCAGCAATAGCATCAATCACTAAACCTCTACCAGGCAGGTGAGATTCCTGTTGAAAAATATAGGGACTGTTAAAATGAGTAAGTTCTATTTGTTACTGTAACCCAGAGCAACCTGAGCATACCAAAAAAACTGAAAAAAGGGGACCCAAAGATGAAGCTTACATCTGCCTGCTTTATGCTACCCAGTGCCTGGGAATACAACACATAGGATAAACTATTATCTATTATTATTAATTTATAAATTATAATAATATATTATATATTATGTATTATTATATACTATATATTGTATATTATATATTATTTATAATTATAATAATATTACAAATTATAATAATAAAAACTATTATTATAAGAAGCTGGAGAATAAAGGGTTGATTTAACTGGAAAAAGAAGATGTAGTACACCCTTTGCCAGCTGCCCAAATGTCTAGAGCAAAGTTTTAGAGACTGTCATGTTTCAGACCTCAACCTACCCAGAAGATTTAGATGGTTCTTGATTCATGATAACTCTTGGGTTTGATATCCTAGTTGGGAGCATAACTTAAAGAAAAAAACAAACCAAACCTAAAAACATGCTTCCATCCCTCTTGGTTAGGAAACTAGAGCTGTGCACAAGACTACTGAAAGTCTGTAGCAGTAAATAAAATAATACATAACAGAGCAAACTGGAAGTGAGCTGTACACAAGCTGTTACTGAGCTGACAGGGGTTATGGTTTCTGAGCAGCCTGAATGCCTTCACTGGCAGAGCCAAGGACACAGGTTCTGTCTTTCATCTTCTTTGGATATGGGTTAGAAGCCATTTTTAATATTAAGAAATATTTCTGTTTCCTTCCTGTATTTTAGGAAAGTGTTGATTTACACTTTTAAGTGCACTTTGGGAAGAGGAATGTACTTTTTATTGCTCCTTCATAAAATGTTTGGGCTTCCTCTCAGATCTCCTCCAAGAAGCTGCCTAAGACTTGAAGTGAAAGAGCTAACTATACTTTGAAACATTTGCCCTCCCACACAAAAGACCCAAAACAAATCCCTCTGAGCTTTTAAGGATCTTACTAACATCTTCATCAGAGCACAAGTGGTTCTTTTGGTCAAAATACAGTTTTCCAAAGGATAAATTGATATCTCTGCATAGGCAGTTGAAAGACTTCCTGGCTGCTGCTGGGCATAGGGAAAAGCAAATATGTTCTCAATTCAAGGGCTACATTTTCAGGCCAGGGATGTCACAAAATAGAACTCCACACAGCTTTCCTCCAGAACACCTGCCTTCCTTTTCCCACAAAAGCTTCATGAACAGGTACTTTAGAGAAGTGAACAGACCAACTTCTGTATGAGCAACAATTTAAGTAGATGAGAACTTGTCTGGTGGGAAAGGAGGTAACAGGGGATGGTGGGAGATTTGAAACCTCAGCAAACGTGAGGGTCGTCTCCTGTGGATTCCACAGTCTGAAGGCTAAGGAGCTTCAAGTGAAGAAGCAATTACCATTTCTGTTTTGTTTGGTAATTACACATGTAATTGACCTCTAGAACTTGTTGCTGCAAGGTTCTGTGGGTGCTCATAGCTTCTGTAAGGTCAAAACCCAAGTAGATAAATTCATGTGGCTCAGGAAGTATCTGAGGCACAGACAGCTGGCAGAGACAATTCTGAAGAACACCCCAATGTGCTTGTCCTGTTCCTCTACTTACCCCAGGTACCCAGCACTGGCCCCAACTGGAGACCAGGCACAAGCTCAAGGGACCTTTCAGCTCTCCTGAAGTCTTGTGGTGATGGTTCTTCAGGCAAAACTGGTGGAAAATGCAGGGAAAGTGAAGATGTCAAGGATAAAATATGTATTCTTTTGCTGACTTTTCAGAGTAACAGTAATGGACTGCAGCAGCAGTTTTATTTTTCTTTTTTAATTAGTTGGGTCAAAATAAAGTGGATTGTCACAGTTAACCTCAGTGCTGCACAATGCATCTCTGTGAGCACAAACACTATCCAGAATATCCAAGTGACTTTTAAAAGACTTTTATGGATATTCCACTCTCAAAGGATGCTGGACAAGATCAATGGACGCCAACTGAGATCATTATGTATGACTTACCTTGCCCATTTCCTTCCCTTTCTGCCTTTGAGGCTCTTTTAGTGCACTGAATGTCTTTCTGGGGAATTTCATTTAATATCTTGGCAGCATACTCAATTCCTCCTGTCAGATCCTTGAGGCAGTCCTATAAATAAAGGGCAGAATGCTTTATTACTAGACTCAGCAAAAGAAATGTGCACAATGATGTCCTTATTCATACCAAAATATTATTAAAATGTGCATACTGTTTCTGTGGTTCAGAGGCAAAGGGAGTCAAGCAATTCTAACTTAATGGCTTCAGCTCCCTCTTCTCCTAGATGCAAGTGGAACACTTGTGTTTTGAATTCCACTCCACACAAGCTGCCATTTCTGCCTCCTCTGCTTCTGTTCACTCACACAGGCCCACAGCTCTGCCATGAACACACACTTCATTTGCTTTTGATGCTGACATGTAATTAGTATCAACTGCATTTGAAGTTTTAGCAAGTGGCAGCCTGGACAGACAGTGCTGCCTTAAAGCTTGGAGCTCAGGATGCCTGAGTGACCTTTTCCAGCTGCCTCTGGTGTGTAAGAGACCTGGGAGCAGTCACATTGGGTTCCCATTCCAAATCCACCAAACTTACAATCTGTTGGTGCAGAACAGTGGCCCCAAAACTTTGGTCCAAACTAAAATAGAAAGCAGGTCATTGCTAAACACACTAATTTAGAACGAGGCTGCTTCAAAAAGACTTCAAAGTACTTGCTAGTGTTACAGGCCAATCCATTCAGGGATGACTTTCAAACACACATTGCAGCCAGACTCAGGATTCTGTCAGATGCTCATCCTATGTGTGCACTACACTTGTGGGATTTACATGAGAAGGAAGAGGTTTAATACTTTTTATAAAAAGAAGATATTTCTAACATGAAGAAAGCACTAAAGTTGGACCAAAAACCTCCCATTTCACCATTCAGGAACTGTAGTTCTACAAGCAGTAACATCACAACCTTAACTGGCCTTAAAGTGGGCAGTTGCTTGATGTATTTGCAACGTGATTCTCCCAAGCATTAAAAGTACTTTCATTCTCTAGTTTTAAGTGATTAAATAATAGTTAACAAAAAACTAGTAACAGATCTGCAAGAAAACACAAATTCCAGAAAGCAGCAGCAGCATCTTATTGAGGTGCAGCAGTTTTAAGGCAAACATACCCTATGAGCAGCTCATCCCATGTCCCAGTAGACAGCATGTGTTCAGCTACTGGGATGTTGGGAGAACCAGAAGCAAGAGGATCCTCAGTGCTCTGAGGAGGGGCATGACATTAAGAGATTAATTTCCAGATAGCTTTTATTTTTTGAAGACTTTACCAAATCTTCATGTCTTGACAACAATACCATGCAGCAAATGCTGCAGATCACCCCCTAGCAGCCTCTTCTGGCAGAGGAAGAAGGAATGCAAACTTGTCCCACTCAGAAGAGACCTTGTGACCTTAATCCTTGCTTCAGGGGAATGCAGCAGCTGTCAGATTTGGTGACAGAACTGCATACATTTCATGCCTTGTAGAAGGAGCAGAAACTCCTCTAGACCACTGCCTTATAGTAGAAATCCCTTCAGAGGAATGAGTGGTCACTAAACACACAGCCTGCCCACACCTCTCCCTTTCTCCCCCATTCCACCTCCTGTTGCAGGAAAGCTCCAGTAACCCTGAGTAACCTCCTAGGAAATCCATACTTCTGAATGGGGACTTAGGGAAAACATACTTAATTATCTGCTTGGCATACTTCTTTGGAATGGGAGGAGCTGGGTATCAATGTTTGCACCTGGTGTTCCATAGCCACTGCCTGTTCAGCTTCTGCTCACAGGGAGGGATAAAACCCAACATTTAAAAAAGGCATTGCAAAAGATGGACCTTCCAAGAGTTCTACAAAACACCTTTTTTAGAGCTATGGTGCATTACTGTAGCAGCACTTCTACATAAAAGGAAAATTAGTGCTCTCTCTTCATTTACATCCAGGACCTGTCTAGATTTTCCTATAATTACTCCTCTCAGCCCGAGATGCCTCAGTTCCACACACCTTGCACACAATTAGGCCATGAAATACAGTATACTGGTATGACTTCCACCTTGGTTCACCTCTGGTTACTGGTAAGCTCTTAGTGCAAATTTAACAAAACCTATTTCTCACATCCAATATTAAAGCAGATTTCTTTTCTTATTAAAATACCTATGTAAAGAAGAACAAAGGTGTCAAACAATCAAAATATTGCTGGGCTCATGTCTCAGCTGATGCAGAGCTGTAGGACTCCAGGAGGCTTTACTCACTGTTTACTCAGTAAACCTCATCCTGTTCAGAGCAGTCCCTGACTTTCTCAGTACACAACACAACATTCTAATCCTGAATGTTTAATAGCAGGGTTCCACGAGGACTTCAGTTTTAAGAGAACTTCCTTAAGGTGTAGTAATGCAGTTCAAGTAGGCTTTGCTTACACATATGGGCAGTTGTTATCACACAGAGCCAGGGGGAACACTTAACAGTAGGAAGCACTACGACCAGCAATGTGATTTCACCCATACTAATGCCAAAAGGATTTGTGATTACTGCAGTAATACAAATAGCAGCTGCCATCCATTAACACAAATCAAAATGTGGGAAAATAGAAGGCACCATTACCCATGGTTTCTAATTAGCACAAACCACACAGTGAACCTGCTTCAAGTGACATCATTATTCTAACTGCATCCAGATTAGTTTCCTGCCTCTTATGTAGCTTCACCACAAAAGGAATGAACTGTAAACTTCAGAGCAAAAAAAGATCTTTTGACTGTCCACCTGTGTGTGACTGTCCACCTGTGTGTGACTGTCCACCTGTGTGTGACTATCCACGTGTGATGACACGTGGAAACTTGATTGCCATCTGTCTGAAAGGGGGTATAAGGTCTCAAGAAAAAAGGGTTTAAAATTAAAAATTTGTCTGAAAAGCCAGAAAATAACACAGATGCATCAAAATAAATTATGCATCAAAACCAATTCAGAGATTCAGCTAACAACTGACAAATGCAAATATTAGGCATGAAAAAGCAGGATGTTTGCACAGGTCTAATACATATTTTTTCTTACATACACACAATTCATATTTGTGGTTTCACAGTCAAGAATTAAATGAGCAGTGTGGGGTGGGCTGCCATTCAGATGGATGAACTACAAAAAGAAAACTCCCTTAAAATCCTATGCATGTATTTTTAAACATGAGCAGGCAATAATATTCCTTGCTACCTTTGGAACAGGTACCAATGTCAAAGCCAGGGCTGGAAAGTCATTGCTGCTGGCAGGGCACTACTGTGAGGACACTCATGGATGCAGTGGTCCCACTGACACCATCAGGTGTTGTTTATACATGATCCAAGTCTGGATGTCAGGGCAAAACAGAAGGAACCAGCAGGGAATATACCACAGAAGAAAGTGGTAAGAAGAGAAGGATTAGCTACATAAATACAAAAAAACCAAACCAAAAGAAACAACCAAACAAAAAAAAACCCCAAAACATTCCTTCTCTTTCAAAGGGGAAGTTAAACAAAAACCTAGAATCTACTGCAAATGGGAATGATTCCAATATGAAAATGTTTATTTACATTTAGGCCTTAAAAACACTTAAGAGACCCCTTAAGCTAAATACACTTTCCAACAATATTCATGTTTAGAATCTGAAAAAATGTCTTACCCAAATTTTGCTTTACCTGGTTAAAACATGCCTTTTTTTTTTTTTTTTTTTTTTTCAAGAGAAAGGCAACAGAATAACATCCATTTAAATACTTCCCACTCCTTAAAATGACCTGACCTGCATGTTCTGTCTGCTTTGAAAATCTGGATCACTTTAGATTTAAGCCACAGAAGAGTTTTCAGGATAAAAGTAACTACTTTTAAAAGCCTAGATGTCTCAAACTTCTCAGAAAGAACTGGAGTACTTTCCCAGATGCTTGCTCAGTCCTTCACTGCACAAAGCAGGTAAACCTGCAGTGCTGAAACCATGCCTGCTTTTTGGACCAGATGCATCCCAAGCAGTTCCTCTGCTGGGGAAATCAGACTGTTTGAGGAGATCTGAACTACTTATTTTCTCTGGACTTAGCCTCCCAAGAAGTTGCAGCTATATTACTTGACTTCTCCTGAACTTAGCTTCCCATACCTAGATAATAAAAGTATTTGCTTCCCCTCTCTACCCACCAATTTGAATTTTAAGGTGTTCAGGTTGTAAAACTGCCCAGCACTCTGGGATCCTGATCCTACTTGGTTTCCATTGATATAAATAAGTGTATAAAAATAAGTGTATAAAAAGCCTTGCCAGTTAAAAGAAAACTGTTAGACATGCACCTGGGTTTACACCTCCAACAGAACCAGTGTTCTTTAGATTCAGATGCAAAACCAGAGGGCTTGGGGTGGAGAGAACAGCACAGTGTATCTACAACAGCTCATACTGCAGGCACAGCTTTCCTCTCCTCTGCATTTGTAGGATGTAGAACAAGCAAACGAGGTTTTTACTAAAGGTTTTTACTAAAGGGTTACAAAATGGTTTAATCAGACAAGTCATCTACCAGATGACTCCAAACAATAAATATGCACTCACTGATCCAGTGGAGTATATCACCTTAAATATCCATGAAGATTCAGGCCACAAGATTGCTGTAAACATCCTTCACTCCTAGGTAAAACACAGCAATACATCACCTTGGCTCATTTCCCCTTACCAAGACCACATTAACCTTCCATAATTATGAGTACACACTGACAAACATAAGAGACATAACTAGACTCAGTGCAGGGTTCATGTTTATTGGAATCAAACTGAAAAAAAGTGCTATGGGCTATTAAAACTGGCCAGAGAACAAATGGTTGAATTATTTGTGTAAAACCAGTGCCATCTTGGGACACTTTCAGCTCCCCCTTTGTTGAAAGTCACAAGAGTCCTCATTAAAGAGATGAGGGTGCATTAAATGAAGGCAGAAATTAGAGCTGATTTTGAATATGCACCAGTTTAACAGAACCTTGTAATCTGCTCAGGTGCATTACACTTGTGATTTCCTTAATGTTTCTTTAATGATTAGGAAGGTAATTCTCTGTTGCACTGCAAACCAGTTTTGTTCAGACACATTCAAGTTTTCCCACAGTGGAGTAAGCAAGTTATCAAGAGAACTAATTAGCCTGACCTTCTGTTTGCCCAGTAATGAGAAATGCATCAAACAGGTCTCTCTTTTCATGTCTGAGACTGTCAATTAAAGCTCAGGCTTTCTATTTATCTCATTGTCCACAGGAATATTTACCAGGAGCACAGCCCATACAAGCAGTGCCCTATCCACTCACCTCTTCACACTACCAGGTAATAGCTTTGAATTTTCTTCAGGGGAGAAAACCACCAGCCATAAAGGAAACCTCCTTTGCAGCAGCCAGATAAAATCCTTGAGCATTGAGTTCCTTTAGGTAAATTAAAAGCTACAAACTCAGACACTAATGGATCCTACGTGCAAGAACTGCTCTCAACAGACTAACCATACCCTGATTTATTAGGAAATTCAGGCATTGCTGCATATGAATAAACTATAGATTCTGATTTCTCTAACAGCACTTTTTTTTCCACATGTAAGCCCCTAGCTCATACATTTAATATTTTACAAATAAAGCAAATCAGAAGATAAACCACTGAACCACCACAATCAAAGACAAAGACCTGAGGACTAACAGGAACAGCAGCTCTGGTGTAAATTACCCCTCATGCTGCTCAGACAAGCTCAGAACAGGCAAGGTTACCAGGGAATGAACTGAGGAAGGTTATTTTGTAGAGGAAATAACGTGCTGTCTGCCTCTCTTCTACCTTAAAATAACCCAAATGTCACATATGTGACATTCTGGCAATTTTTGCAAGAACCCTGTCTGGTCACAGAACATTAATTCTAAGACCTAACATAAGACATTCCATAGCCTCAGATCCATACATTCATGGCCTCTTCCAACCATACTTTGACAAACAAACCCAAGAAGCCTTGTAACAGCACAGACCTTGACACTTGCTCTGCTTAAGGAAACTTCTACATCTGCTGATTCAAACCCCTCTACCCATTTCATACAGGGTATGGAAAACATTCCAGTTTTGCAGCCCTCATTATTCTCAAGTACACAACTGTCTGCAGAGAAGCTGAGGACTTCCAGAGAGATTTGTTTCTTGCAATGAAGAGCACTGCATGTTCCTAACCCATTTTCACCAGTGCCCTCCATCACTGGGAATGAGGCTCTTAAACTCACTGCAGGCTCCATGGAGAAGTCAGCACACCAAGAGTGCTCCCAGCACCCCTCATGCCACCATGTCAACTTTTTCAGAAGGTCTTGTACCTTCCTTCCTCTTTTAAGTTATTCATACACCTGACAACATCTTTGTGAGCTTTTAATTTTTAAGATATTCCTATGAAAGCCACTCAGCTGTCACTTTTCCTCTCTGACACATGACTGAGTGTCATGACATTCCTCTTTCACCCACTGCATTAGTTTTCAGGTGATGTTGGTCAAGAAGTAAAAGGTCCAATTTCAGTTTCCTCGAGGGGGGTTCAAACTTGTGCCTTTGACTGCCCTACCAGGCAGGACTCAGAGCCTCAGAACTCAGTCAGGCTGATGATGCTGCAGGTTTGAGGTGGAGGCAGGCAGGGAAGTTAAATGAGTTCTGTGTTTTCCATAAGCAGAAGACTGCCCTAAATGCTAAGCCACACGTGGAAGAATCTTTCTCACCCCTCATTTCTCTTTAATATTGAACTGGCTTTTGACTGATCTTGCAGTAGGCACTGTTATGTGTAAAACATACCCCACAGAAGGGCTGTGAGCAGCCTTGGGGAGGCCTTACAAAGCAGAGCAGAAAAGCACTGCCCCAGGGCACAAGTCCCAGTGGGGCCCTGTGCAGCCTCCTTGCTGACACCAGATACCAGCAGGCACAGTGGGTATTCCACAGCTATTCCACACCACACTTCCAGCCTTAGAGATGAGTTCTGCCTACAGCCCAGGGTCAGCACCTTAAAGCTTTTGGGGACTGCTTGTCAAGCCATTCCAGATGGATCAAGGAGACCAAAACCCAGTGCCTGAGTCCCTGCCTTAATCCTGTTCTACTTCACAAAGCCAAGCCACTATAGCCCATGTCTGTAAATCTGCACTTGCATCACTTCCCAAAAGAAACAAGGTTGACCCAAAATCTCTTCAGTTTCAGCAGCTTTTGGCAGCAGTCTTAGAGGATGTGATGTTATTTGCTGTGCAATAGGAATACACTTAACTTCGGATACCAATATCAGGTATCAGAATTCAGCTGGTGTTCAGCCACCTGAATTAGGAGCAATGCCTTGTGGGCAGAGCACTGCCTGCAGTCTCTTCTCTAATTCTACCTCAGAACATGCTTTTAAACCTCAGGGATGCCATCAGCTCCTCTTTATCTGACCATCTCCAGCTGATAAATGGAAATAAACATCACCTCTGTTATAGCATGCTTTGAGAACTACATAAAAGGAAAATTATGTTAGTACTAAGAGGCAATCAGCACCTCTTAGTAGATGACACTCCTTCAAAGTGTTGGCAGAGAACCACTGCACTTCAATTTTAAAGCAAACAGGAACAGATAACTGGCACAGAGAGTAGCTGCCAGCCAGGCATCTTGTTTTCTCACTTAGGTTTATATAATTAACATGAAATCTGATGGTCCAAGTTTGCTGTTCTCTTAGTTTCCAAAATTAAAATAGACTCCATCATTTGCTCTCTTGGGCGTTGTGCCACCCAAGAGCTGATGCTGACTGCTCAGGGTCCAGAGCAGAACATATTACCAAGTCAGAAGCAATCCTGAGCCCTTCAGCATATTTTTGCCTCATGTCAAAGTATGAAAACCAAAAATCCTTCACCTTGCAAAAGGAAAAAGTCACTAGATGGGGAAAAACATAAGAGAATGTTCTAGTTTTATAATTAAAAGGTAGTCTCTTAGAGAAATATGTTACATGGGCACCTGTCAACATGAAGCAGCCTTCTCCCTCGTGGCCATTCTCCATGTCACCTAATGAGACCAGACAAGCAGGACAGCCAGGTCAGCACCCTGGTACCTGACAAGTGTTTGACAGGCAGCTGCACCCACGTGGCATCGTGCAAGTCAATGTGAAGAGACCAAAGGGCTCTGTTCCTTGCACACTGCTCACCCACTTTAAACTAGGAACTAATCTGCAGTATTTATTTGATGTGGGAAGGAAACAAAATAGGAACTTGAAACAACTTTAAGATTATAGTACCCATAACGTTAGCTGCATAATAGAATGGGAAAACAAACTCGTTTATTACATCAGTATTTCTTTCTTAGTGCCATAAATTAAGCATATTTGTTGGCAGTTCTCCCTTGCCAGGAATAATTCTTTTATTCATGAACCTACTCATTTTAAGGAGTGAGTCTTTAAAGCCCATTAGAAAAACATCATCAACACATTCTGGGGTTTTTTTAATGCAAGGAAAGAAATGCTAAGCAAGCTGCCATTCCTATTTTTCAAAATAAATCTCGTTTTCTCTCCCACAGTTCCATACCAGTACATAAAACATTGATTTCAGCACAGTTACTCTGATTTACATGGCTCTAGAAGCAGAGTCACAACCCCACAGCATACATAAAGATTTCTGCAGTGTCTCCTTACGTTGCTGAGTCTGCATGCACCTAACCTGGGACAGCAGAGGAATTTCAAGTGCTCTAATGCTGCAAAGGGAAACTGTGCCTTGCTTCCTGGGCTAAGGATTATTATTCACATTGCCACAGTGCCCTGAGAACAAGACCCTGTGTGCTGGTTGCTCATAGGATCTCAAGACAGAGCAGTTTCTGAATATTTACCACTGAAACAGGTAACAGCAAAGCTAGAGCTGGGAAGCCAAGACAAAAACCTCCAGCAGCACCTCCTCAAGGTCTCCAGGTGTAAGTGACAGGTATCCTGTGACAGGTATCCTGTGATACTGACAGGTGGAAGTGCAGCTCAGGGCCCCAGCACCAGATTTCCTCTCTGCTTGGGTTTCCTCTGGACAGGACAGTGCTTTCTGCTGCAACTTGCTGGAGTCTTTCTGAACTACAACACAGATACAGCATTCATTTTTTAGCACGTCATATTAAAGCATCTTTCACTTTAATCTTTTCACAGATTTGTGGGGAAATGGCCTTAATGAGAAAAAGAAATGCTTTTCCTTTGGACATGCATATAGAATCACAGAATCTGCTGAGCTGGAAGGGACTCATCAGGATCATCAAGTCCAACTCCTGTCCCTGTGCTGGGCACCCCCAAGATGACACCAGGCGCCTGAGAGCCTCATCCAAATGCTTCTTGAACTCGGGCAAGCTTGGAGCTGTGAGCACTTCCCTGGCTGGGAATGTATATTCTCAAGTATATTTGAATATGCGCTGGTATTTTAGGTCCCTCCTTTAAATGATATATGGGGAGGAGTGGAAATCAAACACACACTTGTATCACTTGAAGGTCTGGGTTAAAAAAAAAAAGAGGAAGGGGTGTTTGGATTTTTCCATGGTAATTCCACAATATTTGTGTACCTAGGTTGCTTTCCTGTACACAGAACGTATCCTTCTGCAAGCCCTTGGCTCAAAGGGATTCAGTGAGGCACTGCTGTTTGCCAGGTACTATTAAAAAGCAATGTTCTAGGTATTCATGGAGCTTGTGCCTAAAAACACACACTCTAGCTGGTTAGGCACATTGTTACAACATCTAGCTTCAGTATTTCAGTCAGTTATTGACTTTACACCAACCAAAACTTATTGTCACTATTTGTTCATGACTTACATGTCTTTACAAAAAAAACCCAAGTACATTTATTTGTTCATCAATTAGTTACAGACAAAAAGCTAAATATTCCTTAGCACTTCCAGTGCCAGATTCCAACATGAAATAAAACAGGTGGTGTATTTGAACAGATATCATCATTTTTTGCAGCAGTCTTAGCATCAAAGGTGACACTCACATTCATCCTATCCTCCAGTGCACCAAATACTGTATTTCCACCTCCAGTAAAGGGATATCCTCTCACCTCCTTCTCTTTTCCCCTTTATTGTTTGTCTTGCTCAAAGCTAGAAGTAGCTGCACAAAGAATACAGGTTGCTTAAAACCAAACCTTCCCTTCAAGTTTAGCAGGGCACTTCAGGGCACTGGCAATGTACCTACTACTCTGTGACAGTTTTCATGGATCAATGGCTGTATTAAACACAAATATTCCACTTAGGAGGTGACACACAACACCTGTGGGATGTTGGACTGGAGGGTCTGTGTCCAGCTGTAGGCTCCAGGACATTGGGCTGCAGCCCTTTAGGGGCAGAGGTTTCCCTGGATACACCCTGTGCAGTGCCCAGCTCTCCAAGTTCACTGGAACCTCAAAGTGCCAGAGCCAAACAAACACTAAACCAGAGTTTGAGCTGAGAGCAGTCTGCTAACCCCTGAATGCTATGGAAACACAGCAGTTTGCAGCTCAGAAGCACATACAACCACTTCACTTTGTGTTCTCCAAGTATTACTCTTAAAAAAAAAAAAAGTGTTAACAAACATGAAGAGTTTGAAGCTGATTTACTGATAGCCCCCAGCCCAAAACAGGCATTTCAGATTTTAAAGCAGACTTGACACATCACTCTCAAAGCTGGAGGACTGTAACCTCTCCTTCCTCATACCTATTATATGTCCCTGGATTTTCCCTCTCACTGGGGCAGGGTAACCAAGATGACATTTCTTCTAGAACTGATCCTAATGAGCACTAGCTGAACAGACAGGTGGGACAGCAAGTCTAATTCACACCTCTGTCCACTTCAGATTCAGGTCACAGGAAGCAGGTCTGATCACCATCCTCAAAGGAAAGAATTTCTTCCTAATGTCTCACCTAAATCACCCCTTGTCAAGTTTTAAACCATTTCCCCTTGTTCTCTCACACCATGAAAAAACCCTACCCCAGCCTTCTTGTAGAGCCCCTTCAGGCTGAACAACCCCAATCCCTCAGCCTGGCTTCCCAGGGAGGTGCTCAGCCCTCTGAGCATTTTACTGGCTCTCCTCTGGATATGTTCCAGGAACTCCATGATGTCCTTCTTATCTTGGGGACTCCAAAACTGGACACAGTACTCCAGGTGGGGTCCCACAAGACCAGAGTAAAGGAGAAAAAAAAAAAACAAAACAAACTCACCCCCCCTCAACCACCTGTCTACTACTGTTGTCTAGATCTTTTTTTCTGTTTATGCTGCCCAACTTGGACAAAGAGTATTTTTTCATTACCTCCTGCCTGATTTATGTTTATATATGTACAACAGAAACCCATGTTGCCCTTTTGTAATTAGACACTGTGCAGCCACCTGCCAGCCTGTCTGTGCTCCAGCAACTCAGCATGTGCTCCTATAACCAAGATAGAGAAATCACTGGAATGCTGCACAGGGTGACAAACTGCAGTAAATATCTTACAGGGAGGCCAAAATACCTTACAGGGAGGCAGTCTGTTTACTTACATCCAGGATATAAAACTCTACATGCAACTCAGTCAAAAAAATCTAGCATCAGAAAAGACAAACAGAAGGCAATGTCGTTCTTCCTTGCTGTCTTCTAGACTTCTTTCCCACCTTATTTTCCCTAGGATACAACTTCTTTAATAATGTATTTTTCAAGCTTGTGTGCACTGTGGATGTCTCATCATTAGATGTGGGTGTTTCCATGCATAGTTTATAAATAACAAACTGTGAAACCAAATACAATTTTCCAATTTGGTCCTTGATATGGAAGTGCTCAACTTGAGGAGCATTAGAGAGATCTTATTTTCAGCATACCCAGGAAAGGGGGTTGGTTCCATGGGTGGGTGAGGGCCAGCAGGAGTTTTTGGGGGTCACTCTTTGTGTTTGAATTCCAGGTCTGTTCATGTGGATTCGTGGAGGTGATATCAGTAACAGTGGAAGTTTGCCTGAGGAGGGGGAGTGTTTCTTACATTTGAGGTTTTAGGTCCTCAAGCAAACCTGTAGCCCAGTTTTTGGTGGTGCTGTGGGGAGGGTTCCATGGGTGGGTGAGGGCCAGCAGGAGGTTTTGGGGCTCACTCTTTGTATTTGAGAACCACATCCATTCTTATCGAATTTTGGAGATCATCTCCACAGCATTCAAAAAGTGCCAGAAATCACTAAAAAGTGAAAAAATCCCAAAGTGGGCTTGCATATTATGACCATTGAGGCATTACTGAAGTATCAGTGAGATCACAGGTGTGCTTAACTAGGCATTTGCTGAGCTGGAACAAGAGACAAAGCTACTGAAACTACCTCTCCCACTGAAACTGATAAATCCATAAGAAATCAAGAGGATTTCAGGACCTGAACAACATTAAAGTTTTATTCTGTGTAAAACTGTGGCATCAAGGCCAAAGTTGGCAGCCTGGGCAAGTGTTTCACAACCAGATGATCCTTACAACCTAGTTGTTTAAAAGCAGATTGGCTATTTTCATTATATATGCAAGCACAGACCATTTTCTATTGGGGGACAGCAAACAGAGAGCAAGAAGGAACTGAACTCCCTTTCCCAGTTCCCAGCATGACACATTTTCCCAGCATGTTACATGTTTTTCCTACTAGCTCCCTAGACCAAACACACAGCACTTTCATTGAAAATTGGGTCACAGCCTTAACACAAGAAATGGCCTTCAGTGAAAGGTGCACATCACTATTGGCTGGCAACATCTGGTTCTAAACAGCACCATTTACAAAAAATTAAAGAGAAAAAGCAGACAAGAAGCATCTCTCTAAATCCTCCTGGATAAGACAGTGCCCTGGAATGTGGGAAATCCAAATTCACTTGCTGCTTACCCCCACCTGAAACAGGGTCTTGACCCAGCTCTCCTCAGTGTTTGAGCAAGAGTACTGGCATAGCAGCTGGCACTCTAGATTGGATACTTGTTTCACTGGGGGGGAAAAAGAAAAAAAAAGCCAAAAAATCTCCCAAAGCAATCAACAAACACCCTCCCCCCCCATCATTTTAAAGCTTAAACATCCCCCACTCAAATCTCTAATCAGACTGGAGACCACATAGCTTTAACAATACCATGTTCAAGTAACAGTTCCATACATGACCTGTAAATGAAATGGCCCTCCAAGACATCTCTGTAATAAAACACATGCAGGCTGACAGCAAAAGCTCCTTTGCCAAGGCTGGGGAAAGTTCTCACCCTCTCCTTTGACAAATCAACCAAACAGTCCTGGAAGAAGGGGATCATCTCATCCTGCACACATGAAGACTTGGTTCCAGTTTGCTTCCATAAATCCTAAAGGACTGCAAGTACTTGCAGTGTCACCACAGGCATGGAAAGCTCAGGGCTTTAAGACAACCACCCAGGCAGGACATCTCTTACTGTTAAAACCTGAGTAATAAGCTCTGGGAAGATGACAAGCTCAAAGAGAGTTTTAGACACAGCCATTATTCAAATAGCTTTCTGCCAGCAAGGGAAATTTATTAGAACTTTCAGTGTGATGGTGTTAATATGTAAATTGGACTGCTTGAATGAGGATGTATGGTGTCAGTGTGTGGTATGAACCAGCAACTGCCTGAACTGGAAGTAGGGCTGAAAAAATGATGGGATTACTGTGGTGAGATATTCTGAAGGCCTGGGTTTAACAGATTGAGCAAGATGTACTACATCAAAAAACCCTCCATATAATTGCTCAGTAATAATAAAGTGTCTGTCTTAAGTACTGAACTGTGGAATATAGTATATCAAATCCAGGTTGTTGTTATAGAGACAAACAGACAGGAAAAAGAGAGGTTTATAATCAACAAATACAGATTGTGCAACAGTAAAATCTAGCTGGAAAAGCAAAAGCAAGCACAATGATCTTCAGATCTTAATGGTGATTAAACACATGGAATCACATCCATCTAGGGACTATCACACCCTCTCCTGTTATTAGTCAGACACCTTCACAGCTATTTGGTTTCCAAAAGTGCCAAGAATTCTTGCCTTCAGAAGGGCTTCAAAAGCATCAGATACCTCATCCCTGTATGGGCATCTAACCTCACAGCCAAGTGCTGACCACCACTGCTCTGCCTGTGCATGAACAGCCAGCACACTGAGCACAAGCTGCCACACAACTACAAGCTGAACTGGGCTGATTCTTCACTGCATGGGTACCTCAAGATACCCAACAGCCAGAGAACTGTAACAAGGAGAATGCATTGCAGTACTCCAGTGGGACTGCAAAGCAGATGGTGTGCAGATTATAAAACACAGTGTATATCTTGCAGAAACAATCACTTAACACACAAACCAAAATCTTTAAAAAGAGCAAGGGGCATGCTGGGGACCTATCAAGTCATCTCAGGTGAAGGACCATCAGATTTTAAGTGACAGTGAAAAAACAGAAACATCTCAACACTTCCTCCATGACCATGTAGGTTTCTGCTGAATGCTCCCCTCATCATCCAGCTCACTTTTCAGCTGACCACTTTCAACCCAGATACACATCTCAGCAGCACATGGAGCAAGCAAAAGAAATCAACTGCAGTTTTACAGCATCCAAATACACTGCTGTTCAGATCCCTTTGTAGCTTTCAACACCAGGGATGCCAGCATGGGTTTCTATCCCACCACAGGAGAGCTAAACCTCAAGGCAGATGAGCAACCACATACAAATGTTTAAGTTTTCAAAGAAGGAAAAGCAGACACACTCCAGGGCATTTGACCTATCCTTGCCAGGGGTCCAGACATATCACTTTCCTGTCTCTGGCACTGAGATCAAAGCTGCAGAGTGAGAATCAGCATTGACACTTGGTCTGTGTCTGCAGCAGACAAGGGCATATGCACCACAAACCTCTCTGGCAAGCTTAGCATCCACCTGGATCCACTACAGGCAGGCAGGAGCTTGAATAAATCTACCTGTAGTCTTCCTGCAGTGTCTCACTGAACAGCCATTCATGGGAACTGGAAGTGACAGTGACAGTTGTGCAGTAAATAACAGTTGTCTTTTCTTGAGATGAGAGGGGCTTGCTATCTTTTGGAGTAAAGCTGGCACAGCACTTGAAACTGCTGTGTCAAAACACAGAAAGCTATTGAGACTTTTGAATGATTGTGCCATTAAAAAAAACTCCTGAATAAGAGGGAAGTACTTATTTCAGTCTAACATTCTAAGTGCAAACAGGGGATCTGGTTCCAACATCTCTGTGTTCTTTGAACCACAACTCACAAATTCTGAAATCTGGTGTCCAGTTATCTGGTATCTAATTCCACCTTTTGTTAGAAGTAGAAGGGTTATTCTGGAAATGTTCCAGATTCATTCTTCAATGGCTTTACACTCCTAGAAGTATGAGGGGAGAGAAATAATATGGAAGAGTTCCCAGGAAAGACCAGGCAGGATCTGGTATGTCCCAGAAAGGGGGAAAGTGCTGTCTTTGGAGAAAAAGAGTTATCAGCCACAGTATCTCTTGGCATCCCTACAAAAAGACAGACTCCAAGATGTAACTAACCACATTTTTGCAACCCTGCTTGTAGCGGGAGGAGCCATTCTTGCTCCTGAAGCTCGACGAGCTGCTGGTCTCTTCCAGGACTCCAGCCACCACACAGCACTTCCAGGGTAGAAGTGTAGTGGGAAAAGCCTTTCTTGCTCCAGAGGCTCGACGAGCTGCTGGCCTCTCCATGCCTCGCACCAGAGTGAGCTGAGCTTCTTTCTGTGGGTGTGTGTCCCACCTTTATTGGCCCCCTGGTCTTGCTCATGCCCAATAGGGGCCTGTCCTAAACAGGCACAGGTGGACTCACACCCACTCACTGGCAATTCGAGGCACCTGGTTTATCTTGTCTCTCTACACCTGCTTTCCTGTCTTAATAAATATGATCCTGGGAAGGTACCTCACACAAAGCTAAAAGACAAGCAGCACTGCAGTATCCACTACTGAAAACTGAAAGCAGAGTTCTGGTGACTGGCATCAGTCAAAATAAATCCATCACAGTAGTGAAGTACTTTCCAGGTTGTTTTCAGACAGATATGAGAATTTAATCCAGACCAGGATATGACAATATAAGAAAGCTATTCCTTGATTTGGTGTTTTATAGTGACATTTGGCATAGGTAGCCAACCTCAGCATGATGCAGGCTGA
Organism: Calypte anna; assembly: GCF_003957555.1. Lineage (NCBI taxonomy): Eukaryota > Metazoa > Chordata > Aves > Apodiformes > Trochilidae > Calypte > Calypte anna. Next base: position 2,022,030 of record NC_044264.1, read on the forward strand.
GAAACAACAAACAGGTTCCTCTAAAGGCCATATTCACACAGTCTAAATTACATCCAGCTCCTTGTGCTTTGTATTTCCTAAAAGTGGACATGGTTTAATAATAAATGTCAGTCTCATGAGCTGTTTGTTTTGTGGTGTTTTGTTTTGGGTTTTTTTGGCTCTGTCACCACTGACAAAACAACAAAACACAAGGAACTGAAGTGACTTTAATCCTTCTCTTAATGATGTTACATGATGGGATTTTCTGGGATCATCTTCAAAACACAACAGACAATAACCACTGCTGCACTACTCTCTACCTGTCTTTCTACAGTCTTCAGAAATGGCTTCTTTTTAATAAGTTCTCTGAATCCTTGTAATCAAAAAGATGTGTAAGTGCATATTGCCTTTAGAACAATATTCAGCAGAGTCTGTGCCCTCTTGATGCCAAGATCTCAGCAGTGAATCTCTAAAAATATCACAGCAAACTCTGTTGCATCCTAAGGCTGAACAAGGGAAATAATAATAATAATAATAACAACAACAACAACAACAACGATCAGGACCTTCACCTTCAATCAGCAGCACAGTCCAAGATCACAAGTTGATACTGTGTATGAAGAAGGACCTGAAATGCAAATACAAAGAGGATACATGTGGTGTGGCCATCCTGTTTTTATTGGGGGTCAGTGGGGGGAAATGCAGGGGAAAGACATTAAATTCTAAAAATAGCTAGTTACAGTTATCATTCATCCATTCATAGAACAGTTGTGTCTCATTAAACACATACATACTGTACAATCTTTACTGCTTCATATGGGCAAAAATATTAAAAATAAAATACTCCTTATTCAGGTCTCATGACATTTACATCAGTAATATTGCTTCTAGGATGAGAAGGTATCCCAGAGCTGTCTGCACTGCAGAATAACCTTCAAATGTCATTCATTCCACATGTTCTGGCCATACATTCTCCTCAAAAGGAAATACCCCCTGGGATTCTTTCACTGCCTCCACTAGCACAGCATCAGGACTGAACAGGGCACTCTTGACACAGATTTTGCAAATTGAATTCTCCAAAGCAAAAAGAGGATCTAAATTGTTCCTCTTCAAAGGGCATTCCTGAATTTTACTGCTGCAAAGATAAAAATAATCCCTATTCATAAAGCCATCCAACTGATACCTATGCACACGGGCAAACAACTGGAAGAGCTTTCTCCGGATTCCTTAAATTTTCATATTTAGCCACATTTATGATCAATGTCATAAGGAGTAAAAACCCTATTTTTGAACTAAAATTGGACCTAGAAGATTCTATTTTCAGTTTGCAGGCTTTGGGATTGTATTGTTGTCACAGTCACATCATGTTATTTCCACCAAAACAGCTGGAGGTTTCCAGTGCAGGAAGCAATTATTATGAAAAGTGTCAATGTGTCATTCTGCCCAAGTCAAATGTTTAACTTCACCTTACAGCATTTGACAAGTATCCAGCTCTTGGTCTCCACCAGAAAAAGGAAAAAGGAGAGAGAGGGAGCACACATGCAAGTCACAAGAGAAAAGAACAGTTTACTCACTGCCATGCAAGCAGATTTTGACATTGGTGACTGCTGCCACAGTTGTGGTGCATTTCTAGAGTTTAATTGCTTTGACAGAAGGCAGGCTCAGGTCTGTATGCATGAGTGAGCACACTGCCTGCCTTGGCCTGACAAGGGATGTACAAAAGGTTTCAGTCCAGAATAACATGCTAAATAATTACATGTTCAATAAGTGGCAGAAGCATTTGAGGAGGCGAAAGTCACGATTGATGGTGGGGTCAAGAGAAAACATCCTCTGTCTGTCAAATGCACAACAAAACAGAGTTACCTGGAGATACCTTTCAGGCCTAAAAGGCTCAACTTAATGACGATGCTAAGTACACAAAGGAGCAGATGTGCCTGAAGCTTCCTGGCACAGCATCTTCCCAGGGTTTGTGCACACAGAGAAACAAAGGGCTGGCTGTAACCTCAAGAACACACATCTAGGAGCTTATGTTACATTTACTGCCTTAACCCATGTAGTCTGAACAGTTCCATTAGTAAACAATAAAGCACATGATAACAAGCCAGCAACCTGGCTACACATTCCAAAGGGCAAGCACAGGTGTCCTCTACATCCTCCCTACATTTTCTGGCTTGTAAGCATGGCAGAGCTCTCTGCAGCCTGACCTTCCATCAAAGGCACAGGCATAACATTGATGGCTTTTCCTCCAGAAAAAAGCAGGCCAGCCAACTCCCCAGAGGGTCACAGTCAGGGAAGGCTTAGCTCACACCAAAGCCAGGACATCCCAATTCTCTGGTTCACAACTCTCAAACTATTGGCTCAAACCTGTCCAGGTCCTGGCCCAAAACACAAAACTGTGGCTGGCCTTCCTTTCCAGAACCTGCACAAATCAGACTGCATCCCAAAGAACAAAACCCACAGGTAGCAAAAGCCACTCCAGCAGCTTGGAGGAGCATTCTCTCATTGCTCTTTGGCACCACAAGCACCATGCTATTGATTTTGAAGCTAGCAACTTGTGAAACTATTTGGTGAGGAGGCAAAGCAAAAGAGGCAGAAGGAAACTTTACCAAAAGAACACTTCAATACTTTTAAGCTGGAGTAAAGACAAGGAACTGATATAAAACATGAGATCCCAAATCCCACTTCTGCTTAGAGTGGGAATCTCCTGTAAGTGCAGTATATTCTTCAGCTATGCATGATATATTAAATTAATGGAAACTCTGAGCTTTAGCATATGCTTAATAGCTACAGTCTGCTTTTCAAGCAATGATGCAAGTTTCTTACTGTATACAAACCCCACACATACTGAGGCATTTATGTACATAAAAAATACCCACGCAGGCTTTGATATTCCTCAGCAACACGTTGTCCACAGTCAAACAGTGCTTTAGGCCATACAAAGTAATGCAAAAGTAAGCTGGTAACAAGTTGCTAGGCCCTGAGGAGCTGGGATAAGTCTTCAAACAAGAATAAAACAAATAATTGGTCAGGAGAAAGGTGTCCTTCCACAATCAGCCTGAGTCCAGTAAGGCCTTGCTCCTCCTGCAGTAGGGCTGAAACATCATCTATAACCCAGAGCTCTCACCCACCCACCCAGCTGTAAAGGGCTGTGGATCACAGCACAACAAAGGGCAACTTGTCAGCTGTGATACAGTTTACACAGGAAGTATCACTAACTAGACCAGGCATGCTTGTCTAACCTTGGTGACAAGACTCCAAGCAAGAAACCCAAGGGTCTAATCCTCAATCTGTGCCACCCAGAAGGATGAGGATGACATCATTTGCACATTTGGGATGTGTTACATATTGAAATATAGCAAGAATTAAGCTGCCAGTGCACCAAAATAACTGTAGAACTATAATTGCTTACTCAGAAAGTTAACCAGACAGATCCAGGGAAATTACAGATCCTTTTAAAGCCATGGCATGCTATTGCACATGCCAGCACATGGATGGCTCTGAACCTGCTGTCTTGGTAAACTGTGCTAAATCAGTGTTCCCAAAACCAGTAGCACAGGCACTTCCTTGCTCAGCCACAGGAAAGCACTCCAGTTTCCTCCCAGGACAGACACAACACAGCACTGTACCACAACACAAGACCACACCGAGGCAGTGTCACAGCAGCGGGAAGGGGCAGCAGCTCTGCAGACAGCCCCGGACAGCCGAGAGGGCCACCTACAAGGGACCATCACTGCCACCTGCAAGGGACCATCCCTGCCACCTCCAGGAGACCTCACTGCGCTCACTGCCACAGCCCCTTCTGCACATACACCTACACCTACCTGCACTCCAGAGGGACCCACGCAGACTCCAGAGGCTTCTAGACAAGCTGTTGGCACAACGTGTTAAAAAGCAGCAGAAAAAATCATGCTTTTGTCAGGAGGAAAGGATGACTGTGTCCACTCCAGAGAGGAGAGGGAGATAAAAAGCAAGGATGTCAAAGAGCAAAACCAGTCACTGCAATCCTTTCCAACCAGATTTACAGGGACAGTAATGTGGCCACAAGGTGTGTGTGTCTGAGTGTGAAAAACCTAAACCAAAACCTCCTCAAACCATAATACCTTCAAACATTGCTATCTTAGCAATACAGACAGATGCCTCCTAACTGGGCTTCAGACTCAGTCCTGGATTGCTGCTTGGAAGGAGAAGGATAGGCAGGATTACTGCAATGAGATGGAGCCCAAATGTGCAAAGCTGTCCAAGGCAGGGACTTGTACCCCAGTGTCCAGGAGCTGGCTGCAACATCACTCCAGTACCTCTTTCCCTTTCTGCATACACTAGAAAGGTATTTTTAAAGTAACACATCCCAGGTCTACTCATGAGAGGCTGGAAAATTCTAGCTTTGCATGAACTTCCTGTGATTTTTTTTTTTTAATTTCTGGCAAATTCAGGAAGGGAAGCATAATGGAAATAATCAGTGAGTCATTAGCAGCCAGATAAGGCACCAGAAAAGGCCAATGCAAAGCATCAGGGCAGGAGAGCAGCTCCACAATGCCACAGAGCTGGCATCACACACCAAGACTGAACTTGTGCACACATCAGCTGGAAGCAGTGGTACCTGGGCAGCACAGAGCCAGCCCTGAGCAAAGGCCCCAGAAGGTCAGTACCCAGACCTGCTCTGAATGTATCCAGAGAGCTCAGCAAACACCCATTTTGTTCAGTAAGTTACAGAGAATAACTTCCATGCCATAGTGTGAATGAGTGTTCCTTACACCCAGATCTCAGCCTGGGCTACCTTGACAGCCTCACTCAGGACAGCCCTACAGGACCTGGAGGCAGCACAGGTTCTGCAGTGACAGGAGGGTTGGGCAGCACATTTCAACTGGTGCCAGGAACTCGCTCCCAGCTGTTTTCCTATGGCATCAACCTCAAATGGATTCCGTCCTGTGCTTTTGAGGAGGCTCTGAGATCCAAGTCACACATTTCCACCATGTCCCATCTTCCTGAACCCCAGGGAAAAATATAAGAAAATGCAGTGGGAAGCCAGGAGGGAGATGAAATAAACTCCAAGGGAGGTGGAGGGGGGGAAAAAAAAAAAATATATATATATAAAATTTCCATCTTTACATTCTGGATCTCCAGCTTTTTGTGTGTTTATCTGACCAAGGGTGAATGCAGAACAGTGTAGCACTACTGCCATCCTGTGCTAGAAGAAAATTCTACACTCCAGGCTTTTCTTTTAGCCTTCCTATTTTTTTAAGACCACAAAACCAGAACCAAAGCTTGTAGTAGCCTGATTAGAACAGAGGGCAAGCAAAACTTGCCCCTTTCACCCCACAAAGAGCAGAATTTCTGAGCACAGAAGGAGCTCTGCCCCTTTGCCCCCTCCCAAGGCTAGGCTACAACCCCCATGGGCTCCCACCCTGTGGCCTCAGACACAGCATCTCCAGGGGCCACCTCTGTTCCCTCCCCTTTGGCCAAAAGTTATATTCCTGTGGAGAGATGTTGTTATATTGATTTCTCAGGCATTTAAAAGGGCTGCACAACACTACAGATCTTTGGAAGTCACCCACAGATCCTTTATGGAGCAGACTCATACCTTTTATTACAGGTGAAATCGAATAGTTTCTTCATAAATGACACAGGAAAACCTATGAAATGGTAATAGAAAATTACAGGTATTCTACAGGATGTATGAACAACCCCTGAAAGCTTCACAGAGGAAGATAAGAAAATTCTGAAGGAGAGAAGAGTCTGTCACAAGATTGCACTTTGAAGAAATGGTATCTGAACACAATATGAAAGCATTTTAACTGAACCATTTGTATTATTGATATTCTTGGCAATTGTTTAAAAATTGTTTGTGATCTACCTTTATCCTTTTTTTTCTGAGATGAATTTCAACTAAAAACTAACCTAAAAATATGCATTTCTCATTGCTTTCCCACAGCAGCTTAGCATTAGCATAAAATTTAAACCTTTGTCCAAAATGTCAAAATGTTTTCACGTATTTTAAATCTTAGTTTAAACAAATGCTATCCCAGAGGCAGAAAGAAAGGCAACTGGTGAACCAGAAAATAAAGGAGTCTTTCTGAGAGATGGACCTTGGTTTCCAAATCACCCTAGAGGACTTTCACAGTAGGGTCTCCAGGCTGTCTTGACTCCAAGCACAGAACATAACTCATTTTAGGGCTATCCTGTCTCGTTTTTATTTCAAGGCTCCTCTGCCCATTGCTGCAGGAAGCTTCACAGAATTGGAACTCTCCTCACATAAAATTGTTTGTCTTATCTCTGTCTCCAGAGAGATTTGTTTCTTACCTAAAACAGACCCTGTTCTGTTGCTCCTACTTTTACAACACTGAAAAAACACCTAAATCTAGTAATTATAATAGATTTGTTTGATGCTTTCCTTCCCTCAATTCCCCTTCATTGGTTTGTGCTGGACATGGCTATTTATCCAGACATATATTTAACAAAGATCTGTACAAAATAGTAGTTTTACTTCAGTTCTGGTCCTTTTCCCATGTTGCTAATTCACCATTATTCACACACATACACCCCCACCCTACATCAGCCTTGTTTTTTCTCTTCCCCTGCCACATACTGATTGTGTACTTCAGAAAAACAGCATTTAGGCCCATGAGGTTGGGCAGAATGAGTGGGGGGTGTATGGACAAGGCAAATTCTCATTCTAGTCCCTGCTCAGCATTATTTGAAAATGATGGAGGATGAAAAACCTCCCCTCTGCATTGGTGAGAACAGACACTAATCCTGGAGCACTGCACACCCTAGGCAGTTATTATGCTGTGGCTACAAACTACACCCAGACACACACACACACCCAGACACACACACACACCCAGACACACGTGCATGACACTCCTCAGAGCAAATCCATTTCCCCAAAACCTTTTCCAAAGCAGTATGAAAAATGTGAAGCTTCCTTCTGCTCCAGCAAGACTCTGCTTCATATGGCCAAGTTACCCAAAGGCTGTTAAAATGTTCCCAGTCATAGAAAACCTTGGATACTTGGTTAAAGAAATGTAGTTTGTTTTATTTTAAATTGCTAAAGAGGACGAGCAATTGATAAAGTCAGAGTTCAGGCAAGAGAGCTGTGGTGCTTTTCTCAGTACACCATCAAAACTCTGCTGTGGAGCCAGGCAGCCATTTTGCCTTCACTTCTATTAAAGGCAGTCCCCGGTGGAACTCTCCCTGACTGAAAAAGATCCCACAGCTGTTTCCAATCCTGAAGAAGTAATTCTGACAGAGCCTACAGAGAGCCTTTGTGCATGGAGAAAAACACAGCCTTACTGTTCATGTCCATCCTTTGGTGAGCATATGTGTTGTGACAGCCACCCAGGACAGAAGCTTGGCTCCTTCACCAAAGCTCTTGATGCTCAGTGTTTTACCTCTGGAGTCCTCCAGTCCTGTCCTGGAGCACGAGCCAAAATTGTGGCTGCAACACAGACATTGTGGAAATACCAGCAGACAGTCACTGGGCTGAAAATCTAATGCTGAACTCAGCCAGGGAAGACATGGTGGTTGGACCTCTTGCACCTATGCCACCATGCTACCTTTAACAAAGAAATGACAATTTTATCCATGGCAGCAGCAGAGGAACAGCTCTGAGAAAGTTCCTGACACATAATTTTCCTGTATGACAAGCTCCAATTAATCTTTCTCATTATGGAATTCAATTTTTATGTATAACTATGTAAGTCCCATTCAGAAAGGTCATTCTCAGCTTAAATACAACATTTGTCTTCTAAAACAGGATAGGAGCAACGAATATTATTTTAGTTATGGAATAAGCGTGTTAATAGAACACTTCACCCTAATCCTGTTTTCTGAGCACCATGGCTACTTACAGTCTCAAAATGAAGTGTGTAATGAGACCGATTTCATACAGTGTCAGGCTCCTACAGGTTTTATCAAGTGTCACAGCTGTTGTGGTTAACATCCACAACTGATGAGCTGATTAAGTCTGCACTGAGTGGCACTGCAACACACTAGGAATTCATTACCATCAGAAGGGCAAAGGGTTGGCAGTGGTTAGAATTTAAAATGGTCATGTTTTTACAAATAAATCACAGGTAAACTACCACTCAAATACTTTCATGTTTAAAAATCCATTTCTTTCCCTAGAAAAGAAATTAAATTTTGGATACAAAGCAGTCAGCTCCAACATGCATGATGCAGCTTTTCATTGCAAGAAAGACAACCTCTGGCTTTAGTTATTGTCAAAAATTCATTAGCATCTAATTGAATACAATCCTTACCTCCTGTTCAGTGCTATCATGGCTACAGGAACACACACTGAACCAGTTGATGTTACTGGGTACAAGTGGGGAAATGTGCTCAGGTCTGCAGAGCCTTCCTTTGTATGAATTGCCCCCAAATTCAATGGGACCTTCTGTGATCCTTGCAATTGTAACCTACCACTCCAATCACCTCTGTCACAGAGAAACGATGACAAATTGTGAATCCCAAAGCATGCAGGGAGATATAACTAAACAGTAACCACTTCTGTGGTACCAGTTGACACAGAACTTACAGGGTAGTCACATTTGCCTCTGGCAAGTTGGATTCCCTCAAGTTTAAGCCAGCAACACAGAGTTAAAGGTGGGGAAGCAGTTTAGTGTGAGGATGGGGCTTAGCCATAGGCACTGGAAATCCTTCTATCAGAATTAAAGAACTGAGTCCAGAGTTGAAGGCAAATCTGTTAGCAAACAAGAGGCCAGCAGGCAGCTCTAGCACATCTAGCTCCTCTCACTATCAAACTTGGAACTGAAAATACCATGAGGAAATCATGGGTTTCTGGACCATGGTCTGGCATACTGTAGTTTGGGGAGAAGATGGAGATCCCAGTGAGTTATACCTGCCAGGCAGCCACTCTCTACACAATAAAACAGGTGAATGAAGCTGGTCAGGGTACCTGAGGTAGCCACATTTCTAGCATTATTTCATCAGCCACTAGAAAATCTGCTGGTTTTCCAATATGCTCCATGCTCAGTAAAGACAGAAACTGCTAAAGTCTGGGATATATGAGAACACAAGGCATATGTAAACAAATTTGTTTTTAAGTCTCTGATTCCTGTCAGTCTGGGACAGGCTGAACTTAGCCCTCTTGATTACAAGTGCATCCTGACTACTTATAAATATGTTTGTTCTGCTTTCATGTTTACTCATTGAGGAGGAAGGACACCACAATATACTGTAAATGTTAATGTAGCTGGTGACAGTTACAAAATTACAGTTTGCAAAATATTGACACACAAATCCCAGCAAATGGGATCACATAAAATCAGAACAGAACACAAAAAGCAGCAGGATTAGCCCTGTTATCATTATGACAACATTAAGATAAAACTTTCCTTGCAGAACTGCCAGCTTAACACAGGGACAGGAAGAGATTTCATATAACCTGCATGTTAACAGAGGTATTTCTGTTGTTCCTCTTTGTAATGATCTAAACCCTGCATATCTTCTAGGATGCCTTGATCTAACTTTGAATTGTTTTTCTTCAAGTGAATTTACTGATTTTTTTTTAATTAATCATGCATGAAGTCTTCTATAAGGACCAACAGCCTTTGTGCCAGCTACTGTCTAAGTACAGATTTGTTACCATTACCCCAGTTCCAGCTAGCATACAATCACTGGTTTAATAATTCTACCTAGATTTGAGATCTCATACACACTTCTCCCATGTTACACGACCTGGAATTCACATGGCTGTGGCACTGTTTTAAAAGCTTCATCTGTATTCCTACTGCTTCCTGAAGGAACCCCACAGAAGAGCTTTAGTATATGCTTATCTCTTTTAAAAATGCATGACTTCATCAGAAGCAGTCTCAGTTCTGCTCTGTAGAAGCATGACCCAAAACCAGTTAAAAATCAGTGGGAGCTTCCCATTAGGTAGCCTAGGCCTTGAGAAGCCCTTGTGCCTCCCTGACAAGTCACCTCATCTTCATTATTTAATGCACTAATTTGTGCAGCAAATGAATCCCCCTGCCACTCTCTATCCCTTGTATCATGTTTCTTAAATTACTTCTTCCTGGAAGCTTCTGTTGCTTTTAAAACATAAATATAAAAATCTGGTTTGACCTCATTCTCCCTTACTAACATCACAGAGATCAAGGAAACTGGATAGCCAAGTCATTCCCTTACCCATTGCTTCTGCTGCTGCTTCTCACAGCTCAAGCAGCTCGTTCCTAGGCTTGCTCAAACATGCAGAGTTTCAGTGTACAGTGAGCTTGTCAGAGGAAAGAGGACACAGGTCACAGTTTGCCTCAGCTTCAAAGAGCCCAACTCAGGGGTATCAATCACTCTGCACAAACTGTCTGCCCAAGTTTGCTGGGTGTACTCTGCACAGAGACAAACAGGTCTGTTCTTCCAGACAGAAATATCCATCCTTAGCAAAACACTGAACACTGGAGGAGAAAGAGGAAGTGCAGAAGGGAAAAAAAACTTAGAACAGTGACTATAGAGCTCTCATCCTGAACATTTTTGGTTAACTTTTGGCATGCTGAGCAAGAGCTACAGTAGTACAGTGTCCTAGCTTTAGAGGTACAGCTCAGCTCACAGTACCCCTCTCACAGCTGGAACAGGGCTGCAGAGGACCTGATGCTGCTCTAACTTAAGGGAAACAAGTTGGAAAAATTTTACTATTTGGAGAACAGTAGGTCTGTTATATTGTTCCCAGGGACTGTTTGCACTCAAGTCCCACATTTGTTTTCATCATGCAGCAGAATGAGTACTTAAAGTTCCAAACACTTCATTTAGCACAGAAATGATATGCCAGCTTCTAACAGAAGCACAACAGTCTGAAGGTCTTCACCTGGCCACAGCACTGGAAAACCTGCCACGTTATGCACAAGGGGTTAGTGCCTGGGCAGCATGCTCTTACCTCTCAATTTCATTTTCCCCACAACTGATGCAGCCAGGTTTCACACTCAGCATATTTGAAATGTAAGGCATTAACATCATCCTTAGGAACACATCTCTAATCATTGTGTTCCTTTTCCCTCAACCAGACTCTTGGAAAGCTACATTGGTTAAAGTCAGGAGATGACTTGAAAGCACATCTCCATCCTCCTCAGACTATTGCTTTTCCAGGAATTTGGTATGTTTACTTTACCAACAAATACAATCACCAAGTTAAGCTATGGCTAAGTCACCCACATAGGTCATTAATGCCATTAATGAGAATTGCTTTCACACAAAAATGCCTCAAGGAAGGAACTCTATTGGTAACGTGGGGAAAGTAACTACTGTAGACTGCTTAGAACCATATATAAGTCCTCAATTTAAAAAGCAAATTACTCAAGTTCACAATGTTATCTTTTTGCTTTCAGACAAATGAAAGAGATGGAAGAAAGAGAGAGGAAAAATTGCTCCATACTTGCATTTTACTTATTTTTGATCATTTTCACTTCATGGCAAATCAATTTGTGCTGCTCCTGTGAGGGTTTAGCAGTTCATATTTCCTTTCATCTAGAAAAAACTTCTTGTCTAATTGTCCTATACTGCCATCTTTCTCTAAAGCAGTGCTCTTCAGGGATGCCTTCAGGATTCTCAAGCTGTAACTTTCTAGCACAAGATGTTTGGTCTAGGTTTGATTTTATTTTTTTTTTATATCTCTTTGAAGCTGAATGTTTCACACAGGGCACCAATATGAATTCAATCTTTAAAACAGCCCCAATGAGTTAAACTTGGGCAGCACAACATTCTTATTCAGCAAGTTTTCTCTCCGGGTTTGGTAGGAAGCCAGAAACAGGGAATGGGTATCTGTGTTAATAAGCAAAATGACAACTGAGCTTGTTAAATCACCACAAGTTCTACACAGCAATTAGCAGGATCAGCAACGTCACACTGCACTGACAGCAATGCCAACAGAAAACTTCAGCAGGATATTTAAAAACTGGGAAAAGCTCTTAAATATCACATTGCTCTGACTTAATAACAAAAATATGCAATAAAATGATACTGCTTCACCTTTGAGTTACAGCACAAAGGTCACAAAACAAATATTATAGTAATCTAAGGCTAGTGAGATACTGCCTCAGTACTGCAGACCTCCCTCCACACAAATAACCTTAAAAAAAACTTCTTGATTTCACACATTTGCTGATTTTGTTCCTCTGCTAATCTATTTCTCCCCATTCACTCAGTATGTAGCGGATGCTATTCCATTTATAGATACAAGAACATACTGCTTCATGAATGCAGAAAAATCCTTGATCAGGAAAGACTTTTAAAGGGAAAAATCAATTCCAAGCAGGGAAGCCTAATAAAGAACTGGAAATATGTCAGGTAGGCAGAGAAATACAGGCAAGCTAGGCATTGAGAGGCATGTAATGTGCTGGAAAATTCAGCACTACTAACTCATGCTGTATGGCATAAAAAAATATAGTTGTATCTGGGATCTGTTTTCAAATTTTTTTTTCTTTCTTTCTTTTTTTGAGGTCCCACTCTCCTAGAAAAGGGTTGGTTTGGCTTTTTTATTTAATGTGTATTTTAAACAGTTCTCTCAGGCTGAAATCGGGCCATGTGCTTGCTTTAGGACCCAGAACCTCAACTAGTTGACCCTTCAGCTGCTCTCCCACCATTGCCCAATTCAGCTCCAGAATTCCCCACAAAGGGGCCTGGCTCCCAAAGGCAAAGAGTGACCACCAAAAACTCTTGCTGGCCCTCAGCCTCCCATGGAACCCTACACACAGAACCACCAGCAAGCGGGCTACAGGGTTGCTTTAGGACCAAAAACCTCAAATATTCCACACAAACAGGACTGGAAAAAAGGCAAAGAGTGACCACTGAAAACTTTTGGTAGCCCTCACCCTCCCGTACCTTACCCACAGCAACACCAACAACTGGGCTACGGCTTTGGTTTGACTCCAGCCCTCACCACTTACCTTCTGGTAGCCTGAGGAAAGCACAGAAGCTTCTGCACACCTGTAAATATTGGCGCTTCTAATACTGCTTTAAGCACTCTGGACTGCCTAGAAGGTTTTCTGCCTTCAGAAATGACAACAAATAGAAAATTAGGGAGCCAAAACCACACAAGCCCTATCCAGCCTTCCTTGGAAGGGATTTCAGGAATGGCATCAACCACCACACTCACCACAGCTGACAGAGGTAACACCACAAGTAGCTGCTGTCTTCATGAGGTAATTTCATGAGAAGTCACTGAAATCATTTCTTCCCTGTGTTAAATTAAGCACCTCAGCGAGGCAGCTGGGAGCTAAAAGTCATTCCTGCTGGCACTGCCCTGCCTAGGAGGTGTCAGAGCTGAGCTGAGCTGAGCTGAGCTGAGCTGAGCTGAGCTGAGCTGAGCTGAGCTGAGCTGAGCTGGAGGGGGTAAGGCAGGAAAACAAAATGGCGCCCAGGCTGACTGCAGCTGAGTCCCTCATCCTCTGAGGGGAAAGGTGGGGGAGATGAATGGCTTCAGCTGAGCGACCTATCTCTTCATGACCTGGCTGATTAAAGCATCAAATCCTTAAAAAAAGAACATTTCTGCCATTTTCAGAAAGCCTTTAAAAGAAGAAGGGGGTTGTGTTCTCACCCCCTGTCAGCAGAGCTGTTGGTGGTTAGGGTGGCTCACCCTGCTTCAGGAGAGGAGTCAGCACCTGCAGGAAAACGTGTAATCCCTAGCAAGAAAGTTGTTGAAAGTCTGAATGAAGTTAGCTATACAGGTAAGTATGTTGATTCTTATTTGTTTTTTAGATGCAGTGACGGGCCCTGTGTTAAGAAGCTTCACTAATCCTGCCTTGATAACCTTAATAAACAAAATGACTGTCAGGGGAAGGAAGAGGTATAAGACTGCTTACATTAGGCAGAATTTTGCAAACATTCAGAAATTAAAGCTTCACTTCAGTAAGAAGCCTAAGGCAAACAAATTCCCTCAGCTTCTCCCTGCCTGGGAATGGGCCTGGTTTGCAGCAATGGGGCTGTGGGAGCTGCTGATAGTGGAGAATGCTGAGCTTGCTGCTTGTGATCAGAAATGCTCTGTTCCCAAATCAAAGGGTTCATGGATAAGGCTAATTTGTGATTGTTTCAGGCCAAACTTGTCTAGCCCAAGGGACTTTTAATTTTCCTCTAGTAATCTTACTCAATGAAACAGCACGGGCGTTTTCTAAAATAAACAGCTCACTTGCTTTATACTGCTTAGATGCAAATAGAGAAGAAAGGAGCTGGGGCTGATACTATTACTGTTTTTTCCTCTCTTAATTTGGTTAATGTTGAAGTCCAGTTATCTACAAAATTCTTAGATCAGGGATTAAAAACAATATACAGTATTGCAGGCAGTGTCTGAAACCAACTTCTGCTGTTGTTTGTAGTACAACTCCTTTTTGCACAAGTGACTGCTGCTGGCCCTGAAACAGCTCCTGAGCCCTACAGTGATATGAGTCTTGGGGGTAGATCTTGCAGAGAAGTTTTTCAGCTCCAATTAGACTGGTTTTCCTGAAGCTACAAGATGAAGGTCAGCTTTTCTTTTTCTGATGGCCAGTATTGCTTCTCTTGTGCACAGAGGTAGTACTCTAAATAGAGATGGTATTTTCCTATCATTTTTCCATAGTAAATATTGGGGAGAAGCAAAACTCACCCCAGTGCCCAAGATTACTCCATATCTATGATATGTTTTCTTTATGTGCAATTTTTTTATTTTTTTTTCCTATACTGCTGTATCCTGTGACAATCACCTGATATAAGTCTGTAGGGAAAATGTATCTCTGTGTTTCTATAGTCTTTAGAGCCAGTTGCACAGCCCTGGAAGGGATTTTTTTCATTGCTCCTTAGGTATTGTCATATTGCCAGGCATTCAAGGTATTTTTCTGGTGTAAAATACAAAATTAAAAGTAACATAAATGTTCAGCTTAGGCTAGTAGACACCACCAAAAACTGTCTAGTATTTCAGTTATTTAGGAACACCTATGCAATAGGGAAGGAGGTACTGTGAAAATTACCTGTTTCTTGTTCCCAGCTGAGAATCCTGCTCCTACATAGTATTTCTAATGTGCTGATTTTTTCATGCCTACCATGACTCCTACAGTCTCTAGGCAGAAAATGGTGAACTGTGAATGACTTTCCACCCATTTAGGGATTCTGGCAAGGGTGAGTAATGATCACTTCCATTCTGAAACAGCTGCAGCAAAGAACTTGATTGCTAAAGATTTTCCTCACTAATAATCCTTCCAAATTTCTTCTGTGTATGCCAGAGTGATGTTGTCATTTGTATAGTGCAAAACATTCTAGGGTTTGATGAAGATATAAAGCAGACTAGATTTTTATTGTCTGCATCTGAAACACCTGTATTTAACCTATAGAATTTAGAACATGGTGCCAGGATTTCATGCCAGTGGTTAAATAACTTTCAGTGGGGAAGAAATGTAAATCAATGCTGCTTGCATTGGTTTGGCAACTTGCTAATTTGTTCTAAACCAAGCTCTAATATTTCATGTGTGATGCTCTGTGAAAATGTCTTTTTAAAGCTGGAAAACATTGTCTCAGGCCCGTCCCCAGTGTGTTTGCCTCCATCATGATCTGTCTGTAAACCAATTAAACTGTGTGGCTGTTTCATAAGGGTGAAAAGAAATGCATGAGAAAAGCATGAGAAAAGTTCATATGTTACTTACTCCACCTAAAAGTGGGATGTTTGGCTCCATTTTTATGCACACTGTAGAAAGAAATTTCATAGAGCTTATTAATACACCACACACTTCCACACCTAGCATGAGAACAATTCTCCCGTTAAGAAAATTGCTAAAAACTGTTAAGTTTGGAATTAACCCTAGAAAACTGTCATGGATAAAGAAATCTCAAATGTATACAGCTTTTAAGGGGGAAGTTTGCTCCTCTGTTGTTCTTCTGTATCAGATGAAAAAAACTGTACCTCTCTTCCAATAAATTCTGCTAAATAAAGCTGTCAGCATAATTTACCATCTCCCATGGATGCAGTATGAACTACTGAGGTGACTTTTTATGAGCTAAGGCATTATATATCCCTGATACCACCCAGGTAATCTTGATGTGTGTAAGAGTAGCTACCATGTTTTAAATCCATCCTGAAATCCCATCCTTGAGAGCAGACAGCTGAATGTGATACACTTTTTTGTTGGCCCAGTACAAAATGTTTGTTAGTTACTTAAATATAATAATACACCCTTAAAAATATTTCTAAATGCTTCCTCAATGTAATTTCCAGGAAACATTAATTCATTGATTTGGTGTTTGCTTTTTTTCTTCATCAATTAGCAAGGTGCTCTATGTCCTTGCCTCTATAGATGCAACAGTGCCAGTCTCAAAGCTTTAAACTTGCTCTCCCTTATTATAAGAGTTTTGTATTCTATTACTTTGTTTCCAAAATGCAAGTACTACTTGGATCAAGTTGCCACAAGTCATCTTTTGTCTTCCTTAGACTGGCTAGGGTGATAATCCTCTCCAGGAATAGTCTGGTGGTATCAATAACATAAGTGGAATGCTGATTATATTGATTTACCAGTACAGGAACTGGAACTTTTGAGTATACTGTTCCACTCTTCATCCATGTGGAATAGTAAAACTTTAGCCTTCCTTTCTGTGCATTATGTAGCTACTGAAGATTAGAAGTAGCATATATCAAGCCACAAACAGACTAGGAAAGAGCTTGCAGGGTCACCCGAACTGTCATCATCTTCCAGAGAAGAATCATTGCTGCTCTAATAGAACATGGAACATGATCCACCCAGGCAAATATTTTCTGCAGTCTGAAGATGGGTATCTATGAGACAGCCATGAATTCTCTGCTTTGCCCCAGTTTATTGTCATGTATACTATGATAATTGCTTCGTGTTTCTTCAGATAAAAGCAGTGAATTCTCTGGCAAGCAGTTACCCCTTGGACTGGAAGTAAGGAGACTGCTTACCAGTATGAGCAGAGGGTTTGCAGTCTGGACTTTTTACAAGTTGTACCATTTGACCTTGAGCTTGGGTGGTCTGACCAATGTGCCTGACTCCTACTTAGTGTGTGGGAGTCGTGCAGTGCAGGATTATTCCTCTGTTTATCCCTGAAACCCAGGGAGTACATGAGTGAAACTGCATGCACAGCACTGGCTAATGATGCCACTTCTGCTGGCGATGGAGCCAATGACTCAAAAGGGATTCAGTTTGTTGACAGAGAGCACATCTGGCTGCCATACAGCCATGCACTCCAAAGGTCTAGTTCTGTCCTGATTTACTCCCCATCTGCTTCATGGCTATAACTCTTCCAGATGTGCCACATGTTGATAAATGTAATTCTTCTACTGGTGACTAAATCCGGACAGAACTTGTTCTGTTTGCACCTGTAGGTTTTAATTTAATTTTAATGATACATTTGGATTTAGGAGGCTGAGATTAAGCTCCTGCTGTATGCCTACTTCCCCAATGTCAGTCCTTATTAAAACAAAATAGATGACTATTGGAGTAAGTCCCTCCTCAAGTCCCTTGCTTTATTTAAAGAAGTGTTTCTCTCTTTAGAAAGTTTAATTTCTAGGATAGAGACAATTGCACTGTAAAAAAAAAAAATGTGTGTGTGGATATATATGAGTTTATATAAATGATAGTGATAACCTTTTGGCTACCCAAAAACTTCATGATTTTCTCTGATGTCAAACATAAGAATTGCTCAGTGATGCAACAGCAGAATCAGAGTCTGGAACTTTCTCTCTTTTGTAGCTAGGGCTTTTTGGAAGGTTTTCTTGTGTTTGCAGTTGTTCTTAGGGAGTGATGCTACCCCTCTGAGACTTGTTTGTGCACATGACAGAGGGCAGCAGCATAAACTGGTTTGTTGTTTTGTTTTGTTTTTTTTCAAAAAGGCATGGAATGATAAGTCTTTTAAACATGCATAAAATCCCTTTTTCCACCCTCAAATGCCTTATATAAAAGTCATTCTAATGCTAACTGTACAATTAATCTGTGTCATCATTCATTCTAGTTTTTATTTTTTATGATTACTTCATTTGTTTCTTTTGTTATGGATGCTTGTCCAAGATAAAGAATTAAATGTATCTAGCACATATTAAAGGAGATACAATTAAAGTCTCACATCTACTTTTTACCACAGTATTACTGATTTCTCAGTACTTAATTATTCACTTTGGTATATTTATTCTCAAGAAAGCTTTTGGTAAATCTTGTTTTGCATATGTGAATCCACAGATCACAGCTTACATTCCACTCCTGTTAGACCAGCAAATCAGGTGAAAATCTGATGGGTTCCTTCCAGAAGAGTGACAGTGCTTCCAGCTAAATGCAGCAAATCTTGTGGCTGTTGAATTTAGGAGAAGTGATTTGGTAAATTTATTCTACTTGCTTCTGTTTTCTATTGCAATGCTGTGTCTGCAGAGTTTTGGCCCTCTGGTGAAGCAGAGAAGTGTAGCTATCCTTTTTACAGATGGGAAAGGTTTTTTTGAGAAACTGGTGAATTTGGATGAGTTTCCCTGCTCATTGATGTACTTTTAATTTTCCTATTGTATTTTCATTCAATTCCAGTTTACTTCTCTTTAGTGACCATGGGGCTTTCTGTCTTTTAGCTGTGTATGGAGTTAAGCAGCTTGCATACTCATTGCCCTTCTTTCATCAATGTAGAATAAATTTTATTAAACTGATCTAGTAAATATGATCCAAAGAAATAAGAACGAAGTTACATGTTTCAGAGTTAATATTTAGGTAATGGCAATTATGAACTTCCTACTCTCTTTGTTTCTGTGAAACAGGGATGGTTATTATTAGACTTTTTCAACAAAATCTTTGAGTTTTTAATTACCACATTGAACATGACAGCTGCTAATACGGGTGCTGCATCATTAATTTTCTAATTGCAGCTTTCTCCAGAACTTCATAGGAATCTCAAATTTGATAAATCACCTTTTCATTTTGCATGTGGAATAGTCCAGTAAGTTGCAATGTTTGCTTTCTATATGTTTCTATTTTGTGCTTGTCTTGCAAGATGGCCACAGTTTGAGTGTGTTGTAACTAATTTCTCCACTGTAGTTCTTTTTATGCTGAATGAGGTCATTCTTCAAATACCAGGCTCATCAAGCTCATGAAGAAGTTTAAAACACATAGTTTGCAACTTTGTATGAAACACAGCTTTCTGATATCTGAGGGCAAGTGATAAGGACACACTGGAAGC
Organism: Calypte anna; assembly: GCF_003957555.1. NCBI lineage: Eukaryota > Metazoa > Chordata > Aves > Apodiformes > Trochilidae > Calypte > Calypte anna. Next base: position 2,041,137 of record NC_044264.1, read on the forward strand.
CTTGGAACTCGTTCATTTTGTTCCTGTTTTACTCATTCACTTGGTTCCATTGGCACTTTGCAGCCCTCTGGTTTTTTCCCTTTAACCATCTTGTTACAGAATCACAGCATATCTCAGATTGGAAGGGACCCACCCTGTCATGCACCCTTCCTACTTTCTGAAGCAGTGTAGGGAAGAAAATTATAGGGATCCATGCCACATCAGCTATGAGCAACCAAGGAGCCTGCAAGCCCAGTTCTGTCCCAGAAGGACATTCACTGGCAGTGCTGTTCACTGATCATCACCTTTGTGTCAGCCACATGAAGGCAAACTCTTTCTTTAGAGAAAGCATAGCATGAAGATCTTGATTCAAATGAGAATCTAATGTCTTCAAAGACCCTTCTCAACAGTTCAGCAAGTTGTAAAGGTATGAGCTGTAGAGTAGTCAGATGCCTGCTCAGAATTATGAAGGCCATGGGACTAAAATTCCTTTCCACTACTCAGGTTGAGCTTTAACTCCCCTGACCTCACTGGAGTTAGCTGGGTGTGAAGTAGTGTAATGCAGCAGAGAATCCTGTCAGCATAAAAACTCTGTATGAGTCTTTATGGTGCTTATTTACATGATAGCTATAGGCTGCCCCAGTAAGTCTATCAGGTGTAAGGTAATACTACTCCTTTTAACTCAGATAATCAGAAATCTAACCAGCTTTGTATGCAAAGTCATACTTCTGATTATAATGACCAGAAACTCTTCCCATGCATTCAGTGCTCAGCTTTTTTCAGCTGCTACCATTTCAAGGTCCCCCACTGATACTCCACATACTCAGCCAATCCTTTGTTCCCTGTCTGATTCTTAAACACACACTTCACTTAAATTTGTTTAACAATCTGTCTGCTGACATAAGCCATGATGCATTTTTTAAGAGTAGAAACACTTGAGTTTACCAGAAAGAATGGATCCTCTTTTACCTTTGAGGTGAATATCTCCTTGAAAAAACAGAACTGTTTCCTACAGCTACCTGAAAGGCCACAGCTGTATCTCATCAAGGACAGCAGAGATTGAAGAGGTGTCTTTCCTGTCCTGTTCTGACCTGCTTTTTTGCTGCTAGTGGTTAGCAAATTCTTAGTTCTGGGAACTCCATTGGAAATAAAAGTGAATCAGGCAAATAGTTTAAATATTTGGTTTCTGAAAATGTCTTGGTTCATCTTAATCAGAAGTACAGCTTAACCCAGTATTTACTTGCTAATGTAAATTGTATGCTTTTTTGTGAAATGGCAATTAAAGCTTATTGTTAGCTCTGCATTTGTATTATTTATTGTATGCTACTGAAATAGTATAGCTAAATGTACCAAATAAAAATGTATTTTGTAGTGAATTTGGTCACACTCATCCTGTTCAAACAAATGGTCCTTTGTGCTTCTCTGTGTTTAGACTGAGGATGAGCCAGTATCCATGGATGCTGTTTTGATCCAATCACTTTTAATCTTTGTAGGCAGCAGTGAACTGTGCTACTTGGTGTAGGTCAAACTGACAGGGAAATTCTGGTTGCTGGGTTCTTTATCATTTCTGATAGACACAAAGACTGCAAGTCTGTGCTCCCTGTAATGCATCTTTTGCCACATAAAAACATTTTCAAATGTCTTGTGTGATATGAGTGAGAGTCTGCTCTCAAGTAAGGAAGTTGGTAGGGCCTCATCAGCTCAAAGCAGTGCAGAAGAGGCTGTGTTCTCTGCACAGATAACTAGAGAGGAAAATTGCCTGGGTGCACTTCACTAAGAATCTTTGTTTCCCTGGGGAGAGCAAAGAGAAGTCTCCTGGCCTCTGCTGTGCCCAAATAAGCTGACAAACCTGATGAATAGCCCTGTATCTCAGAGTCACAAAAAGCACAGAGGTGAACTCAGCAAATGTTCTGTTCTGAATGAACTTGAATTATCAGCTGGAGCCTACCAGCAGCTGAGCAAGAGGCTCACCCTGCAGAACACAACCTTCTGAATCAAAGCCTTCTGCTGGAGTGTGCATCTGCTGGTCAGATGGGTTATCTAGCCATGCAAGGGTGTCAGTAGCAGAATGTATATGTCATACTTTAGGATTCCATCTGTATTTTGAGGAATGTAGCAAAAGTCTGGCTCTGACCTTGTTCTCACATAAAGAATTAAACAGCAGTGATTCTCCTCAGTTACTATACACTCCAGAAAGGCAGCCTTGCTGAGCATTGATGTTCCTAACAGTATTCTTGTTCTTGGGACCACCTCATGCAGAAGCAGTAGTTTGGTAAGCAGATACTAATGGGAGAAGAACTTGGAGCTCCCACTTGCTCCACAGGATTCTGCATCAAGAAGCTTATGATGAGGATTGAGAATGAGAGCTGATCATCAGAGATACACACAATACCTTGTGGTTAAATACCTCTGTATGTGCAGTGTGACAGGTCATATCCATGATTTCTCTCCAGAAAGAGTAGAGGAAGGAACTATAACTAAATCCTGGGCTTTGCTGCATGTTTTGGGTTTTAACCTGGTGCAACTTGATTCTTTTTTATTTTTCAACCTGAAAGCCGAAGAGGATGAAGAGAGTTGCTTGATTTAGTGCTGCCATTAAGGATAAGAAATTCAGCTGAGCTGGAGACCTTTGGAACTTTTATTTTTGGTATTATATGATAAAGTAGCCCAAGGACTTTGCAGACCTGAAAGAAGGAGACTTACATGAGTTTTGCAAAGACTGTGGGAGAAAAAGATAACAGACTGGGCATGTTTGGCTCTGAGGCTCACTGCTCTGCTACTTCAGAATTGAAAATGAAAGCAAGGTATTGCATTTCTTATCCAGGTAATCAGCACATTGCATAGAATCTCATGTCTACCTATAAGTCTTCTGAACAAGTCAGTTATCCTTAAAAATATTGAGTCATGTTAGTGTTCCTTCTGTGGCATTTTCAGCCCTCTTTCTATCTTAAGTTTGGTGTAACCCATTTAAAGACTTCTCTGTTCACATCTCTCTGATGTAAATACTGTCCCATTTTTCCCTTGCTTTGCACACCTGACTGCCCCTTCATTGATCCTTGTTTCTCCTTGCAGAGATTATAGTGTGAGGAATTACTCCAAGCATGGAAATGGGAGGATAAAACTAGGAGCTGGAGCTCTGTGTGGTGTTTCTGGCTAAGCTGCCAGCAGCCAGGCAGACTTCAGTGGAATCAGTTAATTCATCAGCATACTGAAACAAAGAGGGGTAACCTCTTAAGAGGCTTCACCTCTCTGCTTCAACACTGCAGTCTTACAGGAGATTATTATTTTGCAGTTATTCAACCTTGTTCAAACAAACTGGAGGAGACTGGAGGTCAGTTCATTTAGACTGATTAAAACTCCCAGGTGGGAGAGGTCAAGCTGCTCTCAGAGAGATGTTTTTTTGACCTTCTTGATTACAGCTGCATCTGGCAAGATAAGCTGGCTGATAACAGGTGCTCAAGCCCATGCCTCTCAAAATAAGGATCTTCCTCTCAGTGAGATTGTCTTAATTTAGTAAATTAAAACCTACTATCCACAACCCAGGGCATGGGAGGAGATGGATTCTTTCGTTAATGATTTTGTTGGTTAAAAGAAGTCGTATTTAATTGCAATGTTCATGACTGGTGTGTTCCAGGCAAACACTGTGTCATCAAAGAAAGTGGGGAAAGCAAGTTGTTTGTTCTGCCAGTTGGTCAGGTGTATTTTCTTCATTCCTCCTTGTGATCTGTTTGTGTATGCTATACACATGCATATTAATCAATGTAGGCAGTCTTTAATTATAGACAAATGGTACTTAATGTTTCCCAAATCAATGTATCTTCTAAAGCAGGTGCCTGCATACAAGAAAAATTCCATGAGCAAAATTGCAAAGCTCTGCTTTGCAAAGTCTCACCTGATCTTTTCAGCAAGTAGCCTTCAAAGGAGAGAAAAAGTATTTTCCTAACTTTGTAAAACTAAGAGCTTATTCATAGCCATATCTTTTTTTTGTTTTGTTTATTTGTTTTTTTGTTTTTTTTTTTTTTTTTTACTGGAGATAAGGAACAAATATATCAGTGAAGTGTCATTCAGGAGAGTTTTCAATACACATATTCATTGAATAAAAATAACTATATTGCACTTTGGCCAAATACTTTGATGCTGAGTATATACCTGTACAGAAGATCTGTAAGGAGGAGGCTGACTCTGTGTTTCTGGATGCTGTGCAGCAGCTGACAGTGGTCATCTAAAAGTGTTCTTGTGGTGCAGTTCTGCCAGCTCTAGTCACATGCAGGGTATAAGGTTTTCAAGCTGTATGTGGGTGCATCCTCTGTGTTTTAAGTGGGAAATTACAGCCTCATCCCCCTGAAGGAATTAACTTGTGTGGGCTGTAACAGTGTCAGCAAGCACCATGCAGATAATGTGTGAATTGATGTACAGCCTGCTATTTACAAATATGAAGGGGCCTGGGGTATTTTGGGTGGTATTACTTCTGAACTTGTGGGGTTTCTAAGTTTTTCTTCCTTGGAAATAATTTCCCATGAGTTTATAACTATTTTAAAATTCAGAGATGGCTTTCAGTCCTTGAGATGTTCACTTTGGGTGAACATTCCCTGTGTAAATTGAAGGAGCATGAGCCTTAAATGAAATGCTGATTCTGAGAGCACAAATGCAAAAAGCCTGGGTTTGCACTGGGCTGTGTACAGGATGCTCTGCAACACAAAAATTAACACACTGGTAGTTTTGAATACATGTCAGAAGGTGACTAAGCTTGCTTAATATTTTTCACTTCAAAACTGGCATAGTTCAATATGAAAGTTTTTTGCAGAGCAGTGAAAGGCAAAATGTCAATGAATAAAAAACTGAAACCAGCTTGTTCAAACCCTATTGCTTCTTTCAAAAGCTGGATGATTTTTTAAACTAGTGAATCACAGCCAGCTACCTACAGAAACAAAAAGGTTGGCAGCAAATAAAATAACTATCTGCTCTAGCTTTAAATTTTTTTATTCTTCTTTCCATGATATCCAAAAATCACCGAACTAAAACATAGTTGGGGGTCCCACGTTTAGGGTCCATGCAACATAAGGATTGTTACTACTTAAAATCCCCAGTCCAGCTTTCTTTATTCCTTTGCATTCTGGGCACTAATCTCTGGTCTGAGGAAATCCTGGGTAAAATCTTGCATTTCCCAGTCAATAGTTTCAGATCCCTTTATTGTGTTTCCCCTTTCACTGGGGAACCAGTTATAGATTCTCTTCATGGTAAATGATTCCACAGTGGTTTTTTTGTCCTCTAACAGCATCCCCAAAATAATTCTAGTTTCACACAATTAAGTGATATTGCCTACATTAATGACAGGCACAGTGTGTGGACATAAATACATAACCTCTTCCCAAAAATTAATTCCTCTGTCTGCAGTTTTCCTAATGAGCACTTGTTTGAGCATAGGGTGGCATTGGCATTTGAGGCTTTCACTCCTCCAAGATACTCAGGGCAGTTGGAGATGCTGATATTAAAGGTACAATACAGACTTTATTGTGTGTGTATGTGTGCATATATGTGCATTCATGTGAATAAATGAAGGCATGGGAGAAAAGGAAGAAAATGCTGTTTGTTTGTGGGGGTTTTTTTCACCAAGACAAGGGAAAGATTTTAATTATTCTACATAGTCTTTAGCAGCTGTAGCATCATTCTGCTTTGCACTGCACATATAGTACATATGGTCAAGAGGCGTCAGGTGTAGCAGGGTATTTGGTAAGAGGGCAAAAGGTAGAGAGGTGATTAAGTTGTTCTCTCTGTAAGAAACTGACCCCACCAAGTGGGTCCCAGCTGCAGATTAACATAGCTGGCTGTAAACATTAGGGATTTCAGGAAAATCTTTGTTGGGTATAAATGAGCTGAACACTTCTCCAAATGAGTTATTAAATTGTTTGCTGTGCAACCCAGGGAGCTGAGTCAGACCTTTGGAAACATGCAACCCTATTCTGAACTGACCTATGAGACATTTTAGGCACCAAAACTGCAGGACTTATCACTGACTGGACCTTTGTCTATGTTCCAAACTTCCTCTTGCTGCTCTAGAATACTGTAGAGAGATTGGGATGTCTGATCAAACCTTGTGTTTTAGCTCCCTAGCAGAAGTTCATGACTCATGGCAATGTGAAATACATGCCTGCTCATGCAGGTCATCTGACTTGTACCAAAGCTGGGGTCAGTACCAGGACCATTAGCACTAAAGCTCTAAGGGGAAATGCTGCTAATGTGAGTAATCTCCTAATGAATAGACATTTTAATAGCCTCTGGTCCTCTGTCTCATCCAAAGGGCAAGCACACCTACTGATACCTTAAGGATTTACTTACCTTTTGTGAAGGATGTATTCTAGCTTGGCAGCCTTTGTTTGTGCATCTTCTGGCCCTTTTCTGCTTGCACAGGGCATTCTTCTACTGCCCCCCTCACCCCTGATGCTGTGCTCATGACTGTTGTCACTGGAAGATCTGCAGACTTTAAAGCTTTACAGTTTGAAGTGAAATCACATGTTTCCTAGCTGGAAGCTACCATGCTTTCACATCATGTGTGACTCAAGCACAGAGGGAAGAAGCAGTTACACCACTGCTCTCTCTTAACACATTGGGAGAGTAGAATATTAGCCTAAAGGAAGCATCATGGACCTTACTGCAAGTTTTCTAGATAATGCTATGTTTGTGTTTGATGCTTGTTGGCTTGCTTACAAAATGACTATCCATTGATTGTTCTGAGAGTCCCTCCAGATAAAATGAGGATCTGCTACAGATAACATTTTGGCTGCTGCTCTTTTATAGTAATTTGCATCTAAAGGATTCTAAAAATGTTTTTAATGAGTCCCAATAAAAATAATAGCAATGCTGGTACATTACAATCACTTCCTTAATTTTACTCCTGGCTGGGAAAGAGAAGTGAATTGGAGGTTTGAGGCTGGAATTTAGCTGGTTTTTGGCATTTCCAGGGGTTGGAATAATCTCATATGAAGATTATATGGAACAGAAAAAAAGATCCTCAACAGAAGGAAGGGACTTGGGAGTGGGACAAAGCAAAGCTTCAGGTCTGTTTGTCTACCAGTATGAGCCCACATTTTGCATCATGAATATCACTTCATCTTCCCCCATCTTCCAGTTTGGTTCTGGAATTCATGACAAATATCAGTGAATCATCTCTGCGGCAGAGAGATCTTCTCCAGGTTCCAGGAAGAAGTGAACAAAAACTTGACAAAATAAATTATTTACAGGAATTCTTCATCAACAGGAAATGGAACAAGCCCTGCTGTGAATTTAAGTCTAACTTAATAAGCCTGAAAGCAAGCAGCCAGAATCTTGTGGACAGAAAAATGCTTACATGGCTTACCAAGAAAAACTAACCAAGAGTTATTCAATATGAGGAAACATTGTTAGCTTAAAAAGTTCCCTCAACTGCAGGTCTCTGGAGGCTGGAAAGATAATGGAGATAAACAATTTTATTTCCCCTCTTCCTATGTTTCCCAGGCTACTGTCCATGTCAGGGTACTAGTCCAGTCAACTCTGTTTCCAGAAGCAGCATAATAGGTAGATGTCAAACAATACTGAGTAGAGGTTTCACTTATCTTGCCTGGCTTTACCTCAGCCTATGCAAGATGTCTTTCCCCTGTTGTTAGAACATGCCAGTATTTCATGAGCTGGGTAACTTCTTGTCTGGGTGGATATTACTTTTTGCCAGTTCTTTCAGAATAGGTAAAAGATAACCAAAGGAAACTTCACATCTTGCTGTCAGCCCCAGTAGGTCTATTGTTATGTTAGTTAAATATGAGATTAATTGAAATCTATGTCAATTTAATACTTAATGAGATGCCCTGAGTGACTGAATATTTTTAATAGTTGCTTTAAGAGCCTCTGGGAAAAGTTAATTTCTTAACTACACTTATAGTAAAAGGTTTTCCTGTGAGCACCAAGAACCTGTAGGATTTGAGTCTGAAACTTCATTGTTTATGCTACAGTAATTTCATTATGATGGTGATCTCATAGTTAATCTTTGTGGTTATTTTCTGAACCCACAACTGTGTTTTTTCTAAGATTCTGAGGTGGGTCTTCCCAAACATTAATCATTATACAGTCTCTTTTCATTAGTGCCAAACAAAACCTACCTCTAGGCTGTAGAAACTCAGAGTCACCAGTGCCTGGGCAAAGAGACAACAAGTTTTTCTCTTCTGCTTTATATATTTCTTAATGTCTCTACAAGCTTTGGCAAGCTAATTCACCAGGAGAGTTTTCATCTGAATTTCATCTAACTGAAGCAGAACTAAAGTAGTGGGAAGCAGGTGTGTATTCAGGGGAAGGTGCTAACAAATACCCAGCACCTCAACTCAGCAAGCTGCCTGCATCAGACAGTGCCACTGGAAAACAATTTTCACCTCACCCACAAGATTATGCATGTGCACTCCATATCAAAATGGTATCAGAGGCTGCTGTGACCATCTTAATGTAAGATCAGATTGGATGTAGAACAATATTCAAGTTCTTTCCACTCAATTAAGAAGGATTAAGGACTAGGTCTGGATATTTTCCAGATCCCTTGAACTCTACCTTACTTTGTCAAGAGTTTCGTTGATTTGAAGGCAAAGAGATTATTCCAGTTAATCCCTGTGAAATATGTTCTTTCACCCAAACAGCACATTCCTAGAGAAAGTTCAAGGGGGTTGTTTCCAGGCTAGTGTGCATGACACAGAGGAAATGGCAGGAGAAAATTGAAATGTAAACATGCATTCTCAACTGGTTCTTGATTTGTTTGCCTTGTACAGGCAAGGGGAGGACTGGAGCTTGGCTTGGTTGAGTTGTGGGTTGGAACACATCTGTGCTGCTTTGTGCTTTCTGATGCAGCACGAGCAGCAGCTTCCCTATCATCCTGCTGCTGTCTGTAAGCACCTGATAAGGAGGAGGAAGCACTAGAAGATAAGAAGATAGAAGCTGCCAGTTTTCAGCCCTGAGCATTTGAAGGGGCAGCTGAGTCTTACAGTGAATATTGAGAGCTATTTTCTTGTAACGTGCTGTTGGAGAGGGAGACCCTTGGAAACATGATGCTTCTTACTTCAGTGTGGTTCCTTGTCAAAAGTACTGAAGCTAAAATCTTGTTATATATTATGCTTATTACATACAGCCTGGCTTATGAACTGAAAACAGTTTCATATTTACTAAGAGATGAGGTTGTCAGAGCATTCAGCTTGTTAAAATTAATTTTAAAAATAAGAAAGTTCTTAGCCAAGTGTAGAGCAAATGGGCAGCTTTGCAATTAAGTTTTGCTGTGTACAGTGAGGAGCAGCAGATTTGGGCTATGATGCCCAAGTGTCTGCTTTGCTGTTGTAGTTTCCTGACCCCCAGAGAAGGGTGTCAGGGCAGTCCCTGGGTAACCATGGTACAGTGCAATGGGACACCCAGACACACTGTGCTCCTGTGCTTTGAAAGACAAAGAGCAAAGGAAAATCAATAAGCAATCTGTCCTCTCACAGGAGTGATTAATTGTTAGTTTTCCTTTTTAATTCCCTATTAAGGGATACCAAATCAAACTTGCTAGGGGCTACAAGGCTCAAGTTCAGTGTAACAAAATATTAAAATATTAGGGAGGCCTATGAACCTCTTCAGAACAGTCTGCTGATTTATAACAAAACAATTTTTGGGTCAGCAGGCACTGGTTACACAGCCTGTTCCTTTGACTGCTGGCAGTCACTATCACTCCATCAGTGCAGATATGATCCAGTCCCAGGGCCATGAGAACCTACATTAGCTCCAGGATAATTGTTTTCCACCTGCCTGAGATGACCCCCAGCCAAACAAAAGGATACTGAGTATTCTGATTTCTTCCTCCTGTTCCTCTGTGTTGTCTCCAAACCTTCAGTGTGGAAGTGGAGTCTTTCTCAGTCCAGGCAAGGGCTGCCAGTGCAAGACAAGCATTGCAGATGGCAAAATAATCTCAGGCTTCTAGGACTATGCTTGAGCACTGCTGGGGTGCACAGGCTATGATGTGTCTGGCTGAGACTTCTGAGGTAGTCCCCAAGCTGAATAAACTCATTAATATCCTGATTTCACTCTCATGTCAAGAAGAACATTTATTTGAGGTCCTGCTTCAACCAAAAAAATGCCCTTTTTTTGTTTGTTTTGGTTTTTTGTTTTGTTTTTGTTTTAAATTAAGTGAATTAAAAGCAAATTGGTGACAGGCCCCTCACAGGATATTGCAATGCTATTTGTGTCTAGAAGCTGAGGTAGTGGTGTTCCTTTGCTTTAATGCATTAGGTGTGAGAGCAGGACTGCTTCTCTCCCTGATTTTGGAGAGGAAGCCTCTTTAGAAATATTTATTGGCAAATAACAACTCTAAAGGTGTTAACTGTCATGAAGGAGATCTCATTACCTATTTTGAAACTTTTGTATGTGTTTTTATTGCTTACTGGGGAAGTGGGGGGACATCAAAGACAAAGTATACATGAGTACCAGTTAAGATGTGCCATGAATCAGCTGTGCAGAGTGATGAGAGTACTTTAATCCATTATTTTTAAAAGACTGTCATTTTGTTTCATGGCCCTGTTCTGTCTTACACTCTCTGGGGTTACTTGGAAGTGCAACACTAATGTTACAGATAAATAGATGTATTAAACAGTATGGAAAGCAATAAAGAAACCTTCACTGTTTTGTTCCCCAAAGCCAAGAGCAGTTTGGCAGGAGTGCTGGTTAGAAGCTGAGTAACTCCTTGAGAAGGGGATGGTTACTGAGTGCCCAAGCAGTTGAGTTTCCTGTCCTTTGGGGGCCTCCTGAAGGACCAAAGTGAGGCCAAGGTCACTGAGAACAGCTTGGGTAAGAGAGGGTTTGTCTATAGGAAAGGTTTGAGAATTGATGAACAGGGCAATTAATGGTCACTGTTTGGTAGCAAGAAGGTGAGAGGAAAGGGTTAGGTGAGCTTTTCAAAACAAGAAAGTTTAGCAATTTCTGAGAGTTGTGGAAAATATGATGGTTCCTGTTCTGCTGCAGCCTGATTCATCAGTCCCAATACACATCTGAAGGTTGGTGGAATTAAATCTGTGGGGGAGAGAGTGCAAAATACATTCTTGCTCTTCCCTAACATTGGTTTTTGTGGCCATTTTACAACTGTTTCCTGATAGTGAATTTTCAGAAATGGGCACACTTTTATGCCAAGGGAAATTCTTTGTGGCTTAGCTGCTGCAGAATTAACTGTCCTAGCACAGCTACCCTGATTTCACTCCTTAATCTAAAATTACAGTTACTTTTATTTTGCAGTCCTATGTCTGGAGCTGCACTTCATAACTAAACTGCACTGAAAGTAATGTTGTGAAATAGTTATTCTGTAGTAACTATGTAGCTCAGTTTCTCCTAGGTGTAGAAAGGTCTTAGTGCCCTCAGCTCTTTAAATAAATCAACACATTTTAATCCTGAAATTCTGCAAAACTCCGTTTGAAAATCCAGCTGGGCTATTTATATATGAAGTATTTTCCATCTTCAAAAAACTTCCATTAAATTAGGAAAAAGGAGATGTTAAAAAAAATTAGGGTGGAGGAATTTTTTATTAGTGAACTTTAAACAAAAATAAAAAAACAATACTGTGATATAGCAGATAATCTAGAAATATTTTGTATTAGATACCAGAAAACATTATTCAAGTTCTACACATCTCATTGCTCTCTTTTCTTCCCAGCATGTGTGTCCTGATTTCTAATGAAATATGATCCAAGTAAATCCTGGGTTTATAGTGAGTTGACAGTGACCCCAAGCATCCCATTTTTGAGGGTTTTGTGTCAAGCCTTCAGGAAGGTGTTTTGGGTTTTTTTTGTCTTCCATGATGTTAAAAAATAACTTTTGAATCTATTGGGACTGCAGTTTATCTGGCTGGTTTTAAGCTTGTGCTTGAGTTCACATGTTCACATGCAGTGCTACAGGCTGGGCACAGAGTGGCTGAGAGCAGCCAGGCAGAAAGGGACCTGGGAGTCTGGATTGCCAGGAAGCTGAACAGGAGCCAGCAGTGTGCCCAGGTGGCCAAGAAGGCCAATGGCATCCTGGGCTGGATCAGGAACAGCGTGGCCAGCAGGTCCAGGGAAGGGATTCTGCCCCTGTACTCAGCCCTGGGGAGGCCACAGCTTGAGTCCTGTGTCCAGTTCTGGGCCCCTCAGCTCAGGAAGGAGATTGAGGTGCTGGAGCAGGTCCAGAGGAGGGCAACCAGGCTGGTGAAAGGACTCGAGCACAGACCCTATGAGGAGAGGCTGAGGGAGCTGGGGGTGTTCAGCCTAAAGAAGAGGAGGCTCAGGGGAGACCTCATCGCTCTCTACAACTACCTGAAAGGAGGTTGGAGCCAGAGTTTAGGTTGGAGATGAGAAAGAATTTCTTTACAGAGAGAGTGATCAGGCATTGGAATGGGCTGCCCAGGGAAGTAGTGGATTCTCTGTGTCTGGAGATATTTAAAAAGAGCCTGGATGTGGCACTGAGTGCCATGGGCTGGGAACCGCAACAGTGGTTCAAGGGTTGGACTCTGATCTCTGAGGTCCCTTCCAACCCAGCCAATTCTATGATTCTATGTTCACCAGGGCCTTCAAGCACATGCCCAGTCCCTTTAATATCAGGAAGTACTGGAGAAGGGGTTAATGGGAAGCACATGCTTAAGCACTCAGGCAGATGAGTGCAGGTGACAATAACTGTCAGACAGAGTTTTGAACATCCTCTCTCTTAGTTCTTTGTACCACTTTTTGGCCAGAAGCTTCTGCTAATCCACTGGAATGGCAGAAGAGGCACTTGGGTGGAGGGCTGAGCCAGAGCTAGGAACCCCCCAGCACTTTGTAACACCCTGAGAACTGCCTGGGGATGTGGAGCTGCTCTGGAGCCAGCCCAGGGGTGACACAGGGACAGTCACCTCTCTCCTGGCCTTGGGCTGAGGGGTGGTGCTCACCTTCCAAACCTCTGCACATCCTGGCTTGTGGCTCTGAGGCCTCCTTCCCACTGCCTGCACAGAGGGCATGTGATAAAATTTGATACTTGTTTTATTGGTTTTGCTAATTTGGGGGAAGCTCATCCTATGTGGAAAAAAAACCCTGTTTGTTTGAAAGGATCTGTAATGCAAGATATCTGCAATAATTGCAGGCTGTTACATTTGCACATTTGGAGGTTAATTAATGTACTGCACTCGGACACAGCCAGACATCCAGGACAGCTGATTCTGGATTTAAAAATAGACTGGTTATTACAAAACAAACAAGTGAGCAGAGATGAAACAGCAAAAGTCCACCTGGTACCAGAACTATAAAAATGTCAATGACATACAGGAGGGAACCTGATGCCAATTTCACTCTTGCTGCCCTTGTAGGAACAGACAGAAACAAGTCTGCTCAACAAGTCTTAGGCACTAACCCTAAAGCTGAGTGCCAATCAACTTGCTGTGGCCGAGTCCTTCCCTCCTCCCCCCCGTTTTTTTTTATTCTGGATGTGAAAGTTGTGTGTCAAAGCTTAATGAAGTAGAACATGGGTAAGTCAAACAATTACATCCAGGATCGGGATGGTTGTTCCTCCTTGAGGTTGGCAATCAGAAAACAAGGCTGAATGTCCAAAACAACATGTAGCACTCCAGGGGGGGAAAGAAGTTTCTTGCAAATGTATACACACGTGTTTATCTGCAGAACAGAGCTGTGAAATGCTGACCTCTGCATTCCCCCTACAAAGTCCTGGCAGGACAAGCTGCTTCAGGCTGTGTTTTGCTGGGGGAGCTGCAGCAGGATGGCCTCCTCACTGCTTTGTAGTTTATGCTCCAAGAGCCAAATCTTGGTTCCAGTGAAGCTGAGTCCTGCCCAGCAAGGGAGGGGTGACCTCTGAGGCAGATTAAAACTTGGCCTTCAGAGTACCCGGTAGATTTAGCCAGCAACATAAATATAATCCCAGAGCTCTGTATTTCCTTCTAAATGTGGCTCTTGTGAGGATTACTTGGTGGGATGTGCATTTGTTTTTTTGGTAGATTTTATAATCTCCACAGAGGTTTGCTTTTTTTTTTTTTTCTTTTCTTTTCCCATTTGTTTTTTTTAAGCCAGGTACTGCAATCACACATCCATCACTTGTAAAGATAATATTCCCCTTTGTGGCCTGGTGAAGTTGAATGCAGAGAGGGAGACACAACCAGGCTGGCTGCTCCCAGAGCAGAGCATTTCCCCCTGAACCTGTGATCAACATTGGTTTTCTGTTGGTAGGAGAATGTGTGAGTCTGAGTGCTTTCTGCAGCAAGGAAGGGTATTTGGACTTCAGCTTCCCCATTAACTGAGGTTTTTCAAGGGTGATTTGTTGCTGGTGTTACCCCATGGTCTTTTAAAGAGTAGAATTCACTCTCTTTGTCTTGATGTAGATTATTGCCCTGTAGTGTTTGATGAAAGGAGCCTCAGGCCCCAGGCACATAAGAGGAGAGGCAAGACTGGAAGCAGTGGAATGAGTGAGTAGTCGTTTGATCTTGAACTCACTGGGCTCCAATCTTCCCTTATCTTTTTGTGGACTGCTTTCAAGTATTCAGCAGCTCCTACTGGGCTTGGAGAAAACTGCAACGACCCTCTGCAGGCAAATGCCATCACCTGACCCGGGAGATAGGTGTTTATGCCTAACTACTAAAACCAAAAAGACACCAAACCTGTGGTTCTTTGCCTCATCAAAGTCCTCCAGTGCTGCTAAAATCCACTGGAACAGAGCTGAGCATTTGCCTTTAGGGGCATCTCTGCTGACCCTCTGCAACTCTACTCACACCTTTCCAAAACAGATCCACTTCACAGTGCTATGTTTGGACCCACAATTGTGGGGGGACTCACAAAACCCCCTGCTTTTCTTCCTCTCCTCAACTCCTCTATTAATGGCATTTTTACTCTGAAGATTTTTCAGTAGTATTTGCTGCTGCATAATGACAAATGATAAAAAGCAGCAAGCCTGTATTGAGGGGGAGAGTTGAAGCCTCTCCATCTGCCTGGAGAAAGATCCAATGAGTGCAGGAGTCAGTCCTACATTTGGGTGCTGGTTGCAGCACTGTTTCATCCAGACTTGAAATTTGCAGAGGTGTGGAGGGAAGGAACTGAAAGTGCAGTGCTGACACTTGGGAGGTTGCAATTACATCTGGTTTGTTCTCTTGTACAAAATTTTACAATTTTACAAGTCGTTGGCACAAACAGGGGAAATAGACAGCACAATGCATTGTTAAAGCAGCTTTAGTGGAAACTTTTCATCATGAAAATGTAGTCAAAGCTGTAATTTTCATGGCAGCTTACTGTTCCAGCGTCAGCACACTCCACTGATGAGTGGAATCTCAAGATTCAGAACATGCTCCCTGCTCACACCCTTGGGAAAAGAACATTACTTCAGACACAGCCATGCTCTCGGGGATGATTTTAACTCACTCAGCATACATCACCAATGCAGAGTAGATACAGATAGTGTGGAATGGGTGAAGCCACTTCATGTTCTCCTCTTGCCTTCCTTGTTGCAGAGTGTACCAAAGGAGTGGGGAGTGACAAGTAAAAATACAGCAATGTGCTTTGTTCTGGTCTGATTTGTCAAGGACCTGGGGACTGCATTGTTCCCTTGTCATTCTGAGAGGAACACTTTCTCCCTGCTTCTTTTGAGGTTACCAGAATGAGTCATGAAGGAGAAGTACCCAGGTGGCTTTGAGCACATACCTGCCTCTAGCACTCTTCAGCACACTTGCACAGTAATTCCAGGCTCGTAGATAGTGAAAGGATGTTTCTTCTTGAGAGGTTATTGGAAGGAATTAATCAAGAGTTTCTTGTGGAAATGTCTGTTGCAAAATGAGACTTCATTAAAATCAAACCTTTTTTCAGGAGAGGGCTTGTTCTGAGACTATCGTATCACATTTTGTCTTTTAAAATCATTTTTACAATAAAGGTTTTGACATTGTTGAAACATCTGCTTTGAACAGTTTCTTTTATGAACTGCATGATTTAAAATACATAAATGGAAGCTTAAATTGAAAAAAGATAAGACAAAATTAATAGTGTCAATGAAAAATTGAAGATTATTTTTTTCATTCTAATATAAATGAGGAAAATATTTTTTTCACTATGACATTCATACTGCCTGGAACAGCATTTCTCATTCTATCAAAAAATTAAAGGGTGCAAAAAGTAAATTTCTGCTCTTTGTAGAATCATAGAATGGGCTGGGTTGGAAGGGACCTCAGAGATCATCAGGTCCAACCCTTGATCCACTCCCCCCGTGGTTCCCAGCCCATGGCACTCAGTGCCACATCCAGGCTCTTTGGAAAGATCTCCAGACACGGAGAATCCACTACTTCCCTGGGCAGCCCATTCCAATGCCTGATCACCCTCTCCAGAAAGAAATTCTTTCTCATCTCCAACCTAAACCTCCCCTGGCACAACTTGAGACCCTGCCCTCTTGTCTTGCTGAGAGTTGCCTGGGAAAAGAGCCCAACCCCCCCCTGGCTCCAACCTCCTTTCAGGGAGTTGGAGAGAGTGATGAGGTCTCCCCTGAGCCTCCTCTTCTCCAGCCTCAACACCCCCAGCTCCCTCAGCCTCTCCTCATAGGGTCTGTGCTTGAGTCCCTTCACCAGCCTGGTTGCCCTCCTTTGGACCTGCTCCAGCACCTCAATCTCCTTCCTGAGCTGAGGGGCCCAGAACTGGACACAGGACTCAAGGTGTGAAAGAAGGACTCTAACTCCTGGGATCCTTACACTGGTGTGTGGTGTTTCAGTTTCCCATTCAGAGGACCACAGGAGTCCTTGCTGCTGCTTGCCCTCCCCATGTTTCTGTTCATGTACAGCCTTTCAAAGTGAATTCTGCACTCTTCAATCAAAGCCCATGGGAATTCCAACTTTGTAAAGACTGCAGGTTCAGTACTCAGGATTGTTTGCTGTTCCCCTGCAGTAAATGTCTGTATTTCTCATTCAATTTGGGATGCAGCTGTTGCACAAAGTGATAGATTGGCATAGCTGCAACCAGCCCCTAGCTTAGTTATATCATGAGGGCAAACTGAGTTAATAAGCAAAGTCATCTGGAAATCAGCAAAACATGATACAAGAAAGCATGGAAACACCTACAGAAAGAAATTAGTCTCTTAACTCTCTTATAATTGTTTCCACACCTCATATTGGGAGTTAGAGCATCAGCCTGTAAATTAGAGCTGATGTAAACCAGTGCTCTCCCAGCAAAGTCTAGGGGAGTTGTACTATTCCATACTAGCATGAAGACAGGGACTTGCACAAAAATGACCATAATATGGAAGTGACAGTAATGTTATCCTGACTGTTTAAATTTATTTTACCTGCTCCTGGAGGAGATAAAACTGGATATAATACATGGACTATGCTATGTCTAGGAGGCAGCCTGAATTGTGCTTTTTCAAACTTCAGCCCTATCACTCTCCGGAAAGTTTTCTTTTAAATAACAAAAAGAAAGAAAAAAGATTAAAAATAGGCATTGTGATAATTTCTTATACCTTACAGCAAAGACACTTGACCAGTTGTTCTTTTCTTTTTTTCTGTTTTGAGAGACAAAGCCCTTCAGTTTTGCAGTACTGGTCTGAACATGGAATTTCTCCACATTATCAAGCCATTTGTGTTCAGAGAATCTGAGTCTCTGACAAGCCTGAATTAATAGCAAGGCACCTTTCTGATAAAGAATCTTTGCCTCTGTTGGACAACAATTTAATAGTTTAATATTCTTCTTGCCTTCTGCTGGCTGATGCATATCTTCTAATTTGTCATGGATATTTCCCTATTTTCAAGGAAATGTTTAGATTGAAATTTGGGAAGAAGCAGAGTTGAAAGGCTGTAAATATCTGCCAATTATTCTAAATACAGAGATGGCAAATGTGCCAGAATCTGATTTTGAAGTGTAACTGACTTGAGCCTCAGAGGATTGCATTATGGATCTTTCTCTGTTAGTCACAAAGCTATAGCCAAGGCAGAACTTCCTTCAGACCTGAAGTGTTTAAACTGGATTATCTCAGAAAGTGGGACATTTATATTTAAAGGAAATAAATGTTGTGAAGCAAAAAGAAAAAATACAACAAATCAGCGATTGTCACCAATCAGGCATTCAACATCTGCATTTTAGGAACACAATCTTTTATGGTATTTGGAGTGACAGATTTATTCTTCCTTTTCCAGATGTAGCTTTTTATGCCTGTGATAGTACTAAAGGTGGGTGTGTACAGATTGCTAATTGAGTCGTGGCCCCCTCATCAGTCAGACACCATTTCCTTGCTTCTGGATGTCAATATCCTGAGAAGCTGTGATAAGGGGACAATCTTTCTATTGCTTACTGGTTTGGTCACACTGGATTTCCAGTGAGATGTGGTTTGGTCCCTCCCTCTCACCCAGGGGCTTTTGGCCTTTTCTAACCTTTGAGTTTTACAGCTGAAAAACCTGGTGGACAAACACAGCCTGGGACCAAAGTGTTTCTGCTAACTTTTAATTTGCTATTTGCTGGGGAAGGTGTGATGGCACAGCAGGAATATGCCTTAACCCTTCCAAACTCTCTGTATATGGCTAATGCATGGGTCTTTGTGCCTTCCTCCCTGGGCAGCTCCCTCAGGAGTGGCTGATGTATCAATAAACCCTGAAATGCAAAACTTTGTCACTTGTTGGCACAACAGAAATTCTGTACAGTAAATGAGAGACATAAAAAAGTCAGTCACATAATAGTGATCCACAAATAAATCTTATTTTAGACCAACAGAAGGATTTAAGAGGAGAATGCCAGGGTTTGAAATGGTTGTGGTTTAGCTTTTAATCCTAACTGCAGGGATGTGTCAAGGTGGCTGTGGGCTCACAGCTGGTTTGTGGACTGGTAATCAGTGTAGCTTGGAACCTCAGTTAAATTATGCTGAACTGTATTCCAGCAAGCAGTGTGTGCAAGACCTCACCTTCTTCCTGTTTTCATGGCTTGTGGCTTCCAAAAAAAAAAAAAGAAAGAACCCAAACCATTAAAAATAAACAAATAAAAACTTTATAGCTAGGCATATAAATATAACCAGACAGTAATTCTTTTGGTTCTGTCCAAATTTGATAAACACAATGAGAAGGAGTTTCAGTTCTCTTTGGACTCAGGACAGCTCCAGTGAAACATCCATCACCTGCCTTCAGCAGGGACACCCTCAGCACATGCAGCAACAGCCTTCATCACCAAGGCATCCCCATGGACAAGTGCACACCCAGGCTGAGCTACTTGAGAATTTGCCAAGCAGCTGAGCTGTTCTAAAAGCCCTTGGCATATGGGCTTGAGGTGTTTAGGAAAGGAGTCAGACAATGGAGTTGCTTGTGATGGCATAAATTGGGATTAAAGAACCAGAAAGAGCTTTTCTGCTTTCCATCTGAGCTAAAAAAGAAAACAAACAACTTCCTGCAGTAATATTCTTTCAAACAAAATCTTACTGTAGCCACCTGATTTAAATAGAGGATCTGGCATCTTTAGACAGATTTTTATGGCTTTTAAGCATCATCAGAAAAAGCTGTTCCCCTAGTCAGGGGGCCTGGCTTGCACCTTGCTCCTCTGATCTAGTGAAATGGTTCTGGTAACAAGTATGGAAGTGTGCATGGAAGGAGAGCCAGCCTCAGGCTGTAGGGTAGGGAATGAGACAGGATTTCTTTCATTTTAAGTCTGATGCTTAATCTTTCTGAATGTTGTTCTATCACAGAGTTACAAGGGTTCATTCTTGCTTGTTTAGTTTTCTCCAGCTAAAACAATTATCAAGTCCCTGGTGTGAGTGCAATGATCTGATTTGTGTTAAAACTAGAGAGTGGGAACAGCATGATGTTTCGTGAAAAGCTTAATGCTTTTCTCTTTTTGTTTGTTCTCTTCTTAAAAAAGAAACCCAAAGAGCCTAAGCCTGTCTTTTGAAGAGACTGAGACAGGACCCAGCCCCCCTCCCATATGGTGGCAGTCCAGTGGAAAAGGCCAGGTTCAAACATCTCCTAAATCTGGCCTTCCACACTGAAGAGGTTGCCCTTTCTGGTCTGTGTTTATCTTTCTGTCTGCTTGTCTGTCTGACCAGGCAGCACATGGACAGTGGAAGAGCCCCAGAAGGAATGCTGTATCTGCCTGGTCTTGCCAAGCAGTTGCACTGTGAGGACAAGAACTGCTGCCTAGCTAATATTTCATTGAAGCTATTATTTTTCCACAGAAAGCCTTGGTTTCAACAAATCAGCACTTTCCCACAGCAAAGTCTTTTGCCAAAGAAATTCCCCAAATATTTAGTTGTGGTTGTTGTAGCTCCTCAGTAGGGGGAGTTCTGGTATGCTTAGTTACAGGTTCATGTCCAAGGATTTGAAAACACAAAAGTCTTCCCATGAATATGGCTGGTATATGAATAAAGCCTCTAGGAGTTCTGCTCTTACTTAGGCTTTAGTATCTCCAGCTTTTTTTCTTTTTGCACTTTCTTAAATTAAACAGATACCATGTACCTAGTTTACTTTGTTCTCATTTCCCCTTGGGATAAATTACTGCAGTGCAGACACCTTTCTGTCATTTAACCAACTGGAGCAAAAGCAGTGAAATATTTGGGTGAATGAAAAATGCTACCTTCAACTCGTCTATTTGTTCTGCAAACATGTGGACCCATTAGTGTTATCTCTGCCTCAGAAGTTGATCCCATTTCTAGCTCACAAAAGCACTGCCTACTCACTCCACTGAGTTACTTGGGGAGAGAGGTAAGGAAGAGTAATGCCAAGAGCAAAGAGAAAGCTGAGTCTTCAGGTAACAAGCAGATTAGGAAGCAGGTAACTGTCTGGAGTCTCTCTTTTCCAGCCTTGATAATTCTGTGATTCTTGACTTAACTCAATTTTTCCCCCCTTTTCTGCTGCCTGCTAGTCATGAACAGCAATGCAAAATTAAAACCAAGAATAAGAGCAATTTGCTGCTGAGTCCTTTCTCTAGGAGTGTGTTTTCTCTCTTCTGAAAACAGACCACTACAGAAGAAAAAAAAGAAAAATCATCTCTCAGTTCAGAAGGTGGCTTTCACTGCCCATCACCTGATTGTCAGATCTTCCCTCTCAGCCAGAGCTGTCCTGATTGTTTGTCAGGCCTTGTGTGTAGTAAGAAGCATTGGTTTTCTGGGCAGGGTATTTATTGCATCTCTGCTTCTCCTCACCCATCCCCCTCCACACTCCCTCCCCTCCCTCCTTGTTAGACATGATTACATGTTGTTTGGCCTCATTCCATTTAGGTTACTTTGCTGTATCATCCTGAATTTGTGTGTAGCATAACAGCTCCAAAGATCTCCTAGTTTGAACCAAATGATAGAGTAGGCAGAGTTCATTAAAATAAATAACAGCATAGCATGAAACACAGCCCTGAAGTAATCAAAACTGAAATTTGGAAAAGTGACTCTGAGTGTAAAGAAGTCTGTTACATGCTGTCTGATAGAGGCAGAAAATGGGGTCTTGAAAGCAGGCAGTTTTATATGCTCTATTTAAACCTGTCAGCTCTCCAGACAAAGACATGGGTGGTTACAGCAGGGGGAGAAAAAGCAGTTGCAGGGGGGCTGTGTGTGACCATAGCACAGAACCTCATGCCTGAGTTTTTCCTTTGATCCCCAATGTGCTTGTTGTTGCTGTTTTTCCTTGGGATTCAGAGGAAGGACATTACTTAAGCCTAAGAGTGGAAATATTTTATATAAAGCAAACTTTTTAGGCAGTTGGATGTGGTTGATTCTGCCTCCTTCCACTTGCTCCCCTGTGAGTCTCACTGTCCCAATTCTTTAGTCTGCTTGTTTTCAGTGTTTGTAATGTTCCATTTTAAAATATCTCAGTGGTTTTTCCCATGCTGTCTTAAAGACTCTTTGTTCAGCTTCAGTTCCTCAGGGCACTCAGATTTACTACTACTAAAATTTTGTTCTTCAAATAAAGGCTTCATGTCCAAAGTGTGGTTTAGAAGAACGTGAGGTTGTGTACCTGCTAGACACTAGAGAAGGTGCAGCAGAAAAGGCTACAGAAATTTCTTATTCTTACATTATGCCATCAGTATTTTTTGCTGTCAGAAACTAGAATCAAGGCAAGATGGTCCAGTTCTGTAGCTCATTAGCTTCATCACTGACTTTATTTCAGCAGCTCCTCCCTTGCAGCATCTACAGATGTTGTATACAGACCAAGTAAAAAGTATTCCTTGGTCTTCAGGGTGGAACACACAATCTGAAGATGTGAAAACACATTTCTATCTCTCTGCAGAGTTATCCTCTTAAATAGATATGACATTTCCATGATTTCTGCACTTTGAGATTGGAGTCTTAAGCAATTATACATGACTCCCAAGTGTTACCAGAAGCAGGCCTTGGGAAGGCAAATGTGTGCACGTTTCCTACTTGGGCAGTTATTTTTATGTCTCATTAGTACATCCTTAATTTTGGTTCTGGTCTCTCTCTAGTATTAAACTCCATGGAGTGCATGAGAGTTGTTGCTGTGCCTGTTGTAGTATCCTATTTTCAAGGGATAACAATGGGTTAAAAATCTTATCCTGATATGAGAGGCAGGAGGAGGAGAGTATTTTGAAGTGTTTGCTGAAATGTGCTGTCTGGAATCAAAAGGGTTGAGATACTTGAAAGAGGACCCCATGTTAGAGACTATGTGAACGACTGGGATTTATCTTCTAAATCACTCCAGGAGGGCTCATTTGTATCAAAGTAATCATGTTTAAAAAAAAAAAAAAAGACCCTTCTGAAGAGGACAAACAGGAGGGAATAGATGCTGACAATGGGCTGGAGGAAATGGAGGCTGTTCCAGAGGCCAGGCTGCTTCCCTGTTGGAGCTCCTGCCAAAAGAGACCTGGACATGCCAGCTCAGGCCCTCCACCTCTTTGCAGACAACTGACCAACAGACCCTGCTTTGTCTCAGCAAAGCTGCCTTGCTGAACTCCTGCCAGCTTGCCTCAGCTTCTCTTAAAGGGTCCAGGCATGAGTGGATTTAAAATATTCAGTTTCTTCTTCATTCCTGAATTTCTGTCACAGGAGCTCCCTGTTGGTCCTGTAGCCCAACAAAAGCTTTGACTAGCACAGCAAATGTGTAGGAATTAGTCCCTTAGGGCAGGCTGCAACTTCTAAAGCCAGCTTTAACAGCAATAACTACATCACCACAGCCAAAAACTCCCTAGCAAGGAAAGAGGATGGCTTTCACAGGCCCACTAAGGCAGAAAAGCCCCAGGATTTATCCCGAGGTTGTGCTGGCCAGGAGATTCAAGGAGCTGTCAAGTGGGAATGGCAAACCCTGTGAGCTCAACAGTGTTATAAGAAAGAAGGCAGTGTAGTCACAAGTGTGTGCTCCCTTCTGTGCACATCAGGTTACTCTATAATGCATGAAGCAAAGTCTCCTCACCACTGAGATATGGGATGCTGAGAGTCTGAGAAGCAAATGTGCAGGGAATTTTTCCATGTGGCATTTCATCTGGAAATGAAATCTGTGAAAATCTGAATCTTGTGGTCCAGCAGAACATCCAGGGGTTTGTCCCTGTACAGCTGGAAACTTCCACTGTGTAGAAAACTGTTCTGGAAAATGTTACTGGGCTTATACATTGACCTGATCTTCAGCTGTCCCCTGCTTGCTGTGGAGTCCTATGTAGTCTAGCATGTGACTGGGTTGGACTGTGTGTGAGAGGTGTGATGTTCAGCTTGGAGGTACAGCAGAGGACATTCAGGGATTTCTGCTTTCTTCTGAAGACCTCTCCCCAGGAGCAGCAGAGACACTCTCCAGGTACCCTGCACTGTCAGGACCCCAGCTCTTGGATTGCACTGGGTGTTTGCAGAGCAGTGACAGGGAGGCTTTGATTCAGTGCAGAAGGGTGAGGTTAAGGGGGAGCTGTGGATAAATTTCAGACAAGCTCCTAATCCTTAATTTGCAGATCATTAACTTTGCACTGTAACCCTTGGGAGACAAGGTCACCTGCTCCATGGGCTGGGAAGGTGCTTTTGCAAATCTGGCTGTTTGTTCAAGGCTGCTGATCACTGCTGATCCGTTATGAAAGCCACATCAGTTATTGTGTGCACACGTTATGTACAGTCATGTGATGCTTGAAGCCTGAAATACATTTAGCAAGGCAGAAGAGATAAGGCAGGCAACAATCTGGCTTTCTTTCCTTAGGTTTGCAGAATGTGTTTGCAGATGTGTTGATCTTTAGGAGGCTGAGGAGGGAGGGGGGGGTATTTTCTTCAAGTTCCTATTTCAGTATCAGAAGTAAATAAGAAGATGAGGTCATTTTTAACACCTCCTAGTAGCTGTGAAGATGTCCTTCCCACATCCTGAGCCATGCTGTCTCATTCTGCATCAACAATGATTTTCACCCTTCATGAAGTGGACGTGACTTCAGTCATTTCACCTGGCTCTGGGTAGAGCTGAAGAGCTGAAATGGGCCCATGTCAATAATGTGGGTTGCAGCAGACAGGTTTGAGTAGCTCACCTGATCAGTAAACCAGTGTGATCAGCATCTTGTCTGGGAAACTTGCAGCTTCTGCCTCATGTGATGTTTTGGTTCAGCAGCACATGCACTACTTTTCTTCTTGTTAATAATCATTTTCCCTCCCACACTTTGAATGCTTCCAGTAAAGTCAAGTCATAGGTGTAGCTTATTAATGCAGCTGGGTGTTAGTGAGAAGGAGAGGTTCACACTGAACCTGTAGCCAGTGAATCTCCAAGGACATGGACAAGCCTTACCAGCTGCTAGCAATGAGAAACAAGGAATTGGAGCAAAACACCAAAACCAAGTAATTCTGCTTGGCTCCTCAGAGGGGTAAGGTGGAGGAAATTTTGCTTGCTGATGAGGACAGCATAAATCTGCCACTTTGCGGTGTCCTGAGTTTTGGCAAGTTCTTGCAGGAAGTTGCTGTTCAGTTGGCAGTACCACGGCAGGTACCATGTGCTGTTTCATCCCTTGTCATCCATGTTACATAGCCCCTGGATACAAGTGCCACAACTCTTTCCCCAGCCCAGCCCTCAGAGTCCCACTGCTTTCTCTTCTAAGCCAGTAGCTGTTTGGTGTCACCAGAGCATAGAATACAGATGGGGAGCCCAATTTTTCCTTCCTGACCAAGATATTTTGGTTGTGCATAAACTTGTGAATGTTTAGTTGGAGGTCTCCTGCTACTGAGTTTAGGGGTCCTGTGGCTCGTACCCAGAGTGGGAGCTACTTCTGCACGTCCTGTAACTTCCTTGGCTTCCCCTACCTCTCCTGCAGAACCTCTGAGCTTCTCAGAGGAGCTGATGCAACATCACAGCCTCATCCACACCTCTGCTGCCCTGGGAGCATGCAGTGTCTGACCTGCCCAGCCCACTTTGCACTTCAACAGTAAATTAAAGGTCTTCATTAGCTTGTTTGATAGTTGAATAAAATGCTTTGAAACACTGGCACATTAACTGCAATCAACTTTTGAAAGGTCTCTGGTTGCTAGAAGGAAATTAGCCTGATAAATCGCTCTTTCCAATTAAACAAATGGGTAATTTTTCACAATCAAGCCCAGAAGGTAACATCTTGGAAGCTTCCCACCCACTCCCACTTTTTTTTTTAATTATTTTATTTTATTTTATTTTACACACGATTATTGTTTTAAGAATTTATTTATTTACTTTTAGAAAATTGTCACTGAAGCGTTAGCAGCTTGTAAATCCATCCTGTCTGGCTGCCTAAACAACTCATGATCAGTGGCCTATGAATTTCACTTCTAAAATGATAATAACTAATGGTGTGGCCTTGGGTCACTGCCTGCCTTTCTGTGCCTTTGTTTACCTGTTTGTCTAAAGACGCATTACCCTCCCTGGGTCAAAAAGGCCTGTTTCACTTCAGCAAGGAGTTTCAGGATAATTATAGTTACTAAGTAACTTGCAGAATAAGCTGGTTAAGGCTGCTAAGAAATGTGGTGGCTTCCCTTTTGGTCCAAACCAGAGCTGAAGACCCCTAAAGTCAAAGCTTTAAACAAAGCCTGAATTCTAGCAGTAATCTCTGAGCTCAGAAGCTGGAGCAGATTTCTGTCCCCCTTAGGTACTGAGTCTGCAAGGGACCAGGAAGGGACACCAAGCCTGGTGTCACAGCAGAGCTACAGATGTGCTGAGAGCTTTGTCTGCTCTGGCTACAGCAGAAAAGCAAACACTGGTACAAACTGCTGTGACACTGCTTCATCTTGCCTTGGGCTTATTTATCCAGGGTATTGCCATTACATCATTCACATTAGGACTTGTATTATCTGCTATTTTAGATCTTAGAAGCTGTTACAAGCTCTAGTCGGAGGTCAAGATGCTGTTGAACTTCAGATGTTTCTGAAAGATGAGCATAATTCTGCCAGCAGCAGAGGTAGATCTGCAGCAGTGCAATATCACACAAATTGTGAGGGAATTTAATCTAAATTATATTTATTTTTTTGCAGATGAGGTTTTATTGCCAAAAACTTAAATACTGCATGTTAGAATCCATCTGTGTAGGGCTACCATAGCTTCATCTCTGAGAAGTAAATAGGGTAATCTGGGGCTTTTTATGGTATCAGAAGAGACCACAAATGATTTAAGAACTTCCTTCCACCATCTAAATAAAATAATACTGAAATATCCTGCTATAGTTTGGTGTAACTGCATAAAACATGATGACTCACGTGATTAGAAACTCTCCTTTATTTTCCCCTCAGTGTACAGTGCTGATCCTCACTAACTGGTGGGCACAGTGCTTAATTACATTCCTTTCACCTAAACTGTTTCTAAGTTTTTTGAAATTTCTTCTTCCTGAAACACTGATGATTGGTGGATGTTTCAGTTTGGTCTGGAAGCAAGTTGCATGCAGAGACCTGGGCACTGGACTGCAGTGTGGTTTATTTCACATTCAGGCTAAATGCAGACTCACAAGAGGCAGAGTCTCCTGAAGGACTCCTGGTGACCAGTGCCTCGGTTGCTGCTGAGATCAATGCTCAAGGCAAAAGCAAAAAACCAACTTCTTGAACACAGGTTTTTCATCAAACCCTGCATTCCTTTTGAGGACCTTAACTCTTGACAAAGAGTGCTTTCAGGCAAGCAGAAGCTCTTGCCCTGCTCACCAGTCAGAAGATCCTTGTGACCATGACCAGAAGCTGAGATATCTGCTCATCAGTCCCAGTACAGTCCCAGTTTTACCAGTGAAACCCCACAACCTTAAAGCTTCAAAGCCCAGGTTTTGCTTAGTGCTATGGGTGGTACCTGACCTAGAGCACTTGGGGATCTCATCTGTGATGGCTCCTGAGTTCCCTGCTCTCCATCCAGGCAGGAGATGACTCAGGATGCCTGGTCCTCACAGTGAGATTTGGTTTGCTGCTATCTCATCTTCCTGTTTTCTTGTCCATTCTCCCTGTTTCTTTGTTCTGCTTGCCCAGCATGTGCTGTGGTAACTGACATTGGAAGCTGTGTGGGCAGGGAATGGGTTTTGGTTTTAATAAAAAAGTGTGGTTACATCATCTTGCACAACAGGTCCCTGCTCTGTGGCTGGGCCAAATGAGTCCTTTCAAGCTGCAAAAACACGGAAAACTTGGAATTGCAATAATCTACATTGCTCCAGCATGTTGAGATTCTGGAACAGGCTGCCCAGGGAAATCATGGCATGTTCCAAGACAGATCAGACAGGACTTTGAGCAACCTCTAGTGGGAGGTGGCCCTGCCCATGCAGGGGGCTTGGAACTGGATGATCTTTTAGATCCACTCCAACCCAAGCCCTTCTGTCATTCTGTATCTAACTGCACCACCTTTGAGGATGCTCCCTGCATGGAGTCTCCCAGGTGTACCTGGCAACACGGGAAAGTGAGATCTGAATGCTAATGACAGCTGGAGGAGGGGACATTTCCTAGTAGTTTGGCTAATTGCCAGGTTGCCTGCTCTTGAAAAATATGTCTGTGCTGAGCTAGGCATAATTTTCACATAGAGAACATTGGGTTGGATGTTTTGGGGTTTGTATTTTCCTCCAGCTTTCTACAGTCAACAATGCAAAGGTTCATGTAACCACAAGGTCTGTGTTTCCAGCCTTCAGGCCTTCATTGAAAGACTTGGAAAACCATAGCAGCTGATCAGACCCAGGAAAGAAACTGCAGTTTTGGAGAGCACCAGATGTTAACTTACAAAATGAAGAAGTATTTTTGTGTTTTGTGGGCTTGGGGGGATTTTGGTTTGGTTTGGTTTGTTTGCTTGATTCTTCTTTTTTTTAGTAAATCCAGATGATGAGCTCAGGGCCTGGTTTTTTCTTCCCTCTAGGCCAAACAAAGTCTCTGATGATTTGCTTGCTTCAAAAGGTCCCCACTGATGTTACCTTTGGGTCTGTTCTACCATCTCTCATTGTTTCACACAAGCATTTTCTGTGGTAATTAGACTGGTAATAGCACAATCCCTGGTGGCCTTCCTGGAGTGCCTGGCCTCTCTGGGTTGAGAAAGATCTGCTTGGGGGCATCGTATTTTTTCTCTAAATGGGACGGGGAAGAGTTGGTGCTGTGAATGTTGTCCTGATGATGATGGGAAAATCTTTTGAAAAAGGAAAGTTTTGCAGCATTTGCTAGGAGTGATTCAGGCGACGTTTTTCAGATTTCCTCTGGAAGCTCACAGCAACCTTGATGGTGCGTGTTTTGTCTCTGGCTGCTTCCTTCTGGACTCTGTGGTCTGCATTGTCCCAGAGGAATGCAGATATCTCTGTGATTTGTGGATGCAGGTGCAGTCACTTTTTGTAGCTGGGCACAGATATGTTCAGAGCTTTGAAGACCAAGACCTTGAACTGGCAGTGGAAGCAGATTAAAAACTCTTCAGCTTCCAAAAAACCAACTCCTGCAATCATCTGAACTTCTGTGTGAGGCAATGAAGGGAAAACAACTCCTCAGTTTTCAAAGGCTTTTAAAAAATTAAGTAGAGAATTGACATTTTATCTTTGTAGCCTTTCCTCTGAATGATTTTGACTAAGTTTTGATATGAATGCCTTTAATTTCAAAATTTTCCTTTTGGGATATAATAAAATTAAGACAGCCTTTCAGAAGCAGGGCTACAGGAAAAGGGAGAACTACAGCCAGCCTGGGAAAACTTACAGAATAGAAAGGGTTTGGAAATCCTACTTTCAAGAAACTTGTCTCAAGAGTTGGATTCAAAGGTCTTCTGTCAGGTAAACACAGGCCCCAAAAGCTTAGTTTGCAGCCACAGGTGCTCTTCCTTCTGTATAAGGAAGAGAAATGGCCTGGAGTGGGTCTTGGCTACCTCAGCTCTGCTCTTGTGGCCCTGGACACATGCCATGCCTCAGTTTCCCCATACATAGAACAGAAGGGTTGCTACTGATGGTCTTTAGAAAGCCTATTTGAGATCTACTAAAGAAGAGTGCCCTCGTGATCTAGGTGGTGTTTTTGTTGTTGTCTGTGGCAGAAGCAGTGTGAATGGAAGTCAGAGACAGCCCTGCACAGAAGCTAAAATCAGGTGTGTGGCCCAAGTCCTGTTTTAAGAACACCCTGAGCCTGAACTGAATTCCTGAGCAGTGGGTTCTGTGCAGAGGATGCTCACAGACAGGGTGGTTAGGGTCAGTGTCTTGGTGCCAGCCCTGGGGCACTCATGGGGCAGAGCCTCTCAGTTTCTGGGGTGCTGCTTTGAAGGTCCATCCATTCCTGTGTCCCTTAGCTCCCCTTCTTGAGGAGTGGGGCAAGATCTGGGATGCACAGTCCACTGGGCCTTCCAACATTGCCAGCTGTTGTATGCTTCCATGTTCTGAAACTGTGATTTTACCTCCTCAAGGCTTTCCTGCAAACTCAGGGGTTTTTCCACTTTATTTTTTCACTCCCCAGGGAACAGGAGGAAGGCTCCCTGCCTGCCACAGGGAAGCATAAACAGGCTGAGATCCGAGCATTTCCCTCGTTAAACGAAAACTCCTGGAGTTCTCCTTTTGCTTTGTGGAAGCTTCCTCCCTGCCCGATGGATGCCATGAAAAGTAAACAACCCAGAACAAACAAGCCGCTGCCTTACGTAGAACCACAAGAAATTTCCGCCAGCCTTTTTTATTATTTATTTAACTGACCGCTCCACACCTCCCCTGACAGAAAGCAAACCGAGGTGAGGTGGCTGCCTGACTCCCCTTCGCCCCCATAGCAGTGCGGGGGGTTAGGTCAGGTTCGGTTCGGTTGGGTCCAGTGCGGTGCCGTCCCGCGGTGCGGACTCCAAGGCCCGGCATGCGGCGGGGCTGTGCGCAGGCGCGCTGGGCCGGCCTTGAGTGGCAAGTTGTTTGTTCCAGCGAGCACCAGCTGCTCGGCACTCCGGGCTCCGCTGCCTCCCGGCACGGCTCCTCTGCCCCGGCCTCCCCCTTCGCTACAACTTTTGCACCCCTCGTTCCTTCATCCTTTCCCTCCCCCCACCCAGCCCTTCCCCGCGCCGGAAAGGAGGAGGAGAAAAAAGAAAAAAAAGGAGCCGGGGAAAAAAAAAACACCAAAAAAAAACAAGGCACCGACAATAACAGCTCCCCCCTCCCCCTCCCCATTCAAAAACACAAAATAAACCCCAGGGATAGATGAACTACAAATGAGAAAGAGGAAAAGATGGAACTGCACATCCTAGAGCACAGGCTCAGAGTGGCCAGCATAGCCAAGGAGAGCATCCAGTTGTTTACCTATGGATTAATCAAACTTGCTTTCCTGTCCTCCAAGACGAGGTAGGTGCTGCGGCCGGGGCAGCGCGGGGCTTGGGGCCGCTCTCCTTGGGAGGGGTTGGGCAGGGTGCTGGGGGGCACCTTTCTTGCGAGGAGGTGCTGGGGAAGGGGCACCCTCTTTCCAGCGATGGGGCAGGGTGCTGGAGTGGGGGGGCACCCTCCGTCCCCGCCAAGGAGCTGAGGGATCCCTTCCTTGCGTAGTAGAAGGGCGGCCTCCTGCTTGCAAGGGGGTGGGATGATGGGGTGGGGGACGCCCCTCTTTTTGGAAAATAAGCGGGGTCCTGGGATGGAGGACCCCCCCTCCTTGGAAGGGGGCAGGGTCCTGGGTTGAGGGGCTCCATACTTGCGAGGGGGCAGGGTGTTGGGGTAGGTGGCTCCCTCCTTGCAAGGGGTTAGAGTACCCTCTTTCCTGCAAAGGAGGAGGGTGCTGGAGTGGAGGGGACACCCCCCTAAAAGGGGGCAGGGTGCTGGGTCGGGGGGCAGCCTCCTTCCTGCAGAGGGACAGGGTGCTGGGGCGGAGGGGAGACTCTCAGTGAAGGGTCAGGGTGCTGGGATGGGTGCGAGCACCCTCTTGTAAGAAGTCAGGGTGCTGGGGTGACAGGAAACACCCTTCTCGCCAGAGGGCAGGATATCTGGGGGGGGGGGGTAGGGGGGGACAAACCTGATTCTTCCCTACACACCCACCCCCTATCCCAAACCCAGGAGATGGTGCTGGGGGTCAGCACTGGAGTTGGGGGGCCCGGCAGGGTTCTGGGGCAGCCCCCACCGGGGCTCCGCTCCCCTTCTCTCCCCCCCCGGCCCCGGAGCCGCGCTGGGCGGATGAATGAAAACAGGTGGGGGCCGGGGGGGCCGGCTGCGGGCTGGGGGCGACCGCCGGACAACAAAGGCAACAACAGCCACCAGAGGAGGAGTGGTTTGGGTTGGTGGTGGTTTTTTGTGGTGTTTTTTTCCTTATTTTTTTTTTTCCCCTGGTTGTTGTTCTTGCAGCACTTATTGAAAGAGCGAATCGTCCCCACGCGTGTTTGTATTAAAAGGTGCTTTTTTTCACCGCTGCCGGGTTTGGGAGGTGGACATGGGGGGAGAAATGCATGCCTTGGTTCCCTTTTAAAATCGTGGTATTGAGTAATCGGGATTGGGATAGCTTTCGGGGAAAAAAGGAAAAAAAAAAAAAAGATGTAGCGCAAGGCACTGTGAGAAATTTATGGGTTTTTTCAGGGAGAGAAAAAACCACTCTGGCTGGTCAGTGCATGTGTGCAAGCTGCCTAGGCCTTTCGCAGCAAAACAACTTGAATTGCAAATGTGTATTCTTGTGTCTTCACTTAGCTTGTTGACTTTGTTGCTCTATTCAGAAAGAGGAATGGGAATGTAAATAGCACAACTCAAACTCTTCTTGTTTTTCCAGCCTGGTAATTAGTATTTCAGTTTTCTCCCCATATTCATCTCGGACAGGGCTCTTGTCTGAAGGCGGGAAATTTTCTTTGGCAGTAGGAAAATAATAAATAGATAATAAATTTGCTTTTTATTTCTTACATTGTTTTTATTCCAAGCTGTAATTCAATTCTCTCTCTCTGATAATGCTTACGGATGAATGGACCTATTTGTGGTGTAATTTGATTACAGTCCCTTATCTTACAGTTAAACTTCATGCATTGAAATTTCACTCTGATTTGGGGCTCATCCCATTTGGCTCATCACTATCGTGGTTTGCAGTGGAAAATGTATCAGCACCTTGTTTACTGCTGTCCCTGAGTGCTCAACAGAGCATTAAAGCCTCTGCAGTTTTAAATTTCTATTTTTAATGTCCTGTTTCATTAGAATTGAAAGTGGTCGCTGAGCTTTTGGAGGGGTTGTTGCTCCCCCTCCACGCTTAAAATGTCACTGTTAACGTCAACAGTGAAATCTTTAAATCTGTCACTCCTGATGCAAGGACTGGTGTTTGGGGGGTTCTTTATTTTTTGGAAGGATGGTCCTGTTGTCTGTTTAGTTCACACTCTGTTTAATGTCTTCAACACCAGAGAGCTGTGAAAGGGTTAGGACAGTAAGATAAGCCTCCTGGGGTGTGATACTTTGTCCTGCACTTGGGTGCAGAACTTGAGAGTTTGGTTGTGTCCCCAGTTCCTGTGGTTTTTGGCCCTTTCCATGCACAGTGTGAGTACCCATAACCTTTCCCTGGCTTTCATGGAATCTCACTGGTCAGGAACAAAAAGTGTCTGTGGAGAGGTTTGTTGGCATGGGAAACTTCTATTTATTTCCCTTTCATTTATTTTGTTGCTTTTGCAGACAGTAGAGATGCAGGGGGGAGAAGGGAAAGCTTTTTTGTGTCCTGAAGACAACTGATCCTAGGGAAACACTGTTTTTTCTGCTGGGTGCTTTTATATGCCTGGGGCAAACAAGGGCCCTGCCCCTGGACTTTCTGCTCTGATGAACACCATGAGAGGAAGGTGAGGGTCTCTGGGAGATGCAGTGTCACGAATTTATGATCCCACTCTTTCTTTTTCCTTCTCCTTTGAGAAGAGATTGAGGCAAAGGGACAACAACACGGGTGCAAGTCAGATCTCCCCTCCCAACCACTCCAGCTGAAGAGGAGCACTTGGGGGGATTAAAGAGGAAAGGGCCTGCATCCCTGCTAGTCTGTTCTGGTGAGAAAACAAAGATGCCAGTTACTTACAGCACCTACCTTTTTCCCAGTGAGATGTCAAACAGAGTTTTTACCTGTGCTGCCAGTAAGAAATACTGATTGGTGGGACAGATGTGATCCAGAGAGGTGACAATGACATCATCAGTATCCTTATGTTAGTCATGCAAGAAAGTACAAATGTTACCTAGGCTTTTCTGAGAAGTGATCTGGGGGGAGTATGGGAGTTTCTGTCATGTTCTCATACACCAAGGAAAAAGGCTGGAACAATGTTTTAAATCTTGTACATTTTTCTTCCTCTTCTTGGGAAGGAAAAGTAACAAATCTCTCTCTTTTATTTGGCATTTTGCCACTTTCAGTCTGCCCTTGTTCATGACACGAGTCTTTTAATTTAGCTTCTGTTACAATAGCAGTATTTTTTTTGAGCAAAGAACAGCAGTTTTGGAACTATTCCGATGGCCAGAAGCAAGAAAGCAGTTAATGGGGTGAAGAGGTGAGACCAGTGGTGAATAAAACAGAGGGCTGAGCTGAAAGAAAAACACTATTAATCATAAATTTAAGTTAGGCATGAGGTGTTTTATGCAAAGTTGCTTTAAGACAGGTAGTCCAGAACTAAGTAAGATCCAAACTTCTAAGCAGCCACACTGAGCATTGTGCTCCTGATGCTCTGTTTGTGTAATAAGAGCAGAGCTGTTGGTTTCAGCTGAGCTCTGCCAGGCACCCTAGTGGAGGATCAGATCTGTGTAATTTTTAGGTGCAGGCTGAAGATTTGCATGTGCCTAAGCATTTGGCTTTGTTTTTTTGTTGTTGAGATTTCCTTGGTACCAGGAATCTTCCTCTATTCAGAAGGCATACCAGGTGTTGTGTATGCCACAAGAATACCCTGCTTGGTTTTAACATTGCATCCTTTTTCTTTTGTGTCTCTGTACATGGTCCTCCTCTGGGACAGAGCACTGTGCTTGTCTGTAAGTACCCACCTTCAGCTCCCTGTGTGCTGCAGAAGAACAGCTTAAACCATCTCATGCTATCCCGTGATGTGCCACAAGTAACCTGCCTGAGGACTTGGCTGACATACTGATGTGCTGCTACACTCTTGTCTTCATTTTGGTTTCCTAATTGTGAAGTATTTTTAAGTGCATCTCTTTTTACTGCAGAGGAGTTAAATCCGAATGGAGGGGGAGGACAGGGAGGAGGGACAATCTTGGATAATGCTTGTACTGAGCCACCAGTGCATGCAATAGGGAGAAGGAAGGTGAGCCTGACCTTGTCTTTTTTATTTATATGAAAATATATGGAGAGTATAAACCCTGGAAAATAAAGTAGGGTTAGAGTTTTTCCAAGCGTTGTATATGTATAATGTCATCAGCCTGATTTCTGGGTGATGCTTTGGTAAACCCTTAAGCATCTGTAGTCAATGAGTTAATGAGGAGCCTTTCCTCTTTCTGTTCTGGTACCTAATAAAAAGGTTTGGTGGTAAACAGTGAAATAAAGTACTAGGGGGAGAAAGATGGTTTTAAATTTTAGTGGTATGAAGTTATAACCAGGATGAAGTTGAGAGGTTAGTGTGTTTACAGGGCTAAGCAGTTAAAATAATTGTAGGTCGTGTCCAGCTACACAAATTTTAAAATACTTAAGAGTTTTCTGATACCATTTAGTTTGAGATGGTTGTGTCAGCATAGTTGAAGAGAAGGAACAAGCTCTGCAGGTATAAAGCATGAGACCTTGGTCAGGGAAGGCTGCAAGGCAGCCATTTGAAAAGCATCTCTCAGCCTAGTTTCTCTTCCAAGATGCTGAGGTCTTCTAGAGGTGCAGTTTGTGTGTTTTGGTGACTTGAAGCAGAATTAGAGGCACTTTGCAAGCTTCTAGATTTGGCACTAAATACAGAAAGGTGGCCTTGTGGGTGAGAGGCTTCCTGGAGAAGCTGGATGGAGTGGGGCCCTGCCCCATGTCCAGTGCTGCCTCTACCAGGGGATGCTTGGAGCCATTCTTGGAGTGGAGAAGAGCTTCAAAATAGTCATTCTAATAAAAAGCAGCAAGAAGTAAGCAGTGATAAACTCTACAGACTAAGCTGGGTTTTCTTTGGTCTTTGAACAAAGGATGAGACTAGGTTTGTTTGTTATCTTTGCTAAGTTTGTGATGGTATTTTTGGTAATCTATCCCTTTTGCTTAGTAATAACTGACACCTCTACTTAAGAACAGTGTGCTGTTTCTATTAATATAAGTGTTTCTCATTGCTTGATCACTTGTTTACTGTCTAGGTGTCCTGAAATTGGAGATACTGTAATAAAAGGTCTGGCTTGGATTTCAGAGCATAATAGGACAAACAAGTGCTTAAAATGTATCTGTGCATCATTTGAGGGCATTCAGGAGATCAGTAGTCTGTTTCCTTTGCTATGAACTCACACAAACAAATGCTGTTTATGCCCTTTTATGAAATACAGATTGGTCTGTAACGTTGGGTGATCATCTGGCATAGGAAAGCTACTCCTGTTATTAAAACCTATTTTGCTTGCTTAATTTTGGTTTTATTTTTTCCCCTTAGCTTCTGCTATCATGTATGTCCTAGGAAAGCCATTGCATGAAGGGTTCTGCAGGTTATAAGACAATGGTTGCTTACGTAAACAGGTTGCTTGTGTTTCCTTTTTATATGGCAAAGACTCCCAAATTTCCTGGGTTTTTTTATTTGGTTTTTTTTTTTTGCTTGTTTGTTTGTCTGATTTTTTGTTGGTTTTGGTTGGTTGGTTTTTTAATGTTTAATTTTTTTCTTCTGGGAGTGTGTGTGCGGTACCTGAGGTTTGGGGACTTCTTCTTTGCTCTTACCTGGTGACCTTCTGGTACAGAAGGACTGAGCATTGATGTCCAGACACCCCAGGAGCTGGAGGGATGGGAAGCCTCATAGCTAAAGTTGCCTGCCTGGCCTTCCCCAAACCACTTGGCCTTCTTGTTTGCATCACCCAGTGCATGCATGGTGCTGAACTGGCAGGGTCAGTGAGTGAGAATCAGTTAAATGAAATAGAGAGAGAATAGAAGTCACTTGTTGGGGCTAAGAGCATCATGACAACGGTGAACATCAAATATGTGTTCAGGGCTGCTGGGGGTTTCAGCTCCTGCTGGGCTGTGAACGTTCTGCAGTGGTTTAATACATTCAGCCTTGGAAAGGTTTCCTTCCTGGTGGTCTCTTATTGTTTATCTACAAATGTTGTTATTATTTCCCTTTCTTTTCTGCTCCTGACACACACGCTGAGCAGTGGGGTATTGCCATGTTTTATGTTCCTCTTTGCCTGGCAGACCTGTCATGCAGGCATCCACCTACTATGTGGTCCCATCAGGCTAAGGCTGATGCCAAGTCAGAACCTGACAGGAGTGCCCAGAAACTAAAGGAGATCCAAAAAGGTGGAACAGAAACATAAATATGAAACAGAAACGTGGGATAAAACCCACAGTGTAATGGTGGAGAGAGCACTGTGTGCTGGAGGAGTGTTGGTATAGATCCTGGATACTTTAACAGGGCTGTCAAATTTTTTTAGTGTTTTTTTTTCTTGTGTGAACTCTGATATTTCCCTTTTACATAAATGAATACCTGGCTGCAGTTTGTAGTGAGGTGGTTGTTTTTCCTTGCTTCCTGTGCTAAACAGATTCCATCCATTGGCAGAGCTGTTGCATCATTCAGGAATAAGGTGCAGCATCAGTGATGTAAAGGAAATGACACTGGTGTTGAGCTAAGAAACAAAAAAGAGGAAAAAAATCTTTCTTTTCTGCCACGTAACTCACTAAAAATCCCTTCAGCTGAATATATGTTTATTATTTTCTGATTAAAGCCAATATTTAAAGGAAAAATGTAGCTTTTATTAATTCCTAGATGGCTCTCCCTGCAAGCTGGGTGCTTCTTTTCTTCAACAGTAGGGAAATGTATTGCAAGTCTGGTAAGGAAAAGTATATTGTGCATTTGTCATCAAGAAGTAACAGCTGAGTTGTTCATTAACACAATAGTTTGCATCCACAGGCTACTCCTTCCACTTATTTGTAACTTAAATTAGGCTTCATTTGATGGCTGGAGCTATTTGACAATGCCTTGTTTGTGTGCCATAAATATGTAAATCTTTCCACTTAATTCTTCTCTTTTTAAAAAATCCATTGAGCACACTACCTCATTTATCTAACACACAACTCCTTAATCATCCTGCAGATTTCAGTGTTTTAATATATTTGGACAAGGGCTACAATTTCTTTTTTTTTTTTTCTGAGGAAACAGTGTAGATTTGTTCTGTTGTTTACTGCCAACTCCAGAGTAAACTCCAGCTCTGATCTGCTGATAGCTGAAGGCTGGTAAAGGAAGAATTGTACAACAGGAATGTGAGGAAATAACTCCATTCATTGCAGTTCAGAATCAACAGAGCAAAGTCTGTAAGCTGCAGTTATAATTTCAAAATAAAAAGATTTCTCCTCCCCCTGAGCTCAGCTTGGTTTTGTGTAGCTAACTATAAGATGGATTAGTGAAGAGAGAAGACAACAAACAGACAAAAATGTTATGGAGGCACAAAAAAAATAAAGCTTGGTTTGTGCCTCTCCAAACCTTTCCTTTTTTTCAGACTTAGTGCATGAAGTTTTACTGTGCTGACCATGGAAACAGAGAATCTGATCTCATTTTTGTGGTCTGGTGTATAATAAACATTTTGTGCTGGTTGATAAAGTTTTATTTTCACATCCAAAAAAAGCAGTGAATGCCTAAACTTCTTCACCCAGCAGAACTGACTTCCTTACTTTGGTCTGGTAAATGTGCTTTACTGGAGATGAAAATAAAAAGTGTCCTTCTGAACTGCAGCCTCCTTGCAGAGCTCTGGTGCTGAGCCATCAGAGTTGCTACTGAGCACCAAGCTGGCACATGGAAAAGAGAAGTGGTGAGTTTGCTTGGTGGCAGCAAAACCATTTGTTAATCTGTTGGGGACTTCTGAGATAGGCTTTTGTGGAGATGTTTCAGTTGTTTTTTCAGACCTCTGTGATCCAATTAAGTTTTGTTCATGTGATGGAATAGACATTTTGAAGCTACTTGTGGTGCTTACTGGGCAGTAATTGTAGGGAGGTGGAGGCTGTTTCTGGTGGTAAGCTGTCCTTGACCCAGATTCTTTCAATGCAAATTGTTTATAAAGTAGGAACCCAACCTTCTTGAAAGTGTGACTGTGGTTTTGATCAAGATGGAACTGTAAAGGTAAAGTTCATTTTCTTTGCCGGCAAGGTTTCAGTGTCTCTGTTGCAGAGGATACTACAGATGTCAGATGGTGGTGTAAGCCACACCACTTAAGTGCAGAGTAAAATGCAACCTCTGAGTCTTGTGTAAAGTATTAAAAAATTTGATTATTTTTTTTTAATATACTGGGGGAATTTCTAAAGGTGGGAAGGAAAAATTTGCAAGTTTTGACATGGATAGAACATTTAAAATATAGGTGTGACCCTCCATGTCTTTCTCTGTTCAGGCTTTTTAGAAATGTTATGCATCAGAGAATCTGGGTAATGACATGCACTACTCATACCTGAATATTTATCCTAGTTTTGTGGTTAAAAGATCAGGATTCAACCCTTTATTATGCCACACATATATCCTGTTTTACAGGGTGAGTTGGTTGAAGTTGACAAGTCAGAGACCTTGATTGAAATGGCCCATGTTAATCTTGTTTAACATTTGTAGCATTTATTTCTTTTCCTAAAGAAGGATTGACTCTTCTCTTCTGATAAACTCTAAGTCACTCACTGCCAAATAAATGCAGTCTTAGCAAAAAGAAATAAATGTTGGTCTTAACAGTGAGCAGGATATACTCTGTATGCATCTAAGCAGTTGTATACATTTACATAGATTTACTCAGTCTTTCCTTTTATGCTTTTGTGAAAATGATGGATGACTTGTTACATGATTAATCTTTCAGTTGTGATCTCTTTCAAGCTGCTTTTGGTGGGAATTAACATCTGATCATAACGTAGAAAACAAACATTTTCATTTGCTATTTTTAAACTACTGAGCAATATTAAATGTGCTGAGTATTTAAGAAAAAAAAAATGTATGTTTTTAACTAAACCATGTAATGCAACTGTATTCAACACATGAACCTGCTGGGGACTTGTGACTACACTTGTCAAGGCATTGGAGCTACTAGAGCTCAGCCTCCCACACCAACTTCTTGGTTGCAGACTGGAAGGAAAAAAACAAGTTCACTTTCTTTTTCAGTTCCTAATTTGTTTCTCAGCCTGGAATAAACTAATGATCATTCTGAACTAAACTGAGTAATCTGAAATGAGGAAAATATTCTGCATTCTTGCAGAAGATGCTGTTGCTATCAAAATCTGGCTTATTGCATAAATGGACTGGTTCCAGTTGCTTTGTCACCAATTTCTCCTCAGTTGACTTCTTTAATTTGCTTTGGAGTTTCAGCAGCTCACAGACTTGGTTTGGTAATTGTTTTTTAAATTAGCTTATTTACACCTAAGATGCCATCACTTGAAAACTTTTTCAGAAATCTTTTAAGCAGATTAGGTAACACTACAGTAAAATTGTGCTTTAGTTATTTTCATGTTTCAACTACTCGGTGGCCAAGTGGAAATGTTAGAATTAAGCTTTCACCTCTGTGAGGATAAATTTTGGGCAGTGTACTGAGATGATGTGGGTTTAGTTGCAGGTTATTACCCATTCAGCATTTCCATAAACCCAGCAGAGTTTTAATGTCTGGCTTGTTTGCTTCTGCTGAGCTGGCAAGGTGTGAAACTACACTTGTGCCTCATTCTCTCCTGAGTTTACCATGGGCTTTCTGGGGGGAGTGGTGGGACTGTGAGTTTTGCAATACTTAACCTGTTACAGGCTGAGGGGACACAATCTGAGGTTAGGTTTTTTTAGTTAAAAATAGGCAATCTACAGCAATTTCTGTGCAAATGAAATCATTACATTATCCTGGAAAATGGAATGGATTTGAGTTTCCTGCCCTTCAGTGAGGTAGTGGCAGTTAAAAATGTACAATATGGCTGGATGTCTGAAGGACAGACCATCACTTTTCAAACAGAATATTATTTTTCTTTAAGTGGTGGCTTGCTTTTCAGTACTTGTGGTGTACAGGTGCAGCAGGTTTTTTGATGGCTGCCAGGAATGACTTCTGTAGATGGCTCCAGGTTTGGCTAAGCATGAAGAGGTTAGCAAGAATACAGCTTGACCAAAGCTGGTTTTCTGGAAGGGAACAATGGGGGGAAGAGGAGCAGCAATCTCATCTCCCAGCTCATCTCACCAGAGCAGGATTTTGTCCAGTTGGATCTTGAAGCCCTGCATGGAGCTTTGCTATCTTCTCTGTTAACATGTTGACCTTGCTGACCTTGTAATGCTTTGCTCCATTTGACCTTATTTTCTGCATATCATAATGTGTGATTTAATGTCTCATTTAAAGAGGACAAAGTGTCTTTTGAACTAGAAAGATTGAGTGTTGTGCAAAAAAAAAAAAAAAAAAAAAGTGAGACTGTGCAATCTCTCAGCTTTTGAGACAACTTTTGGTCTGAAAGAAAAACTGCAGTAATTTATTGGTCCTTTATGTTTCTTGGTGAGCATTTCATGTGAAACTGTGAAAAACTAGCTGAAGTTAGTGCAGCCTCAAGGCTGCTTTAACTTAAACTAGAAGGCAAAAAATTCCATCCCTGGCTAAGAGCAAAGCTTGCCCTGGGACAGGACAGGCAGTCACTGCTGTACCACTGCAGACAGCTGCATTACTTTTGAAGGGTGTTAGATGGATGTACAAGACTCATTAAGCTGTTTCTACACAGTTTTATGCCCTGGACTCAAGTAATGGAAAGTATTAGAGTGGCACAAAGTCCAAATGGGGCTGGGTTTGACTTGAATGTCCAGTTGTGTGGTGGATGCCCTACACTGAGAGCTGTGCTTTGGCTTCTGACGTCCTCCTCTACTCCTGGTCATGAGATGAAACCACACTATGTGAAAAGAGTTTCCTCTGTAGGCTTCAAGGGGTATCAAGTTACTCCAAGGCCATTCTCATAATTCCTGTACATTTTCCAGGCATTTTCTTGGGTTTGTGCCTTGTCACAGTCCCCATCGTAGTGCTGGGAGCTGGGGGCTAAGCCCAGGACAAGCACTCAGGGGTTGTGTGTCAGGAAAACCTGTGTCTGAGGAAGGAGAAGAATTCCTAGGGAAAGGGTTTGTGCCCAATCAGCTGTCCCCTGGTAGCTCTTTGGCTGTGACAGTCCAGAAAAACTTTTCATTTGCACAGGAGTGTGAAATTAGCCCGGAATGACTAAAGGAAAAGGACTTTGTGTGTCCTGTACCCATGGGAATGGCTTTGTTCGTTCAGATGGTGGTTAAATTGCAATCTTAGGCAATGATTTAAATATGAAATGGTCCCCAAACAATATGGTTATCTGTTAAGTTGTAATGATTTTGTGAAGCAGTGTGTTTTGAATGGGTAGCTCATAAAAATGATATTGACCTAATTATTGGGGGGGGAGTGGCACAAAACCACACAGGACAAAATGTCAAATTATAAATAGTTACATGTGCATAAAATATTTCATGTAAAATTTGTGTCCTTTTGAGCTGTACATGATCATATGCTTAAATTTGGCTTTTTCAGGGTCTGTAGTGTATCCCTTAGGCTTTACACTGATACATCCTTGGCTGTTAATCCATGTTTGATAGCTTCCATGGCATGTTGCTGCTGTTTATCTCCTTTTGAGTTCCCACTGCCTGGAACATAATCCTGCATTTTTCTTACAGATTTGTTGATGGCCACAGCACTTTGAACAGTTAATGGCTCTATCTTTAAGTGCAGTCTCTGTTGGCTGGATAACTGAGAGTGCAATTGAAGGATCATAGCAAAGCAGTTGATGAAATTCCTGTCCCTGAGCCAACTGTTCCCACCTCTGGTGTTGTGGAAGTTGCTGTTAACTTGTGTGGTCCAAGTTCAGGGAAAAACCCCAAACAACAAACAACCCCACACCTTTGAAGCCAGAGCAGTTTGGTTTCGTTACTGGCAGAGGCTCACAGATAGCTGGAGTAGTGCAGCTATGGGGTGGTTAATTTTGGAGTAAAAATGGTTCACTTCTTAGCCTTTCTTTACTGTCCAGGAGAGTGTTCAGATGTTAAATCTTGGTGTAGGAATAGAAATGATGTATTTGTACAGGTGTGAGTTGTGTGGCTAGCAGTGGTGTTAACCTGTTCTCAAAACTGTAGTACAGGCTCATCCTGCATGTACTACTGGTATCATGTTTGAATGTTACATTTGCTCATTTTTTTGGTTTTAATTCCAACAGTATTGGGTTTTCCCTTTCACTTGGGTTGAAAAAAATGTCAGTGACAGGAATAGAAGGGTTCCTGGATTTAAAACAGAGTGGTACTTTTTCCTTGGCTTGTTTAAACATA
Organism: Calypte anna; assembly: GCF_003957555.1. NCBI lineage: Eukaryota > Metazoa > Chordata > Aves > Apodiformes > Trochilidae > Calypte > Calypte anna. Next base: position 2,083,759 of record NC_044264.1, read on the forward strand.
TTCCTGATTATACATTCCTTGCAGGATCAGCACAGAGAAAAGGACAATGAAACAATTTCATGGTGTTCCTCAGATGAGTCTTATAAAACAAAGTTTAAAATGAATTAGGACCTATCCCTTTTTTTTCTTTTTTAAGCACTTGTCAAATGTTCTCAGTGTTGGGTTTTCTTCCCACTTAATGTGCACTTTATATCAAAGCTAATGTGAGGTACATGATAATATTTTCAGAATCACCTAAGTTCCATTTAAAAAAAGAAAAAGACTCAAGCACTCTGTTCCCCAAGGCTCATTGGAAGCCAATGGGGCTTACAGGAACTCTGAAATGTCTGCTGCTCTTGGAGGGGAAGACTCAGGGGTTTTAAAAATTTTGCCTGCTGGACAGATAAGCTGCAGACTTGATAAAACTGCACCAAAGGGAGAGGAGGCTTAGTGAGCCTGGTCATGCAGATGAGAGTGCTGATACATTTTTGAGAATTAGTTTAGAGAACCAAAATAGGGATCTCTTTGTTCTTCTCTTACCACATAGCCACGTGGATTAGGAATCCACTTGATTCCTTTTTTCCACCAGGGCAGTTTCAGCCCCTGTGCAGCAGCAACCCCTGTGTGGCTGCACCTCTGAAAAGGGCAGAGATCTGACCCTCCAGAGGGGAAAACTGAGGCACACAGAGGGCAAGTGGCTTATCCATCCCACAAAGCAGGTCTGCAGCAGGACCCGACTGTGTTTTTTCCAGATCCTGCATAATTTCCACCACCAGAACTGCTTCTTTGCAATGGGATAGATGAAGGCTGCATTTGCAATCTGTGAGTTACCCACTTGAAATCCTTGTCATCCACCTGCTGCCTCCTTTTTCTTTTTTTTTTTTTTGCCTTTTCTGTTTGTAGTTCATTACTGGAGATGTGCTCTGTCGCCTTTGCTTATACCTTGAGAGAAAAATAGGAGCTGAAAGATACCCCTTTGAGCTTCCAGTAATAACAGCAGCCTTCCTAAGACTCGTGAAGAAAACAACCAGGAATGTACTGTAAGGCAGGGGTGGGGTTTTTTGGTACACAAACACACATTTCATACACACACATAAATATATATATATATATATATGGCTGCATGGGTATAATAGATTTGTAAGTACACGTGTGTCATATATATATATACACATATATGGCTGCATGTGTATAATGTATTTGTAGGTACAGGTGTGTCATATATATATATACATATACACATATATGGCTGCATGTGTATAATGTATTGGTAGGTACAGGTGTGTCATATATATATATATATACATATACACATATATGGCTGCATGTGTATAATGTATTGGTAGGTACAGGTGTGTCATATATATATATACATATACACATATATGGCTGCATGTGTATAATATATTGGTAGGTACACACGTGTCATTCCTGAGTCAGGGCACTCTTGAAATGGAAATTGCCTCAGCAAGCAAGAGGTAGCTCATGCTGCCAAACAAACCCACATGTTTTAAGGGCTCTAATAGCTGGGCTTCAAGATAGAGAAGGTCTCTCTTCCCAGTATCTTTCAGATGACAGCTGCCACAATGAAGGCTGAAGATGACAAATACATTTTCACAGGGCTGTATCCTGGGCACTGGGAAGACTCCAGAGCTCTGAACAATAGCAGAATACGGAGCTGCCAGCAGGGAGTCTGAGTGGACAAGTATAATCATGCAGTGCTCAGCTTTCAAGGAAATTACAGTTAGTGCTCTGACTTGCTGGTAATAGTGATGCATTGTTTAGCTTAATAACTTATCAGCTTTCCAGGAACCAGCTAGTGATCAGCTGTCATCATAAACTGCTAATCATTCTGTTCTCAAATTGTCCTAAGATGAACTAAAGACCTGTCACATCACCTATTAAACTGGCAAACTGAGTGAACCATAATCTTTTTTTAAGCTAGAAAGAACAATATTGCCCACCTTTTTGTTCTCTTGCTCTGTCATTATCTTTATCACATATAATTATGCATGTAGGGGTTTTTTTGAAGGATATTGTATTCTTTTGGCTGTTTTTTTCTTTGCATTTGTAGAGTCTTTGTTAAATTGCTGTTCTTTGTGATAACTATTAGGAGCTAAATCTGAAACCTGCTTTTTAAGAAACATTTGTTTTTCATAGAGCATTTGGGGCAAAGGGCTTTTTTTTCTCTTTTTTTCCTCTTTTTTTTCTTTTTTCTTTTTTTTTTTTTTTTAGTGTTTGTCTAGTACCTTAGCTCTTGTCAATCATTAGTGAATGTATCCTGACAATGGCCTTCTGTAGTAGCAAAGAATGATTATCCCTCTTATACAAGTGTGGAATTTAGGCATGGGAAGATTGAGTGATTTACCCACAGGCATGCAGGGAGCTCTGGAGGAACAAGAGGAAGCAGCAAGCTGCTCTGAGTCCTGATCCTGGTGGGCCATATATCCTTGCTGAGTGCATGCTGGCTTCTTGTTAAAGGGTTATGTGTGATCTCTGAGCTGCTGGTGCTGTAGGAGCCTTGGAGCATTTCTCTGGAAGGAAAAGTGGCCACTGATCCATGCATAGGTATTAATAGGTAATATATCTGAATCTGGTGTTTAAAAGGTAGTGTTTTAAGGGCTGGCTCTTCTGATTCTGCTGCATTGGGATCTTATTTTGCACTTTGGAGAGACCTCATTTTATGGCTGTGGAGGAAAGGCTCAAACTTCCTACCCCAGGACAGATCCACACAGAAGTTACATTCCTATAGCTTTAAACTAGGTGCTTTGGGTAAATCTGGTGCTGTAACCAGTAATACACAGAACTTAGCCTGGACAAAATAACCAAGTTGTTTACCCTTTTTTTTTAGGTGAGTGGTTTTTTGTGGTGTGGGGGTTTTTTTGGTGGTGTGTTTTGGTTTGGGTTGGGTTTTTTTTGTTTGGTTTTGGTTTTTTTTTTGGGGGGGGGTGTTGGGTTTTTTGGGGTTTTTTTGGTAGTCCATGCTGCACTACAGCTGCTACTCTGCTGCTGCTCCACACCAGAGCCAAATAAAAACCTTTCCTGTGGACTACTACTGCAGAACAGTTTTGTTTGCTAACATTTGTTGAGTTGGGCAAGCAGTGGGGTAGGCTGGTTTTTTTAAGGCCAGAACCAGTGCACCAGTGTTTAAACAAAATCCTGAGCATTTCTGTTTGGGTTTTTTTCCAGTTGTTTGGGATGTTTGCTTTGGTTTCACTTCTCCTCTGTCTGTCTTGAGAAAGACAATTGTATCTCAATCACTGATGACCAGAATCAAACTAGGAAGGAGCCTTCTGCTGCAGGATTTATTGCCTGGCAGGTTTATCTTGTCTGATGAAATGTCATCTTTAGTTATGTTTTGAGAAGCTGCTGCCTGACTGTGATATCTCTGAACCACGTGAGAAAACATTTGGCTGCATCTATTCTTATCAGTTATGGTAGTATTTGTCTGGTTCCATTTGTAGAGGTCTTTATGTATAGTATTGAACATTTTAGGATCAGCCTCTGCTCCTAAACAGAAAAGCTCAGGTTGTGGTGAAATGGTGGTCTCTGGGGTGACTTAGCATTGCATGTGCTTCAGGTGCATCCCCTCTTTCTGGCAGCAAGGAGGGAGAAAAATGCTGAGTAAGTACATCTGGTCCTTCTGATGATGTTTCATAATAAGGAAAAACCTGAAACTTCCAGGTGTGGCTTTCTCTTTTCCATGGGAATGTTTCCTGCTTAGCCAGGAGTTTGCTGTCTTCCTTCAAAAACAATTGTAAGGTAGTTTGCTGCTGGGAATGAACCCTGTTTTGTTGGCTTCAGTTGCTGTAGGGCCAGCAAATGGTGTTCAGCCCAAACTCAAGTTTGTATCAGTTACTTATATTTTGCATTGTACTAAGTTGAAAAGCATTGCCAGGGTTAAAAAAAACCAAACACCCACCCAAACAAAAAACCCAACTCATTTGAAACCCTAAAACCTGTGTGAAATTATATTGGTGTGTATTTAATAGACATCACCACTGTGTAATGATTTGCCTTGCTCTTTGTATTGAAATAAAGCTGATTTCTATGGTTATGCTTGACCAGGGCTTTTCCATGCAAGAGGCATTTCTTTCTTTACCATGCCTATAAATATAATATTAGAAATGTGATATTCAGGCTAATTACTTTATGACAGGTCTTCCTGGGATGTCCTGATAACCCAGTTGTATGCCAGGCAAACCCACCAAGTTTCTCCTCATTGATGGCAGTAAATTAGAGCTCAGGCTGAAAAATTCATGTGAGAGGGAATGTTTCTGCAAACTCCTGTTCATGGAAATGGGACACCAGTAGGATTGCTTGAGGTTTCTAGGAAATAACTCTTTTTGATGAATGTAGCATGCATGAAGGTCCTTAGATTAATTCATGCTATACTAAAGCCAGCTCTTGAGTATCTCTGGGTCAGCTGTGTAAATGGTGAAGTTCCTGTACTAAAGGAGCAAAGCATCCAGTCTGGATCTAGATCAGCAGCCTGGAAGCAGCCTGCCACCATCTCCTGGCATTTTATTGTTGATTTCCCACCTTGGGAAGCTCAGCAGGCAATGGAAATTTTGACAGTTCATTGCCCAACATCTCATTCCAGACTTACGTTTATTATTTCTCCTACTTGAAGCTTTCTATTTGCCAAGGCTCTCCTGTCCCTTTGTCCTCCTGGCATCTTATTTTTACAGCACTCCCATCCTGTTGCTCAGGTGCTCCACCAGGATTAAAAACCATTGTGTGCTGCAGTGACTGTGAAGATGCTGATATCCTCTGTAATGGGTGCTTAAGCCTTGCTGGTTTACATCTTCCCCTTTTATTTCTGCCTTTGTGACTCTGAGATTATGCTGGTTTGTTGAAGAAAAAAAGTCCTGGTGGCTCTGTGCCATCATGTCAAAGAATGCCTGTTCACTAGGCTCTTGATGGAGAGGTTTAAGAAGAAATTATTTTGCTCCTTGGGTGTGAAAATGCTGGTTAAGTGTTTAACTGGCATGGGACTACCCTTGCCTGGGAGTCTGGCCAAATAGGAATTTTTAAATTGAAATTAAAGACTTGGGTCTGCACCCTCAGTAGTCTTCTCCATAGATGTTTTGTTTACAGCTGTCATTGGTGCTCAGGAGCAAGATGTGATGCTTCACACTGAGAATGGTGCCTCAAAACATCTGTCCAGCTGGTAGGGAAGAGTTGGATACCATACTGAGAGGGGAAGGATTCAGGGCAAAAAGGATGTTAGACTTAATCAAAGTGTCTAGGAAAATTTATGTGTAATTTTTGTAGGTTTTTTATATGTTGAGCTTTGGCTTTGAAATTATGGGGAGGATCCTCACATCTATTGGGAAGCTTAGGTGAAGAGATTAATCTGTTGGGCACGTGTCACAGTAGTGCTGACCTCTCTACACCCCCTTTATTTGGAGCAGGAAAGTCTGAAGTTTGCCAGTGGTCAGATAATTGCAGTAAAAACATCCAAGCATTTTATCTTTGCCAGGTCCTTATAACTTTGGAGCCTCATTTTGCCCTGTTTTCAAATCCCTTGCATGGTTGCATTACAGCTGGCAGTGACACAGGCTCATTTCAATCAGGGCTAAGCTGTCAGCCAAGGAGGAAGTTAACAGGAGCAAGAGACAACAAAAATGAGACAAAATGAGCAAATTCAAAAAAAATTGGGATTTTGGTGGACAAGGAGCAACGCTAAGCCTGGGTAACAAGAGCAGTCTGTATTGCAGTGAACACAGTGGCTATCCTGACATCAGTGTAATTGCAAGGGAAGGACTTTGTCCCTGCCTGCTGAGAGATTTGTGTGTTACTTTCTTTTTCCAGCACACTTGGGTTCAGTTCTTCAAGTTGTAAATGGTGCCCACTGCTCACACAGCTCTGGGATGAAGCCTTATCCACTAAGTAAATCTCCTCAGCAGTTGCAGCTTTACTTTATTGCAGCCTCAGGTGGAACCTGAAGCTTATTTTACAGAAATACATTAAATTACAATTCAGCTTTTCTTTGGACAGCTCAGCAGTGACTAGCTTGTAAGCCTTGTTATGCTGTTGCATTTCTGTTGTGGAGAAAGTTTGTCTGCAATTTAATCCAAGAGGTTCCCTCCTCCCCCCTTTATTCATCTGAGCACAAAATTATTACTTTGACGTTGTGTGAGCTGATTCCCACCAAGGTAACTCCCTTCCCTGGAGAGAGAGTGGCCTGGCACTGGAGCTTCCCAGGAAATCTGTCAAAACTGCTTCACTGTGGCCTGGCAATTCACTACTTGCAGCATTTCTATTAAACTTCAGTACAGACTTGCAGACTGACAGATGGGAAGCAGGACGCCCCATAAAGGCATTTTTTGTCATTTAACCCATGCATTTCTGAGGCCTCATGGAGCCTCCTCCTGAAATGCTGGCATCTGGAGCAGCAGGACAGGCTGGGAGGGTGTTTCCTTCCTGATGCCATGGGGACAATCAGTGTCACACAGTTAGACATCACCAAACCAGGGAATGTCATGGCTCTGTCCAGAACTGGGAAAGACTGGTTTCAGTGGAATTAGCTGATGTTCTGGTTGGCTGGTTCATTACTGGCTTTCTCAAAACCCCATGCTGTCGCTTGGTTTTTTCTTCCATAATTAACCTATTTTTCTTCATCTGGCTTGTTCATCCTTAAATAATGAGATCCTTCATGAAAACAGTTTCTTCTGCTTAGAAAAGATGCCCAGACTGCTCTTCTCTGTGGGGTCATACCAGGGTTTCTTCTCTTGGATTGCATTTGTGTCTTAATAAGAGTCCTGAGTGCTTGGGGATTCAGGGATTGGGTTTATTAGTTTTCAGAAAAAGATCTCGGTCCCCTTGCTGACAGTTTTGTCTTCAGCTTCCTGCCTTTTGAAATTGTCTGCAAGTTCTGCACTGACACCCCATCAATCTGTCATAGAAGAGAAGGCATGAGTGACATTACTTGTTTCAACATATCATAACTGTTATGCCTGTTCCCTCAAGCCCTGCAAAGTCTTGTTATGTCAGTCAGGGTGTGTGGGAGAGGTTTGTGTATATTTTTGTTTTGGGGAGATCTCTTATGGAGTCCTTGATCTTTTCCATCTCAGGCCTTGGAGGTATTTGGTTCTTCCCAAAACGTGTGGTTTTGAAGAAATGCCCCTTGTGCTCAGCTGGCTGAAGCTTTTGCTGCTGAAGCTGTGGATTTGTCAGCTGCAGCTAAGCAAGGTTCTTGGGGCAGAGACTGAATGTGCAAGAGGTGTGGCTGCAGGCTGGGAGCTGTTGCAGTACAGATGGTACAGCAGTGGGCAGGATCAGTGCCCTACTGAAGACTTAGAAGTTCTGGGTTTGATACAGGAATTACTAAATCATTTTTTCAGCCCATGTTTTGCAGTAGGTTAAATTATAATTACAAAGCCTTTCATCTCTTTCCCTCTGTCTCTCTCTCTCTCACACACACAAAATAATCTCTTCCCTTTATCTTTTTCGTTCTTCTTTCTCTTTAGTCTGCAGAAAGCAAATTCCTGCAGAATTCCTGGCATAAAGATGGAAACTGATAACACTGGGGTGTAGTCCTGAAGTAGGAGCTGAAGCTACAGCTGTTCCATCATTGCCAGCACATGGCCATGCATTGCTATGGAATCATGGAAGATTCCTGGAGTGGAGCCTCTCAAGGGCACTGTGTCCTCTGGCTACATCCGAGTCCAGTGGGCTGCCCTGGTGCCACTGGTGTAGCCAGTACAGAGCTGGGAACCAGGATTCCTGGCTTCTATTCTTAGCTCAGTAGCCAATTCATTGCAAAGCCTTTTGCAAATCATTTAGGTCTAATCCTGCACGTACAGCAGCCCTCAGAAAAGTCCGTGCAGTTTTCCACTAGGACATAGGATCAGCTTCTTAACTGCTTTCTCTCCTGCAGGAGGACTGGGGGAATAAAAATCAGCATCTTTCTGCAGAAAGTGTGATAATTTGTTGATGTTTGTGAAGCAGGAGTGTGGGCATTACTGTGTGATGTGTGTGTCCTGGCATCCATAAAGAGGTTTGATTGATTTATGTTATCAGCTGGATCTTTGGAGCATGGGATTTTTGGCCTTTCTCATCAGAATACAATTTTAGATGATTAGAAAGGATAATGCTGGAAATGCCTCTGCACTGGGCTTGCCACATGTCCAGATGGCAAGGTCAATGTACCATGGACCTTGCTCAGTTGCTTTGTATGCCAGGATAAGTGCTGCTGCTTCTTTCTCTCTTTATGCTACTGGTTCAGCTAAAAAAAGAGGAGTTCTGTGGCTGTCAATAAATTCAGTGTTGGAAATTAATACCTACAGTGAACCCTGCTTTTAATTGCCTTTAATTAATTTCCATTGCAAAGTTAAGTGGGAACTCACATTTAGGTATGGTACTTCTGCTCAAGGTAGTCAGAGCTGCAACCTTAAAATGGAGTGAGAGACACTCTGGGCTAGAAGTAAATGTCTGTAGTATCTTGGAAGGTAAAAGGACACAACAAAAAGGATACTACAGTGTGCAAACCCTTTACCTTTGCAGTTGGCTGTGCTGTCTGTTGTAGCATGTGCAGTTCTGGCAGCTGCCGAGTGCAGCATCTTACTCTGCTTTATATTCCTGGTGCAGGAACAGAGGTGGATTAATCCACAGAGCTGTTGGCAAAAAATCTGTTAGCAGGCTTTTCAGCAGGAGATTAACTTGAAAAAAACCACATCTTGATTTTTCTGTCCGTTGAGTTTTTTGGCAAGTGCTAGAGAGAAAGCATGGTCTCCTTGTAAACTGTGTTCTGGAAACACAGAGCCAGGTGCTGGATTTTTTTTAATTGTTAGGAAATGCTTGTTACTGTAGAGACAGCCCATGCTCTTGCTGTGAAGGAGCAGGTCTCTGCTTTACATAGATTTGACTAACAGGGCTTTAAAGTGGGCAGTCTGAATTAGTGAAGTACAGCAAGGGAAAGAGGAGCAGATTTATTACCTCCCACAACCTTCAGGGTGGATCAGCATCCTCCCTTCTTCTCAATGTCCTGAGCTGGACAGCAAGCTGTTTCTGGGATCCTGAGGGGGCAACAGTGCAGATAGCACTGGTAGCCCATGGTGAGAAGCTTGAAGCTGACTTTTAGTTTGTTGGGAGCTACATGCATGTGCCTGGGTAAATCTATTAGTGTCTCTCCAGCTTTAGTTTGTCTCCTTGTCTCTGGCTGCATGTTGAGGCAGAGCACTAGAGGTACCACCACTGGTGCTGACTCCTGCTCCTCATGGTGTGTTTCTGGATGGAGCTCCTGCCCATGTCCCATGTGTCCATGTCCCTCCCCAGTGCTGGGGAAGCATTCCATATCCACAGGGAACATCTGAGATCCCTGCACTAGGGCTGGCTTTGGCCACCCCAAAGAGCAACCCTGGGTGTCCTGCTGCTTCAGAGCCCTTGTGTATGCAACAGGCTGCTGCTCTTTAATGTCATTTCCCTGATTTTATTCTAATGCCTTTCCAAATGGATTTTCTCATCCTCAAGGTGTTTTCCCCTCTGCTCTCAGTGCCTCCATCAGTTGCCAGATCCCTCCTGCCTTGAAGGCTTTCAGAAGGAGCCCGTCTGCTGCTGTTCTGCCCCAGGGCACCAGTAACCCCTGTGGGTAAAGCAAGGGATGCTCTGGGGTGACTGGGCTGCTCTGTCTCCAGGGGACCCAGGAGTTAGGTGCAAGCTTCCAGTTTGCTTCTCAGGGTGCTACCCCAAGTGCTTCTGATCCCTGAGCAGCAGGAGGGCCTGACCCCCCAAAAAAAGGGCCAGGAAAAAACCTTGGTGATGGTTTTCCAAGCACTAGAGAAGCACCTGAAGATCTGCTCAAATGTAGCTCAGTGTTGAGGAAGTTGTGCTCTTGATGCTTTTAGTGTTTTTTCTCTAATGCCTGCCTCAAAACTAACAGAGACTCTTGGGCTGCTTTGTGCACTAATAATTTTTTTTCCACAGTTTTGAGAGTGTTTTCAGCCATAGAGCAATTTTTTTAAATTTATGTTCATTTCCTTTTGCTGACACTAGAACATCATATGATTTAGGGCTTTGTTTGCAACCTTGATATGAAGACTAATTACTTCCTTGCATCCTCTCAGTAAGATAACATGGGATTTAATCTTTCACAAAAGAGAAAAGCAATGGAATATTTTTAAGTGCATGAGAGCCTCTGGTAAGTCCCTAGCTCTGGATTTATTTATTTTTTAATTGTTTTTTTTTAATTTTTTTTTTAATGACAGCAAAACATAAGGAGCTAAGCTCCAAACTCCATCCATAGCTCACTGTGTGACAGTTTTCTGTTTGGTTGCTTGTCCTCACTGGGTCTTATTATGAAGTTACAATTCAGCCTGTGGCTGAGTATTTTCAGTAATTAGGAGTACACTGAGGATATTTACTGTTTCATATAAAAGTCAGTATGTATTTGTCCTGTTTCAGCCCTGTGACTTGCTTTGATTATCCCCAGTCTTCCAGGTAATTGAGCTGTATATCTCATCCCTGTCTCTCTTTATATTCTCTCTTGTTTTAATTTGATGAAAGGGAGAAGCAGGAAACTTGGGAACATCAGCAAATTGTTTCATTGGGGAAGTGTGTGGCAGGGTTTAACAGAGGTGCCAAGGAAAGGGCAGCCTGCTGTCTGGGCAGTTTGGGAAGAAAAAGGTTATTTCTTCCTCATCAGTTTTACTTTAATACAAGCAAGGGAGCAATCCTGGGGCTGCTCCTGTGTAACGCAAGGCAGACAAAGCTGACATGAATGATGTTCCACTTCTGATCCAAGTAGCTGTTAAAACTTTTAGCTAAAATTTCTGTTAATGGGCTGGCCAGTAATGACTGAGGGCATGTATTAGTGTAAATACCAAGTAGTTTGGGTGTCTCTCTGACAGCGAGGATCTCGAACAGGGAGCTGTGCTTTATAAAAGGTTTGGTTTCTATTAGAGGTAGTGTTTTTTTCTGCTGTGTCAGCCTGCAGAGTTCCCAATTTCCCTGGATCAACAGGCTGCCCCAGGGCATGAGAACTCCAAGCATGTAATTTCCAATTTCATTTGAGCTTTATTACCCAGGTATGTGATGAAGTCACCTGATAAATGGGGAATGCAAGTTGTAAGCATGGACTGGGAGGCTGTTCCCCAACTCTGGTCTGGGTGGAACCCCTTCTGTGGTTGTACCATTCCAAGATTTGTTTGTTTGCTTCCAAGATTTACTAATGAACTTTTTCAAAGTTTGGCAGAAGAAAAGTTAAATTACTGTTTTGAGGACAGGCTTAGGGGATCCAGAGGTGGCAAAACCAGGATGAGTTGGAAAAGCAGCTGAGTTGCATAGAACTTTTTATCCATGTCTCTCTGAACCATTTGATATAGAGGGATTACAATTCTTTTAATTCTTTACTGAGATATCAGCTTTCTGTAAGTACTGATGATATTTCTCAAGACTACTTTAACAAGATACTTAAAAAATTAGAAAATCATTAATAGTGTCTGCCCACAAGCTTTTTAGCAAGGGAGTTTTCACAGCCTGCTCCTGTCTGTGGCAGTTTTCACTGTTGGATTCTAGTTTTAAAAAAAGGCAAGATAGATGGTTTAAACATTTTCACTCAGCTCAACTATACATACATTGTCAAAACAATGGAATTCATTTTTAAATCTTGACATTATAAAAAAAAAAAAAAAAACCAAAACAAAAATAGAGCTGTTCTTATTCATGCTCCAGTCTGAGCCTCTTTAGCTGCACATGCTTTAGATTACCACTTCTTTTTCTGTTCAGGTGCCTAAAATACATATCCTTGAGCTTCATCTGATTTATTTTTATAAGCCAGAATTTTAAGAAAAGCTGATATCACAGGATCAGTGACAGTAAAACAGACTGGCAATGCTGAGTCTTATTCCAAGTGGAATCCCTAATAGTGTCATGTATGCTTGACAGTTGGAAAGCTAAAGAAAAAGTAGAAAAAATTCTTTTTTTTTCTTTTTTTTTAAAGCTTGTTAAGTATTTTAACTGTACTTTCAGCTGAAGAATAGGCTCAGACCTGTCTTCAAGTGGCTGAGCCTGTATAGGCCTTCTCAGATGACTCTCAGCCAAGATTTTGGGTTGTACTTCTTAGGAGCAGGAGTGTACTGACATTCCCAGTAAAGGGCAGCTTTGTTCAACATTCCCTCTCAGCACTGCTCTAGCAGCTGATACTGACCTCAGATATGATTTAAATAGTGTCAGTTGTGTTGGAGGCAACATTTAAATGTAGACTTGTGCTTAGGGGTCTTCATGGGAAACTCTCCTGGTTTAATGTTTAGCCGTCTCTTGCCATCAGGTGACTGTACAGGTTGTAAAAGCTCATTTGTTCTTTTAAGCAGAAGAAAGGTGGAATAAGGAGCAAAAACCAGCCCAGCACAACTTGGACAAGTGCTGATGGCATCTGTTCACACAGGCAGAGGCTTGCCAGAGGCCAAATGGAAAGAATGTGATGTAGGGGGCTTGTTGGGAGTTGGTTCTCTATATTGCTATGGGAAAGGATCTTTTTTAGATTATTGCTCTGTGGAATTTGAGCAGGAAAGATGTGGAGGAAGCTGAGGCTGCTGGCAGGGCTCTTCTGGCTTCTGCCTGGTCACTTCTAGGCTGGGTGTGCAAGGTGAGGGCTGTACAGCAGGCAGAGGAACCAGAGGAAGCACTTGGAGACCTCTGGGAGCTGGTCAGCTATTTAATGAGTGGTGTTACCACAAATTCTAAATAAAAATAGCTGTCCAAGGAGCAGCAGCATTTCATTAAGGGTGGTTAAGCCACAGAACTCCTGTGTGAGCTAGGTGTGGGCTGGACAATCAATTTTCAGCATTCACATACCCAGGTACCAAACAAATCCAGGAGTTTGGGCCCCAAGAAGGAGGAAGACTGGCTTTAAAAGGTGAGTTTTACTTAAAAGCATTCAGCATGTGTTTCTTTCTCTGATTAGTAGATTAGACTTTCACTTGAGATTTATCTGCAAACAAGCCTAAACCTATTTATTTATTTATGGTCTTGCATAATCACATTATTCTACTGATTATCAGAGAAAAGATACCCATTTTCTTAACCATGTTGGGATGAATGATGGCCCAGTATTGTGCAGGAGGCTAAAAGAGGGAAATGGTTTGTTCCAAAGCTTCAGAGCCTCAGCAGTTCCCAGGCCTCTCTAGATTTATGGAGATCATTCCTCTGAATGTGATCCCATGCCTTGGCAGAAGAAAGTTCTCCCTGCATCCCACTCCCTTCCCTCCTTCTCAGAAAACTTTGTTGTGTAAACTCTGGGTGTGAAAGCAGAAATCAAAAAACTGATAGACTGAGGCTGATGAATTGACTTTGAGATACAGGGATGAATGAACATGTGGCTTTCTTGTGGTCGAGGTTAAAATAAATACTCGTGGCTGTATAAAAAATAAATAGTGCTCAGAAGACTGATGTGACATCTGAAAATGAAGAGCTTTTATTTCTTGTCTCAGGCCAAGTTTTGACAAAGCCTGGAATTTCCTGCATGGGATGTGGCTTCTTGGTATGTGATCAAGGTGTTGAGCAATAATTAGATTTAGTACCAAAGGGTATCTTTTAGAAGAAGAGTGCCAGACTTTGTTGATGAGCAGAAGGAATAAAACAAGGCAGTAAATGAAGGAGAAAATGTTATTTCTTTCCTTTGAATTAGCCAATCCTTGCAAGTTTTGAGCCTGTGCAGTGAAGGAGCTTCTCACTCTGCCTTGGCTGGTGCTTGAATGGATGAGTGGCTGCACACCTTGGGATTGCAAGAGATCAGAGCTGCTCTCAGCAAGTAACTTCTGTGAAATGCCAGCTTGAAGAGCTCCTAAGCTGAGCCTGGCACAGAAACTTTTGGCTCAGTGGAAGTGGATTGCTCAGTGCTCAATATCTGAGTGTCCAGGGCTGGGTTGGCTCCTCTGCCCAGCCCCAGCTTTGGTCAGGGGACCTTGGAGCTGCTGAGGGAGCTTTCTCCCTTCTGTAACACTTCTTCCTGACCTTGATCTTCACATTTCCTTCTTCCAGGAGGTTTCATACTGCAGTCACATCAGGCTTGTCCTGCCTCAGCTTCTGGAGAACCATCATTTGCATCTCTTTGTAGCAGAGTGACTGATCTTTTCTCCGTGCCTTCCTGAGCTGGGGCTGCTGGGTTCCAGTGCTGGCGCAGTGCCTGCCAGGGGATGTGTGAGGAAATAGTGAGCTGGGGAAAAAATAGAACTGAAGAGCTGCAGGAGTCAGGGTGGTACCAAGATAAAATAAGCCACGTTATCTAACTTGATACTTGGGGGTGGTGGAAGGCACGTTGGCCATGGTTGTGTGCTGGTTGGGTTTGATCATCCACGAGGCTTCAGTTCATGGCCAAGTGTTACTTGCATGGACCTCCTGTGGCATCTCAGCACACAGGTGGCTGATGGATGGCAGGGGGCTTGGCTGATGAAGGCATTTTGTTTTGCAGTTGTTTTTCTTGTGACAGGTGTTTATTTTAAAGTCACTCACTCAATCCTTCTGGCAGCTTCTGTGTCACATCCAAGACTTGTTGGCCAGCAAGCACCCAGGACCTGAATTTTTTCCCTTGTACTTGTTTGGTTTCTGTTACAGGTGGGAAGCACAAGACCTTGAGCCAGTCTGAGTGTAGGACCCATGTTTTCAGTGAGACACCAAGCTGAAACAGTTTGGCTATCAGAATGGCTCCCTGCCACCATTTCACACCCTGTAGGAGAGATTTAAAATGCATTTGAATTTTTATTATGTTATTTGTGATATACTCCTACTTCCTCACATCTTGCACTATGTTATATATTTTATATTCATACTATTTATCTATATCTGTATCTGTACATCTCTCTATAGATGCCTATATATATATATATATTATTGTTGGCCTATTGTGGCAGCTTTGTGGTGATGCCAGGGACTCAAAGTCCTTGTTTTCTGATATCAGCTATTAAAAAAAAATAAAATGCATAGGTACTGAAAGCATCTCTCTCTTCTCAAAAATGGACTGATGTGTATATGCCCCCTTAGCAGTCCAACCATATGCAGTGAAGCAGTGGCCCTGTAACAAAAACCTGTCTGCTGAATTGTTAGAGTGTTTAATAAGCTTTCTGTTCTGATGAGGAGCTCATTGGTTTATAAGATATCTTCTTTCCAGGCACTTGCACTTGTGGTTTGCAGTTGCTTTTTACACCCTCAAGTGTAATACAGAACATCACAGACCTGCCCTGGGAGAGTGGTCCCTGCCCTAAGGTGATTACACAAATCCCCAAGACCAATCTCAGTGTCTGATTTTGATGAGGAGAGAAATGTAAGAGAGAACTGCCTTTGGGTAGGTGGTTTCCAAAGAAGTTGTATTTCCCAGAACATGTGTTTGGGATATTTTTCTGACATGGGCAGGTTTTGAAGAAAAATTGTTATACCTCAAGCTTCCTCTGAGCTTGAACTGACCCACAAAGAAGAGCTTAAAGAGTGTTTTTGTTCTTAAAAATTACTGCTAACTATAATTTGCTCATTGTTAGTGTCTCAAGCCAGTTAAGCCCTCAGTTCCTGACACTTCTGCCTCCCTGGGTTTGTTGGAAGGGCTCTGCTTGGCCCTGGCAGTGCTGGGGGTCAGGCAGGCATAGGCACCCCAGGGCCAGGGCAGCACAGACACCTTCTGCTCTTTGGAGGCTTTCCAGGGGCTGCAGCTGCTGCTTGGGCAGCACAAGGGGTTAAATACATCCAGACTGCAGGAAATACTCTGGAAAATGAGTATAAATAAAGTCCAGCTTCTGCTTTGTTGTTGCTCCTAGAGCTATACAGACAGTTTCCTACCCAAGCACTTCCCAGGCCATGGTGCAAACGTAGATGCATGAAGTGAATCCTCTGAGTTTTCTCCATTTTCAGAGTCGTGGAAGTCTGTTTTCAGCTCTCAGCAAGCTTTCCTATACCTTGGGGTGGTGGCTTGAATGAGGAGCAGGGTTAACACAGCAATGGCCTTGCCCATCCTGTGGCCCTGGGGTGGTCACTCTGGGCTTGCAGCACAATCTGCTGCATCCTAAGCTCTGCATCCTGGCTCCATCCTCAGTAGGAGAGTGTAACTCAGGAGTTTATAGCTGGGAACAAGGGTGAACTTCACAAACAGAAGGTCCTAAGGAGTTCTTCAAGCATCCCTGCAGAAAAGGGCTGAGCCAGGAGAGAAGTGGCTGCTCCCCATCCCTGCCTTGAGTGGGTCAGGTCTCTGCTGCCAGGTGCTGAGGCTCCAGCACTGGGGCTGAGAATCAATGTTCAGCCTTTGCTGTCATCCCTCTCCTGGTTTTGGGGGGCACTGTGACAAGTTTGTCAGTTCTTTTTCTCTACATTGCCAAATGAGAAGAGCAGTGATGCCCACAACCCTATCACCAAAGGCAAAAGGACAGTTTTTAATCAAGAAACACAGCCATCTCTGCTCTCCAAAACACTTTTTGGCCAAGGAATTGCCTGCCTGCTGTAGTTTCATTGAAAGGGCTTTGGAAGGCCTGAGAGCAGGGTGAGCCCTTCTCTTCCCTGTGGTCAGGCAGCCCATCCTCCCCATCCTCCTCATCCTCCAGAACTCTGGAAGCTCTCTTGCTACCCAGGAGAGCTAATCGATTAATTAGCAGGGGATGAAGTGCACCAAACAATCTGGTATGCCAGATGGATGCTTCAGTGTTCATTTATGTGCTGAAAATAACTGAGCAGAGGGCTCAGCACCACAGCCTAGAGCCTGCTTTTGTTGTATTCAGTGGTGAAAATGTTGTTGGCTTTAGTGATCCAAGTAAATAACTCCTCAGGAAAAATGTGTTTTGGCATCAAACAGTAACAGTAAAAATGAAATGAGTAAAAGCTGTCCAGAGCCATGGACTTTGCCTTCCTTAACATTAGTGCAAAAACTGAAGTTTTGCTTTTATCTCCCTAGAGCATTTCTGTTATCTGAATGCCAAGAAATGAGTAATTTGGGGGTTTTTGCTTTTTCATTCTTTTAAATAACTTCTGTTTCCCTGAGGAAGTCTGAACTAAAGCATAGCCCTAGAAAAAAAGTAGGATGTCTGTTGCTTTGTCTTTGAAGGCACCATGAAAGAAAAAAAGTAATAAAAGTTTAAAGAGTCATGGTGGTGGCTTATTCTACCATACTTAATTATAAATGGAGTCTTGCTCCTTCCATATTTTTCTTCCATTCTTCTATTTATTTTTTATTTTTCCCCTCCATTTTCATGGCCAAAAGTTGGTGTGCCAGACAGATCCATTTCTTACGAACTGCCTGATGGCAAACCACAGAAGTCCCTGGCAATCTGTGGTCAGACTGCAGTGGGCAGCTGAAGGCTTTTACTGCTCAGTGGTGGGAGAACATGGCCCACAACCTCTGTGACACTGGGGAAGGTCCAAAGTTAGAGCTTGGGAGAGCTCTGTGTCATTTGAGTTGCTCATCCATGGTAAAAAGCAGAGGATTTGTTCTGTCATGTTCATGCAAGGAGCCAGGCATTCTCTTAGGGTATTAGGTATAAAACTGGAGAGAAGACAGGCCCTGGAGGAGAGAAGAAATTTAAATTTCTCTGGTTTAGTTTTTTTAACTGAAATTCAAAATATTGGTGATGGATCTTACCAATTTTTAATGCTGAAAAAAAAATAAATCTTTCTATCATGACCATTACCTGTGTCCAGATGCTTTTTGGTTGTTATTTATAGGATAAGTTGTGTGATTAAAAAGCCAATTCATATCACTTTGGGGTTTTCTCTGATAGCAGAGAAAATCTGTCAGTCTCCAGTCCAGGGCAGCTCCCCAGAGCTGAGCTGCCTTCCCACTCCTGCTTACTCCCATTTCAGTTGAAGAGGGACTTCTGGGGGTCCCAATTCCCACCCAGAGGGCAGAAAGGGGACAGGAGGTCATCCTGAGATAAAAGAAGAGGAGGAAACCCCATCCCTTCCTCCTTCTCATGGCCATGAGGGTTCCCACTGGTATCTGAGGAGCATTTTTACCAGCAGGGAGATTCTGGGGTTAAGAAGGCTCATTTGAAGTCCTGACCATCCAGTGTGCTTTAACAACACAGCACTATTTAGTGTGCCCAGAGTCATCTCACAGACTTTGGGTCTGTTTTTGAATTACTTTTACTTTTGTGATACTGTTAAGCTTCTTTTTAATTAAGTGGAGTGTTTTAACATGCTCTGGTTTGTCTTTCAGCAAATGTGTCTAATACTTGATAGAGAGGGGCTGGTTCTGGGAACAAGACATGTTCTGTCTTGCCTCATTTACCCAAGAGTTGGGTAAATATTCCTAGAGGACCTAGGAAGGAGCAGTTATTGATGAATTACCTCCTATTATAGCCTTGTAGAGATCCCAGAATACTTGTGTGTGGCCTGCAGGGAGGAGATGATATGTCCAGGTTAAATGCTCTGATGGAGTTGAGCTGCAGGACCCAGGTCCTTTCCCTCAGTACCCAGTGCAGGAAGCAGAGGCTGAATCCCAGCAAGTCATTAGCTCAACTCATTCTTACTCCCAGATGTACTCTCAGCCTACTTTTTAAGGTTACACTCAAGCCTGAATATATATTTCCCTGCAAAAACATGCCATAAATAATAAACTATTTCTTCACCAAAACAACATCACACAAGCACCTCTGTGTTTTTTAAAACAAGGCAATGGGTGAACTTGGGGGAGGTCAAAGCCACTACACAACAACCTGGACCTGGATCCTTCTGCCAGGTCATGAAGTCTGGCATGGCACAGGAGACATACATGGACCATGCAGTGACCAAGGACCTTCAAGGGGCTGATGTTCCATCAAAACAGGACTTTCATAAGCAATCATTTTATGAAGATTGTGTGTGAGCCCATCACATGGGGAGGAATCTGAAATTTCATTATCAAAATGGAGCTTTAGGGGACTTTAAGGTGGGATCCATGGCTCTCAGCATGGTCTTGGCTGGAGTGTAGAAGATGAGTTGAAACTGGCTGTAAAGAGGCTTAATCTGAGAGGTCTGGAGGTGTGGGATAAATGAGGCTGAGCAGTAGTGGACAGAAGTACAGAAAATATCTGTGGCCGCTGAGTTAACCTGAGCTGTGCCATTGCAAGGGGATTTCTGGCTCCTTCAGGGTAAGAGTTAAGATTTACAGAGAGCATCAGGTTCTGGGGCAGAGCTGAGCCATAGCAAGGCTTTGGTACTGAGAATTTATTCCTCTTTTGTTGTTCCCAAAAACCAGAGCTGTCCTTAAGTTAATCCATTCCCCTACCCCCTACTTTGCTGCAGGCTTCTCCTTTTCTTTTGTCCTTGGCTTTTGTGTCCCCTGGCCTGATGGCAGGAGGGGCTGAGCTGTGCCCACCATTCCTGCAAGGTTGCATCACTGCAGCCAAGTGACCATTGCTGAAATGGAGCCAGTTTGGGACAACGGGGTTTCCAAAATGTGTGCCCTCAGTTGTCTGTTCACAAGCAGCACCTCAGGGGGGGAGGAAGGGGAAAGAGATCTGTCTGTGGGCAAAGGTTTGCAGTGTTGGTTTGCTCCCACTTTGGTTCCAAGTAGGAGTTTTGCCCTTGTTTATTTCAGCTGCATTCACTTGTTTCTTTCCCTCTGTGTCAGCCAAAGGTATTTAAGCAGAGTGCACAACTAGCTGCTATCTTAACTTTATGCTTGCTTGCTTCCAAAAATTCAGAAGAGGCTGCAGAAAGTTTGTGTGTGTTGTTTGCCTTGTAGAGCAGGGTGAAGGGTGGGTGAGAGATACTGACCTTGTAAGTAATACTTAGGGAGGCTGGGGTTAGAATTCGTGTTTATAGCTACCCAATGCCAGCTTGCTCAATAAAAACCTTGTTAGGTTTCCAAGAGTATCAGGAAACCCAAGGTAGTGTTGGGAGAGGGAAGGGAAGCCAGCTGCTTTTTATAGATCAGGTTGCAAGAAAACTTGGGTTACTGTGCAGTTGTATTTATTACCAGGGGACAGTGGGGTGGTGTTAAGTGTGAGCAGCCAGATGCATCACAAATGAGAGCTGGAAGTCTCTTTTTAGCATGCAGGCTGAGTGACTGAGTGGCAGCCAGATCATTTTAAGAACTGATTGCTTCTCTTTGCTATGCTGTTATGTTCTCTGTCTTCCAGCCCGAGTGGCCCATGGCACCAAGTGTGTACTTCCAGTGATGCTTCATGTGCAAACCTTCCAAGTAGTCTGTAGCCATCTGATCTCCTGCAACCTGTGGCTTGGGGAGGGGGAAAGCTGTGTCCATGGGATAACAGATGCTTTTATGGTGGTGCTCTCAGGGTGTATTAGAGTGCAACTTTTGGAAATGCACCAATAAATACAAATATTGCATTTGAGCCATAATCACTGCGCTGTGTAGATGTGTAACAACACAGCTATGGGGGAGAGTGTAGAATTACACAGCTCATTCACAGCCCAGGTAGGAAAAATTGTTCTCCCTGTGTGTCTCTTCTATGGCTCAGCTGGGATTTATTGTCATAACTAAATAATTTTGTACCAACAAGTAGCCATTTTCTCTCATTTTTAACTTCAAATAGCGATCTGGAGGTGGAAAGGCAGCCCTGAGGTCCTGGGGCTGTGTCTTGCTTATGTATTCTTCCAGCACAGCAGGCAGAGTCCCCAGGGTCACAAGAGAGCAGAAAGCTGGAGAAGGGGTGAGTGTTGGTCACAGTGCTCATGGGGGTGACTCAGGTCAGAACTGAACACAAAAGCATGAGAACCACAGATCTGGATCCACTACTGAAAAATGGAGCTTTTATGTTGCTGCAGGGATTCCTTAGAGTGATGAACTGGGCCCAGGGTACTGCTTGTTTAGTGATAGCAACAGTTGTGTGGAGGGGCTCCCTGTGCTGGTGATTCCCCCTGGCTTCAGTGGAATGCTGTGTGAGCTGTGGAAACAAAAGGCACATTAACACAAGAGTTATCCTGGATCTACATGGGAGGCACTGGGTGTCCCCCTTACCCTTCTGCTAATTAATAAGTATTATCAGTATGCTAATAGAGAACCAACACACTAGTTATGACCTAAGTCCTGTCTCATCAACAGTTGTTAAATGAGTCTTGGAAATGTTGTTAAGTGCTCATGCACATCAACCCCCAGAATCCTTTAGTCCCAAACCATTGATTAACCTCTCAGACACTGAGTGCTGCATCCCCTCTGCTCCCTGCAGCAGGCAAGGTTGGTGGCAGTTTCCATGGCTGTTCTTCCAAGACCTGCCCACCAGCAGGAAGTGAGAAACTTCTAGATTTCTCTGGAATGGGAACTTGGTCTCCCATTATCTCCCTGTTGCCTTAATTTTCCCTTCCTCAAGAATAGATGGAGGGACTGGAGGTGTCTCTGCAGCCTTTCTGGAGGGAGCAGGCACCAGGAGCATGTCAGGACTGCATGGAGAGTGGTGCTGGCAGGAGCTGGGCTTTGCCCTGGAACTACAAACAAGGACTTGCAGATGCTTCTGGAGGCTGTAAAGGGTAGGCTTTGGGCATTGCTGATCAGTTGTGGTACCACCACTGCAGCAGCTTCACAGGTTTCAGGAGTGACAGCCCAGCTTTGGGTGCCAAAAACCTTCTTGAAGCCAAGGGTAGGCATTTCTAGCCTTGATTTCTCTTTTCCCTATCTGCAAATAGTGTAAGTACCCTTCTGCCTTCCCCCTTTCCTGCTGTGTCTGTCTAGATAAGATGTGCTTAGTGGTACAGGGACACATCTCCCATCTTGCCAGGTTGCCATCCCCCAGCACAGCCTTAGGGCATCAGCAGCAAGCCAAGAGTGCAGCTGACTTTAGGACGAGGGTTGGATTTGTTTGTGTGTTTTTCCCATCCTTCTGATGATGCTGATATTTACTACCCAACAGCTGTAGTCTGGAGAAAGGAAAGAGGAGAGTGAGGGCTCTGCAGCTGACAACCACCTTGTGCTTTGGCTGCTTGTCAGCAAAGAGCTGCTGCCAGCTGGGGTTGAGCTGGGCAACCCTTGCCTTCAGTTGCCCAGAAAGCAGTTTGGAGTTACCCACTAGGTAGCCCCCTAAAAGTACTCCTAATAAGAACAAAATGACAAAAAAAAAAAAACAACAAAACAACAAAACCCAAACTAAAAAATCCCACAAAACAACGTATTTTTTCCTGGTTTCTGTGGCAGGAGCTACCTAGGAAGTAACTGAGATTTTGTGAGAAGGGCTTATCCGAAGAATGGGATCTGCTGTCATGAAAAACATTTCCAAAATTAATGCTTGGCACATTTGGAGTAGATTAAACTCTCCTGGTGCTGGATTGCCTGCTGTTTGTCAGTCTGCATTTCATGGTTTTCCCACATCTCTGACTGAGGGTTTCTAGATGTGCTGGTCTCACAGCATTTGTCCTGCTACATGTCCAGTCTGGGATAGCATCAGAAAAAGGTCCTGGAAATGTTTCTAGTCCAGAAATCTGGTCCTCCATCCTCTGAAGCCCAGCTCCAGAGTGGTACTGGCACCACAGGGGGCCTGGATTGAGTGATGAAAAGGTCTTCTGGGCTGGAAATGAAGTTTCCACATTTGTTTAATGATTTACCACTCCTCTGATTCTGCAGTGAAGTCAGTTTTGTCTTTCAAAGCAGATCCATGCTCTCCTGACTCAGTTTTCAAGGGTCACTGTCCTCATTCAGGAGCTTTTACATTTTCTTGATGGCTTCTTCCAATTTCCCTTTCCAGCAGTGGGAGTGCAGAGGCATGGCAGGAGCATTTCACTCTCTGTGGAGCGGAAATGGGAATGAAGATGTGGCATCATGTTAAACTGGGCTTAGGAAGTTGGTTTTAGCCCTTCCATGTGTGAAGATGAAAGTGAGGAAGTTAATGACAATTCACACCTGTTTGCTTCAGGGAGATGTGAAGATCTATTTGAAAAAGAGGTTTGCAGACATTGTGTGTCCTGAATTTCTATGAATAGGGCAGAAATGTGAAACAGGTTGTTGGAAAGCCTGGGGAGTGCTGCTGGGTGCTGTTCCTGTCTGGGTGTTTGAGGTGTTGGCCTTCAGAGCCCCATTTATCTCTGCCAGCATTAGGCACAAATGATCCCTCTGGTGAGTGGAAGGGTGTTTGCCAGCACAGAGCTTTGTACACAAATCTTTGCCTGGTTGTTTTTTAATTTCTTCCCTTTTCTTTAAAGAGGACTTCAAATGCTACAGCTTGGCCACAGGGCTGTAATTACATAAACCATGGAAATGTACTTCAGTGACCAGTCAAATGACTCTGGTTTTGCCTGTAGCTTAAGCCTGCTGTTTATTAGGCTGTTGAAGGAATACAATTGAAATTCATTGGGGAGTTTAATTTTATCAAGCCCTCTGTAACTGCATGCTTTTGCTGGGCATCTCTGTGCATTTGGGTTGCCTATAAATGGCTTGTTTGTTTCCATAAAGAAATTGGCACAGAAGTGCAGCTGTGTCAGGGACCCCTGATCTCTGCCCCATGCTGGTGCAAGAATATTGACAGAAATAGCCTCAAACTACTTCAGTGGTTTGAAAAGTTTTATATTTTTTATTAATTTTGCTGCACTCCTTATACTATTTTTGGGCATGAAATGACACCAGGGGTCTCATGTAGGCAGGAAGGGCTTTATGGCTGCTCCCACAGCACTGGCTGAAGCTGGGAGGTGTTCCCTGTGCCACAGCCCTCTCAGCCCTTATGGGCAGCAAGAAACTCTCTTGCTTTGCCTCCTTTTTAGGGCTTTTCAGCTCTTTGCTGCACAGATCCCAAAGGGGGAGCTTGCCTGCTGGGTGTGTGGGTGTCAGCTTCATCTGGGGTCTGCCCACTGCCTGGTGCATGGGGCTCAGCAGCACTGCAGGGAGTTCTGCAAAGGGTGTGCTTGGTCCCCTGCTACATCCCCTGTGGGTGTCCCTGCACCCTCTGCCCCCAGCCAGCCCCTGTGTTTCACACCTAACTTGTGGGATCTGGTGAGGCTTACTGGCACTCCAGAGTTGGGAGGGAGGAGTTGTGGGACTTGCACTTCTTCAGATGTGGCAAGCCTCCCCCCCTGGGATTTCTGTAAGAAGCAAATCCGGGGAGGAGTTAAGACATCCCTTGTCTGTTCTCAAGACATGAAATAGCAGAAACCTTCTCTCTCAGCTCCTGCTCTACAGAAAATCCTGCCTGGACACGGAAGCCTGGATGGAAACCTGCTGTCTCTCATTTTGTGGCTGTCCCAGCTTTTAGGTGTTGGGGCTGTTTTGCTGTCCAGGAAATTGATGTGCTGATCCTGCAGCTGCCTTATCTCACCACGGCTCAATCTGTAATCACCACTATCCCCATGGAAACGCACAAGCTAGTGCCTAGTCTGGATTCTGATTCCTCTGTTGGTCCATAAACCCAGGGACTTTAGCTGTGAAAGGTGAGCACGTGGGCCAGTGCCTGGTTATTGAGAGCTCTTGGCTTGGGTTCTTTTGCTAAGGGGGTTCAGGTTCTCAGTTTTGACTCTGTTCCCTGGGGAGTGGGGAGGGCAGAAGGATGGATGCTGGGGCTGGGTTCAGTTCTGCTCCACAGCCTGACTCAGGCTGAGGGAAAGGTTGTGCTATTACCATGCTAGGTTTTTGCTTAAGTTGGACTTCTGAGTGGTTATAAAGGTTTTTCTCTGATCTGACTGCACTGGGTTTTGCTGCTCTCCTTGTTTGTCTGGCATCCCTAAAATTGGTCACTTTAAAGAAAACAGCCTGATGGGGGCTGGTAACATGGGCTGAACATATGTGCTCTGTGGAGTGGTCTCCCTGCTTTTTCTTTTAATCAAACTTCACTGTCTCCTAATTGCTTTCTAGTGATTGTGCTCCACTCTATTGACTCCATCCTTGAAAGGGCTCAGCCTGCTCAGTCTGCACCAGAGCTTCTGGGCTTTTTGGCAGTGTCATAATGCTTTTTCTCTGCTGTAGATGTGAAAGGCAGCTCAGAGAGCAAAGAGATTGGCCTAAGATCAGACAAGAAACCTAGAATGGTAGTGCAAGCAGCTTTGAATTCTCAAATTTGAGCCAGAAAACATGGGAAGAGGGAAATATCCTTACTTGAGTCTTGTAAGTCCATCAAGGACAGTTCAGAAAAAAAGATGCTACCATTCTGATGACCACAGAAATACATTGTATTTCAGGCTTGGCGTTGCTACTGCAATACAAACAGACTCCCCAGGTTCTTGTCACCTCAGAAATCCAAATACTGTGGCGACTGTAGCTGCAGTTCCAGAGAGTCAGGCTGGCTTTTATGAATGCATTTTTTGAGGCTACTGCTCAAGGCACAAAAGCAAAACTCTCTTCTGAGTCTGTGCAGAGCAAAGGAATTGGTGTGTGTGTGTGTTTTGCTATACTTTGAAGTTTTCTGCTTACTTATTAGGTATAGCTTGATTTCCACATCTGAGGTGTTAAAAAAGACTGAATGCTGTGAAGCAGTTGGTGGTGGAGAGGAAGGGCTTGGTGAGAAGCCTTTTTCTCTGTAAAGCAAGAGCATCACTTATGGGGGAATCTATTACACTGTTTAGAATAGTGCCACAACCAAATGAGTCTCATAAGGAGCTTTGAGAGGTCAGGAGCATGGAGCAAAGTTGGTGAAATTGTCAATCTGTTCTGCTCTACCTACAGGTTTTTTGGGGAACATTGGTGATCAAGGAGATCCTTGGCCACCCATGGCTGGTTTTTGCCATGTGCTGTTTCACCTTCACTTACTGAACTTCTAAAATCAGCAGTCAAATTTCCACATGGAAGTGTTCAAATTGCCACATCTGCCCCCAAAAGCTGAGTGGGTTGTTCCCTGTGGAGGTGCTGAGCACTTTGGAAGCTGCTGAAGGGCTTCCCAGCAGGTGTAGTTCTTGCCTCTAGGCAGTGAAGTTGAAAATTCCAGCCTGGCTTTTGCATGGCAGAGGAACAGGAATCAGCATCCAGAAATAAGGCAGGGCAGAGAGAGGAAGAAACCTCAGAGCCAGCAGTTTTATGGGAAATTCTCTCTTTCTCCTCCTTAGGAAGCTCCAGCTGCCTTAAACCAGTGATGGTGATTCCAGGTGTGGGAGCTGTGAGCAAGGCTGGCTTGTAGCTGGAGAATGCATTGATCTTATTTGATAGGATTGTTCCAGCCCAGTGTACCACAGGCTTTTGATTTCCCCCAACCACCAAAAGGCCTAATTACACAATTAGTTGGTGACAAAATTCTCCATGTGCACAGAGAAGTTACTGAAGCTGTACCTCTCCCTGCCATTCTGTTATCCTGACAGAACTGTTCTGAGGGAGTTTGCAGTAGGGGACGGGGAGAGACTCCCAGCTTTTGGTCACCTGTGTCACGTAGGACTTGTCCCTGTTGAATCCACCATGAGCACAAATCCATGGGAAAAGTATTAACCAGGAATGGAGCCTTTCTCACTGTTTCATCAAATTGTATTGCTTCATGACATTTCATCAAATGATGGCATTGCATTAGAGCTTCATCTCTTTCTTGGGTTATTGTAACAAGGCTTTCATAAGGTTTGGCAATGGAAAAAACCAAGGAAATTTGGTAGCATGGTGCAACACCAAAGTGCTGCAGTTCAGTAAAAGTGTTGTGGGGGGGGCATTGCCTTCCCTGATGCTCCCTCACTTCTGTGCCAGCATGTCAGCAATTCTGAAGGTTTTGGTACAAGATGGAGAATGTCTGGGCACAGAGGGACAATAAGGGGGCAGCAGTCTCTGTGATCACCTGGATTTCTTTGTGCTTGGTTCTGGTTTAATAATACATCAAGGCTTTGCTTCTCTGGCTTCCATGCTTGTTGAAATTGTCTGATGCTTAAAATATGAACCTTTCTGTCTCATCTTGCCTTTGGTTTTGTTACAAAAGGAGGAGGTACCATGATGACAGTACTTTATCCAAACTGAGGGCTTCTGACCTGTGTCTCACCTTTTATTTCTTTCTGTAATAGCAGAGACAGCTGATATTATTTAAGTTGGTAATAATATCTGAAGCATGCCTGGAAATATCTGGTCAGTTACTTCATTCTTTTGAGAAGGGAGTGAGGCAGAGAAAAACAAGGCTTAGTGTAAAGTTTATTAAATGGCAGAACACGTTTAAGCTTCCCACCCCCCACATCTAAGCCAGAATTCAGCATTTGTCATCAACAGTGTCCCCAGCAGCATTACTAAAATAACTGTTTGTCTTCAGCACAGCAGGTTGATTTTTTTTTCTGAGATGGACACAATGAGTTGTTTGTTCTTTCTCCTTGGGCAAGTGAGTAATATCTGCACAAACCCACCTAGCTCTGTGCCTCAAAACTAATGAAAATCAGCAAGTTGCACAGCTCCCCAGTTTGACAGTGTGGTAGCATGCTGTCAGTGCTGATAGTCATTAATATGCATTGGCAACTGCTTGCGTCTGGAAATATGAAGTATTCTACAATTCCCAGGAAAATGACAGATGAAAGTGAAGAAGTTGCATCTTGAAGGACAGGTAGATGAACATTTAGAGCATGTACATAAGCTCTTATATGCCCACTGTTGAATACTTCTTATCTCTTCCCCGTGCCTTGGCACTTCAGTGTGCTTTATTTTAATGAATTTTAAGGATGATTGCGAACTCCATCAGAGCTGAATTCAAATCCTGAACAGGTAGGTTGTCATAAACCCCTACCCTATGACGTGTTAGCCCCCATTGCCTGCATTTTATACTTTCTGGCTTTTCTCCATGCTTCTAATGTTTTACTGCATCTGCTGAACTATCACAGGAGAGATAAAATAACTTGGCTCCCTTACTGATGCTGGGTGAAAGGCTTGCCTGTGAAACCTTGTGCTTCTTAACAGCTGGGAAGCTCAGAGGAGACCTGAGTGGTGGAGGTGCTTCTTTTCTACTCTCACCTCCACTGGAAAAAGTATGTGAAAGAGGATTTTCAGCAGCCAGCCCAGAATGCTGCAGTGAATTCATGTTGAAGCCATGAGTTGTACCTTAGAGCCCTGAGTCTCAGTGCTGCCACTTTCTTTAAAGTTCTTCCCTGTTACTTGCAGGGAAAGATCCAGGGTCATCCTGCAAACAACCCCATGGGCTCACAGACACGTTCCTACTCCTGGGGCTGGTTCAGTTTGCACTCTGGCTTTCTTGGACATGTTCCTTTTATCTAGGCAGAAGCTGAGGGTGGTAATTTGCCCACTTATGTGCATGAGAGAAAAAAGCCTTTTCAATTGTAGACATAAAGCTGGGGAGGAATGCAGGAGCAAGTTGCATTCTTACTTTGCAGGGAGGTTTTCTCAGAGCAGAGGAGGTGGCCTTTTCCCAGGGGAAGGTGCCTGCCCTTCACCTCTGCCTCTTGAGAACAAGAGCCCTCACACATACTAAAGCATCTCAAAATGGAAAATATCTTCTTTGGCTTTCTTTTCTTCACTAAACTCATGGGATTTTGTTCCAGAGGACTCAGCACCTGTATGTGCAGTTGTGTTCCCACACTTGAGGTTCTGCTTTATATGCCAGTTTTACTTAATGGAGAAATCTGTGGCTTGTGCTAGGGCAAAGATTAGTGGGGACAATATCTCCTATTGACCCTCATGTCCAGTCTTTGAAGGGCTGGCATTGTGAAAGTGTGTTTTGAGACTGTTTTTGTCTTTGAGGCATATAGTTGGAAAGATACAGCCACTCCTAGTGCACACCAGAAGAAATCTGCTTCATTGCAGCAGGGAGCAGAAGCAGATGCTGGCCCGTGGTGACAGAGCAGCTCCTGTGTGATCGATCCATGGGGTGAAGCATATCCCTTACTACATGAAAACATTTTCCAGTGTTGCTTTGTGTTTCCTTGTTTCTGGTGAGTGCTTTTTTTTTTTTTTTTTTTTTGTGCTGGTTTTATGTACAAATGGCTCAGAAACACATCTGTGTGCCCTGTGCTTTGTAAGTTCTGTCTTCCCCAAACCCAGCAGGGCAACAGCAAGATTTGGCTGCTTGCTCATGATCAATTGCACATGTAATGACTGTTGCTTGGAATTTGCAGGCCTGCCCATGAGTGGCTCTGGGGAGGGTGGGATTTCTTGGGAATTGTGGTTGTTTTGGTTTATTGAAGGGCTGCTTGCATACAAAGACAGTTAGACTAGTAAATGCAGAGGAAGATTGTAAATCACTTCTATATACATGAGTATGACTGGTATATTTTTGTCTAGTGATGCAGATGCAAGTGTATTGGAGGATGTAAATGGTGTTTATCTAAGATAGATGCAACTTTTCTTAGGAAAATGAGTGAAATTTTCCCTCTTACCTGCTATGGAATGGAATTCCCCATGACAAACATGGGTGCAGAGAGAAGACCAGCAATACTAGATTCAGCCCTTTCTTTAAATGAAAGACAAAAATAAAACTGTCACACACTGGCCCCATAGCTTATATTCAAGATGTCCATTTAAAGATCTATAGCTTGAGTATATCTGAAACCAGTGCAAAGGAATGAATGAGAAACCACAGCACCAGTGAGGGCAGGATGATGCTCTGATCCTTGGGTAGCATGAAAGCTTTTGGCACCATGAGCTCATTTTGATCTCACTTGTGTCTTCTCCCTCCTACCAGCCTGGAAGAGAGCTGGAGCTGTGCCTTAGCCACATGAAGCCAATGTCAGTGATCTCTGCTTTACTGAGACTTCAGCTAACTTAACTTTGGTGACAGCAAGGACTGCTTGGATTCCCCCAGCCAGTGCTCAAGGATTCACTGAGTCTAGAAATACAAACAGCCCCTAGCAAAGCCCCTTCTCATCTTGCTGGGAAAGAGAGCCCATGGTACAGCAGCACCTTGGTGAGGAGCAAAGGCTGCTCATACTTAGAGGGTGAGAGTGCCCAGGAGAGTGGAGGAGTCACCATCCCTGGAGGCATTTAAAAGGTGTTTGGAGCTGGTCCTTAAGGACATGGTTTGGTCAAAGGTTGGACTGGATGAGCTTGGAGGTCTCTTCCCACCTAAACATCCTGTGATTCTGGGCACCACATGTGCAGAGGGGCTCATTTCATTTTGAGGGTTTTCAGAGGTACTGAAGTGCCTGAGTCCTTCTTCATTTTTCCTGCTGAGGTGGATCCTTTGGAAGCCTCATGGTCTGCTCTGTTAGCAACCTTGCCTACCTTGGAAAGTCTGGCTCCTGGGTTTTAGTTTGGAAGTTGGCAGGCTGGCAAGTAACTGTGGAAAAGTGCTGCTGTCAGAGAGGCAGGAACAGCTCCAAGTTGATTTTCCCCTCATGTCAATGGCTAAACCATACCTCCCCTCAGGCTCAGTTCTGGGAGGTTCTCCTCAAGCCTTGTTTGCTCAGTGCCTTATAGCTAATGTGCAGTGCTGAAACCTGAAATTAACTCAGCCATGTCAGGGTAAACAGATGGCCATTTCCAAGGAGAAGATAGTAAGCACTCTGTACAGGTTTTGCAGTGTGGTGAAAATCCAGGTAACAGAAACAGCCAGAAGTGAAAGCTGAATTATATTGGATTCCTGAGTCATCAGCTATTGATGCAGAAGATCCTGCTACCTACGCTTTTGTGGTGATGCTGCTAAGCAGCATTTCCAGCCCTCTGGGCAATGACATGAAAGGATAGTGAAGATAAAAACAGAGCACTGTTGACTTTGAGAGAAATGTTATATTTATACAGGCAGATGTTGAGGTAACTGAAAACTTCTAGACTGCTTTAATGGAAGTTTGCCAGTCTTCAACCTTCAAACACTCATACTCAGGCTTGTTTTCTCTCCTCCCAAATCACAGAGCTGCCTTTGGGTGCCCCTGTTTCTCTTCAGAGGAGAGCTTCTTCCAAACTGAACAAGGAGCTCCAGAAGCAAAGCAAGGCATGATGTGACCTGGCAGGCCAGGAGGGTTGGCTGAGCCCTCTCCTTTGCCAGATATGTCCCTCAGTCATGACAGTCTCCCAAGAGCAAGGACAAAGATGGACCCTATTTCTTACCTGGACATCTGGGTGCCAGAGAAGCTGCTGGGTTTGGATCTAGCCTGGTTCCCATCTGGGGCAGTGGTCTTAACATATCTGTGTCTCCATTTCTGGCAGCTCTTTCTCACCAGCACAGCAGTCTGTGTTCTCTTTCCTCAGGTGGGGACACTCCTCCCTCCTGGGTTTTCCAGCCTCTTCAGGCAATTGATGTAAAGAACCAGCAGAGCTTTATATGGGATATCTAAACCAATTCTGCCTCTCGAAGCATGCCTGGGCTGCACATCTCTGATGGAAGCAGGCAGCTGAACTGGCAAAGCTGGTTTCCTCTCTCTTTTTCTTACATCAGGACTTTCTAGAGTCTAGCACAGTGTAAGTGCTGAGGCCCCTTGTGGATTCTTTGCTGTCTGATAAGGTTTGTGCTTGTGTTATAACCTTTTACTCAGCACTGCTGCAGAATGGCTTTGCTTTCCTATCTAGCACCCATTTTAATGAATCTTACATCAGTTTAGTACCTTTGAAATCTCCAACTCTGTCATTTAACAGAAATCAGCCAACAGGTCAAAAACTTGTATGGAAGGGACAATGCCATGGTGTGTTTGCATTAAAATTGCCTTTCTCTTTAAAACTAGGCCCAAAACAGGGGATCTGTGAGTACATCTTCCCTTCCCTACAAGGGAGGGATCATGTCCTCCATGCTGCACTTGCTGCAGGGCATCTCAGGTCTCTGTTGAGGTTGAACAGTGGAATGTGGCTATAGGGAAGAAGACAGCAATTAAAAATTCATGTTCCCAAAACATTGATGCTGCTGGGCCAGACCTGCCCAGGCAACAATGCATAGAGGTACCTACCAGGCTTCTTGCATCTCCATTATGGACCAGACTCTTGATCCCCCAGTCACACCTAAATCCAGGGGTGACATTGCTGTTTCTCATGCAAAATGCTCTTTGAACTCTTTGGCATGATAGGAGTTGAGGGTTTTGTATGGCAGGGGCTCATTTGGTGATTAGTCATCAAAGTAGTTGTCTGAGCAGAGGAGCAAAAAGCAAAACAGCAAAGAACTTCCTGGAAAAGAAATGAATGTTACCTTCCCTCTGTTGGATTTATTCAGTTCTTTGAGATATAAATGTATTCTTGATGGCCAGAGAAATCAGTCCTTCTGCATTAGGGAGTTTGATGGATATCTTCCCCAGGCCTTTCTGAAGGGCACTGTAAGTGGATCTGCAAATAACCTACAGGGAAAAACACCATGTGGTCTGGAGTTCCTTTAATACACACATTCTCAATTATGGTTTTGCTTTTGTTGATACTTAAGGAATTTTTAACTGTGCAGATACACGAAAAAACAGCACTTCTTCCTTCAAAATACCCCTTGTCTTTTGAATTTGGGGGTCACTCCTCACCCCCAAACTACTGTGACTTGCACCACATCTGAATTTTAATTGTTGTGTTGTTTGTTGTTAACATTTCCCATTGATCTCTCTCCTACTGCTGTGACAAGATCAGATGTGGTTAATTACAGAAGAGGATCCTGCTGAGGTTTACAGACAGTGCTTGCCCCAAGGATGCTGCAACTGATGTGTGGTTGTTCATCTCTGCAGCCCCCATGGTGTGTGTTTAATTGCCCATCCCCACCATGGAGGTAATGGGGAAGGGTGGGATGCTTGGCCAAGCCCAAGCAGTGGGAGGAGGTGCATCAGGGTAGGGCAGAATAGACCCAAATTGTGTATTGAGATGTTCTGGATCAAGAATAAGAGCAAATGCTCTAGATTTGGACTTGCAGGGCCATAGTGGGGCCTGGGGTCTTGTTTAGGTACATTCATGCAGTGTCTTGAACTGGAATAACAGAAATGGCTCTTGGCTTGGAAACTGGGCATGCAGTCACAGCTGTGGAAAAGGCTGGTTTGTTCCTGACCTTCCAGTGGGATTTGAATCATGGCACAGAGTGAAGAAAAGCTTGTGCAATAACCAGTGGGTTTCCTAGCACCTTTTTTTTTTTTTTGTTATTTGGTTTATAATAGCTTCCAAGATCAGAGGTTCATTTATGATTGTTTTCTGTTCTGTGAGCAGCTTCTAACCCCTTGCTCTTTGATCCAAAACCCTGTGTTGTTTACTTACTGACATAGGTCAAACACAGCAGGAAACAATGGTGACTTAAGGGAATTAATTGCTGCCAGAACAAAGCCTCCTAAAGTCTGAGTGCATCCTGAAGTCTGAGCTTGACAGTAAAGCTTTGGGCTTGGCAAAACAGAAATCATCCATATTGGAAGAGAGATCTGCATTTCCCAGGCTGCCCCACACTCTCAGTTCCCCCCTCTACTGAAGTCCTGGTTCCAAAACAAATCCTGCAGCCACAGACTGGGTTGGGTTGGAAGGGACCTTCAAGATTATCTGGTTCCAGTCCCTCTGACATGGGCAGAGACACTTCCCACTAAACCAGGTTACTCAAATTCATAATCATATCTTATATTCATCCTCTCTCCAGGACTTGATTTTGTTTTTTCAGGTCATTACTTCCTTTTCCAGCTTTTATACCATTGCTTGGGTTGATCTGTGGATGTGGAAGTCAGGGTGTGGGTGGTTTGGGTCAGGTTTGGTTCCTGTTTCTTTCTGCTGTGCAATAAGCAAAGGCTTGGCTTTTATCCTCAGCACAGGTTAAAAATGTTATTTAACATTTAACTGTTATGTTGATGCTACTGGTGGACTTGCTGGAAGAGCATTCACTGATTTCCAGAGCTGTCTGGGCTGGGTGAGGCCAGAGAGAGTTACTGCTTTTGTGCTTTGTTCTGTGATGCTGAGATGCAATAAAACCTGATATTAGTACTGACTTTCTTGAAAAGAAAGTGCTTTGAGGTCTACTTGTGAAAAGCAGCAAGTAGGAGCCAGGTGGAATTGTGCCTTTCTAAGAGTCTTTACTTCTTTTGTTCCTTGACATCAGTAATTTAGCAGTTCCTGTCAGGTCCACTCACAGCCCAACAATAACTTGTGATCTGTTCCACCTATGATTGTCTTAGTTCACCTTTGTACTTGTATCAGTATAACTTTACAGATATTGCAGTTTTCTGTGGCCTAAATAGATTTTTAGGAGAGAGCTTTCTGATGGTACTTATTCCAGTGATGGGAGAAGGGAGAATGGTACCATGAGTTGGGGCTTGGCTGTCACTGATACCTTTGTGTCTTCCATGATACTGCTCCAAGGCCAGGTCTGCATCTCACCTGGAAGTTTTGTCATTTACCCTGATTTTGGTTCCTTGGTAGACCAGACTTTTCATTGAACTCTTAAGGAAGGATTAAGCAAAATCTAACTTCCCCAGATGAACCAGTAAGCCTCTGCCTTCTAATCCTGCTTGGAAGCTTTTTGAAGTACCATTGGCAGAAAATGCTTTAAAAAAAGTACATAATGGATGAGAATCCTCATCTCTATCTGCAGAGTGTGTTTTAAATCCTGATTTGAGTAGAAGCACACCTCAAGGGTATCCTGCAGCTCACAGGACTGTGCTTTCCCTTGGATCTGCAGATACATTCTACACAGACCTTATGCTGAAATCTTACGTTGCTGAAGTAATTAAGTTAAAAAGTAATGACAAAAGTGAGGTGACAGAAGAGCCTCTTACATTAAAGTTGTAGCTTACTGAGGACTGATTTGTTTCCTTTCTGAGTTGGACACAACCATTGTTGCAGACTTGAGATCTTGGGACATCAGAGCTGGTTGTGTGTTTCCACACCAGGGGAAATTCCTCTTGGAAGTGCTTCAGCCCAGTCAGGGTTGGATGAGCATGAAGGTGTCACAGGTACCTGAGATGCCTCCTCTTCCCTTTTGGAATCATCTGATGACTTGAACTCCTTGGTTGAAAAGAAAAAGCAGCAGCCAACAGTTTATTTTCTGTTGTGTCCACTTGACCTGGACTGGAAGGAAGAATAAAGTCAGGAATATTCCCAGGCTGCTGAGAGGACATGGATATTGCCCAGCCCAGCGAGCCTCAACAGAACTGCACAGAGAGGAAGAACCAAAACTATTGCTCATTCAGTTCTCATACTATGGAGGTGTCTTTTGATGATGCAGCCTTGTATTGTTCTGAGAGTATTCTTCCATAAACCCTTACAAGGGGAAGATTGTGTGGTTATGTTGTTTGGTTTTTTTAACTCCAGCTAGAGCTTTCACAACTTGAATTTCTGTAAACCTTTGGCAGCTGTTTTTTTGGTTACTTTTATTTTTTTTTCCAAGGTATTTTAATACTTACCCTGCACAGCACCCAGAGGAGGACAGGACACAGCTGATTACAGCCTGGCCATTTTGCAGTCTTTGTTTCCAGAGAACATGTTCATGGGCTTTCTTGATTACTGGAACCTCTCTTCATCACTCTGCTTCTCCTCCTCAGTGGGCAAGCAGGGAGTGAACTGTGCAGTAAAACAGAAACTGTCATAGTGATTAGAATTCCCTGCAAAAGGGTATTTTAAATGGTTCTGCACCTGATTCCTTCTCATTTTAAAGGCAAGAGGGTAGGGCAGGGGAAAATCTGTTAGTTAAAGTATTAAAACCTGCCTGGGGCACAGCATTTCCTTTCACTTCCAAACTGCCTATGCAATCCCAGACAACTGGAAATGGAAAGATGTTGTCTGAGCCCTCAGGCTCTCACTTAGAACTACCTTAACTTCTTGCTAAATCTGCTTGTGGAAAGGTTTTCCCAGCATGTTAAATGCTTTGGATTTGTTTCCATAGACTTTAAATGCCTCTTCAGAACACAGACAGGCCACTGCTGCTTGGATGTTTTTTAACTGGACTGAGATGACAGCTAATAATGATCAGGGGTAGCTGAAAACCCTAAACCATTACTAAAAGGCTGACTTTTCCTGAGATGGTTCTGTCCTGTCCCCCTTCCCCAGTACAGTCCATCTTGTCTATAAAACCCTTCAGGTTTAGGAACCATGAGAGTTCTGCCAGCAGCAGATACATCCTGACAACAGGCTTTCCCTGGCTTCTGGCTCACCCTTCCCTTTCACCCATCCTGCATACAAGCTCAGAAGTACAAATTGGAGAATCAGGATCTAAAAAAGATGGATTTGTCTGTGACTGTGTGAGGTGGTGAGCTCTGATGTACCTCTGCTGGCTCCACATGAGCATCCTTCTGGCTCTCAGAGCACTCCCCTGTGTGCCCCACTTCCACACATTGTGAGACACTGAATTATTCCTCTTTAATCACCTTGGCCATAACTTCTCCCATAGCCCCACACTGAGGCATTCTTTCTTGCAGTTGGTTGGTCTTCATCTGCTCATGGATCACCCTTGGCCCCTTCTCTGTCTTTCAACTCATTTGGTAGCCTTGGGATGGTTTGATCACAAAGTATTTGGCAGCTGGGTAGGTGCTGGATTTGTGCTTTGGGGTAATGAGATGTTCTCACCTCCCTGCCCCGTTGCTCCTCTTCTCTCTGCTTCTTTGAAAGCCTTGACCCTTTCAGGGAACAGCCTGTGGTGACTCCAGAATCTCTTTCCTGCCTGGTAACAGCTCATTTAGAGCCTGTCATTCTTCATTTGGAATTTAAATTATTTTCCCCCAGTATGCATTAATTTCCATTTATTGACTTTGTTTTTTACCTGTCATCTATTACTCAGTCACCAAGCATTATAAGATCTTTAGGTGGAAATTGAGTTTATGAATCCTTGGCTCTATGCAGCTATTTTCTCATCACTCAGCAAACTTAGCAGCCTTCCAAAACACTGTTCCTACTGCTCACTTGTGCTCAGGGCTGTACACAGAGCAGGAGAGCATTCTTGTGCTGAAACTTTGGAAGGATCAAAAGTGAAGACACTGCAGGTACAGTGCAGTTAAAGAAGTCAGCAAAGATATCCAGAGCCCCAGATCACAGCAAGGGAATGAGTAACCCCATTAATTTCAGGAGGCTTTTGAGGTCCTGATTTTGAGCTTGTTCAATGCCTTTCCCACTGGTAGCCTTGCAGGGACCCACGACAGACCCAGCAAGGCCAAACCCTATGGACTGGCTGTAATGTTCCTTCAGAGTGGCTGAACAACAGGAAATGTCTATGGGATTGTGGAAAACTGGCCATGATCCTGTTTTTGACCCAAACTCCTTGTGACCCACTCCTTGTAACCAGAAGCCTTCTCCAGGAGCTGTGGCTTTTCTTTTGGGTGTTGATCTGGCAGCTTAGTTTTCAGGAATGATATTTAGAAACTCCAGGATTCAGTCTGAGCCACGTCATACTCACTTGCTGAATAATTTCTCATGTTTTCCTTAAAACTGGTGGGCCTGGGAAGAGGTTTGATGCTTTTACCTTTCCTGTGGGCTCTTCCTTCCCAGCCCAAAGACTGATTTAGAGTGGTTTGGAAGAGCAGTGGTAAAAATAATATTGGCTGGCATTTTCAGGGCTGAAACTTTGTGGGTTTTGCTATTGACTTACATTTTAAAAAATTAAATTCCTGAAATGCATTTTCCTCCTTGCCTATGTGTATAGGGAACTTTATCCAAAAGACCAGAGCAAATTGGGTACAAGAGCAGCTTCCTTTTGCTTCATTAGCAAAGGAAGTGGATGGAGCTTCCTTTCAGTCCTTCTGAAATGTGGTAGGTTTGGTCAACACTTTAACTACAGGTTCATGGAAAGCTGTCCATGGACACATCTGTACTGCTATTCTGCACATATAATTAGCTAGAATTTGTAGAAATACTGCTTTTCTTGTTCAGTGCTGGAATTCACACATTGGGTAGGAGCCAAAAGGCAGAGCCTGGGAGGATGAGAGGGGTCAAAGGTGGATTTTCCTGTAAATGTGTCATTAATTCATACAAGAAACAAACCCCACTTTCTGTGTGCTTCGGGGTATTTTGATGAAACTAATTTTTTATTTTTTAGATTTTTTTAAATTCAGGCTCCACAATGGCTCTCAAACTGTTAATGTGCATTAAATCTGGGCCTGATCTGCAGGCTCGCAGACAGCTTTCCCCCTTGGATGGGGCTGTAATGTGGGGTTTTGGACCTGCTTGTGACTGGAAGCTCTTTGAAGCTGATGTGGACTGAAGTGTGTTTCTCCTGCTCCTCTGTTTTGGTGGAACATGGTTTGCTCTCTCTCCTCCTCCCCCTTAAATCCCCTGCCACACATGTTCTCAATTACTGCCTGCATTGAAGCTGCAAATGTTTCTTGTGCATCTAGCTTTCTATATTGAGTGCTGGAAATATATTTTAGTAATTTGTGGGAGAACTGTTACATCCCATGCTGGGAAAATTGTGTTTATGGTTCCTGCAGGGAAACAAGTTCATCAATTCCAGTCCACAACAGTTTTGCTGCTTCTTCCTTTTGTATCTTGAAGCAGTATCAGAAGAACCTCTTGCCCTCGTTGGGCTGAGCCTGGGTTTCTCCCATCTTTGAAATAAAAAGCATATGCTCTGCAGCCTGTGTTTTTCAGTGCTGTCCACAAAATAATCATTGGGTTTTGGCTGAGCACAGTAATATCTACTCTGTACCCCAAATATTTGGATTTGGATGTGCAGCAGTACTGCACTTAGGAAAATTCAATTGTGTTTTATTGTTGGTAAGATTTCAGAGTCAATATTCTGCAGCAGAGGGCATTAAAGGAATAATGTAAGAAAGCAACTTGCCAGTACTGATATTTTGGAAGGGAAAGGAAAGAGGGATTACTCTTTTTCTTAGCATTTCTATTGTCCTCACAGGATAATCCTTCTGAATCCAGTTGGTAAAATGGGTTTTCAAGCCTTTGTTGTTGTACATTAAATCATGCTTTGTTTCCAACTGCAAACCTGAGGTCCCACACCCACATCTGTAATGTGTTCCTCAGTTCAGTTTCTGATTTGTAGAAGATAATTTTGTGGTTAAGGAAAATTCTGTCTTGTACTCCACCTCTTTCTTGTGCTGAAAGTAAATTCAACAGCAGTCAGGAGATACTGTTAAAGGAAAAGTCTTGAAAGCACAGTTACCTTCTGCTTAAATAAATGATGGGCTATTTCAAATGGAAAGAATTGCTTTTACATCTCTTGTGTGGGTAAGTTGGCTTGCAATAGATGGGCTTTTAAGAGTGCTGGCAGACTGAGATAGCAAAGAGAAGAGGAAAAGGTGTGTTTGGATCAATTACTAAATTGTTAGATAATAAATGAATCCTTTTCCAATGCACACAAACTAAGCTTCCTTTTCATTTACTGTTCCAACTTCCCCTTCAGAGATTTGATTAAAGCATTCTCTCCCAAAGCATAAAACTCTTACCATTTTGCTATAAACATTAATTGACCCTTTTTTGATCTTTGAAAAATTATTTTCCTGTCATTAACAATGATAAAACCATAAACAATATTTTTAAGATACCTGGGGGGGGGTATCCAACCAAATGGAACAATTCAAAGGACTTGTATGAAAAGCTATGTACACTTTTGCCATTGTCCTCAGAGAAAGAAATCAAAACAGGCAGCACTTCACTATGCATCAAACAGGAGTTTCATCTTTGCAAATAGTTTTATAATTTCTGCAAGTTGAGGCATTCAGATATTTTTTCCTGTTGCTCCGTTGCTTTGTTTCTGATATGTTTGTTCAAAAAAAAAAAAATCTGGAGAAAGAAGAGCAATAGAGCAATAAAACGAGTGAAGTGATGCCTGAGATGCTCATTTAGTTCCCATTAGTACAGTAAGTGAGAAAATGATGAGGTTTGGTTAGGTTTTTTCCCTGTACTTCTCAACAGGGATAGTTTTAGACCTGTATCCCAAATGGAAACTGAGTCATAGGCTGACCCATAGGACCAGGATGGAGCAAGATGCTAGAAGAGAGTCTCAGGAGGTAGCAATGGAACTCTGGCAGTGTGGGTGTGGGTTGTTGTTTGTTGGGTTTGGGGTGTTGTTTTGTTTTTTTTTTTCTTTGTTTTAAGTGGATAAGAGTCTCATCTCATTTGGCTGTTTGTAAATCCAAAGGCATTCCAGTCTAAATCAGCAGACTGAAAGAATTCATGGTGTTATTTTTGGGTTTGCCTATGTGGCAGAGAGATTTCCTTGCTGTGGTGTAGACTCAGATCAATAACAGTGCTCACACCCTCCCTAGCTCATCTTTTCACAGCCTTTGGGATGGATCCTGGAGCCCAGGAGTTGTCTTGCCCCCTGACTTCACACTGGGAAAGAAATGCTCCTGTTCCACCAGGAATGGAGGCTGGAAACACAACCAGTCTTGGGGTGGCTCAGTGCTCATAGCCTGGTTTGTGCCTGTCCTCACATAGCTGGCTGGAATGACTGAGAACATCTTATCTAAGGCTCACCTTTGAATTTTGGTCATTTTATCTCATGCTAAGCCCCCAAGTATTTCACTTTGACATGAAGAGGAGCAAGTCATTTTTTTCAGCATCTCTTGGCCTGCACAACTCCCTGGTAAATCCTTTGCAGCTCTGCCCTGGGAGGAGGGAGAGATATGCCCAGAGCTTGCAGTGAGAAGCTGAACAAAGAGGGGGAATAATCCTGACTGGGGGTTTGTGTGATACAAAGAAACACTGTGCTTTCAAATCATGGTGGTATAGGCAGATTTTTATAAAGAAAAATATCCTCTGCTCTTGGCCTTTGCCTGGTTTGTCCTGAGTGGAGCTTGTGTTGGGTTTGGTGAAAGTCAGAAGACTTGGGAGTTGGTGCAAACCACTAACTGTGTGATGTTCAGTGAATTACATGGACAAAAAACACATTTCTATGGCTTAACTCAGAAAACCACATGAAGAAATCCTGGTCTGGTTTTGCTTTTATTTCTGTGAACACTTCAAGTTTATTTTCAGTTGGTTTGGGTTTTGTTTCCTCTCAAATTCAAGTTTGCCTTAGGTGGTTTTCCCTGAAAGTTCACAAAAATCTGCTTTCTTTAGGCACCTTGCTCTTTGGGAAATGGGGAGTCTTTAGTGACCCAAAACCAACTCTATGCAAGACCCATTCCTACAACAGGGTTTTGCTTGTATATCCCAATAACCAGAAAGCCATGAAGACAGAATTCACTAGATTTCTTGGCTTCAATTAACTGAATTTCCTCCTATGTTGCAGGTAGAACTCCTTAAGTTGCAAGCAGGGCTGTAGGCAAGCTGAGGGAAGCTCCTTCAGGTACTTCAGGAAGGACATTGAGGGGCTGGAGCGAGTCCAGAGAGGGGCAACAAAGCTGGTGAAGGGTCTGGAGCACAAATCTTACAAGAAGTAGGGTCCTGGGGGGTTGAGTCTGGAGAAAAGGAGGCTGAGAGGAGACCTTGTTCTCTACACCTGCCTGAAAGGAGATTGGAGCAAGGAGGGAGTTGG
Source organism: Calypte anna (assembly GCF_003957555.1). Classification (NCBI taxonomy): domain Eukaryota; kingdom Metazoa; phylum Chordata; class Aves; order Apodiformes; family Trochilidae; genus Calypte; species Calypte anna. The sequence goes on from NC_044264.1 coordinate 2,124,747, forward strand.
TCTCTTCTCCCTAGTAAGAAGCAGTAGGATGGGAGGAAATGGCCTCCAGCTGTGCCAGGGAAGGTTTAGGTTGGATATTAAGGACAATTTCTTGTCTGAAGGAGTGGTGAGACACTGCCATGGGCTGCCCAGAGAGGTGGTCAAATCACCATCTCTGGAGGTGTCTAAAAGCCACACAGATGTGGTGCTGAGGGCTCTGGCTTAGCACTGGACTCTGTAGAATTGGCTAATGGTTGTGTTCAGTGATCCTAAAGGTCTTTTCCAACCATAATGCTTCTCTGTTTCTGTAGTGAGAGAACAACATCAGCCCTGACTTGCAGCAGGAGCTGGGAGGGAGAGGCAGGTCCTGGGAGCCCTGGGACTGTCCCCATGGGCTGCAGGGTGGGGGACAGCACTGCCATGGGGCACATACACTTCAGACCATCTAAATCAGGAGGAATTTCTGCACCATTTGGTAAAAAGGGGCAGCATGGGATGAACACTGCCTGGGTGTCTGAGCTCTGAGGAGTTGGGTGTCTGAGCTCTTCTCACATCTCCTGACTCAACGTGCACAGCACTGCTCCATGCTGAGCCCATCTCCTGGGGCTTCTCAGCCATAAATTCATGGAATCATCCAGGCTGGAAAGGACCTCTGAGATCATCAAGTCCAGTCCTTAATCCACGACCACTGTGGTTCACAGACCATGAAAATTAGACCTGGAAAAATTAGTGGAGAGTTTCTGTCTGCAGCTCTGAACACGGCTGCTGGTTTCTTTCTGTCCCCCTTGTCATTCACTGCACCAAGATAAAAAAACATTTCTTAAGTAGGTGTTAACCAGTGAAGATTATCCATGGGCTTAAGACTTGAGGGGCTCAGTTATGTCAGAATGGAACAGTGCCTTTCATTAAAGGTTTGTTGCTGGCATGAAAAGTTTTATTTCCATTCAAATTCTAAAGAAGTGTTTCACCTTGAAACTATCCCCCCCCTTTTTTTTCTTTTTTTACTTCAGGAAAATTGAAATAATGTTGCTCTTGGTTCTTTAGACCTGCTTTTTAGAGCTGCTTCCTCTTGGAGCACCAGGTGGGCTTTCAGATGCATTGTACCCTCCAAATCCTCATGAGTACCAGTGCCCAGCACTGCTGAATATGCAGTCAGGATGCTCAGAGGTACAGAACAACCCTGTGGTTGTGTGAGTGAGGTGCAGCATGAGTGTCCTTGTGCTTTGCACCCTTAGCACTGAGGATGCTGCTGTGGTGCCTTGCAGGCTGGAGCCTCAGAGTGCAAATGAGCCATTTGGAGGTAATTGGGTGACTTTCCTTACTGCATGGAAGGAAGCACTCCTGCCAAGCACCTGGCACTTGCATCATCTGGGCACCAGCCAGAGCAATAAAGTTCAGATCCAGGTTTTTGATTCAGCCCCATTCACTGGTATAGGTGGTGAGCAGTGATGTTCCAAGAAAAAATTGCACAGCAGAGCTCACTTGAAGTCATTTATAACCCAGGAAGAAAAAAGCTGTGCTAAGAATAACTTTTAATTACATCAGGTCAGTAAATTATTCTACAGATTCATGCCCAGGACAGGACTTGAGTTTAGAAGATGGGTTAACATCAGTATTTCTACACCTAAAGTCATTGGTTTGTGTATTGTTCTCATTGAGTTGATAAGAAAAATCTCTCCATTTGTCTCCTTCAATGGACAAATAACAGATGAACACAGTAACACTTGCATGGTCTTAAACTGCATTTATATTGCCTGCTCATCATCTCTGGTCAGCACTGAAGGCTCTGCCTGTTGGCTGGGATGAGAAACCAGCATGGTTCCTGTTCATCAGCTGGAGTGGCTTAGTGAGGGAGCTGCACTTGGATGGACTGGGACCCTTTCATCTCCTTTCTATAGTTCCTTTCAGTGAGCTGAGCTTTCCACACCACTGTAACATGCCTCAGCTTCCACACATGGTGCATTTTCTTACTACTGCTTCAGTGTAGTTTTAGCTCTTCACAATTGGCAAAGTTATATTTCTACACATAAGCTGAGATAAAACAGATTTTCTTACAGAATCTTCCTAAATATGATGGTGGAGAAGCCTGCTGAAGAGGGGAAAATAAACCACCCAAGTTGCAGGTTTCTTTCTAACTCTGTTTTTTAGGAAGTGTTAAAAAAATGCTGTCATGCCAAATGAAGGAAAGAGATGGTTTAGAATCTCAAGTAAGGGTTTTAGGAAGCAATACTGCAAAGGCTGTGCTTTGCCTAGTGAAAGCGTGGTGAGTTTGGCTTTGCTAGTTGTACAGAATAAACTCAAACTGTGTTTATAGAACCAAAAAAAAAAAAGAAAAAAGAAAATCCCTGGTGGCTGTGTTGCTGGATAACTCTTGAATGTTGCAGCTCTCTTTAAATCTGCAGCTTGGGAAGCATGCTCTGACAAAGTCCAACTCCAGAAAAATAGAAAAAAAAAAAAAAAAGAAATCCTATCAGATTTACTGCTTGCTATTGTTTCAGCTACTGCTGTTCTTTCATTTGCAGCAGTAAATAGGTTTGTATGGGCTTTTGTAGTCCAGACCACATGAAACTGTTCTGATGAGGACCTGAACCCCAGTTTGCTGCTGGTTTAATGAAGGCCAGTTTGGTAAACACCCAGCTGGCACTTTTTTGCATCATCCTTGTTTATTTTTGCCATGTGTCCTGGCTTTATTAATAAGCTGTGCTGAAGGTCAGTATATTCTTCAGCACACCCACATCGATTGATTTATTTATTTTCTGTATTGCAGTTCATTCTTTTTATGCTCTGCCTTGATCTCTCTTCCTTCAGGGTGCTGTTTACTTTTCTGTTATTCTGCTCAAAGTTGTCTCAAAGTCTAAATAAAGGCTCAGATAACTTCCCCAGCTACACAAAAAGAGCAAGGAGAGAGGGGGTTGATGGAAGGTCCCTCCTTTAAACTTTGCAAAATATAATTTGTTGTTTAAACTGTTGTTCTTGTTATGGTTGTTATTGTTGTTATTGATATTATTATTATTATTAATTAGACAAGACCATCATAGTTACAGTGCTGGAAGTTTAGGCATAGCACTGGCTGTAGGACTTCCCTGAATTTAGGTCTGTTCCTGAGTACTTGCTTTCCTTGGCCACAAATCTAACAGATTTGTTTGCTGTTTTGAAGATGATTAACTCTCTTTACTGACCCAAACTCTGCAATCAGTGACTCTTTAGGCAGTCCCTGATTGCATTTCCTGATGGCTCCATCGCAGATCCCAGCACATGGCTGGAAGGAAGGTTGCCACTGTCCTTTGACCATTTCTAACAGTGCTGGTGACACCTTTGCTGTTTCCCTTGGTAGGGACAATAGTAGGAGTGTGGTTAAACAGCTCATGTCCAAAACAGTTCTCCTTTCACCAGGGCAGCAGCTTTCTGATCCCAGGCTGCAGAATTCAGTTGCTGTAAGAGGTGAGCCCACCACTTTCTGACCTGAGTGCTAAGTGGGAAATCAGCTCACAGCTCCTGCCAGGGGCCTCTTAAATGTTTTTGGAGTTCAGCTGAGCTGTGTTTTATCAGGCTCACCAAAAAGATGGCAAAGTGTTTTGGCTAACAAATAAATGTGCTGTTTAGAAAGCACCAGTCATGTCACTGTTTTCAAGTTTCAGTGCCATGTGACTGTATAGTCTTGCAATGTGATGGTGTAAAGTACTTAACATGTTACACAAATATGTCAAAACGCAGTTAGCAGCACAAGTGTTCTTTACTGCTTTCCTAAATACATTTCACAATATGTCCTACTGGAATCCACCTCTTGTCATTATTTATAAATACTGCAAAGAAGATCATCAAGAATCAGATGATTAGCATCAGACTGTCTTTCTGTACTAAGAATATATATTCTCATGATAATGTACAGAGGGAAGCATACAAATCCCTCCTTGTCTAAAATAAGGTAGCCTCAAATAAAACCCAACAAATTATGTTTTGCATGTTCACTCAGGTTCACTTTCTGCTGCTGCTTCTTCATGCTTAGTCAGTTCAACTGCTCCTTTGAAAACTTCTGGGTTACCTCCAGACTTTGCATGTGGATGCTTTTGGGGCATGAGGTTGCTTTTTGGAAGGCTGTGGGGTCTGACCTGTGGGGAGGCCAACCTCACCCCCTGCTTCTGAGAGCACCCTTTCCCCAGAACAAACAGCTTTGCAACACAGGCAACAATTAACTGAATAGTTTGATAAGGAATGAGAAGATAGGAGCTGTGGCTGCCTCCAGGACCATCACGTGTGCTGAGCTTTCAGATGAGCCATAGCAGCCCCACAGACGTGTGATTTGTGTGGGACCCAGAACCAGTGCAAGCTGTGTTCATTCCAGTATCCTGGCCTTGTGAGGACTGGAGACCAAGTGTCTTCAGGAGGTTCTTCTGGTCCTGCCCTGCAAACAAGGCCAACCAGTATGTTCTCCTGTCTGCTTGCTTCTCCTGTGGAGTCTTGAGTCCTGTTTGCAAACTGAAATGATGCTGTTGTTGCATCTACACAGGATTTCCTGCTCCGTGCAAGCTTGGGTATTACTTCCATACACAGTGTAAGCTTTGCAGTTCCAATGATCTAATCCAGTAATAGATTGGGCTACATTTGCTGGGTTGCCAGGAAAAGACATATGTTGTCAGGCAGTCAAAGTCAGCAACAGTGCTGAAGTGGAAATGTGCTGAAACATGAAGAAGGCAGAACTCCAGAAGAATCTCTCCGAGGTTTTGCTAATAGGAAACCAAAAAAAAAATTGTCTTCTTTATATAGATGCTTTCCACATGGATTTAGAGAAATACTGTTTGCTTGATGGCTGAAAATGATTAAAGGGCAATTCTTTTGCTTTCTTGGCTTTGTTGTGATAATAGAAGATGCTGTTAGAATTCAGCTTGTTGAGAACTGGTGTTAGAGGGAAGAGAAATTATTTCAACTTGACTGGAAGAGGCATCTGTACTACAGTGTGGGAGAGCACTAAGACATCGAGTCCCTTCTGTCACTGGTGATTCAAGACACAATTTTTGAGTTGCCCTCACCGTGGAACTAGATCTTTACGTGTGTATGCTAAGGCACATGTTTCAGGGTGAGGACTTAGGGTTTGACAGCTTGCAATGGTAAGAACACTTTCCACGTGGTTTTTTATCACACAGAGTTTGCAATTCCAGTTTTTCATTTTTAGCTTTTCCCTGGGAAAAAAAGAATGCATCGTTGGCTGGAAGAAAGGGAATATACACAACAAAGGCCCCTGTTTTTCTCCTTCCTGCTGAAAAGACTTGGCTTTTAAATTCAGATGCCTCTGTGCTGCTGACCTTTCACAGAATTGCTGTGAGGTGGGGATTGGGCTTTGAGCTGCTATATGAAGATGTGAGGTTCTGACATGTGTTCTGAGCCAGCAGGGATCTAATTGGATTTCATTGGTACATATCCCTTAAATATTATCACTTCTGAATGTGCTAAGAAAATGGCATCTGTCACAATCATACTTTTGCTGCTGGGGTCAATGTGTACACACAGACGTGTGTTACTGTTCTGGAATGAAATTCCTCCATAAATGCCAGGACAGATCAGGAAAGATTTCTTCCTTTTTTAATATTAATGTTTTCTTCTTGAAGACCACCAGCTTTTCCCTCATCAGCAGGCATGTGGCTTAGCCAGATATTAGTAACAAGGAATTTTATTTCAGTGACTTCTCCAGGGTATTCATCCACTAAGTAATAGGGACTGCTACCTCCTGGAGCAGCATCCCAGAAGGGATTACCCAGCTGGGATCACCTACTGCCCAGGTAGCATCCCTGTGCAGTTCAGAAATGAGAGTAAAAACATTTGAGCTTCTGCTGTTTCCTGCTTCTTTTGGCACTTTTCCTGGAGGGAGCTGAGTTAGTAAATGTGACTGTCACAGCAGCTATTACCAATGACACAAAATAATTAAGTTGTGGTTGCTGTTGTGGTGGGGCCAGTTCTGTATTTTATAGTGATGCATCTCTGGTAGGATGGAGGGTGTCATGCTTGGCTGCCGTGACGGATGCTTCTAGGAAAAGAGGACAAGTCTATGAAGGCAGGTTGGCTGATAGCTTCCATTTACATGAAATCCTGGTGGTTCCATGGCAGATCAGTAACAGAGCTGCATGTTGTTTCTCCTGATGAGGTGAGGGGGAGGGCAGCACCCATTTCATTTAGATCCTTGTTGTTTTTGGAGGGGATGGCTCGGTTCTTTCCAGCTAGTCCAAAGAATGCTTAAGCCAGTCTTTAGTCTTGATTTTCTAATCAAGTGAATGCTTCCTTTTTTTTTTTTTTTTTTTTTTTTGTGAGTCCTGGGCCACCAGTGGGGTTCCTGGCTTTCAGAAATCCTCAAGACTTTAAGACACAGATGCTCAGGAGCTCCAAGAAGCCCTGGAAGTCCCAGACAGCTCGAGTCCTGTTGAACGGTGCTCCATGCCAGAATTAAAATGCAAATACACTGTGAAATTTGGGGGTCTTAAGATCAATCTTATTTTTTGCCAGCATTTAAAATATTTTCTGTAGGTGGCCTCAGACAAATCTGATAGTATTGCTGTGTAACTGCAAAATCCTGCTCATTGCATACACAAATTCTTCCTGTTGCACTGGATTTAACATCCAGAGGGAAAATTTTCTCTTGTGGCTTGGGTGTCAGCCACAGCCTGTATGCTCTGGCATGCTCCTTGGGGGGGTCAGGGGAGCCCACCAGCACTGTGCTGAAGCTTAACAAGTGCTTGAGCTTGCAAAAAAATGTGGTGCAAACCTTCCTGCTGTTGCTGGGGACCAAGTGAGGAGGAGAAGCTGGAGGAAGTCTTTTTTCCCAGTGGATGTTGCTGTCATACATTGGTGCACTGGAGAAAAATATTTCATCCCTACATGGTGATAGACCTTAAGGCTGAGGCTTTTTTTTATTTTTTTCTGTTTGTTTGTGTGTCTCCAGTGCAAAGAATCCCATGTCAGATTAGTTTTGTATCTGGGGTGAGGGGTGACATTGTGCTCAGTGCTGGAGGAGGTACAGAGGCTGTTGCTGCACATGGCCCACGGGGTCAGCAGATGAGCCCAGAGAGGCAAGAGCAGAACAAGGGAGGGGGAAGTTTGACCTTGTGTTGATGTGCTCAATGGCAGCTGCCACTTGGATCTTCACCTGGAGCTCTCCAGGGAAGGGAAGCATCTACTGAGAAGAAGGGGCAAGGACGAGCAAAGGGAATCGGGATGCTGTCTCCTGGTGGGAAAAGCCTCTGGAACAGCAGGAAAAGATGCTGGGGCTTGGTTGAGAGATTAGATGTCAAATCTTGACAAGGCAAGAAAGTTCAGTGGTAAATAGGGAAGAGAGGGGCAGCTGTGAACCATGGGAAGGCTTTGGGGAGGGCATTGGAGCATTCAGGCAGTGATCAAAGCTTTTTGCTGTGTGTCAGTGCAATGCAGCAGGTCCTGGGCTGTGACAAGGGAGCCTTTAGGGATATGGTAATTAAGAAAAGTAACTAAGAACTAAATCATAAAAATAATAAGTGTTTTACCAGCTCCGTTGTGCATATGCAGGCAGCAGGGAATGTGGGTCATGCAGTTGAGTGGCTGAGCCAGGAATAAAATCCAGGTCTGTGGATGCCTCGGGCTTCTCCATAGACACCAGGCTGTGGCTCTGTCCTCTGGCACAGCTTGGGTGGGAAAGGGCCCTCCATTTTAGGTGGAAGCTCAAGCTCTGCTCACTCCAGCAGCTAATCCTGTTCTCCTGCTGTTTGCCTTTTCCAGGTGCAAGTTCTTCAGCCTCACAGAAACCCCAGAGGACTACACCATCATTGTGGATGAAGAGGGCTTCCTGGGTAAGTGTCAGCGTGTGCCACTTGGGTATCCAGCCTGGAGGTGGAGGAGGAAAACATCATCTCTGACTGAGATGATAAAGCAGAGCGTTTGTAAAACAGGTCTGTGTGTCAGTGCTAGCAGTGCAGCTATGAAAGGTGCTTTGATCACTTAAGCACAGTGTCTCTGCTGCTGTGAACAAGGCGTTTCACACGTGGAATATGAATATATTTGAATGCTGTGAGAAGAGCAGCTTAAGCCCATTTGAAAAAGCAAAGCCACCTGCATGTCATTGTCTTAAAAGGAGCTGGCCTTTGTCTCTAAGCATCTACAAGCACCACCACATCTTGGGTCTCCAGCTTGTCATCCAGCCCCTCTCTCTAAAAGGAGCACTTGAAGATGAGCAGTTTGTATCTTCCCCACAACGCTGAGGAGCTGTGAATCTGCTCCTTTGGCTCAGCACTGGCAGCTGTGATTCATCCCCTTTGCTTACACCCAGCTCTCTTGGTAATAAATGTGCCACCTTTGCCCGTGGTGGCTGAAGATCTCTGTGCCCATGTGGAAGGTGGAGTTGGCTGTGTGCCAGAGGAGGTTGGGATCTGCTTGGAATCTGCAGACCTTGGGCGAGTGCTGATGGAGAGAATGGTTTGGCTTTGTGGATGGAAATAGTTTGTAATAACATTTATCATGTGGGGAGGTTTTGTTTGTAGCAGTGTTACTGAGGTGGTGGAATGAGGAAGTGTTGTGCAGCTATTATTATTTTTGTTCAGTCCCTGCTTTCTGTGGTTGGAATTAGAAGTCTTTCACTGGTTTGGGGAAAGTTCATTAAAACATTAAAAAAGATGTATTCTTTTCTGAATAGGAATTAACTATTGAGTAGCTACTTGTGGCATTGTAATATTCCATGGGTTGGAATGTTCAAAATTTAAGGAGCCAATAAGTAACTGTCCTGTCTTTATCTAGAACAGAGTCAAAGTTTTATAATGGGTGCTGTTGCTGAATTATTCTCCTTTCAGTTTCAGACATACTCTTAAATGTATAATACAATAAATTATTACATTTTAGAACACTGCAGTGGTGGCTAAACATTGTCATAAAATAAGCATTAGGTTGAGAATAGGAGAATGGATCTTTCCTGCCATTGCTGTTTGTAATTTGGGAGTTGTGGGGTTTGATTGAAGGCGTATGCCATGAGTTCTGCTTTTGCTCCCAGAAGAGGAGGTGACATACAATTCTGGTACCAGAATGTCCCTTCTTGCATTTTGTCAGGGAGAAAATGCACAAAAATGTTATTGCTACTCTTAGTGGTTTCAGCTGCTTTATTATTGGTGGCATCTGGGGGGAAATCGAGGCAAATTTGGATTTCTGTAACAGGAGAATGTAAAGCCTCCCTCCAAGAGATTCATTTGAGTAGAGAAGTCACCAAGAGGAGGAGAAGTATTTTTTATTTTGTTTTTTCAAGGGCCACAGCAGGTGGCTGAGCAAGAAGCCTGGGGATTGCCTTTCTCAGGAGGACTCTGGATCCCCACACCCTGCAACACCTCCCAGGCACCTGAATTTCCTGCTGAGACTTACAGTGCCTGGGTAGCTTCCTTTGGGCTGTGGTTTTGGCATTATCTACCAGCCCTTTTTTTCAAATCCACCACATGCAGTTGGGATGTTAAAGCAGAACCTTGTTGGAGAAAATATCACTTTTCAGGCAGTGCAGGAGGAAGAAGGAGCATGGGAAGAGCATCTTCTGCTAACACAGACAGGTACAAACCCCAGCATGGGTAGTTGTGTCACAGAGCTGGCTGCTTCATCACCTTCTCTTTGCTAAGTGATGATCTGATGGCAAGACCCTCTGCATCCTGCTAACTCTCCTAACACAACCCCATCACCTTTGGGTTCATGTCCAGCCCCATGCTCTTTCTGAATTGTCACCACACCATCCAGAACTTCCTCTCAGGGCTAGCCCTGACCACAGACTCCACTGTTGCTCCATCCCTGTTCCTGGTTTCATATGCCATATGTTTTCCAGTCTGGAGGAATTCAGGCTCTACAATCTAGGATTCCCTGTACCAGTGAAAGGGTTCTACTCCCCTCCTGGTGTATGGCTATAAATGTCTTAGGAGGAGGAATCTGACTTGGCCTTTCTAGAGAGTATAACCAGTCCATGGTCATTAGCAGGATCAAAATCTCCAGGAACTGGAGCATCCCACCTTCTTGCAGAACAGCACCAATCCTGTCTGCCTGGAGTACAGGAGCTGCTCTCTGACCTGACTCACCAAGGGCCAGGTTCAGCTCAAGAATTCCAAGGTAAATTTCCACCTTTGGTGAGCAGCTTAGGTATCAAGTCCAGCAGTAAGAAGTGACTATTTTTGCCTCTCCAGGTAATTTCTTTTCTTCCAGTCTGTAATAAACTCCATGTAAGTCTCTGAAGCCTTTCTGTGTGGGACATCAGGACCTTGCTTTCTCCAGCACCCATAGGAATTAACCTATAGGGAGATGGTTGCCCTGTGAGCTGGCAAGTCTCACCTTAGCCATGTCCCTCCTCCTGCACATCACAGACAGCACTAAAGGGAAAAGAACAGGGCTGGAGAAATCCTGGCACTTTCAGCAATCCTGGAGGTTAACACTTCAGAAATCCTGACATGCAGGAATCATTCTTAAGTGTTTTGTTAAAAAATAATCCTCAGGTTTGTTTCCCTGAGAGCAGCAACTGAGTCGGGGCTGGTAAAGAAGTCATTATTTCTTCTCCCCAGAAAATGTCTGCTGTGCAAAGCTGTAACCTGCTTAGGCATTCATGGTGCTGGAAGGGAATGGCTACAGCCTAATTCTTTGCTTTAATTCCCTGGTGGTGAGGTGGGGATTATATCTGCACAGAACCTTGTTTGTTCAGTGACCGTTCCTTGGGCTTTGCTCTGTTGATGAGAATGAAATTTATTCACCACATAACACAGGGGGACAGTGCCCAGAAAGCTCTTTTCCTGGCTGATTCTGAGATGAATAAGCAGAAGGAGTTTTGCCATGGCCCCCGTGCTTGAAGACAAGTGTCCCAGCTGCTGGGGTGCTTGGGCAGCTGTGTAAAATCTCTGCATTTATCACCCTCCCTGCAGCCAGTGCGTGGCAGGGAAGTTGAGCGGTGGCTGCTGCTGCTCCCTGAGATGCTCTGCTCCCTTTCCAGTGCCAGCTCCCTCCCCTCCCAGCCACAGCACTTGGTTCCTGTCCCTTGCTAGGGGCTTTTACTCTGTAGACACTTGAAAGGTATCAGAGAAAGGGAAAAGTAATCACAGGAGGAGTGAATGCTTGTGATTTCCGAGCTGGTAAAAATCCGCGTTCCAGATTCAGGGAAACTGGGGGTGCATGTGTAACTCTTGTGTTCCTAGAACTGTCCTGCCCATTTCAGGTAGGTCACTGCAATCAGCAGACTTCGGGTTTGGAAGCAGAGGCAGAAAAATTTAATTTCAGTACTGAAGCAGCAGTGGGCAGATTCTCAGTGTGAACATGGAGTGAGACTCAATCTCCTCATCTGGGGTTCGTCTGCAAGATGAAGGTGATGGTCCTTCCTTCAGCCTCCTTTGGCTGCCTGATCCAGGCAGTAAATTCTGTCAGGCCATGTATTTTCAGAGCTTTCAGAATGAGGAGGTGCCTGGTCTCAGTTCATACCTCACAATAAACTGCACAGTACATTAAGAATAATGGAACTATTTGAAAAATCTCAACTAGTTAGAGTAGCAGAGAGATTTTGTCAGAATTCATAAAATGTTGACCTCATTCTAATAAAAAGGAAGGATAAAAAGAATAAAAAAGCCCTTCTGCTGGCAGTGCTTTGTTTTGATAGCCATCATCCCCAGACAACCTGTTCCCTATCTGACCTTGAATTCAGGACCATCATATGCTTTAGTACCTCACTGAGTCCCTTTTTCAATAACATCAAAATGGTAAATTGCTTTCAGTGTCCTCTCTCCCATCCTGTATATAAAATGGGCAAGAAATCGGCTTATAAATAAGTGCAAGCACAGAATCCATCTAGCTGGGAGCAATCTAACTTTTATTTAAAGATACAGAGGGAAGCAAGCTCATAGATTCATCTGTTTTTAGAATATTCCTCTATAACTCTGTGGCCTTTTTTTTATTATTATCCAGTGACTAGGCCTTTGTATCTCAGGTACAGTGGCTTAATTTGCTTGATGACATTTTTAGCACTGAATTCCTTTCCCTGGACCTCCAGGAGAGCTGGCTGGTTGCTATGCAGAAGATGTTTTTCTCTATTAAACATGTGCAGCATCACTCTCTTTTGGATCTCTGTATTGGCCAGGCTACACTGTGTCTGTGGCTTGCAGGTTTTTTAAGTAATGTGGCATTAATGACCTAAATTCAAATTAAGAACATGGGGATTTGACTGCTGAGTAATTAGAAATAGAGGTTTGGTTGGGAAGGTTTTTCCTGCTCTGCATATATGCTGCTGTACATTGATTTATGTGGGGAGGGGGGGCTGTGATTACCTGGGATTTCTGCTCTCTCCTGAAAGGCATTAGGGTTGGATGGTTGAAGCTTTTTGGGGAAGGGAGGAAAGGATGAGAAATGTGTAATATTCTAAGGTCTGGTTTGTGTCACCTGGGGAGAGGAGCACTTTGGCTCCTGCTAAGAGCTCCTGTTGAGTGGGTTTGCAAATCTTGATAGCACACATTATGCCTTGTGTTTGTAACCTGCTGCAAGAAGGCCCTTGGTCCTGTTTTTCTGCTTGCTCCTATTTAAGGAAATATTGCATAAATAATACATCTTTTTTACTGTTTCCTCCAGCAGATGGGTGTGCATCAATATCTATTTTTGTTTCACAGCCCGTGGTGAGAAAGCCCAGACAGCTCTTCCTGAACCACTTGACCGGCCACAATTTCCTCCTTTAAATTTATTACGTCTTGCCTGCTTCCTAGTGCTTTCCAAAGTCTGAGATAGATGAGCAGATAAATACCATGGCTCTCTCTTATCAACTCCCTCTCATAAATCTAGGACCTAAAAAAGCTTTTTTGGCTGAGCTGGTGGAATGATTCACTGAAAATTTAGGTTGGTCTCTAAAAGCAAGATGCGGCTCAACAGAGGATTAGCAGCCCTGCTTATTTGTTTCATTTGACCATCTGTGTGCTGTTCCACTGGTGCATTTTTGTTTGTTTGTTTCTTTGTTTTTAAGGCAAGACTTTAGGAGACTTGGTGGCTTTTATATTTTGCCTTTATTTGGAGCTAACCACAGTCTGGCAGCTTGGTGGAAACTGTGCACCCCAAAAAAGGCTGAGATATGGTCCACAAGACTTTCTGGAGAATTTGATCTTTCAAGTGCTGGTAGGACTGGAATTTGGGATCTTTCCCCTACTTTTAAAGTTGAATTTTGGGTGGAGTACCCTGTGAAATAGGAGGAATACAGCAAAGGAATGAATGCCTTTCCCAAGGCTGAAAGCATTCAGCCCCTGGCTCCCAAACTTTGTTAATTGGGAACCTGCTTTAAGTTTCAAGCCATAAATTCCTCAAGTTCATGACCTGATGAGGAAGTGGATTTCCTCCACCTTGGCATCTCAGAACTGCTGTGACCTTAGACTAGAAATGATGAGACTACAATAACCTTCCAAAAAAGCAGTCCATCATCACTTGCAACCAGAGAAAACATTTCTTTTTGCAGTAATCCCTTACAAAATGTGAGCATGGGGCACTCCCTGGGCTGGGTCTCTGACCCCATTGGTCTGATTTGCTCTTTGGTGCAGGAGGTGGAGGCCCCAGTTTCTCAGGTTTCCCAAAAGTCAGCAATCATTTGTTAAAGTGAGAAAAATTTCTGTTGCTGGCAGGCTTGGAGGATCCTCCTGGTCCAGTGACCTGGGAGGGAAAGCCAACCAAACCTCCATCTTATCTGTACCTAGACACAGGCTCTCAGGGAGAGGTGGCAAGTTTTTTACCTAGAAACTTCACCTTTATTTTTTTCTCAGAAAAATATTTTGCTTTCTGCCAGCCTTGGGACAAAGCCAAAGTGATGGGTTACGGGTAGAAGCTCTCATAATGTGTCGTGTTGTTTGGGTTTTACTAGAATCTGCTGAATTCCTTGTGTCCAACTCTGGAAATGTTGGACTCCCGACTGGCATCTCTGTTCTGAGAGGGGCAAAGGCAGGTTTGATGCTTTGAGCTTTTTGTGCAGTTACAGCAAAGAGAGGATGTTCTCCTCTTTGTGTGCAGTGATGGTGACACCCAGACCAACCATCATCTTCAGGGTGACAGGAACTCTTTTTTGGGTTAGTGGAAGGGCTGCTGCAATCACAAGGCGAAGGGAGAGGAGTCAGAGCAGAGGGATGGGGTTCCCAGGTCTGCTGCAGGCTTTTCTCTTTGACCTTGGACAAGTCTCTCATTGTGTCTCAGTTTCCTCATCTGAGAAATAGGGATAATCCTATTAAATCACCTCGTAACAGACCTTATGAAGATTAATTAGCAAACATGTGGAAATGCTTTGATAATGTAACAGGCAGTGGCCATAATAAATAATTCTTGAGGTAGCTTCTGTCCCACAGGGTTAACTTTTATACTGGGTACACTTGCAAACCTACTGAGTAAATGAACAGCAGAAGAGATTGGAGATTATGGTGGGAAAAAAAATACCCTTTTATGAAAAAAGTTACATAATCTTTTAAAAACCTCATTTTAGTATTTAATCTTGCATAGGATTAGGTCTCACCACCTCAAGGAAACAGTTGTACAATGGTTAGTAATTTAATGGCTCCATCCTCAAGTCTTGTTTGAAATGTGGTTGTGTGCTCTGCACTGCCAGTCCAGTGAAGTGTTGTCTGAAATGTGATTTAAAAAAAAAAAACAAAACAGAAAAAAGGGATTCCTTGTGCTTTTTTGTTTGAAAATCCAGAAAGTATTGGGAATGTGAGTCTAACTGCAACACTTTCCTATTTTCAACTTTTTAATTTCTGTGGTTTTCAGCTCTGGGTGAAACATTCTGTCCATGTCCCTTTGCTGACAGTAACCTGAGCCACCAGCCTGGCCTTCAACTGCTCCTCTGGGCTGGGTCCTCCCCACCCCACAGCTTCCAGATTCTGTGAGCAAAGCCTTTGCCAAGAGCTTTTGAAACACAGGGAAAGTTTTGTCAGGACAGGAGAAATCTGCTGATTTCTGCAGTTCTTGCCCCCTGTTTGCCAGAGAGAAAATCCTCAGTTATTTGGGACCATGGAGCCCGTTTGGTGGTGAAGCAGTGAGGGGGTGAGGAAAGGCTTAGCCCTGAGCAATGTTTCCCTGGCAGGGGGCAAAAAGCTGTGGGCATCAGGATGGGAAGGACCCAGCTCTTGATGGATGCCCAGAGAAGCATCAGAGTCAGTGCACTGAGGGGCAGCTACACCCAAAGCCCTGATCTGAACACATCTTGAGCCAAACTTGTACCCAACCTTTGCTTCTCCCTGAAGAAAAACTAAAACCTCACCAAATTGCTGCTCCCTTCTTCCTTCTCAGGAGCCAACACCAGCTTTTGGAGCTGGGAGCTGGTTTTGCTTTCCCAGGTTTGCTCATTTTCAGTGGTTATCCTGTGAAGAGGAAGGAAGAGGGGGCAGCCAGGTTTCCTGAGAGCAGGATGGAGCCTAACCTGGGTTTGTCTTCCTAACCCAGTTCTCCAGTGAGAGTGGACACAATGATTATTTTTGGAATTTACCTTACCATGTTCCACTTTTTTAGCCAAACATAATAACAAAGCTTTGTTTTTGGAGTATATTCATACTTCCTGCCTTATGACATCCCTCTGAGGTCAGAATGAATTCTTTTTTTCTCCCACATATGAGGAAACTGATAAAAAAGAGACAGAGGGACTTGTTTCAAGTGACATTTGCAGTTTGTGGGCCGGATCAGGTTTTGTCCAAATTGCCATCTGCTTGCTTGCAAAATGGGACTTGATCTGCTATTCCAAAGTCTCAAGTACCTGTTTTAAACACTACTGTAAAACCCCAGCTTTCTAGTGACCCTACAATGGTCTGTAGAGAGTCACTGGTCCCCCTGTGCCCACAGCCAGGTTGGAAGTGGGCTATTGCTTGCCATCAGCTTCTCCACAGTAACTTGACTTCTTGTGCAATGCCTTTTTTTGATAAATCTGTGTCTGGCCTGACAAGAACTCACCTCCTTGCTCTTAGACTCAGACTTCTACTATTAGCCAGAGGGTTTGGTTTGGTTTTGTTTTTTTTTCCTCACAGCAGAAATCACAAGCAGGAGGCCAAGGGGGAGCCACCAGAAGCACACTTAAAATGGACATTTCTGTGCCTTCTGCATGACTCTGCCACTAGCAGTGGAAGGGCATTCCTCCTCTTTGGTTAATTTTTAAGAAGTTGCTGTGAAAGTGTAACCAGCTTGCTGCCAAAGTTTAAAGATAGGATGGCAAGAGGAGAAGTAATTGAAAATGAGAGGGAAGCAGGGCTTCTGTGGAAGCATCTCCTTTTATCACACCTTGATTGCTCTCTTGGTGGACACTTGTGCTGAAGGTCTTTCCTCAGGTGATGGCTATTGAAGTGGGGAGAAGGCAGTACCTGTGCACACACATGGGTTTGGAAATGCCCAGGACTTCCACATCAGCCACTCCAGGAGGATGGATACCAGGTTATCCTGTGCTTTGATAGCAAGGGTACTTGCATGCCCTAGTTAGGTGGTGAGTCCCTTGGAAAGCAGAAGAGCTGCTTGTCAGAGTCAGGATTTCAGAGCTGGGCGATGTGTTTGTACAGCTTCATTTAATTCCAAGTTACCCTTGGGTTATTTAATTTCCTGACAGCTGCAAAAACAGTGTTCTCAGATAACAATGGCCTCTAATTAGGCAATGTGCCTAAAATGGTAGAATGTTTTATTTGACCATGGCACTAATATTTTGTATGCAGCTTACCCATGAGAAAGTGGAGCTGCATTTCCAGCTTCCTTTGGCAGAGCTGTGTCTCTCTTGTATTCCTCATGCTAAAGGCATGCTTGCTCCTCAGCCCCTGGGTTAAACCCTTCTCATCTTTTCAGACTGTGCCATCAGTAAATCTGTCTTTCAGCTGGAACCACCTTCCAGAAATACGTTTTATCAGCACAGCAAGACTAACAGGACTTGCACAGCTGCAGCTACAGAGCATTTTGGAGACAGGCAGGCAACAGGAAAGGCTGTGGGATTTACCTGGAGCTGAGGGCTTCTTGGGGGTTATGTTCCACTGGGGTTTGCCTATAGGTTGCTCATGCACATAGGATCAGGCAGCAAGAGAAATAAACACACAAGTCAACTGTTCTTCCAAATCATTTATTCCATTTGGAAAGGGTGGTAGCATCAGATTATGTTAATCAGATCCTGACTCATGATTTGTGCTTGTGGAAGCTTTATGCATTGGGCTGGATAAACTGATGATTCCTGAATTCTCTCCTGTGACAGCAGCAAGTGGTTCCAGAACCATTTCCCTCCTTTCATTCTTAGACTTCCCTTGAAGTCTTGAATGTAACAGATTTTTTTTTTCCTCTTCTCTGTTCTATTTCCCATGTTGATTTCTTTCCAGAGCTCACCCTTCTGAATGTTCCCATAGTCCTCATCAATGCAGAGATTCAAGGTGTTTCTTTAAGGGCCTGTTTATAAAACCATGATGGGAAATTGCAGGGCTGGTCCATTGCATCCCTATGTACAAGTCCTGCAGCCTTAATTAGGTGTTTGCTAATAGAGCATTCTTTACATGCACTGACCAGAGGGCTCTTCAGAAGCTTTCTGGTATGGATTCTGGCTATCTCTTTGCTTTCAGGTCACTCATATCCTGCTGAGACACTGCAATATGATGAAAGAGAGATTGCTGCATCAACAGCAGTGTGAAATAACAGTGCACACTCACTGTCTGCACTAATCTGGACCGACCCAATTCTGTTGAGATGCTGATCTGTCTGAAAACTGAGGTTATCAGCTCAGCTTGGTGTGTGGCTACGTGGGCAGGACTCTGGGTTGTCCACTGTGTAAGATCTGCAAGGACAGGAGATGAGCAGCAAAGTTCATTTTCTTCTTTCCCCTCCAGTCAGCGAGAGGGATTCCCAAAATTACTGGTTCAATCCATAATACCAGATTTCAAAGTTGTCAATATACCAATCCACTGCAAAGTTCTTCAAACTCCTTTTGAGGCTTCTCCATCCTTTCTGTCTCTGTGACATCCTCCATCAGCAGTCTGTGCTCTATGAATTCATATTTCAGAGCCTCTAAACCTGCTACCCAGATAATTTCATCAGGTTTCAGGGGTTGTTTGTGTTCACTGTAGCATAATGATGCCTGTTACTCTCCTCTTAGAGATCTCTTCTTAGAGATCTTTGAACACTGACTTGATGTTCCTCAAACAACTGTCCACAGCGTCTCCAAGACTCTTAGGAATGGGGATGAAGAGAGCCTTTATAAAAAGGTTAAATAATATAGGTCCTGCTAGGGGCTCTGTTGGTTGATCTTGCAAAATTTCTTCCATTGAGAACTGACTGCTTGCTGTTTTTCTTAAAAATCCATCAGAATATGTTCATTTTCACCCCATGGTACGAGGGCAGCAGGGAGCAAGTTTATAAAATGAAGTCTGCCTTTTGAGAAGCTGTTTCACAATATACCTCCCCTTAAAATCCCATCTCTGAGAACTGTATTGCAGATTCAGTACTGGTTTTTAAGAGAAAAAATCCAGTTGTATTTCTGGTGGTAGAGAATAATTGAATTTGAAGATATGAACACTTTACCCCCAGAGGACAAATGGAATCACAACACATTTAGGTTCATACTTCCTCCTCCCTTCCCTCACTCTCTTTCTTTGACTCACATAATTTTAAAATCCTAACTCCTGACCCTTTAACCAAGTTTTAGGGTTAAGATGTGATTTACAGTGGCTGATTTCCTTTGCAGTAGCATTAAAAACTCCTGTTCTTTTCCATTTTCTTCCATGACTCCTCTCCAAGCTTTCCACATACCACCAAGGCAGAAGGTGGTAAACACCTCCCCAGTTTTGCTGTTGTCCATTTTCTTTTGGGTTTGCTCTTTCTGGGATTTCCATCATCTTGTTCTACCCAAACATTCTCCTCTTTATTTTACAAGACATACCAATCCCTCTTCAGTTCCCACTTCCCTCCTTCTACATTTATTGACTTTTTCAAGTGGGAATGAACCCTATCACCACTGTCACTGCCTGCATTTGATTTGAGTTGGTTTTGGAGTATGTGAAATTGAAAAGTTCCATGAGATGTGAGAGGCAACTTCTCAAGGGCCAGAGGTGTCAGCAGCACCAGGCTCGTGGCTGCCATCTCCTTGGAGGGTCCCCAACAACCTGATGGCTTTTTCTTTCTGTCTTGCAAAATTCTGAGCAGATTGCAAGTGGTAAATAAGTGGTAATCTCTGGAGTCCTGCTGAAGTAACTGTGTCTGCAAGGTATTTATTTCACAGTTGTTTCTCTTTTCTGCTTCCCTGGACCTGGGTAAGATGTTTATTTACTGAATCACTTGGAGCTGAACTTGTGTAATTAAGACTTGCCAATTTATATATGTGTGTCTGTGTGTCTTTACCTGTTTATACCTCTATTTGTATATGTACATATTTATTTAGGGATGTAGAAGGGGATTAAGTAAAAGCATTTTTAGCTGTTCTTTTTTTCAGAAACTTGTCCTTAAAATCTAGTAAACAACTGAAAGGTATATAGGATTTTCAAGCTTTAATATATCTAGGGAGAGTACCTGCCAGGACTCAGTGGTCCAGGACCAAACCAAAGTTTTCTTTAGCTGGTGAATTAAGCAGTCAGCTCACACAGAGCCCCAAACCTGAGAGCAGTGCAGCAGAGCAGGGAATCCTCAGGAGCTGGATGCCAGGTTGTGTCCTGGTCTCTGAGTACTGCTGTCACACAGCTGAAATCTGCAGTGGTACCAGGTTTTAGGTTTCCAAAATTAGTTGTGCATTAAAAGAAAAGGAAAAAGAGTTAAAGCTGAGCCTTTGGAGATGTGGGGTGAGGATTTCTGTGGGTTATCACGTGGATGAGCTTCTGGTGGATGTCTGCTTTGGCATTTCAACCAGTGAACAAAAAATAAAACAGCATCTTGAACAAGTTTTCTGCTGTTTGCAGCAGACAGAAGTGCCTGCTCTGATGGATGTGTACCATGTCTCTTCATGCTCTAAACAGAGAAGAGATCCTTTTCTCCCCAGAGAAATTCATTTTTAGAATTTGTATAAACAAATTCTTGACCTAGATGGAGACTCCAACATGCCACAGTGTGCCTGGTTCTAGTGGTTTGTATGGACCTTTTACAAGGTATTTCTGTGTCCAAGGCCAATCCATGCCAGCTTCTCAGATTGCCTCCCAGTTGGATGAAAGGAAACCACAAACTGAAACCAGTTTGCTTTCAAAAGTACAACCTGTGCTTCATAAACATGAGGTTCAAAGGAACTGCAGAGTACACTTCACCAACCCCAAAGGAGAGCACTCTGGAGAAGAGGAGGTTTAATAGCAATACTTTTTGTGGTGCAGTGGCTGCACCTTTAAAGCACGTGCACTTGCTTAATTTAAAGCATAATAAGTATTTCATGGGGGCTTAGAGCATCACTCACATGCTGGAAGTGGGTTAAATATCCCAAATATCAGGACCCTTTCATGTTTCCCTCCTGTAGAAGTGTGTTTTGGGGTAAAGGATGGCAGCTGGGGGAGCCCAGCTCTTGGTGGTGGCTGGGTGGAGGGCACTGGCACGTGTTGTCATTGCCTAAAAACCTCATTCTGTTGATGTATCTGACTTGGGGTTTTGACAAGGGGAGTTGATGGTCTGTTGGCAGTATTAAAAAACCTGGATTTTGAGCAGGGCTGTTGAGCCCAGCAGGCAGGGCAGGAGCTGCAGGGCAGCTCCAGGGGGACCACAGCGTTTCGGGTCAGGTTTGTCCCTGATGCTCAGTCCTTCCCCAGCTGCTTCAGAAATTCTCTTTAGTTGAAAAGTTTCTGGAGGGAGATTTCCTATGAAAAGAGAGCAAACCAAGACCCTATTCTATAGAGATTCCTGTGGTTGAGTGTGGTCTGGTTTTGATGGCTTGCTGTAGGTGGGGACACTCCTCTTGTCAGTTTGGATTAGTTGGGCTCCTAACATAGGGTGCAGGCTGGTTCCTTGTTTGAGTATGGAAAGATGATGCTTAGAAAGCACTTGGTGGAAAACTGGGAATAGAATTAGATACTGCTTTTCATTTGCTTTTGAATTTTTTCTTATTTTGGGGTTTTTTCCTCCTGTAAGCTCGAGGCAGCTGAGCTCTGGTCCTTGACCTGGTCTCCCAGCCTCTGCTGCAGCAGAAATAATAATAGTAATGTGGTCCAGGAACCAAAAATCTGACAGACTCTTGTGTGCTTGGCAAGATCTTTTTTCCAAGCAGCCATGGCAGCCAGAAGGTTCTAGGTGGCTAGAAGGATTTTAAGTAAAGCACAGAAAGTATTTTATTTCCAGGGTGAGCAAAAGGTGCCTGATGTGAACAGTTTTGTGGATAGAACAGCTTAATGAATTGTATGTTAATTAGGGGGCAGAGTGTCTGTTGCTGACTCCTGACAATAGCTATCAGTTCTCCAGTGCATAGCTGTGCAATAAGCTGGTGTTGTTTTTCTCCCAGCTTCTTCCTTCAGTTCTTTAACAATTCAACTACCAAGAGGGAATTGTGGATTAGAGAGTCAGATTGATTTGGTCTTTTTTCCATTGAGGAGAGGGAAACAAGGCAGCCCCGTGCCAGTGTAAGTCTAATTCAACCTGATCTTCTCTGGGTTAGCCAAGCAGAGGAATAAAGAGCTGGAGGAGCATCTTGAGGGGGTGGCTGATGGGACTGCTGGAAGTGAATGTGTGGTGCTTAGCAGGGTGGGGAGCCCTTGATAAAGAGAAGGCCCTGGTGCTCAGAGATGCCAGAAAGAAATTGTGTGGAAAATTCTTTCAACTAATGGTCTGAAAAATACTCTGCAAAGGCTATTTTCTGCTCTTACTTCTAATTACATCTTAAACATTAATAGCCTGAGCAACTGGAGAATCACACACACTAATGTCACAGTTCACTTGGAGCGATTTGTTTTCTGAGATAATGAACAGTGTCAGCAAAAGTTTAAAACTTGCTAGAGGTGGGGCAGGCAGCAGAGCCTGCTCTTAACTTTGCCCACTGTTTTCCATCAAAGTGCCTTAAGATTTCCCTGCTTCTCTGCTGGATTTGGTAACCTGGGCTGGGATTCTCTGTGACTTTTGTTGTTCAAGCCATTTCTAGGAGCAGCTGGAAGAAAATATGGCAAAATATGGACAACCTTTTCTTTCAAGGGCTCTGGTTCCCATGCTTTGGGAGGGGAGGAGTCATAGAATCACAGAATTGGCTGGGTTGGAAGGGACCTCAGAGATCATTGAGTCCAACCCTGTCATTGCACAGGACCTTTCCCTTCTTTAGGAAAACAGTTCAGCCCAGATGTAGTTTTGTTGCATCCTGAAGTTTTTCACCCAAAGTTTTCAGAAGGTTGAGTTTGTTGTGGTTTTTGCAGTCCATAGCATGGTGTCAGCTGGCAGAGCAGGCTGTACCCCCAGTGGCTGCTGGCCTGAGGAGAAAACAGGGGAAGAAACAGAGGAAGTGTATGAACTGTCTGGGATAGGAGGGGAAAAATCAGTGAGGGCAGCAGGGATGGAGATGAGGATGGTTCTGAGGGGGTGTCAGGGGAAAGGTGTTGGAGTGAAGAAGAGGGCACAGCTCCAATGGATAGGACAAGAGGAGACAGTAAAGCTGAATGTATGAAAAGGAGACTTCCAGTGGGAGAAGATGAAGATGGAATGCTGTTGGTAAGGGCAGCTGGGGTGGGGAGATGGGATGAAGGGAGAGGAGAAAGAGGAACAGGTTGGTGGGTGTTGGGTTTGTGGCAAAAATTGGCCACCCAGAGCACTCTGTGCTCCCACTCACTGCCCAGGGGGACACCCGTGGCACCCTCATTCCACACCAGCTCTGGGCAGTGGAAAAGTCCATCTACAGCTGCAGAGCATGTGGCAGCAGGGCTGGAGGGGCTGGCTCTAAACCAGGAGAATGTGCAGGACACCAAGGAGCTCTGATACACTGCCAGCAGTTTTCAGTGCCCAAGCTGGTAGCTGTACTGGTTTTATTTCAAAGCATTTTCTTTTTAACTGTTCCTAAAAGGGCCTGGGGTTATTAGAAAGGCTGATGCCAAAACTCTGCTTGCCTGTGATTTCCATCCTTCAGGATGCAGGCATTCAGTAGCATCATTCCAGGCTTTGAGAGCCATTACCTGAGTGCCCAAAGCTCCCCCCTTGGGGTGGCATCTGGCTGGGTGCAGATGTAGCTGGGGGCTGCAGGCAGCAGCATCCCTCCCACTGCTGGAAGCTGGAGACTAAATAAAGCAGATGGCAGGAAAAGAAAGACTGGTTTCATGTTAAACAGGACCACGACCCTGTCTGTGACAGTCTTGGTTTGGCAGTGGGCTACCTTCTAAGGGCTCAATATTGCATCATCTTAAACAATATTGTCATGTGCAAGAGAAATCCTCAGTAACTGTGCTGGAGTGGCTGGTGTAAAGCAGGCTCTGAGGTGATGGTTTGTGAGAAGTTGTCCACAAGGAACTGTAACTTCCCCTTCCAGGTGCTGAACTAAGGTTTATAACCTCCCCTGAGGTCAGTGGGACTGGAGCAGATGCAGTAGTGCTGCAGGATCAGCTGTCCCCCAGGGGACAGCAATGTGCTGTGGGACATCATCCCCACCCATTGATCAATGTCTTGCTTTCCAGGTCTAGGCAGTAGCCCCCAAATTCCTGGCTGTCATGGGATCTGGAATAAATTGTCCCTGTGGAAAAACACTGTCCAGCTGTACAGAGAAGAAGGATCACCCTTTGCAATAAAGGCACACATATAGGGGAGTTACAAATGGTGAATAAATGGTAAATAAGTAGCTAAACAATTATTAACTTCAGTCCAGTAGGTCAAGAGATTTCTTTTACCTGTTTGAAGGGTATGGAGGGTTTTCTTACTCTCTTTAGGATCAGTTGGGAGTCCTGGGAGTGGAGAGTCCTCTCTGACTGTGTCTGGTTGAGAAATCCAGATTTGTTTACCCTAAGGAAGAGGTCGTGCGAGGCCAATGTGGACACAACAGCTTTGTTCTGCAGGAGGCTTTGCTTCTATGCTTTCTTTCATTCCCTGTGGTGCTCCACAACAACAACAACAGGGCACAGCAGAGCTCACACAGTTAGATGTCTTTTCCTTTATAATTTGGGGACCAAAATTGGATGGATTTCTTAGAAATCAGAGTTGAGGTGGATCAGAGGCAGCACTTGGGAAGCAGAGCTGGGGAGGATAGATGGAAGGCAAGAGCCTAAGCTGAAAAGCATGCAGAGCAGTGAGGTTGCTGGTCAGGCCATGTGCCTGTGTCCCCAAAGATTGACCAGCTCAGAAGGAGAGGGCAAAGCATCCTTCTTACTCTGCTTCACCTTGTAAATCTCCTTCTCTGAGACATCCATCACCTCTCTCAATCAGTTCTTTCAGAACTTGTGTTTATGTGAAGATACCCATTTGATTCCTTTGCTCAGGAGCTTGGGCTGAGCTTCTGCAAAGCCTTCTCATGGGTCTTGCTTTTGCTTTTGCTTCCCTGCAATGCACAGGAAAGTTCCACTTCACACCTCTCGGATTATGTCTGCAGAAATGAGTTGAAACTCTTCTTGTCTACACTTCCCTCCTTTACTCTCCTAACATTTCCCATGCTGTGGAAGCAGCCAGAATGTTGCTTACATTTGTTGTCTTTCTGATTAGGTTGCAGTGTAAACCCATGTGGGCAAGAAGCATCTTTTTGAAAGAAGTACAGAGTCCTTTGGAGTACCACTGCCTCTGATCCATTTGTTGTAAGGAAAGTGATCAGTAAAAACCTCAGTAGGATTTCAAACAAAACTGCAGGGTAAATCAAATCACTCCCAGCTGGAGAGGCACACAAACCATACTGATGTCTGCTTTTCTGCTTGCTCTGTCCTGTTTATTTATTAACACCTCCCCTGCCTAGCTCAGCTGTCCCCTTCCCCAGTGTCCCTGGTGGGGTTGGCATGTGCTGGTGCCTGCCCAGGTCTCAGCCCCCACAGCCACCCCGTGGGTTCTGGACCCTTGGGTTTTGCTTGAGGATCTCTAGAAGTGTCTTGGAGTTTGAACTCCCACCTTCAGCCAGGGAAACAGTGGCTCAGAACAGAAGAGGGAATTTGCTGACTGTTTCCAGGCCAGCAAAGGGTCCCTGGGCTGCAGCTGCATTTGGGAGGGACCACGGGAAGGATGCTGAGCACCCACCAGCTCAGGGCCCCAGTGCTGACCCCAGTGCTCTGCCCAGTGCCCTTCTGCACCCTTGACATGGTTACTGCTTTGGCAGAGGTTGCATCAGCAGTCTTTACCCACTTTCTTTCACACAGACTTTCTACTGGGCTTGTTTTCCAAGCTCTTACATTCTTCTCCCTCCTTTAAAAACATTTGCTTTGCAGTTGATGAGGATTTGCAGGGGTGCAAATATCTGAGGAGAGAGAAAACACTCTGGGGGGGAAGTTCTTTTCTTATAAGCCATCTTTTTTTTTCCCCATAATTTGAATGGAAAGCAACACTTCAGTGATCTTTTAAAACTGTCAGCTTAATTCTGTGTTTGTTGCCAGCATAACCTCTTGTCTCTGTAGCATTGTGGGTGATTTGCAAACTGGGAGAAGTTATTAGCTATTTTGCTCAGTATGAGTTGGCAGGGGCCACTGGCTTGAGGAAACATCAGCTCTCCTGACCCAGCCCTGACAGATTTTGGTGTACCTGGAGATGTAGGGGATGTTAATGCAGTCTGAGAGATGCTTCTAGTAGTTTGTGTCAGGGGCTGTGGCAATACATTTAATCAATAAGCTATTAAAGAGGCAGCAGGCTCTCTATCGCTGAGTGGTTTCAAATAATGCATTAAATAGAACTGGGAATGATCTAGAGCTGACTGGTCCTGCCACAGGCTGGCTGTGTTATGCCTGAAGATCTCTCAACCCTGGTTTTTTTATTGTCACCATGGTGTGTATTATGGATGTACAGAGCTCTCAGCACCAAGCAGGGACAGCCTTGCATTGCATACCACAGAAATGCAGAAAGAGGTGGTCCATGTCCTGCAGTTCTAGACATAAAAACCAGGCAGGAATTAGGAGCAGGGCATGTTATCCCAGTCTTAGAGATGGAGAACTGAGATATGGAGAGATGCTTTGCAAGATAATCAGTAGCAGGGACTGGCCCCAGCCCCCAAAGCTTATGTTTTGTGCCCCAAATGGCCTCCTCTCTGCTGGAGCTGGTTTAAAAATACATGTCAGTGAAACAGAGCTTGCAGGCCTCTTTGGCTGAGTGCCCATAGCTATTCCCTAGAGATTCCACACTGAAGTCTTTCAGAGTGTCTGTTTGATTAATGGCTCATATTTTGCAGATCTGAAGCTTTTTATTCTATTCTTCAATTTATTACACATCACTTACATGAGTTAAATAGGTTTTAATTCCATCTTAAATACAGCGGAACAATCTTTGCAGTGAAGTTGCCTTTTCTTAGCCAGCAGCAGTCTCTGTTTGGAGGCTCTGGTGCTGGGATGTGCAGCTGGTTAGTAGGATTCTTTGCAGTCTTGTTGCATCCCCTTCCCCAGAAGTCTTGTAAAAAGAAGATAGTGAGGAGCTCTGAATCAGCATCCAGCTGAACTGCTCTGCAGGGCAGAGGGGCTTCCAGTGCTGCCCTCCCAGCAGAGGGGGTTGAGATCTCAGGCTGTTGCCAAGGCACATGCAGAGAGACTGGGTGGGAGAGGGGGTGGAAAAGCATTTTTGGATGCACTGAGATGGGGAGATCAGGTGGGGCCAGGGAAGGAATAAGCTGCTGGCTTGTGGCACCTCCTGGATGCTGGTCTGGCAGGTGAAGTGGTTTGGGCTCAGATGGGAGCACACACCTGAGCAGGGGTAAAATCCAAGAGTGCCTTCTGCAGGGCTTGCTGTTCTCCCTCCTGCCAGTCTGTCTTCAGTGTCCCAAGCAGAGCAGGGACTCTGGAGCAGAGGAGATTTCATATTGAGCACTTTTTAAGCAGCTCTTCCCTCTCCCTGCCAGCTGGGACTAACAGGGAGCTGGAGAAAGGGATGGAGGAGAGGATGGAGAAGCCCCGTGCTGTTCCAGCCTGGCCAAACTTTGTGGATGTCAGAGTGAAACCTGATTTTTACAAGTTCACACAGTCTGGAGGCTGCTTTTAAACCAAACATCCTTTCCTTTTCCCCCCTGGGCAGGAAGACCCCTGGGGAAGGTTCCCATTGTGTCCCAGCTCTTTGCTGCCAACTCCAACCTCCAAGCTGTTGATTCCTGAGGACATTTCCCCCTCACCCCCATTTGCATCCATGCATGAACAAGCTACCAATATATCCCAATATATCCCAATATATCCCTCCAGCCCTGGAGAAGGATTCATTAACAAGGGATTTAGCAGTGGTGCTGAGTTTGCCTCCAGAGCTTTGATCTTGAGAAGGGCACTCAATGACAGAAAGAGCTCTGCATCCCAGCCCCTTCCAAATGCCTTTCTCCTGAGCACCTGGGGCTGGAGGCTCTGCAGGGCAGAGGAGCTTTGAAATGAATTAGGAACATTTCTCCTGAGAACCATGAATGTTTGTCTGAGTTAAGCTTGGTTTTGCTGTTTCCCAGGGCTGTAAGTGATGGCTTGCTGTAAAATCCCTTAGTGGCTTGTATAGAGGAGAAGCCCATGACAGATGCAAGTAAACTTGCTGCTTTTTTGCTTGTTTTGACACTTGTTTCTCTCATATTTGCAGTCCTTGATGACAAATGGCTGGATTCTTTGGGGTTTAGCAGGGACCACTGTAGAGCAGGAGTCTTATGCCTCTGTATCTTCACAGCTCAAAAAACTTCTCAGCTTTTCCAGCAAATTGCTTTTTTCTCAGCTTAATTATTGGGGATTACAATAGCTGTGTGTCAGAAGGCCACAAACCAGACCACAGCAGTATTCCCCATGTAATAATACACCATAGTAGATTTGATAAGTTTTGGTAAGCTATTCTTCCTCAATAGAAGGAATATTCCTTCTTCTTTAGGTAGAAGCTCATGGTGTCTTGGTAGCTATTTCATTTTTATCCCTTCTGCTCCCTCTTTGTCCTGTGTTCTCAGGTTTTTTGCTCTCATTCCCATGCCCTGTCCTTCTGCTGCTCTCACTACTGGGGTCTGCTCTGTTCCCCCAACAGCTTTTGGAACCAAAAACCTTCTCTCTGATTTGACTTCCATGTTCTCCAACCAGCTGCATTTGTGGGCTTTGCATTTTCTGCTCTCCCAGTGTTGTTTTTGTTCCTGTGTGTGACACCCAGTGATGATGCTCTCAGCAGGCTGGTAGCCCAGGGTTTGATTTATTTATAAACCCAGCACCAGGCAGGAGAGCAGCAGTGGGTTTGGGGAGGTGGGAGAGTGAAACTGCAGAAGCAAGCAGCTTGCTAGCAAAAAAAAAAAAAACAAGAAAAAAAGGGGGGATTATTTGCCAGTTGATGTTTTTTGCTTTCTCTGGAATCAGCTCATTTGGTTTAGAGGACCAGCCCCAAAAAAGGCAGAGCTCAGGAGAGCTGTGTGTGTGTCAGGGGCTCAGTGCTGGGGTGACAGAAGCAGAAGAGCTCTTGCACAGTGTGATGGGGGAGCTCGTGGTGTGCCACTGAACTGCTTTTTAGTTTTGCATTCAGAAGCAGAGCTGCTGCTTCGGCTCTCTGGAGGTTCAGAGATAGGAAATAAAGGAAAGGAAATATTTCTGGCTTTTGGAAACTTTTTTTTATTTTTTTTTCATGTAGCACCTAATTTGGAAGCTAAACTCTGGGCTGCTCTGCCAGGATGGCTGTTAGGAAGAAAAGATAAAAAATATGCCAGGGAAAGCTTTTAAAGGAGCACCAACAGGCAGTGATCTTGCTGGCAGATAAAGAAAATCCTTCAGTTTTTTGCTCAGCATCTCTCAGATTGTGCTTCCCTCCCCCCTCTGTTATTTTTGTCTCCTGAGCTATCATCACTGTGAGATAAAAAACCCTCCAGTATTGAGAAATTTAGTGTCTGCACAGAATCACAGCCTGTCCCTTTAAACTACAGATAAGCCTTAGTGGAATTTCTATTCTTGGAATAGTTAATTCTGTTTGAGGTTGGGCAAGAGAGAAGCACTCACAGGCTTAGGAACAATATTTTTACTCCGTTTGATTTTTCTCCTAAGGATTTGCCTCCCTCGTTTGATGAAAAGTGCTATTATTGATCAATCCCTCAGTAAGGAGAAGATTTGTGGGGGGAGGAAGGGAAGAGAAATGAAGGGAAAAAACTGAATAGAAAGCCCCAAACAGTATTTGTGGCTGTTATATAATAGCCATTATGTAATGCCTGTTGGTGCCAACTAAAAATATACGGGAAGAGAACTTGGATTCAGTGAAGCATTTAACTAACCCTGTCCCAGGGCTTCTTGTTCTGCATTCAAACCCTTCTGCAGATGTTGAGAAGAGCTTACAAGTCCCTCAGACCTCCCAGCAACCTGTTCTCTCCTATTCCTTTTTTTCCTGCAATCTTGGGTTGTTTTTTTCTTCTGCCTGGACTTTCAGAAACGGGAAATGCCTCTTAAGTCACCTTGCACCCCCCCCTGATCTCTGCAGCCCTTTTTTTGCTGTTTTGTTCATCTGAGCTTTAAGTGCCCGTGGTGGGTGCTGGGTTTGCAGGAGGAGGTGAGTGTGAGGAGTAGCAGGGAATGGATTTTGCAATTGCTCCTGCAGCAGGAGTTGAAAACTCGACAGCTTCATGGGCAGTGTTTTATGGGGAGCTCTTCTCTTCCAGCTGAGCTGCAGCTGGAAATGTGTTCCCTTTCCCATCCCTAAGCTCCCCTCTTGAGCAGCCAGCAGGACCTGATGTCCATGCCCAGGTTCTCAGCCTGGTTGTACTTGCTGAAACTGAATCAACCCCAGGGTGCTGGGACCCAGCACTGCAGAGGTGCCCTGTGGCCCATGGTTTCCCCTTGCATTTTGCAGCAGAACATGGATGTGCAAAGCTGGAGCAGCACCTGGAGAGGCAGAACAGGCAGCCCAGGCTGTCAGGTGACAGAGCCTCAGGTAGGGAGGTGAGCATCAGCTCTGGTCCCCTGGCTAGGGCTTGGGGACAAGGGACAGGCCAGGGGAGGTGACACAGGCAGCAGCAGGGAGTGAGATGGGGACCCTGCAAGGTTTGCTGTTTTGATGAGAAAAGCTCCAGTAGTTGTAATGGTTGAAAAAGCCATGAGCAAAAGCCTCTTTATATCCACAAATCCAGGGTTTCAGTCATCAGAGAGACTTACAGCACTGTAAATAACACCATGGGTCACAGAATTCATTGAATTGTAGAATCATTATGGTTCAAAATGACCTCTAAGATCATCAAGTTCAGCCACTGACCAAGTGCAAAGTAAACCATGTCATGAGGTGCCACGTCCCTGTGGCTTTTGAACACCTCCAGGGACACTTTTGAACACCTCCAGCACTGCCCTAGGCAGCCTGTTCTAGTACTTGATCACTCCTTTAGTAATGAATTTGTTCCTAATACCCAATCTGAACCTCTCCTAATGCAGCTTGAGGCTGTTAAATTGGGGTTGTTCAGCCTGGAGAAAAGGAGGTTCCAGGGAGCCCTTAGAGCACTTTCTGGTGTCTGAAGAGGCTACAGGAAAGCTGGGCAGGGACTTTTTACCAGGGCCTGGAGTGATGGCATGGGGGTTAATGGCTTTGAACTGGAAGAGGGAAGTTTTAGGTTGGACTTTAGGAAGAAATTCTTCACTATGAGGGTGCTGAGCCCCTGGCCCAGGTTTCACAGAGAAGCTGTGGCTGTGGCAGTGTCTCAGGTCACGTTGGATGGGGCTTGTAGCAACCTGGGCTGGTGGGAGGTGTCCCTGCCCATGGCAGGGGGTTGGAATTAGATGAGCTTTAAGATTCTTTCCAACCCAAACCACTCTGCAATTCAGTGTTTTGCTTTCATCCTATCACTGGTTACATGGGAACAGGTACTGGACCACCCTGGCTCCAACCTCCTCTCAGGGGGTTGCAGAGAGCCAGAAGGTCTCCCCTCAGCCTCCTCTGCTCCAACACCCCCAGGGCCCTCAGCTGCTCCTGGGCAGACTTGTGCTCCAGACCCTTCCCCAGCTCCATTCCCTTCTCTGGACACACTCCAACCCCTCAATGTCCTTCTGGTTGTGAGGGGCCCCTTGAGTGAAGCCTCACAGCAGTACCAGGGATGGTAATAGTCCTGTTACCACCAGCAGGGAAACCAAGAGACTCAGAAAGCAGGGTTTGGGCTCCCATCTTCTCTGTAACAGGTGCATGGCTTTGCCATTTCTGCTCCTTGTCATTGCAAACAGTCCTTGGGCAGCTCTGTGCCAAGCACTTAGACCAGCATGGCAATACCAGGGGCATGGATCTGTGTTCAGGTTTGTTCCTGTCCAGCAGATGTGTCCTGTAAGGAGCTTTGATGTGTCTGGCCAAGCAGACTGAGGTTTCCAGTGAGGAGCCACAGGGTCCATTCCAGGTGACCTGAGCTCATGCCTTCCAGGTCCAGCCCTTCCAGGATCACTGGTTCAGTTCCCAGTGGGATCAGCAAGGGGTTTTGTTTTTCAAAAGAGCAAAAGTTGAGTCTGTCAAGACTTAGAGTCTTTGTTTTGCATGAATTTCCCCAAGAAACACCTTGGTGGCATCCCAGCAGGGTTATGGACCTTGTGTGGAGTGTTTTGCTCTTGTAGGGTGAGTGAAAGTCCTCGGTACCCATAGTCATTGATGCTGCTTTATCAGAGCAGGATGATGAAGTCTGGATGGAGATAGCTCCTGGTTAAACTCCATTTCCTCTGCAGGAACAGAAACAGTGAGAAGGAAACCAGCCAAGGCTGCTTTGTGCTCTGTGTCAGCAGTTACGTTGCATCCAGGGAAGGAGGGGGGAATGCTGGTACATCAGCAGAACTGGGATTTTACTGAACAAATCTTTTTGTTTGCTTGCTTTTTGCCTGCTTTCTGCCTCATGAGTGTGCTTCACAACCCAGCTCCTGCTCAGCTGGAGGAAAGCTTTCTCCTGGGAGATGCCTGTGGGTTAAGGTGGTGGATCCCAGGATATGGGAATCCCATCCCTGTGGGGCAGGTGTTCAGCCTGCCTGGGTGTTGGTGTCTCTGGTAGCTGCTGAGTAAAGTGATGTGAATGCTTACTCCAAGCCACAACAAATGAGGTGAGTAATAATTGATTAGCACTGGAGGGAAAAGCTTTAGGACTCTTCAGGCCAGCATGATTTGTTTTCTGTGGGGTGAGCTGCTGTCTGCAGTGCTTATTGCTTTGTACAAATCCCAGAATGGTTTGGGTTGGAAAGGACCTTAAAGCTCATCCAGCTCCAACCCTTCTGCATGGTCAGGGACACCTCCCACCAGCCCAGGGTGCTCCAAGCCCCATCCATCCTTCAGGACTGGGGCAGCCATAAGGAGGGGGAGAGCCTGTGCAAAGGGGGTTTTGCTGATGCCACTCTCCATGTCCTCGTGCCTACATTTATTCAGTGCCAGAGAGCAGGCGGGTGGAGAGGAGAAATGTAAAAGCTGTGGAAAAAAGAGCCAGTGGCTTTACTGCTCCCTCCCTGGGCCAGCTGAGTGTGACAGCAACACACCATGACACCTTCCCTTCCATGACACCATCAGCACAGTCACTGGAGATGTCACCATAGATTATTCAGTGCCAGCAAAGAGCTGGAAGTCTGAGATGTGGAATGGGTTAAGGAGAGCCCCTGGCCTGCACCCCCTCCCCTGGAGCAGACACTTGGGCCACTGGTCCTCCTGGTGGGGCTGGAAGCCCTGGCACTGGTGGGTCCTGGTGGCAGTGGTGGGGCTGTTTTGGGGGAACTGACTGTGCTACACTGGGGGGTTGTGTGCTGATGGGTAAGATGTGTTGGGAAGAGCCTTCATTATGTTCTGAATAGAGACAAATAAACCAGGCAGGACTGTCTCAGCAATGCTCTTGTGTGGGATTGTTATTTAAAACAGCATTTTTTCTGGAAGCCTTGACCAGCTCTTCCACTGGAAATCAGCTGGGTTTGTTGTTGTGCCTGTGTTTAAATTGTGCTTTCCTTTTAATCTTTTTAGTCTAGATCTGCCATTAAAAATCCACTTAATTTTATGACCAGAAGATGCCCTGGCTGCTCCTTCTGTAACAACTGCTTCACCATCAAAGATGCCATAGCCATTAAATCGACCCCTGTGGTGCCCTGCATATCTTTAAGCATTCAAATGAGTTCTACAAATTAGGCTTTTAGGATTAGTCATCCTAGATTTGCAGCATCATTGGTGTGTTGCCAGGGACCCCAGTATTGTCACCATGACTACTACAGCAGGGTTACTGAGAAACACAAACTGCAGGAAAGTTTATTAAACAGAAAATTCACCTGCAAGAACGTGAGTGGGTGAATGGTTCTGATGGATCCACTCTGGCCAGGGGGGGTTCCTGGCTGCCAGTACCCAAGAGACTGGAGCTGGGCCTCCAAAGGAGAGAAGATGCTGTTATCTATTTAGGGGGAACTCACCAGCATACCTATTTCTTGTGTTGTCACTTGTGTCTGATCAATAAATAGTGTGTTTTCAGAAGGCAGTGGGAGTGTGCTGCTCGGTCCATGAAATGCTCTAATCCTGTGGAGTCTGTCCCTTCCCAGGGAAGGCTGTTCCCACCCTGGGATGAGAAGCTGCAGGAGGAATGATGCTGTGATGAAGCATTTGTCGTGGTAAAATCCCTTGTTACTGTCTTGGGAACATTGGGGGTATTTTTTTTTAAACCTGAGTACTGAAAAGCAGGATTGTCCTACAGGGAATATACAACCCAACTCTTCTCAGCTGTTGCTTCTTGAAATACAGGTCTGACTTGTGCCAGGGGAAGCTCCTGACCCCTCTATGCACCTTCTTTTCTAGACCTTCTTCAGACATGGGGGAGTAAGGGATTTAGAAATAGCACTGCTGCAAACCCCAAAGTGCTATCCCTTCAAGATCTGTGCTCTTCTGTCATTTGAAAATCCAGCCCTGTAGCTCTGCCCTGCTCACCTTCCCTCCTCCAGTGTCTTCTCCTAGGACATTTAGCATGTATATCCCTGAATTTCCTTGGAAACTCATGAAGAGAACATGGACATTTGGGTAGCCTCACCCTGGCATGCTTTTCCCCACGCTGTTGATACACATGGCTCTCTCTCTCCCAGTTGTCTCCAGTTCCTCAGCCTCACTGGACTGGTTCACCAGGGTTCAGGACCAAAGTTGTTCTCCTGGCTGAACCTCCTGTCCTCTCTGGCACGTGTCCTGGATTCTCTTATCAAGCCCTTTAATAGGACAGTGCCAGAAATCATCAGAGGGTGTTCACTGGCACCTAATGGTACCAGAGTAGGGTATATACATTATGAAATGTCTTTTATAGTCCTTGGAGGGGGAAGGAAATCCAGGGAATGGTTCTTACCTCCTCATCAGCTCTGCAGGCACTTTCTAGTGCCCTGAGCAATGCTGATAAACTGGCTGCCCAGCAGCATGCTTAGTGCTGGGCAGGAGAAGAGCCTGTTCTCAGGGTGTTTCTCCTCCTGGATGAACCTGACTTTTCCACCCCATCCCTTTGCCCAGGAACTTCTCACAGCTTTGGTGGCTGAGCATCTCAGTAAGGTTGGTTGCCCCATCTGGATGTGGGATGCTCCCACCAGCTCTGGCCTGCCAGCTCATCATCTTGGTGTGGAGGCCTGGGTGGGTTTTTTGGTTTTGAAAGAGATTCTTTGAATCCAAAACACAGCAAATTCCTGGAGGAGGCAGCTGATGGATCATGCTCTGCAAGGGCTCTGTGCCTCTTCTCTGGTCCTTCCCTGACCTTCCAACAGCAGTGCCAAAAACCTCTGCTGTGGGTTACAGATCAAGAATACATAAATAGAATGAACCAACACTCTGGGGTCAAAAAGGGGACAAATGCTCTTGATGCCAGCTTGCACATTGTGGCCTGGAGACAAATTGCCTGTTCTCCAGGCATTGCTGCTTACTGGAAATGGGGCTGGTGTGGAGGGCTGAACACTGCCAGGTCTGCAGAAGCTGCCAGGCTGCTGTGTTATATATAGGAGCCTGTCTGCAGATGTACACAAGCCCACTATATGTTTACATGCTAGCAGGCCACCACAGCCCAACTGCTGCTTCATTTTGGAGGTTTCCCACTTAAACCATTCTGGTTTCCCTTGTATGTTTTGTTTTTACCTCTAATTTCCCACAAATGAGCCATCAGGGAGTTCTCCTACCACTCTCCTCAAGGTTTCCTTCCCCTGAACAAAACTGCTTTTGCAGGGGATTTTCACTTATGCAGGGAAGTGCTTGTTAGAGGTCTGTGTGGGTGACTAAATGCTGTTTGCTTTCCAGAGTCAGTCCTGGTCCATGTTTGTATTTGTTTTGCATGTTCTGGAGAAAAAGAGGGAAAATATATTTTAACTTCAGACCCATCTCAGTGCAAGTGAATTTTGTGCCTCTTTCTTCTGGGGCTCTCTCTTCTTCTGATCTCATGGTAAAGAAAGTTAAAGAAAAAAAAATCCTGAGCTATTGTAATCCTGTCTGGGTGAACTGACTGCCTCCAAAGTGTACAGCCTGGCATGGAAACCATCTCATTTTTAATTACTACTAATGCTGCTGTTTCAGTGACACTTAGCACTGGATTACCCCACATTCTGACTGTCTCAGGAACACCAGCATTCTCCCTAAGAAAGTGAGATTTGCAGAGATTCAGGGGATGAGTCTCACTGCTTGCCTGGAGGCAGGGTTGGAAAGCTCTGAAGGATCTCAGATTCCTGTAATTACTGTGCAGCTGGAAAAGTGGGAAATGGGAGAGGTGGTGTGGCCCTGTTCACCCAGGGCAGGGTCCCATGTTGCATGTCAGGGAACCAGGTGTCTTCCCATTGCATCCTGCTTGTGGATGCCAAGGAAAGGGGAGCCAGCAGTGGGACAGCAGCTATTCCTGCTTCATCCCATTGGTGTGAGCCCCTCCTGGAGCCCATCGTCTTCTCCTCAGCCCAGTTTTTTTTGGTTTTTTTTTTTTTCCACTGCCAGATACCATAATGATAATAATAGAACCAAATGCTGAAGAGGAGCTGTAAATTCCACAGGATTTCTCACAATTCCCAGCACCAAACCTGGTTCCTAGAGCAGGAACTGCTGAGAGAGTTTGGGTACTCCCTTGTAGTGTGATGTTGTTATCTGTCAGTGTGTACTCTTGAACTGTCTTGTTCTTTATTGCTCAGGGTAATCATTACCCAGCCCATTTTACCTTCCACATGCTTTGCAGCTCTTAATCACTCATCAGCATTCCTGAAGTAAACAGGGATTGTATCCCCGTTATATAAATCAGGAGACCAAGAGGAAGGAGGTAGCAACAAACCTTCCTAGGAAGTATCTCCTGCTCTGGGGTGAGTCTGTTTTGGGGGGGTTTGCTTTGCAACCAGAGATTTCCTAGATGCCAGGCTCCAGAGCAGCACTTGCCCAGAGCCAGGCTCTGCATGACCCAGGGTGGGGAGAGGCTTTAGGAAAATCACCTCTAAATTAGCCCCTTGATTTCGGTGTTAAGGCTTAGATCAGCTTTCCTCCAGCTGTGAGGATTATTTGGAGAACTCTGCAGGGAGACAGAAGGAAAGTTCCCAGCAAACCCAGCACAGTTGGGGGGGGGGGGGAAAGGGGGCAGGCAGCAGTTTCCATCCTTCCTGCATCATTTTCCCAAAGCTGAAGTGTTAGCAGAAACCCTGAATGTGGAGAGGGCTCAGGTTTTGCCAAACACCAACCAACCATGATGAGATGACAACCCTGCTGTCTTGTGTGTGCTTTGTTTGCAGCTATCCCTTATATCCTGACTGGTTTTATTCCTGGTTTCTCCTCCTGCATCTCTCTGTATCCTGGTGAAGGAAGTGCCATGACCAGATGTTAATGCTCAGGAAAATCCAGCTGAGAGCAGCAGTCCTGCTGCTTCATTTTCCATGCCATGGGCTCAGCCCATGGGTGGCTGGGGCAGCCTGACCTTCCCCCCATGCAGCTTCTGCAGGAGCTGTGTGAGCCTCCCTCCCACCACTGAATATCTGCTCTGCCCTATCTCTAATACTCCTTATCAAGGCCTGGCTTTGTTTACTTGCATAATTCCCTCAGTGCCTTATCAGATTAGCATGATTTCAAAGTGTTAAGAGCATCAGTGCCTTGAAGAGTTTTGCACTCTGCTTGCCTTGGCCTCCCCGTGTTCAGATGAGATGCAAACATATTCATGGGAATAGGAAACTGTTTGGACAGAGGTGGCTTTCTTTTCATCCTGGATTAATAATCGAAGCGTGGAGAGCTGTTAAGAAGGAGCAAGGCTTTCTCATGGAGTTACTTTGATCCTTGCTATGTCTTTGGTGTGGGTTGGTGTTCAGGAATGGTGGTGGAAGCCCCTGTGTCCCACAGCAAAGGCCACGTGTCCTTCCCTGGGTCACAGGGAGAGGAAGCGATTCCTGCTGGTACAGGTGGGCTGAGGGACAAGACTCCTCTGAACAGGACTCTGGTTTCTTCTGGGTGAGTCTGGAGATTTGATTTGTTTAAAGAAGGGCCATGAAAGAGGTTACATTGGTGCCACAGTCATTCCTTCATCCTTCCCTCCTCCTCCAACAACAACAGCATGTTACCTGCACATGAGCATGACCTCAACACATAAGAAATAATGAGATTTTTCCTGTTCCAGTAGCAAGAAGAAGCAGACCAGTACCTTCATAACACCCAGAACCATGAAGGCTTTTGGTGCATGTGGCTAGAGAGGGCCCCATCCCTGCCAGGATGCTCCTTCCTCTGCAAGGGGCTGGTCCTGAGCCTGGTTTCCAAGCCCTGCCCAAGCTGAAACCTGCTCCCAAGCATTTGCTTTGTGGCCATTTCACACCTCCTGCCCATCCACAGCTAGGATCTCTTCACAGAGTAGTTTTGCCTTGCTTGGAGTGCTGGGTACGGCAGAAAATAGGCTTGTGGTAGAAAGTTACCTTCAGTTACCTTCAGCCCTAGCCAGAAAAAAATCTGCTCTGCTTTCCATGTTCATTCCATGTCCACATCTCCTCCAGCTCCCTCTGGTCCCCCCTTTTTGCCTGGTTCCAGAAGCACCAACCTTCATGTTGTGTCTTGGGCTCAGCAAGAGCCAAGCACTGACTTTTGTATCCAGGAGGATCTCATGTTATTCCTGCTTGCTCTCACCCTTCCTTCACCACCCCCCCCTAAATCTCCCACCCCCTCAGCTTGCTGCATAATTTTCAGGTGCTAATTGCCCCACTCCCCAGCTGATCCATTGATCTGGAACACAAACAGTCTGGAGGTAATTTTCTGTCTGAGCCAGTCTGGGGCTTTACCCAAGTGCTGGTGTTTGTTTCCTTGTTTTTAATTTCCTGCAAAGAAAAGCTTTTGTGTGGCTCTCCTCAAGATGCCTGTGTCTCAGTCCTGGGGCTGGAGGAAAATTGACACTTCCACCATACCCCTTTTTTGGGGTGTCTTGGAAGTTGGGAGGGGGTTTAAAAGTCCTGCTCAGTCATGTCCCTCTGTCAGTGCTGTCTGTCTGTCCCCTTGAGGGACTGGGTGGCTTCTCTTGCCCATCTTGATGTGGGACAGCCTGGGAGTGACTGAGACTCTTTGTCCTGTTGGAGAAATTCTCCTTCTGTTCAATGAGCACTTGGAGGCAGAAGCTGCTCAGCTGGGAGGCACAGTGACCACAAAACCCCAGCTCTGGGAAGCTGCTCATCACTGGGCTGTGCAGCAGGTGTCCTGCAGAGCAAAGGGTTAATTTTCCTGTGGCTATTGCTGCCAGCAGCCTCAGCAGGAGCCTTGGGTTTGATCTGGCAGGGAGGGGAGGGTGGTGGTGTGGGGGGTGTTGTGGCAGCAGCTCTGGGAGTTGGAGGCTGTGCAAAAATAAACTCATCTGCAGTCAGTTCTCTCCCCAGCTTACGTGGCTTTACCTGCAGGACTTGCTCTTGTACCTTTTGCATTTTTTTATTTTTCAGGGGTTGTTTTGCTAACCAGAGAGGGAGGGGAGGCTGGTGTGGCAGCTCTGGGTGGGAGCCCAGAGCTGGGTGCTGCAGGGCTGAGCACAGAGAAGGCACCCACCAGGGCAGCAGGGTTGGGGAGTGCAGGACAGAAGAGGCTTTGTATCCCCTTTCTGGGAGCAGCTTTGTCTCCAGCTGCTGTGTACAGGTAAAGATGTTGTCTGCTCCTGGAGCATTAGCAGATTTAAGGAATTTCATTACAGAAAATATTCATTTACAGCACTTCTTGAGCTGCTGTTCCCAAAGCATCTGCCTGAGTGAGTGTGTGCAGCCCTGGCAGCACTGTACCAGTCCAGGAATGGGGAAGGTGGGTGGCACCTCTCAGCCAAGGGAAGCTTTTCCCAGTTCATAGTCCTGAAGCATCCCCTCTCCCCACAAGTTCACAGCTAAACATGAAAGAAACATCTCACAAAGTGGAAACTGAGCTGCTGTGAGTCCTTTTCCCAGCACCATCCTGTGTCACCTGGCACTTATAGTGATATAAAGAGACAGGCACAGAGCAGAGCTCATCTGGTCTACGTGGCTGGCAGACACAAAGGGTCTCTAAGTTTGTGTTGATGGGTTCGGATGACATGTGGCAAATAAATAGATTTATTTTGGTTTTGTGATGGTTTTGTGATCATGGGTTGGGTAGCTGGCACTCCCAGGTTACTCTCTGGTTTGCCTGCAGACTTGCAGGTATGTCTGCATGGCCCTAGAAGTCCCTTTGAAACTGATGTAATTGTTTGGGTGGTGCTTTGGATCCCTCTTCTAGGCTCAGAGTGAGATGGGAACACCCAGAAAATGGACCTGTGTGATTTGTCTGTCACTGGAAACTGCTGAAACTTCCCCTGGTCTGAGTGGAGTGTATGCAGAACATCTCCAGGAAAGATGTCTGCTAGTCTACATCTTTTAGCTGGAACAAGGAGAGGGGGACAGTTAAAAGAACAACTGAAGCTGGAGACATTTTCATCTGAAGGTACTGGCCTTGCAGAGCCCCACAGGAGCTGTGCTGAGACCCTGACCCAGGATGCACAGAGAAGCTGTGGCTGTGGCAATGTTCTAGGCCAGGTTGGATGGGACTTGGAGCGCCCTGGGCTGGTGAGAGGTGTCCCTGCCCATGGCATCAGAACTAGATGATCCTTAAGGTCCTTCCAACCCAAACCATTCCATGGTTTTATGGTTTTAGCTCTTCCCTGGGAAGGGGTGCCCATTCTTGCATGTTTTCAGGCAGTAGAGAGATCCTGAACAGCTTTGGCTGGGTAAAAGTCACTGGTTTGTCTCTCCAGTCCCAGTGGTGTGCCAGGCATATTGGTTTGCTGGAACCAGCCCAAGTTTCTGTCTGCACCCTTAATTGGGAAAGCAGGGATGGGGATGAGCAGGGGACTCCCGAGGTGTAAATAGATCAGGCAGCCACATGGCGTCATCTCTGCTCTGTACAAATGCAGCTGAGGACGTGCTGAGCAGAAAGAATAATTTTAATTAGCACATACTTCTTCCTAAGCTCTGGAACCAGTGTAAATATATTGCCACTTCTGCTGCATTTAGCAGCCCAGCCAGTCAGCTTTCCAGGAAGGGACCAGCCCTCATCTCATTCCTCCAAACCCACGTAGGCTGTGTCCATGTCAGCAGAGGTGAGGATCTCTTTGGCACCTGCTGAGAAAGGGATGGGAGTGTTTCCAAAGAGGCAAAGAAAAGCAGCAGCAAGCTGTCCTCCTCCTCCATCATCCCCAGGGCATGGACATTGCTCCTGGGATGCCTTTTCCAGCTGTACCATACATGGTAAAAATACACTGACTTCTCCAGCTTTGAGCATGACATCTCCAGTGCTGGCAGAAAGACTTTGCTACTTGGTGCAGCTCTGTGGGCAGATACCTAACAGGGGAAAAGCTGCACAGTGCTGTGCCCTCCTTCCCTGCACACCTTTCACCTTGCTGGAGAGATGCTGTGTTCAATCATCTGTTTGTGTTGGGCAGGAGGGTGGATCCATTGGGTTACAAAAAATAGGTACTTCACATCAAAAGTTTTCAAAATTAAAAATATACCCCTGCAAATTGTTAATGGGGCCAGTGAAGCTTTGGTGGCTCTGGCTGAGCTGACACAGTCTCTCTGTGACAGCTCCAGAGGTGGCTGGAAATATTCAGTATAAAATCAGTTGCTGTCTCTGGGTAGGAGCTATTTCTCACTCTTGGACAGTGGGGCCTGAAGAAATGCCCCAGGTGACCTCAGTGCTCTTGGAAACAGATTTGTGAGTCCTCCACTTCTTCTAAAATAAAGGTGGCATGAATGTGTTTATCCTTTACCTCCAGTAAAGGGCTTGGAGAGGTCCCTGGGCTTGTGAGTAGTGGCAGTGGTTTCCATCAGATGGCCATTCCTCTGTGTGGAATTCCCTGGGTGTGTTGTTGGCCCTGTTCACCTGAATAATCTGAAATTCAAACTGGTCACTGCACTGGGTGGAGTTTGAATTGAATCATCAGGAAAATGTGAGAAAAATGCACTGTGTGTGTTCACCTGTTCAGAAGTAAATCCATAAATAGCCTTGTAGATGTCATTAATCCATAACTGAAGAAGAATCTGTACCAGCAAGACAGGGACCACCGTAAGATAAATTTCATGGGAGAAGGGAAAGGTGGTGGCTGCATTGCTCAATGTGCTTTGAGAGCACTCCCAGGCTTTGGTGTGGATCTGGGGAGAACTGCTCTGTCCTGGGTGGCCAGACCTGA
The DNA here is from genome assembly GCF_003957555.1 of Calypte anna. NCBI lineage: Eukaryota > Metazoa > Chordata > Aves > Apodiformes > Trochilidae > Calypte > Calypte anna. The sequence goes on from NC_044264.1 coordinate 2,166,241, forward strand.
GGGAGTGAGGTTTTGGCAGGCTCAGGGTGCTTGTTTTTCCTTAGAGTGCTTTCTTACTCACTTCCTTCTTCTTTTCTTTTTTTTCTCTCTATCTTTTTGTCTTCTATGCTCTTGGTAGTGAATAGTAAGAGACCTTTGCCTTTCAAGCCTAAGTGAATATCTCTAGAAGAGCACTAGCACCAATAGCTTCCTCCCTCAGTGCTGAAGGAAGGATGCTCAGAGGGGCCAGAGCACAATTTCCCAGTTCTTTCCATTCTTACCCTGTTTTCAGACACTTCAGTCTTTGCCAAACTCCCTCTTTGGGCAGAAATTTCCCATTCTTCTTGTCTGCCTAGTGCTGATTTTTGCATTAACTGTGAACTGCTCAATTGTGAGATGTGTACAAACCTCAGCTAAACAGGTCAGACGTTTCCTGAGAGCAAGATTTAGAAGAAATGAGGGGTTTGTACCCACTTTATAGACAGGAAACTGAGGCACGGGAAAGTTGAGATTAAATATCTACAATGTCAAGTTGCCATTTCCTCACTGCAGAGTCTTTGAGTTGAAGAACCAAACAATGTTCTTTTGACAGTTGTGTGAGTGGGATAATACCTAAATAGGAAAATGAGATGACAGGTTTCACAGCTTCCCTGTTTGAGGGAGTTTGGAATAAAAAAAAAAAAGGTTTTGCACACTGCAGTAGGAGAAAATGTAAAAAGCAGAGAAGCAGAGAGGTGGTGATGGTGAAGTTCCTCTGCTGTGGATCCAGCCCTGCAGAGGTGCTCTCATCAGGAGCAAATTTGGCATGCACAAAGAGGAGGGATAAAAAAAGACAAAATCTGAAGTCTGATGGACCATTGTGTTCCAGGAGATACCTGCTGGCCCATTTCCTGGTAGCACTTGGTGTCTAATCAACGTTTGGAGCTACCAGAGCTTGAAAAATCCTGATGTGGTGCTGGGTGAGGTTTCTTGCTGCCAGCTCATGGCCCTGACACTGAGCCAGGGTGCAGACTGCAGGGCAGAGATGTGATGCTGGAGGCATTGCACCCCTCATGCTGTAACCCCTCAGGCTTTCAGGGGTGTCTTCTGTGCCTGCCTCTGGCACCCATCACCTCCAGCACTGTCTTCTCAAAAGGGTGGCAGCAGACCAAACCTTTAGCACAAATGGAAAAAATTGCAAGAGCTGCTTGGTGGTGTTTGAGCACACCAACCTCTTCCCAGGGCGAGCTCCTTGGCTTGTGAGCTGATTTCAGCTGAATCAGAGCTGTGGGTTTTTCTTCCTTCTCTTATGCATTAACTTTTTGGACCCAATCATCGTGTTTCCCAGCATGGAGCCAAGCAGTGTGTGCTTTCATCTCTCCTGGCTCTTGTGCTCAGATAAGTCCCTTGGTGTGGGAGTGTTCCGTGGCACTGGAATCAAACCGACCCCGAGGACTCTGCCTGGCAGGCAGCTCACACCCCTGCAGCCTGCCTGTGGGACTTGGGGAACCTTTCTGCAGCAGCAAAACAAGCTTTGCTCACAGTTATGAAGTGTGAAGCTGGCAGCCTGTGTGTTGAGAGGTGGGGGAAAAAAAAAGGAAAAAAAAAAAAGTGTTTGCATCCTCTGCAAGGATTTGAATTGCAACATCCCTTAGATGCAACCCCTGAGATGGGTTTTGCTGCCCTGGTTGGGTGTCCATGGGAGAAGCACAGGGGTGGATGGCTTGGGCTTGTCCCTGGGGCTAGAAATGGGGCATCCTGCAGGAATAACCCTTGTGCTCTTTCTGGATGATAGCAAACTTTAGAAACTGGTAAATGCCATCCTTATCCCCTTTCTGAAAGTGCAAGAATCAAAGCACTCGTTTCCTATGATTGATGGAATGTTTATCTTGCAAAAAACACGAGGCTCAGGTGGTTTTCCTCCTCCCAGGATTTGGAGCTCATGTGGACAGTTTCCTCAGTGCTTTCAAGGATAAAAAAAATCCTTAAAAGTTTTCTGAGCAGGGACATCCAGCTCAAAGCAAGGCACTTGATGAGATGTGAAAGAAACCACACCAGTGGGTGCTGGGATTCTTCTTTGGGCACCCCAGTTCCCCAGGGGCCTGTTGGTGCTTTGGCCATCGTGTTCTTCTCAGCAGCACCCAGGTGCAGCACCCAGGGGCCTCTCCAGCCCCTCCTCAGTGGCTGCCTGATAAAGGCAGAGGAGGCATTTTCAGAGAGATGTCAAAAAGATGCCCAGGCTTTGGATCAGACTTTACGACCTGAGATAATCCCTCACTTCATTAAAAGATGGGATTTTAAATCTGCAGAGCTTCCACTGGGCAGTAGGAAGAGAGCCTTTTAATAAACATAAAAATCCTATTAAAAATATAGATACATAAACTGTGCTGCCACATAGAGGCACTGGCAACAGCTCTCCCAATTTATCATGAGTTTTCGCAGTTGGCAGCACTTTTATTTTTAGTGCTTGACCATTGGAGGAGCCTTTTTCTCTATCTTTTTAATACAGGCAAGAGTCTAGCTGTCAGTTTTGCAGAGGGAGGCTATAAAAGGGGACATAAGTACAGTGTAAGGATCTTAGAAGCCTGGTCAAGAAATCCACAGTATTTTTTAATGTCAGTGTTTTTTAGCATTTGGAGTTATCTGTGGCCATGAACCTAAGTCCTGTAACAATGAACTGAATGAGCACTTGGTTCATTCAGAGTAGCAGAACAAATCAAGGAGCAGCACATCACTGAGTGTACTCTGCTATCATGCACAAAAAAAAATAAAAATCTGTGTCCTGAGCAAAGATAAGCACTTGGGAGATGATCCAATGTACCAGGGCACAGAAACAAGCCAGCTGAGCACCATCATGTCTCTCCAAGGACTGCAATAAATCCATTCTATATCTAAAGGCTCACTTGAAAGCTAATGGTTGGTCTCAAGTAGGTGTCTGATAGCTGTTAAGTTGAAGTGAGATCCATGGAAAACAGCTGGCAGGGTGTCTTTTTAGGAGGAAGGGAATAAGGTTTTGGTTGGTGGTACTGATCCAGATAGCAGTGTGGGTCAGTGAGGTGCTTTGCTGCTGTGGACCTGTGTAATTTCCAGTTACCTCCTTTAATCCCCTTTTATGTGAAACTGGAATCAAGGGAGGTGAAATGAGCTGATCTCTAAGGCCCTTTCCAACCCAAACCATTCAATGATTCTGTGATACAGTAAGGGGAAAAAAATTCTGGTGGTGTTGTATTTTCTCTGAGCATCCCACATTTTCTTGGAGAGCAGGAGGACTCCCTCCTGGGGCTTTGCCTCCAGCTGTGCAGGGAGGGCTCAGGAAACAGACAGACAAATGTTGCTGGTTTCTCACCCACACAACCCTTGGTCTGGGCTGTGAAACTGGAAATTTTCCTTCCCTGCTTTTTCTGGCCACCTTCCTTGCAAAGACCTGGGAGATGGAAGCTCATCTCTGGGCCAGCATCCTCCTAGGGGGATTTCAGGAGAGGCACATGGAGCAGCAGCTCACAGTGCTTACAGCATTTTGTAAAGCTCCAGCAGCAGCAGTTCAATCCCTATTTGGGTTTCAGCCAAGGTTTGTTGTCCTCACTGGAAATGGTATTGATTATTGGAGCTGAGGAGCCAATTATGGCCGATATGATACTCACAACTGCATGTCCCAGGGAAGCTGCTGGGCTTCAGCTCCACTTGCCAAATGGAGCAGTGAGGCTGAACAGAGCTTTGGCCAACTCAGTGGTGGGAATAAGGAGGTGAACTTGTGCCCCGAACCTTATTGGGCATATTTTTTGGGTTTGGCTTGAGCAGGGCTTGGCTTTTGTTTAGTGTGCTCTTGTGAGCCCCTCACCTGGAGCGTTGTGTCCCCACCACCAGAAGGACACAGGGATGTTGGAGCCAGTCCAGAGGAGGCCATGGAGATGATCCCAGGGCTGGAGCAGCTCTGGAGCCAGGATGAGAGAGTTGGGATTGTTCTGCCTGGAGAAGAGAAGGCTCCAGGGAGACCTCAGAGCACCTTCCAGTGGCTGAAGGGGCTCCAGGAAGGCTGGGGAGGGACTTTGGACAAGGGCCTGGAGGGATAGGATGAAGGTTACTGGCTTTAAACTGGAGATTTAGGTCAGACATTAGGAAGAAATTCTTTAATTTGAGGGTGCTGAGCCCCTGGCCCAGGTTTCCCAGAGAAGCTGTGGCTGCCCCATCCCTGGCAGTGTTGAAGGTTGGATGGGGCTTGGAGCACCCTGGGCAGTGGGAGGTGTCCCTGGGCATGGCAGGGGGTCAGCACTAGATGATTTTTAAGGTTCTTTCCAATGCTGGCTTGGTTGATGCTATTAATCTGAATTGCTGAGCTTCTGGAGTGGGTTTGTTTCATTAAAATTTGGGCTGTATTTTTCCATCCAGCTGCATAGTGGAAACAACATCCAAAATTGGTGTTTCCATCACTCTCTGTGTGTTTTTTGCAAAGTTAATTGAATGGTGATGGGCAGGTTGCTAAAGCAAATGCAGTGGCCCCTGTCACACTTAATAGGACAGTCTAAACAAATCAAACCAAACATGATCAACACTTTCCAGTAATTAGAAATGCAACCAGCAAATTGCCCTTCCTGCCCCTTGAGGAAGAGGTTGATGAGGTCTTCTTGGGGCAGCTCCTCCAGCACCTCTGCTGCCAGAGTGAAATGTGGGAATGGCTCCATCCCCAGTGAAATGCTGCATCTTCCATCACATCCCTGACCCAAAACAGGATTGAAACCTTTATTTAATGAACTGCAGCCAGGTCCATGGCAGGCTTGCAAAGCTGGAGTAGCATCTAATCTGTTGATACAGAGGGAAATGAGTTGTGATCTCATCTGACTGCTGGTACCAACTCATTAGGGGGCTTGGTGGGACAGGTTGGTGAGCACAGGAGCAGCTGCTGGAGCAGGTCCTGGGCAGCCACGATGCTGGAGGCCTTTGGGGATGGGTTTGCAGACAGGAAAGGTGTCACTTGACCTACCTGTGATTTAGTTGCCTGGTTGCTTTAATGGCTTTGGGGTGCGGGAGATGGAAATGTAAATAGCAGTGACATCCTCCAGGCTGCCAGGGAGCAAATATATGTCCAAAGAAGGAACACATCTCTTTTTTTTTCTTTTTTTCTTTTTTTTTTTTTTTTCTTCTTATTTATTTCACAGGCAAGAAGCAGAGGTGGGAATAAAGGGAAAAAAGACATCAGCTGCTTATTAGCTCAGCAGCAGTTGTTTTGAGCCCTTCCTTCTCCATGCCAATTGATGCAGTAAGCTCTGGTTTAGGGGTGCTTTTGGGATGCAGCAGGCTGGCTGCTCAGAAAATAGGCATTTTGGCTGCAATAATGTTCTGCAAGCAACTTGCACCACTCTGAGGCAACATGCTGCTGATTAATGTACAAACTTACCCACTCTCCCTGGTGCCTGGTTTAATTCCATGTAAACCCTGATTATTCAGTAAAAAAGAAACATCAACCCATGAAGCTAAACAGCCACATGCAGCAGCAGAACCCTCCCCATCCCCACTCTTTGCAGTGTGTTTGCTGAGGGTTATTTTCGTGCCAAACACAATTGAGGTCACTGAGGAGAGCAAAATGAGCAGGATTTGTTATTCAGTTCATTTTGGGTTCTCAGCCCTGTTGTCATCTCAGAGCCAGGGTGCCTGGGGACTGGGGGGCGAGGTTATGAATTTATTACATGGTGTCTGGAGCTGTAGCAAAACAGCTCCGAGATCTGGCTGGAAGAGAAGGGAAGGAGATTGTCTGGAAGAGCCAGGAGTGGGTGGGCAGAGTAAGAAATGTAGGTATGAAGACCTGAGGTGGTTTTCCTCTGGTGCCAGCAATACTGGGGTTTGTATTTTGGGATTGCTGGACCACATCTGAGTCCTCTGAGCAAAGTGGGGAGGTTTCCACTGGGACCTCCACTGGGTCTTTGCTGGCTGGATCTGTATTTGAGGTCAGGTTCCTTATGCCAAGGAGATTTAACTGGGATCATGTATTTGTAAGGCTGGATCTTGGTCTGAACTGTTTGTTTCTATAATTTGCCAAACCAAAATCCAAAGTCCAGGTGATCTTAGAGAAGTTTATACCTTTGTTCCAGAGTTGGTGTTGGGTTTGTGAGCTGTTTCAAGGTTTCTTTAAATCAGTTAATAGTTTGTATTAAATGATTTAGCTGCAGATTTTACCTACCTAATGACAACAGGATAGAAGCAAATGGAGTGGAACTGGGGATATTTTTAAAAATATTTCCACTCTCTCACTATGTGATCATCTTGTAATCTCTAGTGTGTATGTTACACCATCCATCCCTTACAGAGCTGCGTGGCTCTTGTCTTCTGCTCAGCCCACAGATCTCTGGGTGCCACCTCTTCATCTCCCAGGCTGCTCTCCCAACCTCCATCTCAACTCCAGGAGAACAACATTTGGGTTTAGAGCAGGAAAGAGGCAACAAAACAGACCAGAAGAGCCTGAGTTATGTATTTAGAGAAACAGTGGGAGAGAGATCAGGTTAAGTCAAGGACTTAAGGTTGTTTCATCGTGGGGAAGTCAGCAGTGCTGGTGACCACTGAGAGCATGGCTGAGGCTCATGTAATCCTCTGGGTTGTCCTTGAAAACCTCTATGAATCCTGCAGTGGATGGTGATGCCATTGGAATGTCTGAAAAGCAGCCCAGTGCCACCCTGTGAAGCAGTATGGTAATTCCAGGGGGCTGTCTGGATAAGTGGGCTCACAGGTGCCTTCACTGAGGTCTGTGCTGACCACATATGGACCAGATGGGGACCTGGCTTTCTGTGTCTCTTACCCAAACCTCTGTCCTCCCCCTGTGTCTCCTTGCAGAGCTCCCATCCTCGGAACACCTGAGCGTGGCCGATGCGACGTGGCTTGCCCTCAACGTGGTGTCTGGTGGAGGTGGCTTCTCTGGCTCCCAGCCCATTGGAGTGACCAAAATAGCCAAGTCAGTAATAGCACCACTGGCTGACCAAAACATCTCAGTGTTCATGCTCTCCACCTATCAGACCGACTTCATCCTGGTAAGAGGACATGAGGTGCCCAGGCAGAGTCTTCTGCCACTGGGTGAGACTTCAGTTGGGCAGCTTAATGACATTTCTGGGAATAAATTGTTTGAGGAGCAGCAAAACTACCCAAGTCTGCCTTCCCCAGAGCTCTATGCCTTGTAAATAGGTCCTCTGACATCTCAGAAGCTTTTCCTATGCAGTGAAGTATTGGTTGCTACAGGATGTCTGGTGTCTGATAGGAGTGCTGAGTCCTCCCTGCAGTCTCTGCTTTAATGGAGGCACTGGCAGCATTTCCCACCATCATCCAGACATTGATTTTCTGAGAAGTAGAGGAACGTGGTGTCTGCTGTCAGGTTTGGCTGATGATGACCAGGAGGCTGCAAAGTTGCTCTAGGGACAGACAGAGAGGGTGTCACTCTGCCTCACAGATGTGTATGTGTGCAGACAGGGCATGTCCACAGTTTATATCCTTAGGAAACAAAGCTGAAGAACAGGCAGTGCTGAGTTCTCACAGGGATGCTGGAAAAGAGGTGAAACATCTTCCTCTTGGAAGCCTCCACATAACATAAGCCTCTTGGAAGCCTCCACACTCTTTCCACAGTTTTAAAAACACTGTGGTACTTAATCCTACTTCTGTTTGCAGTGATAGCACCAAACGTGCTTCTCTATACACACACCCAGGGGGTCATTCTCCACCTGCTGGCTCAAGCAGGGGTGATGTGTCCACTTTCCTGTGCCCTGAGGATAGGTAATCTTCACCTCAGCATGTTCTGACTTCTGGTGCCTGCCATCAGGACCTAATCCTGTTGTCATCTTCAGGTACGTGAGCGAGACCTCCCCTTCGTGATGCACACGCTGGCTGCTGAGTTCACCATCCTCAGAGTAGTGAATGGGGAGACTGTGGCTGCTGATGACCTGGGGATAACCAATGGATTTGTCAAACCAAAACTGGGTAAGGACCAGCATGGGCTCAGCTTGCTGAGGAGTTGGTTTCCACATCACATGGGGGTGTAAGTCAACCTCCTGCCTTCCTTCTGCATTTTGGTGAGCACTCATCCTGCTGGAAAGCACTAAGCTGTTTCAACACGTGCCTGGGTCTGTTCAACCAAGGGTTTGAGTAGGTGCTTAACTTTTGGAGCAATGCTGGGGAGCTTTGCTGAATTTGAGCTCTTTCATGCTGGTTTCACCCCTTTTGGAGGATGGAAGGTTCAAATACAATTCATTTCAGTTGCAAAAAGAATTCAGTCTGTAGCCCACACTTCCACATTTCAACACTGCAAAGGAAGATGGCATCTATAAAAGCTGGATTAGGTATTGTAGAGATTGATGCACAGAAAATATTGTCCAACTTCAGGACCAGTCAGTACCAAGGCCACTTTCAACCCAGGGCTGTGGAGAACCTTAGGAAGCTTCCAGCCTAGAGGAAAAAGCAGCAAGCAAAGGGCACAGTGAGGAAAAGAAATTACTTAAATACATGCATTTACCTACACACCTTTGTGGGACTTTGTGCCCATAACCAAACAAAGCAGGGAGCTTGTCAGCTGCATGTCATCTGGAGATTAATTTTTGTAGAGATTAAGGCAAAATAGACCTCGAGAAGGGAGGGATAAGACAGTGTACTGCCAGCAGCCACAGCTGGAGAAATGCCTTCTGTAGCCCTGCCCTCTAAATGCTGGAAGCCTCAATTTATTTTTAACTTCCAGTTTGTGTTGCCTCCTCCTTTAGGTTGCCCCTTGTCTCATGTGGATGTACCCAGTGTCCTGACAGCTCCTATGAGCAAAGAGCAGATCTGTGCAGGGCAGGGTGCTCAGGGTGACCTCACCCCATACCAGGGAGGACACTGCAGGAGCAGGTTGTCCTCAGGCTCTTTGGTCCCTGAGAACACCAGGCTTCAGGAACTTTCCCAAACACTTTCACTTTTCTCTGCAGCCACTGCCAGGGGGTGGATAACACATCTGGTAGGATGTGATCCAGATGTGGCTTCATTACTCTGAGCATCTCTGTGTGTCTCTTCCAGTCCAGAGGCCTGTCATTCACCCCCTTTCCAGTCCAAGTAACATGTTCTGCGTCACCAGCCTGGACCCTGACACCCTTCCCACTGTTGCTACACTCCTCATGGATGTCATGTTTTACTCCAATGGGTAGGTGCTGCAGGACTGGGGCTCTCAGGGGAGGTGGGGCTGATGTCTGAAGGCACAGTGGGATGGTGCTCCCCCAGGGCAGCCAGGGATCTGCTGTGTTCTGATGCTGCTCCAGTGTTCTGCACTTTAGGGGAGGTTTCACAGGTTCAGCAGGGTTGTCCTGACAGGTAGAAGCCAAGTAGGAGCTAGAGAGTGCCCAAAGTTACCTCTGGGCTTCCAGGCTCCTTTGGGCTTCCAGGCTTTGTGAGCTGAAGGTGTTAATATGGTCAGCATGCTGCATACCCAGCTAGGAGGACATGTGGCCAGCTGCCCAGGGGTGCCTGAAGCTCCAGGCCCACAGCCTATTGCCAGAGGACCTTGGGGCAGGGATGAGAGTTTTATGGGGTCTGGCATTTTTTGACCCTGCAAAATGAAAGAAATGACAAGCAGTGTAATGTGGCAGGGCTCAGTGGTGCTCCCCTAAGTCAGGGTATGGACATTTCCAGTTGCAGTGGCTACGTCTGCTTCAGAAGCCTCCCTTTGCTCTTCCAGACACAGTTAATTTAATGCTCTTCTCTTCTCTCCTGTTTCTTCAGAGTAAAAGACTCAGTGGTGGGCAACGAAGACTCGGGACACATTCGCTTTTTCTCCTTTTCTCTCATTGAGGGTTACATCTCCTTGGTCATGGATGTCCAGACACAGCAGAGGTGAGCTTTGGTCTCAGGGTCTCCTGAGCCCCCCAAAAGCACCTGGGGTGTTCTCAAAGGAGCAGGAAGCAGATTAAGCTCCTCCATGTTAACTCGTGGGAGCCTCACTGTGTGTGTCTGCACACCCTGTCACTTTGCTGGGTGAAGTCTGGCACATTAATTCCAGCTCCTGAATTTTGGGCTTGACTGTCCAAGCCCTTGGTGGACTTGATGCAGGGTTATCTCTTTGGAAAGAAGGACACTGAAGCAAAGTGGTCCTGACATTTTTATCCCATTGTTCCTTAGGTGTGCTTTTAGGAGCAAAACCCCAAACAAATCTGCTGTAGGTGGCTGAAGTTTTACTGCTAGAGGATGTGGATGTCAGCCGTGCTGTCTTCCTGCTTTGGTTTTGCACATGGTTGGGCTTGAATTCTTGTGATGATAATGTACTGAGTCATCCCTGTGCAGGGAGCCCAGGACTGGTTGGGCTGGCAGGGAGAAAGCTTGGGAGCAAATCTCAGGCTCTTGGTGTGTGTGTGCTGCTGCTGCAGGTCCCACTGCAGGACTCTTGAAGGTCTGGAGGCTGGAGAGGATGCTGAGCTGAGATGCAGTGCCCAGATTAGCTTCTGACACAGGGCAGTGTTTGAGTTTGATTCTTGCCTGTCCTAGGAACTTGTTTTGCTAACTCTTAATTGTCCCCTTAGAGTTTCTTTGAGCTTTGCGAGCAGTTGGAGGGTTGGAGCAGGAGCCTGGTGCTTGGGGAACCTGGAGGGACAGTTCCTCCTCCATCACAGGCTGCCAGTTTGATCTCCAGCAAGCCTCCTAGCCACTGGGCTTCCTCCCTCTGTTAAGAGCTGCTGATCTCTGCAGGGATCCAGGGAGAGTGGCAAAGCACTGGTGATGCTCAGACACCCAAACCATGCTCACCATTCACGTTCCTAAGAGAGGAGGTGTGGAAACCTTCTGTCCCTGGGTGCTGCTAAAGGCAGCTCTGTCAGACCATCAAATTGACCATCTCAGTGTCTGTAGGATGGGGTATAGGTTCTCTGAAATCCATTTCTGTGCCTCCCTGGGTGCCTGCACACCCTGCCAGCATCAGGCTCTGCTTTCCCCCAGGACATGGGGGGTGCATCAGTCCCTCTCACCTTGACTTCCCCCTTCACCAAGCTGCTTGCCTCAGGCAGTGCAGGGCTGGAGGAACAGCAGCAGCCCTGCAGGCAGCATCTGACACACTGCTGTGCTTTAATTGCCACCTTTGGTCTTCCCTTTTCTGTTCCAGATTTCCTAATAATTTGTTGTTTACAAGTGCATCTGGCGAGCTCTGGAAGATGGTGAGGATTGGTGGGCAGCCTCTTGGCTTTGGTAGGTAAACATTTGGGGGGCAGTTGGTGCACAGGTAGGCACTTGCCTCAGGGCCTTCAAGCCTGATGGAAAAATCCATCTGAAGCTGAGGCTTTGCTAAGAGCCAGCAGCTTAACATGACTTTGCAAGCTGTGATTTTCAAACAGCAGGAGCCTGACTCCTACCTAATAAGTCAGCCTTCTAAATATACTTTTGGAAGTGCTGCATGCTTGACAGCTCCATCCAAATTGCATTAATCTGATGGACTTTGGAGGAAGCTGCAGCTGGGTCTCTGCTTGAAGATAAAAAGTGGACAAAGAAATGGACAAAAGAATGCTGTGGAGATGACTGAAATCAGTGGTCAGACAGCACAGTTGTGCTCCAGTGCAGTCCTGGGGCAGCTCTGTGCTTTTAGGTGATTTAATACAGATTATTTATTAGAAGATTTATTACAGATACATTTATTTATTAGGAGGTTTTAATACAGATGAAATGCTTCAAGTCTGCAGAAGTGTTCTTGTTATTTTGATGTCCCCTGTCATTTGAAGGAGTCCAACCTGAATAACCCCAGCAAAGACCTGGTTTTCAGAAACCACTGGGACTCCTTCCCATGATCTCCAAAACTGTTACAAAATACAGGCTTCAGGAGCATTTCTGAGTGCTTATCCAGTTCTTGTACTTAATTGCTAATTCTTCACCAGGCAAACAAAATTAGCAAGAAGGAAATTTTCATGCAGCTTCTTTTTAATGCATCTAAGAAGCAAAATATATCAAATCTCATGGTATGTGCCATTGATGGGACATCAGGACACCTGCCAGTCCCTTCGGTGGGTGATGTTTAAATAGCTTAGCTTAGAATCAACTTGAAATATTCAGTTTGGATCAGGGAAAGTCACATTCAATCTGGAAACAACATACCATTCACCTGCAATCAACAGGACAGAGGAACCATTGAAACCGGTGTGAAAGCCTGGCTCAGGGGCTGTGTTTTAGGAACCAGCCATGTGTCCAGGCCAACCAGAAGGTCAGCATCTCCCCTCTCAGGGGTAGGGCAAGGTGTTCAAAAGCAACAACTGAAGAGAAAAATGGAGGTTAAGGGTGTATGAGACTCTCCTTGGTGCTTCCTTCCCAAACATCATTAATTACCTTTCTCTGCACCTCTGAAAACCATTCCATTTTTAATGTGTTGTGCCTTTGGAAGATTTACATTGCTCTGTCACAAAAAGAAGTCAATAAAACCAAATGTGCAAATGTATCACTGTGGCCCAAAGAGCCTGATTCTAGGAGAAGGAACACATTTTACTGTGGAGCTCCCTTCTGATTGGAGTTTGTGAAGACAAACCCCTTCCTATGCATGTACAGAGCTGCTGAGACCCAGACAGTGACTGAGTTTTGATCTCCCCACAGATGAATGTGGAATTGTTGCTCAGATTTCTGAGCCTTTGGCTGCAGCTGACATCCCAGCCTACTACATCAGTACTTTCAAGTTTGACCACGCGTTGGTGAGTATCACAGCAGCTGCTTTGAAACAGGGAAGGGCTTTGCCCTGGGAGAAAACTCATGATGAGAACATCATTTCCCTTTGGAGACCTTGTTGGAGAGCCTTGGCTGTGTTGTAGCCCAGCAGATCCTTCCCTCCCACCCTGGGTCAGAGGCTCCTGAACCAAGCCCAGCCCCAACCCAATGCACATCAGGATTAGGGGTGTCATTCTTGAGAAAGTCTCAGGCCTTAGAAACCTGTGGTGATGGAGACTTCCCAACCTCCCTGAGCAGCCTCTTCCAGTGCATCACTCTCTTTTATTATCACCATCCCTGAAGGTGTTCAGAAAACATGTGGGCTTAGCACTTGAGGACATTTATTTGGCTGCTGGTGTTGGGCTGACAGTAGGACTTGATCTTAGAGCTCCTTTTCAACCTTAATGACTGTGATTAGAAACAACCACAACCCCTCTTTGTTTTCCTGCACATGCAGTTGGAGGCTCCAGGCTCTCTTAGGAGGATGCCTTTGTGTGTGGGAACAGTTTTGGAGGGACTCCCAACACCAGACTCCCTGCCTCCTTCTCTTGGTACCCCCAGAGCCCTCACCTTTGGTGGGAGACCCCTCTGTGGGTGCTGCAGAGCTCTCTGCTCTCTCTGCACAGCCTCCTCCTGCTCCTGGCCTTTGGTAAAGCTGCAGGAGTGGGTGGCCCAGCAAGGGAAGGTGGTGTTGAGGCAGAGGAGGATGTTTCCTTCTTCATGTTCAGGAGAACCCAGAGCAGCCCAGGCTGTACATGGGTCCTCCCCCTCCAGCAGAATTCTCATTGAGAGTGATGGGTATTTTCCCTCCTTGGCATTAAGCCTCCCTCTGCTCTTCTTGGCTGTGTGGGACACCCTAAAAAATGAGGACTTGCCCTGAAAAAGGAAAACTCCCATGCCTGTAGCCACAAGCAGGGTGGCATTTGACTTGGAGCCCATCCCCAGGGAGGCAGTCAGCAGCCCAGGCACTAACAAAGCTGACAGAACTCACCTGCTTTTTGTCTGGGTTTTTTTTTCTTCTTAAATGTGCCCTTTACTGTATGACACTTCTCATCACCATATAAATTCACTGCCCAGCCCTTACTTTTCACCTGTAGAAGCTCCAGGGAGTTCAGGGCAGGTTTTTGTTTTCTTTTTTTCATCCGATTTGGTTTTTCACAGTTGGTGTGAACCATTTGCAGCCTATGGGTCATGTGTGTAAAGAGTAAAAGTAAATATTATTCCAGATAGTGAAAGGTCAAAGTGTTACATATGTTTGTCTTCTTTTCTTGAATAGTAACTGTGCTGATAAGATAAGCTAATAAAACACCATTTTAAAATCAATACTGTTAGCTTTGCCTCACATTCCTCCCTGTTGTTGTGGCTCTGGGCAGAGCACAAGGTGCAGAGTGCTTCCAGTTGTCAGGAGGATGAAATCCTGTCAGTTCACATAGAGATTTCCCTTCCAACCTGTGCCATGCAATTGTGATGACTCTGCAGGCAGCTCCACCTTTTCAAAGCATCTCATCCTCCTGGCAGATATTTGGGCCATGCACTGAGCTCTGTAGATGTTCCTTCCTCAAATCAGTGGTTTAGCATTTTCCTTGCCACTTGCTGTTTTCTTGTCTCACAGTTTTAAAAGCCTTTTCATCTGGACAGGGCTATTCTGAGCTGTCAAATCCTCCCATCCTTTCCTTGGCCTTGCTGGGATGTGAGCTTGGTTGCTCCAGGTTGGTTGTCTTGGTCAAGACCCTGACCTAGATTTTGTCATGTTTTCTTTGGTACCCAGACACCTTGGCTCCTAGTGACATTTCTCAGGGTCTCAGTGCATCTTGAATCCTTTCTCCCTTTCTTTATTCAGAGTTGTTCAGTACAGTGTCATGAACAACTTAGAGTCCTTCATAAAACTTGTTCCCTTTCACCTCATCTTTTTTCTCCTATGCATCTTAAAGTGGGTTTTCTCTTAATTTTTTATTTGCCCCTGGTGTTAGTTCTCAGATCTTCCTTCAATCCTGTAGCCAGAGACATTTGCCCTGGAGATCAGGACCTGTGCTTGAGAAGAAATCCCTTTGGGAGACAATGCTGAGATGGGACCTCCAGGTCTCTGGTGTGTCCCTTGGGTGACATTAGGTCAGGCTGGAGTGAGCTGTGGTTTCAGCTCCCTCTAGAGAGACCAAGTGAGAAGAGTCCCTTTGCCAGGTGCTTTCTCAGTCTCATCCTCAGAGGTGTCTTGCTCTTCTTCACCACCACTTTGCATCTAATGAGGCTGAAGCTACATCTGGGACATAATTTGGAGCTTTGTTTTTCCTTCCAAGGTAGGTGCTTTGGTCTCCTCTCTAGCTGATGAGTGAGCATGTCCATCAGATGCCTCGAGACTGTTTCTAGAAGGCAGAGAGGGGCTGGATTTCATAGAATCATAGAATGGGCTGGGTTGGAAGGGACCTCAGAGATCATCAAGTCCAACCCTTGATCCACTCCCCCCGTGGTTCCCAGCCCATGGCACTCAGTGCCACATCCAGGCTCTTTGGAAAGATCTCCAGACACGGAGAATCCACTACTTCCCTGGGCAGCCCATTCCAATGCCTGATCACCCTCTCCAGAAAGAAATTCTTTCTCATCTCCAACCTAAACCTCCCCTGGCACAACTTGAGACCCTGCCCTCTTGTCTTGCTGAGAGTTGCCTGGGAAAAGAGCCCAACCCCCCCCTGGCTCCAACCTCCTTTCAGGGAGTTGCAGAGAGTGATGAGGTCTCCCCTGAGCCTCCTCTTCTCCAGCCTCAACACCCCCAGCTCCCTCAGCCCTTCCTCACAGGACTTGTGCTGGATCCCTTCACAGCCTCCTTGCTCTTCTCTGGACCTGCTCCAGGACCTCTGCTGGTGTCCTGCTGACACATCTGTCCTGGAGAAAAATCCAGCTTGATCATTCATGGGATGATGAATACCACATCCCTCATGTTCAGGGATTCAGGAGGTGGGACCAGGCAGTGGGCAGTGGGCCAGAACTGGGTGGTTCTGCTGCCTCCTGCTCTGCTCTGCATGTGCAGAGCTCTGGTGTTCATCCACTGGGGCTGGCTGGGGAAAGGTGTTCTGTGAAATTGTTTCCTGGGTCTTTTCTCATTATCTTCTGGAGAGGGAGAGGTTCATACAGCTTCTTGCACTGCAGTGTTCAACATACAGGTTAAAATGATGGAGGGGAGGCAGCAGAGAGTCCTGTCTCAAAGTCCTACAGTGCAGGTTTACTCTGGGGTTTTCTTCCTAACCCAGCAGAATTCCCTGCATGGTTGTTTTGAAGAATTTTTAAATTCCTTTCCCAGCTGACTTCTTCTGTTAACTTTGGTGTGAACTTCTCATTCACACATCATCAGAGTTAGCCTCTCTTACTCCATCTTCCCATTAGAAAATTTAACATTTTTTCTTCTTCTGATGGGTTTTTTTCCCATCAATTTTGCTAAAGGCTTTGCAGGAAGTCACAGCCTAGTTTTATTTCCACTGTCTGAGCTCTGGAGGGTGTCCAGTGAATCCAGGTATTTTGCTGCTGGCCAAGGATGCAAATACCTTGCAGAGCAGACAGTCCCCTCTTCAATTTCCCTAATGTGAATTATTTTGGCTGCTTGCAGCAGCTCACAGGCAATTTATTTTTCCCTCAGTCCCCTTCCATGAGCCATCAGCTGCCCTGAGTGTTGTCTTTGGGTTTGCCTAAGGATCAGACACCTCATTTCTGTCTGATGTGACTTTCCTTGGGAAAATCTTTCCTACCAATGACAGTCACTTTGAGATCTCTTGTTACAAGGGGGGTTTTTCTTGCAGTAGCTGTGAAAAAACACCCATGGACACTTCTGGAGATGGGCTTCTGTGGTTAAGTCTCATCACAAGACTGGGTAAAGACTCAGGGGCTGTGTCCCCCTCTCTGAGCCCCCCAGCAAAAGCAGACTGGCAGTTCCCTTCCTTCAGTGCCCATGTCCCTTTGTCACCCCATGTGGGCTCCTCACCCACACTTATGGGTCCCAAACCTGTGGGGTGCTCTGGAGAACCTCATGGGGCCTTGAAGCAGCCACATGAACCCATCAGCACAGGTACCTTGCATGGGTGAGCTCTTGATGTCCAAAGGCTTTGAGTTTCAATCTCTGCTAGAATATTTGTGGTGATAAATGAGCTACAAAGACTCCTGGAGCTTTACCAGGGCATCTCCTTTCCTCCTCTCTGTGAAAGCTATGATGGGAATTGCAAGAAATAAGGTGTTTTTTGGACAGGCAGTGGCTCTTCTGAGCCAGGCCCAGTGCTGGAGCAGTGACAGCACTCAAAGGGCTCTCAGGATTTTTCTTGCCCAACTCTGGTCCCAGGTGCCAGGGCACAGGATCCAGAGGGGAGGTGGCACCTGAGCTCATCCCAGCAAGGAGCTTTACCAGGGAACAGAAGGGAAAGGAGGGGAGAGGAAGAGGAAAAGGAAAACCCCAAAACTGTTCCCTCCCACCATACCAGCAGCAGAACAGCCAAACCTCCCCTTTGCTGCTGAGGGTACTGTGGGTTATTGCATTTGGACTGGAGATGTCCAGCAGCACCCTGTGTGTCTCCTCAGGACTGTTCTGGCCTCAGCCTCTCCTCCTCTCCTTTCCTTGTCACCCCCTCTGGGTTTTGCTGGAGCCTGACCTGTCTTTTTTGTTCTCTTGCAGGTACCTGAAGAAAATATAAACGGTGTGGTCAATGCACTCCAAGTCAGTCAAGCTGAAAAGCATTAGAAATCTTCTGAGCTGGTTCCAGATGCTTTTTATTATTATAATAATTATTATTATTATTATAATTATTATTATTATTCTTTTTTTCTCACAGTATTTCTTGGAAAAAAAAATCTGAATCCAGAGAGTGACATGAAAAAGAGACTGTGGAAAGTTGAGCAGAAACAGCTCCAATAAGCCTTCGTTTTAATTATTATTATTATTATTATTGTTATTTTATTAAATTTATGAGTGAGGGGCAGGAGGAAAGGGAGTTCAGACAGTTTCCTGACGTTCAGCTCCAAGGTGAAGTGTCACCTGCCAGTGGTCTCAGTGGGGAAGGAGCTGCCCGGGGACCCTCTCGTCTCTGGCTGGAGCGCGGCGGTGCCGATGGCCACGTGCTTGGGTGCTGTGCCCAGAGGTTGGTGGCACAGCTGGGACAGATGGGCTGCTGGCTTGGAGAGAGCCCTGAAAGCAGTAAACACAAATGAAATGTGGAATTAAAACAGAAAAGACGTCGCATAGTGCTGGCTTGTCTCCTAGCATCAGACTCTCTGAGGACTTTCCGTCGTTGCCCCTGTTGGGATAGGATGGGAGCTGGGTTGTGTTTCCCCTGCCAAAACTGTTGGGAAAGGGGAGAACAATCCAGTTGGTTGCCCTTTTTGCTTGCAATCAAAGCCTGGCTGCTCTGTGAAAACCTGGGCAGGGGCAGCATAGCTCTGGCCACCTCCCAGCAGGTGATGCCACCAAGACTTCTCTCTGCATTGGAACTTGGCTGCTTCAGCTCAGTTTTCCTCCATCACCCTCCCACCACCCCCAGTGTCCTCCCTGCCATGTGTCCTGCTTCAGGGCAGCCGATGTCCCCTCATCCCTGTGTCAGAGCCATCCCTGAGTCCTTGTCCCCAGCAAGAGGAGGGACACACCTCTGCTCCTGTCCCTCTGGCTTTTTCCATCTGCTTTCCACACATCCATGGGGACACGAGCATTGTCTGGGGACCTTGGTAGCTTCTCCTGCACATCCCAGGCCACCTCAACCAAGAGCCACAGTGGACTGGCCCCAGCAGGGCCAAGAGGGTTCCCTGGAGCCCTTCTGCAGCTTTTTCTCAGCTCCTTCACCACCAGGGTGGCAAACACTGCCAGCTCCTGGCTATTTCCATCGGATTCAGTGGGCAACCTTTTAAAAATGCAAAAACCCTTCTGGTCTTGCTGTGGGAAGGTGATGGGGGCTTTTCCTGTGGGACAGCAGAGTGTGTTTGCTTCTGGCTTGAGCCACAGCTGTGGGTGGTGGCTCCAGATCATGCCCATGGCTGCTCCCAGTCCCATGGAGGACATCAGGGGCTGGTGTCAGAAGTGTCACCCAGGATGGAGGTACCAGCAGGCTGCACCACTCTGTGGTAGGATGGAGAAGCCATCTGCAGAGGATTCTACTTCTACAGTTGGGAGCCTGAGGATTTCTTGCATTTCCTGCACTTTTTCCAGTGGTGGTGTTGGTGGGAAGAAGTTGCAGAAGTGTTTTCCAGTTCCAGTGGGAGCTTTCCAGCCTCCCTGGGGGCAGCCCCCAGCCTGGTGTTTTGCTGAGGCTGTGGCAGGTTTGAGCCCAGGGATTTGTGTTCATCTGGAGGCAGTGAGCAGGCACCTGAAATCATGGGAACTGTGTGTGCTGGTGTGTGGGACATGCAAGCTGGTTTATACTGGTGTGTAGGACATACAGACAGGTTTGTACTGGTGTGTGGGACATACAAACAGGTTTATACTGGTGTGTAGGACGTGGAAACAGGTTTGTACTGGTACATAGGCCATGGAAAGACACTCTGTGGCTTACAGCTCCCTGTTTAGTTCTCCCTTCATGGTGCTGAGGGGCTGAATGTACCATTTGTGGTTACTGCCCCAGACACTGAGTTTCAAATCGTTCTGATTTCCCCTCAGTGGGATGTTTTGTGGCAGCTACACAGGGATCAGAGCACCCACAGGAAAAAGCACACGGATAACTTCCCAAAGCATCCCTGCTGAGAAGCTCTTGGGCACCTGTTTAATACTTCACCCAGCTCTGGGTTTTGCTGTTCTTTTACACAAGATTTCAGAATTACCCCAGAATAAGTTCTATTCACCCCAAATTTCTGGAGTCAAGGTTTGCTCCAGGTGCAGCTCCTGGATGGTTCTTTGGGAAGATGCTTTGGTCTCGTGCCATGAGGCTGGGGGCACAGGCTGTGCCATGCAGGATTTCAACCCACTTGGAGCTGTTTGGGGGTCAGGAACTCTTCAGGACCTGAACTGCTGAAGGGCTTCTCCTTGGGAGGGCAGGGTGGGGGGTTTGGAGGACTGGGCAGGGTTTTCTGGAAGGATACCAGCACCTTGGGTGGTGTACAGGCTTTCTGGGGGGCTGAGCCTGAGTTTTCCCTCTGTGCACGAGTGGTGTCACCAGGACAGGGTCACATTTGTGCTCCTGGGTTTTGTCAGCCCTTGGAAAATGATTTTTTAGCCACTTGCTGCATCAGTGAGGAGCAGCATCTCTTGCCCTCAGCACCTGTGGTGCTGCTGCTTGCTAAGGACCAGGACACACAGGGCAAGGAATTACTTGAAACAAGCATCAGCTGTACTGAGCCTTAAGAGAAAGAAAAAAAAAAAGAAAAAAGGAGAAAAAACAAATACTGTTTCAATTTTTTTTTTAGCTTTGCACTCAAATGGAGTTTTTAATTTAAATTTTCTCCTTCTTTTCTTCCCTGAGGGAGTCAGCCTTAAGTCTGTGAAATCTGTGGAAATCTTTGGGGTGTTTTAAAACCTCACAAAGCAGGAGGATGTCCCTGAAATACTTGCAGGGTGTAAAATGCCATCAAGGGATTCCTGTCTCTGCCATCATCCTGGGCTTCACCGTTTTATTCCCTCTCCTTTTGTCCTGAGCATCAAGACGATGGTTTCAGCCAGCTTGGGGTGGTTGGATGCTTTCCTGGGAGTGTTCCCCACATCCCTTTGCTGATGGGAAGGATGCCCTCCACATGCTGCTGGGAGGGAGCAGCATCCCTTGGGCACCCTGGCAGCACCCAGCCACCCATGAAACACTGGGCAGGGGCTGTGGGATCTTCCCAGGACACCCAGTGGAAGCTCAACTGTGAATCTGGAGTTATTCTGCTGTCTTCTGCCTCCTCCTCCCTGTTTCCCTGTCATTCAGCCTCCTTTATTTTATTTAATCCCCACCAAGGGTGCAGCCCCAGCTCTGGTGAGCAGAGGGTCTGCAGCAACCCC
The DNA here is from genome assembly GCF_003957555.1 of Calypte anna. NCBI lineage: Eukaryota > Metazoa > Chordata > Aves > Apodiformes > Trochilidae > Calypte > Calypte anna. The sequence goes on from NC_044264.1 coordinate 2,186,789, forward strand.
CTGTGGGCATGGGGCAATGCACAGCCCCTGGGTGCAGCAGGGGAAGTGACTGAAGCCTGTGGCAAACAGAGGATTTGGGGGTTTTAAGTGTGAATGTGCAGAGAACCAAACCTCATTGGGCCCTGCAGAGCCAAGGGGCCTTTCCTTGGGTTCTCCTGGCAGCACCAGCCATTCCTCCTGAGGTTGGGAAGATGACTTGGACACAGCACCCTGGGGGTGAATGTTTCCATGGAAATGCAGATCCATGCAGTGGCTTTTCCTTGCTCCCTGACTCCCTCCAGGGGGTTACCAGAGCTCCTGCCCTCCCTGCATTTGGTGAGGCCCTAACCAAGGAATGTGACCCTGTGCTGAAAGCTCTGCTGAGAGACAAACATCTGGCTGAAAACTGCCACCAAGGTGTGGGGAGCAGTGAGGGGACAGCAGCCCCACACCCCAGCCAGCCCAGAGCCCCTGGAACCCCAGGGATCTCAGAGCTTTCTTGGTTTTCATCCTTTTTTAGCTTTTTGCAGAATGTTTTGAAGTGAAGTGTGGGTGGATTTGTGGACTGGAGATGAATGGAGTTGCCCAGGAGGAATCTGGTAGGGTGGAAGTTTGGAAAGACCTTGGAGGGCAGAGTGGGAGAACCTCACTGACCCCTGGGGTCTTTCCTCAGCCCAGGGTCCCAGTGGTGACACTGGTGTCCTCTCAACCCTGAGAGATGATGCCAAAAAAAAAAAAAAAAAAAAAAAAAAAAAAAAAAAAAAGATGGGACCTTCCATCCTCTAGTTTTGGAGTCTCCTTGTTGATGGAAAATGCCATCAGAGCTCAGCTGCAGTTTGGGGTCCCCCTGCACCCCCCAGCTTTCTGCTGCTATCTCAGCATCTTGAGACTTTGGAAGCTGCTGTGCAGTTACAGTAAGAAGCTTTTTCCCCAAAGGATTCCTATCAACTCTTTTGTAACTTGAAAAAAAAACAAAACAACAACAAACCAACAGAGTTTTCCAGGTGCTGTATTCCTGGGCCCTTGTGGGAATGCTGCAGAAAGCACCCTGCTTGCCAGGGTGGCTGCTCTGAGCACTGGGGTCCAAAAGAGGACCCCAAAATCTGCTCAGCCCTCTTTGCCTCCTGAGACACTGAGGCAGGGGACAGGTTGCATGGGAGATCCCATGGAGCTGTCTCACCCTCTGTGTCCCCACTGCCCCCAGGAGCCATTCCCATGGCTGGAAGGGGACACAGAGGGGGGGTCCCTCTTGCTGAAGGAAACCAAACCCTCTCCTGCCTGACTTTGTGGTCAGGAGAGTATCTGCCATGTGGGAAGCTGGAGGAAGGAGTGAGGGGAAAACCCCACGGGTTTTTAAGGGCAGCCTTGGGATTCTTGTTTAATTTCTGAGGTCACTGCAGTTACCCAAGGAGTTGGCTCTGCTGCTGCCACTGCAGGGACTTTACTTGGGCTGCTCCCTCAGGGCAGGACTGCTCTGTAGGTGAACACAGGACTCTTCCCACCACTGCTCAGCCCCAGGGCATGGGGTCTTGGGGCTCTCCCACCCATCCATGCTGGTCCATGCAGCAGGACCTGCAGGCAGCCCTGGGCTTGCAGAACTCCATGGATTTTGGATGTGGCTGTGAAGAGGAAGCCTCCGTGGTGTCCTCTGGTGCCAGGAGGGTCCCATCTGGACAGGACCCTGTGCCTTTGAGCACTGGGAACAGATGCTGCTGCCTCCAGCTCCATGACCTCAGCCTTTTTTTTAGTTTCAACATAGAATTAAAAATGGAATTGTGACCTCTCTTCCCACCCCATGGTGTCACCATTCTTCCTTCCCCCCCCCTCCCCCAGGTTTTTATTTGCTCTGCACTTGTGAGCAGCTCCTGGAGCTTGGGGGGAGCCATGCAGAAGCACATCACATCCCTGTCCTGGGGGGCTGGAGGAGCTCCGGATGGGTCCTTTCCTGCTGAGTGTTGGGATCCAGACCTGCCCACAGCTGGGGCTGCCCTCACCTCTTGCCCCAGACCTCAGCACTGCTGCTGCCCCCGGTTGTGTCCATCCCATGGGGTGAGAGCTGCATTTGGGCACTGCTGGTACCCACACCAGGGGCCTGGTGAGGGGGTGTGTGTGTGGCACTGGCCCTCCTCTTGCCAGCCCTCTCACTGTCCTGTCCCCACTGCCCATGGCTGGGTCACTCCCCTTGTCCCTCCCCTTGTGCCAGGGTTTGGGTTCAGGAGACACAAAGCCAAGGAGTGAGATGTTTGTTTCCTCCCAGCACATCCTCCTCCTCCTCCTCCTGCCTCTGCAGCACCTGGGGATGGCAGGGACAGGGAGGGGACACTCATCTTGCCAACCTGGCTGGCTGGATAACCATGGGGACAGGCAGGGGAGAAGGAGACCACCCAGCAGTGATCCAGCTTTGGATGCTCTGATTCAGCCTTTGGAAAGAATCAGTCTTCCTCCCTCTCCCTGAGCTCCCCAGGCAGCCCCCTCATCACCAAACTCAGGGTATCAGTGAGGGTGGTCCCAGCACCAAGCTGTGCCAGCAGCTCCTGGTGCTGCTGGGGTTTGGGGGACTCCTCAGTGCTGTAGCCCCTCCATGTCCCATGGCCCCAGCCCCTCCTTGGCCTCTGGATGGCACCTGGGAGGGTTAATGTGGAGGGAATGTGCATGGAAGGAGCCTCAACATCCCCCCCCCCAGTGCTTAGGGAAAAGCTTTTGGATTGGCAGCTCCAGGCTGACCCCCTGGGTGAGGTCTTGGTTGGAGTTTACACTGTAACACTGGGTATACTGGGTACACTGGGAGCTGCAGGGGTGAGGGTGAGGATCTGCCCTTTTTAGGGTCTCAACTGCCTTGAACAACACCAAGCATTTTTCTCCTCCTCCCCTTCCTTTGGACTTCATAAAAAACCCAACTTTGCCCGGGGTGGCCGTAGCACTGACCCAAATTTCTGTCCCTCAGAGAGGCTCCAGCTCCCCCCGGGGCTGCCCCCTGCTCCCAGCTGCAGCAGAAACCTTCAGGTCCCTCTTAGAAACTTCATGGATTTGGCATCTTCTCTGTACCTGAACTTCTGGCCCCAGTCACCCACCCTCTGGGAGCAGCCCTGGGCACCCTGCCCTCCTTCAGGCTCAGCTGAAACCCCACAGGGTTGGTTGGTTTTTTTTTCCTTTGGAGTGGGGCAGCAAACAATGTGAGTTTGGTTTGGGTTTGGGTTTTTTTTCCCCCTCTTTAGCTACCAAACCAACTTGGGGGAGGGGTCTGCTGGCACCAGACACAATCCTGGGTCAGAGCTCAGGGGGCAGAAGGAATTGGGGACACCCAAAGTGTCAGTGAGGGTTGGGATGGGTTCTGTGCCAGGGGGAACCTTGTGCCATGGGCAGCAGTTGGGGATCATGGTGTGGAGCTGAGAAGTGGATGCTTGGCTTTCCCAGCAGGTGCAGACCCTTCTTGTCCTTGCTGGTCTTCTGCTGAAAAGCTGAGGTTTATGTACTGTATGGGAAGAAGAAGAAGAAGAAAAAAAAAAAAGAAACAGGAAAAAAAAAATAGAAAACAAATCCTAATGTTCTGAAATAAATGACAGTATATTTTGTACTTTGTAAAGTGTTAATTAAAATGAAAAAGACTAAAAAGTGCAACCCAGGCTGCCTGCTTTTGTACTGCTCAAACTGATGACAATAAAGCAGAGCTTGGCGTTGGCTAGAAGCTCCTTGTAGCTCTTCATTTGCCCTGCAGCCACCAGTGCCCTTTCCCTGTCCCTGTACACCCCTTGGGAAGGGGGAATTGTCCCCGAGCCTCCCTGGTGCCTCTTGCTCACCATGGATCCTGTCACTGGGTGGAGTTTTTTTTTTTTTCCCTCCTAGCAGTGGAACCCACCACCAGCTTCTCCATCCTGCTGCTCTTCTCTGGGAGTCACCAAACCTCCTGTTCTGGCCCCATAGAACAAGGACTCAGGGGAGAACAAGTCCATATTTATTTTTTTTTTCATATTCAGCAGCTCACAGGAGGATGTGAGATGCTCAGGAGCCACAGCCAGGACCCTGCTGGGGCACCCCTGCACCCCAAGAAGGATCAGGGAGAATTGTCCCCTGCAGCCTGGTTCATGGTGGGCACTGCTGGGTGCTGTCCCCAGCCCTGCAAGGAGAACCCCCCAGCAGTGCCAAGGGATGTGGCATCACCCCAGGGCCACCATGCTGGGTGTTTAAAGGGCAGCAGCTCCTACAGAAGTTCATAGAATCATAGAATCACAGAATTGGCTGGGTTGGAAGGGACCTCAGAGATCATCAAGTCCAACCCTTGATCCACTCCCCCCGTGGTTCCCAGCCCATGGCACTCAGTGCCACATCCAGGCTCTTTGGAAAGATCTCCAGACACGGAGAATCCACTACTTCCCTGGGCAGCCCATTCCAATGCCTGATCACCCTCTCCAGAAAGAAATTCTTTCTCATCTCCAACCTAAACCTCCCCTGGCACAACTTGAGACCCTGCCCTCTTGTCTTGCTGAGAGTTGCCTGGGAAAAGAGCCCAACCCCCCCCTGGCTCCAACCTCCTTTCAGGGAGTTGTAGAGAGTGATGAGGTCTCCCCTGAGCCTCCTCTTCTCCAGCCTCAACACCCCCAGCTCCCTCAGCCCTTCCTCACAGCAATTCTGCTGGATCCCTTCACAGCCTCCTTGCTCTTCTCTGGACCTGCTCCAGCACCTCAATCTCCTTCCTGAGCTGAGGGGCCCAGAACTGGACACAGGACTCAAGCTGTGGCCTCACCAGGGCTGAGCACAGGGGCAGAATCCCTTCCCTGGACCTGCTGGCCACGCTGTTCCTGAGCCAGCCCAGGATGCCATTGGCCTTCTTGGCCACCAAGAAGTTGTGGTCAAGAAGCTTTTAGCATGGGTTACCCATTTGTGACTCTGCTGGGCAAGTGTAGGAGCATTTCCCATCAGAATTCCCATCAGAATTCCCATCAGAATTCAGTGTGGGGTTGCTACTCTGGGATGCAGCCTTAATGTAGAGGTTGCAGAGGGGTTAAGACAGTAAAAAATAAAAATAAAAATGGACATGGGCTGTCAGGCCACAGCAGCACTGCCTGCAGGCACCTGCAAAGCAACTGCAGCTGAGGGTAAAGAGGCAAAATTCCAGCTTTTAAACTGCCCCCCAGAGCACCTGAGAGGCTTTGGTTTCTTTTCTATTTATTTGGTTTATTTTCTGGTGTTAGAGGTGTTCTCAGTGCCCAGGCTCAAGGCCTCCTGAAAGAGGGGATGGTGAAGGGGGAGAGGAGGCTCCAGCCCCTCACCAAAAAAAACAAACCCAATGACTAAAGAAAAGGTTCAGCACCAGATTCAGAAGAGCCCTGGCAGAGCAGGATTGTTTCAGGAGGATTTTGAATGCTTCAGGCTGATCATTATTTCTCTGACTCATTTGTTTTGGAAGGATCCTGTAGAGAAAGAAGCATTTGCTGTAATGCAGCAGGTGCCTAAAAATAAACTTTGGGTTTGTTTTTTGTTTCTTTTTAATGAGCTCTCAGGTGTTTTATTCCACTTGGTCACCAGACAAGCCCAACCTTACCCTGGGAGGGGCCTTGCTGGGGTCAGGATCTGCCAGGGGTGCAGATGGGGATGGGGACAGGGATCCCTCACCCCTTCCTTCCTGCAGCCCCGTGTCCCAGGGGCTGGGAGCTGAATCCATGCCCAGGGGCTCCTCCTGAAGCACTTCCAGGCTATTTTAAGCCAAACCTGACAGCACAGAGGTGTTTGGAGGGCAAATTACTCTTGCTAATCAATGCCAAATCAAGTAGGTTATTTTAGTCCTAATTTGAGTGTCCCTGGGCCATGCCCCCCCTCACTGCAGTTTATTTAGGGCTGCAGGTGTATTTTGGGCTGGTTAATTTGCTACTTTGAAGGACAAATGGATGCAAAGTTGCCTCCTGGCACCTACCAGGGGCAATTGCACCTCCCCAGGGTCCTGCCCCAAGGAGGGAAGAGAACTCTGGAGTTCCCAGGCTGCTGGGGGCAGTTCTGGAGTCCCCATCCCTGTACTGGGGTTGTCCAGAGAGTGCTGGGGGATGTGGCTTGGTTAAGGTCCTGTCAGGGTTAGGGTAACAGGCAGAGCTGGTGATCCTGCAGGGCTTTTCCATCCAAGGAAACTCTGTGTGATCCCGAGACCTGGAGAGGCCCAGGGACTGAGGATCCTCAGGGAGGTGGCAGCAGCCCCATCCCTGGAAGATTCCAGGTGAGGTTGGAGGTTGGGCAGGGCCCTGAGCAAACTGATCTGGGTGAACTGTTCTGCTCACTGCAGGGCTTGGACCAGGTGGCCTTGGAGGGCCCCTTCCAGTTCAAACCCCAGGAGAAAGGGGATTTTTAGGTTTCTTGTTATTTCTCAAGATCCCACTCTGGCTGTCAACTAATTCCCCAGCCCAAACCTGTTTTACAGATGAGGAATCTGTGATGGTGACTGGTAAGTGAGCTCCCAAGCCCCACAAACTTCCCATCATGTTTACTGCCCCTCTCCTGCTGATGGAGGGGCAGTAACAGAGCACTTGGGGGGCACCTGGCCCAGCTCAATGTTTGCCAGCCCCCAGCTCTCTGCCCTGAACCCCCCTCCCAGCACTGCTGGAGAATTCCTGCAATCCAAGTGCCACCAGTCCCACTGCATTAAACCAGCTACCACCTCTCCTTAAGGCTGAAGACCTTGCTGGCATCTCATTAACACACAGACTTTGCAATTAATTGCACAGCAACACAACCAGGTACACCATGCCATTAATCCTCATCCCAGCTCTCCAAGAGGCCTGGCCCCAGGTGGCAGCAGGAAGCACTGGTGAACAGGGACCTCCTGAGCCTCCCCAGCAGCCCCCTGCCCAGGGGAATTGTGAGGAAAACCTTCCTGACCTCAGCTTTTGATATTTATTTGCAATGCTTTAATAATCTTCCCCCTGTGAGGAGGACACAGTGACTCCCAGGAGGCCAAGGAGACCTTTGGGCAGCTCCAGCCACATGCAGGAGGTGTCAGAAATTACAGCAGAAAATCTGAGTCAACTTCACAGCAGCTTTCTGCTCCTTCTGCCCCAGCAGCAACACCAGGTACCCCAGTAACACTTCCCACACTTTATTTCTGTGTATTTTGTTTCACTTTTCCTGCACTTTATGCAAAGCCCTCCAAGACTGACTCTGGCAAGGTAGAGTTCAACACCTGAGTTTAGATAATTACCCAAGAGATCTGATAGATGGGGTCAAGAGGTGAGTGTGAGGTGTCCCCTGGGCCAGGGGGTTCAGTGGGGTCAGCCCTGCAGGCACAGAGGTGTCTCAGCTGCCAGAAGGTTCCTGTCACATCCCTGGGAACCAAAATGCTGAAGTTTCAATGCAGAGTGCCAGGCAGAGCAGCTCATGTGTGAAGTTAAACTCAGGAATATTCCCATGAGTAATGATAAAGATTTTATAAAACACTTTATTAAAAACATATGAGCTAGGACTTAGCCAAAATAATTGACACAGTATTCTGCACAGAGTGAAATGGTGCAACTCTGCCTGATATTTGGAGTATTTCCCAGGAGGCAGTTTCCCACCCTGAGATGTGGTGAGTTGCAGCTCCAGGCACACAGCTGTTCCATCCCATCCCATCCCCAGCAGGTTACTGTGTCCCGAATGTGGTCAGCACAACTTCTCTGCTAAGCAAGCATCAAGAAAAAAGGCTCTGCTGCTTACCTGCTCAGAGTCCTCTCCCTGCTAGGCACTGCCAAAAAGCCTGGCTGGTTTACAAGGGCCTTGGGAACAAAGCCACCACACCCCTGGGGAGGCAGAAGGGGTACACAGACTCCCCCAAAAAATCCAAGGCAATGTTTGGGGTCAGCACATAAAGAAAAAAGTCCCTGATAAGCAGTGAGTAATGTCCACTGAGCACCAACCCTGCTCACAGAAAGCTTTGTTTCCAGCCTGCCTCCATCAGCAGCTTGGACTGGCTGTGCCCATTGCCCACCTGGCCTTCCACCTCTGTGCTTCCCCTTTCCCTGCCTTCTTCAAATTACCTGTACTGCCCCCTGCAAACCAGTTCTCACTTTTCCAGCTCAACAAAGGAGTTCTTTGGGTGTGCAGTCTCTCAAGTCCTCAGGGAAAACACCTTCCCACCCAGGGGCAGAGCACTGCTCCTGCCTCCATCTCCTACACCACCTCCTGCCCTCCCACAGCCTGGGCAGGGTGCAGCTGGTGCTGGCTCCAGCAGCCAGCCTGATGTTTATGCCACATAAAGAATAATTCCAAAAAAGAGAAAACCTTTCCTTTGAGAAACAGATTTGGCTCAGCCCAACACTGACAGCCCTGAGCTGGTGACAGGGAAGTGGCCATAAATCCATAAATCAATGGCCTCTGCTACGGATTTCATCCCATGCCAGTCCTCCTGAGGGAGATGCTCTTCACCCTTCCACATGGAGGGAATTCACCAGCTCTGGGATGGGCTTCAGGCTCTTTGGAAGCTCCTTATGAACCAGCCAGAGCACTCCCTGCATTTCCACTCTCCTCAGGGAACATAAATCCTTCTGCAGCCAGGCCAGAGCTTTTCAATGATGCAGAGATGACACCACACCCAGGCACTGCTTGGGCTGTCCCAGCTCACAGTCACTTCTTCTTTGGCTTTGTGGGATGGGTTCTTTTCCAAGCAGTTTGTCAGCAGCAAGTCTTCTCATCAGGGTGCTGAGGCCCAGCAGCATCACTAGGTGAAAGACTTCACCATGCTGACCATATGATCAACTCCACAAGCAACATCCACCACCTCCCCGGGGACAGTCACCTGGGGCAGACACACAGAGGCAGGTTATTCCTCAAGCTGCTCCTCTGCACCCACTTTGTGTCCTATTTGTCACCCTCCTCCTGCTTCCCGTGCCAGCTGCTTTCACTGGGACCTGTCCCTATGAAAGGGCCATCTGGAAAACCTGGGAAGTAAGATTCAGGCACCAGATCTGCCTCTGCACTGAGCTGTGAAATGTTCCCTCCCTGCCTTCCCAGGAACATGGAAACCTTTGGAAGGACAGACCAAGAGCTCAGCATGACCAGGCTGAGCCAGCCAGGCAGCAGGAGGAGGATCTGCCCAAGCACCACAAGGATTTGCCAATTCTCTCACCAGCCAGAATTAAAGCCAGGCAACCAGCTCACCTCTGCTCTGGGAGTTGTGGCTTTGATGCTCAGGAGATCCCCCCCTTGCTGACCAGGGTGTTACAGCCCCCCCACTTTGGGTGAGCTTCACACTGCAGGGAAGCTCCAGGGAAGCTCTGAGGCTTTTCCTCAGAGCTAAGGGAGAGGGGAGAGAGCTCCTTCTGGGGCAGGAGGTTACAGACAGTGCCCTGGCAGCTGCTCCTGCTTTGGGTGATTGCTGCAGCACTGTCAGGCAGGAGTTGGCTCTTTGAGGGACCACAACCCTGTGGCCACACTCAGGGCAACCTGGATGTTCCATCACTCAGTGAATTCAGAGACTCCACCGGGGGAATTCAGGGACTCCACCCAGCCACAGCACTGGGATTTCAGGCAAAAGCTCCAGAGTTGGTCTTTTGTTCATTTTTAAAAGGAGGAGGAGGAGGCTAAAGAAACACATCCACTGCAAGCTGAGACACATAGGAAGGGACTCCAGGGTGGTCCAACTGATTGCCTTCCACCTCTCCTACTTGGCCTCTGTGGAGCCTGGGAACATCTGTTAGGCTGAGTGCTGAACCCAGAGCCAAAGACTCTCTACACCCACAGAGTTTGGCTCTCAGAGCCATCAGGGAAGGGAGTGGAACTGGAAGCATTGTGAAACAGCTATGAAAACACAAGGCAGCCCAGTGACCCAGCACCACCACTGCCTGACTTGGTGGAGGAGCAGGGGGAGGACCTGCTGCCCCTAGTCTGACCACCATGACCAAAACCTTCACCTACTTTAGATGTGTCACACAAATCTTTTGGGCCACTGGTAACCAATACTGCTGGTTTTCCTTACAAAAGTGGAGTGGCAGATTAGGAGGGAAGAGGCTGTAAGGGATAGCAAGTAGAAGACTGGACAGGAGGAAGAGAAGAAGTGTTCAGAAACTGCACAGCACCAGGTTTTGCTTTGGGATGTGTGAAATCCACACTGAAACAGCAGAGCCAGAAGACTGAAAAACTTCACTGCACACCTAAGCAGGTTAGGGAAGGACCTCTGGAAAACACAGCAGTTCTACAGTCACCTTGGGCTTCCACTTCTTGCAGAATTACTCAACAAAACTACAGAGCATGTTTCTGGCCCTCAGGATAACAAACACTAGCAATATACACTTGGCTGTAACAACACCATCCTTACCCTCCATGGGAAATACTGGTCTTCCTTTCTTCCAGTTCCTAGGCATCCTCTTAGGTTCTTGCCCCATACAAACAGTTCTCCTCTGTCTATACACATGGGAAGAAAAAAAAAGAATAAAAAGCATAATGAACAGGTCAGAGCCATTAAAAAGGATGAAATCTATTTGTGATGTTGGCAAGTGTGGCTTACAGTACTTCTGGGAGTATAAGGGGTTATACATGCAGCACAAAACCCATCAAGTTCAGCTCCAAGTACAAGAAAATGGGAAAATGATGCCTGATGAGCAGGACAAGCAGCAAGTTCTGGGCACAAATCTTTGCTTCCCCCTCTTATAGCTCTTGCTTTTGGAATTTTATTTGAGGAAAGAGTGCAGCAGAAATGATTCCAGGGAATCATTTGTGGGGAAGTGAACCACTTGTGCTGGAAGTCAGACAACTACAGCTGACCCACATCAGCACAGCAAACAGGGCAAGCAAGGCAGTGAGATCTGTCCCAGGGCATCACCTGGAGACTGGCAATTCAGCTGTCTGACAGAAAGGACCTTCTAGGGACAGCTGGGGAAAAGAAAACACCTGTGTTCAACAAAGCTGGGGGAGTTTTAAGCTGCTAGGCAAAACATGTACATCTCAGAAGTGCTCAGATCAGCCCCACAGTAGAGACAACCAAAATCATCTATAATATAAATAGAATTGAATCAAAACAGAGATTCTGATGTTTCCTGAACACCAGAGAGACCAATTCCAAGCACCCAGTAACCTCACAGACAGTGCCACACACGGACCTTCCCCCAGAAGGACCAAGCACAGTGGCACCTGGCACTTTTCTTATGTGCCTACACAGTACATGGGGTTTCTGTGCTGCTGCCCTCTGCTGCTCATTTTTAAGTGACTTTCAAATTCAAAACTCCCTTTTAAAGCCTGGCTTCAAGTCCACCACAAACTTAGCAAAGTATCACTTTGGGTGGGTGGGTGTCAGCAGCATGGGGTCAGTCTTTTTTTCAGTGGTGCTCAGTGACAGGACAAGAGGTAACAGGCACAGACTTGACCATAGGAGGTTCCATCTAAACATGAGGAGGAACTTCTTTGCTTTGAGAGAGGCAGAGCACTGAACAGCCTGACCAGAGAGGTGATGGAGTCTTTGTCTCTGGAGATATTCAACACCCTCCTGGATGCCATCCTGCTCTGGGTGACCCTGCCCTTGCAGGGACTGGATGATCTCCAGAGCTCCCTCCCAACCCTAACATTCAATTATCACAGAATGACTCTGTTATCACACCCTTTGTATATTGAATGTGTAGGTCCTCACACCTCATATTGCTAACTGAGAAGCCAAGAAGCTTTTCTTGGTCAGAAGAGGCAAGAAACCCTGACATCTACCTCTGATTTAGACTCTCAGTCCATTTATCAGATGAATTCCTGCTGCTTCTAAAGTGCAACTGACTGACTGACAAGGAAATGAAAAAACCTTGCAGATTTTCCTGTTTGAGAGGCAATTTTTGTTTGCTGTAGAAGAGTAACAATTTCTTCATTAAATCATAAGCTACTTCTAAAAATGACAGGTATGCATTAGCCACAAATTCACATTTTAATAAGCTTTATCCCAACTCTGCCTGCGTTAGAAACCGTGCTGACACCTCTACATGTGAGTGCTGCACAGTTTGGTTTAAATTTGGTTAAAGAAAGATGGAAGCTTTTTTTTTATTTATTTGCAACTGTGACCTCCCCACAACAGCAGGACCAGGAACTTACTGGTGAGGGCTGCAAAATGGCTGAGCCCACAGCGAACGTGAGCGACGCGGGCGTCCGGGCTGAGGTCTGAGGAGCCAAAAAGATTGGGTGGGATCATCTCTGGCACTGCTGTCTCTAGCAGGTTTGGTCCTTTCCCAAGAATTCCATATCCCCAGACAAAAACATTTCCTTCTTCTGCATTACAACAAGAAGACATCCTGTAAGAAAGTCTGTGCTTGGGAAATTCATGCCATGACCAAGAGTTAACCAGAGCCAAAGGGATGTTTTCCTTTCTCCCCGAGCAGCCCAGCACCTTTTGATTACTGAAAATTAGCAAACAATTCATTCCCATCCAGATTCCTTCAGTTTTTCCAAAGCTGTCCAAGCAGACAGAGCTTCACAGGCAAAACTTTCATGGGGAAATAATGCCAACATCAGCATGGGCTGGATAAAATACCTCAGCTTGCTGCCTGATGGGACAGTGTTTTATTATCGGTGCTTTTTCCTGTGAGGCACAGCCAAGCCAGCAGCAAACTCCTCATCCTGCCTGGCAGCTGCCTGAGCTGGGTGCTGGGAAAGGCAGCAGTGAGACAGTGTTAAGATAGGGTTGGTTGCTATGTCTGATAGCTCTGCTCCCTTCAGGCTAGGAGCTGAAATGTCCTCACAACCACCACTTCATAGATGTGAACATCTTCCCTGAGATGATCCTTCAAAAATGCAGCACAAACTTCCCCCTCACTCCTTGACTTTGCAGCTGTGCTCCACAGGTCACTGGCAAGCCAAAGCAGCCTTCACCAAGTTCCACTGCTCTCAAAACTCTACTTTCCAGCCTGTTTTTTCAGATTTGTCAGATTTGTACAGAGTCTGAAGGGCTCTTCCTTCTCTCAAGTGTTGCCTCAGTGCCCCCCCCCCAGATGCATCTTAGCACAGGACACAGAAAGCCCATGGGAGCTCAGACCAGCAAGCAGCCACCATGCTCTTGTTCTGCTTTGAGCTCACACAGCAGGTCCTGGAAGCAAAATGCTCTGCAGTTAGTGAAGATAACTCCCAGAAGGCATTCTTAAATCACTCAGCCCTCAGACCCCTGAACTGTCCTCACAACTTCCCTGTTCCCAAGTGAGCAGGATGCTTGCTCCATGGTGTAACCCCTTCTGCATGGCTTTGCTCTGAAAATGGTGATTGTAAAGGTGAACTCACCTGTTAGCACAAGATTGCCAGTTCCTCCACAGGCAGCCTCCTTGATCTTCCCAATCTTGAAAGGCAAATGTCTGGGAACATTCACCTGTATGAGGTTGTAGGAGAGGGATGAAGACAAAAGTTTCAACTTTTCTCTGGTCAGAGCTTCCACACACTGAACTCCTGATACAACCAACCTTTACTGCCTGAGTAATGGGCTGACTGCAAGTCCCAAGGGTAAAAAATTAACATGAAATTCATTAAGGCTGAGAGTGCAGACAAAGTGGAAAAATTTACCCACTGGAATGCTGACATGCCTGGTAACAAAGCTGGGAATGCTTAAGGTCTGCCCATATTCCTGGCTCTGTAAGTCAGGCACAAAGGGCAAGTCAATAGGTGATCATATTGTCAAGTCTTCACAATGGACAAGATCACTAAAATTTGGTCTCTGGTGACATTTTTGAACACACCAGGGGAAAATCACTTGAAGAAAATCCTTCTTATTTGATTCAGTTTAATACAACAGTATTAAACACACGTGAACAGTGACCTTGGATTTCACAGATAATATCCAGCTCTGTTGTCCCAGGATTTGGAATTTATCTGTGTTGTACCTCAAACTGCTTTGGCAAATGTGCCTTCCAACCACTTCAGAGCCCTCTGACCTCCCTCAAGCACCCAGCCAGGAAACTACCACACTGCTCAACCTGTCACTGTCTTCAGGCCTTGGGGGTCTCAGTAAATAGCCCTACAATCAGGATACACCAGGAGAGGCATGGGAAACAAAGGCACATGTTTTACTAAAGCTGTACTAATGCAATTGCCTGCTCCTAGCACTCTGCCAAAAATAGCCTGGTTATTAATTAATTCCCTGACTCCATTTCCTACACTAACTGTAAGAGAAAACCATCTCATTACCTCAGTACTCCAGTGTTTATTGTCAGGTCAGCACTGTATTTTTGCCCCACATGAGCTTGCTCCAAAAATCTTTTTATCTGTGAGACAGTGGGATTTGTTTAGGACTCATCTACCAAAGTTCTTATAAATTCATTAATGCACAGGAGTGGAAAGGACTTCCAGGGGTCCTCTGCACCATACTCAAAGCAGAACCACTTGACACTCCAGCTCAGTCAGCCACAAAACCACCTCCTGTCCTGAAACCAGCACAAGCACTGGAGCTGCAGCTCAGCTTGGTGCAAAGTTAATGGGATGGGGAAGAAGAGCACAGGGTGGACTCTTCCTTTTTACAGACAAACAGACTGGGCTGAGGTGACACAAGCCTTTGCCTATCACTACCTGGGAACACACTGCCCTAAAGCTGTGCAAACATTCCAGACAGATGGGTGTGTAAGCACAGGTAGAACCAGCCTGCTAGTGCTGATGCTTTCCTGCTGCCAAAAAACCCCTGAGCAGGGCTCAGTGTCTAATTTTAAACTCTGTACACAGCAGCTAAACTGAAACATGTAACAACACATCCCCAGGCCAACTGACCTGGGTGGTTTCTGTGACAGATGCCAACTGCAAGTATTCTGAATTTCCCCAGCCAAAGACATCTCCTTCATCTGACACAGCCAGACAGCAATCCCCATAGGAAGAGACCTGAATAATGTTTACTCCTGCAATGTCACCACGTAGCTTGGTGGGAACACTGGTGATGTTGTAGTGTCCAAGCCCTGAAAGAAAAAAAACAGTAGAGAGATGGTGAGGAATTCTTTTCCAGACATATTTTTAACACCTGCATGGGGCCATTTTGCCAGCTCATAACCCCATCACCCTGTCCCCAAAAGAAATCTTTCTGTCCACGTCTCTTGACTACCAGCTTCAGTGGCCAAGAAGCCACCAACCCCAGCTCTACTGGCCAAAGCCACCTCTCAAGAGCACAGAACTTCACACAATCACACCTGAACAGTTTTGGCCAGAAAAAGGCCACAAGAAAAAGGGCCTGGTTTAAAGATTCCATGCTAAGACTGCAGTGGCTGCTGAAGTTCTCTGTCAGCTCAAAAAAAGAAAGAAGCAGAAGAGATCCTGAAATGAGAACTGGGAAGGAAAAGCCTGCCCAGAGCCAGGGAGCAAACCTTCCCATGCCATTGCCATGTCCCTTCCCAAGCTTCAGAGCAGACACATTCTCCTCAGGCTGCCTGCTTGGATTGCCAGGGTGACATCCTAAAGCTCCTCCAAAAATGAACTGGTCTGTCTCAGAGTTTGGTTACCCAAGAGCACTGAGAACATCTGCACACAGCTGGAAACACACCAAGCCCCTTTCTGTCCACACATGCATGACAAACATTCCCCTAAATGAGGAGAGCTTGCTCTGTTCATCCACTCACTGACATAAAAGCTGAGCTGAGCTCCTACCTGTTTGTCCATCAGCTCCCCATCCACATGCATAGACTGAACCTTTCTGGGTTCTAAACAGGCTGTGGTCCTGCCCACACACAACCTGCACACAAACAAAAATCCAGAGCTGGTCAGGAAAGGCCACGTGTTCAGAACTGATTTAATGAACCATTACTGGCAGATAAACTGAGCAATCACAGAATTATTGAGATCTGTGATCATCAAGTCCAGATGTCCCTCCAGTGTACCCCTGCAATGCCCATCAGCTCAGGATTACACCTTTCTCTCCAGATCAAATGGCTCTACAGAGAGGGAAGGCTCAGAAAAGCACAACACAGCACAGAAAAGAGCAGAATTGTCCTTGCAGGAAGCCATGCATGCTGCAGCTGATTTGTTCTGAGATCCACAACGAGGAGGAGCTAACAGAAAGCTGGATTCAGCAGTGCAACACAATAAACCAACAAAGAGTAAATCAGAGATCTCCCTTCCCAGAGTGTTACCACATGGCTCCTGGTGCCAACTACAAACTGCTATTGATTCCTTGCCATCTCAGGGCTCAAGGAACACATCTGTTCTCAAACTGACATTTATGGTGAAGCAGCAGTCATGTCTTCCACAGGCCTGGCAGGAATTGAAGACAAGACCTTCAAAAACAGACATTAAAAGTCAGCTATAGATTAAAGGGATCCCCAAGTCAGCAGACTGAGTCCCAAGGACATTCAGCACAATATTAACTTCTGCAAAGAATGTACCAATGGCTCAACTTGAAAAAAAAATAAAATCCCAAACAATCCAAACAGAAGTTTTCAAGCCCAATTCAAAACCTCATTGGGATGTCCCATGGCATGCTCCATCATGAGTGACCCCTGTTTCCTGGGGTGCTGCATGGAACAGGAGCAATGTCTGCCCCCAGAATAGTGCTGCAGTGCTGCAGACACACCAGGGAACTGCTCCTGTGCCTGGAAATGGTGCAGCTGTGTGCAGACTCAGGGGTATTTACACCTCTTTGCAGCCCCTTGCTCTCCTGAAGCCTGCCCTAGGGAATTGCTGGCCAGCCCAGGTGGGCAGTCTCATGGCTCAGTTTGGAAATGGGGAAATAAAATGCAAAAGAAAAGAGTTGATATGAAAGTGGTATGAAAGTGCCAAAGGGTAATGAGAGCAAACAATCAGGACAGGGAGAGATGAGGCACCAGAACAACCACCCTGCTGTGCAGGTGTTACTGGAAGCCAAGAAAGCAAACAGTGCACTGGCATTCCCAGCAAATCCTTCAGGAAGTTCTGACCCTGCACTGCCAGCTGCAACTGCTCTGCAGAGCCATGGAGCAAAATGCCACCTTGTGCTTTTTATAGGCAAGGATATAGGAGATCACCTCATCATTTCAAAAAGCTTCAATATTGATTTGCACACTGATTTTCTTTTTTTTCTCCATTACAGAATCACTGACTGGGTGAGGAAGGGATCTCTGGAGATCACCTGGTCCAAGTCCCCAGCTCCAGCAGGGTCACTTATAGTGACACTTATAGGTTGTCCAGGCCCATGTCCAGGTGGCTTTTGACTCCCTCCAAGGAGGAAGAAGACTCCACAACCTCTCTGGGCAACCTGTGTCAGTAAAGAAGTGTTTCCTGATGATCAGAGGGAACCTCCTGTGTTCCAGTTTGCACCCCCTGCCTCTTGTCCCCCCCCACTGCACCACTGAGAGCCTGGTTCCATCTTCTCTGCACCCTCCCTTCAGGTATTGACAGACATTCCATAGACACCTTTCCAGCCTTCTCTTTTCCAGGCTAAATAATCCCACCTCTCTCAACACTTCCTCACAGGAGAGATGTTCCAGTCCCTTCATCACCTTAACAGCCCTTTCTTGGACTCCTTCCAGGATGTCCATTCTCTCTTGTACTGGGAGCCCAGAAAGGACATCATGCTCCCAGTATGGACTGAGCAGCAGGACCAGCTCCCCTGACCTGCTGGCAACCTGCTCCCTAATGCAGCCCAGGATACCATTTGCCTTCTCTACAGAGGGGCACACTGCTGCCTCATGCTCAATCTGGTGTCCACGGGGATCCCCAGGGTCTTTTCTGCAGAGCTGCTTCCCAGCCAGGTGGCTCCCAGCAGGCAGTGGTGTCTGGGGTTGTTTCTCCCCAGGTGTAGGACTCAGCCCTTCTCCTTGCTCAACTTCAGGAGGTTCCTCTCAGCCCAATTCTCCAGCCTCTGTCTGGCAGCACCACTCTCTGGTATCACTCACTCCTCCCAGCTTTGTCATCTGCAGATTTGCTGAGGGTACACTCTGCCCCATCATCCAGGTGATTTAGTGGAGATGTCTCCCTGTCACTAATTACCCCCCTGCAGGCTCAGCTACTCAGCCAGCTTTCAATCCACCTTCAGAATTCCATTCAGGTCCTTACCTGGACAACTCTGCTGTCAAACTCATTCAGCTGATGGATCAGATGGCTTTCACTGGACACCATCACACATCACCGAGAAGAGAAAAGGCAACACAGAGGATTTCAGAGGACTGCAACAAAAAATGTGAAGGCAGACCTGCTTTTACTTCACTCTTCAAAGAAGAAATTCTTTCACATGATCTCTTAGAGACCCAAAGAGCAAAGTTCCACTGTAAAATGGCTGCACAGAGAAGGGAAGAAGTTTTTTGTTCGCTTATTTAAAAAATCAAAACCTATCACTTTTAAAACACAACCCCCCCAAGGAGTTGGGGGTGGGAGCAGCCCTCAAACAGGTTCCCTAGTCTGGAATGAGCACAGACACTGGATAGCACTGCAGGACCCACAGAAACCAGAGATGAACCAGATTCAAATCCCAGAGCACAAAGAGTGTGATGTTAACATCCATTTCACTCTTTCACAAAAACAGGAATTCCAAACATTCCAACAACAAACTTCCAGTACCAGGGGATAAAAAACCAGCTAGCTAATTGCATCTATTTTTCTTAAACTCTCCAGGCCAAGTCTAGTGGAGGGAGCAATCAGCAAGCCCTCTTCTAGGCTCTGCCAGAAAATTAGTAACTTTCAACATATTCCCACCATCCACTTCCATCCTACAGAGCATTTTGAGACCATGCTGTGGTGTGGCCCACAAAACCCCCGTGAAGCAAAAGCACTACAGATTCAAAGGCAGTTAAGCAAAGAGCTTGAACAAGAGGATGCCTCTTTCATCATTAAAGGCCACTTCAAACACCCTCAGAAACTGCACTTGCACTCTGAGAGGCTGAGGAGAGGAAGAGCAACTACTAACACCAATTATCTCAGGCTGGGTTTGCTCTCTGTGCCCTGTGAACACTGTCAGCTGCTGACATCCTTCTGCCTTTTGTGAATGTGGTCAGAGAGGGCTCTGCCCAGCCTGGGTTTAAAGCTATTTATATGATGCCAGCAGCATAAAATCCTGTTCTCAGGCTCCTTGATCTCAAATGGCATCCTTGTATGACCACATTTTTCCCACCTCCAGGCTCATTCTCTAGGGTTATTCTCAGGCAATGATGTTTTTGACACTAAGGAAGTCCAGAATCTTTGGATTCTCACCTGTAAGTTTCATCTTCAACAACCTTCCGGCCACACTGTCCATAAGAATTGTTTCCCATGGTGAAAACTGAAAAACAAGGATAAAATGCACTGGTTTTATTGCTGTCCCAGCCCCCAAAAGCCTCTTTTCAGGTACACAAAACATTCCCAGGTGATCCTTGGGATGCAAGCTGGAACACAGTCCTGTACAAACTGGCATAAAGCTCTTTGCAACCCAAGTCCACTCACATTCCAGTGGCTGAATTTGGTTTTTTCAACAATATCCTGGTGATGTTGCTGCAGGCACAGGAGCAGTACCTGGAGCCCACTGGCTGTTTGTCATTAATTACCTAATTGATGCTGCTGTTGCCAAGGAGATGCAGAATTAGCTGAGTGCTCCCACAGCAGTGTGACAGCAACCAGCCCAGCAGCACTGGATGCCCCAGCACAGCACTGCTGCAGCAGACAACTCCCAGGTCTTCTGGAGAAAAAGCTGTTAATTAATTTATCTTAGAAATGGAGCACTCTGGGGCTTCAAGGGGAAAGTAACACAGGAGTATTGGCACAGCCATCCAAAAGAACTCAGAAACAGGTCTGACTGAACCTGGCTATGCTTCAATGAGGCCTGGGGCTGAATGACCAAAACCATTTGTTGTTTCAATTTGTAGTGAAAAAGCTTCCAGCACATCTGGAAGCTGAATGCCACTTCACTCTCACAAGAAGACACATCCTTTCACATGATCTTTTACATATCCAAAGAGCAAAGTTCCACTGTAAAATGGCTGCACAGAGGAGGGAAGAAGTTTTGCATTCTCTTATTTAAGAAGTTAAGAACTGTCACTTTTAAAACACAACCCCCCCAGGGAACTGGAGGTGAGAGCAGCCCCCAGACAGGGCTAAAGCCCTGCTGAACCCAAGCAGAGCTCCAGGCACAGTTCTCCTCCTTCCAGCAGGACAACAGCTACCTGCTCTGCTTTTCCAGGGCAGCCAGGGTCTAGCTCTAAAGGACAGCAGACAATCTTTGCCAGAGCCTTTTGTGAAAGCCCTCTCAGGTGTCCCTTGTCCCCAGCACAAGTGATACTGTACCTCCTTCCCTGTCTGTCAGGACCAGGGAATGGGCTCTCCCACAGGACACCTGCAAGACTCGAGTCTGCTGTGGCTTCTCCAGTGGTAATGGGATTGGAGATGGTTCCAAGACATATTCATAGCCCTTAGCTTAAGGAAGAGAGAGAAATTAAAAAGCCTTTCTAATTAAAACTGCTCCCACCAAGCAGTGCCATCATGAGCTGTTCCTTTTGTTGTACATACACACTTTTGTGACAAAAGCAGATATACTTTAGAAAACTAAGCTACTATTTGTAGTAAAAGAGTGACTGGGATTCACCATAGTGAGGGAGAAGTTAAAAGCCAGAGGGATGGCTGAAGGATCACACCCCCCATGCCCAGAAGCTGAATGTTCTTCCAGCTCCAGGTGGTCAGGCCTGGGAATTGGAGGCTTCCAAGCAGTTTGGTGAAGGAGGTTGGGTTACTAGAGAGCATAACACCAAGCACAAACTGAGCACTGAGCAACTGCTCACAAGTTTCAACAGTAGCAATCACAAACAGAGAGCACAAAAGGTGAACAGAAACATCTGAGGGCTTCATATTTAAAACCTGTAGATTAAAAGCCCTTCCAGAAGAAAGGAATGGAAGAAACATTAGCTAGCCTGGCTCCAGAGGGGATAAGAGATCTGTCATTTACCAAAGGAAAAGACAGACTGTACTAGAAGATTTAGGAACTTGAGGAATATGTAATCACTTAGAGTCAACTGGGAAAAAGAAAGGAAGGGGAAAAAACAGCAAAACATAAATCAGTGCTAGGGAAAAGGTTAAGGGGAGATAAAAAGCTCTGATATCAAAGAAAGACACTGAAACAAGTGAGATCAAACCCCAGGGGACCCAAAGCAGTGCTCTGCTCACATACAGCACTCCTGTAAATAGTCCTCACTGCCTCCAATTAAAACCAAAACAAACCAACAAGCAAATCTACAGGCAGCCTCTGGCACTGATGCAGAGGCAGCAGGGCTGGGAAGCCATCCATGCAATGAGGCAGGAACAGGCAGCAAAGTTTCTATCTCAAGAGTATTGGAAGTCAAAAGGCAAAAAAAAAAATCCTTTTCCTCTCTCTGTCCCCTCTAGCAGAGCCACACTGGGATCTGTGGTGAGGAACTCTGTATCATCTCTGGTAACACCTGAAGGAAACAATTAGGTGGCTAATTAAGGAAGGGTGGGAGTAAATGATGAGTAATTTAGGTTAGAAAACAGCTGAAGTTAAGAGCATGAAATACAACTATCTAAAAGTCAGGTTGCAGCTACAGGGAGGAAGTGTTGGAACTCCCAGGTAGCAAGTTTGCAACACTGAGTAACAAGCAACACATCCAACAGGAGCTTGGCTGTGGAAAGTTGAAGATCCCACTGATCACCAGATCCTACCCAACACTGAACCCTCCCTTCCTTAGGAGGACTTGAACTGCAGAACTATTTAACCTATTGCTGCATTCTCTGGAAAAAAATAATCAGGTGGTCAGAGGAAAGACAAGAAAATGAGTAAGAGCTGAAATCTTGTCCTGGTTTGGGCCAGGAGAAAGGGGATTTTCTGTCTTGTACTTTTGCTTTCAGCTCAGTCTCTTGTAAGGAGCTGCACTTGCTGAAATTAACAGCAAGTTTCTCAGTGTGTGCTTCTAGGACTGATAACACTTGATGTTTATAGTTCCAGCCAGAGCCTGGTGTGCAGAGCCAAGGACACTGCTCAGCTCTGAGGAACATTTTACCCTCCAGAAGGAATAAAGAGGTCCCACCTGCAGCCTCCTTTGGGGAGGAACGGACAAGATAGATGCCAGAACTGACCAAACAGAGGATTCCATCCCATACACCTCATACTCAGGAGAAATTTGAGGCATCACAAGGGTCAGATCAGCTTCCTGTTCTACCTGCATTTACTGCTCCCCTTCCTTCACCTGTTCCCTGTTTCCTTCAGCATCCTGGGGGGATTCCATCCATTCCTCTGCCTGTGCTCCTGATCCATCCCAGCCTGAATCTGTGTGTTCCTGCCTCCAGCTCCCAACTGCTGCTGACCCCAGGATTCCAGCCTGGACTTTCCCAGGGCTGCCCTGCAGCATTGGTGGTGACGTGAGAGTTATTGGGGGAAAAGGGGGGAGGAACCTGGTATCCATTTTCCTGTATATTTGTATAGATTTAGCAATTTTTCCTATTTATCATTACTGTTTCATTAAAGCTGTGCAGTTTAGTTTCCAACCCATCAGTCTCTCTCTCTTATTCTCTCTCCTTTCTTTATCAGGGAGGAGAGAGATTAATAGAGAGCAGCTCTCACTGGGTTTAATTGCTGGGCCAGTGTTAAACCCTGACAAATCTTTAAAAGGAAAAGGGAGTGGAGGCTTTTCCTCTGGGCCCTTCATTTTGCAGCTGCTGCTCAAGAACTCACTTGCTGTCTGCACTCTGGGAAATCCCTGCAGTTTGGCAGCACCATGCACATGTCTGATCCTGCACAGGAGCTGCAATTTTCTTCTGCTTCTCCACTAAGTTTAATCTTTTGCCCACCTCAGATGTACCACACCACAGGGGATGACACCCTTAAAGAGCATAAAGAAGAAAATTGCTTTTAATGTGGTTTTTCCCCAGTTGTTCATGGAGGAGTTTTTTTCAGTCAGAGCCAGTTGTTCCATAAGGGAAGTTTGGGCTTTTCTTATCTGTCTTAGGTGGCAATATTCTGCACAGAAATCATCATTAAGGAGAGCCTGGTGAAAGACAAAACGACTGAATAACATGTTTGGCCTTCAAAATGTAATTTGGTGTTAAAATTAAAAAAAACCAAAACAACCCAAGAGCTTCACACAAAATGTCACTGCTTGTACAATAAGATTTTTGGGGGGAAATCCCATAAATGCAATGGCAGCAGAGGGGAGAAAACCTTACCAAAAAGCAATTTATTATCAAGCCACAGCCCCAGGAACACTTTAACCAACACCCACTCAGTGCTGCAGAGCAAGGAGTTACACCCAGGCAACACTGCAAGAGCAGAAACCTGGTTAGAAAGCACATAAAAATGTAACCAACTATTTTTAAGATCTTTCTTGAAGAAAAAAAAAACCACCCCAACCAACCAAGCACCCCCCTGTGCCCTGCACCAAAGCCTCCTGGACATTTTTCCATGATTTCTGCCCCCCAGTTTCCCACACCAGGTGTATCCTCCAGCCCCTACTCCATCCTTACTTCGATCTCTTCTGCTTCTCTGGAATCCAAGCTGGGAATCCTTGTTCAGCCCCATGCCCCACACTTTGATGATGTCTGGGGTTTTAGAGGACAGCAGTGTGAATCCATAGCCACAGGCAGCAGAGGAGATCTTGGGAGGCAAAAAAAAACAACAAAACAACCCCACTGTTTAGCTGTAAACCCCCTGCTACTCCTCCTTCATGAGGCCAGACCCAAACCCTGACAAATTAGTGGCACAGTTGGGCTTTTTACAAAAAAAAACAACCCAGAAACCCTCCGCCCTGGGGAGCACAGTGCTGGCAACTCAAGTCCAACATTACTGCCCCGGGGTTCTGGTTTTGTGTGCTTGCATTTTTTAATTATTTTTTTTTTATAATTTGGATGGTTTTGTTATTTTGGAACACAACAGGAAGATGGATTTGCTGACCTGCAGCAAGTGCAGCTAAAACCAAGCAAACAAGCCTCTTGGCCAAGACCCAGGAAGCAATACTAAGCACACAAACACCCCCTTTTTACTCTCTTTTTTGCCCCAAAAAAGAGCAGCTCTGACTTTCTCTGGCCAGAAGAGCATGTCTGAAACATGCATGGATACATCCCAGAGGTGTGTGTAAAGATATAGGTACATATCTATATATATATACGCATTCCAGAGGTGTGTATATAGATATAGGTACATATATATATATTCCAGAGGTGTGTATATAAATATAGGTACATGTATATATATATATGCACATTCCAGAGGTGTATATATAGATATAGGTACATATATATATATTCCAGAGGTGTATAGATATAGGTACATATATATATGCACATTCTAGAGGTGTGTGTATAGATATAGGTACATATATATATATTCCAGAGGTGTGTATATAGATATAGGTACATATATATATATGCACATTCCAGAGGTGTATATATAGATATAGGTACATATATATATATATTCCAGAGGTGTATATAGAGATATAGGTACATATATATATACATGCACATTCCAGAGGTGTGTGTATATATATAGGTACATATATATATTCCAGAGGTGTATATATAGATAAAGGTACATATATATACATTCCAGAGGTGTATATATAGATATAGGTACATATATATATTCCAGAGGTGTATATATAGATAAAGGTACATACATATAAGTTCCAGAGGTGTGTGTGTATATATATATATAGGTACATATATATATATTCCAGAGGTGTATAGATATAGGTACATATATATATGCACATTCCAGAGGTGTATATATAGATATAGGTACATATATATATATATTCCAGGTGTATATAGATAAAGGTACATATTTATAAGTTCCAGAGGTGTGTGTGTATATATATAGGTACATATATATATATTCCAGAGGTGTATAGATATAGGTACATATATATATGCACATTCCAGAGGTGTGTATATATATAGGTACATATATATATATATTCCAGAGGTGTATAGATATAGGTACATATATATATGCACATTCCAGAGGTGTGTATATATATAGGTACATATATATATATATATATATATTCCAGAGGTGTATATATAGATAAAGGTACATATATATACGTTCCAGAGGTGTGTATATAGATATAAGGAGACATTCCAGATTCCCTGCTGCTATAGTTACACCAAGACCCCACCGTGCTCCGTGCTGTTATATGAATAAAAGCGGAATAACGAGCAGAAAGCCTCTGGGCTGCCGGACCGAACCGCCCGCACAGCTGGGAGAAGGAACCGGTCCGGTTCGGCTCTCAGCACACCCCTGGGCCCACCTTTTCCACCGTCTCCAGCCTGTAGGGAGTAGACTGGATCCTCCGCGGGTTCTTCCAGCCCACATCGGGCTTCACGAAGCTGGGGATGCCCAGAGCTCCCGAGTAGCAGAAGCCCCAGACGAAGACGCGATCTTTCCTCTTGGCCGCTTTCCCCACGTACTGGAAAATCGGGGCGGTCTCCTCAGCCTCCTTCACCTGGCGGAAGCTTCGCGGCCCGGCCGGCTTGGACAGAGCCCTGCGGGGAGCCGGGGGCGGGCGCCGCGGAGCCCTGAGGAGCGGCCACATCCTGGGGGTTCCTGAGGCGATCACGGCCCCGCCGCCATCTTCTCCATCCCCGTCCCCGTCAGGCGCCGCTTCGCGCATGCGCACGACTGAGGAACCGCCCTGAGGGACCGTGCGTGACCCCGGCCTTAAAAGGGCAACGGCGGCCCCGGGTGGGACCCACCGGGAAACTCGGGAAGGGGGCAGTTCGGGCCGGAATCGGCACCGGGTGCCAGAACCGGAGCCAAAGCCAGACACTAAATCCGGACTGACACCCAGAGCCAAACCTAGAGCAGAACCAGGAACTAGCTCCGTCCACACGCAAACCCAGGCCCAAGTCAAGACTTACACCCAGCTCCAAACCTAGACCTGGACCCAGAACTAGCCCTGAGTCTGGACCAGATCCAGACCCAAATCTGGACTTACATCCAGCTCCAAACCTAGACCTGGACCCAGAACTAGCCCTGAG
Source organism: Calypte anna (assembly GCF_003957555.1). NCBI lineage: Eukaryota > Metazoa > Chordata > Aves > Apodiformes > Trochilidae > Calypte > Calypte anna. The sequence continues at coordinate 2,212,574 of NC_044264.1, forward strand.
TCCGGTCCAGACCCAAATCTGGACTTACACCCAGCTCCAAACCTAGCACAGAACCAGGAACTAAGCCCGGGCCAGACCCAAACCTGGTCCAGACCCAAGCCCAGACCCAAATCCAGACTTACAACCAGCTCCAAACCTAGACCCCGACCCAAAACTAGCCCTAAACCTTGTCCAGACCCAAGCCTCGTGTCAGACCCAGATTTAAACCCAAACCAAGACCGAAACCCCCACACTCAGACCCAGACTCCATCCCAAACCCGACCCAAATGACACCTGGACCCAAACCCAAATCGATGCAAAGCTGTACCTAGGTTCTGTCCCAAACCTCCATGCAGACCCAAACCCATAAAAACTATAAAATGTCTCTGCTTTATTGGTGAAATCATTTCAAAATACATTGAAATACGTTTCAAAAATCATTCAAAACACAAGGAGGGGATAACAGGGGCTCTGGTTGGTGCCCAGGGGCTGTGGGGGTCAGAGCAGGGCTGGGTCCCTCCTCAGGGTGCCATTCCCTTGGGTTCACTGTGCTGGTGATGGAGTTGGGTGCTGGGCTGCAACCATCTGGCCCTGGGGACTGCAGACCCAAAATCCCCCCCAGGAAGGCTCTGAGCCCCGGGCATGCAGAAGGTGGTGGAGATAAAGCATCATCTGGGGGTGTGGGGGGGCCCCGGGGGGCTCAGAGGATCTTCCTCCTGGTGCTCTCAGTGCAACGGGTCAGGATGAGATCCTTGCTGGGACGAGGAGGAACTGCAGGCTGAGCCTTGGGCTTGCTCTCCTCCTCCTCATTTTTCTCCACTGAGGGTAAAACCAGAGGTAGAGATGGATCCCCAGCACCCAACACCTTCCCCTGAATGCTCAGAAGCTGCCTGTGGAATGGTCACCAAACCCTCCTGCTCTTCCTCCTGCCTTACTGGGGTGGTGGTCTGAGCCCACCAGTTCCCAGCTGGAAGCTCTGCTCAGGGCTGCTCTCCCTTGGGAAGGGCATGGATCCTGCGAGGGGATCAGACCCAAACCTCAGCAGCAGCACCCAAAGCACCTTCACCACCCCCCTGAGGGTGCTGTGCTGACTGATCACACACAATAAAGGAAACAGCAGCACGGGGGGGTTGGGTGCAGGGAGGAAAGCACAGGTCCTAAATGTGCTCAATGCCCAGCAGGACCCTATTCTGCTCCTTTTCTATAACCAGAGGAAAAACCAAACCCAACATCTCCCTGCAGATGCTTTCCTCCCAGGAGAAGGGTGGATAAGCAAAGTGTGACCTCCAGCTGCTGTCCTGCTCCAGAAATCCTCACGGGGGGGTCAGACTTACTGATGACATCAGCCTTGTTCTGGAAATTTCCCCTCCTGTTCCTCTGGCTCTGGATGTACCTCCTGCTGTTCCTCCTGTAGGTCTCCTGGCTGATCTGCCTTCGGCCCTGCTTGTGGATGCTCTTTGCGTTTCGGATGCTGGATCTGCACTCAGACAGAAAGAAAACTCCCAGTTGCTGCCCTGGCAGCTCCCAAACCCACCCAACTTCTCCTCCTCTGCCTCACCCAAACCCCAACATCTGCTTGGAGGGTTTGGCTAGTTTTGGCAGCAGGTGGCAAGCAGCCCTGGAGGGTGAGGTGTAGGTGATGTGTGATGCCCAGAGTGCCAGGAGGCAGCTGGAGCACAAGCCTGGAAAGCAGTGATGGGGATGGAGAGCTGGGCTGGGAGTAAAGCTGAAAGGATGAAACAAGCCTGAGGTTTATCCAAGAAAGCCCTGGAAGTGATCTCCAGCCCTTTTGCTGGATGGATCTCCCTGGGGTGGTGTTTGCCATGGCCCCCCAGCACCCCAGGGTGAGGGGAAGAGCACAGGGGATGTGTCAGGGTGCAGCTGGGTGTGCAGTGCTGAACCCCCACAGAGAAACTCCTGAGAGCAGCCTGGGCTTTGTGGTGGAACCCCCAGCCTCAGGGACCATCCTCAGATGAGGGAGAAGGCTCCTGACATCCCTCCCATGGGGTTGTCCTCCTGCCTCCAGACCCTCTGGTCTGAGCCCCATGCCCCCATTGGCAGCTCACCAGCTTCATCAGACCATGGAATGGTCTGGGTTGGAAGGGACCTTAAAGATCATTTATTCCCAATCCCCTGCCATGGGCAGGGACACCTCCAGGTTGCTCCAAGCCCCATCCAACCTTCAACACTGAATACACAGAAATACACAGAAATATACAGAAAGTGATGGAAATACCAATTTTGGATGTTGTTTCCACTATGCAGCTGGATGGAAAAATACAGCCCAAATTTTAATGAAACAAACCCACTCCAGAAGCTCAGCAATTCAGATTAATAGCATCAACCAAGCCAGCATTGGAAAGAACCTTAAAAATCATCTAGTTCTGACCCCCTGCCATGCCCAGGGACACCTCCCACAGCCCAGGGTGCTCCAAGCCCCATCCAACCTTCAACACTGCCAGGGATGGGGCAGCCACAGCTTCTCTGGGAAACCTGGGCCAGGGGCTCAGCACCCTCAAATTAAAGAATTTCTTCCTAATGTTTGACCTAAATACCCCTCATCCAGTTAAAAGCCATCACACCTTGCCCTATCACTCCACACCTTTGCCCAAAGTCTTTTCTCAGCTTTTCTAGAGCCCCTTCAGCCACTGGAAGGTGCTCTGAGGTCTCCCTGGATCCTTCTCTTCTCCAACTCTCTCCCCCTGGCTCCAGAGCTGCTCCAGCCCTGGGATCATCTCCATGGCCTCCTCTGGACTGGCTCCAACATCCCTGTGTCCTTCTGGTGTTGGGGACACAACGCTCCAGGTGAGGGGCTCACAAGAGTGGAGCAGAGAGGGAGAATCCCCCCCCTTCTCCTGCAGTCACACTGCTGGGGATGGATGCAAATGTCACAGCAGGGCTCAGCCCAGGGACAGCATTCACCATGGGGACCAAATCACTGTCCCCAAAGAGGCCACCTCCCCCAAGGGTATCAGGAGCCACCCCTGTGCTCAAAGGGGGGGATCTGGATTATTTTACACAGTCTCACACTCAATTTGTTCTCCAGCAGAGATGGATTAGGGCAGACTTTGCATCAAGGATGCCCTGTTTTCTTGTAGGGAAAAAAAGAAAAGCTAGCAGCAAGCTCTGCCCATCCTAGCAGTGCTCTTTGCATTGGAATTAATGAGTTATTATTGCTTTTTATCTTTTAATAAAAATAAAATCCCTTCCATTAGCTTAAATCCTCCCATCAGATGGGGTCATGTGGCAGCTCTGGTTGGTTAAATCTCTCCTCACTTCTCAGAGATTCAGGGGGAATAAGAAAGGAAATAAGGCCAGGGATTAAGGAAACAAGAAAAAGGCCAATTTGAAAATAAAACAGGATTAGCCCAGAAAAGCAACTTTACAGAAGGACAAGGAGAAATGCACCAGGCTGGAGGAGCAGCAGGAACAAGGACCACGTGTGTGTCAGAGACTTTGGGGTGCAGGATGGGGAGCACAGAGCTGGGATCTGCCTCCTCCTCCTCTGCCTTTCCCAGCTCCCACCTCCTTATTGCCAAGGGGAGCAAAGGACACCACAAACCAGTCCCTGGTTTCATTTCCCCCCCCCCAGAGAAGCAGAATCCTTCTCCCCAGCCAGGACTCCTCTCCTACCTCCGGGGAGGAGCTCTCCTGTTCCTCAGCTCACTCTTCCCAGGGCTGTTCTCCTCCCCAGCTTTCTGCAGGTACATGGAGGGATAATAACCTGTGTTTTCATCCTTCCTGCAGGGCAACACAAAGCAACGCACAGCTTGCAGCTCTGTCCCCACCACCTCCCCACCCTTGTGCCCAGCAGGACTGAGGATGCTGGGGGGGCTGTTACACTGGATGCTTTTTTTTTGTTGGGAAAAAGCCAACCATTAACCCAGCCCTTCCAAGGCCACCCTCAGCTCCACAGCTCTGAGATCCCTCAAGTGATGGGGACTCCTTGGGCCAGGGCCTGACAGACCTCCCAGTAAAGAATTTTTCCTAAGATCCAATTTCTTCTCTTGCAGGGGGGGTGGTTTCAATGTCCCCTCAACTCCTGTGCCTGTGGCTCTTCCTGGAGGTGTGGTAGGCAGAGGGCTGAGGGATGCCTCTCAGCTTTCAGGATCTCACCAGCTCCTGTTATCCCCTCACCTGGCTCAGCACCTCCTGCCAGACAAGAAACACTTTCTGGTCCCTGTCACATCCCCCTCCAAGCCTGGCATGCCCACCAGCACCTGGAGATCCTGCCAGCACAGGCTGGGACAGGAGGGCATCTCCTGTCCTGCTGAAACCTGCAACTTGGGACCCTCTGGAGCATGAAGGAGCTGGGGATGCCTTTGGGAAAGCCTGAGGTTGCAGGTGAGACAATTGGGGGGGGGTGAAAGCTGAAAATCCAACTGTGCCAGAATGCTTGGAGGCAAAAAATAACAGACTTTAATTTCCCATCTGCCTCTGTCTTGGATATCTCTGAACCCCCCAGCAGAGAAAACCTCAGCTGCAATGTGGCAAAGCCACTGGGGGTTACTGGGAGCAGTGCTGGGCAGGGACACCCACCCACCAGTGACTTGCAGAGCCCTGATGGGGGAAGCCCTGCCTGACCCCCCCACTCTCCTCCTTTCCCTGTGTTTCCTCTCACCTGACAACCCACCAGCCATCCAGCAGCTTGTGGATGACTTCAATGGTGTCACCATCCTGGAGGGTCAGCTCATCCTCCTCCACTGCTCTGTAGCTTTTCTGGACAAGGTACTGCTCACCTGCACACAAAATGGGGACAGCAGGGTGGGTGCCACCACCCCAGGGACAGGTTCCATCCTCTCCAGCTGCTGAGGAGAGGAGGCACCCAGCATCTGCCCGAGGTTCCACACAAGACCCAAGGTGCTTCAGGTCTCCAAGTTTGGATTCAGATTTCCCCCAGCCTTGCTGGTGCCTCTGGCTCATCCCAGCCCCTCTCCAGGAGAAAGCTGGGGAATGCCAGCAGTGGGAGCACCCCCATGGCTGCTACAGAGCATGTTTGCAATTTGGGTTATTAAATGAGGAAGAAGGAAAGGTTGTGCTCACAGCAGCTGTTGCAGGGTGCTGAAAACCACAAAGATAAAGCCCAGAGGGCAATCAGTGTCACAGGCTGGGTTTGGTGGGAAGGACCTTAAAGATCATTTATTCCCAAGCCCCTGCCATGGGCAGAGACACCTCCCCCAGCCCAGGGTGCTCCAAGCCCCATCCAACCTGGGCTGAGACACTGCCAGGGATGGGGCAGCCACAGCTTCTCTGGGCAACCTGGGCCAGGGGCTCAGTTGCCACGGATGCCCCCTCTGCCATGGGGGGTGATGCAGGGGTTGATGAGGATGGGGCAGCACTGGGGGGACCTGCACCCTCCTTTGGGTGCTGCACTGTGCTCCTTCACCCCCCCCAGCAGCTCAGCATGTCCCCAGCTGGCTCAGGTGCCACTGGATGAAGATGTGAATCTGTGACCAGCCCAAAGGAGCTTTTAATGGTCAGCTGGAAGTGATGGGAAGCTCCTCAGGTTGAGAAAAAAACCATTGAACCCTGGCATTTATCCTTCCTGGCAGCTCCTACAGAAACATCTCACTGCCCAGCAGTGCTGCTCAGAGTGGGACCTTTGCCATGAGCCCTGGAGCAGCAGCAGGCTGCCCTACCCCCCCATTTCACCTGCATAGTTGGGCTCCTGCTCTTCAGACTCATCAGGACCATCCATGGGCTCCAGGTAGGCAGCTGGCACCCAACCTTGTTTGTTCTTCAACTGGCAAAACCACCAACCTGAAAAGAAAGAAGAAGAAAAGAAAAAAAAAGGGAAGAAAAGGAAAGGAAAGGAAAAAGAGAAGAGAAGAGAAGAGAAGAGAAGAGAAGAGAAGAGAAGAGAAGAGAAGAGAAGAGAAGAGAAGAGAAGAGAAGAGAAGAAAGGAAAGGAAAGGAAAGGAAAGGAAAGGAAAGGAAAGGAAAGGAAAGGAAAGGAAAGGAAAGGAAAGGAAAGGAAAGGAAAGGAAAGGAAAGGAAAGGAAAGGAAAGGAAAGGAAAGGAAAGGAAAGGAAAGGAAAGGAAAGGAAAGGAAAGGAAAGGAAAGGAAAGGAAAGGAAAGGAAAGGAAAGGAAAGGAAAGGAAAGAAGGAAAGGAAAGGAAGGAAAGGAAAGGAAAGGAAAGGAGCTGGGGGGGTTGTGGGGCACCAGGGTTTTCCCCAGCTCGGGTCAGGCATCCACGTGGCTTGGACAGAAGGGACAGTGCTGGGGACACCCTTGTTTACATGGTGCAAGCAGGGACCTTGGCTGCTTCCTCTTGGGCAGGAAACCTCACAGGCATGTGAGGGGCTGCAGGGTTTCCTAGGATTGCCCCACCAGCTCCCCAGCTGTCATGTGGCTCCCTGTGAATGTGAGCCATGTCCCAAGTTGGGGGGGGACACATACACAGAGAGGTTTGGTGCTGCTCTTTGTATTTCCTCTGAACTTTTCCTCTCCATCAGGAGACCCTCACACAACCACCCACGGCCCATGCAGGGGGGATCCCAGCTGCTGGAGCATCCTGTGCAGCTCCTGGCCAGGGGCTCTGGAGGGAGGGATGGGCACGTACCACTCTCACTCTTCTCCACGACATCCACCATGTCCCCAGCTTTTAGAGCCATCTCAGATGTGGAGCTCTTCTCATAGTCAGCGATGGCTCGGTACGTCTGCAGGATGATGGGACCCGTGATGTCTGGGGAGGAGAAGTGGGAGATGATCCCTCTCCTGCCACACAAATTCCCTATTCCAGCCCAGGACAGCCCAAAGTGCTCACCAGGAGCTTTGTGAGTCTGAACCAGCTGGACCCCAGGACACAGATTTATTCCCCTTAGGCTGCAGCTCTGGCCCCAGCAGGGCTGGTTCAGGTCCCTGTGCTCCTGGCCAGGGGTTTTGCCATGGGGCAGCTCTCCTCAGCTCATCCCTGCCCTCTCCTCCCTGGAACTGCCCCTTTCCCTGCTGGACTTTGCTGTTGGTTAAACACCTCCGAGGCATCTTACCACTGAGGGTTTTCTTGGCATCCTTTGGCAGGAGGAAGACCTCAGGCTTCTTGATCCTAGAGGGGTGAGGGCAAAGGCAGCTCAGTGCCAGCAGCCCTGGTGCCCTCCCTGGGGGCTGCAGGATTTGCCCCAGAGAGCAGGCAGGAGGACTCACCAGCTGTCTGTGACAGGGTTCATGTCCTCAGGACGGACCTGGAAGAAGTTGACCACGTGCAGGCAGCGGGAGATTTTGTGGGGCAGGTTGAGCAGGGTGGAGCAGTACTCAGACAGCGTGCCCTGCCTGTTCTGGGTTGAACGTTGCCCATCAAACCACTTTGGGGCTGGGAGAGAGAGGAAAATGCAGACAGACTGCTCAGTTTGCCCTCAAAAGCAGTGGGTTTGGCCCCAGGGTGCTGCTCAGCTGGGTAGTGCCCATGAGATGCTGCTGCTGCCAGTGTTGGGGACAGCCCTGGCAGCATCCTGACCACTGCCTTGTCCCCAGTGCCTCCAGTTTCCCCAGTGGCAGCATGTGGGAAGGGCCCAGCACCAGAGAAGCCCCCCAGACACAGCACCCTGCACAGGGCAGGTTTACTGCTCCTCCTCCTCAAGAGGAGACAACCACAACCCCACAGTTGTTTCTCCTGCTCCTTCCTTTCTCCTTTAAAGCAGGAAATTAAACCAAAAGGGGAATTTTGCTGACCTGCACCTTGCATGGGGACAACCCGAGGTTCATCCCTTGTCAGTTCAGACAAATTGCATCACTTCCTCTTACAAAAGAGCTGTGCTGCCACAATGGCACTAAAACATCTCGGTGATGGGGTCACCAAGGGAGGGCTTGGCTCAGCTCAGGGTCCCCAAAGCCAGACCCTTTGTGTTAGCCACAAGTCCTGGCTGAAGCTGCAGGATGTGTCCCCAGGGTGCCCAGCCTTGGGGGGAGGCAGGACTGGGTCTGTGGGGCTGGCAAAACCTTCTTGGGAAGGTGAAACAACCACTGCCCAGACTCTCCTGGGCTTGTGACTTCAAGCCTGGGGGGGCAAAAGCAGAAATCACCCAAGCACCTGGGCAGCAGGCAGCCCGTGGAGCTCAGCCCACCAGGGAATTTTCCACCCAATTTCTGTTCCAACCCCCCCCACCCCCTCCCCACTGCTTCCCCCTCTCACCTGGCAAGTGTGGGATGATGCGGCTCTCCACGTTGATGTCCCCAGATTCAATGGGGAACATCTCCTTCAGTGCTTTCTGTGGAGCAGAGCCAGGCATGGTGCTGAGCATGGCACCTGGGAGATCTTGTACCCCCACCCCTGGCTCATCCCACTTCCCACAACCCTTGAAACCTGACCCCAGGAGAAACCTGCCAGGGGAAAGCAGAGCTGGTGGCTTCCCACATCCAGGAGCAAAAGACATGGAAGCAGAGTGACCCAGGAGCCTCTTGTGAGCCAGCTTTGGTTTGGGGACAATTTCAGTTGGAATTCACCCTCCTTTTGCCCCTTCCACCCCAAACCCTGGGGTGCTGGGCTGGTGCCCACCCCGGGAGGACTCACATGGAACTCATAGATCTCAGTGAAGCGGCGGTAGATGAGCTTTTCAGAGAGGTCATTCCACTTCACCAGGAACATGTAGACCTGAGGGGAGCCCATGTTTCCATTTTTAAATAAAATGCATCTTTTCCTTCCACTGCCCCGACGCCAGCAGCTGTGCCCAAGCAGCAAGCTGAGCAGGGACAGAGAGGGGACACAAACACACAGAAAGGTGGGAATCAGAGGCAAAAGCCCTTTCCAAACCTGCAAAGTTAGCAACAGCTTGCAAAGGTGTCCCAAATTTAGTGGAAAAAATTCCATCCTCTGCCTGCCTCCAGCAACCATGATGAAACCCCCCCCCACACCCCCAAGGATGCTCTTAAGCCCTTGGTTATTTTTATCTAAAGAAATTCGCTGGCCAGGCTTTTTCCCCTGCTTGTGGGGAGGTGGCTGTGAACTCACGTAGTGCTGGCTGGGGAAAAACCTCTTCTCGTAGCCCAGCAGCTCGATGTGCCGGATGAAAGTGTCCCCCATGGCTGCTCCCGTCCCGTCCCGTCCCGTCCCGTCCCGTCCCGTCCCGTCCCAGCCCCGCTCCTGCCCGCCGGGTGCCTCCTCCTCTCCTCCCTCTGCCCTCGCACCGCTCCGTGGTTAAACCCCCAGAAAAGCAGAAGTTCTGCTGCAGTCCTGCCCCAAGGCTGGGGCTGGGTCGGTGTTTCCCGTAGGCAGCCTCCATCCCGGCTCCTCCCGCAGCGGAGATTCCCTGGAATCCGAGAGGAGGGGTCCCCTCCAGCCACCGGAGCTGTCACCCGTGGGTGACAAACTGTGGGCAGGACGAGTGGGATGGGCCATGGGATCAGGAGGTTTGACCCTCCTGAGCAGACCGGGATGGGCTCAATGGATCCTGGAAGGAATTCCCCGAGCCCAGGGGTGGCAGCACCATCCTCTGCGTGGCCCAGGGACCCCCCCCTCCGTGTTCCCCATCCTCCGCAGGGCCCAGGGACCCCCCCGTGTTCCCAGGGCTGGCAGGGAGCCTGGGGTAGGGTCGGAGTGAGGAGAGGGGGCAGCCTGCAAGAGCTCCTGCCCTGGCATCATGGTTTCTGGGCAGTCACCTGCAGCTGCCTCCAAATCTGACACCAAAAAACTCCCTTCAGCTGGGAGCCCCAGCTCTGCTCCCTGCCTCACAGCACCCATGGGGACCCCCAGAGCCACAGGATGGTTTAGGTTGGGAGAGACTTCCAGGATCATCCAGTCCAATCTTTGATCAACACCATAACCTAACTACCAAACCATGTTCTTAAGGATCAGCTCCAAACACCCTTTAAATGCCTCCAGGGATGGTGACTCCACCCCTGCCCTGAGCCATCCCAATGCCTGACAGCCCTCTCAGTGAAAAAACATTCCCTAACATCAGCCTGAACCTCCCCTGGCACAGCTTCCATCCATTCCCTCTGCTCCTGTCCCAGTTTCCCAAGAAGAGGCTTTTTCCCTCCTCCCTCAGGGATGGGGAAAGCTTGGGCTATGCTGAGGATGGATCCCTAAAACCTCCCCCCTGGGAGAGCAGCAAAACCCCCCTGACCCAGCAGGGCAGCAGCATCCCCCTCCCCTGCCCCCAGCAGGAAGGGGGGAAGGGATGGAGGGGCTGTGGGATGGGTCCTGGGGTGCTCACAGGCAAAAACTCCTTGTTTGTCCCCAAAAAGGGCACAATGGAGGCTGGGATGTCCCACAGAGGTGGTCAGAGATGGGACTGGAGTCCCTGGTGTCCCTGTGAGCTGCAAGGACAGAAGCTTTAATGCTCTGGATGCATTAAAAACAAAAAAAATAATTAATAAAAATAAAAGAGAAAAAATTAAAAATAAAAATAAAATAAAAAATACGTTTAAAAATTTAAAACAAAAGTAAAAATCAAAATTAAAAAAGTCAAAAAGTTAAAAAATTAAAAAAAGAATAAAAATTTAAAAATAGAAAATAATAATTAAAAAATGCCTGTGAACAGATCTCTGGTTAGTTCCCCTGCCTCTCAAGTGTGGTGCTTTGCAGGTGTTCTGATCAGAAACCCAGTCATTTAAATTTGGTTTCTTGTTCTTTTAACCCTGGGACTTCCCTGTGTGCACAGCAAAACAACACAAGCAGTGATATCCAAAAAAGATCCTTCCAAGGCTGTTGGGATTCTGCTCAGTTAACAGTCAGACTGCAGCTTTTTTTATGCAGAACCACCACAAACTTTGTCACGAAAGCCAATTTTGTTAATTACCATTTTTTTCCTACTAAATTCAAACCCACTTTTCAGCCAGAAAGTTACTGGAAACCACTTCATTTACATTGCTTCCTATTTCCTCAGGTTGTGAAATGGAGCTCCCAGATGGTGCTGGGTGAGAGCACAGTGAGACACAACACCTAACTCAGTAGGGTGAGTTCTTAGGTTTCCCCAAACCTCTCCCCCCAGTTATTATCAGCAGAGATTTTAAAGAAAAGTGAATTGGAGGAGTGATGATAAACTGCTTTATCTCTGATAAAGAAGCTGGAGCTCCTGAGCTGATGTTCTGGGGAAACAAGGCTGGGATCTGGATGCAGGACCCAAGAGGGAAATGAAAAGCTGAAGGCAATCCCCCGACTTCTGCTCAAAATGGAACTTTGATTCAAGGGAAGCCTTGCATGTGTGGACAGCACTGCCTCATCCAAGAGCTTTTGCACAATCATAAAAATGCCTCTTCCTCACCCCACCCTGGACAGGACAGATATGAAAAAGAACAAAGGAGAAAAGGCTCGAGGTTTGCATATGGAAAACCCCAGATCTCAAGGGAAAAGCAGTGGCCAGCAGCTGCACAATCCCAGTGCTCGACCTCACCTGATATCTGGTGGCTTCCACTGTGAGAAAAACCAAGGTGCCAAATCCCAGGAACACCAGGATCCACCAGAGAGTGTAGATTCCTACACTTTTGGATCCTAAATTCCTATTTAAGGGAAAGGAACTGGCCCAAAGCACAGCACAGGCTCCTAAAGTTCAGCAGCACAGAGGGAGCAGACACCAGTCTGCAGCTCCATCAGCTTCTCTGCTGGAACAAAAGCCACTCAGAACTCTGGGAAGTTGTTGCAGTGTTTATTTAATTTATTTTTTTTACAGCCAAGGCCTTAAAAAAGGGATTATCACTCAATACCTGATACACCTCATAAATTACCAGTTTGGAAACCAGTGACATTTTCATACAGTCAACATCTTAAAAAGTCTGCTGCCTGTGAGGAGTATTTACAGATAGATAACTCTCCATATAAAAACTGGAAGGTATAAATAGTAGTGCAATTATTTTGTCAACTCAAATCTCTCTCTATTGGATGCAACCCAAAATGTCTGAGACCCAAGAGAGGTGTCAGTGCTGACCACCAACACACCCAGCAGCATTCTTGCCAGTCCAGCAGCAAGAGGGACACAAGGCACTCCCAGTGTCACAGGAGGACTCCAGTCCTTCCAGTAAAACCACTCCATCAGTTTTCACTTCATTTTTTCCTTCTCAGCTCCTGCCCATGAAGCTTGCAGGATGCCCACTCTGAGGGAGTAACCTGGAATTCCTTGCACACTGCTGGGCTGATGCCTCACCCTTATTTTGATGGAGCACTGAGGATCAGCACCATCCAGCCTTGCTGTGCAAAAGCTGCCTCCTAAAGATAGCAGAGAGAGAAGGGCTGGATCCTCCTTCTGCTTTTTCAAAAGGGGAAGTCAAGAAAGAACCAGCTGCAAACCTGGGGAAAGCAGCAATAACTCATTTCCCCATTTTAATCATTTCTAGCAGCAACTGAGAAACCTGCCCTTGCCTTGCTGACAACCTGCTTACAGAGCTACATCAACTGAGCAATGTTTGATCAAGTAATCAGCAATTAAAACACGTTGGTGGTGATGATTTGGGACAGTAAGAAAAGAGGTGGGAGTTACTCACCCCAGGGGGCTGTTTGCTGAGAGGGGAAGGCAGCACAGTGCTGGTCACCTGGAAAGTACTTCTGAAAATACATCAGCATGGAGCCAACCCTGCTCCTCCTGCCACCAACAGTGCAAGGAACAAAGATATCAAAGTGAGAGGGAACAAAGATATAAAAGTGAGGGCACCCAGAGCTGCAGGGAGCAGTGGTGGAAAGGTAAGGATGGTTCCAACAGCTCTCCCTCACCTCCAGAGCACATCCTGCTCAGAACTCAGGTGCTGAACTTGAAGCTGCTCCCCAGGAACAGACACTGCATCCAATTGAATTTAAGGCCTCCAAATTTTCCTTGAAAATACAATACAATACACCTGGAGCTGGGTTTCTGTCTGAAAGGCATGGCTGGGAGTGACTCCCTTGGCTGGATGGAAGAGCTGTGCTGCAGCCTGCTCTGCCTGCCTACACAGTTGCTGCTAGAAATCCAGTTGTTGTAAACTATGTAAACATATACTGCAGGGACAATCATGAAAACCAAGAGAAAGGTCTTTATTTTTTAACCAGGGAAGAAAATTTACCATTTGTGCATAACACAGTCACCCAAACTCAAGCCAGTTAAAAGAGAAACCTTTACAATATAATCTGTAACTTCTCCATAGAGATTATCATACAGCCAGAACTTGCTCTCTTACTGTGAAACTTAAAAACAATCCATCCCTGAGACTCAGATGTCATGTGGGACATAACTAGGACTACAGAGGACTTGTGACACTGTAGAACTTGCATCAGCTTGCAGCATGTTTCACAACCCATTCTAGATGAACAGGAGGGCACCCTCCTTGAACCCTCAGGATTAAAAACACTCTCAGTGGTCCAGGAGATTTTTTTCCTATGTTAGGACTGCAAAACCAGACCCATCATATCTAAACCAGGTAAAAACTCTGATAAAACATGCACTTAGAGCTTTGAATTCAGAGTTTCATTTATATTGGTTCCTCATCACTGAAAAACACTGACCATGTCACAGGCCAGCTTGTTAATGAGTACCCATGGTCAAGTGAACCAGTTCACCTTTTATTTATTGAGAACATGACTTGTGAGTTATTGTAGGAAAAACTAGTTCAGATATACAGATACTACTGTCCAATCAGCTATGAAAGGAGTAAGAACCAAAACTTAATTATTCCCTCCCTGCCTCCAAAGTAAAATCAACAAACTGAACTACTTGCAGGAATTTTTCTTCATGACAAGACTTCAGATGCATTTAGGTACAGTGAAACTCAGTGTTTTTGGGAAATGTAGACAGTTTCTGTTAAGTCCCTGTTGCTTTTATTGCCCATCATCTCCTCAGCCTTGCTGCATCAGATTTAGTCCTTACACTGTAATCCAATGTAAAACCAGACATTCCAAATCTACAGTCACTCTTTACTTCAAGTCAATTCAGAGAACTGATGAAAAAGTAGACATTTCTATTCAACAGTACAAAAAGGACTTGTAGAGAAGGTACTTCTCTTATATAGCTATATTACACAGCTCCAGACAGTCCTGGCAGGCTCTTCTCAGGACTGGAAGCTTCTGACTAGATAAGAGAAAGGACAAAAGTGAGTTAGTTTTTTGCACTCTGTATCTTATTACAAATAGAAGTGGTTTGCATTACACTTCCTTGAGTTCTCTAGGCCTAGGTGCAGAAAGCATGCAGAGCCTGAACACTGCTCTCAATAAATATGAGATTAAACGTGTGCCTGAGGGCTCTCTGTAAGAATTTAGATCAAATATTTGCTTCAGTATCAGCTCAGCAGATGGCCTGAAGCACCCAAAACCCCCAAAGCACTGCAGCACCAAACTGTGCAGCTATGCTCAGACAACATTTCTGAACTTAAACAGCCAAGTGCCAGGTCCTGCACTTTGGCCACAACAACCCCATGGGGAGCTCCAGGCTGGGCACAGAGTGGCAGAAAGGGACCTGGGAGTCTGGATTGCCAGGAAGCTGAAGAGGAGCCAGCAGTGTGCCCAGGTGGCCAAGAAGGCCAATGGCATCCTGGGCTGGCTCAGGAACAGCGTGGCCAGCAGGTCCAGGGAAGGGATTCTGCCCCTGTGCTCAGCTCTGGGGAGGCCACAGCTTGAGTCCTGTGTCCAGTTCTGGGCCCCTCAGCTCAGGAAGGAGATTGAGGTGCTGGAGCAGGTCCAAAGGAGGCAAATGGGCTGGTGAAGGGACTCGAGCACAGATCCTGTGAGGAGAGGCTGAGGGAGCTGGGGGTGTTGAGGCTGGAGAAGAGGAGGCTCAGGGGAGACCTCATCAGTCTCTCCAACTCCCTGAAAGGAGGTTGGAGCCAGGGGGGGGTTGGGCTCTTTTCCCAGGCAACTCTCAGCAAGACAAGAGGGCAGGGTCTCAAGTTGTGCCAGGGGAGGTTTAGGTTGGAGATGAGAAAGAATTTCTTTCTGGAGAGGGTGATCAGGCATTGGAATGGGCTGCCCAGGGAAGTAGTGGATTCTCCGTGTCTGGAGATCTTTCCAAAGAGCCTGGATGTGGCACTGAGTGCCATGGGCTGGGAACCACGGGGGGAGTGGATCAAGGGTTGGACTTGATGATCTCTGAGGTCCCTTCCAACCCAGCCAGTTCTATGATTCTATAACTTCAACAGACAAGTGAGATGGGTTTTATGCCTCCAGTGGGTGAAGTGCTTTCCACTTCAGGATATTTTCTCCTGCCATGGTCAGTTTTATGACAAATGTTTGCAAAGCAGATTTCAGCACTGTGTTAGGAAGATGACTGCTGTATTCTCACAGACACTGGTGAATCTGCCTCTGCCACATTCTACCAAATCATTCTGGGATTTATCCCTTCAGCCCCTCATCCTGATGCTCTCCATGTGCCAGGCTGTGGTTAAGCTGCATGGATGGAGAGCCATGGCCAAGGTTGGCCTTGTCTCCAAAAAAGCCAGATGGTGCCAGGAGTGAATCCTGCAGGAGCTGCTGCTCCATGTGTGGGACAAACTGGTGGCACTCTGGGCTGCTCAGGAGGGTGGAAAAAACCAGCCAGAGCTGGGGGTTGCTGCCTGCCTGTGCCCTCAGAACTGGAACAGGACACAAACATCTTATTCTCTGGGATAAAGACCATGTCCTCTCCTTGCTAAAGCCAGGCAGGCTGCAGCTCCAGTATACTGAACAAATGCATTTAGGAATGAGTGAAGGTAAAAAGAGTAGAAGGGAAAGACTCAGACATTTGTGCACTGTAAATTAAACTAAGCTTTTTATAAATTAATGGAAAAGAAAAAAAAATTAATATCAAACTTCTAAAGGAAGCTGGTTTGTCATCACAGTTTCACAAAGCACCCCAAGCTTAGACAATGCTGCAGTCACAGTGAGGAGTTTTCCTGCCAGATGATGATGTGGGAAGCTACAGCCTTTACCAAGAATAACACCAGCCTTTCACAAAAGCATGTCAGAGCTCTTCATAAACACTTATTCCCTAAACTTCCATTTGCTCTGCCTCTCAGGTAGGTAATTACCACCATCCATTTTTATTTATGGGCCACATTTTCCTAGGACTGCCTGCCTCACAGATGTGACCCAGGGTGCTTTGTGTTGTACTGGATAAGGTAGTGAAAACATCCTACATCTTATAGGTGAGAACTGAGACAAATGAAATCTTTCACAAGGAAGGCCTGGCACATATAAAATGTTAGTCCTTGGCAGGCACTGGCTGCAAGAAATACTAAATTCTTTTACCTAGTATTGCTGAGGTCTTCCACGTTGGGCCTGATTCTTGATTTAATTGAGGACTTTGTTCTGTTTCTGTAGTACCTGTTGAAAAAGCAGTAATGGATGAAGGAAAAAAGGAAATATCTCAACCAACTTTATTGTTGTCATACTTAAGTAAAAAAATGATCAGCATTCACTGATCATTTTAAACTAAGAATTAATAGAAACATATTCAACAGCAATCTGATTCTCTGGAAATCACTGCTTTCACATCAATGTGAAGAAGCCTGGGATCTTTCTTTTAAAAAAGAAAAGAACAGAAATAAAATTTAGTGTCAGAAGTGAATGAAAAGCTTAAATGTGTATGTACTTTATATGTATATGTAGCTGATATATTCATTGGGCAAGAAAGGAACCTACTCATGATGCTCCAATCATGTTTTCTAGGTTATTAAATTAACATCCATTGCACAACCTCTTGTTTTCACAGCACTATTTTTCAGTTTTTTCCTTTTTTAAGACTGCTGCTCTACTTGATCCCACCTTCTCTACTATTATATTTCAGTCTGCCCAAAACAAATCTTGCCCCTAGCTAATTTTTCTTCTTCAGTGCACAGCACCACACAGAAAGGTATGATCTAAAAAAAGAAAGAAATTATCTTATTGGCTACTCATCATCTTTTGATAAGCTTTTTTTTTTTTCATTTCTAGGAAACTTCATTACAAAATCTTTGCTTTTTCTTGTTCACAGGGATGCTTGGAGGCAAACCAAAGAAATCTCCTGCCTGTACAGCACTGCCCATACAACCCAGAGCCTGATTTTCTTCTTTTTATTAATAGAAAACATGATGTTGGAAGGCAAGTGGTTTTTCACTGCAGTTGGAAGGTTCAGGGCCAGGCTAATTCATCACTACAAAGCCAAGCCATTTCACTGCAGGATCATTTTCTACTTTGCAGCCTGGTTCTGAAGCAATTTTGAGTTCTTTAGCAATTGCTCAAGACCATTCCTCTGGTAACTGGGTCTGATGAATTTGGGATGATGAATTCAAGACCACGTGGGCTGTTTCTCCAAAGCCACCACTTTGCAGACCCACAGCTAGGACTTTCTCCACGTGAAGGTGCTCAGGAACAACTGCCTCTCCTCCATCTAACAATTGCAGGGATCCCACCCAGATTTGGCATCATAAAGACATATAATGTTTCAGCTTTCAGTAACTGAGCTTAAAATCTACAGCTCAGCTGCAGACTAGCTGTAGATTTAGCTATGATTTTTCTGTCTTGAAGGATTAATCAGTTTAATCTGGATTAATCTGTATTCTGAGCAAGCCCCAAACCACTGTGAGAGCCTGTAACACAGGCAGCAGCAGCTTGGGTTGAGTTTGCTGGCTTGTCCCCAGCTTCAGTGACACACCAGGGAAACTGAACCAGCAAAAACTAGCAAGGTTTTTTCCCCAGAAAAGCATAAAGAAGAGCAGGAGTGCTGCAACTTTCTGCTTTCTCTTCAGGGAGAATCTAAGCAGGATTAGGGAATTAACTCATGTTGAGTCTGAAGCCACCAAATGCTGATGCTGAGCAGCCTCCATCCCTGTGCTGCTGTCAGGCTGCTACTGGGACAAGTATCCTCTCTGGAATGAAGCAGCATCCTAGCAAACTCTTCCAGCACCTGGGATCTTCCAGGCCAGCCCCACCAGAGGCAGCCACAGCCACCCAGGGCCACACTGACAAGCTGGGGTTTCAGCTACAGGACCAGAGCCCAGAGCAGACACCAGCATCCCACCTCTCAGCTCACTTCAGTATTCCTAATGACTCCAGTATTCCATATGCAAAAGCACAGGATGGGTAGAAGATCCACAGCCATCCTGGTCTCACATCCGAGAAAGATACAACTTAAATATACTCTTGGACAACAGAAAATCTGGGTGTTTTTCAAAGCTGAAGTTCTAGAAGAACAACAGTTCTCTCCCTCCCCAGCACATCCTCCCAGGATATTCAGGAGAACTGCTGAGCCCCTGTCCCAGGTTTCCCAGAGAAGCTGTGGCTGCCCCATCCCTGGCAGTGCTGAAGGTTGGATGGGGCTTGGAGCACCCTGGGCTGTGGGAGGTGTCTCTGCCCATGGCAGGGGGTTGTGAATAAATGATCTTTAAGGTCCTTCCAACTCAACCCAGCCTGTGACTCCATGATTCTGCAGCATTCAAATTTCCTGAGAATGGAAATCACTCACTTGCATGAATTGTGGAAACTACTGCAGGAAGTAACTAGATGCATGGTCCAGGATATGAGCAAGCCCTCAAGGCCTGTATATAATCATGACTCACTAACCAAGAACACCAATTCAGAAAACTCTTTGTAGAATTATTTGAGTGACAACTTTCACTGCAGTATTTTTCACAGTGCAGCATGATATGAATGCAGATGAAGAAGTGTTCTGGGACCCAATAAAGGACCTTTTTTTGTGTTTTGACTGATCTGTCCCCTTAAAAAAAAAATACAATTTGTTCTAAATTACTTTAAAATAATTGTTGATAATAACTGAAGACACTCACGTCCTACTGGTGCTTCTATATGGCTTGCTTCAGCTGGCTCTTAAATGAAAACAAAATATAGTCAAATGAACATGAATATAGTCCCAGCAATAGGAATAAGATAAGTATCTTAGAAAAATGAGGGAAAAGGACAAAAAGAGCCTCTTTTCTTCTTTTATGATCAGACCCAGATATTTTTGTCTGAGATAAATATGCCTAACTTTTGATAGAACCTGCAGCAAAATAGAGAAATACTCAAATATTTATCACAGTGCACTACCTAACATTTTCCCTTCCAAGTATGGATGGATCACTGTGGGGATGTATCACAAGGTCCTAACACAACACAATGCACACCTGCATAGAAGATGCCAAGTTTGATCCAGCTTTATTAAAACCAATTAAATATAAAACTGGATTTCAAAAAGTCACCCCTTCTGGTTAGTATTGTCATCAGTTCCAAGTGTGTGCACTTTGGGGGACAGCAGGAAGGTGGAGAATTGAAGGCAAAAGTATGTTTTATTTCCATAATGAGTGTTTTGTTATCTACACTGATGGATTATAGATGGGCAGGTGCTGGGATGAAGTTAAGAACAGATCAGTGAAGGTGACTGACCATCAACAGCTGTTTCTCTCCCCTCCCATGTAAACAGAGGGGACAGCAGCTTCCTTCATAATTATGTCCATCATACAAGTGCCTTTTATTCTTAAAATGTTTATCAAATTATTTTCTTTTGCTCTCCCAGTTTCTCAGTCATGGTTTACTCAGTTAATTGCAAAAGTCCTTCCCACACTACACCAGCTTGGGATTATGCATTATTAAAAGGTCTGTGAATAATCAGAAACTGTGTGGGGCCAAAAGGAAGTTGCTCAATTACACTGAATTTAGCTACTCATAGCATAAAGCTAAATGCTGCACACAGAGATGATGTGCACAGTCTAGACCCAGCCCAGCAGAGCTTACAGAGTGGGCAGAAATCCCAACAAAACCCACTCCAGGGCCCTACAAGTTACATAGGCAAACCCAGCTTGGCTGAACATCTATCAGGTGCTGTAACACATACTTTAAGCTAAGCAGACATTAATAAATGGATAATGAATTGGCCTTATCTATTGCCCCTCCTAATCCTTCTTCTCAGCTCACTCATCATCTGTGAAAATCAAATCAAGGAACACGCCAACAGCACAGCCTGAAGGAAGCAACAGCTCTCTCTATTAATTTATTAATATTTAATAGCTATAAAAGACACCATCACACATCATCTGTCAAAATAAAAAGGCTCATCATGAGCTCAGAACATCACCACTAACATCTGTCAGCAAGATGGAGAACTCCATACCCCATCCCTTCTGCAAGGACACGGGTCATGCTCTGCATCACCTGGTAGTGCTGGGGATGCTGCTGCTGCTTCTGCTTCAGCTTTGTCCACCAGCTCTACAATGAGACATGGTCACTGGTTAACTTCACAATGAAAACAGCCTCACAGGTAACACCAGGCCACTTTCAACTTCTTGAACCTGCAAAGCCTGAAACTTGCCACATGAACAGGTTACTAGCACTGCCATTGAGCTGCACCTCAGTAGTTCGTATGACAGAAAAAAAAAATAAATTCCCTATCTTGCCTGCAAGCACCAAAAGTTGCCTTGCAAGTTCTCACATGTTCTTCAGAACCAAAAGTAAAGCACCATACATACATGAGCAGCAGGCTCAGAGCCTTTCAGTCATTCACCTCAGTATCAGACACTTTGATCACCATTAATGGATGTGCAGAAAACCACACACTCAGCCCCCAGCCTGCTCCTCCAGAGATGGAAAGTGACTGGGGATCTGTGCTGATTTTATTCAGCATATCAGCCAGCCTCAGTCCCAGCACACTGGGGCAGTTATGCTGGACAGACAGCAGTCAAATAGACTCCTTCATTTCTAATTCCCTTCCCTGGCAATGCTATTACACATTTATCTGCCTGGAAGGTGCCCTCTTACCAAGGGATCTCTTTCCCACCTAGGAAGCTGAGCAGATCAGTGTGGGTTAATTTCCTAACACCTTCCTGAGAACACTTCATCCATGCAGTTCACAGATCCCAGGTGAATATTCTGGTGGCTGAATGAAGAGGAACAAACCCTGGGTCACCCAGGCTCAGGCTGGGCAAGGCCAAACCAATGACAGGAAGTTATTTGGCCTTTGAATTTCTAACCTGACACTGGCTCTGAAAGAACATGACAGAAGGGACACTGGAGTGACCACACTTTGCAGTTTTCTTCTCCTATGTCAGATCTAAGAAATGAGATTATTTTAGGCAACTGAAAATGAGACCACCTGAAGGATTTCATTAATATGGCCCATGTGGCCATGGCAAACTAAGCCTATCTTCATTGTCACAGTTTTTGGCAGAACACAGAATTTTTCTCTGGAACAGAGCTTTGCAGCTACTGGAAAGTTCTTGCTTGCTAACAGCTCCTGTGATGGATCCAAACCTAAGCTGCAGGCACTGTCCTGTGAGTCTGCTGCTCACTCAAGGGCCTTAATCTTTTTAGGACTCTGCAGTTGAAAAACACAGAATCAGGATCTTGCATTTTCATATCAAACTTAATGCTAATCTTAAACTGCTCTGTAAATTTGTCTAAACCCTGCTCTCATTTCAATTGCACATGCATGTTCAGTCTGGAAATGTTAATGAGACAGACAAGAGAGTTGTACATAAAGCTTAACCACTGTGGAGCTCCTGCCACTAAGCCAAAATACAGAACATTATTCCTGGCAAGCTACAGAAATACATTTGCCATCAGTGTTTCATAAATACTTACCATTGTTAAGCACAGATCCTGGAAATGGTCTGTAAAAAAAAAATAAAAATTACCAAAAGTACAACTGTACTGATTTTAAAACATACTGCTGGGGGGCTCCCTCCCAAGGCAGCCTCACCTCATGCTTTGTTACAGAGGTAATGCTCAAAAGTGAACAGAAAGTCAAACAAACCAGAGGTAACTGATAGCACCTCTTAGGCACTGTCGTTTGTTCAAGTGCCTAAAAACTTTACAAGTTCCATACTCAGGAAGATTCCAAAGTTTCATGTGTTCTGCTTCCTGCATACAGATGTGCTCTGTATCTGTGTGTGCATATACATCTATGCAAACACACACAAATGAAGCTGACGTATTGTCATTGGAAAGAAATTGTATTTTAAACTATTGTAAATAAATTAATTTTGTAGGAATAACAACATCAGAGACCATATCTTAACTCAGAAATTTCAACACAACTGAAATCCTTTAGACAGCAGGTCCAGGGAAGGGATTCTGCCCCTGTACTCAGCTCTGGTGAGGCCTCGAGTCCTGTGTCCAGTTCTGGGCCCCCCAGTTCAGGAAGGAGATTGAGGTGCTGGAGCAGGTCCAGAGAAGAGCAACCAGGCTGGTGAAGGGACTCGAGCACAGACCCTATGAGGAGAGGCTGAGGGAGCTGGGGCTGTTCAGCCTGGAGAAGAGGAGGCTCAGGGGAGACCTCATCACTCTCTACAACTCCCTGAAAGGAGGTTGTAACCGGGTGGACGTTGGTCTCTTTTCCCAGGCAACTCTCAGCAAGACAAGAGGGCAGGGTCTCAAGTTGTGCCAGGGGAGGTTTAGGTTGGAGATTAGAAAGAATTTCTTTCTGGAGAGGGTGATCAAGCATTGGAATGGGCTGCCCAGGGAAGTAGTGGATTCTCCGTGTCTGGAGATATTTAAAAAGAGACTGGATGTGGCACTCAGTGCCATGGTCTAGCAACCGTAACGGTGGTTCAAGGGTTGGACTTGATGATCTCTGAGGTCCCTTCCAACCCAGCCAATTCTATGATTCTATGATTAATACTACTACAAACATGTTATTTGCTGCCAAGGGCTGACAGGCTCTGGACCTGGCACAAAGCTTGATATGATAAATGGCTCTCAACACTTCAGGTCTCTGCTATAACATATAAACAGATTTCAACCCAAAAGGCAGCTTGCTGGACTTCATAGTATTAATAACATGCCCTTTGTCGTTCTAAATTGGGCACAACCTCCAGAGAGTTACCCTCTTCATTCATGCTGAGAAACTTGACATGTTTCCCAAAAAGTCAGCACCTTTCACCCTAGTTCTGTGCTTTCCAGTCTCAATTTGTTCAAGCCACAGGGCTGGCCCGACAGCCCCTGCACAACCTCATCCCTGGCAGCCACATACCGGATGAGATTAAACTTGATACAATCTGCTGAGGCCAAAATCTTCCTCATTGTGCTGAGTTCCAGGTAACTGGGAGCTTTGAAGTCCACACCAGAAGGCAACCCATCCACCACCACACAGCCAGGGTGGGCAGAGATTTTCCTGTATGGGACCTTCACAGGAGAATTCATCCCAATGGCTTCACCTAAGCAAGAGAGGTCATGTTTGTTTTCAGCTCTCTATATTTATGGTAACACAGGAGAAGTCCTCAGATGAAGAAACAAAACAATTTAATTGTCAATTCACTTGACAATGAAACCAGACAGTGCTAGGAAGAGATGTTTTGGATTGCACTGGTGAACCTCACTACCAGGGTGTTAGTTACAACCCTGACAGTTTGTTATATGAAGAACCCAGATTCAAATTCACTAAAAAAAGTAAAGAACAGGACATTTAAGGAAAGACTACATGAAAGAAAACCAAAATGCCACCAAAAGCGATTCCACACAGCACCAGTGAAGGACTTCCAGGTAAAGAAAGTCAGGTCATTATTGCTGTACAATGCAAATACAAACTAAAGGTGAAGAAAACTATATACAGCAAAAAGGATATGGTGCATTTTTAAAATTGCTCTAGTTCTACTTATGTGGTCAGGACTAAAAGAAGCAGAGATTGCCAGCAAAATAAATGTTTCATTTATGTTGACACAGAAAGGAACAAAAAAGGGGGGAACATAAAGCAGTCTATGATCCTGGCATTTTTGGTTTACACTACCAAACAATCTACACCACTTAGGAAAGGCTCCTTTTGAAGCACAACATTAGTGAACAATTCCCATGTTTGTTTAATTTAATGATCATACACATCATCCACTGTGGTGACTCAGTAACCTCAATAGGAACAACTTTAACTACATTCACACCTATGTAAAGATGGGGAGGAAGAAGCATTTACCCAATTTCCTGCTAAAAAGATCATTTACTTGCTCTCTCAAGTGTCTGGCATTTTCTTCTTTTGACAGTTGCTCACTTTCACCATCTGGAAGAAATTGTTAGAATAAAATCAGAATTAAAGCAGATTTTTTCCTCTCCTGAAGCTTGTTTATCATTGTATATTTACTCTAATTAGGTATTGCTGCATGCTTCCAAACAGCCCTCTCTTTGTTCCTAGTTTTCTGAGCAACACAATCTTATAACTGTAGTGAGACAGGACCAGGTGCCCTGAGTTATTGATGAGTGGGTGTGGGTTCACCTGTGTCTGGCCTCCCTCCTGAGCATGTGCAGGAGCAGGGGGCCAATAAGAGAGCAGCTGACACCCACGGAGAGAGCTCTCACTCTTCAGTGAGGATGGAGAAGCCCACAGCTCGAGGAGCCTCAGGAGCAGGCAAGAAGGGGTAGATCCCGAGGCTTCAGGAACAGCCCTAGGACATCGTCCAGGAATGGGCTAAACCCCGAGGCCTCAGGAGCAGCCCTAGGAGCAAGAAGGGCTCCTCCCACTACATATAACTACCCAAAAAAGATGGTTGTTAGGAAATCTGTGAGGAGCTTCCAAGTATTTGCATACCCAATGTTAGATTTACTGCCTAGAGGTGATTTTGTAAACTTAATCTAAACCCACAAATGGTAGGGAAAGGTAAAAGCAAAGTCACCATGCAATAGATGGGCATGCAATGGTCCTCCCAGTTTCATTCCAGTTAATGTAATATGTGCCTGAGACAGCAGTAATCAGTGCTAAGAGAGTTCTGTCTGGGTGGTTATTCAGCTCAGTCACAGTACTGATCTCTTGAATTTGCCAAGAAAATAAAAAATTAAGATTTACTTTATTGCATGAGCAAAAAGGGAAAAACGTGGATACTTCTTAACTAGGGTCTGGGTCAAGAATATTCTGAAGATGGGACTGAATGCATGAGAGTTAGAAAATACTGAAAAATCTCAGCAAAGACAGAATCTAAATGATGCTTTTTGTTGACTCTACTTGTATTTCAGTGAGCCAGCAGGACTGTAGGAGAAAACTTCAGACTGAACACACAACATGAAGAATGCAAGCACAAAATGATGATGTAAACCAGGCTGTGTACACACCTGGGACAGTCACCTCAATGATGTTAAGATCTGTGACACCTCCAGCTGTGCTCACCAGTGTGGTTGTTGGGGTGTTTGCTGTTGTGTTTGCTGCATTAGATGAATTAGTTTTTCCTAAAAATAAAAAGAGAATTTAAAAACAATTTGTAGAGAGCCCAAAACCTTCACTGTCATGTTGAAAGAAAACATTGCAATGTAACAGATGTTTGCAAAGCTTTCAAAGTGTAACCCAGCTCTATTTTCAAAAGGGGAGCAGCTTCCAATGAGCCACTTGCTGAAGGGTACACACTACTGCCTTCCCAAGCCAAGAGGGGAAAGAGCTAGATTGAGGATGTTAGCCTTCACCTAGCTAGTTTTCTAAAAAGATTATTAAGGAAAGGGAAACAAGAGTATGTGGAGTAATTTTTTTTTTTTTAATTAACAGGAAAAATGGCACTTGCAGTTAATTCAATAACATCTCCTGATGTGTCCCCAGTTATACTTGTGAGCCACACTGTCCAGTGGCACAAACCAGCAGAGTTCAAGTAACTCAGGAGCTTTCCCATCCAGCAGTAACAGATAATGACTCAGTGACATTTAATCCATGGCTGGTCTGACACTGCCAAGCTGCAGCTCCTGTCTGTGGAGCACTTGTTTTTTAGATGACTTGAGTATTAAGAGCAAGTAATTAAGACCTGAATTACATCTGTGAACCACACATTACTTGCTAAACTTTACTAAGAGGCAGTAAAGAATATATTAGAGGCATGATTATTATGAATAACTTAAAAAAAATTAATACTGCCTTGCTACAGCTGTATTTAAACTGTAGCTGGTTAAGTGGTTTTCCCATCTTAGAAACCAACAAGCAAACAAACAGATCAAACATAATGTAGAATTCATTAACACCACACAGCTCTCCTGGCTTGTGCTTAATCCTTGAAAAACACTGGTATCTAGAATGCTCAGCAGTTGCAAAACTCACTTTGGGGGCTTCTAGCAGACTTTGCATTAACAGCTGCCTTGAAAATCTCAGGCCTGCAAATAGATTGAAGATTTAGTGTACAATAAGAAAAACTACATTCACAAACATCAAAGAAAATGTCATTTTTAATCTTAATTTATTGAAGACAGGAATGGATATCCTCTCAGCCAAACAGACAGCCAAGAACGCAGTGACTGAGAGGCTCCACAACTTCTCTTGCTGCTGTTTCTACACTGGCACATGGGTATCTAAACTTAATCTGGACAAGAAAAATCAATTCTTCCAACCCCCAATATGTGAATCTCCACTTCTCAGCTCTCAGTGCACTGCCAATGAATTTATGAGTAGCCCATGCAGTAGGAATTCAACTGGTGATGTGGTAACTGAGATGGGCTAAAGAAATCTGGACTTGCTCTTCCTCCAAAAGCAGGTTCTGAGTGTCTTTTGGAACAAAGAGATTGCTGTATCTTGTTCCATCTCTACAAGACCACTTCTTTATTGATTAAAAATATTCCAGTGTGTACTTTATAGAGTAGTTTAGCAGCTCAGCAGCACAGTTTAATGTTTTTTGGGTCATATTTCAATTCTCACAGAACGTGCACAAGTCTTACTTTTTAATAATGAGTTTGAGCCTTGATTTGTTACTCAGGATCTTCTCCAGTCTTGGAATTCCAAAAGTAGAAGGTCGGCGGAATGGCACCCCCTCGGGTAGTCCTTCCATGTAGAAAACATCAGGATGGGATTCCAGCAATGCAAATGGCACCTGGACTGGTTTAGTCAGCCCCAGTGCTTCCCCTGAAACACAGCAGCACAAAGAAAATCCCAGCTGGGTAAAGGATGGGTCTATAAAAAGAAAAGCTCAGGTATAAACAGTATGTAGCAGCTGGCACCTACACATTAGATGAGCTGGAACCTCACAGGTGACAGCTCTGAGGAGGCAGGAAGAAAATTACATCTCAGCTTTAATTCTGTTGCAAGAGATTTGTTCATAACTTGCAGTTGAAAATGAGTAATTTGCAGCCAGCTCATGCCCCTGGCTTGGTCTGCATGCAAGACTACTGTGTTTATACTCCACTTTGTCACAGGCAATGTATTCTGTCTCTGCTGGAGAACAGCAGCAAGGGAAGGTGAGATCAGTGCTATTGTTCCAAAAACACCTTATTACTCAGGAGAGTAATAAAAAGACATTACTTGCAAAAGCTATTAGCTTCCAACAAACCTGCAGTAAGCTGTGGGCTAGGAGGGAGCATGTGTCTCTCCAGATAGCACCTATAACATATTGACTTATGCAGAGGCCAAAGTTACACAAAGTCCCATTCATAAAGAGAGCAAAGAAAGCTTAAAGGCATCTGCAGGATGTGGAGTCATGTCCTTTCTGGTCATCAAATAAGTAGTAATCCAACCACAACTTCTCCATTTCCAAACCCAAATAGTAAGTACTGAAACACCACACAGACTTGTAAGCAACCTATGTGAGAATGAACTCAAATGAGAAACTCCCTGGAGTCCACAAGGGTGGCACAGAGCCTTGGAATAAATCCATGAACACATCTCACATGCCTAGCTGCACGTTCCCAAGGAAGACATCTCAGTAAGAAAGAATCATTAAACTTACCACATTTTTCTTCAAAAAGGTTTTCAACTTTTTGCTTTAACTCAGTAATTCTGGCATTCCATGCATCTGCCAGGAAAAAATTGGAGGAATTAAATTACACAGCAAAGCAGTTTTTAAAATAAATGATTAATAACTTATTATGCTCAACAACTGGTTCACTATGACTATAAAATCCACAAAATGGCTTTCATTCTGCAACCAGCACTGGAACACTTTGCTGCAGCCTACACCTATATCCACATCAATCCTCATTTTCCCACAGCCTTGAAAAATTACTGCTAATTAAAGCAAGGAGAAGGAGAACTGAGAGGAATCCCAAGAGTGATCCAAATTCACAATGTCAGGCACCATAAAACTTATTCCTCTGAACCAGCACCCAAAGTTCTGCCTGTGTTCAGTGACACAGCCCTCAGGACACTTGCCTGGCTCTTGGGAACTACAAGCTCTATCACAACTTCAGTTTCAGTGAGTATGATTAAATGACCACACAGCATTTTGATTTTTGATAGCCAGCAGCAGTAATCCCCAAACCAGCTTACTTGGGGGCCATAAGTGCTCAGTAGCTGGGCTACAAAAGGAAAAATTCAGTCACAGGTTTCAAGAAGTTGAAGACTTAAGCTTAGGAAAACAATTGTATGACAATAACAAGGAAGTTCAAGACTGTGGATACAAATCCTATTCCAAAACAAGCAGTCATCCCAAATCAGTACCTTATATTAATTCTAAACTGGCTCAGTAGGAATAAAAAATTGATTTCTTCCACATTTTATGGCTGCATGGCTAAAAAGAAAGCAAAAAAGCAAATAAACTCCTGTACAAAGAAAGAAACTCTGCATGTAGGGATGCTGAAAACAACAAAAAAAGTTTCATGAGACTTGGGATCTGCTTACAGTTGCTGTGAATGCAGTCAGTCATTCACCTCCCTTGACTGTGAGAGGTTTATCTAGGCTGCAAATTGACCCAGCTTTCAATGCAAACATTTCTGGTCCATCATGGTCAAAAAGCTCCAGCCTGGTGCTCACAAACACAAGTACATGGCTGCCAGTCCTCTCTGGCTTCTCCTGTGCTGATTTGCCAGACCTGAAGAGGTCTTGTAATGATGATTTTGATATAAGTTTCAATAGCTGAGGGTTTATCTTTCCTCCCTACCACTTGGGTACCTCTGCACAGTGCTGCTCAGCACTGCAAGTTTGTGGAATGCTTATTTAGCTTACACACTATGCCAGATCTAGGCTCGGTTTATGCACTAGACAACAAATCCTTCAAGGGTCTGAGGCACTGTGAAACAGAGCAGAAAAAGTCCAAAGGGAATGATTGATTGATTGATTGATTGAACCCAGGTTAATAGGATCTAATGGAACTGGGATGCATTTCTGCAGCATTCTCCATACATCACTGGGCTCTGCAGAGGGACCTGGACAGACTGGAGAGTTGGGATGATTCCAATGGGATGAGGTTCAACATTCCAAGTGCCGGGTCCTGCACTTTGGCCACAACAACCCCATGGGGAGCTCCAGGCTGGGCACAGAGTGGCAGAAAGGGACCTGGGAGTCTGGATTGCCAGGAAGCTGAACAGGAGCCAGCAGTGTGCCCAGGTGGCCAAGAAGGCCAATGGCATCCTGGGCTGGCTCAGGAACAGCGTGGCCAGCAGGTCCAGGGAAGGGATTCTGCCCCTGTGCTCAGCTCTGGTGAGGCCACAGCTTGAGTCCTGTGTCCAGTTCTGGGCCCCTCAGCTCAGGAAGGAGATTGAGGTGCTGGAGCAGGTCCAGAGAAGAGCAAGGAGGCTGTGAAGGGATCCAGCAGAATTGCTGTGAGGAAGGGCTGAGGGAGCTGGGGGTGTTGAGGCTGGAGAAGAGGAGGCTCAGGGGAGACCTCATCACTCTCTACAACTCCCTGAAAGGAGGTTGGAGCCAGGGGGGGGTTGGGCTCTTTTCCCAGGCAACTCTCAGCAAGACAAGAGGGCACGGTCTCAAGTTGTGCCAGGGGAGGTTTAGGTTGGAGATGAGAAAGAATTTCTTTATGGAGAGGGTGATCAGGCATTGGAATGGGCTGCCCAGGGAAGTAGTGGATTCTCCGTGTCTGGAGATCTTTCCAAAGAGCCTGGATGTGGCACTGAGTGCCATGGGCTGGGAACCACGGGGGGAGTGGATCAAGGGTTGGACTTGATGATCTCTGAGGTCCCTTCCAACCCAGCCCATTCTATGATTCTATGATTTCTCTGATGCAGCTTATTCTACATGATGAACTGAAGGTACATGAAACCTAGAACTTCAGTTGTTTGCTAATGGTAGAATAAAACCCATCAGATCAAAATATCTGATATGTAACTGCCAGATTTTTCAATACCACTATTGATTGAGTGGATGGATGCCAATTCCCCCAATATTTACCAAAAGAAAACTCTTTTCCTCGTATCCTCCAGTTCACATTGGACTCATTGGTTTGAGAATTAGTTTGATCCTCTGCTTGTGGTTTATTAGGACCTGGAAGAGACATTACATGTAAGTGCAGAGAGCAGAAGAAAGGCATCATATGAAAAGAACAACATTGCAAACTTCATTACTAGAGAAAACTTCTGAAGCAAGAGTAGAATAAAAAAAAAAAACAACCCTTAAGAAGTTCTTCTAGGGCTGTACTTAAGCATTTGATAGAACTGCTCACACCTATCCCTTCTCTGCTTAGGACTACCTCAGTTTCCACATCTCTGCTTGGAATAAAAGGCCCAAGAAAGCTGTCAAATTCCAATATTTTACATAACTGAACCAACATTTTACCAGCACAGACCCAGGATTTACTCAGAAACAAAAAATAAAATTGTTTCTATATTGAAGTGTATCTGAAACCCTGAAACAAAACTGTGTGTGGTGCATGAGACACGTGTGTAAGTTAATTATGGGCTATGGAAACTGGGAAGAATAAAAGAAAAAAACAGAAGAAGAGAACAACATTAACAGAATATTTATTGGTATTTCTTCCATACCTTCAGTATCTTCATCCTCAGGAACCTTTGAATTGTCTGCAGGATTTTCTAACCCTTTGGAACTCTTTGGACTCACTGCTGGAAGGCAACATAAAACAAACTCTTTAATGAACATCTGCACAGCTAATGAAAAAACAATTCCAACAGACTGAAGCACTTGAGTCTGTACTAAGCACTGGCTGCTTTTCACCATCAGAACAACACAGTGATGCTCACAGCTTGAACCAGTCAGGCACCACCAAACACTTTGGACTTCACTAATTCAGAACAGAGACTTCATTGGTTTTAAGTGTGAGGAACAGCTTCCATGCTTCTTGTAACCTAAATAGCAAAACTATTTATTTTACAGGTAATTATAACTCAGGACTTTTTTTATTCTTTTATTCTTTTCTTCATAGCTATTTCATTTCAGCAAGATAAATATGTTTTAGGCCATCAGTAGCAAAATCAGAGTTGTAGAAACTGGGTAAATTGCATTTTCTGTGTTGGACTAGTCTGAAGTAGATCATTTTATGCTTTGAGGAACTTTTTCTAATAATAGCAGATTTAGAGGTAAGTAATTAATGCCTTTTGATTGCCACACTCATCTTTTTCAACCACAAGGACACCTGAGCCTGCTAAGGGAGCAGAAAGCAAGTGCAAGGAATTGATGGCAGTAAATAATACTTATTTCCTTACCTTTAGTGTTTATTTTACTAGCCAGTTCTGGAGGTAAAAAGGAAGTGACAAGCTCAGGCCTAAAAGTTGAACAGAATACAACCCAATCAATTATACATGAAGAAAAAAATGCAGCAAAATGTTACAAGTTTTTTGGGATTCAGCTGAGTTCCAATTCCCATAACATTAGTTCTCTATAGCAAAATTCTTCTGGAAGCAAAGGTGACTGCATCCACTATAACCACTAAATGTTTGAAAACATAAAGCTATCTCCTCTATTATTGGGGGGATTTATTTCAGGCAAAAGAGAAGGAAAAAACAAACAAAAAAAGCCAACAAAAAACCCCCCACTTCCAACTACAAGGCCATTTCCCCCCAGATTCTTTATGCATGAACATGCAATTTATGTATCTATATGTTTTAATGAATGATTAATGAATTGAATCCTTTTAGGAGATAAAATAAACAAGCAAAATGTTCTTGGTTTCATAGAAACAGAACTTGGGTAGCACGTAAAGCCTAAAGCTGCTGGCAAGAAAGTCAGACAGCTTCAAAAATCAGGAGTAAAAACTCCTGAAGTCCAGACATACTTTTTAACAACAAATTTGATCTTGCCACTATCCCAGACAATTCTTTCAAGGCGTGGGATTCCAAACCAGGTGGGACTCCGGAAGGGGATTCCTTCTGGCAAACCTTCAACATACAGGTGCTCAGGGTTTGATTCAAACACAGGGTAGGGAACTTTCACTGCCTCTGAAAGCCCCAGAGCTTCAGCTGAAAAGAAAGATTTAATGTTAGTTCAGTCACTCAAAGAGGTGGTATTTTAGCTCATGTGTTTTTAAAAGCTTAGCTTACAAAAATTCAGAGCTAATTATAAAAAAAAAAACCCAAACCACCAAACCAAACAAACCAAGAGAAGTATTTAAATAGATTTTCCATTATTTTCTGTAGAATTACTGCAAGTGGGGACTTTGTCAGTCTTGTTACAGGTAATATCTACAGCTGCAGTGCTCAATATTTTCTTCTAAGAACCTTTTTCATCAAAAAGCTTATTCTGCTCTTATCATTTCTGTCACACAGACAGAAAAGCTATGGCCTGGGATGTTGTAATGTCAGTTATAAGGAAGAGTCAGTGCAATGTATGTGAGAGGAACAAAGATTTCCACCTGTCCCAGCACATTTCTGATGTTTAAATAAGTACAGTGTAATTTAAAAATCTTTTTACAGAAGTTTTAAACTGCAGCATCATTATCAATCAGTTTGTTTACCATGTCACTTACCAAACTTCATATTAAATATCTCTTCTACTTGTTTTCTCAGCTTTGTGATCCTGACATTCCAATCTTCTTTGACTGAGAACCAGAAATGGTACATCAGGATGTTACCCAGCTCTGCCTAAAGGGCTACATTCAAACCTATTTTTTTTTTTAACAGATGAAGGTAAAAGCTTCTTCCCATCATCACAAATGAACACAAAAGGACACACAGTGGGCAATGAGCACTCATGGCAGCTTAAATGGTACACAGACTTCCCTCTACAAATGGCAAGTCTTTTGTTTTATAGTTACAGATTTCAAACATTGCCTCAAGTGGGAGAACTTGTTCTTCACAGCCTTTAGATGCAGGAAGAAATTATTCTGGTGGCTCTTACAGAGTTGGGGGGCTTTGGCAACAAGGCAAACAAATCAACCATGCCTCCTCCTTCTGCTCCACATTGAACAGAATCTTTTCTCCCTTGCTGAATATCAGCTTTTCCTACAATCCAAACAAAATCCACAATATATTGGGATGACACGACTCAACTACTCATTACATGATTATTAAATCACATTATTTCCTCTGTGTGTGTGCAGAGAACTCAACACTATTTATTTCCTGAAGCTGCAGTTTGTTTCTCCAGTGAAATGAATCTGGGAGAAAAAAAAAATCTAGCAAGCTCCAGAGCTCAGTTTGGGATCCTGCTCCTAGCAGGGTCATGCTCTGCACTGAAATCTTCTGTAGCAAAAAGGTGTTGATGCACCAATGCAGAGCATCCAGATGGCTCAGGAAATAAAAAGCAACCTGGATTGTCTCTTCCTGTGCCTGAGGTACTTCCTGCTGACAAGAAGAAGTCCTTAACAATTCCCAACCAACAGAGGCCTGAAAAAACCCCCAGTGCAGTCAGCTGAGAACTGCTATGGGGCTCCAGAGCTTTGGTTCAGGCCAGGGCAGTGACTCCAGCTCTCCCAGGCTCTGAAGGTGGCTCTGTCCTGGTCATTCAACAACAACTGGATTGTGCTACAGTCCAGAGAGCCACTCATGTTCATAATGATCTATTTAGATGAAGCACACTCATCTCACAAGTGTTACTTCTTGAAAAATCTCATATTGATCCAATTGTGGTTTCTCACCAAACCTTTCCATTCCCACGTGGAAACAGGACCTGTCTTACCTGGAGTGTTCAACTTGGGCAGGATAACTTCAGGTGAACTGACAGTCAGCAGCTCTGGCCTGCAACCAGAAAACAAACAATCTGCCCATTCTTGCCAAAAATTAAATCCTTCTACTTATTATGAAATAAATTGAAAAGTTTTAGATTTTTTTTATTATGTGTTTCATACTTGTGAACATGCTACAAGGATATTTGGGAGGACTTGTCTGGATTGCAAATACCCACTTTGTAATGCAGAGCATTTAATCTGCTTATTTGATACCTAGAGACCAAATGCTCCAGGACTTAATGAAACCAGGTGCTTGATTACACAGAGTGTTTGGCCTCTTGCCTAAAAACCAAAACCAAAACACCCAACCCAAAAACTAACAAACAGACCAACAAAAAAACCCCACAACAAACAAAACCAAACCCAACCTGTTCAGGAATTAAAATGAACACTTACCTTTTGATCACAAATTTTATTCTTTTGCCCACTTCAATTATTTTTTCCAGGCGAGGGATTCCATACCAGTAGGGACTTCTAAAGGGGATGTTCTCTGGCATCCCTTCAACATAGAGCTCTGTAGGGTGGGCCTCAAACTTCCTGTATGGAACAGTTTTGGGCTCAGTGCTCCCCAGGGCCTCAGCTGTTACAAGCAAATACATGGAATTATTGGACAGTTTGGTCACCAACCCTTATCAAATGCTACCAAATCTTCAGGCTTTTGCAGTTGTGATTGCAGAGCCTGGGACAATGCAGAATATATCTAAACACAACTGAGTCTGAGTCTCAGCACATCAAACCCCTGAAAAGATGGACTATATTGAATCACTTTGCAGTGACAAATCACTTTGCCCCTGTGCTCAGCACTGGTGAGGCCACAGCTTGAGTCCTGTGTCCAGTTCTGGGCCCCTCAGCTCAGGAAGGAGATTGAGGTGCTGGAGCAGGTCCAGAGAAGAGCAAGGAGGCTGTGAAGGGATCCAGCACAAGTCCTGTGAGGAAGGGCTGAGGGAGCTGGGGGTGTTGAGGCTGGAGAAGAGGAGGCTCAGGGGAGACCTCATCACTCTCTCCAACTCCCTGAAAGGAGGCTGGAGCCAGGGGGGGGTTGGGCTCTTTTCCCAGGCAACTCTCAGCAAGACAAGAGGGCAGGGTCTCAAGTTGTGCCAGGGGAGGTTTAGGTTGGAGATGAGAAAGAATTTCTTTCTGGAGAGGGTGATCAGGCATTGGAATGGGCTGCCCAGGGAAGGAGTGGATTCTCCGTGTCTGGAGATATTTCCAAAGAGCCTGGATGTGGCACTGAGTGCCATGGGCTGGGAACCACGGGGGGAGTGGATCAAGGGTTGGACTTGATGATCTCTGAGGTCCCTTCCAACCCAGCCCATTCTATGATTCTATGATTCTATGACAAAGTCAGGGTGAAGATTACCAGGCCATAATACAGTGGTTTTATGCAAAGTCTTTATTGTGGAGCATCGTGGAACATTTTGTTCTAGAGCTCCTATGAAGCTGACTGGTTTTGTATATTGGAGATAACATTGAAATTCACCCAGAAATATTCTAAGATTAATTATGATGCTTCAATGGGTATAAATAAACACATGGTTGTTTTATTCACCATCAAAGGAAAAAAAAAATCCAAACAGGAAGGAATTGAGAGCAATTAGAAGAGCTGTACCTACAGGAGTTATAATTTTCTTTTTAAATTACAAACTCACCTTGCTGCAGAAGCAGCAGAGTAATACATTTGTTTTCACTCAGCTGTCAGGATTTTAGATACTCAAACAAGATGATCAAAGATCTCATTCATGTAGACACTCAAAGGAAATGCTGAAAACAACCTTCAAGCAATGCAAAACTATAGAAGAAAAGAACAATTCTGTACTCACCAAACTTTTTGCAGAAGAGTTCATCTACTGTCTTTCTCAGTTTGGCAATTCTGGAATGCCAGTCCTTTTTCCCTGTGTTTGAGGGTGACACTGCACAGAAAACAACATTACAAGATTCCCTAATTATTTTGGTTACATTTTCAATTCTTCAGTTTATAGCATGCACAACCATCCTGCAAATTCAGGTAACCCAGAAGCACAGGTTGAAGGTGGAGATAGGAGAATTAGTTCTAAAAAAAATAAGAGGATATGAGAACAACATACAAATATGTACAAACCCCCACTGAACCAGGGACACAAAATACACCCACAGTGCACTGGCATGAGGAACTGCAATGCTTTCATCACCTGCCTCCAAATCTCTCAGTTGCAGACAGGATTAGGTTTGTTTGCCAGTTCCACTTTTAAAAATTATCTTGATATTCAGAGCAGAACTTGGTGTGCCTAAGGAACTAGAACTTGCTTTCAAGGAATTATCACTAAGCACTGGCACCCAAAGGAAGCTTGGACCAGAGGTTCACAGAGTAGTTTGCTCCTTGCCATATATTCACGCTGAACTTCCAGCAGGTGGTTCTGCCACTGCTTGCAGGCAACCATTTCCAATGAGATGTTGGCAACTCCATCAAGCGACTCTAGGGCTTGTGCCATTCTCCAGGATGAAAGGCAGCTTAGTTCCCGGTGTCCAAAAAGTTCCCAGTCACCAAAACTCATCCTTCAGGACACCCAAGACCCATGTCAGCTCACAGTGCAGAGCAAACCCCAGGTGTGGTTGGCGGGTCCAGGACAACTTCCTGCTGGTGACATTGTCCCACTGGGAAAACTCCCCACCACTGACTCCACAGAGGGACATCTCCCCAGTGGGACATCATCTCCCCAGTGGGACATCACTTTAAGGAAGTGATTCTGCCCCTGTACTCAGCACTGGTGAGGCCACAGCTTGAGTCCTGTGTCCAGTTCTGGGCCCCCCAGTTCAGGAAGGAGACTGAGGTGCTGGAGCAGGTCCAAAGGAGGGCAACCAGGCTGGTGAAGGGACTCGAGCACAGACCCTATGAGGAGAGGCTGAGGGAGCTGGGGCTGTTCAGCCTGGAGAAGAGGAGGCTCAGGGGAGACCTCATCACTCTCTACAACTCCCTGAAAGGAGGGTGTAACCGGGTGGGGGTTGGTCTCTTTTGCCAGACGACTTTCAACAAGACAAGAGGGCACGGTCTTAAGTTGTGCCAGGGGAAGTTTAGGTTAGATATTAGATATTTCTTTCTGGAGAGAGTGATCCGGCATTGGAATGGGCTGCCCAGGGAAGTAGTGGATTCTCCGTGTCTGGAGATATTTAAAAAGAGACTGGATGTGGCACTCAGTGCCATGGTCTAGCAACCGCAATGGTGGTTCAAGGGTTGGACTCGATGATCTCTGAGGTCCCTTCCAACCCAGCCAATTCTATGATTCTATGATCATCTCCCCAGTGGGGGGACATCATCTCCCCACCGGGACACCTCCCCAGCATGACGTTTCTCCACTGGGACATCTCCTCACCGGGACACCCCCCCCCCCGCATCCCTCCCCACTCCCCGCAGCTCTCAGCTCAGGCAGGGTCCTCCTTTCCACACGAGGCCGCTGTGCCGCCCCGCACCTCCCCGTTTCGTGAGGGGAAGGCGGGAGTAGCGCGCTGCCCGCCCGCCACTCGCTTGAGCACCGCTCTGCGGAACTGCGCGCAGATCCCGTTTTCTTCTTCCTTCCCCCCCAGCACCCTGCTCTCCCCGGGCACCAGCACTCGCTCCCACCACCACCACTCTCCTTTCCTTCGCAGCCACCCGCTCCCGGCCCAAACGCACCCATCGAAACGCTCCCCCACCCACCGAAACGCACCCCCACCTCTGGCTCTCCCTCCCCGGTGCTGAGGGGGATGATGCCGGCTCACCATTTGGCCACTGCCCCCGGGCTGTTTAACACAATAAAGGACATAAAATTTGAATTCTGCCTGCCCAACTCTCTCACACCAACCCCGCTCCCCTCCTGCAGGGCACAGGGGGGCTTGGGTCCCACCGTGCTCCTTGCTGAGAGAGAGGAGATGGGGAAAAGAGGGGGGCTCAGGAGGCAAAAGAGTGAGGGGCAAAAAGAAAGAAGTGAGGGGCAAAAAGAAAGAAGTGAGGGGCAAAAAGAAAGAAGTGAGGGGCAAAAAGAAAAGAGAGGGGCAAAAAGAAAAGAGAGGGGCAAAATGGAAAGTGAGGGGCAAAAAGAAAAGAGAGGGGCAAAAAGAAAAGAGAGGGGCAAAATGGAAAGTGAGGGGCAAAAAGAAAAGAGGGGGCAAAAAGAAGTGAGGGGCAAAAAGAAAAGAGAGGGGCAAAAAGAAAAGAGAGGGGCAAAAAGAAAAGTGAGGGGCTTTTTGCCCCTTTTCTTTTTGAAAAGTGAGGGGCGAAAAGAAAGAAGGGAGGGGCAAAAAGAAGCCTGCTATTTTTACATAGTAAAAGTTGGTGCTTTGAGGAACCATATGCTATTAAGACTCAGTATTAAGACTACCTTATGTAGAAGCACAGAGCTGGGTTTGTTGCAAGACACCTTTAAATACCAAGGACAACCACGGACCTAGCGCTGCCAAGGCCACTGCTAAACCATGTCCTTAAGCACCACACCTACATGGCTTTTAAACACCTCCAGGGATGGTTGTCCTGCAGCCTCCCTGAGCAGCCTGTGCCAGTGTCCTCCTTTCAGATAGTTGTAGAGAGTGAGAAAGTCTCTCAAGCTCTTTTTCTCCAGACTAAACACCCCAGTTCCCTCTGCTGCTTTTTTTTTTTTTACCCCCCAGGGAAATTTTAATTCCTACAGACATTAAAGAAACATCCTTACGACGTAATTTCTTTGCTTAATTTACATCTTTAATGTTCACTTTAAGTACAGCCCTTGATGTACTTCTGTTATAAAAAGGTTTCCTTCATAAAAAGACTATGAGTATGTAACACAACCTAATGGTGCTCCAGTAGGGCAGATGCTACCATTTCTATGCCTGCATCCCAGTTCGAACTGGGATTTTGTCTACATTACAACCAGGCTGAGATTGCCAATCAGCATTTTGGGGTTGGGAGCAATTTGTTTGCTCTAATTGGTTCAGGTGTACAAGCTTTCAGCACTTCCTTGGACAATTAAAAAAAAAAAAATGCCCTAAAGCCCAAGCAACACTAGAATACAACTGAAGAGGAAAACAAGTCCAGGAAAGTAATTTAGCAACTCCAAGGAATTTAGCAATTCCTCCAAGGAATGACTCTGCATGAGACAACACAGCTCTCTGTGCCTTTATCTCATCACTGCTTTTAGTATTATCTCCTAACATTTTATCACCATTATTTTAATTTCTGTATATTATGGGTCTAGGGCTACTCCTGGTGGCCAATCTGAACTGTTCCACACCTCTTTCTGTTCACATATATGGAGTGAAATCTGGAAATCCTAAAATGCAATAGTAAAGCATCAAAACTGTTGGGTTTTTTAAACTATTTGGTAGTTGTAAGCTATGGCTTCTACTGCCATAATCAGACACAACCTCTGAAATGGAACTTGATATAGAATTGGTTTGTGTACCAATGAAATGTCATCCACAGGGAAAAAGGGACCACTTAATATCATTTGGCCTGCTATGGAAAGTCAGGAATAGCTCTGTATTCAACAGATTCCACAGGAGATTTTCAGGCTGGCGATTTGCAAGCACCAAAACCAAAATTAAATCAATTCACCAAGAATGATGCTCCTTTCCAGAGCAATAAGATATCTGTCAATTAGATTCTGAACTGTTTTTACTTGGTATGAGTTGCTTTCAGTGGGTTGTTTAAATGTCAGACAAGAATCACACCCAAAATAACTGAAAAATAAAATGGAGTTTCACACTTAGGTGCCAAACAGGCACCCAGTTGTGAAATGACTCTGCTCAAACAAGATACTTTCCCTCATTTTAAGCCTTCTAATAATATTTAACCCTTTGGTGCTGTCAGTACTGATGTGCTCCTGAGCCAACACCCAGTCTAGGACTACTCCTGGTGGCCAATCTGTCAAGCTGAACTGTTCCACACCTCTTTCTGTTCACATATATGGAGTGAAATCTGGAAATCCTAAAATGCAATAGTAAAGCATCAAAACTGGTTTGTTTTTGTTTTTTTAAAACTATTTGGTAGTTGTAAGCTATGGCTTGCAAATATTCTAGGGGGCTTCTACTGCCATAATTAGATACAACCTTTGAAATAAACTGATCTGCTCTGCAGTATTTCCTCAGTCTGACTGGAGGAATCTGGCCTGAAGCAACCTGTTGGTAATGGGCATCTCTGTCCCTCTGTACCTTTCTGAGGCCATCGATGAACTTCCAGATGGTGGGGTGACTTATTCCCAGTTTGGCTTGGAGGTGATGATCAGCTTCTGAATGGTTGTGAGCAAAATCCTCAGTGCTCCACGTTCTGTCAAACAGATTCCACGTGGATGGTGGAAAGAGTGGAGACTGCCTACCACATCCTGTCCCATCTGGATGACCAATATAGCTGTCCTCAAACCAGCTGAGAAGACATTGCAGCTCTCTGGGCAGATACTCTGCCAGAGCATCAAAACAGCCCTCCAAGTCTGGGACAGGCCCAAATGCTAAGGCCACAACCACGTTGGCCTTAAGGGCAAACTCTGTGTTTGTGTCAAACTTCTGAATGGCATCTCTTGATGCCAAGTGCCTCCTCATACTCTGAACCAGGTGGAAGAGGCAGCCTTCTAGAGCTGCTCCTGGGAAGCACTCCTCTATGGCCTTCATGATAACCATTTTGTACTCACAGTAAATGGATTTGTGGCCACCTGTTGAGCACCAGGGTTTTAATAAAATGAAACAACTGCTTGTACATGGAGAGCTCTTTGTCTGGCAGAATGGAGTAGAGCATGAGGTGCACCCCCCCATGCTGCTTTGCCAGGGCCACACAGACCTGGGAAAAGAGTTTGGGGGCCACTGCTAACGTGCTATCCACATACCAGGTGTTGGATGCTTGCAGAATTTCCAGCCAACTTGCTCTGCCAAATATAAGAATCCTTCTGCACCTTTCTCCAAAATCACCAAACAAGAATGACTCCTGCATGCCTGCTGCTGGTGAGTACATCTTGTACTCCTGGGGTAACACGAGGCAATCCACACTTCCTGGGTCTGCAGCTGCTGCCTCTAATTGATTTCTTGCTCTCTGGATTGTTTTCCTTAAAGCTTCTATTTTGGGAATTACAGCCTGAACCTCTGCCCTCAAGCTGGACATGCATGAATTAATAACTTGGGTTGCACCCTCCACTGTTTCTTCAGCTCTCTCCTTCATCCCTGTCTGAAATTCTTTCACCTCAACATTTTCTGGTGAAGGCAAGTGGGAATGTTGGTGATCATCCTGATCAACTCTCCATTCCTGGTTTGAATTCTGGCCTTGCAATGTCTCTGTTCACAACACCAGAAGTTAACAGCATCCCCAGCTCTGCTGGCTCTATCAAACACATAGAGGAATCCATCACAAACAAACTTGGCCCTTCCCCTCTGGCTTTGGACTGTCACATCCATCTCACAAGTGGCAGCCAAGCATGATTTTTGCAAGGAGACTGTGTGCATGTAGGTGAGTTAAAGTGCAAGAAATGAGTCACATCATTTGACCATCAGCAACTCAGATTCTACAGTAACAAATGTCACCCTAAGCACTATGTTCATACCTGAGTTTCAGTGAATCTCATCCTGGCAAACACAATCTGTAAGCTGTTATTCCCTGATAAAGACAGCTCCCTGCCCAGTAAGCTATCAGCTCTGGAAATTACTGCCTTTTTTCTAGATCTCAAGAGATTAACACTTAACTTGTTTTTTCCTTCTGGTTCATTAAATCAAATTAGTTGATAGAGTGTTGGTAATAGTATCACTGGCTTGGGCAGCCAGTAGAAAATTGCTGTCACTTTGTAGCTAAAGAAAATTCAGAACAAGAGAAATTGATTTGCAGGGTGTTGTTAGGAAAAGCCAACAGTAGCCACCACCCTGTGCTTGTACAACTCACTTACTTGGAGACCTACCTTCTGCAACTGCCTTGTCCAGTGGTACCTCTTCTTGTGTTGAATTCAAAAGCTCATGCCTAAAAGATTTAAGACAATACTTCAATAGTGATATACACTTTGGTAAACCAGAAGTTACCAGACTCAATTTACCACTGAAGGAATTGTCAAAAACTAGAAAACAGGAGAGAACATCATGATCCAACTTTAAATTGCCATTAACACCAAAATATCTGAAGAGCTGGTTGGAATCCTACTGACATTTTTCATGCCTGATACCCGAATTAACCTGAGAAGTAACATTTCATGGCAAGATTAGAGATACATACAAATTCTCTCTGAAGTCTAAAATGCACTTTGTGAGACACCTAGATCCAAATTGAAAATGTAACCCTTAGAAAATGAACCAAACCCATCTATGTTTATCCATATTAGAACAACAAAAACCAATGCTAACATTTCTCAGAGCTGAACTGGGTTTTGAGCTGACACCAAGACAAAAAAAGGAAAAGGCAAAAAAGAAAAAAGAGCTCAGAATATCTCCTGAGTCTCACATCCTCGTTTAAAGGCAGGTAATACCCTGCCAGGCTAGCTCCAGCAGGCAGCTGAGCCCTCAAGCAGTTTCTACATACATCTAAGGTGTCCCTTCATGTTGTCCTGGTTTGGGCCAGGAGAAAGGGGATTTTCTGTCTTGTACTTTTGCTTTCAGCTCAGTCTCTTGTAAGGAGCTGCACTTGCTGAAATTAACAGCAAGTTTCTCAGTGTCTGCTTCTAGGACTGATAACACTTGATGTTTATAGTTCCAGCCAGAGCCTGGTGTGCAGAGCCAAGGACACTGCTCAGCTCTGAGGAACATTTTACCCTCCAGAAGGAATAAAGAGGTCCCACCTGCAGCCTCCTTTGGGGAGGAACGGACAGGAGAGATGCCAGAACTGACCAAACAGAGGATTCCATCCCATACACCTCATACTCAGGAGAAATTTGAGGGATCACAAGGGTCAAGCCAGCTTCCTGCCCTTCCTGCTCCCCTTTCTTCACCCATTCCCTGCTTCTTTCACCATCCTGGGAGGATCCCATCCCTTCCTCTGCCTGTGCTCCTGATCCATCCCAGCCTGAATCTGTGTGTTCCTGCCTCCAGCTCCCAACTGCTGCTGACCCCAGGATTCCAGCCTGGACTTTCCCAGGGCTGCCCTGCAGCCTCAGTGGTGACGTGAGAGTTATTGGGGGGAAAGGGAGAGGAACCTGGTACCAATTTTCCTGTATATTTGTATATATTTAGTAATTTTCCTATTTATCATCACTGTTTCATTAAAGCTGTGCAGTTTAGTTTCCAACCCATCAGTCTCTCTCCCTTATTCTCTCTCCTTTCTTTATCAGGGAGGAGAGAGATCAATAGAGAGTGTCTGGTACTCAGTTTAATTGCTGGGCCAGTGTTAAACTCTGACACACATACACTGTATTTGATCTACGTCCAGACACACCAAGGACAGGCATCCAACTAAATCACAGGAACCAGCAGCCATTTTGGCCTCAAACCTGCCCTGAGAGATGCTATCTACAGATACAGCTATAGACACCTTGATGCAACATTCCAGCAAGCAAAAAATAAGAGCATAAGCTGAAATTCAGGCCAGGATCCTCAGACAGCATCACCCAACCCCAAGACTTCAGCATGTCCTACAGCTGCTGATGTTAAAACAGCAGAAAGAGATCTGCCCATGGTGTTGTCTGTAATATTGAAGAGATTCATCCAGATCTCAGCCACCTCTGTGCTGCTCCAGTGCACTGATAAAATGAATTTATCAGAGTGATAACAACTGAAACTTATTCAGCAGTACTGCATGTCACTAGAAAGCAGAATTGGAAATCCTTTAAGAGAAAATGAAGCAAAGAAGAGCCAGCAGAAACAAGGAGTAAGACATGGATAAAAATGCAAAATTCCTTACTTTTTAATCACAAAGTGGATCTCCTCCTGTGCCAGCAATATCCTTTCCAGCCTAGGAATGCCATACATGGATGGTCTCCTGAAGGGAATTCCATCTGGCAGCCCTTCCACATACAGCTCTTCCTTGTGTGCCTGGAAGAGTGGGTATGGGACAGACACTGGGCCTTTTGCATTTATAGCTTGAGCTTTAAGAAAAAAAAAGAGAATATAACCATTAGGCTAGCTTGTGGCTCTGCTAAAATAATCAGTTTGATAGCACTCTGGAAAACAGAATGAGCAGACAGGCAATAATTCCCTCAGCATAGAAGCACTTATAGTTAGTGGGGTTGGTTTTGTTTTATAGCAAAATCACTAATTCACAGTAAACAAGCTGCAGGCCTGCATAAATATGCAGATTCTTCTCTTTACTCTGTAAAGATTTAATAACAGAGAATGCACCTGTTACAGGGAAGTTTCTCAGTATTTTAGGATCACTACACAGTATTAAGTAAAAACAGCTACAGCATAGAAATCCTGTTTAATAAATAACTAAGAACAGGTAAGTTTTTACAAGTGAGATTCTTTTTCTCTGAAACCTCTGCAGTGAGGCTTCCTAGATTTGGAACCTTACTCATTTGATAGAAATCCTAATGAATATAGGTTTCTTTTTCATAAATTAATCTGTATTTGTGATCCACTATTTTGTATTTACATGAAAAGGCAATTCCATTTAGTTCACATCTAAACATAAATTATTTTCAGACCTGTCAGTTGTAGCAGGAGACAATGTCTCATATTGCTGAAACATTTCAGAAGTTTTAAAAACCAACAAATCTGAGGAGCATTCTGGGAATTTTGGACATTCATAACTCATTCCAGCACATGGGAAATTGCACATCCATACAGACAGCAAGAAATGGAACCTGATATGGAATTGGTTTGTCTACCAATGAAATGTCATCCACAGGGAAAAAGGGACCACTTAATATCATTTGGCTTGCTATGGAAAGGTCAGGAATAGCTCTGTATTCAACAGATTCCACAGGAGATTTTTAGGCTGGTGATTTGCAAGCACCAAAACCAAAATTAAATCAATTCACCAAGAATGATGCTCCTTTCCAGAGCAATAAAATACCTGTCAATTAGATTCTGAACTGTTTTTACTTGGTATGAGTTGCTTTCAGTGGGTTGTTTAAATGTCAGACAAGAATCACACTCAAAATAACTGAAAAATAAAATGGAGTTTCACACTTAGGTGCCAAACAGGCACCCAGTTGTGAAATGACTCTGCTCAAACAAGATACTTTCCCTCATTTTAAGCCTTCTAATAATATTTAACCCTTTGGTGCTGTCAGTACTGATGTGCTCCTGAGCCAACACCAAGATGTGTGCCAAAGAGCTGTGATGTACTGAGGCAAAGGTCTACAACAGATGGTTCTTTGGAAAGGAGTGCAACACATACCATATTTTTTTTCAAACAGTTCCTCAACTTGATTTCTCAGTTTTGTTACTCGTGCATTCCAATTATCTGCAAAGAAATGGACATGTCAGACTACAAA
This sequence comes from Calypte anna, assembly GCF_003957555.1. NCBI lineage: Eukaryota > Metazoa > Chordata > Aves > Apodiformes > Trochilidae > Calypte > Calypte anna. The sequence goes on from NC_044264.1 coordinate 2,257,434, forward strand.
CAACACTGAGAATCTCTTGTAAAATCTACACCACCCCTGAAATACAGAGTGTGATTTTACTGCTCACTTGCACGAGGTGCCTGTGGAGTACAGCATAGGCTATGCCTTGAAATAGTTGGATACATTCACAAAGAAAAAGGATAGATTAAAGAAAAAGAATAGAATAAAAGATTAAGATTAAATCAAGTTTTTCTTAAAAAAAAAACCACACCCAAACCAAACCAACCATAAACCAGGGTTCACCTTTGACAGGTTGGTCAGCATCTCTCACAGATATCAGGGGTGAAGTCAGTTTGCAGTTGCTCTTGGCAGTTCTCTGTCTGGGAGCTGAACAGCTTAATTAGTGAAGCTTAAGGAAGCTTACAGCAAATACATGAAGTTGTTTTGGTGCAAATCTGTACAACTAGCAGGGCTGGGAAGCCCTGTGCCATCAGCCACTAACTTAATCCAGTATTTCTCCAATTCCTGATGTTGCAAAACATCCCTCTAAATCCCATTTCTGAAAGAAGATACAGGCTGCAAGACAGAAGTTAGCCAAATCCAATCCTGTGTTCCACAGAGAGCTGGATTAAACAGCAGAATTGTAACATCTCATTTTCTGCCTGTGACAGAGAGCACAGGATCTGAAAGCTTTCTGTACTATCTCAATGCTCTCAGATAAACAATCTGAGTCTTTTGTAGATAGTACCAGGTGCTGGCTGGCCTTCTAAGGAGTTAATAAACAAGTGTCCTTGCAGCTTATTTCTTACACCTACTAAGATCTTAGACTTGACCTTAGTAACTACAGAGGCCACTCAAGCTGCTACAGTTTCCAGTTGTTAAAAAACTCTTGCATCAGACAAGGATGACTGAATTTTGAGTCCGTATCAAAAGAGGTTTAAATATGGATTTTCAGACCTATGCACACAACTTTGGTGGCCATGTTTAAGCTTATATTTTTTTAATGTAATTTCATGGATATCAAGAGGACAGCATGCTTCAGATATGGGCAAGACTAAGACCTTTTTTAGGGGGAAAAGGGTGTTTTGGCATGCTGCCTTGCATCCACACATGAAGTCTTCATTCTAGTTACTTGGTGTATCACCTACATCAATTAACCTGCTTATATTCTTAATTAGCATCCTCATGGATCAATCTATGTCAATGCTTCTGCCACCATTTTTGCTGTTATCCTGTAAATTAACTTGTCACTGGAATTGTAGAAGTTGCTCCCACCCAGTCTGCTCTCCCTGTTTGTTAGAATGCCCACGAGTGTTCTTACATGAGCCATTAAATTGTCCAAGTTCCCAGTTACCAAACCCCACAATCACTGACCAAGTATTTCCTGAGGATCTCCTCAAGTAGCTACTTCCATGCCCCTCCCCTTCCCATGGAAACACTCCAAGGATTAATAATCAGATGGTGCCCAGGTACTAAGCCCATTCCTATTCCCATCAACATGCCACACAGTACTCTGGGGGAGAAATAAGATGGAAAACACACAGCAAGGCTAAGCATGCTGCAGGCAGACAAAACCTGTGCTCAGCAGTGTGCCAAAATGGGGAAGAACAGGGTTTCCATCAATGCCAGAGTGAGAAAACAGCTAAGGGGAGTTTATTCCCACTAAAACATTAGACACAACTGCAAGGCACAACTTGAGGCTTCTGAGCTTTTGATAAAATCTCTAAGAAAAAAAAACCAACACCAAAACACTGTTAGGAGAGCAGCCTGCAGTGATGATTGCACTGCTGCAGTACAACCACAAAGAGCCTTGGGCTCCCAAATAAATCCTTGCACTGGTGTGTCTCACTATGGCAGTGGGAAGCTGTCCAGTATCTTTTTATAAACCAAAGCAGAAAGACAAAAATAATCTGTAAGTTTTATCTTACCAAAATTGAAATCTCTCACTTTTCTTGTCCTTCTGTTGGCAGCTTTATCAGCAGACTCTTTGCTCCTAAGTTTCTTGTTAGGTGGTATGTATTCATCATCATCATCTTAAAGAAATAAAAGTATTTTATTTCTGCTTTAATGTCCAGAGAACTCGTGTGCAACACTGGAACTGCTCTGAATTTCCAAGTTTTAATGCAAGTTACAGAACATGCAATTCAAAAATACAAGAAATACAGCTGACACCCAACATCCTAGCCATGAAAACAATATGGGTACTGGATAGTGGCTTTAGTGCCATTTAGATGAGAAAGGGAGACAGGAAGGATAAAGGTTTTTCTCTCATATTCATTGATATTAGACAAATAAATTGAAGCTTCACTTACCCCACCTGCAACACATCATTTATTTTATGATACAGTTCCTCCCAGGACTTAAGTGTTAACTAAAAGCTTGATCTAACTATAGTGTGCTTATAAAAACAAGGTTTTTCAGAATGGATATTGTAAAACCTTCTTTAAATCTCCATCAGTAAGTATTCTTCATTACCAATACTTGAAATATAGTCAAAGATCTAAATCTCTGTGATGCATCAATTCAAAACTAATCCAGTAATTCTAGTGTGCTTCAGGATACTGAGGTTTTATAAAGCTTCTGGACAGGATACATTTACCAAGCAGTTGTCCTGGTTTGGGTCAGGAGAAAGGGGATTTTCTGTCTTGTACTTTTGCTTTCAGCTCAGTCTCTTGTAAGGAGCTGCACTTGCTGAAATTAACAGCAAGTTTCTCAGTGTCTGCTTCTAGGACTGATAACACTTGATGTTTATAGTTCCAGCCAGAGCCTGGTGTGCAGAGCCAAGGACACTGCTCAGCTCTGAGGAACATTTTACCCTCCAGAAGGAATAAAGAGGTCCCACCTGCAGCCTCCTTTGGGGAGGAAGGGACAAGAGAGATGCCAGAACTGACCAAACAGAGGATTCCATCCCATACACCTCATACTCAGGATAAATTTGAGGGATCACGAGGGCCAAGCCAGATTTCCTGATTTCCTGCTTCCCTTCCTTCACCCGGCATCCTGGGGGGACTCCATCCCTTCCTCTGCCTGTGCTCCTGATCCATCCCAGCCCATATCTGTGTGTTCCTGCCTCCAGTTCCCAACTGCTGCTGACCCCAGGATTCCAGCCTGGACTTTCCCAGGGCTGCCCTGCAGCCTCGGTGGTGACATGAGAGTTATTGGGGGAAAAGGGGGAGGAACCTGGTACCAATTTTCCTGTATATTTGTATATATTAAGCAATTTTTCCTATTTACCATTACTGTTTCATTAAAGCTGTGTAGTTTAGTTTCCAACCCATCAGTCTCTCTCCCTTATTCTCTCTCCTTTCTTTATCAGGGAGGAGAGAGATCAATAGAGAGCAGCTCTCACTGGGTTTAATTGCTGGGCCAGTGTTAAACCCTGACAGCAGTGCAAAACTTAAGTTACAGTCAACTTTGACATGTAACCCTGTTTATTCAGCACCAGCTAATGCAGGCATTCCAAAACATTTTTTGACCCAAAAATGCCCAATGGAGTGAAATCAAAGGACTGGAGAACAAACCTTCCAGGGTGACCTCAACCTCTGGATCCTCACTTGTCTCTGAAGGAGTGTAGTGGGAGGAATCTGAAGGGGGGAAAACAGGACTGCTGAGTGATGGACACAGAAAAGATTTTTAACCAAACACTCTGATTTTGTAGTACACACTTGACAAAGAAGCCCCTTGGGGTCACTGAAACATTTTGCTTTCATGGCATGCATCAAAAGCAGAAGCAAAGATCTCTTGCCACAAGCCTTGAAGTGATTCTAGACAAGGGTAAAGAGGTGGGGATTATACTTGCTACAGTGCACCTGTAGCAGAGCTGAGATGGCATTAATAACAGTAAGAAATTCCTTATTCTTGAGTTAATAGGATTAACACAATCATAAATATTTTCCCCTTTGTTATCAAGGATTATTAAAAACATAAACAAAGCTGTGTGCCCCTTCAGGTGGTTTCTCCACCATTCACACAGTCATGGATGTTGCAGTGCCATGATTCCTGTCCCAGGCTGCAGCAGTGAAAGCCACGAGTGATACACACCAACAGATACATCCCTGCAGACCTCTACATGTGCAGAAAACAGTAATTTCTGCCAATCTTCTGCACTGCAGCCTGCAGGTTCCATATCTTCAAATGCACAGCACATGCATCCCTAACAACACAAGTCAGCTGCCCCTTTTACCACTGCCTATGGATCTTTTCATCCCTTGCTGCCTTCAAGAGCAGCAAGTTTATTTTACTAAACAAACCAGGGCTCCAATTTCAGTGGATCTCTTGCAGAAATTTGGAAAAGAGAACAGACTTCAGAAAAGGGTGTGTAATAAAACCACACTGTGACACACAGGGCCACCCTCAGCACCTCAGCCATGAAGTTCTACAGTCAAACCTAAAGCACAGTCAGAGCCTCAGTCATTTTTTTTTAATTATGCTTCCCTTTCCTCAGGCTCACTCTTCAGTCAGGCATAAAGATCATGGCATTATGCTTATGAAAACAAAGTACTTGGATTATGTATTTCTTAAAAAAAAATAAATCCTAGAGTCAATGTTGCAGTCCACAAGAGCAAAGAACTTTATTCTCCTTCATCAAGAGAAATGCTTTTCAGTTTCAGGCCATGGTATCCTTCACTGTGGTGGTATTTTTGCAAGAATGAGTATTGCTGCTAACATAACTTAGCCTGAACATCCAAAAAAACACCCAGAGCTCAGGGTGGAGAGGCAGGTGCTTAGAATGAAACCAGCTGCTGAGTGAGGTACTTCTAGTGTCACACCAAGGTGTTAAATGTTGGGTGACAAGCACCTTAGAAATGCAATCCATGATCTGTAGGAATGACAACTCCCATCATAATTTGCTTATAGAAAGCCACAGAGTGACCTGGTTTTGGAGATTAAAAACAAAGCAACAAACCCAAAAGCTAAGCTTGTGGAAATGTGGAAAGAGAATGGCTGGAAAAGATGTACAACTTGAGTTAAGGTGCCCTCTTTTCAAATGTCTGCAAAAAAATACCCAGTGATGTTAAAAGAGCCTCATGAAAACCACTTTATATCTCTAACCTTCTATTGAGGTCTCCACATCTGTGTCTTCTTTGGAATCAGATCGCTGGTGACTGCCTTTAGACAAATAAAAAGTAAAAAAAAAAAAAACACCTTAATAAAAATACAACAGGAACCTTTAACTTCAGCTACTCAAAGCAAGGATTTTTGCAAGTGAAAAATCAAGAACCATCAGGGTTACATGAACAATACACACAAATCTGAAATTCATGACAGCAGGAGCACTGTGACCTCAAAGAACCTCACAGGCTGAAATGCAGATCAGTGTTTTCTAGTGATAACAAATGGGAGAACCAGTATTTTTTAACACAAACTGTAAGAAGCTGAACACAAGTTACAATTCTGGAGTAAATTTATTTCAGATATTGTTCAGATATGGAAAGGAACTCCTACTAAACATGGACATTCCATCTACTCTGGTCTGTATATACCACCTCACCCACAGCTGAAAGGAACAAGTTGTACTCTTAATACATAAGTTTATTAAACTTTAAAACCAATTATGAAACAGACTGAATTTCATGAGAAATGTATCAACTCCAGTGACTTGCTAGTGCTTTACCAACCAACCTGACATTCCTTTCAGTATTTAGAAAAGAACAAACAGTGTCTTTCTACTTGGACAGCTGAAAATTAAAGCAACTTCTGAAGTTTAAGTCTTAACCACCTACCTCTTACTTCAGATCAGGAGGGAGAGCCCTGAAAGTAAAACTTAGACATCCAATTTCAAAAAGAGAGGTGAGAAAAACACAACACTGAAAGATCTACCTGTGGAACTTTTTTCCTGAGTGTTTTCACCCCTTTCTGATGTTTCAGAAGGCTCTGCTTGGGAACAAAGAGAAGAACTTTAGAACTGTGTTTCACAACAAACACATTTTTCCAGCCCATTTAAAAGTTTGCCAAATAACCCTTAACTTCATATATCATCCACTCATTTCATATTCTGACCTCAGGAAAGACTGGGTGAAATACTAAAAATATGTAACTTCTTACTCATCCAGTTCAACAGAAGAAAGATGTTTGAGGGGCTCCTGGCAGGAGTGTACATTTTTTGGACTGTTGTCAAACTCATGTGAAACAGCAGGATTTCAATTGTTTTGGTGCTTGTAAACTAAATTTTAAAACATGAAATGTTAAAGGTCCTGCCCTTTTCCAATTAAGTTTTAATCAGCTAAATCTTTTTCTTGTTCATTAAAAAAAGATCTGTATTCCGTGGGAGTTCTTTTTCACTTTAAAATTCCCCCTCTAGCTTAAACAGATGAATTCAGAGAGATCAAAATAAATTTATGACACTTCAAGGTTGTTTGATTTCATCACAACTGCTCATTTGATGGCTATATATGGGCTGCTTTGAAAAGGCTGCTGCAGAAAGCAGTACACAAAGGACACTTAAGAGATTAAATTAACACCCCTAAAATCCTACTGCTTAATGCTCTGACACTCCTGCAGTTACACTGAAAGAGCAAAGTGCTCACAGCAGAAATGGCTTCACTCTGAGCAAGAGGTCAGGCTGCACCACCCCAGTAGCACAGGGATAGAAATCCAGCCCCTGTGTGGCATCCAGGAGTGTTTAGGACTAACTGGGATTGAAAGGTTTGAACTAAGTGTTCTACATGAATTGAACCATTTCTGTGCTTGTCTGCAGAAGATCAGAGCTCCCCAGAATTTCTGGTTGGTTAGAGGTAGGGTGAAAAGTATCAACAACTACTAATAGCTTCACAACAGAAAAGGAAACTGTTGACTAATAGGGAAGGAGAAAGATTTTAAACTCTGTATTTCATACAGTAAGATAGAAAAGGCTTCTCACAATCACACTTAACATTCCACTCAACTCTAAGTCTATATGCAGTATTAAATACCACGAGTTATTCAGGAAAATCCACATTTTTCCAAAGAAAAACATCACTATGAGGTGGCTCCATTAACACTGCTTTGAGACAGTTCTGCCTAATTTCATTGCCAAGATTTTCAAAGGGATTTTAAATTAACAGGATTTCATGTGAAAAACCTTTACTGGGTTGTCTTACACACATTTCTTTCATTAAGTGCTGTCCTTTCCTTTTCCTTTGCTGGGGGGGATTGGGTTTTATTTGTCTCTAGCTCTGAGGAGTCCCCCTGGTCTGGATTCAAACTGGCAGAGCTGAGACCCAAGCCCAAAGTCAGGGATGAAAAGGAGGAAGGCAAAAAACAGGGGCACTGGTGGTGGAAATTCTCCTCCAAACAGCATCCGAAACAGCGTGGCCAGCAGGTCCAGGGAAGGGATTCTGCCCCTGTACTCAGCCCTGGTGAGGCCACAGCTTGAGTCCTGTGTCCAGTTCTGGGCCCCTCAGCTCAGGAAGGAGATTGAGGTGCTGGAGCAGGTCCAGAGAAGAGCAAGGAGGCTGTGAAGGGATCCAGCACAAGTCCTGTGAGGAAGGGCTGAGGGAGCTGGGGGTGTTGAGGCTGGAGAAGAGGAGGCTCAGGGGAGACCTCATCACTCTCTCCAACTCCCTGAAAGGAGGTTGGAGCCAGGGGGGGGTTGGGCTCTTTTCCCAGGCAACTCTCAGCAAGACAAGAGGGCAGGGTCTCAAGCTGTGCCAGGGGAGGTTTAGGTTGGAGATGAGAAAGAATTTCTTTCTGGAGAGGGTGATCAGGCATTGGAATGGGCTGCCCAGGGAAGGAGTGGATTCTCCGTGTCTGGAGATCTTTCCAAAGAGCCTGGATGTGGCACTGAGTGCCATGGGCTGGGAACCACGGGGGGAGTGGATCAAGGGTTGGACTTGATGATCTCTGAGGTCCCTTCCAACCCAGCCCATTCTATGAATCTATGATTTTATGATTTGCAACAGTTATGGGTGAGTAGTCACAGAACCACACAGCCTCCCTGGGTGTGCTGGAAAACATCTCCAAGGACTGAATTTGCTTTTATTTAAATAAACATATTCAGTGTATTGCTGCCAGATGAGGGCAATTTCTTAAGAACTCTTCTGAACATGCAATTATTATCATTCACTGGCACACAGAAAAAGTGTATCCCATTATCAGCAAATGTCCTATTGCTTGTTTTTGTGTTTATTCCTTGATTCAGAAATCCTGACAGGACTGTTTTACCTACACATTCTGCAACAGTCTGTATTTAATTATCTTAATGGCAAATATCTGCTGTGACACAAACAAAAGAGGAAAAATAGGACTCTGACACATTGGAATTTGAAGAAAGCTTTCTGTAGTTGAAGAGAGACACTTACGAGGCTTACAGCTCCTTGAATTAAGCACAAAGGACACAATCCCCTGATCTTTGCTGCCAATAAAACCTGCAGAACAGACAGGAAATCCATCAGATAATTAAGTGATGCATACAGATTATTTTATGAAACTTGAAGTTTTTGTTATATTATAAGGAAATATAAAGGAGGATGTAACAGTATGGAAAAACAATTTCAGAAATTACAAAGTGCAAACCAATATATTCTGCTAGCTTAATTTAGCAAAGACTAGGAAATTAAAAGAATTCTAAGAAGTTCTACCACCAGAAAACATGAAAAAAAGGAAATACATTTCCACTCTACTGCATCCCTGAATGCTACAGACAGATCACATCACATCACTAAGAGAAGCAAAAACCCAGCAGAGTGGTAAAACCATTTACTACACAGTTTAAATCCCTCAGTCTCAGTTTCTAATGGATTAATGTCCTAACACTCACAGCCAAACCTCTGCCTCTTGGCAGAAGCAACAGATCCATCATCCCATGGATTAGCATTGTCAGCAATGCTCTTTTCTGGGGGCTTTTTGTCTCTACACAGATGGCAGCAATGTGAACAAGGTGTAATTACCAGGGTAATACCAGAATGCCTTCAGGAAGCACAACCATGCTTTCCTGCTTTCTCCAAGCATTCTGTGGAATTTCTTGATTCCAGATAGTATCTGCATGCTGAGCCTTACACTGTGGAGGTCAGAGCACTGCCAGCCTACCTGCAGTTAGAGTCCCAATGAAATGGATGTTACTCCTGGAAGATCTCCAAAGGAGAAAGATTTTGTTGTTACAGACACACTAGAAGATGTTCACGACTTTCAGCATTTCCAGAGTGAGAATAAAAGCAGTTTTACTTCCCCATTTGGGGCTTTTTTGCCCAGCAGAAGATACTTTCAATCTCGTTTGGTTTTGCATGCACATCCTGTATTTTAATTGCCTCACATTTCCAGAAATCCCCAAACTGACAGCACTGTTCAGCCACATGGTGCTTTGGACAGAGAAGACATTAGGCAGTTGTCTGCTCACTCTGAGTGGTTTATAAGCTCAAGCAGTCAGTTCATTAGGCAGCAGTTTTTAAGCTGAACCAGCCAATTCACAGGACTCATTGTTTACAGCCTTTTTCTCCTGTTCCCAGTTCTTTGCTTGAAGTTTGAGGTGCCAGTGGTAACAAAACTCAGAGGGTACCACAGCCCTTTAAGGAAATGTTTGGTCATTAGGCAGCAGGTTACTCAGTTCTCCATGGGCTGTGTTGCTCTGTAGTGATGAAGAGATGAAGATGGTACCTGAAAAGAGCATTGCTGACAATGCTAATCCATGGGATGATGAATCTGTTGCTTCTGCCAAGAGGCAGAGGTACCTGTCCCCAAGGTACCTGTCCCCAAGGAATTTAACTTATTCCTGCCTCTTTGTAAAATGAAAAAAACAAACCACAAGCTACCAGCTCCATTCTCTTAATTGATTCAGAGCTGCTCTCATCATTTTGGCACTGACAGTATTTGTACCACATTTTTTCCATGAAAAGCCTTCAAGATAGGCTGGGCCTTGTGGAAAGCTTTCTCATAAGAAGCCAAGATGGATGTCTGTTAATTTACAGTATGTTTCTGAGTCAGCTGAACAATCTGAATGCAAGGAAGCCAGAATAGAAATAAGGAGGATTTACAGGGATGTGTGTGCATTAACACAGACCAGAACATGACCTCCAACTCAGCTTTAGGATGCACATTCCCAGCTGGTTGGAATGAATGCCAGTCCCTCTGCACCAGCTGTGGAAAAAACCCTATTCCTACAGCACTGTAACATGCTTCATCTAAGAGTAGAAATCACATTTCAAAGACTAAACCACACTCCAATCACTAAACTCTGTAAGAAAAAGCATTTTAACTCATGTTTCTTCTCATAAGAGTCATAATAAGTGGCAGTTAAGAGAGAAGGTATATGCAGGAATATTAACTGTGACAGCTAGAATGCCCCAGGTCGCATTATTTCATCCAGCAGATCTGTGTTTAGTCCTTTTCCTCATTTAGTCAATAAAATTTGGACCTTTCCTCCAGAACAGGGTGTCTTTGGTGTCACCCAAAGCATTTAAAACCCATCCACTGCCCTACAGCTCATGCCCACTGATGGAAAATTGCCTCTAATGCTCTGTCAAAACACAGACATGAAGTTTTTGATGGCTAAACCCCCTATTTCTCAGTCATCTTAGTGAGTGCTATTAAAACATCTCCAAACTGAGCAATGCAACACAGCAACATCCACCTGCTGCAGCACTCTAGAAGATAATGAGAGCAAAAAAACCATCCACCTACAAGTATCATTTTCCTCCTGTTTGATTCACAGAATCCTGTGTGCCACACAGCCCTTTGGTCAGCATTAGACATTTGTGAGAGGAAGCAAAGACTCAGAGAAAAAATACAATAACCATGAAGTTTCACCAGGAAATCATTTTCTCCAGGAAGCTCCAGACATATGGTTGTTCTCTATCAGTTGAGTTGCTTCTTGTCATAAATCACTAAGCCTGGCTTTTGCTGGAGGGTATTTTTAGTAAGAACTATGACCCCAGAAGCTTTTAGTTTGTTTTGCAGCAGTTGTCTCCACAAAGCCAGTTCTGGGGCCAGACTTGTGTCACCCCTTGGGAACACACCTCAGGATAACTGGACTTGTCTAAGCTCCCTTCTCTGCACAGCACTACCAGGCACATACAGACCCCTCCATGACCCCTGAATTTATAACTCTGTATTTTCCACTATCTTTGGCTTGAATTTGAGGATTCAAACTCCAAGGAAGCTGCTTTATTCTGGAGAGGGCAGCATGAATTGACAGGGCAACACCTCTTGTAGCTCAGGGCACCCCACCCCTTCAGATATTCAGTATATTCAGTTTGTCTTTGTCTGAAATGCAAGCTTGAAGGATTACTACACTGGGAGTGGGGAAAGAGAGAGTTGTTAATCCAGCACCATTCTGTCTGCAAATTATACATATTCCTCTTCATCAATCAGAAGATTTAATTTCAGAGTTTTGTAAAAGATGAGAGAAATCCCCCCAAAATCCCCATTGCTTGATGTCTGCTACAGAAGCACATGATATAAATGGGATTTCTTAGCCCAGACAAACAGGCTGCAGCAGAATGGGTTACAGTTTGGTAAGGAAGAGATTTCACTCTCTTCAAACAGCACTGGATTACACTTTGGGCTAATTGACCAAATTCCCACATTGTTTTGCTGCATGCAATGAAAAGCCACAAGAGGCTAAAAAGCAAAAAGATGACAGGACTTGGCTTTGGAAGGTACAACCATTAGGCTGCCTCCAAAAAAGCATCCATTTTTACTACATTATAATGTGTCTGTAAACCTCCCTAGGCAGTGTACAAACACAAAGAACAGATAATCCTCATGCCAGAGAATCCACCTTTCAAATTCTGAACTTAAGTTAAGATTCTGCCATGCCATATGGTTAAGATCTCCCTGAGCAGTGCTTGTAATCTACTTGAGATTTGCCAGTAGGAGAACACTGGTTCTATAACCCTGTGGCACATTAGAAAATACAAGCCTGGTGTCTAAACATGCCCCAAAATGCTACCAACAATACAGAATTCCACAGAATAAAAGGATGTGCTGTTCTGGCCTTCAGTGTTGCATATGCAGCTATCCTTCAGAGCTGCCTGTGCTCCTCTGTGTTGCTCAATTAACCTAATGACAAATGCAAACAGGCTGAAATAATAAATTTATGGTTCTCCTTATTTTACATCCCCATTTATGATCAGGACTTCTTAATTACTGTTCATTTCAACCTTCAGAGCTAATTACGGTTTTTCACTCCTAGTTGAGGGTAACAAGCAGTATTAACCAGCTCTGTGGCAAGGAGGCAAAGCAACTCTTTAACTCTTTTACTCTTTAAAACCTCCACAGAGCCTGCATCTGTGGCATGCTTTGTTTTTATGATTCAACTTTTCAATATAATTGTTATCTATTGGTCATTCCATACTAGAAAAGTGATGGATACACTACAGAAGCTACTAAAACTGAAGAGAAGATCCCAGCAGTGCTCCAGACAGCATCATTATGGTTTATCTCCTGTTTAAAGAGGTCACTGGAATTAAAGTCTGGACTCTCAGAAAAAAATAAAACACAGAAGTAGTTCAAAAGACTCCTGGAACTTCTCATTCAGCTCACACACATGGTTATCCTGAAGTTGTACCTTAGCTCTTGGTATTCTTCAGAATTACTTAACCAGGTGTATCCTAACAGAGCTAAGGAACTGCACAGGTAACAAGCAAGGATTAATAAGGAGAGGCACAGAGAGAGCAACACTTAAGCCTTTCATGAGATAAATATGTAAGAAAAATAAATAAATACATAATAATAAATAAATACAATACAAAAATAAATAAAATAAATAAATACATAAAACATTTTCATGAGCTAAATACATAAGAAAGTCAGTAAGATTACCTGAAGCACTGTATTGGCAGGAGTTAGGAGCACCCAATTCCTTCTTCACTAATACTGGTGCTTCCAAAATAAGTTCTGTAAAAGAAACAAAGGAATCAAAGATGGAAACTAATAATAACCAGATTCCTAAATAAAATGTTTTTAAAAAGCCCACAAACAGCCACCAACATCCCAGCTGGCCTCTATTCAAACGAAGTGCAATAAAATTCTTTTCAGGTGCTGGGACACTAAACCACTGTTGAGCTAAACCAGTGCTAACAAAGTGAGGTGTTGGTTTCTTATGCTTCAGTTTGGTCACTCTCAGAAGGGATTCAGGATTAAATGCTTCTCTACAAACTAGGGATCCTCACAAATGCTCTCCCAGATGTGAAGAACTGCAAAAAAAGGTCTCATACTTTTGAAATTATTCATGTTTTATGACTCATTGCTGCTGAGAGCATCTCCAGACCTGGTCCTGCTCACTCCTCTCTACAGCCAAGCTCAGATCCATCAAACTGTGCTGATGAGAGAGCAACACCAAAACTGCTCCTGGCTTCCTTCAGGTGAAAGATCCCCTCTGTAAGCCCTGACAGCATTCCTCAAGAAGTTTTCAAAGCATTCCAACACAAGGAGAATGACATAAATGTCAAGAATTCAGGACTAGCAAGAGCCTGAGACAAAAGGGACAAGAAAAAAGCTACTGAAGGGTTTGTAACACATCATCTGTGAGGTGTTGGGGCTGCTTAGTCTGGGGAGAAGGAGGCTGAGTAGAGACCTTTACAAATACCTGAGAGGAGGTTGTAGAGAGAGTGGGGTTGGTCTCTTCTCACTGCTGACAGATGACAGGACAAGGGGAAATGGCCTCAAGCTGTGTCAGGGGAGATTTAGGTTGGATATCAGGAGAAACTTCTGTACAGAAAGGGTTATTAAGCATTGGAACAGGCTGCCCAGGGAGGTGGCTGAGTCTCCATCCCTAAATGTGTTTATAAATCACCTGGATGTGATGCTTGGGGACATGGTTTAGTGGTGGGTCACCAAGAATAGGGTAATAGGGTTAGGAAGAGGTTGGACTTGATGATCTTGGAGGTCTTTTCCAGCCTGAGCAATTCTATGATTCTCTGATAAAAAGCTGAAGTTACCTCTTAACTTAGGAAAAGCTAAATGTTAACCATCAAGGCTTCCCAAGCCAAAGTTTGAAGTTGGGAAGCACAGAGAACAAGAGCAAAAGAAAAAAAAAAGCCAAACAACCCCCCAGGCTAAATATAAAAATTTAATTCTTATGTAAAATGCTGAGCAGTGGAGCCCAAGCCAACAACAGGGAAAGCCACCAGCTTATCTCAAGGCACACCTGCTGTCTCCCTGGCTTTCAGAGGATTATTCCTGCATTTATCTCCAGCACTGCTCTGCTGCAGATCACAGTGCCTTGCAGGATCCTGTCCTACCTGTAAGAACCCCTGCAGGGATGCTTGGGCAGATCTTTTACCCCCAGTAACACATTTTGCAGTTTATTTCAATTTTAGCTAGAAAATTGACAGTCTGAGGGATTCTGTATTTTAGTAAAATTAACAAACAAGCCAAGTTCTACTTTACCCATTAGGAAGAAAGTGATCTCTGATTAGAACAAAGTGTGAAAGAGGTTCTTCTCCACTTAAAATTGAACTATTTACAAAGACAAATTATTTTAGTCTACAGAATTTTACAAATCTCCTCCATTTAAAAATGGAAATATTTGACTGGGTTCAATAATATATTGCAAGGTTCAGTCCTTGATAACTCCAACTGACAAGTGGACACTTCCTAGGAAAGAAAGCTTTCCCTCTTCACAAAGGATGTTTTTTTTTATTCTTTTATCTTGAAGATTTCTACCTTTGTTTAAATTAAGCCTTCTGAAGAGAAGCTGACCATTGCTGAAGAGAAAAAGGGCAGAACTTTGAACATACCAGGATCCTTTGGTTCTGTTTTCACTTGAGTAGGAAGACAGCTACAAAAATAAACAAACCAAGCACAGTGACATTATAAAAAAGAAATATCACATTTCTGCAAAGTTCCTTTACAGCTTGTCAAGTAAAATCAATCTCCCAGTATTTTCTAACTAAGAACACAAAAGTAAAAACCCCCCACATCTTGGATTATCTGCTTTAGCTCAAGGGAATTGCCAGGAATCTCCCATCCCTTTATTTCCAGGACATGTACAATATTCAAGGCATCTTAATGATTGAATGAGAAACAAACTCAGAAGGACAGCAAACCCCTGATCCCTGTTTTCACATTAACTAATTTTTGATTTATTTCAGATATAATCTCTTAATTTACTAATAAAAAAAATAAATTATTTGTGGTTATTCAGTTGAGTGGGGGCAAAGAAGCAACACTACATCTGTTCCCCATTGCTGCTGTATCATTAAACTTGACAAACTTATCCCTGACTGACAGACTGTGAATTCAGAACACTCACTGGGCTAATAAAACAAGGGGAAACTTTGCCATCTGTTTAATTTGTAACAGTTCCCCCACAACACATCATGGTCAAAAGAGAAAATTCAGCTTCATGCTTTTTAAATTCCCAGGCAAGCAAAAAAGTTATCCAAAAGTCAGCTGGACAGAAAAAGCACATTAAGAGAAACTGTATGAAAATATACAGTTGATAGAAATTAAATAAAAAACAAACCCCCCAAAACTACATGATTTTAAACTCACCTTTGATCTGGAGGGATAGCTGAATGTGAAGGATCTGGCATTTGAGCTCCTGAAAATTAAAAGAGAAGCTTTGAATTTCCTGTTCTCCATTTCCCTGAAGTACAGATTGCAAACACAACACTGGCTTCATGAAGCAAAAACCTGCCCGTGTTTTAGGAGTGCAAAGTTTCTGTATTCACAGATATGAGGGAAAGGTCTCATTAAACTGCTTTAGAAATACATAAAGCAACATCAATATCAAATTACTTTAAATGTGCACATCATGTTTCTTTTCACTGCTGCCTTTCATGATGCTAAGTGAAAATCCTGGGGAAACAAAGGGGAAAAAAATCTTGCAGCTACATTCTGCTAAAAGAAAATGGATAGTTTTATAGAGATTTAAATGAGTCCTAAATTACACCTAAACACAAATAAAAAGTCCTGTGTCACCTACCTCACTGAAAACCTGCCCTGCATTTTCAATAAAATGTATTATTTATCCCTAATTCCCCACTCTCTAGGCTTCTTACACAGTTCTAATTTTAATAATCCAGCACCAATTTCTGGCTGTTTCACCTGAGAAAGAACTTTTCTTTTTAGACTACATTCCCACAGAGACTGATTCAGCCTCTTCAGAAAACAAATGCTCACATATACAAACTTTTCAAGTAATGGGATTGCATGAAAGGAACAGATTCCTTCCAAGCTAGAAGTGAAGCACTGCAGAGGTTTAAAAAACTCCCTCTAGCTCAGAGTTTTTAAATAGAGAGAGGTTTTTACAGGAACTACACCAGCTAGCCACTTCAAAAGACCAAATAACTGTTTTAAATGAGATATAAATACCCAAATCAGCTATATATTGGGACACAGAGCACTGCAAACTTCTTGGCATTTTCTAAACATGCAATGCAGTCCTTTGTTAGGCCCTTTCTCTCCCTAGGATATTATCCAATTCCCATTAAATATAAATTCAGTAAAATGATGAAGAATGCAGTAAAACAAACTTTATCTCTAACTAGTCCTGGCAGAACACCTAAGGGAAAAGGCTATAAAGTAAAGCAACTCACACTCTAGGAATTGCTGCACAGTTTCCCACTTTATCCACATGACCAAATCTTGGATCTATATTTAATCCAAAAATCAGATCTGTTTCTGTTTAGTCTGAACAAGGAGTAACTTACCTAGCTGCTCCTTTGGCTTCAGGAAGGGCCTGAGAGGAAACACAGAAAAGAAACATAGCTTCAGCAAGGACATCATGACCTCCTTGGTCATGTAACATTAAAAGGAGAGCACTCTTGTTTAAGAGAAACAGGCTGCAATATGTTTAATTAAAAACTATAATTAATTGGTTTTCATTTAAGGACAAAACCAAAGTGGACAGACCAGTACCAGAGAGAGCAAATAACCTTTTGATGATAAATGAGATCCCTGACTTGTTTTCCAAAATCCATTTCAGGGTTGAAGAGTTGTAATTTTCTGGGTGTTTAAATTCCAGTCCTTTGGGCAGACCCAGCACCACCACAGCAGATTGGTCCCTCTGAATCTCCTCATATGGCACAGGTACCACTGTTGACTTGCCTAAAGCTTTACCTGGGGGAAAAAAAAAAAAAAAAGATTATTTTGAAGTCAAGAGCACTCAAGTTAGCAAAAAGGCAAATCCCTCATAACACTTGTTCCTTTGGAGAGGACTGGAATGAATTGGCTACCAAAAGACTTAAACTTAGCACCTTAGCAGTACTAGGGCTGGAAGCATAAAAGCAGGCAGTGTTTTCCTAAAAATTTATCAAATCTTCTAATTAGCTGCTGTGGATTTCAAGCACCCACCATAGCAATAGCTGAAGTAGTCCTCCACAGATTTTCTGAGAGCTTCCAGTTCCACAATATCCACTGTCAGCCTGTTTGCAGGTTGTAAAGCCTTTGGCTTGTTGCCTTCCTCCTCTTCTTTAACACCTGACAGTTATTTAGAAAGACAAAAATAAAATGTTATTAAAATCTCCAGTGCTTAATCCCTCTCAGTTTCAACTACAGACACTGGGGAAGGACTTTTGGCAGAAAGTTTTAAGAAGTTATTTGCTTTGGAAGCAAATGCACTTTGGATGTGGTCAATGAGTAAACTTAAATTGACACTAAAATCATTATATCCCTCTTCCAACCTTTGTAAATTATCACCCTCTGAAGTGCAAGAATGAGGAATGAAGAGACACATCTAAGGCAGGCTTTTTTGGGCACAAATAGACAGAAAACATTATTAATCTCAGCAGAGGATAATACAACAGAAAGAAAATGCAAAACTGCCAAGAAGAGAAGGATCAAGAAAGTCCCCAAGGAAAAGGTAAAACTGCTGCCTGGAGCTCAGCACTCTGGTGTAATGCATGATTTCCTACTCAGTATTTACACCTTGTTTTGTTTAGGCTGTATAAGCAGAGCTGAGCTTTTTCTAGAAGGGATCAGACTTTTGCCACAACAGCTCTTCCATCTTTCAAAAGCCATTTTTAAGTATATTTTAAGACATTTTAAGTCTTATTGCCAAATCAAAGTTGCAAACAAGTCATCATGAAGCAGAAAGGAGAACTCATCCCTACACCTTGTTGTAGTGTCTGAGCAAAAGTCCTTGTAAAAGGAATGAGGGAATAACACCACTTCCAACATTAGAAAGCAAATGGAAGCAATTGTTTCAAGTGGCTGCCTTCCTTTATCCTATTTCTGATCTTCTTCAGTTCTTGCAAAGATTTACTATGAATCACCCAGCAAAAAGCAGGGTAAACAGCAGAGATGCTGTGCACATGGAAGGAAAAACAAGGGAGATGTGTGTTGCCATGTGTTGTACCACAACTTCCCAGAGAGCAAGCACAGCAGTCAGTCTGAAACACTGGGATCTGCATCATCACCACTGCTGGCATCATAATTCCAGGCTAATAGGAGAAAACAAACATCAGTTTGAACAACTGATTACTGAGCAGTTGTGAAATGAGCTGAAGCAGCAATGGTTTTAGGAAAAAAAATGCATTTCTCATCTTAAAACCTCCTATTTGCATTTAAAAGAGAATCTCTTCCTTCCTCTGCAGATCACTCCCCTGCTCTGTGCCCTGGAATCCCACCTCCACACCACATTAAGCTCTTCAGACCTGAAACTTTTGCTTTCTCTGCAATAGCAGAACACCCAAAATGCAAAAATGGAACTGTCCTGGTTTGGGCCAGGATAAAGGTGATTTTCTGTTTTGTACTTTTACTTTTAGCTAAGTCTCTTGTAAGTAGTTGCACTTGCTGAAATTAACAGCAAGTTTCTCAGACAGTGTGTGTTTCTAGGACTGATAACACTTGATGTTTATAGTTCCAGCCAGAGCCTGGTGTGCAGAGCCAAGGACACTGCTCAGCTCTGAGGAAAACATTTTACCATCCAGAAGGAATAAAGAGGTCCCACCTGAACCCTCCTTTGGGGAGGAACGGACAAGATAGATGCCAGAATTGACCAAACTGAGTATTCCATCCCATACACCTCATACTCAGGATAAATTTGAGGCATCACGAGGGCCGAGCCGGATCTTAGCCGGATTTCCTGCTTCCCTTCCTTCTCAGCATCCTGGAAGGATCCTGTCCGTTCGTTTGCCTGTGGTCCTGATCCGTGCCAGCCCATATCTGTGTGTTCCTGCCTCTGGTTGCCAACTGCTGCTGACTCCAGGATTCCAGCCTGGACTTTCCCAGGGCTGCCCTGCAGCCTCGGTGGTGAGGTGAGAGTTATTGGGGGAGAGGGGGGAGGAATGTGGTATCCATTTTCCTGTATATTTGTATAGATTTAGTAATTTTACCTATTTATCATTACTGTTCATTAAAGTTGTGTAGTTTAGTTTCCAACCCATCAGTCTCTCTCCCTTATTCTCTCTCCTTTCTCTATCAAGGAGAGAGAGATTAATAGAGAGCGTCTGTTATTGGGTTTAATTGCCGGGCCAGTGTTAAACCCTGACAGGAACACAGTTATTTACCCATTACACAGGGGCTTAGTTAATGACAGTTGATAAGGTTTGCCTGGAGGCTTGGGGAGAAGAAAAGTCAGTTTCCATTTATAGCTACAGATAATGTCACTTTTTGGGTTTTGGTTGGATTTTTTTTCCCCCCCACAGAGACTGATGCACTGAAAACATCTTTACTGCCAAGCAGCTTCTTACCAGTGTACCCACACTTTCTAAAAATAATAGAAAAAGCCAAAATAAGATGACACTGCTTAATTCCCATTAAAATGAAAAGCAGGCAAAAAAAAACCTAAGAAACAAACCAATAGAGAGTATAAGAAACCCTTAGTGTTGCTTTTTTAAGAAAAGATTTTTATCCTTTTTCTTGAGGTCATGGTATGCAGCTGCCTACCTCATTTCTCCCACTTCTGCTGGCCCATTTCTCAGCAAGACAAGAGGGCAGGGTCTCAAGTTGTGCCAGGGGAGGTTTAGGTTGGAGATGAGAAAGAATTTCTTTCT
This sequence comes from Calypte anna, assembly GCF_003957555.1. NCBI lineage: Eukaryota > Metazoa > Chordata > Aves > Apodiformes > Trochilidae > Calypte > Calypte anna. The sequence continues at coordinate 2,277,230 of NC_044264.1, forward strand.
GGAGAGGGTGATCAGGCATTGGAATGGGCTGCCCAGGGAAGTAGTGGATTCTCCGTGTCTGGAGATCTTTCCAAAGAGCCTGGATGTGGCACTGAGTGCCATGGGCTGGGAACCACGGGGGGAGTGGATCAAGGGTTGGACCTGATGATCTCTGAGGTCCCTTCCAACCCAGCCAAGTCTATGATTCTATAAGAAGGGAAAGCTGAAAAGCCAGAAGGAGTTACAAGAGCTCTGCACAACTGACCACACGTGGCAACCCTTCCTCTCCTCCTGGCAGCACTGGACTCATCCTCTTGCTGAAGGTCACACAATTTGCAGGCTCTGTCTTGGGCTACACCTGGGAGAGGCAATGCCTGGAGCACATCCAACAAGACCTTTGAGGAAGAGGGATGGAGGGCTCTGTTCAGAGGGTAAAGGGCTCAGGAAGAGTGAGGAAGTGTCCTAAGGCCCAGGTTTCCCAGAGAAGCTGTGGCTGCCCCATCCCTGGCAGTGTTGAAGGTTGGATGGGCTGTGGGAGGTGTCCCTGACCATGGCAGGGGCTGGGACAAGGTGACCTTTAAGGTCCCTTCCAACCCAGAGCAGTCTGTGAGTATCTGAAGCTGATGGAGCTCAGCTTTCCTCTAGCCACAGAGCTGAGAGCCATAAAAGCTTCTCAATCCCCCAGGCAGAGAAAGCCAAGAAGTGATTAAAAAGTAGGAATGTCACCTCTGCACAGGCACTATAGGAAGCAACCTAAAGACAGCAATTATTTTATGACAACACTCATGTACAGGTATTTTATCATCCCTCTTTCATGAAAATTATTTTCTGAAAATAACTGTGAGCTACAAAGGAGGGAAACCAGATGCATGCATGGCTAAAAGTATTTTGCTTTGCTTTATGATGCATCCACCCAGCTCATCTGTGAGCTCTGGAAGGCCCTCCAGTTTTACACTTCAGGAAATTGGACAATTACTTCAAATCAAAGAAAAGCAATTTCAAGATTAGCAAAGCATCACTTAAACCACAAGAAAAAGCAAATCACCTGAGGTAGAATTTAAGAGCCAGGGAATTTCACCTTTTCTACAGTCATTTTCTCTTTGTTTGCAACTCTAAGGGAACCAGTGGGTGGCCCCCACTGAAATGTGACTGAGCATCCTCAGCTGCTGGCTTCACCCCCCTTACCTGGGTAGGTTTCTGACAAGGAAGTTAAGGCTGTAAAAGGCTTTACAAAGGCTGTAAAAGATGTCAGTAACTCACAGTTGGAATAAACCTGGAAAAACAAACAGGGAGTTCTGAGCTAGGTGGGGCATGGCTGAAGGTGCTGGAAAGAAAATGCATCCTGACTGGTAGAGTCCTTCAGGTAAATCCCTTTCACCAGTCTGAGAAACTGGGAGGGGGGGGAAAAGGGAAGGAGAAGAGGGTAGAAAAGGAAAGTATAGCAGGGCACAAGTTAAAGCTAATGACAGGAGAATGATTTCTGTGTCTTTCACAAAGATCTAGGCTATAGTACAGAGTTCAGCTAATGAACACATTAATAGGTAAGAAATATGCAGCCCAGGACAGCTCATAAACTACATTGTTTGCAATTCAAAAGGTTAGAGAGAAGGGGACTCTAAGCTGAACCAGATCAGTGATCTCAAATGGAGACAGCAACTGCAAAAAAGATAAAATAGAAGCTCTCAATAAAAAAGACATGACTGATTGCTGTGGATTTTAGTTTTATTGCTTGTAACTGCAACTTTTTGGTGAGTGAGGAATGTGAACTTTAAAACTAATCCCTGAGTATGAGATTTATTAGGAAGAAGCTGATAAAGTCTTCAAGGGTAGATGCTTAAACTCATAGCTAGATTCTGCAAATACAAACTACAAAGTGATTCAAATGTAAATCATAAATCAAAACAGCTCTTGGGGATTGCAAAAATGAACACTGGCCAGTTAATTTATCAGGCAGTTAGAACTGCAATAGAAAAATTCCCTCAAAAAATAGAGCCAAGGCAGAAACAGATGCAAAATATGAAATAGTGCTTCCAATAAACAGAGTTCAACAGAAATATGTCAAGATATGGGGAAAGCAGCAGCCCAGAGTGCTGGAGGCAGTCCCAATGTATGTAGCAAATTGTCCTAACTTTCCAGCAGGAACATCTGAAGCTTCCTGCTTTTTAGAAAATAAACAAAGATAATCCCTAAGCTTGAGCAGTCAGGGTATTCCAGACATCTTTGTGGCATCCTAGGGAGGTGGGGACCCCCAGAATTAACTCACTGTGCCAAGGTTTTACAGTCATACAGAAGATGATCTTCCACAGGGAGCTGCAGGACAGGGAAGGAGATCCAAGAGGAACCCAGCAGAACCATTTCCACAGCACTGCCAAGCAAAAAGGATTATGAAACTGTTCCCTAAGAAACCCCAGAGGCAGAGCCAGCCAGGTTAGCATTAACACCTCACTAACAGGCACACATGATATAAGAGAGACAAGGGGACACTCATGTCATCCCTTCCACATATCCCAGGTGTTAATTCCCAAGTGACAGACATGGTAGTGTGGAAAAAACACCCTGGGAAGAGCTGGAGCCACAGGAGACAGGGATGCAAGGCACAGAGTGGTGTGATCAGTGCACATCTGGGAATAACTGGAGGAGTTTGGCTCCAGGAGAATGTTATGAGCTTCCTACCAGCTGTGGGAACAGTTAGCTAAGATTTTTGTTAGGATGAGTATGAAACAAACAAACTATAAATCAATCAGTAGATATTGGTGTCTATAAATGTGCAGTGAACCACACAACACGGGCTTAGTCTCCTTTTTGAATCTGGCATTCTGCATGAACACAGTAAGGGACTCTGATGAAGTACAGAGGGGTCCGTGCTTTCATGCCCTCTGATTTGGTAGGAGTAAATCCATCACATCTGCCAGCACAATTAGCCTTGAAAATGATGATGGGCTACAGTCAGTGTGGCCAGGAGTAGCCATCTCTTCCAGTCTTGGAGTTCAGAGAAGTGAAAGTTATTCCAAGTCATCTGCTGCAAAAAGGGAGGTGAAAACTCAGGGACACAACTGAGACACAGCTGAGCACATTCCCCCTAGAAGTGACTGGGAAGAGCCTGTTCCAACATAATCAGACTAAATATCTAGCAGAAAGGGGGTTTTGTTTGGTTTTTTTTTTAAGAGGCCACTCCCAAATAGCTAGAAGAAAATATGGCAAGAAAAAAGAGGTTGAGAGTTACCAAGGTGTAAACCAGCTCTGGCTTGACAATAAGGAAACAACCTGACAGTCACAGCTTTGAAAAGCAACTATTCCAACATGCTGTTTTCCTGTTATGCATTCTGTACTGTCTGCTCATCTTGAAGTGCCCTGGAAGACCAAAGCTAAAGCAAGAAAGAGAGGTTTTGCTCATTTAAAATAGGTATTTAAAATTTAACTACCTATTTGCATTTAAAATAGGTAACAGCTTAGTGATGCTACACACAGAACTTCAGTGCTTTGTCAGGATTAACCCTCTGCCTGGCTCTTGTTTTCCTCTCTAATTTTCTATTCATGTCTGATTTAATGGCCCCATTCTCTTCCAACATATTCTGTAGCTTCAGGAGCAGCAAAAGCCACAGAAGTCTCAACTCACCACAGAATAGTTTAGGGCCACAGAAAATGACTGTGAGAAACCAGTTTCTACACTGGCACATCATCATCAAAAAAAAAAAAACCAAACCACAACCTGGGTACATTTAAACTAGCTGCATTAGTGTCAAGGGATTAGCCTCTGAGCAACATAAAAAGATGTCAGATAGTTACAGAATGGCATTTTCACATAATCAGAGACAAAGCTGCTGATGAAGATTGTCCTTTAGGTATTCTAACAAGGACAAGCACAAACAACATCAGTTAGATCCACTAATAACCTCTGTTATTAGAGAAAAACTGAAAAGGGATTAGGCTGCTTCCACACAGGGCAGGGGATCCAGTCTGTACTCCACCTCAAGTCTGAGACATTCTGCTTTAGAGCTGGAAAGCTCTGAACATCCCATTTGGACACTGCTGCTGGATTACTGCTGCATGACAAGATCCACAGGATATAACCAGAGGTAATCACAATAGTAAGGAAGAAGCAAATGAGCTGTATTAATACTTCATTTACACCATTACTGGAGCATCCAAATAAATGAACATACCAAATAAATGAAATACCAAATAAAAGGACTATGTCCAGACTAGCAGCACAGCACAGGCACTAAACTAGCAAGCAGCTGTGTCAGGGGCTGCCTCAGCACATTTTAAAAACATTTTTATGCCCAAGAGTAAAACTAACCCAGACACAACCAGAGGAATTCTCTGTAACTACACTGCAGCCTCCATGGTAAAGAAAAATGAAGAGACACATGAGTGGCAACCTAATTCTCAAGGTACTCAGCACCCAATGTTCCAGAGACTGGTATCACAGCTGAATCTTTAAAGGTTAAATCCTAACAGCAATTTAAAAATCTCTTGGAAGCCTTAACTAATCATAAAGGAACAAAGAGTCCAACTCCTAACTCATTAAGCACTCTCCAAAATCTGAAAACTCCTCATATTAACTTCAAAATATAAAAAGGAGCTGGGGGAAAAGTGGAAAACTAGAGATATATGCTGACTGGTCTCAACAGTCAGACACAACCAGAAGAATTCTCTGTAACTACACTGCAGCCTCCATGGTAAAGAAAAAATGAAGAGACACGAGGGGCAACCTAATTCTCAAGGTACTCAGCACCCCATGTTCCAGAGACTGATATCACAGCTGAACTTTTAAAGGTTAAATCCTAACAGCAATTTAAAAATCTCTTGGAAGCCTTAACTAATCATAAAGGAACAAAAAGAGTCCAATTCCTAACTCATTAAGCACTAACAGAAATGTGGCCTTCCTGGATTTTTCCAGCCACCTCCTGAAAATGGCAATTAACCGTGTCTGTTGCTGACTTTCATATTGAACTGAAGAAACAAGGAGAAAGGAGCTGCTGCCTTCACAGTTCTAAGTTTTAGATCAAGAGATAATACACTATAAACCTACATTAATCCAAGTCTGTCAAAGGCAGTGATGGAATCAGCACTGCCAGGAATATGTAATGCTATTAATCCTAAAAAGGGGAGTTCTGAAGTTTTCTGGAATTATCAACATCTCTGCCAGCAACAAAGCCAGCATGGAAACTCCCCAGGAAATACAGGGGACAGGCACTTAGTGAAACTATGAAAGCCAAGACTGAGATAAATTGGCTTTATTCACACAGGTGTACAGCTCAATGGGCAGCAGGAAGCAGGATGCAAACAGTGTTTTCTAAGTGGGTGTTGTTTAACCTCAGCCTGCAGTACTAAAGCACTGCCTGGGCATCTTGTAACTGGAATAAAGTCAGATTATCAGAAATAATGCAAGATTTAAACACATTAACATATCTATGGAAACCATAGCTGCTCCACTTGATGCATGGAAGCCAGTGCTTCTGTCCTGGTTTGGGCCAGGAGAAAGGGGATTTTCTGTCTTGTACTTTTGCTTTCAGCTCAGTCTCTTGTAAGGAGCTGCACTTGCTGAAATTAACAGCAAGTTTCTCAGTGTCTGCTTCTAGGACTGATAACACTTGATGTTTATAGTTCCAGCCAGAGCCTGGTGTGCAGAGCCAAGGACACTGCTCAGCTCTGAGGAACATTTTACCCTCCAGAAGGAATAAAGAGGTCCCACCTGCAGCCTCCTTTGGGGAGGAAGGGACAAGAGAGATGCCAGAACTGACCAAACAGAGGATTCCATCCCATACACCTCATACTCAGGATAAATTTGAGGCATCACAAGGGCCAAGCCATTGATTTCCTGCTTCCAGCTTCTGGCTGCCTGCCCTTCCTGCCTTTACTGCTTCCCTTCCTTCACCTGGAATCCTGGAAGGATTCCATCCCTTCCTCTGCCTGTGCTCCTGATCCATCCCAGCCCATATCTGTGTGTTCCTGCCTCCAGCTCCCAACTGCTGCTGATCCCAGGATTCCAGCCTGGACTTTCCCAGGGCTGCCCTGCAGCATTGGTGGGGATGTGAGAGTTATTGGGGGAAAAGGGGGGTAGGAACGTGGGATGCATTTCCCTGTATATTTGTATAGATTTAGTAATTTTCCTATTTATCATTACTGTTTCACTAAAGCTGTGTAGTTTAGTTTCCAACTCATCAGTCTCTCTCCCTTATTCTCTCTCCTTTCTTTATCAGGGAGGAGAGAGATTAATAGAGAGCAGCTCTCACTGGGTTTAATTGCTGGGCCAGTGTTAAACCCTGACAGGTTCCCATGGGACAGAACCAGAAACACAGACTTAGCCAGGGAGACCAAATGTGAAATCCCAGTCATTTCAGACTCCTGACCAAGAGATGTGCCCAGTGCACAAAGTACTCAGTACATCAGGATCCATGACACCACTTTACTGGCAATGAAACTAAGAATCTCAGGGAAGCCATTTAATAAACAGAAAAAAAAAAAATTCAGGTGAAAACAGGTGAAAAGCTGAACTCCTCCCTTATTCAGCTGACAGTTTTTCATTAATACCAGTATCAGAACACCACTCCTGTAAAAAAACTGAACAGAAACCAATTCATTTTGCAATTGATTCCTCAGTGAGGTCATAATTCTGCATTATTATGTGTTATCTGTTCCACTGCAAAACCAGGTGACTTCCTTAGAGTAAATACACTTCTGTGCACAGAAAGTCACTGTCCAAGCAAGTAGGACATTGGCAAAAACCCCAAGCCCTACCTCAAACTAGTGACCTCAACAAAAACCCCCAGGAGAATTCTAGCTAGCAGCAAAAGCAAATGTTTGTTTCAGAATAAACACAGGTGCTTTCCAAGCAGTATTTAATTAGTCAAGCCAGGATGTTTTACAGCTGTTGCTTTTAAACTCCCCCCCCTCAAGCTTGCTTCTGCTCTCATACCCTGCTCTTGACCTGCAGGTTCTCCCTTTCCATGGGCAGGTAAAGGAACACCTCATTATTTATTAAGGATTGCCCTTCAACACCTTCCTAAATAAGCCCAGCAGTGCTTACCCAAAGAGTCACTGCATCTTTGAAACCTAACTCTTAAAAAGATTGTCCTGCTCTCAATGGGTCATGTTTTATGAACATAAAGTTTCCACTTTATACTACTATAAAAACAAAATTAAACAAAAACCACACTCTAGATGGACTTGAGTGAGAACAGAAGGAATGCAGATGTAATTCTAAGGCATTCTGGTATTGATACCTATTTCAGCTATATAAAAAAATTCCTATCTTGTAAAAAGTATGTATCTCCTTTACCAAGGCATGAAGTGATCTGAAGAACCATGACTGTGTGAGCAGAGAGAAGTCCACCTGTCCCACCCAGCCTTCACAAGAGAGAAAAAGTCAGAGGGGGGAATACATGAGAAAAAATTAACATGCACTAAGAAATGCAGGAAGGGTGGGCAGTCTAAATCTTATTTTACTAATCTATCACAATAGCCAAGGAAAAAATGAACATTTGCAGTGACCACCATTACTGTCATGTTCTTAGAGAGATGGTTTTGCCACACAACTACAGCAAGTAGCCACACCATGTGGAACTCTGCTCCCCAAAGTCACTATTATTCTAGTCAGTTATCAGTATTACTGCAACACACAGCAAGCAGCTTGTGAAATACAAAAACCTTACAAAATTTAACAAAATCCTTCTGAAAATCCTTCCTGGAATTGATGAAGCCTTTTCCTCTTTCGGTTCCAACTGCAAAGACATTTCTCTCATACACAGCAATACAGGCGACTTCTGCCTTGGCCTTGGCAAGTTCTTTACACTAGAAAGAGAAAACCAAAAAGCTTTTATTAGCATAGTTAAGAATACAATTAAGAGAAATGCCTGTGGTATCATCTAAAACAGTTAGAACTGCTGGCCCCAGCTTCCACCCTTCAGAAGGTCCTGAAAGTTCCACCAGCAGCCACTAGCAAAGAGCAATGTATATATCTGAATATATTCATCAGCAACCTCAGAAGCATTGGGGCTGCATTAGTGAAATTAAGGCCTTGTCTAGACTCAGAGATTGGACTGGTTTTAATTAAAGGAATTTATGACACTAATCCATGTGAAATTCTCACTTCTCTCTTAGCTGATCACGTTGAGTGCCTCACTCCAGCTTTCACACAGAGCATCCAGGAGTTCCCTTCACTCCCAGCACACTTTTCCAACCTCATTTTCTGTTCAGACAGGTTGGGTGCAAGCAGGGAGCCTGCCTGCTGCCTGCACTCTGCCCTGTCCTGCCTGCTGGGCTCAGGCAGATTCCTCCTGAGTGGAAGGACTGCACCTACATGGATGCTGCTGGGAGAAATCTGTGGCCAAGTAGTAAGGCAGGAAGCCTGCAGAGCAGAGAGAGAGAGCAAAGATCCCAAGAAAAGCAGCAAGATCATCAAGAAGTGATCACAGCAAGTTAACCTCTGCTAGGAACTTGGGTATGAGTTTGTTGCAACCTACAAACACACCAACAATTGCAGCATGAGGGATAAAAGTGATACAATGCCTTTAGGAACTGAATAATACCCACTGAAAAAATAGGCTTACAACCATCCCACTCTTAGTTTCACTGCTAAAAAGAAAAATCTTGGTTTTGCTCAGCATTTCCAGAAAACAATTTGAAAGAATGAAATCTTTGACAGTGCCTCAAGCTCTGATGCATCAGGACATTCCCACCCACAGCCCTGCCAGCCTCAAACCCCACCATGCAAAGCTGAAGTAGCTTCTACAAAGCTGGTTTTTTTTTCTGGAAAAGTTTTGTTGAACTGGTACAGCAGCTGAGCACAAGCTTCAAGACCTCTTACTCCAGATGACAAAGACCAGAACATCCTCTTGCCTTTCAACCACTCTGCCTGAGCAATCAAGAAATATTTCCTGGTTACAGGACAGAATAAGTTTTAAAACCACCACACCAAGACACAAAATGACTGCCAAGAAGACTGTCAGCAAGATTTTCCAGCAGCAAACTGGTTGGACACCATGCAGCAAGGTAAGGAGATAATATTACACCTTTCCTGTTTGTCTGAGGGAGGCAACACCTTGGTGTAACCCTGCACAAGACAGAACTGTGACACAGCTGCTTCACTTTGCTACTAACCATTGACTCAAGTGCTGACATGAGGAATGTTATCACCATTCTGCTTTCAGTAGTGTCCTCATCATAGATAGGTGCTGCTGAGGTGGCAGTTTGGGCCATTTTCCTCCTATAAAATGAAATAATAATAATAATAATAATTATAAAAAACTGTTCAGATACACACAAGAAAATGAAAAGCTTTCACTGAAGTGAAAAAAAGATAAATTCAAAACCCCAGAACATATCCCATCACACACACAGAGCAGGCAAACACAAAGGTAATAATTAATGAATTTATTGGCTGAATTTACAGCTATTTTTCTTCCTAAGCATGTTTGCAGCTCCAGCAGTCTATATACACACAGCAAAAACCACAGGCATCAAGGTACAGGAAAAAAAAAAAAGGCAAATCATAGCTATAAAACAAGTGTTAAAAGAATCCTTCCTGTAATTATCACAGCCAAGACCAAAACAAACCCCCCCACCTTGTCCCAAAATCACAGCCTCAGAGACTGCAGTATCAGTAATCAGAAAATAACACTCTTGATCCTACAACTGAAGGATCTGTGAATGACTCCAAGGCTAAGTAGTAAAAATCAGGGTGCTAAAAGTCAAAACTAAATTTCAGCAGTGACACAAAAGAGATTTCAACCTCTTTTCTGTGGGTCATTCAGGAGATGTTCAACTTACCAAAAAGCAGAGTCCAAAAAGAGCCCCGTGACACAAAATAACCACACAAAATGGGATATAAATATATAAATATATATATATAATGCTGATTCAAGAACCAGGGGGTGAAATGATGGAGACACATTGAAAATCTGAAAGTTGATTCAACAGATTCAAAGTTATTTCCAGTCAACAGATTTCTCTGGACACTTGCACTGTAACAAACTGATTTCCATAAGTATTCCTCTGGCTCCCCAGCTTAGTTTACACTGTTTAAAATGTATCAAGCCTGGCTCCATTAGCAAAATCTCATCAGGACTAGGAAAGATAAAATGCTAATAACACTGGCTGCCAGACATCTAATGCAAACTGATAGCAAACACAAGAACTCCAGGAAATCTGAATACAAAGGGAAGACCTAAGCTACCAAATTTGCAAACCTCTGGCAATAATTGAGAAAAAGAAGGAAGTTTTTACTCTATAAAAAGCCAGAGGAAAAGGGGAAATTGGCAACAAGCAGCAGCAGGAGAAAAAGAGGCGTTGGTTGGGTATTCACCAGGCCAGGAACTTGCCTATGACTTCACAAGGACAAACAGCACAAACAGTGAAAACCTTAATTGCTCTCCTCTTAATAGCCCTTTCCCACAGGTGACTCATTTGTTTAAAAACCTCTCCTCTTGCAAACTTTTCTCCCATCAGAAAGCTCTCTCTGCAAACGTGGTGCCATTTTTTTCCCCCCTGAAACAGTTCATTGGAATTTGCTGAAATCAAAATCTGTTCCCTTCTGCAATTTGTGCAATGTGTTCAAGCAGAGGTTAATAAATATAGAATAAATATATATAATATATATCATATATATGTATATATTCATGTATATATTCATATATATATAAGTATATATATGTATAAAACAAAATAATAATTATGGCCTGTAACACCAGGCATCCTGGCTCTCTGATCCCCTGGATGCTCAGCTGGGCTCCACCCCCGGCTGCTTTTCACAGAATCATAGACTTGGCTGGGTTGGAAGGGACCTCAGAGCTCATCAAGTCCAACCCTTGATCCACTCCCCCCGTGGTTCCCAGCCCATGGCACTCAGTGCCACATCCAGGCTCTTTGGAAAGATCTCCAGACACGGAGAATCCACTACTTCCCTGGGCAGCCCATTCCAATGCCTGATCACCCTCTCCAGAAAGAAATTCTTTCTCATCTCCAACCTAAACCTCCCCTGGCACAACTTGAGACCCTGCCCTCTTGTCTTGCTGAGAGTTGCCTGGGAAAAGAGCCCAACCCCCCCTGGCTCCAACCTCCTTTCAGGGAGTTGGAGAGAGTGATGAGGTCTCCCCTGAGCCTCCTCTTCTCCAGCCTCAACACCCCCAGCTCCCTCAGCCCTTCCTCACAGCAATTCTGCTGGATCCCTTCACAGCCTCCTTGCTCCTCTGGACCTGCTCCAGCACCTCAATCTCCTTCCTGAGCTGAGGGGCCCAGAACTGGACACAGGAGAAGGTGTGGCAATAACTTTGGTCCAAAGTTGTAGTGAAATGAGGCAACCAGGTGCCACTAATTGCCAGGGAGTGAGCATGAGCTTGTGTCAAGCCCACCTGTGTCTAATTAGGGTGGGCCCCCACTGTGCACCTTTTATTGGCCCCCTAATCCTGCTCATGCTTGACACAAGCTCATGCTCACTCCCTGGCAATTAGTGGCACCTGGTTGCCTCATTTCACTACACAAAGTTCTTGATCCCATCTCACCAGCTCCAAGTCCTGATCCCATCGGGGTCATCACTTGATGGTGGCATGAAAATGAGTGACAGGAGCCATCAGTGTGATACCAAACATCAGTGAGTTACTGCTGAGAATTGCCTACTTTTATATTGGTTATTACAGAGGGTTCAGGCACTCTAAGTCCCAAGCAGATAGGTTATAGCAAAGTCTCCAGATGAAGCAAAGCCTCTAATTGGTTACTGTAATCTTCCTTATCAGCAGGATTTTATCTACATTCTTCTTTCTGAAAGCTGTTAAACTTCTTTTGGTTTGAGGCAGAGTGCTAACTCATCTAGGCAAAAGTTTCCATTGCCTAAAACACTAGCTGCTACATTCAACTTACTCAAGACCAAGGAATAATCAGGATTTTTTAATGCTTCTGCTGGCAGAATTGTTTATAAAAGAATTAATATACTGAGAATGGAGCTTAAGCAGCTACTAAGAGAACATTTTTCTGCTGGAGTGTTGCAATTTATGTTTACAGCAATAACCTGACCTGCCTGGAGGAGGAGAAAACCGGTCCAGATGTAGTTGTTACAGCTCCACCCACTGATCTGGACAAAAATCACCTCAAAAGTCAAAGTGGCTCAGCTACATCTTGGCATTCATTCCACAAGAGCTCTGTGAGACATCTTGCTGCTTGGTGGAACCTGCACACACAACATGTTTTAAGTTCTCAAAGGTGACATGGACCCCAAAGTCAGGGCAGCAAAATGAACTGCTGGGTGTGACAATACATGCTGGGACAAAACAGCACCGTGTTGTTCTTCTGATAGGACTTGGAGCACTTCAGGGTACAGACTGGAAGGGAAAGGGAAAAAAAACCATCTAGCAGCAGTACAAGCTCCCAACAGACAGCTTGCAGCCTTCTGGCTCTCCAGACACAGACCAGCAAGGTTTAAGCAGCTTTAAAGCTGCACTGTGGATAAACTGGCAGTGGCACCATCAGCAGATGTGTGAGGAGGCAGGAACTGGTTGGAGGTTGGAGGCAGGAGGTTTGGTTGGACATCAGCATCCCCTGCAGTGAGAAGCAGGCAAACAGGTCCTTCCTAGAGCTGGAAAAGGAGCTAAACTTCAAGGGTGAACATAAAGGAATAAATGCTGAATGATGGTGACTGCTTCAGTGAACTGAGAGTGGGTCAGCTGGGCATGCTGAGGCAGAGACTGATTCAGACACTAACGGGTTTAACGAAAGAGTCCAGATGTAGAGACCCCATTACCCCACTGTTATGTCTTTGTCACAGATAACAGGAGCTAACAATGTTTAGATAAGCATTAAACAAGAACTAAAAGCCAGTCTTTCAGTCTGGAGCCCTGCCAACTCAGCAAAGGCAAAAAAGACACCCCGAGGAAGACTCGGAGCCTTCCTCCCAAAGACCCCTGCCCACCAGGGGACAGTGTGCATGGGAAGAGGGGTGGAAACTTATGTGAACAGCTGGTATGATAACCTCCACTTCTCATATGCATATGCATGCTTTTGTAATACATATGTATAACTTTGTGCAATAAATAGCTGCCTGCATTTAGCACGGGTGTGCGAGATAGGAGCAATCCCCCTGGCATTATCAGACCTGCTTTAGAACCTTTCCTGGGTTGGGAAGTTTGTTTTCACACCTCAAGACCGCCCAGGTTTATCCCCCAGGGGATAAGAGGCATCCTACTGCTTGCTTGTGGAGTATCAGAGGGGAAAGGGAAACTGTGGTGGGTTGCAAAGACATCAGTCTGCTGTGAGCAATGATTATTGATACCTGATGGAGTTCTCAAGCTCATCTTTGGAGCTCACTCAGGGCTGGGATGCTGACTGATTTTAAACACCATAGCTTTTATGCTTTCTAAAACTGTAACTTAAAAATCCAGTATTAAAGATTAAATGCAACAGAACTACACATTTTCCCTTCCTCCCATGTCTCTACTCCCTGTCTGATGCAATTCTGCACCAGTCCAACACCTCCCAAGCTAGCAGTGGCACAAACACACACACCTACTCCCTTCTAGGCAAAGAAATCAAAAAGCAAAGGAAAAGCAAAAGTAAACTTCTCAACAGAGCTACCTTCTCCAGAAAACAGACCAAGCAAATTCTACTGATCATTTAAAAGCTGTGGATGAACGAGCACACCAAAGAAGTGCCAGCTCAGGCCATCTCCCCCATGCAGAATTCCTTCTGTCCTTAAAAAGTGGTTTCTGATCCACAGGCACACAGCAATTCGAGTCAGGGAGCTTGGACAAGGAATAGGGAGGAGAAGGGCTCCGTGGACCAGGTCCCAGTCTGATTCACTGCACAGCCCCACTGTAATGTGAATAGAAAATAGAAAAAAATAAATAAAAAAGAAAAATGCCTCTTGAAGCAGCAGAATCCTGGCTCCCCAGCTTAGTTTACTCTGTTCAAATGAATCAAACTTAAAATCCTGGCTCTTGGTTTCTGTGTACACTGTTTCAAATGTATCACACGTATTTCCATCAGCAGAACTCAGCATGGTTTAGATTGTTTAAGGAGTTCCCAAACTCATTTCCACCAGCAAAATCTCACCACCAGACACCCCTCCCTCCCCCCCGACTCCTCCTTTGTCAGGACTAAAGAGATAAAATGCTAATGGCTCCTGATAAGCGCCAGACAGCTCATGGGAACTGAGAGCAAATACAAGAATTCTGGGAAAACCTGAATGCAAAGGGAGGACCCGAAGCGACCGATCTGCAACCTCTGGCATTAACTGGTGAAAAGGAACTTTGTGCTATATAAAATCAGAGGAAAAAGGGAAAAAATCAGAAGCAAGAAGGGAGGCGAGAGGAGAGGAGCAGCACACCAAAAGCCTAAGGAGACTTTCTACAGAGGGTGAGAAACCTTCATCGTTTTGTTTCTTTCTTAATAGCCCTTTTCCTAGGGTGATTAATTTGTTTTAAAACCTGTTCTGCTTGTTTCTCTCCCACTATTAACCCCTTCCTAAGATTGCTTTCAAAGACGGTGTCGTTTTCCTCTGAAATAAACCGCTGTAATTCACTCAAAGCATAATTCTGGTACCTTTGCAATCTGTAGTTGGTCCATGCGCAGTGGACCAAAAAAAAAAAAAATAAAATATTAATAGTTATGGACTGGAACACCCACAAAGACCTGTCCTGGCTCAACAGAGAGCACTGCACATCCCGAGCTCCTCTGCTGCTGCACATCAGGCCACAGCATCACATGTGGCTAAGGAGCCAGGTTAGGGTATTATTGGAGTCCTAATAAAATAATAAATGATAAAATAAAAAGTCTTGATACGACTCCTGCCACTACCCCCCCGGCGGGAATGTCGTATCAGGTTACTGATGTGACTCCTGTCACTGTCCCCCCTGCAGGAATGTCGTACCATGTCACTGATCCGACTTCCGCCACTGCCTGTCCCATCCCACCTTGGCCGGACCCGCCACCCCCCCTCAACAATGCTATTGAGCCGATCCCCAGGGCAACTATCGCCCGAACGGAGGCTATAGCAAAAGAAAGGAGGGAGGCGGGGGCGGCACTGGCTAAGCACTACGTCCAAGAAGGGGACAGTTTAGAGGCGACAGACCTATTGGCTTTCCCAGCAACTTTTTCGCCGAATCCCGAAGGGGGGTTATTTGCTGAAATTACTGCTTTAGATTGGAAGATATTAGCTCAATTGCGAAGTACGGTTAATCAGTATGGTTTCTCAGGCGAACCAACAAAACAGATTTTGGACTATTTATGGGGCACGCATATACTGTTACCATCTGACTGCAAGGCAATAGCAAAATTAATGTTTACCCAACATCAACAGTTGCTTTTTAATTCTCATTGGCAGGGAATTGTTCAGCAAGTAGTAGCAGTAGAAAGAGACCCAGCAGACCCCTTAGCAGACGTAACTCTGGATGAGCTAATGGGGTCAGGGGCATATCTACGGTCTGAAGAACAAGTCAAGATAGGGCCAGAGAAATTAAGAGAAGCTATGCGGTTAGCGAGAATGGCTATGGAAAAGGTTAAAGATCCTGGAGGAATCCCTATGTATATGGGAATTAAGCAGGGTAGGACAGAAAATTTTGGGTCATTTATTGATAAAGTGGCAGCTGCTATTGATAGAGCGGGTGTGCCAGAATACATGAAAGGGGCCATGTTAAAGCAGTGTGTTTTGCAGAACTGTAATCCAACAGCAAGAAATGTAATAAATACTTTAGGATCAGACTGGTCTATAGAGGAGGCTATAGAACGTATCCTGCAGATCCCGACAGGGGAGCACGCATTTCTAGTTAATGCAATTAAAGATCTAGGGAAAGGACTACAGGAGCAAGCACAAAGCACACAGGTTCAGGTACTTGCCGCTCTTGCGCCCCTTCAAGCAGCCTCAGAAAAATTCAAATTTGAAAATAAGGCTCGAGCAAAATGCTATCGATGTGGTACGGCAGGCCACATCAGGAGGGAGTGTCAAGCATCAGGAGTGTGGTGCCAAAACTGCAGAAGTAACACTCACAACACCTCCGCTTGCCGCAACCGTCAGGGAAACTCCCAGAGGAGCGCGCCGAATCTCAGTGGCCGCGCCCCGACACAAGTCGCCACTGCAGTGCAACAATCGACCTGGCAACAGACAGCAGATGCCCAGACCAGCGTCCTAACAAACAGCAACCCGTTTCTGAACCAGCCTCCGAGTTACGACCCGCCACAGCAGGGAGCCTCGGCCTTGACTTGGCAGCAGCAGTAGATGTAATGTTAATTACCACTCAACCACAGAAGATCCCTTCAGGAGTTCATGGATCTATTCAGATTAATGGAACAATATTTGGGGCCCTGCTTATAGGCCGCTCCTCAGCAAGCCTGGCGGGCCTGTTTGTACTCCCGGGATTAATTGACACAGATTATCAAGGGGAAATTATGATTATGGTTTATACCCTGTTTCCACCGTTAAAAATAACAAGGGGTCAACGAATTGCACAATTAATACCCCTTCCGCAATTGACACAAGGTCTTTCTGCGCCTACTACTCTGAGGAGGATTTGGATCTACTGGAGGACTTACTATGCTAACACTCGACCTGTCTAAAAGACCAAAACAGAAAGTCACCATTAAATTAGGTGACAAAAGTATTGTCAGGTGGGCACTGCTGGACACTGGCGCTGATTCCAGTATTATTTCACCACGCAAATGGCCTGAGGACTGGCCTCTCCAACCGTCCACCACAACTGTGACTGGCATGGGAGGATATTCAATTGCAAGCCGTACTCCTATGTTAACAGTCGAAATAGATGGACAATCAGCAAATGCAGTTTTTTCTGTTGTGGAATTACCAGCTACAGTCCAGTGCCTGATTGGTCGAGATGTCTTGTCCCAACTTGGCATCATTCTCACTAATGAGCACCCTTTGGGGGTGTAGCCATTGCTGGTTGAAAAGCTTGTTGAAATCATGTCTTTTGTTAGTCCTTCTTATGTTATTAATTGTTATTGCTTTTAGTTGTGTATTCTCTTGGTTCAAACGGTTCTTAGTTAATTCCTCTGCTGCTTTTATTTTACAAAGTAAAAATGGGGGAATTGTGGAGAGATTTAGTATGGAGGCATGGCTCACAGAACGTGGCCATGCGACAGATGAGCAGAGACTGGTAAGAACTCATTATATCTAACAGAACCCAGTAATACCATGATCTTTGCAGACAAAGAGTCTGACTAAGCATTGATAAGAGTATAGCAGATCATAAGCATAGATGACAGCTTAGCAGGTCATAAGCATAGATGACAGTTTAGCAGGTCATAAGCATAGATGACAGGTCATAAGCATGAACAGGAATATAGCAAGGTAAGAGATAAGAGGATGTCCACCATTGTTTTCAAGATGAAGTAACAGCTAACCAATGAATGAGCTCAGGCCCTGGAATATGCATCAGCTAATTACGGAGCATATAAAAGATCACGTCTGGAAAATAAAGTTGGAGACATATCCTCAAACACGTGTATGTGTCGTTTGTCCCCCGCCGTCCACGACAAAGTCTTGCCGAAGTCAAGCCACAGTGCCTTGTATTTCTAGGATGCTCATACTTCAACCAGTTTGCCTGGTGCCAGTTAAGTGTTTATTCAAGAGATGTTCTGTTGCACCATGGCAGAACAAGAATAATTTTTCCTATCCACTTGACAGCAACTCTCCCATTAAACTAATTTTTTTTTCTCTCCCACATTTTTGCTCGTTTCTTCCTTTCAAAAAGCAGTTTACATGACTATCCTTATGATACCACTGGGATAATGTTTATTACTAGAAAGAGTAGGCTATGGGTCAGTAGATCTGGCTGACATTCCAAGATCCCTTAAAACCTGTGTGACTTCCACTGCCCAAGGTAAATCCCCATGGCAAAACCTTATGAAAAGCCACTTATGACAGATTGATTAATCCTAATCCCATATTGCTAAAAAAGAACTTCCAGATCAGTCAATATTAGTTGTAATCACCTATAAATCCTTCTGTTTCACTGTGCCAAGATGAGTTCTTTGTAACAATGAACAAACCCTTGCAAAACACACAAGGAGGCTCCTGAGGATGCAGCTTTTGGCTGCTCCTGCCCGTGGTGGGTAATTACAGGAAGGGTTGTCCTAACCCTCCTGTTACTGCTATGATTTCCCATTTCTTTTCCCTACCTTGATGCCCGAGGCTTTTAAATTAAAAAAAAAGTGTAAATTAAAGTGTGTTTATCTCCCTTACCTTAAGCTACATCCCTTCCTACTCTGAGACACCAGGAATGCAGAGGTGGCACTCACCAGGAGCAGGTTCCCATGGGAGCAGCTCCTGCTCCTCCCACCCAGCTCCATGGCAAGCCCAGTGACAGTGACCCCCGAAACACAAGGGCTGGGACAGCTCCTGTCCCCCAGCAGCCCCAACAGGGATTTAAGTGGCAGCAGAACCAACAAGACACAGCAGAGTGTTTGGCACCAGGGCTCACCCCAAAAAACCCACACCAGCAACAGCAGAATTGGCACCACATCCCCCTCTAATTAACAGAGCAATTTTCTCTAATATCACCTCACTGTAAACCAACACAAGATCCCTGCTGTGCTGCTCACTCATTTAAAGCCTTTTTAAAATAAAACTTTTTTTTTTCTCTCCAAAAGCAGCAGGTCAGCAACCCAAGGCAGTCAGGAAATAGAACAAGGACCCTGAGAAAAAAAGCCCTGAGGAGAAACACCTGGAGCTCAGCACATCTGGTAAACACCCTGAAACAGCACAAAGTCCCACAAAACCAGCAGCATTTCACTGCAAAATGGGGGGCACAGTTCACTACACAGCTGTGAGACATCCCCAGCTAAAGCCAATTATAAATAATTGCCATTTTTAAAGGTACTTTTATGATACTCAGCACCACATGGTGACTTTATAACCAGCAAAGCATGATTCCACCAAGTGTTATTTTAAAAGCACCTCTGATCTCCTTCCTAAGTCTGCATAATGTTGGCAAAGAGGGACTGAAACAGGATTTTCACTCTTTCTAATGACTCCAACACAGACCAACACACAATCAGGAATTGTGAAATAAAATAAAAATGCAATATCCCAATATCTTACAAGGCAACTGAATAGAACTAACGTCTTACCCAGTTTGGAGTTAGGCTAAAACCCCATTTCTGTATTAAAGCCAGGCAAGCTCAGGGAAGGATTCACTCATTTGTTGTAGTTTTTAAGACTTCACTGTCCTTCTGCAGCAAGGGAGCATGACATGGTGAAGTATATCCAACTTGGCAAATGTGTGGTACAAGACAGTTTACCACAACCCCCCCCACAAATACACCTTAAAAATCTACTGGCTTTTGAGCCAGGTAAGATGTGCAGTGGGAAGAGCTGTTGCCAGGCAGGGTGTGATTCCCAGTTGCTCCTTAATGGAAACCTCAGAGATGGAATCAGCCTGCTAGAAAGCACAGATTCCAAAAAGAGCCACAGGACACAAGATAACCACAGAAATTGGGATATATATATACAAACATATAAAGAAAATAAAATACTGACTCAAGAGCCACGGGGTGAAGTGATGTAAACACTTTAAATATAAAATATGTCTCTTGAATCAGTATTTTTTTCTGCTCTTTTTAAAATATACCAAACATTCTCAATTAACAGATTTGTTCCCCAAACTTAACTAGCTTCTGGTTTGTATCATGCTTGACAGGCACCTAAAAGATAAGAGCCTGGATGTGGCACTCAGTGCCATGGTCTAGCAACCACAACGGTGGTTCAAGGGTTGGACTCGATGATCTCCGAGGTCCCTTCCAACCCAGCTCATTCTATGATTCTGTGATTCTATGATAAGACTGCTTATCAGGTTGCCTCCTGGTACATAGCCCAGACAAAGATAATAAAGCAAGGTAATTAATAATTAGCAAGGTAACAAGGACTGAAAAATAGTAATAAATAAAAAGGAAGTTCTTGGGATGGCAAAATCTGTGTTATCTTTAGCAAGTCTGTGTGCCAGTGATTTATGAAACGACAGAACCCCTTCTGCTGGATAAAACTTCAAGAGAAAAAGGAGAAGGTGGGTCTTCTTCCCCCCCCCCCCCCCCCTTCTCTCTCACCACTTCGGCTTCGGAGGAAAGGAAAAGCAGAGAACATCAACCCCACCCCACCCCACTCCAGCCAGAGACCAGGATCAGGACAGGATGGTGATAAAGTCTTAATTGCTCCCTCCTTTTCTTTTCTTAACAACTCTTCTCTCCAAAGTAACGGATTGTGTTTACCCTTTATTAACAGTGATGTTTTGTTTCCCCTTTCCTAAAATAAATCCTTGTAACTTGCTTAAGTTTCAGAACGCCTTAGTGTGCAATTTCCATGGTTTTCTCTGAGTAGTGGCTGCATTTTCCTCAGAATCAAAATATTAAAACAATAACTGAGATCAAGACAAAGCATTTGTGAATTACTGTGCAAATCATGTAAACAAAACAAAATATTAATCACAGCATGGTCCTGACCATCTGATAATTTGTCTTTGCCAGTCTAATGATATTTACTTAGGCAGCATGACCACCATGTTGAACAACAATTACTTCAGTTCTGGGCATTCATCAACCTTTAGACATAATAGTTGAGAAATTAATTAGTCCAAAATCTACTGGTACCTATTTAATTGTAACCAAAATCAGTCCTGGCACATTCTCCAGAGAGAAATTGTCAGTTAGTGTGAACTGGTCGCTGGGATTTCTATGTCAGACTGCCATGGGCACAGGAAACAAAAGGCTCAAACCAAGCTCAAACCTCTTTCATTCCTCTAAAGTTCCCCCAAAGAACCAAACTGACACTAAACAGCCACTTGTGTTCCAACACCATGAAAAAATGGCCCTTTCTGTATAGGGGTGGTATCTGAAGGACACAACTTCACAAAGCAAACCACCCTGTAAAACTCCTCACCCCCTCAACCCTCAGCAAGAATCAGCCCGTTCTATTTGGTCACTTAATTCCCTCAGCCTTGTTCTCCCTTGTTCCTATTTATCCAGATTTTTGGTATTTAACCAACTGAACTGGCTCCATATCCATGGACCCAATTCCCAGTGTTCTCCCTTGAATCAAAGCATTTGTGTCAATCCCACTAAAAGCCTCTCTCCACCCAGGATCCAAAACCAGAAAGAAAAGCCAATTCCATAAGAATTTGGAAATGCTTTTAGTCAAAAGGTAGCTTTTTGTCAGAAAATCAGCAATTCACAGCTCTTCAACCCAAACATCTATGAAAAGGTTCTTGATGGGTAAGACAAAAGCTGCTGAGAGCAGCTTCTTTGCAGGCTGTTATCAGAGACCATCTCATTTACCTTGTGGGTTTGTGAGGCCTCTGTTGCTTTTTAAAAGGTATTTTATAGGGTTTTGTTATTTTAACTGCAGTGAAAGTTAGACAGGCAGAAACCAATATTGGATGTATCTCAAAGCACAGTCTAAAAGACTCGTTATTATGAGATATTAACCCAAAGCCCTCTACACACTGACACCTCAGCTGCAGGATCAGCTTCCCAGGGCATGGCTCCACCAGTCCCCATGCAGATGCTCCTCTGAAGCAACTTACACACCAAACCTTTGGCAAAAGAAGCCTGGAAACACAAAGGGTGATACCAAAACACTCTGATGATTAAAAAACACTGTTAGGAATCCAAGAACGGCCGATAAAGTCACACACCCAGACACCTGCAGGACTTCATGCTGAGCTCCCTCACACTGGAGAACTGTTAACCTGAGCAGGTTGCTGCTGCTCAGGGAAGTCCTCTGGTGCTGGTGGAGCTGCTGTGGATGGACCCACCTGACACTCACTGAACTGGTTGGGGTGGAAGCAACTTCGAACCTCACCCAGCTCCTGTGGGCAGGGACACCTCCACCCAGACCGGGCTGCTCCAAGCCGCATCCAACCTGGCCTGGAACACCGCCACAGCTTCTCTGCGCCACCTGTCCCAGGCTCTCCCGCACCTCCCGGGTCGGGTTTCCTCACAGCCCCGCAGCCTCCCGGGGAAGCCGCTCGCTCCCCGCACACCTCAGGCACTCCAGGGCCGCCATGACAGGAACAGCCGCTTCCCGCCCCCGGGGCGGGGCCACGCCCCTTCCCCGCCCTCAGCCAATCAGCGCCGCCAGGCTCCACGCTCCGGCACGCACGCACCGCCCCGCCAGCCAATGGGCGGCGGCACCGCCCCCTCCCTCAGCGCTGCGGGGGGAGCAGCGAGGGGCGCGCAGCCCCGACCCTCAGTACCGACCCGCGCTGAGGCGGGGACCGGACCCTCCCCCACAGCCCCTCGGTCCCCATCGCACCCCGCACGGACCGGCGGGACCGGGACCAAGAGCCGCGGACCCCCGCCCAGCTACGGCAGGACCCCTCTTTTCCCCCCTCCACCTCCCGGAGGATGCGGCCCTCACCCCCCACACATCCCAAAGCCCCGCTCGCTGAGGGAGCGAGAAGCCTCCACCCTGCCCCGGTACCGCCGGTGCCCGCTCCCCCCCTACCACTCACCGGGAGCCGGGGCCGTGCAGCCCCGCTGCTGCTGGCTGGGGCTCGGAGGAGCAGCGGGGGCTGCTGGCGGGGGGGGGGGTCTCCTGGCGGTCTCTGCGGGGCGATGGTCCCGCCGCCACCCCGCGGTCCCCCCGCACGCTCCGGGCTGCAGGGCAGCGCAGGGCCCGGGTTTTGTTCCCGGAGGTTCGGCCGCGCAGGCGCAACCCGCCCGGGGGCTGCCGGGAGTTGTAGTTCCGGCCGGAGAGGCCGGGCCGAACCGAACCGGGCCCAGGGAGGGCGGAGGATTGCGGTTCCCGCCCTGCCCCGCGCCCGGAGCGGCGGCTGAGCCTGAGGTCAGAGGGTGAGTACAGGTCAGGATGGAGGGATGCATGGAGGGAGGGAGGGGGGGATGGATGGATGGATGGATGTAAGGATGGGTGGTGAAACAGATGCTCTGGGGGCTCCTTTCCCTCCTTACCCCCACCGTGCTCAGGGTGCAGGGAGAGCTCTGGGGTCTGGGGTGAGTGGCAGCCCTGGGCTGGGCTTGGTGATCCTAAAAGTCTTTTCCAGGAAGGGATTTTGCCCCTGTGCTCAGCTCTGGTGAGGCCACAGCTTGAGTCCTGTGTCCAGTTCTGGGACCCTCAGCTCAGGAAGGAGATTGAGGTGCTGGAGCAGGTCCAGAGAAGAGCAAGGAGGCTGTGAAGGGATCCAGCAGAATTCCTGTGAGGAAGGGCTGAGGGAGCTGGGGGTGTTGAGGCTGGAGAAGAGGAGGCTCAGGGGAGACCTCATCACTCTCTCCAACTCCCTGAAAGGAGGTTGGAGCCAGGGGGCGTTGGGCTCTTTTCCCAGGCAACTCTCAGCAAGACAAGAGGGCAGGGTCTCAAGTTGTGCCAGGGGAGGTTTAGGTTGGAGATGAGAAAGAATTTCTTTCTGGAGAGGGTGATCAGACATTGGAATGGGCTGCCCAGGGAAGGAGTGGATTCTCCGTGTCTGGAGATCTTTCCAAAGAGCCTGGATGTGGCACTGAGTGCCATGGGCTGGGAACCACGGGGGGAGTGGATCAAGGGTTGGACTTGATGATCTCTGAGGTCCCTTCCAACCCAGCCAATTCTGTGATTCTGTGACATCACTCAGGGGCTGTGTTGGAGCCTTGTCCTGCAGGTACAGGTTGTCCCTGCTTGCAGAGCAGATGCTTTTTGGTTACACAGCACCAGGCACTCTGAGAGCCAGAGCTGGCAACTGGTAAAGCCATGGTTGCCATGGTTGGTTTGTCACCACATGGGTCCTCAGAAGAGTGGAAATTTGGAATTTCCCTGGGTTGAGGTTTTTCCCACTCTTCCATGTCCCTCTCTCCCACCTGAGCCAGCCACAGGTGCTGGGTGAAGCTTGGGAGTGAAGTGAAGTCAGGGAATTAACTGAAGTCAGGATTTCTGTGGGATAATGTTTACCCAGTGTGGTTACAAGGTGACTAACTGAAAAATGAGTTCCTTAGGGCTTCTAAATCCAATGGAGACATTAGCTGAGGGTTGCAAATAAATGCTCAGACTAGAATTAACTTGTATGTTTTTAGGACCTGCTGTAATTAACAACTGGAACACATCACCACGAGCCACAAGAATTTCTCCATCAGTTCAGAGCCTGGAAATTCAGCAGCTTCCTTCTAAATGCCCAACCTCCACCAGTTTTTACCATCAGATTCCTGAGCTGACTCTTATTATCTGCCCAGTTCATCTTGATAGTCTTTCTTGGTTCAAAATTCAAGAGCAGTTTTCTGGCAGGAAATATTTTGATCTAAATTCCTTGCTTTAAAATGGTTTCTTATTGCTTTGCTTTTCCCTGGGCTGGAAAACCAGCTGGGCTCCCACTGCAGGTTGAACAAGATTCTCACACGAGCACAAGGAAAGCAAGAAAGGTCCCTGAAACAAGGGAGACAGCCTGTGAAACCAAAACCACTGGGAGAGAGGAGCTGAGTTCAAAGTTGTTTTTATCATCATAAATATTAATCCCATTTCAAGCTTATAGTCTTCTTCTGAAAATAAACTGATACCAGTTGTTTTTTTTTTTAGTTACTCATTCATTTTGGGCTTTATTTTGCTCCAGAAACATGCATTATTCTCTTCAGCACTCAGGACACTGTGTTAGGCAGAAGTATCACAAAAATAAGTTAGAAATTCAACCTCAGACTAAGAGCAACATGTTCACTCAACACCCCCAGAGAGCTCTGTGGGAAAATCTGAATATCCTTGAGCTTCTGTCTAACATCTGAGAGTGGCTCTGGAGTGGCCCTGGAGTCTCCAGTGTCCCCACTCCAGCTCTCCTGGACATCTCAGCAGGATTCCCTGCTCTGACATCAAGAGGATCATTAGCAGCTGAAGCTGTGCAGTGTTTGAGACATTAACTGGAGAAAATAACCCAAAAAATGGCAAAGCCCAGGTTATACATAATCAATCATAGAATCCCAGACTGGTTTGGGTTGGAAGGAACCTTAAAGCTGACCCAGTGCCACCCCTGCCATGCCCAGGGACACCTCCCCCAGCCCAGGGTGCTCCAAGCCCCATCCAACCTTCAACACTGCCAGGGATGGGGCAGCCACAGCTTCTCTGGGAAACCTGGGCCAGGGGCTCAGCACCAATGAAACTGGGTTGTATCTCAGGTCAGATCTTACTTTGGCACCAGCTGAACGCTTCACCAATAAAAATAAAAAAGGCAAAGAAGGGAGAGAGCCCCAGTGCTTGGCTGCAGCTTTAGGTTCCCAGGCAGGAGGTTCCTGCATGGTCCAGCTGCAGCCAACAGCCCCAGCATGATCCAAAAAGGTCTGCAAAGTGCTCCCTTGCAAATGCGTTCAGTCTGCTGAATAAAAGCCCAGATGCTGTTTATGCTGTTCTCTAGCATCTCAGTGCACTGTATTTTTAAAAAATTATTTGAATCAAAGCTCTCATTCTTTAATTAAACTTCATTTAGCTGCCATCTGCCTGGGATCAAAATGGCTTCATGTTTTGCAACTCGTAATGAGGATTGTTATTGGATTTGTAAACACAAACAACAACAATAATAATTAAAAAAACCCAACCCCAGCAACAAACCAACACACCAGAGTCTTTGAAAAGTAATAAATAAAAACAACATGTCTCAAGTGTTAAGATCTGCATCTTCACTCATCTAATGCTCAGGGAGCAGATCCCATTCAGCACAGAATCATGTTATACACACACAAAAAAATGGGTATAAAAATACCCTGCAAGAGCAGGATAGGGATGAGGGAAAATGAGGATTAGAGCCAAGGGAAAGCAGCATGAAAGCTTCTCCTGCCCTTTGGAGAGGGTCAGCTCCTTGGTCACACTGGCACTGAGGGTGGGAGCTTCCCACCCCAGACAAGGGAAATGCGAAGTGGATGTCACAGCCCTGAATCTCCTTGGATTTTTAGCAGGAATTCCTGCTCTTCACTCCTAAATATCTATCAGGTACCAGAAACGTGTGGCCCCAAAGCCAGCCTGGGGATGCAGGAGGAGCCTGGCAGCCCTGGAGCTGTTGGGCAGGATGTAGGGAGATGAACCTTTCTTAGGGATCGGTGTCTCAAGGTCCAACCAGGTGTCATAACAGAGACCTGCGAGCGGTGCTCTAAGTCTATAGCTCACAGAGTGGAACCAGCCTAGATCATCCTGTGGCTCAAAGAGCTCCTGGCCTCTCTGATACCTAGCCCAAGAGTGAGCTACCCTGTGGGTGTGAGCCTCACCTTCTATTGGCCCCCTGGTCCTGCTCATGCTCAGTAGGGGACCTGCCCTAACCAGGCACAGGTGGGCTTGACACAAGCTCACACCCACTCCTTGGCAATGAGAGGCACCTGGCTGCCTTGTTACTCTACAGCAGGACACGAGTTGGCCTTGGGTGAGTGGGGCTGAGGGCTTGCAGAGCTCCAATTAATGGGTCAAGAAAGCTCAGGATGGAACCCTGAGCCTGGAGCTGTGGCTGCTGGATGCCTCAACAGCACAACCAACCCTCCCCTGCCCCATCTGCCTCACCAGACCCAAGGCAGTGCTGCAGTTGGGCAAGAGGGTTGAGACAGAGCATCCATCCATCCATCCCTCCATCCATCCATCCATCCATCCATCCATCCATCCATCCATCCATCCCTCCATCCATCCATCCCTCCATCCCTCCATCCATCCATCCCTCCATCCCTCCCTCCCTCCATCCATCCATCCCTCCATCCATCCATCCATCCATCCATCCCTCCATCCCTCCATCCATCCCTCCATCCCTCCCTCCCTCCATCCATCCATCCCTCCATCCCTCCATCCATCCATCCCTCCATCCCTCCCTCCCTCCCTCCATCCATCCATCCCTCCATCCATCCATCCATCCATCCCTCCATCCATCCATCCCTCCATCCCTCCCTCCCTCCATCCATCCATCCCTCCATCCATCCATCCATCCATCCATCCCTCCATCCATCCATCCCTCCATCCATCCATCCATCCCTCCATCCATCCATCCATCCCTCCATCCCTCCATCCCTCCATCCCTCCATCCATCCATCCATCCATCCATCCCTCCATCCATCCATCCATCCCTCCATCCCTCCATCCCTCCATCCCTCCATCCATCCATCCATCCATCCATCCATCCATCCATCCATCCCTCCATCCATCCCCCCACATCTACAGCCTTTATGATTCCATTTGCTGTGCTGAATGAAACCATCAATCCCCAGCACAGCTCCTTGGCCCTAATTTAACTCCAGTACCTGCCTTCACCCTGGCCACCCAGCAGCACCCATTAGGGCCCCAGACCTCCCCCTGCCAGGAACAGGCCTGGGGCAGCTTCAAACATCTCCACCCAGGACCTGTTTGTGCTGCAGGATGAGATCTTTGCTGTTTTGTTGTGGACTTTTTTTCTTGTTAATGGCAAAGAAAAAGTCAAAATATAATGAGTGTGCCCTCAGAGGAGGCACCTGCTCAGTGGAGGCTGCTCTGTGAATAAGCCCCTTTCAGACATCTGGGAAGAGAGAAATGTATTTTACCTCTGAATCCTGTTTCTTTGTTTCCTAATTGGAGATGTCACAGGTTTGGGCATCAGGCAGGAACATGAAACACTTCAGATTTTGGTGCCAACCACTCAGATATCAAGCTGCATTTCTAATTGGGGTCACTGACAGAGATCTTTGCCCTTCTCTTGGCTGCTGCCTCTATGCCAGCTCCATATGTTTGGGCTTTTATTACCTCGTGTGATCATTTGTGTCCAACTCCACAGCAAATTCAAGTCCAGAGCAAGGAAATAAAACTGCAGCTGCCTTGAAACTCTCCTACCATCAAAACCCTCCAGTGCCCTTGAAAGCCAAGGACTCGAGCAGACCAAAAACCTGTAAAACCAATAAAGCAGCACACTGCACTCAGAAAAGCTGTCACCAGGGATTTGGAGGCAATGTTTGGTTCCTTCCACCCTCCAAGCCAACCACAGCCACTGCTCCACTGCTTTTGGGGCAGGTTTGGGCTGTGAAGGGGTTGTGACCCATCCTGGGGGGATGCTCACCAGTGGTCACCCCCCAGTGACACACTTGGTATGACACAAGCTCCAGGGCATCGTGTTTCAGGAGGTTCCTGCTGAGCTGCATTTAGCTGCAGACAAGTCAAGAGGATTCTTCTTGTTGTCTTCTTGCTGGATTAGCTCCTGCCATGTCTGTTTTACCAGTGCCAGGCTCCCAGCAGACACAAAGCACCAGTGAAAGACGTGTGGTGGGCACATTAAACTGAGCCTGGGACAGCTGCTGGATGTCTAGAGAGCAGCCAGGCAGAAAGGGACCTGGGATTGCCAGGAAGCTGAACAGGAGCCAGCAGTGTGCCCAGGTGGCCAAGAAGGCCAATGGCATCCTGGACTGGATCAGGAACAGCGTGGCCAGCAGCTCCAGGGAAGGGATTCTGCCCCTGTGCTCAGCCCTGGTGAGGCCACAGCTTGAGTCCTGTGTCCAGTTCTGGGCCCCTCAGCTCAGGAAGGAGATTGAGGTGCTGGAGCAGGTCCAGAGAAGAGCAAGGAGGCTGTGAAGGGATCCAGCACAAGTCCTGTGAGGAAGGGCTGAGGGAGCTGGGGGTGTTGAGGCTGGAGAAGAGGAGGCTCAGGGGAGACCTCATCACTCTCTCCAACTCCCTGAAAGGAGGTTGGAGCCAGGGGGGGGTTGGGCTCTTTTCCCAGGCAACTCTCAGCAAGACAAGAGGGCAGGGTCTCAAGTTGTGCCCGGGGAGGTTTAGGTTGGAGATGAGAAAGAATTTCTTTCTGGAGAGGGTGATCAGGCATTGGAATGGGCTGCCCAGGGAAGTAGTGGATTCTCCGTGTCTGGAGATCTTTCCAGAGAGCCTGGATGTGGCACTGAGTGCCATGGGCTGGGAACCACGGGGGGAGTGGATCAAGGGTTGGACTTGATGATCTCTGAGGTCCCTTCCAACCCAGCCAATTCTATGATTCTATGATTTAATAAAATACTTGGGCACTGCACTGCCAGATTCCTTGGTAATTCCAGCCCCACATCTCCATCCTCTGGAGGGGCCCTGGAGTCTCCAGTGTCCCCACTCCAGCTCTCCTGTCCTGCATCATGGACATCTCAGCAGGGTTCTCTGACATCAAGAGGATCATTAGCAGCTGAAGCTCTGCAGTGTCTGAGATATTAACTGGAGAAAATAACCCAAAAAATGGCAAAGCCCAAGTTATACATAAGCAATCATAGAATCCCAGACTTCTGCTGCTGAACTCTGTGAGTGGAAAGGAAGTAAAACTGCAGGAATTTCAAATACTAGCCCTCAAGTTGCTGGGCTGCTTTGTACATTGAATGAAGAGGCCCAGGGCATGTGAAGGAGTCAACCAGGGCACTGGGGAACCAGTGGAGCATCCGTGGGATCATCCTGTTCTTACTGGAAGAGCAAAGCCTCTTAGAAAAAAACATGAAGAGTGAAGAACCTCCCTGGCTGAAACATCTCTTCCTGGCTCAGAAGCTGGTTAAACACACACAGCTGAAATTGCTCCTGTGCCTTTCCAAGTCTGGGGTAGCAGAAGGCCAGAGAAGAAAGGGCTTGGGGGGAGTGAAACCCCCTTCCTGCTTACACCAAACCAGCTTCTGCTCCAGAGCCAACAGGACCTGCAGGCACAAGCCTCTGATGCTCCTAAGGGCTGGTCCCTCATCTATCACCACACTGTTTGGTACCACACCACATAAGTTTTTACACCTCTGCTCTAAATTAATCCCTAGAATCATAGAATGGTTCATGAAAGATCCTAAATGAAGCATTAAAAAGTGTCAAACCTCTTGGTTTTCCAGCACTGGTGACACAAAGGATTTTATTGAGCAGCCAAAGCATGGCAAGGTCTGTCTGGGGGTGCCCTCCTGCACTTAACTCTCACCTATAAATTCTATTTATCAATCACATGTAATAAAATAAGTACTTTTAAGAGCAAGGCAACACTTTGTATTTTTATTTAAAAAGGCCTTGATGGCAGGAATATAGTGTAAAAATCATTGGAAAAACTAAAAGGCATTGATACATATTGGAATATACACTTTTTACATAAATTACATTTATTTATTTATTCTTTCATTTGAGGTTCTTATTCGGTATTGAGGTCTAATAGTTAATAGGTCCTGGGATCTGGACGTTTAGACCACCATAGTCTAACATGTACATGTTCATGGGCCATTGCTGAAAGAGAGGGAGAGAAAAAGAAGGCAAAATCTCTGTTAGGACAAAACGATGCAGACATCAAATCCCTGACATCTTCCAACACAGCCTGGTGCTCCCATTGTCCAAATAAGATAAAAGAATCAACCCCAAACCAAAACACCACTGGCACACTTGACAAAATGAAAAACCTTTCAAGTTTTGGGTTCTCTTGCACTTTTTGCTTTAATGTTTTTTAAAACATCTGGGATCACTGCTGACCAAAGCCAAGCCCTGAGGGACAGCACCTGGATGCATCTCCCTGACTTCATTCCCTATTTTTGCAGTTTTCCTGCATGCTGGAGCTCTGCATCCCTCCCAGGATGGAGCTGGAGAGATGCTCCCAGTACAGCTCAGACCACAGGGGGACCACTGGGGCCTGCCAAGAGGTGCCACAAGATGCCATGGGGCAGAGGTGATGACACCAGCACCAAGCTTCACCCAGCAGGGTCAGGATTCTGCTCGGGCTGCTCTGATGGGTGGCTCTTGCTTCTGCTGAGCATCCCCCACAAGGTGCTGGGCAGGAGTGAGGTGGGCGAGCCCTGAGGGACAGAGGGGGCTTTGCTCTACTGACCTCCCTGAGACAAACCCAGCAGGAACAGGGAGCCCCAGAGGTGCATCCCCTCCTTGGCCAAACCTGCTGGTGCCATTTTACATCAGACTTTAGAGCGTCTGTCGGGCAGAGGGGATTCGGGTGACGGTTCCAGGAGAGCAGAGAGCAGCATCCTGAAGCAGAAAGCTAGGTAGGCAGTAACCCCCCTAATATTTGGAAGGCTTTACCACAAGTGAGATCTGATTTGTTGATGATGTAGACTCCAGATTGGAAGAGGAGGAAGAGGAAGAGGAGGAAGAGGAAG
Organism: Calypte anna; assembly: GCF_003957555.1. NCBI lineage: Eukaryota > Metazoa > Chordata > Aves > Apodiformes > Trochilidae > Calypte > Calypte anna. Next base: position 2,308,190 of record NC_044264.1, read on the forward strand.
ATACCGAGTTCCCTTCGGAAATCCTCTTCCGCTTCCGTTTGGGAACGCTGCTGTCTTTCTCTGCAGGGAGAAGAGGGAAGCCATGAGGTGTCTGAGGGGACAAGCAGCCCCTAAATGTGGGGACCCATCCTGCACGGGTCCCCCTGGTGATCTGCTGGGCCCCTCTTGGTGGCACGGGCTTGGCCCCCACAGCCCAGCATGGAGCTGCCAGCTCTACTCGGGCACTGGCAAAGAAAACCCCCAAGAAATGCACATCCCAAACTCCAGCACTTTCAGAGCCTGGCATCATACAGACCCGTGCCCATGCTGGGTGCTTTGGGGCTGTGAAGGTGCCAGCTCTGATGACAACATGTCCATAAATACCTGCATGTATGATTTACCCACACCTAGAAGTGAAGTTCTTTGTACATTGCTTTTTCCATCAGGTTGCAGACATGCTCTTGGCTTGCCAGATCTCTCTCCTCTACCTAGCCACCTATTTTCATAACACTCACAGAATCCTAATTATCTCTGGGGCTGCTAATTCTGACACATTTGATTAAAATAGGCAGGGATTTATTGGCAAGGATGGGAGAAATGCATTCAGAGTGACGACAGAGACCTTGTTTCCTTAGAAGCTCAACTGTTAAATAAGGACTCAAGGGCTTCAGCCAGTGAATAAATTGCTCATGGTGAGTAAATTGCTAATGGGAAATGGATAATCAAATCCTCCAGAACATGATGAAAGTTTGAGTCCAATAGCCTGGTCTCTCCCCAGCTCACAGAAGTACTGGGGGTGGTTTGTCCCTGAGCAGATGCTGAGCCTGACATCCTTTTCCAGGCAGGATTTTCACCCCAGCCTTCCCTGGGGACATGGGAGGTTTGAAGACCTCCCCGGGACACCCATCCCTCTTGCCTGTATACCCTCTCTGCCCCAGGACAGGGAAAGCCACACTTATTCCTCACCCCTCTGCTTACCTGTCTGTTTGGCCTCAGTGCAGATTTCGGCAAAGGGCCTGTGGGAGAGACAAGAAGGGTCAGCAGAGGGGGACCCCATCTTTCACCCCAAAACACTGGGGCACAGCCCAGACCTCAACCCCAAGCTGGGTGATGGGACACAGAGCCTCTCCATCATTTTTGGGAAGCAACCCAAAAGAACTCAGCTGGGGCTTTGAGGCATCTCTGAGCTCCCTCAGCACCAGCATCTCAAACTGAACAAGGAAGAGGACAAAGTGGCCCTGCTGAGGCTCTGCTGTGCTCACCCTGGGGCCAAGCACACCCCTGCACTGCAGGACAACTGATGGCAGGGCTGGTCCTCTGCGGGTCCGTGGGGACGTGGCCCCACTTTGGTGGCCCCGTGGGGACTGACCCCATTGTCAGCTGGAGAAGCAAGGGCAATGCTTAGTGAACAGAAAGCTTCTCCTGTCACAGAGCTGGGGGAACTTACTGGAGCTGGTTTATAATCACCATCCGGATGCTCTCCCGTGCTTTTAGGATCTTCTCCAGCCGATGGATGTCGTAGGTGTTGGGGTTTCTGAAAGGGATATCATCTGGCAGCCCCGTAACCTCCACGGCGTCAGGACTGTCCCTGATGAGTTTATAGGGCACCATCACAGGTCTGTTCAAGCCCAGAGCTTCTCCTGTAATGGCAGAGTGGAGGAGAACACATCAGCTTTAACCCACAGGGCTTTGAATCTAAGGACCCAAAGGACCCAGTGCCCCAGGGGGTTGGAACCAGCTGATATTTAAGGTCTCTCCCGACCCAACCCATTCCATGACTCTGTGGCTCCGAGCAGCCACAGCTGCAGTGATGTTCAACCTTTGCAGCAGCCACATCCCACACAGCTATTTCATCTCTGCCTGCCCAATTTATTGCCTGCTCCATTAGTCTTCATTTAGGATCCTGCCTGGAGCCTGTGGTGAGGGCTGTTTTACAGCATCAGCACTCCCACAGCCACCTCTGCTCCGTGCACACCCATCACCAGCCTGGTTGGAAGCCCAGCAGAGATTTGCCCCTCTCCTCCTCCCCATTTTGGGGGTCCCTGGGGGGGAGGTCACACCCATCACACATCATTGCATTGCTCCTGCCCATTTTTTTTCCTCACTTTATCCCTTTGGCCTCAATAATATCCCGTGGCAGTGTAATACCTCAGTGTAATTCCTTGCTGCACTTCAAGTGCTTCCTTCTGCACCATTTAACCCCCTGCTCACCTCTCTGGGTACCTCTTTAGGTCCTGCATGGTGGGGAGCACTGAACCTCCCCCTGCCATGCTGCTCCTGACTGCAAGAGCCTGTTCACACCTCACATCTCTGCAGCCCTGGAGGTGTGAGCTGCTGCCCAGACACATCCCTGACTTTCCTTGCTCCATCCCTGGAGCATAAACTGTGCCAGGGCACAGAGCAAGGGCAGCAGCCTCCCTGGGGAGCTGCACCTGAATGCAGGCAGCACCCCAAAGCAAACAGGGCCTGGGGAAGGGGAAGCAGCCTCGATGAGGGAAGAAGTGAGAAAAGGAAGGGAATGACATTTCTTCACTGCTTTGCTCTCATTTTGGCTGTTTTCCTTCTCCTCAGGCAATTATTTTGGGGAGAGAAGGGAGACACAGTACCAAAGCAGTGGAGTGCCACTGTGGCCTGGCTCTGGGGACTCGTGTGTTGAGAAATAAGCACCCAGCAGGTCCACAAGTGATGCCTGAATGGGGAGAGCTCCCACAGTGTCAGCCCATACCCAGAGGACTGGGAAAGTGACCTCCCTGGGGTCCTCCCTGGCTCCTGCCCACCCAGCTGCTATTCCTGCTGTGCCTTTTCCCAGCCATGGGTGGCAGGGCAGCTTTGTCAACACCACAAGGAGCCTGCAAAAAGCATTTTCAAATCTCCTTCAGGCTCCTGACCTCCTTTCCCAGCATGGCTCTGGTGAGTTTTTCCCCAGCCGTGCTCCCAGCCCTGCAAGCAGAGCAGGCAGAGCCCTAGTGCAGGGCAGGGATGCTCAGTACACACAGCACAGCTCATGCCAGCTGAGGACACATTAAAAACACATGAAAGGCTGATGCCAGACTGAACAAATCCTGCTCCTTGGCTGCATTTTTCCATCCTCCCTCCCTTTGCCAAGGATGAGCCAACAGGAAGGTCAGGGTCCCACCTGCCAGGAGGGAGGCAGAGGGACGTCCCCAGGGACAGGCTGTGATGGGAAGCAGTGGGATGAAACCTGTGCTGCAGCAGGCTGCCCTCAGCTCAGCCTATAAATAGAGGCCTTCAGTGGAATTAATTTTAACTGTGGCTCCTGTCAGCAAAAAACAAACCCACTTGGCCATGCGTGCAGACAGGAGACTCACCATATTTTTCATTGAAAAGCTCCTTCACTTGCTCTCGGAGAATCACCTTCTCTCCAAGCCTGTTGGCATCATCTTCATCTGCAGAGAAAACAAAAAAACAAACAAAAAACCACCAGGGAATAAACCTGGTTTATTATTAAACCACCCCATTTCTTTCTGAGCCCCCAGAAAATCCATCCCACTGTCACAACTCAGGACCTGTGTCCCTGCCCCTCTGCCGTGGCATGGGGACACCTCCAGGGTGGCTGCTCTGAGCTTACACCTTGTGTTAACTTGTGTTAAGCCTTTCACAGCCGTGCAAAGTGGATGCAAAATGCTGCCAGCTCTGCATTTGCCCCACTGGGGCTGGGAGCATTTTACATCCACTTTGTGGTGCTGGAAACGACCACAAAATACAAGAAGTGAGGGAGACTCAGGCCCTTGGTGCCACCAGAGCTCCCACAAGTGATCTCAAGGAATGAGATAGTGCTTTTATAGCTGGGCTCCTAAGCACAGGATTGTTTTATAATATACCATATAATCAGCTTGGCTTTATTAGCTTTTTTAATTATCCTCATCATGCCAAACACTTTCTCCTCTGTTCTCCCATTTCAAACCATGTGTCAGTAGGTTTTTTTTTTTCCTCCCAGCTATTCAGCAACCTTGTGGGAAGGGGGGGGAGATCCAGGAAAAAAACCTGGGGTCAACCCCAGCCCCCTCTGAAGCTTTTTCACCCCCCCCCCAGCTCTAAAGCACTAACTGGAGGAACCTTATCCACCTCAGGCCAGGATCACCCCTCCAGCACAGGGACACAAAGGGGTTTCCTCCTCCTGCTCATCCCCACCACCAGCCTCACCATACTCCAGGGTAAATGTTTTCAACCAGGCCACAGGGTGGAAACCCAGAAGAGTTATTTGAAAGGAGGACCTTGAGCATCCCCTGCAGCTATTTCATGCAATTTGAGCAAGCACAAGGCACCTGGGCATCCTCTGCCCACTTCTTCAGCTCCTTAATGTGGTTTATGAGCAAGCACCTGATTTTGATTCTGATTTTGAGCAGTCAGTGGATTTTGCTTTTGCTTTGAAGCTTTCAATTTTGTTTGAATTGCAAGGGGAAAACCTGCCACGAGTTCCTGCCTCCCTGCATGGGCTCTGGAGCCCAGCACTCAGCACTCCTGGCAGACACCAAATGCCTTGGCCAGGCTGTGGCCAAAGGTGCCCAAAGAGAAGCTGGCACCCTTTGATCCCTGCACCCTGCTACTGCAGGGTACTGAGTCAAAAAAGCCTCATCTTTACCTGGAAAAACAATAGTTTTGTCTGGATGTAGCTAGGGAAAAAATGAATTAAGCAAGAAAAAGGGAGAACTGTCTGCACGGGAATCTCAGGGCCAAGTTGTGCTTCAAACCCAGATATGGCAACAAACAGTTTGAAAGGGATGGAGCAAAAAATAAAGAAAAAGAAAAGAAAATCAAGTAAATGTTGCCAAGGATCTCTAGAACCAAGACCTTGCCTTGTGGTGCAGCTCCTGAGGCCATGGAAAGCCTGGGGGACAAACCCTCCTGGCTCCCTCTGTGACTTCCTTGTCATTAATGCTCAGTTTCTGGGCTGTGTACACACACCCGTGTGGATGTATAGATGGTAGCAGACAAAGAAACCCCCAAATTCAGTGTTCTCACTTGTTTAATCCTCTGGGACTGAAAAATGCAGCAGCTCTTTCCTTCCTGCTCATGCCCTGAGCAACAAGAAACATGATCCCAAGGGGGTTCTTCTGCCTCGTGACGGGCAGGACTCTTCAAGACCCATCCAAGGACATAAATGAATGCCATGGAAAATCTGGAACTGAGCACGCATAACAGAGAAGCCAGAGAGGAGGCTCTGGCTGCTGACACAGCTTCCCAGGGACCTGTGCCCCCATCCCTGATCATCATCAGCTTCGAATTCAGCCCTTTGGGGTTGGGAAATTATCAACTCCAGGAGGCCACTGACACCCCTGGGATGTGCTGAGTCCCTCCCACAAAGCAGGTTTATGCAGCTGGCTTCAACTCTGTGCTATCAATTATATATATATATATATAAATATATATAAATATATATATTTAATCTAAAAAGTAGTGATTTGACTTATTTTTTGTCCAGTCCTGCTTGCCTGACAAGTGAGGAGCCCCCCTTCCTCCACAGGCACTTACATGCAAGGAAGGGGTGACATTTTTTCCCTGTTTCCTCTTTTCCAAGAGGACTTCCCAGGGCTCTCAACATTTCTTTTGGAAAAGCCAAGTTGTCCCTAGTAGTTATTAAACCTGGGGTTTAGGTGTCTGCTGCTAGACAGCAAGATCCAAAACACAACCTAGTCTTCTAGGGACTTTCAAAAGACCCCAACCAAACCAAACCCAAGCTAGCCCATGGATAAATAATGGGGAAGGGCACCCAGTGGAGACTTCAGCAGCCCAGGGTGCTGCTCCAGGTGATGCATATCCTCTGACTGGCCCCTCTGCTTGGAGAAACAAGCTCCTGTCACCCTGACACCCAGCATGAAGCCTCTTCCATGGGGGAAAGAGCCACCACCCAGAGGAAAAGTGGCTCAGGTCCCTTCTTCAAGCAATCCCACTCGTGTCAGAGAAACCCTCAGCCAGGCACCCAGTGTGCTTATGGCTGTCAGAATCACAGAATTATCACAGTTGGAAAAGACCTCTAAGATCACTGGGTCCAAATGTCAACATTCCCCCCAGATAAAACTCAGGTATCAGTATCTGTATCACCTCTAGAGCATGTCCTGAAGTGCCTCATCTGCACGGGTTTTAAATACCTCCAGGGATGGTGATTCCACCACCTCCCTGGGCAGCCCTTTCCAAAGCCTGACCACTCTCTCAGAAAAGAAATTCTTCCTCAGATCGAGTCCAAACCTCTTCTGGTGCAACCTCAGGGCATTTCCTCTGGTCCTATCATTATTCCCTTGAGAGAAGAAGTCAGCACCCACCTCCCTACAGCCTCCTTTGTTGGAGAAAGCAATAAGGTCCCTTCTCAGCCTCCTCTTCTCCAAACTAAACAATCCCAGCTCCCTCAGCCTCTCCTCACAGAACTTTTTCTCCAGGCACTTCACCAGCTTGGTTGCCCCTTCCCTGAACCCGCCCCAGCAACTCGATGTCTTTCTGGTACTGAGGGGCTCAGAAACACAGGATCTGGCTCTGGATACTCAGAGGATAAACCTGTCCCCCTTCTTCAGTGGGTTCAGTTACACCCCTGTGTAAATCTGGAATAAACCCACTGATTTATTGAGGCTGTTTCACAGCAACTTGGGTTCAAACACTGCTGGAACTGGCTCAGCACAGGCGTGTTTGCAAAGCAGAGCCTTAAACTTGCAGGAGCAGGCAATTAACATCAAGACATGCAGCCAGAATCCCAGCTGATGAGAATAAAGCTGGATCTGCCCGAGATAAGCTGTGCCCTGTCACAGATACAGGCAGGCAAGCTCTTCTTTACTCCTTCAAATTAGTATAGATCTTAAATCCCCAGAGCCTACATGGCTGCACACCAACCCAGGCTGTGTTAAAACAAAGCAAAAAAGCTCTGCCCCAAGCCTGTTCAAGCTCTCCTTGTGAACAGCAAGTGGGGTTTTTAACAAATGAATTGCTTGGACACATGGATGAGCTGAGGGTAAGGTGACAGGTTGGTTTGTCTGGAGCAACCCTGGCACCCAAGGATTGCAGCAACGGTGCTGAGGATGGGGGAGAGGCTTAATAACAACAATAAAATACTGGTAAACACATCCTGCATCATTTTCTCGGTATCACAGGGAAACAGAGCAGAGAGGGAGAAAAAAAAATACCTGAAATTTGGGGGTTTAAGACATTTTCATTCCCATATTAAAAGGCAAGTGCATTTCTTGTCTGCTACCATCTACGAGGCATCAACTGAGCTACGTACCATTCAAGGCAGCGTAGGCTTTTTCCAAGGATGTTATCCGTCTAGGGGCTACAGAGTAAGTTAACAGAAGACAAAACAAAAAAACAAAAAAACAAAAGAGAGAGAGAGAGAAAGAAAAGAGAGCCATGAGTGCTGCAGCTTGGTTTCTTGGTCACAAACAAAAGCAAAATCCAGGGTGACACCGTCCCTAGCAGCTTAACCTTCCTCTGGTGCCAAGGCCTCTTGGCACAGAGATGTTTTGGGCTAAATAACTAAATAAAAACAGCTAAATAACTGCCCAGGGAGCTGGGCTCTCCACTGTGCCCCAAAGAACTGTTTTGGGGGGTGCTTGAGCCCATGAGCATCCCTCGAGCTGTGTCACACTCCTGAGTGGCTCAAGGTCCACGCGAGCCCAGGGACATGTGGCCGAATTGCAGCACTTAGGGCAGGGGCTGGAGCAGCAGCAGTTGTGCTGTGGGGCTGTGCTGGAGAAAAAAAAACACCATCTGAGGTTAAAGCAGATGAAAAGGGAACAGGGAAACTGGTGTCAGTTCTGCAACAACGGAGGAAAGCAGGAGGAAAAGGGATCCCTAAGGACAGGCTGGTGCTCGCCACCAACTCCAAAGTGATGAGCGGTATCAAAAAGAAATTAATTTCCTGGGGAAAAGCAGCAGTGAGGGGTGAGGGCCAGGATTTGCATGATGAGCAAAGGGAGGAATGAAGCAGCTCATCACACCAAGGCCAGCAGCCATGGGGAGAACTGGTGGGGGGGACACTGTGGCTGTGGTCACAGCACCAGGGAGGCTCTCGCTGCCGAATTTCAGCACAGAGGCACTGACAAAGCAGAAGGGGTGGGGAGAGAGCAGGGCTGTGCATCCAGATCTGCTGAGCAGACACCACCAACCTCAACAGATTTCAATTTCCAACTCAGTGGCACCAAAGGAACAGACAAACTTCAAGGGGCTGGGTGACAGACACCCTGCCTGGGTGACACCCTGAGGGCAGCAAAGTGTTCAGGCAAAGATGGGGCACAGGAGCAGAGATGCAGATGGATCATGGCAAGGCAGGAGTGAAGGCAAGGTCCTGGAATAGTTCCTGGGAAGCAGGAACTTGGGCAGGAAAACAGGCAGGCAGCAAGGAAGTGGAGCCCCCAGCAGCATCTGTCCAACAGGGATCAGAAATGGCCCTGGAAGGGCAGCACAGCATTTCATTTGGTGGGTTACAACTCAAAGGCATTGTCAGTGTTTCAGGAGAAGATTTCAAGGTGCCGTTATGAAATCCAGCTGATTAAGAAAGATAATTAACACCTCTTGTCCTGGTAACCCACATGTGCTGCTCAGCCTTCAGCAGGGGAAGCATCCCAGCAGGCTGAAGGCAGCACATCCTGAAGTGCCTGAGCACAGCCAGGATGCAGCAGCACCCATCCTGATGAGCACCCTGAAAAGAAGCAGGTTTTGGGGTCTCTAAGGAACACAGCAGGATAAGAGCAGCAGGGAGCAGGAGGAAGGAAAGAGCAAAGCAAACACAAGGGCTGGGGTGGCTCAGGTGCCTTCCCATTGGCATGAGGATGCCACACACAGAGGGAAAAGGGAACAAAAACCAGGCAAAGAAAAAGGGGATTGGTCTCAGGGAGGTGCTTAAAAATCAGGCTTTGAGGCTCCTCAGCCATGCATGCTACCTGTCTGATGTCCACCTTCAGACAAGAAACCAGCTGAACACTAAAAAAAAAATTCCCCCCAGGTAACAGCAGGGTGGATCAGAAGGAAAAAATCATTTGAAATCATTTGCTTGCTCCTGCAGGGATTACACATCAGGGCTGGGGGGTGAAGGAAGAGGGAGCATGGACCTCAGAAAGCAACCTGGTGGTCGAGTAAGATGCCTCCACTCCCATTACCACCCCATCAAGCACTTCCCTCTTTTTTTTTTCTTCCTTTTTTTTCCTTTTTTTTCTTCCTTTTTTTTTTTTTTCCTTTTTCCTTTTTTTTTTTTCCTTTTTTTTTTCTTCCTTTCTTTTTTTTCCGTTTTTTTTCCTCTTTTTTTTTTTTTCCAAAGACTTGCCAACAGAAGGCTCAGCTCATCAAAGTCTTGCAGAGGATTGTGCTTTTATGAGTAAAAAAAAAAATACTTAAAGGATGCCTGGATGTGTGGGTTTTTTTTTTAATTAAAGAACACTGCCTGCCCTACTTTATTAATTGGAGTATGGGAAATAATCTATCAGGGTGGTAGGGAGTTTGGGGAATAGGACAGCTGGAGCTGATGTACATTTTCAATCAAAGCAGATAAAAATTAACATACAGAAAGATTTTTGTGTGTGTGCTAGATGACTTCTGCTTGATTTATTTTCTTTTTCCAAGTGCTCAAATGAAGCCTGTTTTGTATCTCTGTGCCTCAGGAAAAGAAAAAAAAGAAAGGATAAGTGCTGAGTTCATAGTGCTGGAGCTTCACCCCTGCACTCCCACTTCTGTTTTAATGCTGAGAGATGATTCTGCTTGGAGAAGGGTTTCTAAAGGTCTTCTTGTAGAGCAGAGAGCAGAGGTTGGGAGGAAAAAAACTGGAAATCAAAAGGAAAATCTCTTGATGACAGGAGGGTTGGGTGAAAGCTCTTGGGGACTCCCAAGGGTGACTTCAGGGCCCTCATCTCACCTCCAGCAGTGGCTGCAAATCCTCACTGCAGCAGGTGGCTGCAGCCACTGACCTTTTCTGGGCACTGAGCAGAACCACTGGCTTTATTTTCCCCAAATCCAAGCCTTATTCCCCCAAAAAAACCCACCACCTCCTGCAAACAGCATCCCTGCAGGCACACAGGGATGCACTGGCAGCATCACCCCCCCTGCAATCCATTAGGGGGGAGATACCATCAAGAGAGAGAGAGAAATGACAAATAAGCTGGAGGAAAAGCATGCTTGGTGCTCAGATTATACTGAGACCCTTTTATCTGTTTCTGTCACACTTTAAAAAATGGGTGTCCCCAAAAGAGAAAGAGAAGGAGGCCATTCCTCTGCCACCCTGCACTTATCTGCTCTTTGTAGTGCAGGAGGTGCACAGCTTGTTTAAAGCAAATTACATTTGGGGTAACTAAAATAAACCCAAAGGGATTTTTTATTATTATTATTAAAAAAAAAAAAAATTGTGAAATTTCCATTTTGCCCTAAAATGTCTCACTTTAGGCCAAAAAGATCCACAGAGAACAGAAACTCCCTGTATATGCAGCCACCTCCTGGCCTTTCCAGCTTTTAGATACCTTTGCAATGCCACCCTGCTTGGGAGTAACTATTGCTTTCATTTTAATGCTCCTCTGCAAAATAAAAGTGATTTTAATTGATTTTCTTTTGATGCCAAGCACGCCCTTCTGCTGCTGCTCTTCCTTTTACACAGCAGGACTTTACTACACAAGACTCAGGTAAAAAGAACACTCTTAAATTTAATTTTTCAATGATCTAGTTGGAAATCATTAATTTTGTTAAGGCAGGTGGAAAGCTACACAAGCCAAGGCAGCAAATGTACCACTGTGTTGCCTCCATAAACTCGTGTGTAATGGGGTGGAGAACAGACAAGAGGTTAATCTCTGTCATCAGGGATTTTGGGGGGTAAAATAAAAATAGCTTTTTTTCTCCAGGAGACATTCCAGGGTTAGTTTGACTGCTGGAAAATAATTCTAAATCCTGGAATTGTCTCTGAAGATTTAAGAGATATCTGACACAGTCTGTAACAAATGGAGATGTCAAGTAAGAAAACCCCCTCACCTGAAACTGCTTTTGTTTAAAACCTTGTGTTTTAAATAAGAAGGAAAGCCCTGAGCCTGGCAGGGATGCTATAACCTCCTCCTGAGCCTGCTCAGGTCCCATAATACCCAGAATAAAAGATGCCTTTGGGTTTGTGCTAGCACAGGCCAGCTCGTGGTGGGAGCGTTCAGCTGGAAAAGGAGGAGAAAAAAAATGTTGTGCATCGAAAAGAAAATCAATTTTCCTCTACATCTCTATCTATCAGGCTGCATTTCCAAGCCAGCTGGCAGGGTGAAGCATTTGCCTTCTGATGTGCTCCTTTGTTAATGGTGTCATTTGTGTCAGATCAGTGTCTCTTAACGTAATTACAGCGATTAGGGTGGAGGAAGGGGAAGACAAGATGCGGCTGGAGCAGCGGATGCATCCTTGGCATCACATCCAGCATTGCAGACACCTAATCCCATGGAAAACCAAAGGTCTGCAAAACTTGCACTTCACCAAAGGCTGGGTTGAAGCCCAGCTGCTGTGAGCTGGCTCCTGGCTGCTTAGAATAGAGATGAGAACTCTGAGGCCGAGGTCCACAGAGGTCTCAGATCTCCCCATGGACTCGGCAGGGCCACACGTGGGGTTGCAGGGGGTTGGCACTTGGACCATAGTCTGGAGATTGAATTTCTCAGTCCTCTTGCCTTTTGCTAGAGCCCTCTTGGGTGTCTAACATCGTTTTTGCTGGTCCCAATAAGGGCAAACAAATGTTTTCCTCTCTGTCATATTTGTCTTCCCTAAACTGTGCCACCCCCATGGAAGCTGGGCCAGGGAACAGGAAGCCATCAATAAAATGACAACATTTCTTGTGCCCATCTGTGCTTTTCCAGCAGTTGTAATTGCAACCATTTAAAACCCAGGCAGGTTTTTACCTAAGAGCAGCTCTTTTCTGGGCAGCCTAGAAGTGAGAGGCAGAGCTACCAGAGTGATGTTCAGGGAACAGCATGGCTCTGGGATGCTGATTTCTGTGTCTGGGTTTGGAGCACAACCCAAGCACCCCATCCTTCCCTCTCCCACATTCTCCCTGGTTGTATCCACACCTTTTCACTGCCACCCTGCTGTAGCCCCATGCAGATCCATGTGTTTAATCACTCCCTTCCCATGACCCTCCCTCACCCCTGAGCCCCACAGCTCCCTGATTTTATTTTAAGGAAGCACTTAAGGAAGTGAGGGCTTTCTTAAGAACAGAATGCAGATCCCTGACCAAGATTAGCTCTTGAAAAACACCAAAAAACCCCACCAAAGCAACACCAAGCAGCACTGGGGATGGTGTTAAGGCCAGGTCTCTCAGTCAGGGGAGCTTCAGTTAATGCACCAAGCAACAAAACCCAAGTGGGAAGCCCAGGAAAGGGAGGTCAGGGGCAAATCCTCCAGCTGATAAAATTACTGTGCACCATCCACAGTTTACAGCTCCCTGACCAGCACCAAACATCTGGTCCATGCATTGCTTAGGCAAAAAGGCATCATCTCTTACCAGGTTTGGGGATGAGTCCTTGAAAAGGCCTGTAAAAAATAAGGGGAAAAAAAGGAGATTTAAAATTAAGTGCCATTGGGAAGCTGACATGTCTGGCCTGAGCCTGCTCCTGTGGCCCAGGGAGGGTTAGGGACCAGCCTGTCCCTCACATGCTGTGCCACAACTTGTGCAGGAGTTCCATGGGGATGGGGTCCCTGCAGTCCCCAGGGACACACTCCCTGCTCAGGGCACCATGGGCTGTGTTGGAAGGAAGACAAGGAGCACCATCCAAGGAGAAGGGGATGGAATCACTCCTGAAACTTGATTTTTCCCTGTCTCACCCTACAGCTGCCTTTCCCCTCCCCGCATGCATCCATCCCCTTTGGCTGAGAAACCCAAGGGGCTCCCTGGTGCCTGGCCCCTCTCTGAGCACTGTGGGAGCTTCAACACTGCCCTTGCACCAGCAATGAACCCAGCAATGTTTCTCCTGTCTCCTAGAAAAGGGGCTGAGATTTCTCTGCCCACACAACCACCACACTGAATGCCACATTTTCTCCTGCTGGTGCCTTCCCCACCATCTCCTCAGCCAGCAGACATGAGGACAGAGCAGGAATCTCTATTTTTTGGTCTCCTCCTTTCTGTCTCATTGTTACCTGCTGACTTCATTGTAGACTTGGGGGATGGAGGCACATCCAGTACTTACAGCCCTGCCCTGATGAGGGGTCCCCTCCATCCCCCTGGGACGCCTCTCACCACGTACCTGGTCACGGTGAACTTGATTTTATCAGCCACAGCCAATATCCTCTCCAGGTTCTGGGAGCCAAAGGTACAAGGCTTCCTGAAAGGGATTCCAGGGGGCAGCCCCTCTATGATCACCGACCCTGGGTTGCTCTTGATTCGTTTGTATGGCACTTGCACGGGGTATTTAATCCCCAAAGCCTCACCTGGGAGAGAAGCAGGTGGTTAAGCACAGGAGATTCCATTGCTGGCCCTCCAGAACATTGTATGGGTGGGAACAGGCACCTCAAGGCAGCACAGTTGAGCACCAACATTTTCAGACCATCTCCATGCTGGGATTTTAGGGGTCCCAAGGCAGCTGCAAACAGGCAGCAGAAGTGGTGGGGCTGAGGAGAGGCACCACCCTGTGCTGTGCAGGAGCAGGGATGGAAAGCTGCTCTTTGCTTCAGGACATCACAGCACCACACAGAGTCACAGAATGTCAGGGATTGGGAGGGAGCTCTGGAGATCATCTAGTCCCTGCCAGAGCAGGGTCACCCAGAGCAGGATGGCATCCAGAAGGGTTTTCAGTGTCTCCAGAGACAAAGACTCCATCACCTCTCTGGTCAGGCTGTTCAGTGCTCTGCCACCCTCGAAGCAAAGAAGTTCCTCCTCATGTTTAGATGGAGCTTCCTATGGTCAAGTCTGTGCCTGTTACCTCTTGTCCTGTCACTGAGCACCATCCTCCTGACACCCACCCCTTAAATACTGATAAATAAGCTTTGATAAGATCCCCCCCTCATTCTTTTCCAGACAAAAAAGACCCAAGTCCCTCAGTCATTTGAGTTAACTCCATAGCCATGTTTCCTCTCCAAGGTCTGGCTGCAGGACTGAGGCTACACATTCCCTTGCTCTTGTAGCCACCTGGGAACCTGCACAAGTCTTACACCCACCCAGAAAACAGGGATTAACTACATTTCCCTGCCTTGCTTGACAAAAAACAGATGCTGAGGCAGACAGGCTGTGGGACAGCCCTGCAGATCCTGAGGAGGTGCCCTGGGGACAGAAGGAGCAGCATCTACTCATCCCACTACATCCCTCCTCATTCCCTTCCCAGCCTCCCTCCACCCCCTGCCCTCCAACTGCTCCACAACTCTATACTAATGAATTTTCCATTGGTGTTCTTCATGGAGAGGGGAGATAAAAAAACCCAACAAATCATGGCCAGGGAGGGCTGGCAGCAGGAAGGGCTGCAGCATGGTCCTCACCACAACCTCCCCTGTGCTGCACAGGAGATTCCTTTGCAGCAAGAAGCACGTATTCCCAGATAAAATTCTTCTCTTGGTGGCCCCACACTGGGTGGGAAAGGGGAGGTGAGAGAAAGCACCTGGCAAGGAGGAACTGAGAGGAGAAGGAAGGGATAGGGAGTGCAAAACTTGGGAGGGGATAAAGGGGGATTTCAAATCAACTCCCCCCTGGTTTCTCACCATATTTCTTATTGAAGAGATCCTGGACTTGTTCCCGCAGCGTGTTAGCAATGTCTATCCTGGAAAGCCTGGCATCATAATTCTCTGTAAAATAAAGAAACAATTATGGACTTCTGCTGGCAAATTAAAAGGCACTCTGTGACTTTTAAGTAATGCCATTTTCTAATTATAGGAAAGTCCTTATCTTGCAATTAGCTAATCTCTGGAGTGGGCCATTCAAAGTCCTTAAAAAATAATCTAAACAGAAATATGGTTTTTTTTTTCTTCCCCTGCCTGTTTGCTAAGAATAAAAGCTGCATGAAATCGAAGATTCAGTTGTGATAATTACCAACATTAAAATAAAACACACTCCAAAGCCTCTCTGAAAAGCCAAAGCCTTTGAAAAGCCTCCATCCCTCCCTGCAAACCTGCACAGCCCCCTGTGGCCCAAGGGAAGGGGTGCTTGAGTAGGGCAGCACTTGTTCTTGAGCCCTGGAGCTTCTCACCATCCCTCCTTCCTCCAGTGGAGACTCTGTGCTGGACAGGAGAGGTGCTTGAGTGGAAAAAGTCCCAGAAAAGGCAAAATCTGAGGCTTGGAAGACTTAATTATGTATCTCACAAGGTCAGACAGTGAGATAAGCAAAGCTGGTTAATTAGGGCACCATCCAGAGCAGTTTGAGTCTCTTCTTCAGACCTGTGGGACTGCCTGCTCTGGCTGTGTGTGTTGTCTTCTGGTTTTCTGTCCTTCCCACCCTCTCTCCTCCCACCCATCCTTGCCTTGCTCCTCTGTCAACCCCCCAAAGCCCTGATGCCCACAGCTGTTTGGCTCTTCCCACATCTGTTTGCTCTACATCATCCCTATTGCTATCAGTCAGACAAGAGGCCATGGGCTTAAGCTCTGCCAGGGGAGGTTTAGGTTGGATATTAGGAAGAAATTCTTTACAGAGAAGGTAATCCCACTGGAATGGGCTGCCCAGGGAGGTGGTGGATTCTCCATCCCTGGAGGTTTTTAAGAAGAGCCTGGATGTGGCACTGAGTGCCATGGGCTGGGAACCACGGGGGGAGTGGATCAAGGGTTGGATTTGATGATCCCAGAGCTCCTTTCCAACCTGGACTATTCTATGGTTCTAGATCAGATTCTAGAGATTCTATGATTCCCATGACAGGCCAGGGGCTCTGTCTAAACCCTCCTGAGCTACCTCCAAGCCCTCACCTTGGAAGCCCTGTCTCTTGATGGAGTCCTCCAGCAGCGCCTCGCTCGAGTCCCTCTCGCCGGCAGCTGGGACAGGGGACACAGAGGAATTAGGATTCACGGTGCCACCCAGGGGAGACACACAGGAGGGAGGTGCCAAAAAACAAGGCGGGGAGGGAAGGCAAGAGATGAGCTGTAGGAAAATGCTCTCACTCCTCTCCTACCTAGTCCTCAAGGGCCCGGCTGCCGGGCGTCTCGCAGCCCTACCTTTGGCTGCCGGGCTGTCCGACACCGGCTCCTTCATGCCCTCTGCCAGCAGCTCCGGCCTGGAGAACAGGGAGAAGCAGAGGGCACCCAAGTGAGGATCCCAACCAGGGACACCCCACTGCTCCAGCACCCCCTGGACAAGGCTCCTTACAGCCACACCTCACGCCTGGCTAAAGCGGTTTCAAAGCTCCTGCAAGGAAGCGGGGGAGCTGTGGGAAGAATTTTGGGGCTGCCAGATTCTTCTGGGGTGACAGCTCCCAGCTTGGGGTTAAGCTGGTGATGGCTGAGCAGCTACACACCTCGAGGGGACACAGCTCTTGGGGCTGGGAGAAGCCATGCACGGCTCCTTTCAACATACAGAGAGCCCCAGAAATTGCCACTTGGGTATCTACCACCAGTGAGGTGGTAGAAGGGCTTGCTACAAGCCATGCTGAAGCTGAGCTACAGAAAAACAGGTCTGGGGTGGGACAGAAGACAACCCACAGTGTGTGGGGGTTGGCTTGGGAGCTGCTGGTCTGATGCCACAAAATCTCCATGCTCCCAATGTTTGTTTTGTGTTTCAGCCACCTGCTCCGTTGGTTGTGTCAGCTCTCTCCTCTACAGGAGGAAGCCAAGTCAGCACTTGGGTGAGAAACCCCCCAAAATACCTACAAACATTTTAAATCCATCTCAGCTGGATCCATTCCCTCCTTCAGAGCAATTCTGTTGTGTTACATTGGTGGTGGTGGCATCTCATACCCCCCTGTGACAACCTCTGCTCCCCAGCACAACGACAGCACCTTCCCTGATGCCCACAGCATCCCATGTGCACATCTGCAGCTCAGCTGGAGATGCTTCCCATAGGAAAACCCTCTGGGGCTCCCAGCTCCTCTCCTTGCCCCTCACCCAAGCACCCAGAAGGTTAAAGGCTCCTTCACCCACCCTTGGGTACTCCCTACTGCTGTGACAAAACCTTTGCAAAAAGCAGGTTAAAACCCCAAAAAGATGTCAAGGGAGAGATGACAGCAGCACCACTGCCTCTCAGGGATGGCTCCAACCCAGCAACAATCCCTGGCTGCTTCTAATCAAGCAAATTTATAGAAGGTGACCAAGTGATGGATGTTCCCCAGGACACTGCCCAGAAGCAGGAGCTCCAAGCAGGAACATCCTTCCCCACAGGACACCCACTCCACCTGCCTTACCTTTTAATGACAAACTGGATGTTGTTGCTTGCTTGCAAGATCTTCTTCAGCTTTGCAATCCCAAAGCAGTTGGGGCGCCTCAGCAGGATGCCCTCTGGCAAACCCACAACAAACAGGTCCTCAGGGTACATCAGGAACTTGGAGTAGGGAACTTTGACCGGCTCTGATATTCCTATGGCTTTGGCTGTGTGGGGACCAAATCTCTTTAGCTTGCTGGACCCCCATGTTGGGTCAAAGCAGGAGCAACATGATATGTCAGGGGGGGCTGGGTTAAAGAACCTTTCTGAAAAGGGGGAGCAGAGCATGCTGAGTGCCAGCCCCAGCACCAGGGTCCTACCAGTCCTTCCTGGGCCATGCCACAACCCCCTCAGGTGGAAAACCCTCTCTGATGTTTCAAACAAGTGATGGTGGGAACCACTTTGGACCTTCCAAGGCCACAGCAGCAATTCCTGGGCTGCAGCCAGCAAAAAGGCATTGAGGAAACCAAGGGGAAGAGCTGCAATAACAAAGCCCAGGGAGACTTCAGATGCATTTGTAAGCCCAGCAGACAGCAAATGAACAAATTAGATTGCACCTTTACTCAGCTGCTGGTTTGGAAGTGTTAGGTGACATTTCAGAGCAATTAGCAGCTCCCCACAGCAGAGGCCAGCACTCAGTGTGATGAACACGTGTTAATGACAATCTCACCGTATCTTGTGTTGAACAAAATCTCAACTTGTTTCCTCAAATGACTTAAAACGTCCCCTATACCATCTGCAAAAGAAAAAGAAAAGAAAAAGAGAGCAATGCTCTGAGAAACCAGCTGCCTCCAGGGCAAGCAGTGCAGGAGAGCAGCCCCTGACCCCTGGCAGAGCCAGCTGGGGCTCTTCCCCCCTTCCAGATGGGTGCCAGTCCTCCAGCAGCTGCCTCCAAGCTCTTCCCTGAGCAAGGAAGGGAAGTGATGCAGCTGCACAGAGCTGTGCTAGCAGCAAGGAGGAAAAAAAATGCATGAAAAAGTAAATCCAGGCAAGAGAGGAGAGGGAGAGGGAGAGGAGAGGGAGAGGAGAGGGAGAGGAGAGGGAGAGGAGAGGGAGAGGAGAGGGAGAGGAGAGGGAGAGGAGAGGGAGAGGAGAGGGAGAGGAGAGGGAGAGGAGAGGGAGAGGAGAGGGAGAGGAGAGAGGAAGAGCATAGAAGGAGAGGAGAGAGGGAGAGGAGAGGAGAGGACAGGACAGTACCCTTCCATGCTGAGCTTTACTGAGGCTGAGTGCTTTGCTAATAAAGGAGGAAGCCCAGGAAACTCAGCCCAAAATACACCTGTATTCATCCTTCCTTCCAAGAACTTGTAATGATCAGGTGATGCCTGGGATCCACCACACACTCACCTGATCCCTCCAGCTGCTTTTCCTCGTGTCGTGACTCCTCGCTGGAGCTCTTCTCTGTCCCTGCAGGGAAGAGGAGGATCAGTGGTGGCCAGTGTCACCAAAACCAGACCAGACATGAGTAGGGGGTCTCAGGGTCCTTTGCAGTCCCCCAGCTGCCCCCTCCCCTCACTAAGTTCTGAGCACACATCCCCAGTGCAGGCCCAGGCTGGCAGCAGCATGCCAGGAGCAGAATAAACCCATCACCTCCATCCAAGAGGTCTGCCCACCCTTTGCCATGGGCTTTCCCAGGGGAAATCCCAGCCAGAAGCCAGGCAGAGGAGCTGCAGAGAGGCTGGGCAGGAACAGGAGTGCTGGAAAAGCCACCAGTTTGTCTGTCCTGGTCAGACTGAGGCCATGGCTCTGGAAGCAGCTCCTGACCCCATCACCTCAGCTCCTAAGTGGTTTTTACTCATTTCTGACACACATAGCAACTCCCTGAGCCCCCAGTCTCCTGGCTGCTTCACTTCTGGTACCTGCTGCTGTCTCCAGGATGTAATTCGACTCCTCCGAGGCCATGTGCGTGGGCACCGGGTCCTGCATCTCCTCGGAACCGGGCGATCGGTCTGCGGGCAGAACCCCAGAGGCAGCTTGCATGTCAGTGAAGGGGGCACCATCCCCAAAACAAGGTTCAAAGGGTCCTGGCTTATTCCCAAAACAAGGTTCAAAGGGTCCTGGCTCATCAGAAAGGGCTGAATGAAAGGCCCCCTGCTCCTGCCCACCAGGACCCTGTACCAGGAGCAGGAGGCATCTGCCCTCTCCCTCCTGAGGCCACCCTGATCTTGTCCCTGAAAGACCCCTCAGCCCAAGGGAAAGAAGCAAAAATTTCTTCCTGACCTCCAGGGAAGATGAAGAGAGCTTGAAACAAGTTAATTCCAGCTAGACACTCAGTTTCACATTAAAAAGTTAATGCTGCTCGACTTAGCCACTCCACTGTGAGAAAACTTCCTCTCAAGCTCCCTTCCTCCCCCAAATCACACCTCCTCGGGCTTCCCTTACAAAATCTGCATGCCTTCTCCATTTAAACCCATCTCCCCTAATGCTGGGCTTTCCAATGCCTTCAAAGAGTTCTCCAAATTTAGCTTTAAATACACCTTCAGCTAGTTTAAACACTTAAATCAGGTCACTTCTTAATCATCACCTCACAGGATAAATAATCCAAATTTCATCAATTCCTCCCTGTAGGTGAGCACCTCTTTTCTATTAACCCTCCTCCTTGCCCTCAGCTGTACTCCCTCTGATTGAGCTTGATCTTCAAACAAGGTAAGAAAAGGGGGACTCTGGGCTTGAAGTGTGATCTACCCAGCACCAGAGAAGTGCTAACACCTCCACCTCCTATTTGCACACACCATGGATTAATTTTCCTCCCTTCCATTAGCTGCCAAATTGAAAATTAAAATGTCTGATCTACTCCTGTACCTTGTTCCTCCCCCTAACCACACATTATGTCCATTCCCTGGTAATCCTGGAGTGACTCCCCAAATATCACTGCATTCAGGGGAGTGCTGGGTGCAACTGAGATGGCACCAGCATGGCAGGACCAGGTGTCACAGCTGTCCTCAGCATCACTGGCCCTTGGGCACCTTGGGAGTCCTGTTGCTGCCCTCATTCCAGTGAGGATATTCATTCATCTCTGTAAAGCACACTGAAAATGCAAAGTGCAAACCAACCACTCATTAAACCCTGGGGATCATCCTACCATTTGGTGTTCCAGGCTAGTGGAAAAAAAACCTCTTCAAGCTGCCTCTCAAGCACCCAACTGCTCCTCTCCATCACCACTGACCTCCTCTGGGCAGAAACGTGGAGAAAGGCATCAGCATCACCAATTCCAACAGGTCTGCAGCAAGTGCTTAACATTAAACTACACCGACTTTTCATAACCAGGCTGCTTTTCTAAATTAAGGACCTCATCAAAAGCCTCTCATGCTCCTTGGGATCCTCCAAGCACGTGTGTGAAGGAAAGCAGCAAACCAGGCTCACTTTCTCCAGGGGAAAGGCAACACAGAAAAGTGATGAAGGAGAGAGAGAAACAAGAGCAAGCCCTAAACTACATCCAGGAAACCCACTGATTCCTGATCTGACCCTTAAAATGACCTTCAACAAAGAAAAACCACAGAGCACAAGCACAGGGGGAACTTCAGAGCTGGGAGATACCCCACAAATTCCTCTTTTCAAAGCAACAGACCAAGACCCCTCTGCAGAGGCTGCTGCACCCAGCCAGTACCCCAGCACCCACCTGGCACAGTGATCTGGATGATGTCCAGCTCATCAGGCTCAATTTTGATCTGCCTGATCCCACCCAGCTCTCCTGAGGTACCTACCAGGGAAAGGCAATGAAAAGCAGTCACCAGCAGGAAGCAGAGACACTGGAGCTGTGAGCAGGGAAATAGGACTGGCCCTGACTCCAGTGCCAGCTGAACACTGGGCAGCAATGGGGCTTTGGCCAAGTTGGCCAAGTGGCATTGCATGGAGGTACCCAAAAAGCACCCATGGGCGTGGCCTCTGCAAACAACTCAGCTGGCAGGACCTGCTGGTGTCCTCAGACTGGCTGCTGACCTAATTCCCTGCTTGTTTCTTGGCTTCCTCCACTTAAAACAAACTGGGTCATCAATAAGAGTTGGGGGGATGCAGGAGGAGTAATCTCCACTAGGCACTCCTGGAATTTTTAATGCTCCCATGCTTTTGGTCAAGCCCCTTTGCAGACCTGTGCTCTGGGAAGGATGAGCCCCACACCAGAGCACAGCCAGCCAAACCCAGCAAGATCCAGCATGGATCCCAGAGGATGCTGTGTGTGGTGCTCAGCCCAACTGCTCCTTATCTCCAGATAAATTCCCTCAATCAGGATGGGACTGATTCCCTGAGGGGCTGAGTCACAGCTTGCAGGACAGGAGGGCTCAGGTGGAGTCTAGTGGTCCAAGTCCCTAAACCTGGGGAAAAAGTGTGTCCTCATTGTGAGTGCTCAGAGCACCCACACCCCTGAGTTCCTGGTGACCCAATCACTGGGGCTTTTAGGGAGAAGGAAACTCCCAGATCAAAGACCTCCCTTAGCATCCTTGTTATTTTATTTCTGCACTTTTGGGACCCACCCAACTGGAGGGTCAGACCTTTCATCTCTACATCTACCAAAACAGGGATAAAACCCTGAGAGAACTGCCCTGTGGGGCAATCAGGTAACTGGTGCCACACATTCATGATACTTTGCAGGCAGCTCTCTCTAATGCCCTTCCTCACTGCTTTGCAAGAGAAAATTAATTATTCCTCACCTGGTTCACAGCTTTCAGAAACACTACACTTCTCAGACCTGAAAGGGAAAAGCAGACATGAGAGGTGGTCATGGAGCAACCAAAGAGAGAGCTGGAAGCCCAGCAGTGTGTGTGGGACTGGTCCAGGCAGGAGGGAGAAACACAGCAATGCTGGGCAAGGAGGGGACCCTGGGGACATTGCACCCTTGGTCCCAGCAGGGGCACAGCACCCCTGGCTGCAAGGGAAAGCCATGTTCAGGGTTCAATCCTGCTCCCAAACTCTTCCCCTATGTCAGCCCTGCTGGATGTAACCTCAGCACAGAGCTCCTGGAAGCAAGAGGAGTTTAAAGCTGGAAACCTGGTCCATCCCTTTGAAGCAGGGAGCAGTGCATGAAGCATCATTACACTGTGGTTACTCATGGAGCTAAAGCAAATAGGGAGAAAGGAAAAAAGTCAATTGATTCAGTAAATATTTATTCTGCCCAAAGCTTTTTTCTCCCCTGAAAACTGGGCACTATCCCAAACTTGTGTCTACAGTTAACTTTGCTTGCTCAGGAATTTACCCAAGGTGTTCAGCATCCCAATGAGATAACTTTGCATTCTCAGGACACGTTTGTTTTCTGTCACTCTCTTTCTTAAACAGGAACCACCACAGTGCTTTGGCAGTAAATGATCTGAAAGAATGGCACAGGAAAATGCACTTGTCCATGATGCTGGTCCTTCGAGGGGAAGGAAAACCCTTTGGATCCAGCCACACATCCCTGGTGGCTCAGGGGGGGATGTCCAAAAGCACTTCTCCCCCTCCTAAATCCACTCAGCAGCATCAGCAGAACAAACTACAGGCAACATGAAGGAAGCCAGGAGTGCTCTTGAAACGTTCTTCCTAAATGTGGTCCAGGTAAAAAGGATCTCTGGGCTAGAAAGTACTGCATATACCACCCAGAAGCCTTGGGAGGGGTTTTAAACTCTACCACTTCAGGTCCAAGTCAGTTTTTCCCCATGGAAATTTGGGGGTATCTCCAGGGAGTGTGTTACCTCCACAGCATCTGGCATTGCCCTTTCTCTGGGACTGGACTCTGGCCCAGGTGGAGCAGAGGTCTGGAAATGCTCTGCTCCTACCAAGGAAAAGAGGCTCCTCGTTTTGCTGGAAGAACAAGGTGGAATCTGAACATCCATGTCTATTTTCCTGCAGACAGGTGTTAGCAGTGCACTGGGAGATGGGTGTTTGGGCAGGTTGCCCCTGCAGGAGGCAAAGCAAGCTGCTCCCCACCACCATGGGGATTCATGATTCCCTTTTTGTACCCAGCAGTGCACAGGAACCCTGTGGCCCCATTCAGCCTGCAGTGTGAATCAGGATCAGAGCAGATCTGTACACAGCCAGGATAAATTTGAAAAGGAGCCCAGGATTATATCCAAGTGGCTCCAGGTTTACCCCAGGAGAAGGTGGCCAGCCCAAGTGGTGATGTCAAGGTGGTCCATGTCACAGCACCACTGGGGGAAGAGGGATCTGAACCTGGCTGAGTATGAACTCCCCTTTAAACTCCTATTTTTCCCCGCAAGACCTTCTAGAGAAGACCCTAAGGAGGGTTGCACTGTGAAGCCTCTACCTGGCCCACAGCAGGTGAGATGGGGATGGTGCAGCACTGGTGACAGCAGTATGGGGACCACAAGTCACTGGCCCTAACCCTAACCCTAACCCTTGGAGCTCTGCAGCACCAAACCTCAGCTCCCCCAGACACCCAGTGGCTGGTTTTATACCTCTTGTTTTGCAGAAACCAGCTCCAAATCCCTAATATCCCACCCTGCCACCTCCTTGTTCCCAGTCACACCAATTTAACTGCACAGTGGGATCTTCTGTCCTAAAAAGGAAAAGTGTCTTAATTGCAAATGTTAATAAATGAAGGGGAAAACAAGAAGCCCCAGGCCAGATTTCAGCCCTGCAGCATCCTCATCAGTATCTGAAGCATCACCATTTCCCCTGGGTTCAGCACACCATGGATGCTCTGCTGCTCCCTAAATCTATGTTCCTCCAGACACAGAGTGATTCAGCAAGGTGCAGAGAGGAAAAAATGGCTGAAAAATGGCTTTGTGGCTAAGCCCTACCTGGAGATCTTGGAAATTCAAGTTTAATTCCTCCTCTGGCACAGGCTCCCCATAACACCAGTGCAGAACCTCAGCCTGGACCTAGCCCAGCCCAGTTCCCACCACAGATATCTCCACCAAGGCTCTCATCCAGAGGCCCAGGCAGTCATGGTGGGGCTTAAATGGCCTTAAAACCATTTTAAAAGGTCAGCAAGGGCTGATGTAGCAGCACAGCACTGGGGGTGACACTTCATATTGGGTTTGGTAGCCCTGGAGGCCAGAGGGGTGGCTTCTGGCAGAAATTATAAGTTATCTATGAGTCCATGATCTCATCTCCCCATCCTTGCAGAACTTACTGACCCCACAGCCTGTGAGCACCAGTTCCACACACACATATTTATAGGTGCATCCTGCTATGGCCTGTTTGCCCTGCTTCTCTTACTGACACTGATTTTAAAGGTAAATGTTGGGGTTAAATATTACCTTGCTTCTGACTTGCTGAAGCAAAATTGAGGGAAACTGGGGCTACACAGAGGAAAATACCTCCTGGATCCCCCAGCAGGGGTTGGAAAGCAGCACTATTCACTCCACAGGCCCTACCAGCATGTTCCAGTCCAGCCCAGCTTGTGGCATGGTTGTACCAGGAGCTGGTACTCTGATAAAAAGCCTCCTGCCCTGCTGAACTCCTCTAACCCCACCTTTATTAAAGCATCTCTTAATCTGCTACTAGTCTCCCTGTGAGCTTTCTAAACCAGTAACACTTAATTAGCAGGATGTAGGGTTATGGCTGAGGGTGAATCCTTAGACCATGCTTTAGCACCAGCAATCATTCCTGCAGATAATCCCAGCCTGCCTGGGCACAGCTCTGATTTATTCAGTTTGGTACCAAATCAGTGATGCCAAACTTCACTACTTCAGCTTGCAAAAGGATGGGGCTGCTCATTCCTCTCTAGAGCTACCTGAAAGGGTCTTGGCCTCTTCTCCCTGGTGACCAGTGATAGGAAAAGAGGAAACGGGGTCAAACTCCACCAGGGGAGGTTCATCAAGTTGGATATTAGAAAAAATTTTCTTCACAGGAAGAGTGGTAAAACGTTGGAAGGGACTGCCCAGGGAGACACCATCCCTGGAGGTGTTCAAAAGATGGGAAGATGAGGTGTTCCAGTGGCTGGTTCAGTGGCTGGGGGCTGTAGGGTGGGCAGCAGGACATGATGTTCTTTTCCAGCCTTGGTGATTCCCTGAGTCTATCACTAAGGCTTTTTAGGGAGCAGCAGCACTGCAATAACCTGCTGAGCACCTTAACAGCCCTCAGATAACTCTGAGGGATGTCTCTCCAGGGTGACAAGGGAACAGGGGTGCCACTTACCTGCTGTTAGTCTGAGGGGTCCCCACCAGGTCCAGCACGGCCCCGCGGTGCGGCTCGGGGGAGATCTCCCCGGGGGGGCTGGAGGGCTCCAGCTTGGTTGGATCTTTGGTAAATTTGCTTCCTGGTGCCAGGTGCACAGGGCAGGTTTGGAAGGGAAAGCAAAACCAGAATTAGCCACCAGAGATGTCAACGATGCAGCTTTTCTACCTCCATTTGTTGCCCCCCACCCCTATACCTGGTCCCAGAGCTGAGTTTGGGGTGGGGGACAAGTTTTCCATGAGCCACCTGCACCTGCCTGCAAAGAGCAGATTTCACTGGGTTTCTGGGTTACAATAAAAGCAAGATGCTTGCTTAAACCTCTGTGAAACTAAATGTGTGCTGGAGAGCCTTGCCAGAGATGGAGCACCTCTGGAAAGACCAAGGGTGCTGAGAGGTTGGGAATGGGATCAGGAAATCCAGGCATGGCCAGGGCTGCAGGAGCAAGCCCCAAAGAGCCCTGTCCCATAGAAGGGGACAGGAGGTCAGCAAAACCTAAAGCAGCAGTGCCAGGGGAGCCCTGTCCTGCAGCTCCAAGCCCTGCACACAGCAGGAAAAACCTCAGCTGTAGCAACAGGGAAAGGTGACAAAAGCATCCTGTCCCCATGAAAAACCTCCTCTCTCCTTTCCCTGTTCCTCAGCAACCTGAAAGGAGTTGAAACAAAGCCTCAACGCTGACCTTGGAGATGAAAAGAGTGATTTGAAGGCAGGGTAGGAAATGAAAATAGGGGATGGGCAGTGAATTGCTGAAGGATTAGTGCTGGGGAAAGGAGGGAATGAAATTATGCCCCGAGGCTGCAGAAACCATGTAGGTGTCTTGTTAAATAGCTGCTGCCAAAGGTCTTTCACTGGTCTCACAGTGCCATCCCCACCCTTCCAAAACACATCCCATCAGTAGGAACATGAAGGCTTTTTCCTTTCAGCTCCAGCCTCCAAGGAAGGACAGGGCCCTGGCAATGGGACCAGCAGCAATATAGAGCCTTAAAGACCCTATTTATCTACTGCCTGTCCAAAGGGCTCCTTTTAATTTGTGTTTTCTATGGACCAAATCTTGTTCTTGCAGCAGCAATGCCTGCTTGAAGCCATTACCCAGGGGAGTAGCAAAAATAGGTTTCCTAGCAGTGGTGGGTATTTTAATTAAAGGGTGAGCAAAACTGTGCAGGGAAGCTTTGGGATACTTCATAGTCAGTCACTTAAAATACAGCTCCACTCAGAAAATAGCCTCTTTGCAAAAATGGCATCTCCTGACTCAGCAGATGCTGGTTTGTTTTTTTTTTTTTTTCCAGAGTCAGATGTGCTGATGCCAATTACAAAAAGCCAGGTTTAATGTGTTTTGCTTCTGGTAGCCCTGCAGGGACCAGACAGGGGAGGGGGAACTGCTACCCAAACCCTGTCCTGCTGGATTTGTTTCCTCATCTCCTAATTTCCACTTGCACCTTCCTGCCATGTCACCCTCGAGCTTCTTTCCAGCCACAGCTCTCAGGTTGATGTACAGACATACACAATGCCTCTCCCCAGATACCATGGATTTTCAAGGAAAATCCAAGCATCCCAAGACACAGCTGAGTGCTCCATCCCTTGGGAGTAGGTTAGAGCTTAAAAAACTCCTTTTAAACTCTTTTTTTTTTTTTTTTGTTCTTGAGAAAATAAGTCACTAAAGGGTCTGGAGATAAAGAAACCTCCCCATGGAGGTAGGACACCCTCCAGGCTCTGCTGGAGGTGCCACCCTTTGGGTGGCTCTGGCATCATCATCCCCAGGGAGCACCCTTGGGGCTGGGGACCCAGGGGTTAACTTGGCTGATGGAGATACCTGAGGAGAAGGTGTCTGGAAAGCTGCCAGGGTGCAGGGTTAGAGGAAGAAAGAAAAAAAAAAAAACCAACCAACACCCCCAAACACGTTTTTACTTGTGAGCCAAGCCCAGGCAACCTGGGAGCAGGGCTGGGAGGTGACAGATTTGGGTGCAGTGCTGAACTTCAGGCAGGTATCAGGGCAGTGGGATTGGGGCAGCTGGAGTGAGATGGTTGGGTTGGACAGCAGCAGCACCTGCCCCCTTTCATTTGCCAAAAGTGCTTCTGCAGCTCAGACCAAAAGGAGTAAAAACCCAGGGCAAAGCAAGCCAAAGAAACCCTCTCCCCAGGGTTTTCTCACTGTTAAAAAATGGGATTTTTGTTGCTTTTCTTCTAAAAGCAGTCAGTGGCTGGATGATGCTAGCACTTCCCAGCCAAAAAAAAATACAAAACAACCCAAACAAAACCACACCAACCAAAAGAGAATAATTTACCAGTGAGGAACCCAGCAGTGATTTTTCTTCCTCCTGAAGGCACAGAAATGTGTCCTGTGCTGCCTGTGGCTGCAGCTCAGCCTGGCTCAAGGAGTCAGCCCAGCCTCAGGCACCAGGGAACTCGAGTTTATACCTTAGAAATACTATTTAGGGGGCACAGAGTGCTTGCAGCCATCCCTGGCAATCTCAGCATGGCCAGGTGTAGGGCACAGACTGAGCATTACTACACGTGTCCTGCAGTTCTGCTGCTTACAGCCCTGCATTATCTCAGCCCTGCATAACCTTTCAGTTTTGTGGGCAATAAATCAAAGGATGTGAAGAACTTACCTGTGAAAATCCTCTCGTCGAACATCCTAGGAGGAAAAGAAAAGAAGGGGATTAGGAAGAGGTGCTTCTAATGACTGAATTTTAGGTTTTGCTAATGAATAGCATTAAACCAAGTCTAAATAGTAATTTTATTCATTCACTATAAAAAGGCAATGAATTTTTCAGCTAAAAAAAAAAGAGAAAAGCCTTTTATAGCTTGTTGTGCAATCAAGCAATCTTACAGCACACGCTTTTTAACTAAAGCACCTTTAAATCTGCTTAGAAATCATTCCCTTAATGAAATTAACTTATTAAATGAGGCTTCTATAGGCTGCCTTTCCCAAAAGAGACAGTGGGACTGAAGCAGTTGTTGCTGGACCTTCACTTCATGACACAAATCATTGACTAGAGGTCACCTGTCTCCTGAATATTGTATTTTGGTGCCACCCACACCTTTAATCATGGAACCAAAGTATGTTCAGGGGCACACCCCAAGGCCTGATCCAGCTCAGGGCAGCCCAGGACAAAGCAGTTCCTCCACCAGCTGACATCTGGCAAGTTAATTCCTTTTAGGATGCCTGAGTCCTGTTGATGCTTGGAATTTTAGCCCCCTTGGGAGCCTTAGCCAGGGTTTTTCTGCACTGGAGTTTCACACCTCTGGCAGGGCAACCACATGGACTCCCAGCAGGCAGGGACTGAATAAATAAATATATTATAAAGCAGATTTTCCTGATGGAGAAGCAAAGAGGGGTTGCATGGAGCAGATCTAATCAGAAAAGCTTTTACTCCTCCTACTCCAGCACCCATGCAGACACAAAGACACCACACCTTGCCCATAGGTGATACATCCTCATCACTGTATATATAGAATGTCCATAAGTAATCACCACAAAACCAGGTGGAGGGGAATCCCCATGTGGTGTGAATTTGGCTGTTCCTCCTCTCCCCCAGATGCACCACTCCCATCTGCCAAATGCCACTGGGGAAAGTTGTGCTGCAATCAGGGTGTCCTGGTTTAGGATGGCACTGGCAATGTCTACAAGGACTTAAAACAGGGGTGACCATGCCATGGCCAGCCCTGAAACCTCCTCACATTCAGGGAGAGAGGGGTGGAAAATGCAGATTTTTTTTTTTTTGGGGGGGAAAAAAAAAGATCTGTTTAGCTATTTCCATAAAAAAGGGTAAAATGGGAGGAGAGTCAAAACAAACCTTGTGAGGATGGAGGGAACAGAAACCCCCCTAAGCCCACATCGAGAGGGTGCACTCTCCCCTTGCCTTCAACACCCACCTTTTGATGACAAAATGGATGTTGTGCCTCTCCTCCAGTATCCTCTTGAGTTTGGGGACACCATAGGTACAAGGTCTTTTGAAGGGTATTTTGTCTGGGATGCCAATGATTTCCACAGCCTCGGGGTCACAGGCAATTTTCCTGTAGGGAACTGGGACCATGTGGTCTAACCCCAAGGCTTCAGCTGAAAGGTGAACAGATAGTTTTCACTGACACACTTGTCCTTGAACAGATGAGAAAATGGAAGTGTAGAGGCTTGGACTCAAAAAAAGTGCCTCTTTTTTGCTTGTTCCAGAAGGAGAGCAGCTT
Source organism: Calypte anna (assembly GCF_003957555.1). NCBI lineage: Eukaryota > Metazoa > Chordata > Aves > Apodiformes > Trochilidae > Calypte > Calypte anna. The sequence continues at coordinate 2,337,721 of NC_044264.1, forward strand.
GCCACTGGGACACGGGACAACAGGGAGTCAACAAGCACAGCTGATGGCATCTTCCACAACTCTGAAACACCCTGGTGTTCCTCAAACCAGGGATGAGCTGGTCCCAGGGATGGCAACCCCCCATGATGCCAGCAGGTTGCTGAGCTATGGGACTCAGGAGCTGCCTAGCACATGGACAGGTTATAAGTTATGGAGCTCACCTATAACTCATGAGTTATGCAGCCTGATGGGGCTGGTATCAGCCACAGCTTCCAGCCCAGCAGCCCATTCCTGAGCAATTCCCTGAGCTTAGAGCTACCCAAAAGCCCAGGAATTTCCCCATGGCAAGGGGAACATCAAAGATGCCTATAAGCCATGCAGGTAGAAAAATAAAAGCAGCTGCAATACTTTCTGTAGGTGACCCTCCTCTGGCATGGGGGGGTTGGACTAGATGATCTTCCAAGGTCCCTTCCAACCCCTAACTTCCTGTGATTTCTGTGAATTACCAACTTTCACTGCCATGCTCCCCCTTGCCTGCCCCCTGGTGCCACAACTTCAGACCAGGGCTGTTTCACAGACCAACTACAACTTCCTCAATGGTGAGAGGGGGGCTCCAAATGGAAATATTGATATAACCTTCAGCAGACACCCAGAGACTGGGAGCTGTTGGGCTAAATGTGTCAGGAAGAGAAGGGAGCTCTAGCATATGGCTCCTGCTGCTGTGTTAGGGAACAAAAATGATTGCTATATAATGATATGCAAACCACAAGCACTGCAGATGCATAATGGGATATTAACTCCTACTCACCATATCTGCTGTTAAACAGAATTTGCACGCACTCCCTAAGGGTGTTGATATCTTCGGTTTCTTTTATAAAACTGTCCCACTTATCTATCAAAACAAAATATAAGAAATAAGGAACTTCCATATGGTTCGTACACAGCAGATGCACTTTTCTTGTGTGAAGTGCTGGGAAGCAGGAACAAGACTTTGCTGCTTTAAAAATAATGATTTCCCTCTTCCTCAGCAGATTTTGCCAGGCTGGCAGATAAGGTCTGGGCTTCCCCAGCCCCAAGCAACCTCCTTTGAAGCCGTACATGTGCAAAGCAGATTCCTAAGGAATGACCCCATAAAACTTCTCCAACCTGAAATGAAAGACCCTCTGGGACAGAGCAAACTCAACCTGAAACAAACCTTTGGAAGGCACTGCCATTTCACAGAGATTTTTCAAATCCTTCTCTTTCCCATCTTCCCCACCCATATTTTTACATTTTTTTATTTTTTCTTTTTTTTTTTTTTTTTCTTGTTTGTGTGTTAAATGCAGGTGGGCGAGGGTTTTGAAGCAAACACATCAGCATTTTTTGGTTGCGTATCCCTTGGGTGGGGTGCAGGTGGAGAAATGGCAGAGTCTCCTCCCCACTGCTGATCTCATCCCGGGCAGCACTGCAGAATCACACCAGGGTTAGTGGGTTTCAGTTGTTTTGAACTAATGCCAAGCTCTCAGCTGGTATTTGCTGTCTGGGCAAACGGCCTCACCCAAAGCCATGCCTTGGTTCCCCAGGCACCCAACAGGGATGAGATTTCCCAGCCAGCCAGGAGTGCTCAAGGGCCAAGCATCATGGAGATGGCAGGGATGGACCTGAGTGGGGATGAAGCTGTGATACTGAGATGTCGCAGAGAAAAAAAAGTCCCCCAGCACTGCCAGGTCCCTGCAGAGCAGAGGGAGATGAAACCTCTCCCTATGGCTGCTGTGATGTGCCAGAGAGGGACACTGACCTGTCTTGTCGTGGACAATGGAGAAGAGGATGCGCTTGGATGAGTGCACATTCTGGATGAGGGGACCTCCAGAGGCCAACGATTTCTGTCCTGGACAAGAGGGGAGACAAGGAGAAAGGGCTGCTGAGAGCCTGACACCTGAACAAACCTGAACAAGGTGCTGTCCCCCGCTGGCAACACCGACCCCATCCCACCAGCTCTGTGTGCCCTGGTTTGTGACACCCCACAGGGGTCCTGGCCAGGCTGAGCCCCACTGTCCTGCCCCAGCTGCCCCTCCATGCCCACAGTGCTGCCCATGGGGCAGAAATGGAGGTATTCCTGTCAGCACCATGAAGGCACCCAGTGAAGGGTGGGGTGACATGGCATGGCAGGGGGGGCTCTGCTCATCTCTGTATGGGCCAAGTTTTGCACTGATTTTCATCGAATCATGGAACAGTTTGGGTTCCTTAAAGGGACCTTAAGGCTCACCCAGTTCCACTCATGCTGCCACGGGCAGGGACACCTCCCACCAGCCCAGGGTGCTCCAAGCCCCATCCAACCTGGTCTGGAACACTGCCACAGCCACAGCTCCTCCAGGCAACCTGGGCTCAGCACTCTCATAATGAAGAATTTCTTTTCCTAATGTCTGACCTAAATCTCCCCTCTTTTTCCTCGAAAGCCATCACCCTTTGTCCTATCACTCCATTCCCTTATCAAAAGCCTTTCAGCTTTCCTGTAGCCTCTCCACGTACTGGAAAGTGCTTTAAGGTCTCTCTAAAGCCTTCTCCAAGCCAAACAACCCCAACTCTCTCAACCTTTCTCCACAGCTGAGCCCAGCCCTGGAATCATCTCCCTCAGTGAGGACCCATTTAAGGACCACCAAAATACCCGGACCTGTCCCCTGTCAGCGCCGGGGAGGGGTGGGCTTCACACCCCCTTGTCTGCCAGCAACCCCCAGGCTATTACCACAGCAGTCGCTGTACTCCTGTGAGGAAGGCACCTTCAGCTCTCCCGCCGGCCTGGGCAGCAGGGCCTCGCCCGCCATGTTGGGTGCCGGCAGGCTGGAGGACACCTCTTGCTTGAGGTCGACGGCGAGCTGGGTCGGCAGAGAGACGCCATACAAGAAGTTGGTGATGGCAGAAGGGGTGTCCTGGCCGTGGGGACCGGGGGGTTTGGCCACGGGGACGTTGGCACCAGAGTCGCGGCCGCCCTTGGAGGTGAGGGAGGTACATGTCAAGTCAACGCTGGGGTTTGGCTCTCGGCTGGGCTCATCCGCCGGCCTGAGGGAGAAGTGGGGAGAAAAAGAGGTTCCTTTGGGCTGTGGCTCTGCTAAGGGAGGACGAGGATGTGGAGGGAAGCCAGGAAGGTGGGATGGGCTGCACTGCCAGCTGCTGGGCTCTGCTCCAGAAATTCCAGCCAGCACCCAACCTTCTCCAGCTTCCTCTCAGGCACCTGCACCATTTTTTTCTTCTTTTAGGTGGAACAGGTTGGTTTTAGGTAGTCCAAAGTGCTTATACCAGCTAGGATAAAGCCATCTAGCTCCACAGCCTAGTGTATTTAAAGAGTAAAACAATTTGTGTGACCATGACCACTTGATCAACTCCATTGCCTGTCCCGGCACCCAGAACCACAGAACCCCCAACAACGGGGACCTCAGTGAGCCTGGGGATGATCTGCAAACCCAGGAAGCCCACGTGCTTCACAGGAGAGTCAGCCACGAGCTCACAGACAGCTCGAATGCTGCGTGTCCTACTTTTAGCTGTCTCAGCCTGATTTTCCAGAAGTGCTGAGCCTTCAGAGGAAGCATTTGGTAGCAGTCAGCATTTCTCTGCACGGATCCGAGGTGCCACCAGCCAGGCAAACACAGAGGAAACGCACCCAAAACGGTGGAGCCCCGTGCAAAAACGCGGCCAAAACGGGGAGTTTGCCCCACACCCACAGACCCCCAACTCCCACCTCGTCTGGTGTTAAAAACCCCATTTCAGCCTAGGAAGAAGCTGGCAGCATTTCCAGTGGAAATCTCTCAGGAGACAGAAAAATACTCAGCTTACCGCAGCGGGAACTTTGGCAGAGCCTCGTGGAGCGGTGGGGTTAATGTGCATGTTTACACCAGCCTATTATAGGAACGAGTCCCAAATGTTCTCCAGCCACCCAGAACTGATCAACCTGGGTGCCAGGCTGGGTTTGGCAGGGTTGGACCCAGGTTTCTGGGGCTGGGGGAGGAGCTGGGATGTAAGATGGACACTTCTGCCTGCTCCACACAAAGTCTCTGCTGGTCTTACAGGAGCCACCATCCCCACGGCTCGCTGCCCTCCCACCCCTTGGGGATCCCCCAAAATTACCTTTTTAGCCTGAAGCGGATGCTGTGGCTGTGCTCTAGGATGGCCATCAGGGACTTCACATCATACTCCATGGGCTTCTTAAAGCTAATCCCCTCGGGCAAGCCAGCCACTGCCAGTGAGCCTGGCTCTTTCAGGAACCTCTCGTAGGGCAAAGGGACCACACTGCTCTTCCCCATGGCTTCACCTGGGGAGTGGGCAGAGTTACACATCAACAGATACTCCATGTCCCCAGCCATGGCTGGAGGAGTAAAACCAAGAGCAAGAGATCCCGAAGGAAATGTTATGAGAAGGAAACCACATCCTAGCTCTGCACTTAAGCACACGAGGCCCTCCAAGCCCTTTTTCAAAGCACTGATTAATAAATAGCTCACAAAAGCCAATAAGCAGATGTCTCATCTTTTGGGTTGCAAAGTAAAATCCTTGGTTGGGGTCACTTGGCACAAGCCCACCCCCCAGGAGCACCCGGACGCCTGCCAGGGAGGGTTGGGCTGCCAGCAAGCTGGGAAGGAGCTGAGCTGACAAAGGAGGCTGAAGGGCTTCACTGATTTTTATCTCATGTTTACTGAGATATTCTGGGAACCCTATTTTCAGTCAGTTTTCTTATTTCACCACCTGGAAAAATGGGAAGTACTTAGATTGCTGCTGCTGTCAGGCAGCCTTGATGTACTTTGAAAGACAAGAATAAAAACCACCTCAGCATTCTCCCTTCACTCCACCACTCAAAGGCACCAGGAACATCAATACATTTGATTAGATGGCCACCTCCAGCAGCCCAGAAATCTCACCCACTCCCCTGGACCATGGCCACAGAGTTGCCCTCTGTCCCCAGCTTGCAGGGCTGGCTCTGTTGTACCTCTGACACCCAAATCTCCCCCTGGAGTTCCCCAGCAGCAGAAGGCAACTGCAGCCACAGAGATTTTTCTAAACCAGCTAAAAAGCCCACATGCCCAAACCAGGGATGCTCAGGGTGCTCTCCAGGCAAGACACTGTTGGAAGCTCAGCCCACTCTGAAGGGTTTCAAGGAAGGGCCAGAACCCTTGAGCTGCTCTGCAGAGAAATTACTTTGAAAACCAACCTGAGTCACTGCAACCAATAAGCCTGGTGCTGAAAGCACGAAGCAAAACAAACAGCCATGTAGGAATGTGACCTGGCTGGCAAAACAGCATCCAGATGTAAAACATCTGGCCACGTGGCAAGGTGTCTGTGCCTTCATCTCCGGGCTGAGGGGCAGGCAAAGGAGATTATGGAACATTTAAATAGCTGTGGGATTTTATGTTGTTGGTTTTCTTTAAGTTCCTTCCTTTCTAATATCTTAAAAAAAAAAAAAAAGCAACACCAGAAGATCTTACAGAAGCCCTGGGAATACAGAGGCACTGTCAGCAAGTCCTTATTAAAAGTGATTTCTTCAACATGTTCTTTGAAGCAGCATGTGACAACTAACAACACGCAACTTGTCCAAGCCATCAAGGTTCCTTACAGGATAATGTTTTAATTAAGCCAATAACAGAAGTTTCAAAACAAACCTTTGAACCACAACACCAGCAGCACATTTTCTGCAGGCCCGGAGGGTACTGATGGCTCCCTGCCCTGATGCACTGGCTCTAGCAGCTTTCCACCTCCCTCCATCACCTCCCTTCAGGCTGGGGAGAAGCTCCCCATGCCCACTGTGACTCCTTATCAACCCAACACTTAACAACTCCCCAAACATATTTTTATGGGGAATGCATTACTGTCAAAGTGACCTTCACTGAGCCTCGTGCTGCCGTGCAGAGACTCGTGGTTTAGCTAAGGAGAGACAATAATCATCATTAATGCCTGTTTAATAGAAGCCAGTGGTAATCAGTCATCCTGTTGGTGCAGAGATTACCCAGCTCTGGAGGGAATACATGATCTTTTTGACTGAGCATTCTCTAAGATTTCTTTTTTTTGTTTCCAATCCCTGTTGATGGGAGGTGACTAAAAGGAAAGAAAACCTCTCAAAACCATAAGAAAAATAACTGTTAATTTCTGTCAGTCCTCTCAAAGGAAAGGGAATCACCCTGGGGCAACTCCTGCAGTATTTCTCCCCACTTTAACAGGAAAAAGGGCCCAGGGATACCCCACCTCCTCCTGCCACTACAATCAGCAGGGGATCCTGGGTTGGGGACCCAGCCAGTTTGTCCACACAAACACTCCAAGGTCAAGAGCATCACCACACTCATCCCAATCCACCTGGTCCAAGCAGATGCATCCTGGTCAAGCAGTTTTAGGCAACTATATATTTATAGTATGCCATATATATATAAGAATAATTCCCATATTCCCAAGAATTCTGTAAAGCCTGGTGGCAGGACAACACCTGCAGCACAGAGCAGGGAGCCAAATGCCCTCTCCACCCCATTCCCTTGGCCCTTTCATATTGCTCCTTCCTCCTGCATGGGACCAGCCTTTTGGAGTAAGTAAGAGGATTTGATTATGGCAGTATCATGTCCAAATCCTTTTAGTGGTCTCAGAAAACCTCAGGGACTGTCCATCCCCAGGGGAACAGATGCCATCTCTTCTTTCTGTCTGCTAAGCCTGCAGCAGCAAATCCTGGGATCATCCATCACTCCTTTCCCATCGTGTGGGAGCACCCATTCCCAAGCCCAGCACACCACCAGAGGCAATGGCAACTCTTTGGACACAGGGAAACCTGCCCAGCCCTAAAGGGCTCAAGTAGCCCATCCCAAATCCCAGCTGATGACAGAGACCTGCACTTAGGAAAGGCAAACACCTGGTTCTGCAGCTGGTCCAGCCACACGGCCCCCCCGAGCATCACACTGGCTTCATGAAACCTACTGAGCAGCACAGGGAATGCTGGAGCTTGCCACCCTGTTTTCCCAAACCCAACCTGGCTTTTCCTCCCTGGGCCAGCACAGGCATTGCTGGGGGATGAGCTGGGACATGGCTGTCACCTCCAGCCCCTCCAGCAGGGACCTCCGGAGTGAGGAGCAGGAGCTGCCACTGCTCGAGCCTCCACAGATTGGGCCCAGGGGGAGTTCTGCAACCCACTGGGTTACATATCAACAGCCATATGGTCATCTACATTTTAATTGCAGAAGCTTTATTGCTGGGGATGATGCATGTGCTGGAATGGCACCAACTTGTCTCTTGGAGCTAGGGCTGCAGGGCTGCCTGCTAGAAAAAAAAAAAAAAATCCTCTTTTTTGCTGTTTAAATAGATTTGCCAGAGAAAAGGGTGAGAGAGCCTCTGCAGAGCCCCGTTGCAGACACAGTGTCAGGGATAAAGGGGTGCTTGAAAATCCCACTCAGGCTTCCCCTCCTTTGGGTACAGAGGGTGCCCCCCCACCCCAGCACATGGTTTGCTTGGGTTTGTTTTGTTTTTTTTTGCCTGGTTTGGGGCACTGGGAAGTGAAGCAGCAGTGACCAAATTCCATTTCAATGCAACCCTAACCCTGCAGAGCTGCTGGGCAGCTCAGTGAGCCCCGGGGGCAATCCAGATCCCCAAATGGAAGCGTGAAGGTTCTTACTATAAAGCACATCAAACACTTCCTCTACCATCTTCCTGAGGAGGTACACGTCTGATCCCTGGTCCGAGGAGACCCTCAGCACACTTCTCCCGCAATCCTTTGCCTTCTTCTGCACCTCTGTGTCCTGCTCCTTCCTCTGCTGGACTCCTGTGGGATGGGGGAGAGGGGGAGAGGAGAAAACAGGTGAGAAAAGAGGGTTCATGGTGATGCCATGAGCACTTTCAAGTGGCTGTGAAGTGATCAAACCCACCAGGCAGGTCAAAACCCACCAAACCCCAAGGGAGATGTTATCCCATGGGTGCCAGGCCCCTCACCACCCCCACAGCATCAGAAAAAATCCTCTGGCCAGGCAGGTGGGTGCCCTGGGGCTCCCACCCAGCCCACCCTGGCTTGGATGGGGTCACAGCCCCTGGCAGCCCCCGATGCACAGGGGAAGGAGGGTGCCAGCAGCACAGCTGGGAACAGGGTTGGTCATCCTATGCATGTCCCCCACCCCCCTCCTGGGTTTTTCCCCCTCTGCTGCACTGAAACTGTTGTGATTAATTGGGCAGCACATTTCTTTTCTCTGGTTTCAAGCTGCTTAGCCTCCAATCTCTCAGGAAAAGAAAATCCGCCTTTCTTGGAGGCTTTTTTACCCTTCAGCGTCATGTAGCTCGGTAATACCAGCTATTTCCTGCTAATTTCCCCCCATTAAACCTCAAATAAAGCATATCTTCAGCAATGACTTCCTTGCATCTCTAAACGCACAGAAAATTAAACACTACAAGTGCATTATTGCTCTTCTATCCAAAGTGACTCACAAGGGATTTTTCCGTGGTGAAGGACTAATTCCTTCATCATCCTCGACAGGTTCCTGCTGCTGAGCAGCCCTGGGAGCTGTCTGGGCACTCAAGGAAGAGCTCATGGATCCCTCCCATGGAAAAACCCCACAGCTGGGACATGACAGGGGGGGTAAAAGCCACCCAGGGCACCCAGACACAAGGCAGGGGCCAGGCACCTTTGGCAAGCTCTGTGTGGCTCCCACAGCACAGGGAAATGGAAACATTTTGGATTTTTTTTCCCCCAGGTGGCAAAATGCATCTGCATCCACACCCTCCTGTGCCTGACTCTCCCTCCTGGCTGGGCACTAACTCTCCCCTGGTGACATCAATCCTGATCACTGTCAAGTCCCCTCTGTGCACCAGGAAAGGCTGAGCCAGGGGTTCAGATGAAGGAGGTGTCCACGAGAGGTCTGCACACCCAGGGAGATAAGAGGCTTCCTCCATCTCCCGGAGATGTCTGCTTTAGATTATTTCAGATCCTTTTCAAGGGGGCAGTGAGACCATAAATCAAAAAAAAAAGCACTTCCAGGGATGCTTTCCACTGCGTGCCAGTTGTAAGAGCTTTATGGAGCAGAGTTGAGCCTGGGCCATTTATAATTCAAGACAGAGTTATCACGTTTCACCCTGTCTCCAGCATCAGCCACTTCACCCCAACCCCATCGCCAAGATTTTGTGCTTTCAGCCAGACAGAACCATTTCATTTGGACAAAAGTCTGAAGGAGATGTGGGATCTATGTCAGGCACCTTGCCCCAGTATATGAATATATGTATCTGTATTTCTAAGAGTGAGATTTGCAGATGGTCACCAATATTGTCAGCTCCAGGGAGACAGAGCTGGCATTTGATATCTAAGAAGGAGCTCCCTTCCTTTGGCCATGGCTCAGAGGTGGTGGGAAGGGAAGGCAGAGCCACCTGCAAATGCAGGAAACCTCCCCAAAATGCCTCCTGTCTTGCAAAACACCACACACCAAAAGTGGAGGATAACTCCTGGTGGCTGTCCCAGGGGTGAGTGGCACAGTGGAGGTGGCAGGGAGCTGCCCATGAGAGGCAGGACAGGGGCTGGGCAGAGAGCTGCTCCCACAAAAAGCCATCCCAGCCCATCCAGCACACGGACTGGGAATGACTCGGGAAAGGCAGCCACCCCTGGGAGCTTTTCAGTGCTAACATCTCCACTAGAGCAAAACCTTCCTGAGGAATCTCCCCCAGAGACCAAGATGGGTACCACCAACATGTGCAGAGGGTTGTTTCTCATCCCACCCCAGGCAGTGGGTGGGAGCAGATCCAGGGCTGGGGTCCCCCTGCTCCGGGGTCACTGCCACCACCAAAGCCAGATCCCATCCCAGCTCCTGCATGGAGCAGGTAAAGCATGCTGGGGACAAAGCCATCCAAGAGATGCAGGTCAAAGCCTTTCCCCTCATTTCCCAGGCTGGTTTTGGGGAGCTGGCAGAGGCAGGGGCCAGCACAAAGGGCTGGGCACCAGCATCACCACAGGCTGGGATGCCACCACTCACACACATCCCTGAGATACCTGGGGACCCCAATCTGAGATCAGGGGGACCACAGCTCCTGCTCAACTCAGTCTTTCACCATTGCAAGCCCCTCAAAAGAACAATCAGCTCCACAACCAACATTCCTAGCTCCCATACTCATCCCTGTCTTTCCAAAACCTGGAAAAAACCCTCTTTGCTCCTGGGGGACACAAGGACATACTACTTCTGCTAAGTGCTCAGAAGCCACTCCAGCAAACCAGCAGGACTGCCACAGGCTGGCAGCACCAGGAGAGCAGAGCACCAGGAGAATGCCACCCCAGGGCTGCTTTTGGAGAGGAAAACCAGGGTGCATCCCTTCCTGGGATGAAAGAAACTCCAGCTGCAACTCCCACCCCTTTTCTCCATCACTTTAAACACTGCTCAGCCCCACGGGCGGATCACACCACGGTGCTACCTCGACCACAACCATGCAGCACAACCCAGCCCAGTGACCTTGGCACTGGGGAACACCACTGGGGGGGGATGATACTCACTGCAAAACTTCTGGAATTCAGCTTGCAGCTCCTTGTGGGTGCTGAGGAAGACCCTTCCCTTCTCTGTGCCCACCACGAAGGCGCTCTCCTCGTGGACGGCGATGCAGGCGACCTCTGCGTTCAGCTTGGAGAGAGCTGAGCACTGTGGGGAGGCACCAGGGCAGAGAGGTCACTGGAACATCCCCATTGGGCAAGCCCTGACATCTTCCCCAGTTTGTTTTTTGTTTGTTTTTTTTTAAATCCCCATCAAAAGATTCCCCCATCAAAAGCAACGTTCTGGTTGGGGTCTAAATTCCATGTGGTTTAAGAGAGCTCCTAAATCCTCTGGTGACTTCACAGCAAGGTGTCTGGCTGAGCTAGGCTTTGCTGGAAAACAAGAACTAGTTACCCATCATTTTGCTTCAGTTTTCCCTATCATAAAAGTAAACATTTTTTTTGTAGTTCTTTAAAAGAAAACGTTCTGGTAAAAAAAAAAAAAAAAAATCAAAGTAAGAAAAAACAAAAGAAACCAAAAGAAACGAACAACAATTTGCATTTTTCCACCAGCTCTAATGAAATAAGGAGCACGGGAATCTGATTTCAGCTGCACAACACTAATATGGTCAAAGTCTGGATTAGCTGAACGATTCTTCTTGTACAGTTATGCAAAACATTAAAGAGCTGGAAAAGACTTCCTCCAGTAATCCATTTTATGTAACGTGCTCTTCCTGCTCTACATATTCCACACATATATGCATTTTTATTATTATTTTTTTTATATTATATATTATGCAGTGCCAGCAGCCTGAGTCACATTTCCATAGCTACAGCACCGACGCTATCCCCAGGCCATGACTTCAGTGGGAAAAACAGGGGGGATTTTCCCATCTGTGGCCCTGGTTAAACACAGCACCCAACCCCAGCACCCTGGAGGATGCTGGCAGCTGGGGAGGGAGCAGGAATACAGCTGCCAATGGAGCAATCCCCCCACTTCAGCTCCCCACACACATTTAAAGTGAGTTTGATTTGTGTGGGTTTAACCAGTCTCTCCACTGGGTCATTTTTACCTCCTGCTCACCTTCTTCAAGAAGGAGGGATTGAATCACATCCCCAAAAATAGACACTTGAAAGAAATCTCCTTTCAAGAAGCCAGCAGCAAATGGAAGTGTTTTGCTCAAAAAATAAACATAAAATCGAGGGGATGAGAGATTTTGAGGCAGATCAAACCCAAACCTGAAGCCTGCTTGGTGACAGGGGCCCCTGGTTCAGTGACCAGGTAGCCAGGCTCCAAAGGTTGAGTGCCCCACCCTGGAGAAGACCTGGAAAAAGGCTTGAATTTCATAGAATCACAGAATGTCAGGTTGGAAGGGACCTCAAGGGTCCAACCCTTCTATTATTGTTGTTTATTTGAGATGTCTTAGCACTCTGTTGACCTGAGACTTAAAACTTTCCAAAGTGGAGGAATCCACCACCTCCCCTGGGAGACCATTCCAGTGTCTGACTGTCAGCAGAGTGAAGATTTTCTCTTGTGTTCAACCAGAATCCCCCCAGGAGCACCTCGTGCCCATTGCCCCCTGTCTTGTCCATGGGACTCCCTGTAAATAGGGAGTCTCCATCTTCTTTGTACCCCCCCTTTAAGCACTGGAACATGATAATAAGGTCTCCCCTAAACTTCTCTTTTCAAGGCTGAACAAACCCAGTTTTCTCAGCCTCTCCCCATATGCCAGGTGCTCCAGTCCCCTGATCATCCTCATGCCTTTCTCTGGACCTTCTCCAGCCTGGCTGCATCCTTTTTGTACAACAGGGATCAAAACTGAACACAATACTCCAGGTAGGATTTCAGGAACAGCCTGGCCCCCTGGCTCTGGTGTCAGCACCTAACAGGGACTATACAATAATGTATAGACATGAAGGAGACAAAATATGGTAACACAGTTTGGACAGGATGGCACCTCTAGAAATGATCCAGGGGTGCATCAGCTCTGTGGAACCTGCTCCTTAGCAAGGTGGTGGTCAAAGAGAGGGGAATTAAGTCTCATTGAAAAAAAAAACCCAACCCTCCTTGCCTTGGGAAGGTGCACCCAGCATAAGTACAGGAAACAGGCTTTAAAAAGGGAGGGGTTTTCAGGGCATGGCATTGCCATAGCCATTTGTTACTACAGACTCCTTTTCCCTTCTTGAGCACATTCAGAGTTACAAATAAGATTAGCTCAGGTCCACGAGCCTTAATCCAGACAGTTATCTTGTTTATGTAAGCACGGCTGACTTAGGCAAGGTTTCTACTGGGAATTCTATGTCAAAAGATATGAAAGTTATTTTCTTTGTTCTCGGAGATAAAAGCCATTGTTCTGCTGTTGTGTAAAAGCTCAGGGTAACACTGGTAAAACATTGAGAGGGGGGAAAAAAAAACCCAAACCAACAACCACCCTACATTCAGTTGATACCAGCATAAATATTAATGGGAAAACAATATACATCCGAGATTAACTTGGGCTGTCTATGATCCTTATGGCTGCAAAGGTGGGAGAGGATATTTTTTTAATTATATTTTATTTATTTCCCAGCTCCAGCATCTCCCTGAGCTTTCTGGCAGGAGAAGGGAGTGAGCTGAGCTCGAGAGCCCTCCTGCTCCAGCCCTGCTCCCAGCCAGGGAGGTGGAAGGAGGGAGGGGGACAGGGATTCCACAGGTCTCTTACCATGGAGTCTAAGGCAGACACTAAGCTGGTGATGATTTCATCTTTCTGGGGAAAAACCATATTCCACTGGTCAGCTCTGGAGGTGCCGAGAGTCACATCTAAAGGCTTCCCTGCCAGGGCCATATTCACCTGGAAATAGGGAAAAAAAGAAAGAGAGATGCATCACTCTTACTGCCAGAAAACCAATGCTGAGCATCCCAGAGCAGCCCCCCCAGCAGCATGTGCCACAGGCCACAAGGCAATGCTGGCATGGATACACTGGGGAAACTGAGGCACGGAGAGGGGCCAGGACCAGCCTGATCCCCATGTTCCCCACATCTCCTCTGCTAAATAATTCCTGATGCTGCTGAGCCATAACCAAACCTTGAGACTGATGCTCATGTCCCAGAAGCAACCAGGTGACCTCCACCCTCAGGACTCATCCCCAGGGAGATGCCACCAGTGTATGGGGTGTGCCAGGGTTACCACCAGATGGGACCCCCCCCAAACCAGCAGGATGTGGCCTTGACAAGCCAGAGGATGTGGCACTGAGCAGGGGGTGTCCCTACGAGGACACCGTGCTGGCCATCCCCACACCTCACTCCCTGTTCCCTGGGTGAGAGGAGAGCCCAGCACCCAAAGGTGCCCCTGAAATGTGCTGAAGCCATGGGGTGCTCTGCTTTGCCCTGAGGACAGGAGGCAACTCATGGCATGGAGCTCTGTCACCAAATAAATCATCCCACCCTGCAGCTCCCAGGAGATGGTGCTGGCAGGAGCAGGACCAGGCAGCACTCGGGGACCCCAGATGTGAGAGGGGGCTGAGCCCTGGGAGCTCCATCCCACACTGCAAAATGGGGGAAAAAAAGGAGGAAAAATGCCAGAGCCTGGCTACATGTGCAGCCACTATGACGGGTTTCTGCTCCCCATGAGCCATGGTGATACTGATGTTGTGGGGGAAACTGAGGCAGGGGGAAAGTGAGGAGGGGGAAAGTGAGGAGGGGGAACGTGAGGAGGGGGAATGGGAGGAGGGGGAAAGTGATGGGGGGGAAGTGATGAGGGGGGAAAGTGATGAGGGGGGAAAGTGATGAGGGGGGAAAGTGATGAGGGGGGAAAGGAATGGGGGGGAAAAGGGACGGGGGGGAAAGGGACGGGGGGGAAAGGGATAGGGGGGAATATTGAGGAGAGGAAAACTAAGAAGGGGGAAACTAAGAAGGGGGAAAGTGAGGAGGGGGAAAGTGAGGCAGGGGTTCAACCCACTCCCACAGCAGGGCACCCACACCTGACACAGCACCATCCCCCCAGCACCATCCCTCCCAGCTCTCGCCCCTCCATCCGCAGGGCAGCGTCGCACCGCCCGGCTTTAATCCTGTGGATAAAAGGTGCCAAATGAGCCAGCAAGGTTTGGGAGCCACTCGAACCGGCTCATAAATCATGTGCTCGGAGCCAAAAGAGGATAAAAGAGGTTGGAGAATTTCTGAGGAGGTGAGATGGGGCAGGAGGTGGGGAGCACGAATGAAACTGGCTGCACGGAACTTGGTTTGCGGCTGCTCGGCCCCACTGAAAATAAGGGGTAAAAGTCAACAGCAAGAAAACCCCAAACCCACCTTCCTGCTCTGCTTCACACCTGTGCCCAAGCAGAAGGAATTTGCTCACCAAATTTCCCTGCAAGCTGGGAAATGGTGGGGTTTGGCCTGGAAGGCCAAGTCAGCCCCATACCAGCACCTGGAGGTGCCCGAGCATCCATGGGGTAGGGGTGAGGAACGTGGCCTCTGCCCCTCCAACCATGTTGTTATGGGCCATGCAAGATGCTAACAGGGGTAGAGACAGCTCCCTGTTGGATAAATGACAACAAAACTGCTCTTGATGAGGCCACCAGCCCAGCTTCCCCCATGTCCCCTGCCACAGGAGCAGGCGAGCAGCACCAGGGCCCCACCAGCACCCACAGAGGGGGGGATGCAGAACTGTGCCAGCTGTGCTGCCCCACACCAACTGCTGCTGGCACAATCCTCTCACACACAACTCTTCTCCTCAAGGATGCTTTTGAGGAAAAAAAAAACAAAAAACCAACCCAAAAGCAGGCAGCAGTTTGGAAAATACAGCAGGAAACTGAATGCTGGTCTTGCAGCCCGGGTCCTACCACCCCCCCTAGACACCCCCACTGCAGGGACAGGGCTCTGCCTGGCCCTTCCAGCTCCATCATCACCAAGGGTTGCAGTCACACCAGGAAATGCTCTGTTTTCCTGCAGTTTGTGCATGCATGGGTGGACAGACAGATGGATGGGCAATGCACAGAGCTCTGGAGCAGCTCCCTGCTCTGCAGGTGCAAGCAGCTCATGATTCCTTCCTTTAATCAATGCTGTGTTAACAAGAGGTGTCTTGCTGCAGCTGGCAGGGAGCAGAGAGGTGACAGCAATGCTGATGCCCACCTCAGGCCACCCCCCTGGCCCATGGGACCCAACACTGGGGACCAGCCCTTGCCCATGGGGTGCTGTCAGGAAACAACTCTGCCCAGGGAGCAATGCTCCCTCTGTAACCCCTTACAAGGCAAAAACAAAAAAGTCTTATTTTGATGCCCACACAGATTTCAGAGTGCCCTAATTCTTATTAAATACAACTGCTACAACATGGATGTTCTTGTTGCCCCCTGGCAGCGTTTTGGTCCCTGCTCAGTGGGGCTGGTGGCAGCCACCTGGATAATCCAAGCTGCACCAACCTGCTCAGCCATGCTGTGGGACTTAAGGTGGAAAAGCTTCTCCTCCCTGGGCTGCAGAAAGCAAAGCCATGAGCTGGATCTGGCCCCTGAGCAGGAACTGAAAGGAAAGCCCAGGATAACATCAAGGGGAAGTGGGGCAGGGTCTCTGCAACCCCTCCCTACCTGGCTCCCTGCAAGAGACTGAGACAAAAATAATCCCTTTCACCTGGCTGATGGATTAACAAGGAAAAGGGAGAATCCCACAGCAAGAGAAAAATGAAAATAAAAATATGACCCAAGTAATAAAACAGGACTTTAAGAGATGCAGGTGACAATATTCCTGTAAAGCTTTTAATCATTTACGGTCATGAAGAGCAGTGAGAGCAGATTTAGAAAAGGGGGGAATAAAAAGGAGTTAAAAAAACTTCATGGCAAGTGCTAGGCTTATTCAAATCAAATTAAGATGTAGGGCTTGAAGCTGTTTGTCTAATCAAAGGGAAAGTAATCTTGAGGAAAAGTGGGGTGAACCATTCTCACAGCACTTAGGGCCAGCAGCAGGGAGCAAGGTGGGTAGGATGGGTGCAGAGCATCTTGCCCCCTCCTGAGGCTCCACACACCCATCCTGCAGAAATCCCACCCCGAGGGGTTGATTCCCCTCTCAGACTTGGGTGGGGAGAGGGGGGCTCAGCCCCATCCCACCTCTGCACCCTGAGTCCCATCCGTGGGGGTCACAGGGTGACACAGGGACAGTCACGTTGCTGTCATGGGGTGAAAGCAAACGTGTGCAGATTGGGTTCAGGGTTTTTTAATATAAAAAAAAATGAAATATTTTGTTATTATTTCACTATTTCTCCCCCCTGAATCAGTCTCACAGGGAGGGGGTGAGCAGCACAGGGACAGGGCTGCCATGCCCCAGGCAGCCCACATGGGCCATCGCCTGCTCTTACACCACCTCTTTCCTCCCCTTCCTGCATCATCCTGGCAGAGATTAGAAAATTTGGCCCTGGGGGAGTTTCACTGATGAATCACCTGGGCTGCAGCAAAGGCAAACCAGGCACGTGGGGAGGCTCCTGAACCCCTACAGAACCAGCAGCTGCTCCCCCCAAGCCTCACAGGAGATCATCTCCCATGATCATCCCCCCTTGCACCCCTGGAACGCTGCCACGGGGCAGCATCTCTCCCCAAAATAAACATCCTCCAGTCTCCTGTGCTGCCTCACCACTTCCAAAGCATAGTAAATAAGGAAAAAAAACCACACAAAAAAAGAGAAAAAGCTAACAACACCACAACACCCCCCCAAAAGGAAATTTCCAAGCAGAAACTTGGTATTAGATGACTTAAATTATGAACAGGAGGAAAAACTGAGGGGACCTTCTGTGAGCATGGGGCTCACTCAGTGGCAGAGGTGGGTGCAGTGAGCTCCTGGGTCTCTTGTCCCCTTTCTTTTTTGCTCATCTTTTCAAACCTCACAGTAATTTCTAGACCTGAAATCACTTATTAAGCCTTTTCCACAGAGCCATGGCAGAGCTTGAAAAAGGATCTCCACTTGCCCATCCTCCCCACTGCTTTCACCTTGCTGTCTACAAACCCCTAAACCCCCAAATCCACTTTCCTGAGACTCCCAAAAGAGGGTTGGACTCCTTACCTGCCCCCCCTCAGCCTGCTGCTTTCAGACCACCCCTGCCAATGTAAAAAGCCAAAAATCCCTTTTTTGGGGATCCCCAAGGCCAAGTGGGAGACTGTGAGATGGGAACAGCTTAGGAGGGATGGAGGACATCCCACACCTTGGATCCCTTTCTGCCAATATTGGTTTCAAACCAAACTGAGTGATGGGCTTGTTTTTTCCCTACCATATCTTCCAAATGTAACCCTGGTGATGTTCACCATGTGAAGCACCTCTCTTAACCAGACCACTCACAACCACTGCAGGGCAGAGCACCCGATGGCAGTGACCAAACCCCACCCCAGCTCAGCAATTAAATCACCAACTGCACCCCTGGGCTGGGGGACATCAGCCTGGACACAGCACCAAGGGCTGCTGGCAGCAAGAGAGTAGAGAAAAGCAGGGGGGCAACACAAGGAGCCCCAAACAGATCTTCATGTCCTACAGCATCACTCCAGAAATCCCCCTGCCTGGGGTGTTTGTAAAACCTCCTAGTTCAGGGAATTTAAATTCATGAGAGCAGTGACCATTCAGCACAAAGAAAAGGAAAAAAGGGGAAAAAAAAACCCTAAAACAACCTGACCACAGTGCCACAGTCCTGCCTGCAGCTCCACACAAGGAGTGGCTGGAAATCATCTGTGCATTCATTTTCCCAGGAATATTCTGCCTGTTGCTTCAGTGGTGCTGGTGAGACCATGGAAAGGTGAAACAAGGCAGCCCTGATTTCAGCAAAATATTAAAATCTATGCATATATTAAAATGTATATATATAAAGAATAAATACATACAATTTAGAGGTAGGTCTTGTCATGGTCGGACAGGCTGTTTCCCCTCCTGGGGACAAGCACTGCTGGGCTGGGGGGAATCAGGCTACCAGGCACCAAAAGGGCTTTAGAAGGTGGCATTTGGGCTTCTTGGCCACCTGCTATGGTTGATAATCCACAGGATGCCAGGTGCCACATTCAGCCACCTCCATCCTTGGGACTGAGGGAGCAGGATGGGATG
Organism: Calypte anna; assembly: GCF_003957555.1. NCBI lineage: Eukaryota > Metazoa > Chordata > Aves > Apodiformes > Trochilidae > Calypte > Calypte anna. The sequence goes on from NC_044264.1 coordinate 2,356,164, forward strand.
TGACACTGTGTCCCAGCACATGGATGTAACAGTGACCTGCACGTAACGACACGACTGATTTTTTTTTTTGGTAACTGCCTTTTTCAGAGTTAAAGGGGATTTTTAAAAATCACACTGGTCCTGGAGGACATTTAAGGAATTAGCCCTAGCTTGCAGGGCTCCAACACCAGGAGTCAGAAGGACAAATCCCTGGGACAGCATCCCCTCTCCAAGCAAGGGGACTCCAGTGTCCCCACTGGGGACATCGGTTTGGGGCAGAACCCATACTAAGGGTTATCTCCCCACCATAGGGAAGGAACTCCTCTTTCCCACTGCACCTTGGGGACTTTTGAGGTCCCTTTTTTGGCCATTAGCAGTGAGGTGCCCACTGAGCTGGAGTCGCTGGAGCAAAAAAGCCCTGGAAACCACATGAACCACAGCGGGGCAATGCCAGGGGGAATGACCAGGATTGCATTTCAACTTGTGGCTTTTTTTTCTAATCACTTAAGCAAACACCAGTATCAGTGGAGCTGACAGATGTACCAAAGCCATCTTGGGGGCAGGAGCACAGCTCATGCTTGCTGAAAAACCAGTTTTTGCTGCAGTGATGGAAGCCTCTGCCCTGTATGAGTGACTTGCTCGTGGCACAGTGGTTTTATCCCACCCGAGCCCCCATCCCTTACACCCAACTCAGCACCAGCCTCCAGCTCCCATGCCAAGGTCCTCTCCACCCCAACTGCAGCCACCCAACTGGTGCTGGGGTGGTTTGTTCCTTCACTAATGAGGCTTCATTAGCTGGCAATGGTTTTGCTGGAGGGTTGGCACTGATGCCAGTGGTGCCAGGATAACTGCAGCTCAGGCAGTTGGCAAAATGCCCCCAAATACCCTCAAATGTCTAAATACACACATACACACACACATACACCAGATTCCTCATCACTGCCAGGGAAGGGGGGGGGGCCTCTGTTTTTTTTTTAGGGTACCCCATGTGTCATCCTGATGCACCCACTGCAAACAAGCACCCATCAAGGCCACACTGACATCCCCCAATGGTGGGTGCCACCATACCCCTGCCCCAGTCTGGTCTGACTGCTGCCTCCTAGCCACTGCCATGCCTCTCCCTGTATCCACAAACTGCCTTTTTTTGCTACTTTTCAAGCTGATCTCATGTTGCAAAAGCCTGAAAGCAGCAGAGCTGGGGGGGACAAACAGCTCCCAGCATGGTCCAAGACACCCAACTGCTCGTGCCTGCATCCCTCACCCACCCCGCTGGCTCTGCCAGCTCCCCCAAACCCTCTCTTTTTTTTTTCCCCCACCTCCTTCCAGTTGGGTGGTAACTCCCACCACCATACACCTCCAGCCCTCTTTTATTTCCCCCCAAAAAACCCCAGGGCACCTGCTGGAGAAGCTCCTCACACACACGCCAGCACCACAACAGCCACCGGCATCGCCGCCTCGGCTCCGCTTGCCCGGATAATCCGGCGCCTGCTGCTGTTTAGTCCCACATATAAAAGAAGCAAAGAGCAAACCAGGGGCTCCTGCAGGGGGATGTGTCAGCCACAGGAATTTTGTTTTTCCCCCTGCCCCCGAACCAGGACTCTGCATTCTGGAGCTGCCTTGATTTTCTTCAGCCTGGCCTAGGTGCAGGCGTGACTATAGTACAGTAAAATTATAGCAGGCTCCTGTCGAGAGCAAAAAGAGACAGAGGAGGATCAAGTGCCCTTCAGAAGCTGCTCCTTGTCTCCCCCAGGATAAACACTTTCATGTCAGGGTGGCTGCTGGAGGAGCTGCTCTGCCCGTGGAGCTCCAGACAAGTTTCCACACTGCAATCTCATGGCAGGCAGGCGTGGAAGCTCCTGCTTTCAGCAGCTGTCTCTCCATTTATTAAAGAAAAAAAAATAAAAATGAAGTGAGGGGGAATAAGTGTTAATCGGAGCCTTCCCACCCTTGCAGGGAAGGGATGCTGGGAGCACTACGCATGGGAAGCTGCTGGAGCTGAGCCAGATCCTGCCCTGCTTGGTGCTGAGATGAACTCCGTGGCGCCCGATGGGTGAGCAAAGGGACCTGGGTGCTCACCCAGCTCCCAGGGATGAGCCCCCCACCCTGGGGGAACTCAGCACTGCTGAGTCCTGGGGGACAGCCCACGATGCTTTGCAGTTCCTAGAAGGAGAGGCAGGGAGAGAGGGCAGGGATCCTGTGTCCCACACACCAGGGCTCAGGTTGCACTTCCCAGAAGGGGGCAGCTAGGGGAAGCCAAAATTAGCAGGGGACTAATTCTGCCCCTTAGTACATCCCCTACCCCAGCACCACAGCAACTGCCAACAGGGAACCGTACATCCTGGCCATGACAAGAAGATGCTTGGCAATCCCTTCCCTTGAGAGAAAAAAAAACAAAACCAAAACATGATGAAAGGATGCCCAGAAGCTGCAGGATGACCTGCAGGGAAAGTCTGGGTGCTGGACGGACCTCGGAGCCCAGCACCAAATCCCCTCACACCCAGATCCAACGCTGAGCACCCAAAGGGAGGCCAGGGCAGGGGGAAGGAAGGGGATACAGTTTCCAGCCCTTGGTTCAGTGGTGTGGAATCTAACGCCGGGGTTATTTAAAGCCCGAGTTTGAGCAGTGTTCAGCTCCTGGTTGCGTGATCAGGATAAAAAATCGCAATCCTAATTCCTGGCCCCCCGGTGCCTATGGCAACTGGTATCCGTCTCCTTGGAAACTAATCTCGTGGTATTTGAACAATGTACCAAGGGCCTTTAATCTCCCAAACACTGTAAATCTTTATTCTAGCCTGCTCGCCTCCTACCCCAAGAGCCAACATAAAAAGCCTGTTGTTTTCCATGAAGTCACCAAGAGCTGAACTCGAATTTTATATTACACGGGCACATGATGCTCTTTTGCCTTTTTTTTTTCTTCATTCCTGTTTTTTTTTCCCCTCTACAGAAAAATCCCACGTGCACAATGCCTGCAGGGGCTGCAGCACTGGCCTCACACCCAACAGAAGGTTTGGTTTCTCCAAACAGCACCCAATGCCCCATTCTGGCTGTCACCCCAGTTGGTGTGTCCACCTTGAGCCTGTCTAACTGGACACTGCTCCAGAGGTTAATAACAACAACAACAATAATAATAAATCTGAATTATCTCATAAAAGAAAATTCCACAACCTGCAAGTATAAAAAGACATAAGGCCCAGGGTAATGAGTTGGTAATGAGCAATGGTCCATCCTGGTGCTGGTGGGCACCTCGTTTTACTTCACAGCACTCAACCCCAATGTTTTTTTCCCTTGCAAAGCTGCTGGTAAAGGCACCAACCCCTTCCTCCAGCTCCCAGGTAGGGCTGGGGTGGCCCTGTCCCCCCACACTGAGCCCTGCCCATGGCCAACACTGCTCATCACCTGCTCTGCCCAGGTAATTGCCTCTGCCTAAGAAGGTTTCTGACAGATGCTACCTAATCTCATCACGTTTCCATTCTATCTCTAATATTTGTCTCTGGTTACTGGTGTCTCAGCATCAAGTATTCCCTGTGTCACAGGACAGGCTATTTGCTAATCCCAGGCTTGGCTCTCTGCAACACAAATAAGCTTAATAAAAAAATAAGATGGCTTTCTGAGGGGATGAGAGGAGGCTCAGAGACATGAGCATCCTGTGCCCTGAGCTCCCCCCTCCTGCCTCCTCCCTTCTCCCTGATTTATGGGATGAGTTGGAAAGGCGAGAGCCTACGTCAGGTTCCCCTGGCACAGAATCTCAGAATGGTTTTGCCTGACCTTAAAGATCACCTGGTTCCATATCTCCCTGCTTCCCAACCCTCTGCTTCCATGGTGGGGAGCACATGCCAAGGGCTGGTGCCAGATGGGTTTTGTCAGCAGCAGCCTCAACACCTGCTCAGAACCATCCTGCACAGGCAGGGCACCCACCACCAGCAACAGAGGAGTTTGGGTCACCCTGCCAGGGAGTAAGGCAGTGCCACCAGGGATGGATCCCCATTTTCCTCCTATGGCAGCCTGAGGATGGGGCATCAGCCCCAAAACCTCCTGCTGCTCGTGCAACCCCAACATCACCTCGGTGCTCTCAGGGCTCAGCACCACCACCCACTGCCAGAGACAAACAGCCATGGGTGCCACGCTGCCCCCACCCACCCCGGGCACAGACATCACCCTGAACAGGGTGACAACACGCCAGGAGCCACCAAGTCCAGCCAAGGATGACTCTGGCATTCCCTGGCATCACAACCAAAGCTTCAATGCTGAGTCCTGCATCCCGGGAGCTCAGCAGCTGAGGGTTCCCTGGGGGTCCCCAACCTATGGTCCCTTGTAGCTGCTAGGGCTGTCCAACCCCCAGCTGAGGGGTTCCCACCAGTGAGATCATCCCTACAGCTCTGAGGAGGAGATTCTCCAGTGTCTAATATAGCTTGGGCACCCAGCACAAGGTCTATCCTTGCCACAGGGGCTTGGGTGCTTTCACACTGTCCCCGAGCCTTGCCATGATGGTGAGAGACAGACAGACAGGTGGATGGACAAACCCATACCCACAGAGGGTGATTACACAACCCAAGGTCTCAAACTGCCTCCCCTGCATCAGTGCCTTCACCTGGGAAGGGCATCTCAGGGGGGTCCTTGTGGTACTGGGGTCCTGACCCCCTCCCTGGCAGGATTTGGGGGGAAAAGGTGGCAGGAGTGTCCTTGTTAGCCAGCTATTTCAGCTGTGACTCAAAGGCCACTGGGGCTGGCGTGGGGCTGGCCCTAAGGAGCCCTGGGAGGGCAGCCCCAGGCTGGTCTGCACCCAGACAGGGCCTCTCCCACATGCTTCTGCTTGGAGTCATCCCGGGACAAGGTGACCTGGACACTGCCACCTCCTCCTGCCTTAGCCATAGCAGCCCTCAGGCTCCACCATGGTGGCCTGGGCCAGCACTTCCTTTCCCCTGACGCCTTGCACCACCCAAAGCACAAAAACTCCATCTTTCCCAGGGGAAAACTGGCCCGGGATCAGCATCACCTCAAGGGGACATCCATCACCTTAAGGGGACAACCATCACCTCAAGGGGACACCCAGCCCTCCCCAGCAGGACCAGGCCACCAGTTCCACCTCCCAGTCCAGCTCACCCAACCAATCAGCCCTGCCACCACTTCAGGGTAGTTTAGCAAGGGAAATGAGTCAACAGAGGTGTCCTCCAACACCACCATGAAGGGACCTTCAAGGACACCAAGCCCCTGCAGCACCGGCAGAGCCACGGCCATGACACAGCACATGGGGACAGCGGAGCCTGAGGTCTCGCAGAAACACATGTTCCCCCCTGCTAAATTCCAGCTTAATTCTCATTTCCATTGTGTTATGAAACACATTATCTGTTGAAACTAAGTCAACAGTTGTTTGCATTTACGTGTAAACACAGGGAATATTAGGAATGGGGCCAGCATTCTATTTGCATACGAAACGCTGCCGGCGCTGCCCTCTCTCCCTGGCTCTGCTCCATCCCTGCAGTTCAAGAGATGAGGGGAGATGGTGAAACCCAAGAGCACTGCAGCTTGAGAAGCTAAAAAACCCATGTTTTTCGCTACTTTTATTTCCGTGCATCAGGAAAAAAACCTAAAAAACCACCCAACAAAAAACCAAGCCCATCCCTTTAAACCCACACATCGCACCGACACGCACAGCCCTTCATCTCAGGCCCAAACTGAAACCGCTTCAAATTCCCAATGATCCACATATCTTATCAGGACTGCTTTGCATAGCACATAAATATTTATTTGCTTTTAATCCTGCAAAGCAAACCTGCCTCGTGGCACATTTCCCTTCAACAGCAGCTCTGGCGCCCAGCAAAGCGCCAAGAGAAGCAGCGCCCCAAACCCGGAGACTGGTTGGAGTGCAAGGGCAGGGAAACAAGAACCCAGCACTTCTCAGGGTGCCTGGGGTGGTTTTAGGGGTGCTGAGGAAGCTGTGAGGCACCCTGGTTCCTTGACACCAGGGAAAGCAGAAGCCTAGCTCAGGCGCCCCATAAATAGCAGAAAATAAATACGTGAGCGTTGTGGTTTGGGTGTGGGAGGTGGCTCGATGCTGATTTAGCTCTGGGATGTTGATGCTTCCAGGAGAGGTGATACCAGGAATGGGGACTGGCACCTCAGAGAAAAAAAACCAAAAAAACAAACCAGAACGAAAACCAAAACAAACAAAAAAGATTTGGGGGGCTGTGGGAAGGGAGAGCTCCTGGTCATGGGGAAGGCAGAGGGGGGCACTTTACTTTTTTGCGGGGCTTGCAGCTTATTTTTTGGACATTTGTAAAATATCAACCTGATTTGTTGGGTTGAAAAATGGAAACCCTTTGATGTCGTCGTTTGAAAGATGGGAAATGAGCAGCTGCACCACCAGGGAATGGCTTAGGCTCCATCACCCCCATTCAGGACGCCACTGAGCACACACCTGTACCCCAAACGCCACCAAGCTGCATGCAGCCTCATCCACCACAAAACTTGTCAAAACCAATTAAAGAAAATGAAGAATTTTCACCCCCCAAACCATCCCAACACCCAAAACACCCCAAAATTACCTCTTGATTCAGCCAGAAGGATGGGAAGCAGCGTGCTCGCCCGCATCCATCCCCGCTCTGCAGCAATGAAAGAATTCAGATGGGGACCCACGGAGCCTGAGTTAATTTCTTAATCAGTTCCCCCTAAATGGCTGGCAAGCAATTAGGCAGCGTGGGTGCCAAGCCCGGGGCAGCTCTTGGCATGGCTCTTCACCCCAGAGCTACTTGACAATGGGGGAGCAAATATTGAAACAGGAGGGTTTAGCTCAGCCACCCTCCCTTGTCCTCTGTGAAGCTGCAGAGCCAGGGAAAGCCGAAAATACCTCATTAAAACCAAAATGCTGTTTATCCCCGAGAGGGGAGGAAGCACCCTAACCTCTCCCCAAGGCTGGTGATCTGGGATGGGAAGGAGAAACCACCCCAGCCACCCTACAAGAGGCTTCCCCTAGGTGCTGAGCCTGATCCTGCATCTCTCCCAGCCCCAAAGTGAGACCCCCCGAAACATCAGCACCCTCAGGAAGGGATAAAGCTTCATCCCCACTCCCCCCCCTGCCCAGCACCTGGCTGATGGGGTCACAAAGCACCCAAACAGGCAGCCCAGCTCTGCTCAGCATCCTTGCAGCTACTCAAAATACCAAGGGCAATAAAGAGAGACTCAAGCAGAAAGCAAAATCAATACCAAGAAGAAAGATTCTGGGCTTCAACGCCTTCCATAGCATCGCTGGTGAAAGGCAGGTTAGAGAAGGAGGGGGGAGAGGACAGACAAACTCCCCCACATCCCCAGTACGTGGGTTCCAGAGGGACAGCTTTTGCTGTCAGGTTTTCCACAGGCAGGGAGCATGCAGAGGGGGGTGCAGACCCAGCCAGGAACCCCTCACCTCCCTCCAAGTTTGATCCCACCACATCTTATGGGGAGGAGGAAGAGGAGGGAAACCCCAGCACTACAGCCTGGTTCCCACTCAGGAGCTTTTGGGGAGCGTGGAGCCAGAGGGAGGGAGCACACAGGGACAGTGACTGTCTGTCAGCCAGCACTGGGAGCAAAACCACCTTCCCATTGCTCTCATCACCCAAGGGAGCCACTTCCCTTCCTGCTCTTCTGCTCCTGTACCTCCAAAGAGCCGGTTCCCAATGGGAATCTTCTTCCCTGCCCCAAAAGGGACAGTACCAGGAGGAGCCAGTTGAGGCTGAGACCCTATGAAGGTGGCAAAGCCAGCATCCTGGAGCATCCTCAGCAGCAGCTGCCCCCAGCAGAGACAACCTCCATGTTATTTTTAATTATCAGGTTGAAAATAATGAAGGATGCCTATGTGTGCTCTGGTGCATCGATGGCAATCCAGTGGTTAAAAACAGCCCTTTCCAGGACAGTGGCTGCCAGCCACCCATGGGCACCCCTGGCCCTGTGGGACACTCTCTGTGCCCCCTCCATCAGCATCACCACACCAGGGCCACCTCACAGCAGGAGCTCAGCCAGGCTGGAAATCTGCCTCTTACATGCATGAAAAAAAAAAATAAATAAATATCAAGCCCAAAATACAATATTCAACAATACCTCTGCTGCTAGGGGAGAAAGCAAGAAATCAGGAGGAAGAAAATCTACTGGCCATGAAGCCACAACCTGAGCAGCTGGCGTGCAGAGAGCTGAGGGGATTTGTGCTCCAGGGTGCAGAGGGGAGGAAAGCATCGCCCTCGGCGGCAGCACAAGTAGAGGAAACTTTTGCAGCACTGGATCTGGCTTTTCTCCTGGTGTACAGGCAGTGACGGGGCTGGATTTTGGCAGGTGGAATTCCCACGGAGATAAAGACCTTGTTTTTCAACAAGCGGTGGCATCGTACAGGAATTACAACAGCAAACATGGGGAAACAAAGAGGTTTTTCAAAAGAGAGCAATAATCCTCGGAGGGGTGGCTGCAGGAGGAGGACGTGGGAGAGATGTGGGGCTAAGCTCCTGCTCCCCCACCTCCCTCTAAATGAATAAATCTTTGGGCATGTGGGGCAAAAGAAAAAAAAAAAAAAAAACCCAAACCCAAAACAAAAATACAACCCACCTGAAGGCTAAGTATTTGAGGAATTCAGGATGGAGGTGGGATTTCTCATGGCAGATGCTGAGTGCCTGCTCTTCCCTGCAGCAGGATCCAGCAAGGAGCCATGGGAAGGGCTCGGCTGGATGCTGGGTCCATCCCAGATCCAGGTGTTTGCACGGGGAGGGCTGAGGATGCACCGCATCCCATCGGTCAGCCCATGGGACTCTCAAGTCACCCTCCTCCCCTCTCTTTTTAAGTAAAACAAATAAATACAACCTGACACTCATTCTAACATCGTTATTAAATGTTTAATGCCCTGGTAAAGGTCACAAGCTCCCACCACAGAGCTCACTAACAGCACAGGGGCCAGGGGCTTCCAACCACGCTGCTCCACGGGAGCTGCAGCGCCCGGCACGCTCCTCTCCCAACCCAACATCTCCCCAGGGAGCTGCTGGTGACAAATGTGCCAGAAACCTGAAGCTGCCCCACCTACTGTCAATGCCAGCCCCCGGCTGAATTTCATTTGGGGACACGGGAGAGGGTGTTGGCATTTTTTTGGGGGTGGGAAGAAAAATACCCCTAGCTCTAGCTCGGGGTGAAATGCTGGAATTTCACTTCAGGGGTTTCTAGGTGTTTTGGGTTGGTTTTTTGTTTGTTTTTTTTTTTTCCCCAGAAAGATGAGATGAAATTACAGCCCAGTGATGCCCCTAAAGGGTGCAGAGCAATTTATTTTCAGTGATCCTCCTCTAATGAAGCTAATTTATAACCTTGTCAGAAGGCACACACAGACTCAGGGCACCGGCGCGGCTCCCTTCCCCCTGCCCACCTTTCCCAGGATGAGAACCTCCGACCCAAACCCCAACCAGGATGTTTATTTAAGGCCCAAAACCCCAAAGGCACTTTAAACATGCAGAGTTCCTCACATATTTTTGCCAACCAAACATGATCCTTCCTGCTGGTGATTGCAAAAGCACTCCCAGCTCTGTCCCCTCTGCCACCAGGACAGGGTTGTCCCACTGCTGGGATGGGAGCAAGGATGATGCTTGCTCAGGGACCCAGGGACCTGGTGGCATCTTTGGGTGCCCTCACAGACCACAGCATCCCCACACAGTGGGGTCCCCAAGGTTTGGTGACCTAATTTTTGAGGGACTTGATGATGACCTTAACATCATCCCAACAGCCCCACCGTGCTCCGATGGGCTCCTCATTAGCTGGAAGGGGTCAACAGCTCATTCCCAGCTGGTTGAAAGGGGGGAAACCATAAGAAAAAAAGCCACTTCTTCCTCTGGATCAACCACTCCTGTTTCCCCAACAAACCCCATGGAGGACACGGGTGGGAAGGAGCAGCAGCAGCGTGGCAGGCAGCTCCCACCAGGCCAGCACGGTGCTTCAGCAGATGGTGGATTGTAACATCATTATATTTACCTAACGAGATTGCTTTATGGTAGCCCTCCAACAATCAAGCCAGAGCATCTAAAAGGCAGCAGCCAACTCCTGGGCTTTGACAAACCCAAATATACATATAAGAAGAAAAAAAAAATCTCTCTATAAATCACCATTTCAGAGGTCATGTTAATAAACTGTTTTTTTTTTCCCCATCATAAACCACATGTGACTCGTATGCACCAAAAAAAGATGTACAATTCCATCTTTTAAGTCTATCCAAGCTTTGGGGAGAGGAGCTGTGGTGATGCCATAGGCACATGGGGCTCAACCCCCAGATCTACCTGCCCAGGACAAGTGAGGGGTTGGCCAGCATTGGTGTTTCCTGGGCAAGCACAGCAAATGGGGTGCTGGCCTGCTAAATGCTAATGCAACACAAAGAATAAAGATCATTCCCACATATTTAATCATTAGCAGAGCTCTGGGTAGAAATTAAAATCAGGCCCCTGCTAATTAGGGAGATATAATCCTGTCTTTCCTACAGGTTCATCCATCCACTGCACTGAAACAAGCAGAAAACCCACCCGATGGGGAGAAGGACTTGGATGGGAGCCTCAAACAGGTCCCAAATCCCCATGGCAGGGGACAGCCCCATCCTACTGCTGCTGGGGGGGGGGATGTGCCAAATCACTCCTCCTGGGAGGCTTGGTGCTGGTCCAGCCCTGCATACAAACCATCCTTTTGGGAAGGTCTGAGCAGCAGCATCCATCCATCCATCCATCCATCCATCCATCCATCCATCCATCCATCCAAAGCCCTACCACTGCAGTGGGCTGCATGGCACCCCAAAACGTCTCCCTGATGGCAGGTGGGCACAGAGGGCAGCACCAACCTTCCTGGCACTGCTCCCAGGTGCTGTCATCACTGGAAATTGTCACCCCTGCTCCCCAGCACTCACAAAGTGGCCCAGCTTAATTCCAGACGCCAGGACTGCAGCTAATTAGCAGCAGGGCTGGGTTTGTCCCTTCCAGCTCCCTGTGCCAGCACGGGGGCTCTGCCCAGCTCCCAGGTGTCACCTCCATCCCCAGACAGGCCAGAACTGTCCTGAAGCCAACCACTTGGTGTCACCAGGCTGGAGCTCCAGCAGCAGATGAGCAAGCTGGTGGCCAGTGTCCCAAGGCAAGGTCACCTCGGGTGAACATTAAGGAGTGGGTGGATTCTCAGGCAGACAGAGCTGGAGGTGAAGGCTCTGAGCTCTGCTGAAACCTGGGTGTGGAGAGACACTCATCCCCACGTGCCACCCTCTAAGGAGGGGTGAAGCATCCTTTCACACAGCAACCAGACAAGATTAAGGAGGTCTTCTTCACCCACTGCAATGCTTTCATCCCCCGAATTACCTTTCCGCTCTCCCCATGTTCTCCCTAAGCCATACTGACCACCTCTATGTTCTTCTAACCAGAAGTTACCAGAGGGAAACCTTTGAAGTTTTAAGGGGGTTTTCTGTTTGGTTGTTTGCTGTGGGTTTGTTGGTTTTTTTTTTAGCAATGGAGAAGGAAGCCAAGGGCTCCCTGATGGCCTTGCCACCAGCAAGACCTGTGGCTGCGATCCCATGACAGCCAGGGACAAGGGCTTAGCTCTAATCTCTCTACCAAACCCCTCTTCTCACCTCAAGGGATTTCTCAGCCCCTCTTATTCCAAACTGCACCACAGAGCTGTTGGTTATCAGGATCTGGGCACCACGTGTTCTATTGGAAACGCTCAAATCCCTCCAAACTCAACCCACTCATTACAAGGGGATGTTTCTCCTTCAGGAACACCAAACCTCTCCAGCTAAGCAGGACACACAATCCCTGGCAGCAACCAGCATCCTCATGCATCACCAGAAAGTGCAAGAAATGCAAAAGAAACCCCCAAATTACCAAACATCCCACCCACCTGCCATCTCCAGAGGGATCTGTGTCCCAGAGCAGCTCTCTGAGCTCTCAGATTTTCCAGGTGCAGATTAGCAATAGGTTTTTGGTGCCCACCATGAGCCTTGGCACCCATCCAACACTTGGATGGCCCAGGGGCACAACCAGACCCCAGCACACCCTGTAGGGGATGTCACCCAGGGGCAGGGGACATCTGAGCTTGTCCCTCAAACTGCTGCTGGAGCAGAGGTCCCAGGCACACAAGTGGGTGCTGAATGACACATTTCCAGAACCTCTTCTAGGTCTGCACTGACCTCTCTAGGGGCTTTCACTCCTTTTGATGTTGCAGATTTACAGAGGATGAAGATAAACACCTCATTCCTCTCATGAGGAGTGGAGATCAGGTTGGAAGGGGGGGACACCCTGATGAAGGACAATGACATCTGTGCAGATGCACAGCAGCAGAGTGATGCTCATCACTGGTCCTGTGCTGAGGTTAATTCTCTCCTCAAACCAGCCAGACCAGAGGGAGCAGAGAGAAAGCAACGTGAAGGCAGAGAACTCAACCAGAAGCAGTTTGGCTGGAGGAATGCACAGCTGCTTCTGCAGGAGGGGATCAGTGTCCCCAGAGCTTTCCTTCCCAGCACCCTCCCTCAAGAGAACCTCACTGATGCTGTGTTGGTCCCTCAGAAACCACCAAGGTGTCTGTAAGGTGGTGTTTGGCCATGGCTCCTGATCTGGGAGGAGATGTGGGGGGTATCACCCACACCAGTGATGCCCCAGCTGCTCTGGGGAACATCTCCAGCAGCAGCCCCCTAGCCCAGCCCATGGTTCCACCACCACGAGGGCACCACACAGCAGGGCTGAGCACCCACCCCAACTCACTGCACGTTTTTCTCTTGGCCTTGAAGCAAAGTCAACCAGTGGGGCAACACCAAGCAACAAAAGCATTGAACTGGTGACCTGAAAAACCCAAACTCCCAACCACAAAGTCCACCTGGACCCCAGCCACCACACAGCCTCCTCGAGCCTCCTGCAGCTTCCCACCAGACTGAGAGCTCCTGACCTCTTTTTAAAGATGATGCTTCATCTTGAGGTGAATAAATAAAACATGGCTTGAGAAGGGACAGGCTGCAAAGGGGCAGAGCAAGGTCTCCAGGAATCCTTGTTCCAGCCTGCACAGACTCACCAGCTTCCCAGGAAACCTCTGGCTGGGGCTGCTTGCTGCCCCCAACCCCCCTGCTCAAGCCAGCATCCAGATGGACACCAGAGACCATTCCCCACAGCTTCTAATAAATGAATCAGTACATACATTTTTACCTCCTGGATGGATCTCTCCATCCTCAGAAGGGGGTCCCAGTAGGTCTTACCCCTCCTTCTCCCTGACCTCAAGGAGAAAATTTCTAGTGGTGGCAAACCCACCCCACATGCCTTCAGCACCAAACTCTGCTCCCCCCAAGGCCCCAGAGGAGATCTGGCATTGCCAACGAGGTGCAAGACAGGGAGACACAGCAGGAGCAGAGCCCAGACCCCAACCCATGCATCCCCTTCCCCAAACCATCACCCACCACCTGCTCCTGGGAGAGCTCCATCCTCACCTCATCTCCTGGGATGAGCCACCACCACATCCACTCACCACAGGCATCTGCAAATGGACACCAGTGGCACCAGGAATCACCACACCCCTTGGCCAGCGGGCAGGGCAGGGGAGAACAGGGTGATGCTGCCTGAGCCCAGCCCAGGGGTCAGTCCCACAATGGGTCCAGCCTGGCCCCCAGCCCCTCCACATTCCTCCAGCCCGGCCGCTGGGGTGCAGGCAGCCGAAATTCCCAAAGGAAGTGCAGGGCATTGGTAATTGCTGAAAAAAATCCCAGCTATTTCCTGCGGGAGCAGCAGATGGGAATCCCCCATTAGCTCAGTGGTCTGGGATTTTGGGTCTTCGGGGTGTTTTTCTCCTCAGTTTTAAGCAGGATGTCATTCAGGTCATACGTGACACCACATCATGTGGGACAGCCAAACCCATCTCCTCCCTGCTGGCCCCAAAGCTCACCCTCCTTGTCACCTCCTGCCCCACACAAAGTGCCACTGGATTTGATGATCTTAAAGGTCTTTTCCAACCAAGATCCTTCTGTGTTGGGCTCCTGGGACAGCACCAGGCAGCCAGCAAGGGCACTGTCTCTCTCACCCAGGCTGGTAGGGCAAGTTGCTAAATACATCCCTGAGCAGGTTCCTTCTCTCCTCTCCTGGCTTCTCATTAGCAAACCTAAATGAGCAGCAACCCACGGCAGCACCAGCAGCTCCTCCACTGGGACACAAAAGCCCTCCCAGGAGGGACAACAGAAGGAGACGGGGGTAGCCACCAATGTGTGTCCCCTGTGTCACCCCCAGCTCCTGCAGCCTGACCCCTACCCCTGCCTGCACCCAGGGGTGACACATCTGGGCAGGGTTCATCCTCAAAACACAGCCTTGAGAAGTGACACCAGTTCAGGTAACAGGGGGGCACGAGAAAACCAGGGACACAGCCCCCAGCCAGGACATCCATCAGGGCAGCCAAAGTCACCTGTCCCCCAGCAGTCACCACTACCCGGGTCATCACCAGGACCCTGGTGAAGGGACAGGAGCCATGTGGGTGGCCACAGAGCCACCCTGACACCCGACCAAGCTGCCTGGTACCACCCTGATGGTGACACACATCACCCTGCCCCAGCAAACACTGGAGACACAGAGCTGTGGCCTTCAGCATCCCAGCCCCTCTGCTGCTGGGGAGCTCGGGGCTGCCACCAGCAGCCACCACACCACTTTCTTATTTCATTGCGAGCGCTGCGGCGGTTTCCACGGGAGTGAGTGGGAAATTCCACACAGCAGGGCTGGCCATGCCATGGGGGGGGAGAGAAAACGGGGGGAACGGGGACAGGAGCCCCTGGAACCTGCAGACTGAAAGGTGCTCCCATCCGCAGGATTCTTCCCCAGCTGCAGCACTTCCAGCAGCTCCTTGGGGAGCAGAGATCCCGAAGCCGAGGGCCCCATCACGTGCGGCTCTGTGCCGACATCCCCAGGCTCTGTCTGGAGCCGCTGGCACGGCGATGGATGCGGCAGGAGCCAAGGGAACGATCCCCAAGCTCCCGTGACACCCTTGCCCGGGGTTCTGCAGGGGTGCTCGGCGGCACCCAAGCCTCACAAAAACACCCGGGCCCTGCTCGAACACCCCGGGGTTACCTGCGCAGAGCCGCCGGCTCCGGGACTCGCTCCGGTGCCAGACGTATGAATAGGATGGCTCCGACTTACCCCGATAAACCCACCCGCCGGCCCCGGGCGCTGGAGGGACAAGGGCAGAGGATCCCCGGGAAGCAACTTTCTCCCCATCAGTGATCAGCGTCCCGAAGAACCCCCGCTTGTCCCCGGGGAGCCGCAGAGGATATTTGTCCCTCCACCCCCCCCGGAACCAAGGCCGGGGCTCCAGCCCAGCCGAAGCCCCGAGCACTCGGGCAGCTCAGCTCAGCTCAGCCCTGCGGTTGTTTCCAACCGCGCTGCTGGAGGAGAGGGGGGCGAGACCCCCGAAACAGCCCTGCCCGCAGATCCCCTGCCCGGACCCCCCTCCAGCCCCCCCCCGCACAGGGGCAGGTGACAGTCCTGGAGCCATCTCAGGGACACTGCTGGGTTGTTGGGCACCGAGGGACAGCCTGACACCCCCTGACTGCCCCAGCACCCCCCGGTAGTACCACACCATCCCCCTGCCATGCCACCCAGCCCCATCATCCCCACTCCCTAATGTCCCCCGCTCCCCTGCCTTACTGCCTCCTGGCACCCCCCAGCTCCGAGGGTCCCACTGACCCCCAGCCTCATCATCACTCCCAGCATTCCAACCCCCCAGCCCGAATAACCCAAGCCCTATAGGAGGAATATCACCCCCAAGCCCTCTGGCCCCCCAATACCCCTGCCAGCCCTAGGGCTCCACAGCCCTAATGTCCCCCCGCAGCCCCCAGCACTGTCCTACCCAGCACCCCAAATGCCCCCTGCACTCTCCCAACCATGACGAGCTAAGCATTCCCCCCTCTAGTCCTATCATTCCCCCAGCCCCTAGTGCCCCTCTATGCCCCCCAGCCCTCACAAACCCCGCATCCCCCAGCCCTATTGCCCCCCAACATTCCCCAAGCCTTGATGCCCCCCCTACACCTCCACAGCCTTATCACCCCCCCAGCAGCCCTAATGCCCCCCTGGCAGCCCCCAGCCCTAATGCCCCCAAGCCCTACCACCCCTCAAGAGCCCTAATGCCCCCCAGCATCCCCCCCAGCCCTATTCCCTCCCGCAGCCCTGATATCTCCCTGCACCCTCCAAGCCCTATCACCCCCC
The DNA here is from genome assembly GCF_003957555.1 of Calypte anna. Lineage (NCBI taxonomy): Eukaryota > Metazoa > Chordata > Aves > Apodiformes > Trochilidae > Calypte > Calypte anna. The sequence continues at coordinate 2,372,327 of NC_044264.1, forward strand.
AGCTCTAATGCCCCCCTGCATCCCCCAGCCCTAATCATCCCCTTGCACTCCCCCAGCCCCAACGAGCCCAGCATCACCCCCCCCCCAACCCTTCTGCCCTTCTCTCAGCCCTAATACCCCCCCGCAACACCCACCCCCCCCCCCCCCTCCCAACCCCATCTCACCTAGCATCCCCCAACCCCCTTAACCCCCCCAGGGCTGGGACCCGGGGGTGGAGGGGTGGTGCGGGAGGGGACCCACACAGACACACACCATGAGGAAGGAGGGGGGGGGTACCAAAACTTTTCCTTACCGCGGGCGGCTGGGGCGCGGCGGTCCTGCCTCCCCCGGCGAGGCTGCGCGGGAGCGGCGGGGGCGGGCGGGGGGGGGCCGGGATGGAGCCGCCTCCCGCCGCCTCCCGCCGCTTCCCTCCTCCCCGGGCGGAGCCGGTGCTGCCCGGTGGGGGCTGCGAGGGAAGAGGAGAAGGAAGAGAAGGTGGAAGTGTGGGGGGGGGAGGATTTAAAAAAAAAACCACAAAAACAACAACAAAAAAACCCCAGCTCCCCCCTCCCCCCCCCCTCCCGGTGCCGGGCTGGGAAGGGAGAGCAGCTCTTTGTTCTGTAATCCCAGTAAAAGTGCCAGCCATTCGCCCCGCCGCTAATCCCAACCCCGCTCAACGGCACCATCCATTGGCTGCCATTTACATACGGGATTAACCAGCCCGGTAACCGGCCGGGGGGTACGGAGGGGGGGACACACACCGGGTTAAAACCTTCCTTACCGTGCCGACCGTGCCGAGCCGTGCCGGGCAGCGCTGCGGGTACCGTTGCGGCTCGGCTCGGCCCGGGTTGGGTGCCTTGGGGGGTTTGAGGGGTGCCGTGGGGACCTGTCGCCACCTGTTGGTGTTGGCACGCTTGGGCTTGGCATGGCAGAGCCCGGTTTAGCATGGCAGAGCCCGGTTCAGCATGGCACAGCCCGGTTCAGCATGGCACAGCCTGGGTCAGCATGGCACAGCTCGGCATGGCTTGGCTCAACACAGCATGGCCCAGTCCTATATGGTTTGGCATGGCATGGCACGGCACGGCTCAGCACCTCCTTACCCCTCATGGCTCAAAGCTTGACATGGCTTGGCACGGCCCTGCATGGCTTGGCACAGCCTTGGTCAGCATGGTTTGTCTTGGCATGGCCCAGCCTGGCACCACTCAGCCCCACTCGGCATAGCCTGTGGGCATGAGCCATGAGGGCACAGCTAGGGACAGTGCAGCATGGCCCAGACTGGCACTGTATGACCCAGTCTGGCACCGTATGACCCAGACTGGCACTGTCTGGCCCAGCATGGCACTGTGTGACCCAGTCTGGCACCATATGGCCCAGACTGGCACTATATGGACCAGCATGGCACTGTGTGACCCAGTCTGGCACCTATGACCCAGCATGGCACCATATGACCCATACTGTCACTGTATGACCCAACATGGCACGGTACGGCCCCACTCAGCCAGTGCCACCCCAGCCTGGCCCATTTGGGTCACCCATCTCACCAGACCCAGGCCCACCCCATCCCTGGGTGCTGCCACCATCCCCCTGCTTGATGGCCCAGGGTGTGGGTGCTGGCAGGGGAGGTGGCTCTGCAGTGGGCAGGGGTGATCTCCTGAGCTCCTCACTGCTCCTTAAGGAATAGGCAAATTAAACCAAACGAAAATCTAAATAAAAACAAAAGCTAAAAACTAACTTGACAGTGTTTTAACCTCGAAAGTTGGAAAGTGCTGACAGGTTGGGTTTTTTCCCCCTTTGAAGCACGCATTGTGCAGCTGCTCCATTAGCTGGATTTTGTTTTAAATAAGTGATGATTTATTACTGCTCAGGGGCCACGGGGAGAAGAAAACATTTTAAGAGAAAAACACTTTTTTTTTTTTTTTTTCCCCCCCCAGTGTTCCCCAGAATGGGGAAGGGGCTTTGTGGTCTTGCTGAGCCCCACACTGGAGCATGGGGAGCCACCTGCCATGGGGAGCATCCCCCATGTCCCTCCCTCGTGGCATCAGGTCTGATGAACTCAGTGCACTGTCTGGGGGCTGTGCAGGCTCCCAGCCAGATCCCAAGAGGGCTGAAGGGTGTGGTGGGTGCTGCTGGGGTGTCCCAGACCCAGTCCCCAGCTCACCCCCAGCCCTGGTTGTCCCTGGGAGCACAAAGAATGCGTGGGGACAGATTTGCTGGATCATTAAATGGAAGATCTTCCTCAGCAGGAAGAAATCAGGGCACCTTATGGCTCATTATCTTTAAGCTAGATCCCCCACCCCCCTTTCTTCTCCCTCCACAAAAAAAAAAAAAAAAAAAAAAAAAGCCCCAACAAAATCAATTTAATTAGGTCACCAGAGCACAGGAGCTGAAAAGGGGAAGCAGCCTGGAAGGATGGGCAGATCTGGGGGACACGTGCCCCATGTCCCTGGCTCCTGTCACCCCTGCCCTTGGCCAGGGAAACCTTTGCCAGTAAAGAAAAAAGGGGGAAAAACCCAAGTGTTTTGGTGCAAAGCCCCAAGGGCTGGGGTCCTGCCTGCACCCTGTGTTCCTGCTTGCCCCCCAGATGTGCCCCAGCCCCAGAGGGGACCCTGGAGACCCCTGACCCTCCAGGCAGGAAGGGGAAGGGTTGGGATTTGGGGATTTGAGCAGCTCCTATGTGGGGCCAACTCAGTGCTGGGCAAATACCCTGCAGGGTGACACTTCCCAGAGGCTTCTGGAGCACAGGGTCCCCAAGGAGACATTGGCACGGAGGATGCCCAAGGTCCCTTGGCCAAAACCCCACATCTGTCGGGTTCCAAAAGTGCAAGGAACCATCTTCCCCTTTCTCCTGGTTTGGGCAGAGACCCCAGGAGCTGGTGGCAGGGCTGGGACCCCAGGGGCTGGCACTGAGGGACCCATTTTACTCCTCTCCCTTGGGGACTGTGAACCAAATTCAGGTTGGAGACCTGGAGGTGCCACCTTTGGAGCTGAGTCCCCCTGGCCAGCACCTTGTCCCAAGGGAACCTCTGCTTCAGGCATCACCCCCAAGCTGAGCCAAGAGCTCTGGGGAGGTGGAGAAGCCAGAATGATCCTGAAATTGGGAGAAGGAGCCTGAGGAGGTGGTGTGGAGGGTGGTGGGCTGAGGGCTTGAACTTCATGAGAGCTGGGAGGGATGCGCTGAGCCCAGCTTGGGGAGCTCTGGGCTATCTGGGGGGAGGTGGGATATCTGGAGGAACCCCAGATGTTCTCCAGATGTTCCACAGGTGGAGGTACTGGGTGCTGCACCCATCCTCTGGGGATGCTCAGGCTTGTTAAAAGGACACCTGGTCCATCTAGGGGAGGGATTTTGGTTTAAATGGTTTAAACATTCTCTTCTAATTTCTCATCTCTGCCCAGCCCTGCAGGACCCCACCCCAGGAGCACAAACCAGGAGATGCTTTATCTGGGGGCTGAACCAATGAGCTGCACAAACCCATCCAGTCGGGTGAGTGGTGGGAGTGGGGTGGTTTAATCTGCTCTATCTGCAGCAATAAAGAAGTTCCTTGTCACAGCACCCACAAAAGAAAAGCCAACACAGCCAGCAAACAATCCTATCTGCAGCAAGATTTCTTCTCCTTTTTAAATTTCTTAATTAGTGACTGCTGGGCATCACAAGAACTGTTGTTTTCTCTGATATGCTGATTTCTTCTGGCTCTCGGTGGAATTGGAGATCACAAAAATTAAAAAAAAAAAAAGCAAAAAAAAAAGCAAAAAAAAAAAAAAAAAAAAAAAAAAAAAAAAAAAAAAAAAAAAGCAGTTGCTGCTTTAGACGAGGGAATGGGGAAAAAGTTTTAGTAAGGTCAGGAGGAATTTCATTGAAAGGATGAGTTGATTTCTTTTCTCCTAAAGGGGCATGGTGGACTTTTACTCCAGCAAATTGCTGGTGAGAGCTACTGAGGCAAAACAAAATGGTTTTTAAGTTGTAGATCATAAAGCAGGACACTGCTGGAAGCCCCCCAGGACTTATGGGGTGAGCAGTGAGATGGGGGGAACCAGCACCTCACCAGGCCCAGCAGGGCTGGGGCACCCCAAGCCCACCCCAAAAACCCAGAAGAGGAGAAGCCCAGGGCAGAAAGTTCTGAGATCTGTGGCTCATGGGTGGGAGCTCTGAGGGCTTTTTGGGGGAAAGAACTTTTCAAGCCAGGGATCACACTTTTTAGTTTTGAATTTGTTTTGAATGAGTTGGGTTGGAAGGGACCTGAATCTCATCCATTTCCAACCCTCTCCATGCCCAGGGACACCTCCCACCAGCCCAGGGTGCTCAGAGCTCCATCCAACCTTCAACACTGCCAGGGATGGGGCAGCCAAAGCTTCTCTGGTCAACCTGGGACAGGGGATCACCATCAAATTAAAGAATTTCTTCTTTATCTCTAACCTCAATCTCCCCTCTCCCATTTTAAACCCATTTCCCTTGTCCTCTCCCTACCCCCCCGTGTCCAAAGCCCTCCCCCAGCTTTCTTGGAGCCCCTTCAGATATTGGGAGGTTGCTCTGAGCTCACCTGGGAGCCTCCTCTTCTCCAGGCTGAACAACCCCAATCCCTCAGCCTGGCTTCCCAGGGAGGTGCTCAGCCCTCTGAGCATTTGAGTGGCTCCTCTGGACACCTTCCAGGAGCTCTGTGTCCTTCTGGTGTTGGGGATACAGAGGTCCAGGGGGGGCCTGAGCAGAGCAGAGGTGGGGGTAGAGCTGTGCACCCCAGCAGCACTGGTGAAGCTTCTGCAAGACCCATGCTGTGGAGGAACCCTGGCAAGGCTGTCCTGCAAAACCCCACCTGTGGCTTTTGATCCCAAACTTGGGATCAGAAAAATTAAAAAACCAAAAAGAACCAACAACCCCAAACCCTCTCTCCACTCTCTGCCTGCTGGGGCAGGGTGAGGGCTTGGGGCCAGGTTTGACTGCCCAGCTGCATTCATCACCTCAAGCTGCACTGCTCACATCTCTGCATCAAACACCTCTGCATTTCTCACCTCTCTCTGCATCTCTCCCTCTCCCTGCATTTCTCCCACCTGCCATGTCCCAGCTCCTGGTGGTCTTTCTGGTCTCCAAGTGCTCTGCTGCAGAAGTTGGCCCCAGCACAACAGATAAAATCCTTTCCCAGCTGCCTCACCTGTGTCCCTTTGATTATTTCCATGCTAATGAGAGCCTGGGCAGGTGCTCCCCAGCCAGAGCCTCTGGACTTGGGAGATTTTCATGTTCTGACCCAATGTCCATCCCAGCTCCACGTCCCCTGGCAGGAGGAAAGGCTCTTTCCTGAGCTGATGTTGGCACCAGGGATTTCATTTTGGCTCATGGTGCAAAGAATGGGGAATCCAGGAGCACTGCCTTGGGAGGGGTCTGACTGCCCCAGGGCCCCCTCTGCAGACTCAGGGTATCCAAATAGGACCAGGGAGGCCCCATCCATGGAAATCCCTCTGGCTGCTATGGGAAGGCAGATTTTGGGGTTATCTCTGTGCTGTGTGTCAGCCAAGAGCATCCCCTCCTCCTGCCAGCATCACACGAGGGGCTGCTGGGGGACCTCCTGAGCCCTGCTCAAACTCAGGCACCTCTTTAATTAATTCCCATCTTTTTAACCAAACCTGTAGCTAAAGCTACAACCTCAGCCTTTAAAACCACCATGGAATTTCACTTCTCCAGCTTTGCACCTTCCCTGGGGGGTGTTGGGGACGGGGTGGGGGGGCTGAAGCCGAAGCCCCTTGTTCCCATCCCCTCCCCAGGCTGCTCCCAGTCCCCCCATTACACCCCCCCAGCCATCCCCACCAGGGCACCCTTGCAGCCCACCCACCGTGAGTGACCTGAGAGCATCAGTTCTCAGCAGAACAAGGAAGGGGGGGTCTGTGCCCTGGCACAGGGGCTGGGGAGGTGGGCACAGGGCTGGGACCACCCCTGGGCACCCAATGTGAGGCTCAAGGCACCTTCATGCTGGAAAGACCCCAAAATATCCCCCTGGACCCCAAACCACCCACTCCCCTCCAGACTCCCAGCACAGCCCCTTCTGGTTTTTGTTTTGGTTTGGTTTTTTAATTCTTTCTTTTTGGTTTTTTGTTGTCTTTTTCTTTAAAGCCCCTCCGGGCTGTACAGAGGGAGAGGGGAGGCTGAAGCCGAAGCCCCTCACTCCCATCCCCTCCCCAGGCTGCTTCCAGCCCCCCCATTACACCCCCCAAGCCATCCCCACCAGGGCACCCTTGCAGCCCACCCACCCTGGGTGACCTGAGAGCATCAGGTTCTCTGTAGAGCAGGGGGGGGGTCTCAGTGCTGGTGCCCCCATGGTGCAGCCCACCCCACGGTGCCCTTGCAGGGCCCACAGCAAGGGCAGGAGGCATTGAGATTCCTGCTGGGTCTGTGCTGTGCCAAAGTAAACTTCACAACGTTATCGGGTGATCTGGTAATTAATACCCTGGATGCTTTTTATTGGAATGAGCCAGGGCCAGGACATGCCGGGGGTTTTAATGAGGGGCCATGCCAGAGAGGAGCATCCCCTCTGTTTCCCCCCACCCCCCCCAGAAGGGGCTGTGCTGGGAGTCCGGGGGGGAGTGGGTGGTTTGGGGCCCAGGGGGATATTTTGGGGTCTTTCCAGCATGAAGGTGCCTTGAGCCTCACATTGGGTGCTCAGGGGTGGTCCCAGCCCTGTGCCCACCTCCCCAGCACCTGTGCCAGGGCACAGACCCCCCCCTCCCCTTGTTCTGCTGAGAACTGATGCTCTCAGGTCACCCACGGTGGGTGGGCTGCGAGGGTGCCCTGGTGGGGATGGCTGGGGGGGTGTAATGGGGGGGCTGGGAGCAGCCTGGGGAGGGGATGGGAGCGAGGGGCTTTGGCTTCAGCCTCCCCTCTCCCTCTGTACAGCCCGGAGGGGCTTTAAAGAAAAAGACAACAAAAAACCAAAACGAAACAATAAAAAAAAAAAAACAAACCCCACAAAAAAAAACACACACAAAAAAAAAAAAGAAAAAAAAAAAGAAAAAACAAAAGAAAAAAAAAACCCCAAGATGCTTTCAAGATCTTTAAATATTAGGCCAGAAGCCTTTTCCCAGCTGCTCACCGGGCCCGGTTCGGTGCTGCCCGCTCGGGCCAGGAACCCGCTGCCCGTTTGGCTCCAGCCCCGCTGCTATTTTTACTCCCGCTGCCTTATTGAGATTCAAATGAATGTTTCAAACCCTCGCTCCTTTGCATAATTCTTTTTAATTAACACTTCAAAGGGTTCAACACAAGATCCGTGCTATTTCCCTAACGAAGTTGACTGAACCTCCTTTCCCCCCCCCTCCCCAACCCAGCCCCCCCAAAGCTCCCCCGTGAGGTTTCCTGGGGCTAAAGCTGGGGACAGGAGGGTCCCTTGGGTGCCCTGGGTGGGGGGATGCTGGTGGTTGGGCTTGGACTCTGCAGAAATGGGAGTTCAGGGACGAGTTGGATGTGGTTGTGTTGGGCAAGGGCTGCTTTGCCCTCCCCGACCCCCCCGGCTCATGTTGGGTGACCAAACAGCCCGGGCTTGGCTTGGGAACCCTGGGCTTGGATGTGGATGTGGCTCCTGCTCCACCATCCCCTGCCCCAGCTGCTGCTGCAAAACCCCAGTGCTCCCCCCTTAGGTTGAATAAAACAACAAAAAAAGGAGCACTCCCTATGGCCAGGGGGCATTTTGGTCAGATTTTCAATTTTCTTGGCACCCAAAAAGCCCAGAGGTGCCTTGCTATTTTTTTTTTCTTCTTCTTTTTTTTCTTCCCCCCCCCCCCCTTTTTTTTTCTTTTTTTTCTTCTTTTTTTTTTTTTTCTTTCCCCTCCCCCTTTTTTTTCTTTTTTTCCCCTCTTTTTTCTTTTCCCCTCCCCCCTTTTTTTTCCTTTTTTCCCCTCTTTTTTCCCTCTTTTTTTTTTTCTTTCCCCCCCTTTTTTTTCTTCCCCCTTTTTTTTTTCTTTTCCCTTTTTTTTTCCTTCTTTTTTTCTTTTTTTTTCCTGAAATAGTATTTGAAATATAAAACCTGAAACTGTCACACAATACCATTCACAGTTTGGTTGTCCTTCACAGGAGGTTGTCCTCAGCTATCCCAAGAGCTGGGAAGGATGCAAAGCCCTGAGGCTGGTGACACAGGAGAGAAGGAAGAAGAGTGCAGCTTCCCCCAGCCCTGCACCCACGGGGTCCCCTCGTCCTGGGTGGGAGCAGCCTCAGGGTGCTGTGCAACAACCAGGGCCCTGAGCTTCAGCTTTAATTCCTGCAAGCACAGAAATGATTAGACACAACACAATTGTATAATTAGGGTTTAATAAGAGACTGTCCCAGACACACAGAAGAAGTAGGTTAGATGGTGGCCTTTGTTCAGCTACAAAAGACATTAATTTGCAAATAATTTTAATATTAATTGTTTTTTTTTTTTTTTTTGGTTGCTTAGGCTGAGATTTTGAAAGTCTTGGATAAAATGAGAACTCTGGACTAAGCATTCCAGTTGCATTTCCAAGCACAGGAATCCAGCTTTGATGTTCCCCTTGATAACATCTTTTTAGAGCCTTGACTGCATCAAATTAAATTCTGATTACCCTGATAGTGCAATATACAGCTTCCAAATGGATTCAGGTGACTTTTTGTTCTGGAAGGAAATTAGTTATTTTGACAAGGATGCTTGTTAGGCAGCAAAGAGATGGGGAGGAAACATCCTTGCCAGGGATGCAGCAAGAAGTTCCCTGCCCTGATTTTGGTGCTGGGGCCACAGTGCTGGAGCTGCTGTGGGGAAGGGACAGGAGCAGCCCCTCCAAAAAAGAATGGTTTGGGTTTCTTTTTTGGTGTTTTTGGTGGGCCACAGGTACCCCAGCACAAAGAGGCTTGGTGCATCCATCCCCTCCAGAAGGGACATCCCAAAGGGACATCCCTTGGGTCCTGGGGCATCACGGACTAGAGGTGGCTGCAGGATGGGGCAGGGCAGCCACAGCCCTGCAGAGATGTCCCCTCACCTCAGCCCTACTTCACCCCAGGATTCAACCCATCCCTGAAGCAGCCATCCAGCTGTGGGCACAAGCACAACCTCCCAGGGGGATGAGGTCCTGCGCAGGGATGAGGAAGGACATCCCACCCATCCCCTCTTCTGGGGATCCCAAGGAGCAGGTTGGGACTCTGGTACCATCCTCACCCCATCCATTTCCTCCCAGTGGTCCCACTCCCCTCCTTGGCTGGGTGCTAGGATGAAAATGAAGTGCAAATAATTATTGTTGGCAAAGATCATCAGCTCCCCCACTGTGATATGAGCATCTTTAAACTGCAGGTTTCATGAATCCTCTCCACTTGACCAAGAGCACCAAATGGTGATGTCTGCACCTGGTTGTACATCTGCTCCTTGAGGAATGATCCAGTGGAACTCCATAGAAGTTCTGGAGTCACCTGCACTGAGCATGGACATGGTGCTCATGGCTTCTGTGTCCTGCCCAGAGCTCAGGGAAGGGCTGGTGTGATGGAAACCCTGCTCTTTTCTGCCAGCTGTACTGGGGAGAGCTTCCCTGTTCCCAAAATCCTGTCCTTCCTGAGTGGATCACCCTCCTGGAATGTTGGCTGCAAGAGGGGATGTGTCTGGTGACCTCCCACTGAGCTTGGGGACAATGTGACACCCCTGGGAGGGGTCCCCTGCCTTGTTCTGGTCACAAACCTTGAAGCAGCTTTTTGGGGCCAGGGCTGAGCGGTGGCAGCAGGAGCCATCAGGACAGGATCTCACCCTCCAGCACTGCTCAGCAGTGAACCAAATGGACCTAAAAGGGATCAAATGGACCTTTTCCTGTGCCTTGAGAGCTCTTCCAAGCAAAATTCAAACCCAGGATTCTCTTTCCTGGAGGAGAGTGAAGCACAAAGCTCCAACCATAAACAATGCACTGGAAAAATAAATCAGCAGGAGCTACCCTGGAGGGCAGCACAGCACAGGTCCCATGGGGAATAAGGCTGCAGGATCAGGTTCTGTGGGTTTATCATCACTCAGCTTCAGTTTTGTTGGGATCTACCTCTGGAATCCTCCTTCCCCCCCCCTGCAAACCTCAGCAGCTGTTCAGGAAGAGTTTGAAGCTTTCAGGGCACTTTGGTGGAGGAGGATTTGGAAGAAGTTGAGGAAAAGAAGCCAGGAAGCAAGGAATAAAAGCATTCCAGTGTTTTCCCTACATCTCAAGACAGCTGAAACTACAAGGGAACCTCTGCTCTTCCACAAAGGTCCTACAGCCCATGGGTGCAGGAAGAAGTGGAAGGAGAGCTGGAGGTTTCACTGCTTCATGGAGTGTTGCTGAGCTGGGGCACAGCCCATGGGTTGCATTGGATATTAGGAACAATTTCTTCCCTAAAAAGGTTGTCAGGGCCTGGCCCAGGCTGCCCAGGGCAGGGGTGAAGTCCCCAATCCCTGGAGGGATTCCAAAGCCCTGGAGATGTGGTGCTGAGGGACATGGGGTGGTGCTGGGGGAATGGTTGGACTCAAAGCTATTAAAGGTCTTTTCCAACCAAAATGATTCTATGGATCTATGAGAAAAAAAAGCACCAGGGACAGACTGAAGTCCCCCCTGGGTCTGGCCCCATGGGGACAGCAAAACCCCATGGTGCTCAGGGCATCTGGAGGGGGATGTGGTGGGAAAATGGGGCAGGAGAGGGTGGGATGGAGGGGAAGGGGATGGAGGGGAAGGGGATGGAGGGGAAGGGGGTGGAGGGGAAGGGGGTGGAGGGGAAGGGGGTGGAGGGAAAGGGGGTGGAGGGGAAGGGGGTGGAGGGAAAGGGGATGGAGGGGAAGGGGGTGGAGGGGAAGGGGATGGAGGGGAAGGGGATGGAGGGGAAGGGGGTGGAGGGAAAGGGGATGGAGGGAAAGGGGATGGAGGGGAAGGGGATGGAGGGGAAGGGGATGGAGGGGAAGGGGATGGAGGGGAAGGGGATGGAGGGAAAGGGGGTGGAGGGAAAGGGGATGGAGGGGAAGGGGGTGGAGGGGAAGGGGATGGAGGGGAAGGGGATGGAGGGGAAGGGGGTGGAGGGGAAGGGGACGGAGGGGAAGGGGGTGGAGGGGAAGGGGATGGAGGAACCCCAACAACCTTCTCTGCCTTGGCAAAATCTCTGCTCCAAGGAGTGGGTTGAAGGCTGGGAGCGAGGTTGGAAGGTCCTTCCAGCACTGCCACACCTCACACCTTGCCTGGGAGAAAATAAACCACAGATAAATAAATCCAGGAGATTCCTGCCAGCAGCAGTTGGTCTCTGCTCCAGCTGATGGCAGGAGGGACTCACCAAAGCCCCAAGTGGCTCTGCACAGTCCCCCCCATTGCCCCCAGCCCCTTCCATCCCAGCAGGGCTCCTGCTCTGCAAAACACCCTGAACACAGCCCCAGCACCCCGGGGTGCCTGACTTCAGCCACAGATTTTATTGTTTAGTAAGGAGCTGACCACACCAGCAAGGCAGGAGAGGGGGCAGTGGGACATGAATACAGATCTGCAGGAGTTACACAGACTGAGATTTGTACAACCTTTGTACAGAGGAAGAAATAAAATGAATCAAATAACAAAATAGACATTAGCAGTCAAACCTTTTTTTTTTTTTTGTCTTTTTTTTGTTTTTTTTATATCATACTAACAAAATCTGATAGCCAAAAAATGACTAAGCTACAAAATTGTAATACATACTGTACGGGTAAAAGGTTATCAGCCATTTATACATCTAGGATCATCTTTACTCTGGTAACTTACATGAGGCCTACAGGATCTTAGTGTATTAATAATTCCCTACAAGATAGTGCTGAGCTGCTAAAGCTGCCAGAGAACGGAGCAGTGGGTTGGTTTTTTTTTTTTTTATTAAGACTTTTACAGTGTTATTTGCATCATTTTGTTTTCATGAAACCCTCATGCATCTCTACTGCAAGCCAGAGGAAGGGCTGGTGGTGGCTGGGGGAGGCAAAGAGCTGGGAAAGCCTTGGCTGGCAGCTTTGGCACCCGGGGGTCCCTGTGCTGCCTGCCCCTTCCTCCAGATCTCTGGGTGCTTAGGAGGATAAGCTGAAGTCACCAAGCAAGACAGGTTTGTTTCCCTTTGGTCTAGAGGGTTAGAGAAGAAAGCACTAAACCATGGAGCTGAATCCACTTCAAAGACTTTCATTCCCCTGCTGCCTCCTGCTCCCCCCTCCCCAGCTCCTGGGGCTCCTGGGGAGGATGCTCGGGAGGTGGCTCTGGATGCAGAACCACAGAGGGGGGGGAGAGGGGCAGGGGAGGACACAGCCCCCCCGTGGCAGCTCTCGGGCTGGAGAGAAGAGCGAGGCTGAAGCCAAAAGGGGAGTGAAGGCACGAACAGGACCCAAGCCCTGACTGAGAGCAGGAGGTGGGTGCACCAGTGCTCCAACACCCTGGAAAATCTCCCTTACAGAGCCAAGCCAGTGAGAGCAAAGATCAGGAAGGACTTTATACACCACCAAAAATAGCACTTACACTTACAAATAAATAGAGGGGCTGGGGAAAATCTCCTCCTTGTCTCTTCCAAGTTTGTCCCTACCTCCGAGGGGCAGCCATAGGGAAGCCTGAGCCAATTTGGGAGAGGGAGGACAGGGCTGGTGTCCAAACCTCTTCTGGCCCCTTAGAGAGTTGAGCTGAAACCCCAAGACATATGTGATAACCCTGTGGACACCATCAGACCTTTTGGGGAGCAGCTTCTGTGGACCTGCACCCCAAGGGTGAAGGGGACACAGGGGACCTGGTTTCAGGTCACTGCCTATTTCAGTACAGCCCTGCAACACCAAGATCACAAAGTTCTGCAGAAAGCCAAGAAGTGCCACCATATCCTGGCTGATCCTCAGGCACCAGCACAGCTATAGACAGCCAGAGAAGCCCAGCAGCACCAACTTCACCTCTGCTCAGACCCATCCCATCTGCTGCTGCTCTGCAGTCACCTGGGACCACTGGGGAGAGCAAAGGTCTGAGCTGCTCACAGGGGATGGTCCCTGGCAGGGAAAAGAAGCCAGAAGAAAGAACAGAAGCCAGGGAACAGAACTCCTCCAGCCTGAAGCATTCCCACCCTGACAACTTTGGATCTCATTAATGGAACCAAATACACAGTCACTACAACCACTCCTGGGGGGATCCTGCAGAGCTCAAGGTACATCACAGGAGACAGCAAATGCAGGAGGGTTTTCCCTCTGTAGGTGAAGGCAGATTTGGGTCACAAATCACTAGAAGACCTATCAGGGAAAATAAGGTACAAACCAGAGTGGACTCCTGAACCTGCAGGTGTCCACAAAGCCCTGGGTTCAGAGCCAGGAATGCAGGCAGCTCCGTGTCAGTCCCACTCAAGCCCAGCAGGAGCTGCAAACTCCAGAAACCACCCAGCCCACAGCAGCACCTTGGGAAACACCTGCTCTAAATTCCTGAAACCAGCAGCTCCAAGGGAGGTATTCACCACTGCAGGCTCTGACAACAAACACTCCCCCTAGGACTTTCCCAAATCCCTCAGGAGATAAAAACACCAACCAGGAAGATTTTGGAGATCAGCCTTGGAGAGCATCCCTTGGGAAAGCCCCAGGGAGAGGCAGAGATGTGGTGCCAGTAAGAGCTGATGAAACATCTCTCCAAGGCAGGATGGGATCCCACTTGGAATTCTGGATCCCAAGCTCTGCCTCCCTTTGCAACGTGTGAGATTTCAGCTGTGGTTTCTGACCTGCTTTATCCCCTGAGGTCACCTTCCTCCCTTCAAATGGGGGGAGATCACCTCTCCTGCAGCAAGTGAGGGGAGGGGAGGTAATATTTTATCATAAGCCCAGATGCAGCAACACCCTCCTCATGGCAGAACTTCAGCCAAGAAGCCCAAGTCTTTCCCAGGTTGCTTCTGGCTGCTCATCCCTCGAGGAAGTGTGGCAACCCACTAAGAAAAAAAAAACAACTTTATAGAATATCAGGGCAAAACACAGTGGAGCTGAGATGCTGGGATGCTCATCTGCCTGTGGTCTGGCTCTGGCCTCCTCTCTCAGAGGTCTTCTGTCTTCTTCTCTTCCCCAGATGCCCCAGCATAACACACAAGAGCTTCTGAAGGCTCTTCTGGAGGAGGTGGGCACTAACTAGAGGTTAAAGCCTGGAAAATATTGCTGTGATTTTTCCCTGGGGTATTGAAAGTGAATCTGGAGTCTCACACCTTCAAGAGCACATTGTCCCCTTTCTCCACCTTGATGTCCCTTGGGAGCTTTGGTGCAAAGTTAGAGAAAAAGCCTTCAGAAGAAGGAACAAGACCTTTGCCTGGGCCTGCACTGCTGGGTGGACACAAGAGCTGGGTGGGTTCTGCTCCAAATGCTTGGCTTGAGGTCATGTCCAGAGCATTGCTGAACCCATCACGGCCAGCCAGCCTCTGCTCCAGGGATGCTCACATTCCCTTAGCCTCCTCCCTTCCTGGTTATAGAGCTTGGGCAGCAGACTGAAGAGCCAAGAACAGCTCTGGAGAAACACCAGACAATCCTCAATTAGCTGTTAAATTAAACAGAACCATCTCTTCCAGGCATCTGTCCCACACTGCCTGCAGCCAGGCTGGAGCCCTCAGGATGCTGAGGATGCTGAGATTCAGCCACCTGTGGAGCCTGTGCTCCAAAAAGACCCAGGAAAACCCCTATGAGTGAGGGGACCCAGGCTGGGGCTGCTGTTTTTCCTGCAGGAAGAAAGGCCAACCCCATCTAAGCAAGGTTTGCCTGTCCCCAAACTCAGAGCCAGCACAGCTCCCTTCCCAAAGAGCAGTGGGTAAGAAAGGAAATAAATATCCCTCTGAAATCTGATCATTTCCCATGACATGATACAAGTACTCAGTGCTCAAGAACAGCAAAGTCTCCTCCAAGGCAAGGAGGGCAGCACATCCCCACACCCCATCCTTCCTCAGCCCAGCAGGTTTCACTTGCTCGTGCAGGTCCTCAGGACACCAGGGTGGGTGGATGAGAAGGGAAAGACCATGTGGACAGTGTCCAGCCTCTGGTCACAAGCTTTGGAGTTGAACACCACAAGGAAATCCCTCTGCAGCTCCTGTGGGGTTATTGGGACTCACTGACACTTCAGCCCTGCCCACACCAGCTGGTGGGACAAGGGCAGCTCAAGCAATACAAGGTCCACAGGCAAAACCAACACAAGTAAGATACCAAACCCAGAGAAGTCTTTCTGCTCCCTCCTGGAATGATGGCTGTCTTGGAAAACTGGGCTCCAGGATTGTCCTGATGACAACAGTTAATATATTATAAATATTGTCCTGCTTTAAAGTGAAAATACTGTGTCTGGTCTTTTGGAGGTGCTAAAGCCAGATGTGGTATTGTTTTTCCTGACTGTGCACAGGAGCTGATACTGGCATGAAATGATCCTCTTCACCTCTTCTCTATCAGAGTTTCTCCTGGAAGAGAAGAGATCTTGTTAGGAAAACGAGGGCAAGCACAGAGGGCATTTCACAGAAGAGGAAACTGAGGCACAGAGCAGGATGCCACCATGCCCTGACCCTACTGCTCTGCCCAGTAAGCCACACTGCCTCCTCCTCCTCAGGCCAACCACCTTATCTTTAGGGAAATAAATGTCTGGGGCTAGTCTGGAGCTAAAAATTTTGGAGACCTGAACACCATGTCCCATGAATGTCACCCATGTAAAGGGGGTAGCAGAGATCTGAGACTCAGCAGGTCCCAGCTGGGGCTGCCAGGCATGGACATGGGCACTGACCCAGGAGACTGAGGGAAACTCCTTCCCCACTGTGTCCCCCAGAGCAACCAATCATTGCACCTTCCTGAGGACTTCCAAGTGGGTTTTCATGGCAAAGGGAACTTCCCAGCATGCCTGGGAACTGGAGCTGTGCAAAACCCCTTGGCTTTCACTGTGGGAAACACAGTCAGGCTCTGCTGGCAGAGCTGCCTCCATCCCAGAGCTCTCCCTGGCACAGCAGGCAAGAAACCACATGCAGCAGGCACTGTTTTAAACAACCTTTTGCTTTGGACTTACCTCTTGCTTGTGGGATTTATCCTGCTGGTGAATCCCATTAGCTGACCCAGAATTTCCAACAGTCTGCAAGGGAAAAAGGGACAATGAAGAGGGACACAGAGCTTGGTGGGTTGGTCTCCAAGCACCAAGACCTGGCAAGCCCCACAAGAAAAGGAGAATGCAGAAACCACCCCTCACTTTTGGCAAGAAGCTTCCTGCCCTCTGCAGCCTGGCCCAGTCCCCATGGGATGGCTTCTATCCTTCCCTCCCTCCCCCAAGTTTAATGACACAGACCTGGCTCTTAAATCCTGATAAAGAAACCTGCAGAACAGAGCCCCAGGAGCATCCCAGCAGTGAAAAGGACATTTGCCATTCCCCATTTCCCTCCCTGGGGACAAGGCAGGCAGGCAGGACAGGCTGTTCTATCTTTAGAGAGCATAAAGAACTTTTAAACATTTATGATGCTTCTTGAGCAGGGGAAAACGTGGAGCCCTTCAGCTTCAAAATGACAGAAGAGGCACAAACAAGAGCAGAAAGCTGCAGCCAGAGGTCCCAATGTGCCAGATGTCAATTCCTGGGGTCGTGGCAATCAGATTCACAGTTGCTGGCGAATTGCTGATGACAGCAAAACAAGACATTAAAGGAAGACAAGACCACAAGGTTTGAACCCCATCATTAGAGGAGTCCCAGCTACTCAGCTTCCACTCTCACCATGCCCAGGGAGGTGGATAATCAACCCCAGGGGATGGAGGTTTAGCTTGGGCAGGAAAACCAGGCAGAGATGCAAACTGAGCTCTGCTTGGAGAGCCTCACTGTTTGCCAGGCAGTGAAATTCTGCTGGGATGGAGGGAGGGTGAGGATGGAGCTGCTGTAGTGACTCAGCCTTGGGGGTCTGCACCTACTCCCACGTGGCCTCACACAAGGCAACACATCCTACCCTGCCAGCAGCACACCCGAGCACTGAGCAGCCACTGGACACTGGAATTTAGGTCTGAAATTTGGTCTCAGTACAGGGTCACAATAATGAGCTGAGTGGTACAAATGTGCTTGAAATGAGACACAAAAGCTCCCAGAGCAATCACTGTAAAATCTCCAAGAAAAGGCCCGAGTGGCAAATCCTCGTCATTTCCTGCAGAGATCAAGGTCTCCCCAAGACACAGAGAAGGCAAAGATCCTCTTCCTCTATTACAGGACAAAGAATTTGCAGCTGCAGGCATGGAAACAGCAAGGCAACAATTACTCAGCAAGGAAAGGAAGACTCAGTGCCTCCTCCTGCACCTCCTTGCCTGGCAGCAAGGCCAGCCCTGCACATCAAGGGCTGCAGAGCATGGAGACTGATGGAGCCCACAGAGGGAGAGCAGCAGCTGGTGGTAATTAGAGATTTCCTTCTGGAGCAGGCTGTAAAGTGAAGGCTTTGCAGAGAAAAAGAGAGCCATGCCAAGGCAGATCCTCTCTGCCATCAGAAAGGAGAGAGGAGGTGGTCAGGAGGCAGTGCAGAATGAGTTAGAGCAGAAATGTGGCTTCTGGGGAAGAAGCATCAATTCCCTGTTGCACCAGAATCTCTTTAGGTCAGCATCATCCTCAGGTTTAGGCTGAAAGCCCTTGGTTAACAACTCCCCTTTCACAAGGGGAAGGATGAGCAGCTATCACACTGAAACCAGGGAGCTTTGATCCAGACTTCCTCCCAACCAGGCACTTCAAACCCCTGACTTCAATAGCAGTTTGAAGCCTGGCTTCCCACAATAATCCTCTGCCTGTCTCTCAGCACCACGGTTTGGAGCTGCAGACATGATGCTATCTTGTTATCTCTAAGGTTTCTAAAGCATGAAAGCATCAGTGTAATACCAGGGATAGATTAGCTGCCCTCCCAAGGCCCAGCCCCACTCCCTGTGTGTAAAATGAGTTATTTTCTACAGCTGGGAAAGAAATAATGACCACCTGGAGACAGGAAGGCAGAAAGGAAGACTTCCTTTCCTCAAGGGTCTCAGCATCCAATGAACCAGGGAATAATTCCCCCCACCCTTCCCATAGCTGCCAGCAGATGAGCTTTTGTCAGGATGCTTTTTCATTCGAGAGGCAGCACTGGCAGCAGAAGCTGAAGCCACTCTGGAGGTACCAACAAGATGAGAGCACATCTTGGACTGCCACAAACTTGTCATCACCACTCCAGCTGTCCTGTCTGCTGCTGGTACTGCAGGATATCAAGAGGCTGCTCTGCAACACACAGATGCTCATCTGAGCCAGCAGAGCTTTCAAGGGCTGCAGCTGTTTTTAGCAAGCCCTGCTGCAGCACAAGCAGCTGCTCAGTGCATCTACAGACTGTGCAGAAGGCAGTGTCATGGGAGGAGAAGGCTTGGTGCCCACAGGTTACCTACCACAACAACACCTCTGCTCTGGAGCCAGACTGAGAGGGTTGGGGCTGTTGAGCCTGGAGAAGAGAAAGCTCCAGGGAGACCTTAGAGCACCTTCAAGTGCCTGAAGGGGCTCCTGGAAAGCTGGGGAGGGACTTTTCATCCAAGAGGATAGTGATAGGACAAGGGTGATGGTTTTCAACTGGAAGAGGCAGTGAGCTCTCTCAGCTTGGCTTTGTAGGAGACGTGTCCCAGGCCCCTGATCATTTCTGTGGCCCTCCTCTGGACCTGCTCCATCAGATCCGGGTCCTTCCTGTACTGAGGGCTTGACAAGGCTCTGAGCAACCTGATCTGGTTGAGGGTGTCCCTGCTTAATGCAGGGGGGTTGGACTGGATGACCTTGAGAGGTCCCTTCCAACCCAAATTATTCTGTGATTCTATACAGCAAACACTCTTACAGAGCACAAAAGGATCCATATGTGTGACTGAGCCAGCAATGTGCCCAGGTGGCCAAGAAGGCCAGTGGCATCCTGGCCAGTGTGGCCAGCAGGTCCAGGGAAGGGATTCTGCCCCTGTGCTCAGCCCTGGTGAGGCCACAGCTTGAGTCCTGTGTCCAGTTCTGGGCCCCTCAGCTCAGGAAGGAGATTGAGGTGCTGGAGCAGGTCCAGAGAAGAGCAAGGAGGCTGTGAAGGGATCCAGCAGAATTCCTGTGAGGAAGGGCTGAGGGAGCTGGGGGTGTTGAGGCTGGAGAAGAGGAGGCTCAGGGGAGACCTCATCACTCTCTCCAACTCCCTGAAAGGAGGTTGGAGCCAGGGGGGGTTCAGGCTCTGCTCCATCAGTCAGAAAAGAGGGCATGGGCTTCAGCTCTGCCAGGGGAGGGTTAGGTTGGATATTTGGAAAAAATTCTTTCCAGAGAGGGTGATCAGGCATTGGAATGGGCTGCCCAGGGAGGGGGCGGATTCTCCATCCCTGGAGGTTTTTAAGAAGAGCCTGGATGTGGCACTGAGTGCCATGGGCTGGGAACCACAGGGAGAGTGGATCAAGGGTTGGACTTGATGATCTCAGAGCTCCTTTCCAACCCAGATGATTCTGTGATTCTATATTTACTGAGGAAGAAGGCTTTTTCTAAGTTTTAAGCTGCACCTAACAGAACAAAGTTTCCAGAGGTAGAAAGGGACCCAGGTGGCTGCATCACCCCCCCCTCACCCAGCACAGAGATTGCTCAAAGACAGAGAGACTGCTGTGGGCTGAACCACTCGGGAAACACCTGTGGGTGCCCTACCTGTGTTTTCTCCGAGGAGAGCCTCATGGCTTCCATGAGCTTCTCCATCTGGTGTCCCTGCTCCAGGGCATTCCTCAGCACGTCCTCGGTGCTGAGCAGGCGGTGCTGCAGCCGGATCAGCTCTGACTCTGAGGAGGGGTCGATCAGGGAGTAACGTCGCTGGTCTGGGATGGATTTTTCCTTGTCCTTATCCAGCAAAGGGAAAAGAGCAACGTGTTAGAATTAGAACCAGCAACCACAGAAACTCAGCAAAACAGAACTCTACAGCTAACCCACATCACCATGTTTTTTTTGTTGTTTTAACAGTAGAGGGGGTCAGAGCACAACTCTGCAGGCATTAGCATCAAGGGCAGGCAGCAGTAGTTCCAGTTCAAATAAATTATTCACATTTCAACCCCATTATTCACATTTCAACCACTGGAGGACACTGAAGTACAGGGGAATTAGAGGACATTGCTGGTTCCTAGAGCAGACAGTGTGTAAAACAATGTGGGGGAGCTGCCCAACCTTGTGGCTTTGCCACAATCTTCAGTCCTATCTAGCCTTGGACCTAAAACCCATGGGAAGAGAGAAAAAAAAACACTGGAAAAGGACAGAAGGACATTTTTTGCTGCTTATTGAGGTGCAATTGAGCTAGGCCACAGCTCACAGGCTTCTCAGGGAAGTTCCCATCAGCTGCTTCATCAGCAAACGGGAAGACTTGGAGCAAGGTTGAAGGGTAAGAAGAGCCCAGAGCCCTCCAGCCCCCAGACTGCTTTCAGTTTTCCAAGCCCAGAAGGGTTTTGGTGCTCTCACCAGCACAACCAGTTTCTCTCTGAGCCCCTTGATGTCATCTTTGAGCTTCTGTTCCTTCAGCCTCCACTCAGCTTTGTGCACTTCCCGGCTCAGGTCCCGCTCTGGCCCCGGTGAGTGCCGGTTTGCTTCCAGTAACAAAGCCCTCAGCTCATTCAGACTCCTGGAAACAGCAGTAAGAAAAGGTGAAGACATTTCCAGAACCCACACACCACTGGAATTCAGCTGTGCCCCCCACCCATCTTTGCTACAGATCCAGAAAATAGCCAAGAACAAAGCTCACCCAATTCCCACCTCTCCAGGGAACTCTGCTCTCCTGTCCCCCCCACACCAGCTCCAAGGGGGATGGGACCTGCCCAGGGCACTGTTCCAGAGCAGGGCAGCAGCCAACCAAGCTGGCTTGTACTTGGTTTCATCTACATGGGGGCTGAGCTGCCCTGACCCTCCTGGCGAGCAGTGGAAGGGCAATCCCTTTGCTAACACACAGTCCCCAGTTTGAACCAAATTCCCCCAGGAGCATCTTTAAAGAATGGGAAAGCTGGGGGCTGGATTTCAGCAACTCAACTTCTAGATTTCTTTTGGTGGCAAATTACAGCAGCCTGAATGGACACCAACACAGAGTCCCTGTCTCCAAACTCAGGCCTTCAGATCTCCAGACTGACCTTTCCTTCTTGAGCAGCTCCTGGCTAATCAGGACCAGTTGCCCTGAAGCATCATGTGTTTTCTTAGTCAAGGACTCCAGTTCACCTTCCAGCCTCTTCTTTTCTTTTAATACTGAGTCAGCCTTCTTTTCTGCTGTTTTGCATTTCGTTTCCAAAGCTACAAGAAGGATAAAGGGAAAAGAAAGGTCACTTAAGTGCTTTAACTTACACATCTATGCTTTTTGCCTTTTTTCCCTAATTTCCACTCTTAATACTGCAGCACTGGATCTAGCCCTGTGTAAGGGGAGACCTTGGGCACAACACACTCAGCTCCATTTATTTCTGCTGACAATATCAGCTTTTGACATTCCATGAGCCACCAAACCCCCTTTCCCATAGGATCCAAATGTCTGCTGCAATTTTTGTATTCACCTCCTGAAAAGAGACCACAACTCCTGAGCAATTTGTCACCAGCAACAGCCACTACCAGACAGACAGCACCATGTTTGCTACCTGGCCCTTTCACCACCTGGACTCTTGTCCAACACCAGGAGAGGGGATGAGCAGGCAAAACACCACGTTCCCACCAGCACTGGATTAGGGAAACTTACCACTTACTTGGGCCCTTAGAGTTTCAGCCTGGGACACCAGCAATGACACCTCCTTGTCTCTTTTACTCAGCTTGTCTTGAAGGTCTGGGGGAGAATGACAAGAGAAAAACGAAGATGCTTGGCAAGTGCTTTGTGCAAATCAGGAAGGCATCAAGTGTAGAGCAGGGACTGGAACAGGGGCATGGTGGTGGCACCCTGGTGCCCTCCATCAGCAGGAGACAGACAATGGGTGCTTGTCACTGCTTCTCACCACCACCCAGGCATTAGCAGGCAGGAAACACAGCTGGGAAGTCACATCAAGTTTAAGAAAGCAGCCACAAAGGGAAGAAAATCTTAATAAAAACCACAGAAAGGAACTTTTAGCATGTATCTTTGTGCTGCCTTGTAGAATGAAAGGCAGAGAGAGTTTTAAAAGACATTTTCTGGAACTGATGCATTTCCACACTCAGCCAGAGCTGTAGAATAGAATTGGCTGGGTTGGAAGGGACCTCAGAGATCATCAAGTCCAACCCTTGATCCACTCCCCCCGTGGTTCCCAGCCCATGGCACTCAGTGCCACATCCAGGCTCTTTGGAAATATCTCCAGACACGGAGAATCCACTACTTCCCTGGGCAGCCCATTCCAATGCCTGATCACCCTCTCCAGAAAGAAATTCTTTCTCATCTCCAACCTAAACCTCCCCTGGCCACAGCTTGAGACCCTGCCCTCTTGTCTGCTGAGAGTTGCCTGGGAAAAGGAGCCCAACCCCCCCCTGGCTCCAACCTCCTTTCAGGGAGTTGTAGAGAGTGATGAGGTCTCCCCTGAGCCTCCTCTTCTCCAGCCTCAACACCCCCAGCTCCCTCAGCCTCTCCTCACAGGATCTGTGCTCCAGTCCCTTCCACAGCCCAGTTGCCTCCTTTGGACCTGCTCCAGCACCTCAATCTCCTTCCTGAGCTGAGGGGCCCAGAACTGGACACAGGACTCAAGCTGTGGCCTCCCCAGAGCTGAGCACAGGGGCAGAATCCCTTCCCTGGACCTGCTGGCCACGCTGTTCCTGATCCAGCCCAGGATGCCATTGGCCTTCTTGGCCACCTGGGCACACTGCTGGCTCCTCTTCAGCTTCCTGGCAATCCAGACTCCCAGGTCCCTTTCTGCCACTCTGTGCCCAGCCTGGAGCTCCCCATGGGGTTGTTGTGGCCAAAGTGCAGGACCCGGCACTTGGCCGTGTTAAACCTCATCCCCTTGGGATCATCCCAACTCTCCAGTCTGTCCAGGTCCCTCTGCAGAGCCCTCCTGCCTTCCAGCTGATCCACATTCCCCCCCAGCTTGGTGTCATCTCTGAATTTGCTGATGATGGACTCAATCCCCTCATCTAAATTGAAGTAGATTTGAAGTATGATGCTTTGTGGCTCAAACTGGTTGGTTGGGTATATCTACAGATGGCTCAGTCAGTGGGGACAACAAGCAGGTGCTCTGAGAGGGCGTTTTGAGAGCAATGGCTCCTGGACCTACATATGCTCTGTCCTCACAGGCAACTCCCTGTCAATCAGCAAACAATTTGGTATAAAATGTATGTGACCCTGCCCCTGGAAAGACAGCACTGAGGGACAGTGGGAAGAAGGAAAACCACCTCTGCCTGGACCCACAGACACCTGGAAGGGCAGTCACACTAAGTGAAGTTACTATTAATTGAAGTTTTAGTGAGTCAGATTCCACAGTAATCCCTGTTCAGGTTGCTACACCCTCAGCAGGACAAGGGCTGTACAGAAAACAGATGCTTTAGAGGAAAATAACTGAGACAAGGCCAGGCCACCACAAACCACATGGCACTGGAGGAGTGACAAGTTAGTTCTTGTCACCTCTGTCATCTATACCAACGTTTTCTGCCCAAGAAACTCCCAGACAACACTATGGGAGAATGAAGAAACATGAATCTCCTGGGAATGAGGAAGGGAAAAAGTGATCTGGAAGCAACTTGTGTGTCTTGGAACAGCTCTGAATCCTTCAGAGCCACCCAAAGTGTGTGACACCCAGTGAGGTGGTGGGACCAACACTGACCATCTGGGCCACCAAGCTGTGATCTGGCCAGGCTGACTGGGGTTTTACCCTCTTCATGAGGGAGGCTGAGAGCAATTCCATGTCAAAGCTACTTTAGACAACTTTTCTGAGTAGCTAAATTCTACATTTTGTTAAAAGAATGGATTTGGTTTATAGCAGGGTTTAATTAAATGAGTAACTCCCATGACTTTAAGCCAGTCACATTAATATACACAATAATATACACATTAATAATGCCATTAGCAGTCCTCTCCTATGAATAAATTACATTTAATGGCCAGATTTTACCTGCTGTAACACTCAGTGAAAGGATGGAAGGAAATGAACTCATTTGCCCAGATGTCTCCAACCTGCACCATCTGTGCAGTGTGTGTGGAACACAAGAAAAAACATCCACGTCCAACCCTGCAAATGCTCAGCTGGATTAGAAAATAATAATAATAATAAAAAGGCAGACAACAACTGCCACCCAGCAAAAGCTGAG